>NC_079551.1:20424133-21661633 GCF_015846415.1 Triplophysa dalaica
TGTTCATAAAAACTATTCAGTCACAAGGAATACTTTTATTGGTGCTTGCGTTCGAAAAACGGACTTCGGTTTTCGGATATTTTTTATTTCATGAACTTTTGAGATTTGACTGTTGCTCACCTCCCGTGGCATCATGGAGTAGATCCATCATGTTCATCCAATGCATTACTCATATTGAAGTTTCGCCTACTATAGGCTATAGTATGGAAGTAGGCGAATTCGGATGCAGGGTGTGATAACTATAGTAAACAAAGTTTTATTTGCTTTAACCCACCGTTCCATTATTTAGGAGCTAGTTTGAAAATCTTAATTTTTGCTAAGATAACAATTATCCTCTCAGGCACAGAACGAATCAGCCTAATTTATATAAAGATACCCAAAACACACATATTGGGTAAAATGATCACACTTAAAAATCCATTCAGTTTGAAACATGTGTGTTTAAATTCAAATTCAACATTTCATTTGTTTGCGTCGCCTACTGGGATTGTCCACATTAATAGACATGCAATACTGCCCAAGAATTTGCCTGAGACAAGATATTTGCTCAAGTTCTCCAACATTTCAACAATATCAATGTTAAACTCTTCTTTTTATAGCAACACTTGTGAGCTCTTCTTAGTTGAATAACTTAAAGCCACAAGATAGAATATTTGAACTGCAAGATGGCGCACTTTCGAAACAACAAAGGGCAAAGTTGAATGAATTATGGGACATGTCGTTTTCACCATCCAGAGGCGTATGGAGATCGTGTCCCAGATGCTGTATAACCACTTCTGCCGTGGTTTCTAAAACCAGAAACTGAGGGAAGTGCGGAGCAGCGGATATTAAGTCACTGATATGCGACAAATACAAGGGAGACAAGCGACGGGCCATTATTTTAAATAGGAATTTCTCTAAATTTGCACATTCTTGGGAACATTTGGGATTGTTTGAGTACACAACTGCATGAAATATATCGCACTGTGCAAGTGATATTTGGATATTTTATAACAAAATTATTCCATATTGTGGCTTTAATAGCTAGCTATCCTATCAATATCTTGAGCCTATAGTAGTTCATATAAAAACAGTGTTATTCATCACTATGTAGCCACATTTGGCCATTTGTGAATTTCAATTACATTCAACACAACTTAAAATTTGTACTGTTCATTGTGGTAAATATACTTTTAATTGCTTTGGTCGAGAAACATCTGCCAAATGAAAAAGATTTTTTTAACAAATGTTCTGGGATTTTCCTTTTAGGCAATTTCAAGCATACCAGCGAGAAATATGTGTTGTCAAGGTACAAAGCTAAGACAGCTGCTAAGATTTTACGAAAATGTATTCTAACTTTTACATGAGCAATGTTTCAGATTGAAAATTAAACATCAACTCATAAAAAACGGCTTTTAATGCAAGTAATATTCTTTTTTTTTAATTCAAGGTAAAATACTAAATAGTTCAGACATATTTTAGTATACTCTATCTCAGATGACCTCTCTAAACCACCATAAACCACAACACATGGATATCAAACCAAGCAAATATTCCTTAAGATGGAGTTTGTGATCTATGGAGGAAACTACATGTTGCTGATAGATCACCCTATTATCATCCTGACTCCAACCCAGAGGTCAACTCCAAACAAGTTAAGTAAAACCCGCCAGCAAGCGACGGACAGCCGAGGCAACAGGTGCAAATGTGCATTCACAGACTCAGAAGTCTCTAGAGATTTGTGCTCCAACGTGGATTGATTTACAGATACTGTCAACTCCTATATTTCATCCACCCAAGAAACCGTCTACTGGATCTCCAGAGACTTGAGCTCATGAGAAACAAGAAGCTGGCCTACAATTCAGGAAACAGGAGAATCGGTCAAGGCCAAACGGAACGAGGCAAGAATATCTGCCAAGAGGGATTACAAGGGGCAGCTGGTGATGGACTTTTTACATCAATAACACAAGGTCTCTTTGGGTCATCAACGACAAGCTCAGGGGCCACCGAGTTGCCCCATCCCGGAACTAACAGAACCAACCAAACCGTTTTAGTGATGCTTTGAAAACCAGTGAACCTCTTCTTGCCCCATCTACTCACCTTTGACCTCCACTGCAACACCGGAATACATCATCATAATGACTTCTTTGAAAATGTGTGAAAGCAACCTGAATTTGAGGAATTTGTTTAACAAAAGGTGATAAGTCAGCTTTATTTTTTTTTCAAAATTCATGTTTTTTATTATGTTATGTTTTTATCGTGTTTTATTGTGTAGGTTAGCTGTATTATGGCTCAAATCAAAACAAACCAACTGCAGTTTGACTGATATTAATTGGAATGCGCAATAAAAAACATGATTTTTGATTTTTTTTTAACGGTTATCTCATTTCGGAAAACCAAAGTCTTCCTTTGTTAATGCTGAAATGCATTATGGGATTTCAAACTTTAAAGGTATAGTCCAATTATAGTCCGATAGTCAAATTAGTCAGCATGTGGTTCAAAACCTGTATATGACTCTTTCTTCAGTGAAAAACAAAAGAAGATATTTTGAGGTATCAATGGTTTTGTGTTTACAATAGAAGTCAATGGGGGTCAGTGTTGTTTGGTTATCAACATTTATCCAGGAACATTGAGCAAAATAAAAAAAACACTCCAAAAATATTACAGTCACTGAACATATTTTATTACATACAATATGTTAGTGAAAGCACAAGGCAAGAGGTGATGGTAAATGTAGTCACATGTGAAATGGCCATAAGTATTCTGCTGTGTTTCTGACACCCTTTAGTAAAGATTACATTCACAATATAACCTCTAAAAACTTGATTTAATGGATGACATCTAACAAAACATAAGCGAAAACACTTCAGCTGTCTTGGCCTCTGTCGATCAACGGCATACCACATTGTGGGGGGGGCTTTATTCATAACCAACTTCTTCACAGTGACGATGAAAATAAATAAATAACAAAAGAAGTAAGTATATGCGTTTCCTTTTTGTCAAAATGTTTCACAATACTTCAATCAGCCTGGCGGTAGTGCTGGCTGCGAGGCACTCAAGCGATTTTCCCCCATCGCAGACCCCCATTTTCAATGCACGCACGATGAACACATGCACAATTTGTCGCCATTCTTCACATAGAAATACAGTTAATGGATCTCTTGATAATAGCATCTGGAACAGACATTATCTGCCTTTTCAATATCGCCTTGAAAAAATCAGTTTCCTCAATGAAGCTGATTGTGTTCCAAAATTACAACAGCTATTCAGAGACGGGAATGACATCCAAGCAAAAGGGCCTGCGACTTTTCAGATGCATTTTTAGACAGTCATAAATGACCTACATACAGGAAGTGTGCTAGACAAAAAGCATCTATTATTCATTAAGCCAAGACTCCCTCAAAATGGGATTTTATTTCACATAAAATAAGTGCAGGAAAAGAAAAAAGGAGCATTTGAACAATTCTCCACAGGCAAGTTTTGCTTAAGTTCATGCACTTAATGGAAATATTTGTGCAGATACAAACTGCTTAGATTTCATTCTTAAAATATATTCACAGTCAAGAGTATATGGGTGTGCACATATTCTAAAACATATTTTTTATAAATCCTGATGAAAATGTTAAAACTTTCAATGTCAATTTGAATTAAAAGAGTACTGAATTGATGGAGTACCATTTTGGTTTGGTAGCATATTAAAGCTGTAAGGACAAGGCCTCTGTGCATTTTACACCCCTGACTCACTTTACCTACAAAACAAACAAGAGAATATTTTTTGGGGGAATTCCCAAAACGTTAAAGCACGACCTATAATGCAGTTAGTTATAATGTGCCAGTTGCCTGACGTTCAACGGTTTATTTGGAAACATCTCAGAATAATCCTTCCGACTCGTATTCCTTTCCTGCAGGCTGTCCTTGAAGGTATTTTCCATTGCTTTTCAGCCAGAGCGAACCATGTAGCACGTTTCAGAGGGGTGTGTAATTCTCCCTTTCTTGTTGGAGCGCTGGACTGCGTGTGTAAACCTAGTTACGATTAGCACCGTCCGTAAGAGCCGAGAAGGTGATTGTGTACAGCTTAGATAAAAAATCCCCGGGTCTAAATACTAACTGCCTCAATGAGCCCATCTTGGCCCAGCTGGGAGGGCATTGTTATCCCATTTCCCAACGTGAACCTTGGAAGAGCTGGCTTTTGAAATTGTCACTCATTTCTGTACAATGGGGATCCTGGATGTTTGCCAGTGTGACGTCCATGCATACATTAGAACATTTTCTCAAACTGAAATTGAAGTTCAGTCTCTAAAAGTTTAATGCATGCATTAAATGAAAAAAGTTCTTAAAGAAATGTGAATAGTAAACGATAGTAAAACAATACATTATTATTACTATTATTACAATTGTTGTTGTTGTTGTTAATAATAATATTATACAGTATGTATACAATATTATTATAATTATTTGCTAATACTATTAATATTGTCAATAATATCATAGCAAAATATTGATAATATAGCATTTACAATAAACATAAATAAAGAATTACTACATATTTACTATTTGACATAAAAAAAATCTAATTTTAACAGTGACATCCATGCATACATACTAACATTTTCTCAGACTAAAATTGAAGTTCGGTCTCTAAAAGTTAAATGCATGCATTAAATGAAAGAAATAATAAAGAAATACTAATAGTAACTAACTTTATTATTACTATAATTATTGTTGTTGTTAATAATCATTTTATATGTATACCATATTATTATAATTATGATGCTAATAATATTAATATTGTTAATAATAATATATCAAAATATATAATATAGCATTAACAATAAATATAAATAAAGAATTAAAACATACTTTTAAATTCGAATTATAGCAATAACAACACTACCACATAATAATGACAAAAAAAAAAATATAAACTGATAGACACTCCCTCAAAAACCCGTAGGAACACTGTAATTCAACAATAACCCTTTCTTTCCCTCTATCCTAGCACTAGGTCAATAATGGTCAAAGCATGAATCTCATGAATAATTATTCATCCATAATTATCAGGGCTTTGACAGAAAGAGCATGCTATTGTACGTCATGCATGCAGAACAGCAGACACACAGAACCCAAATGCATTTCCCATAAGTGCTAAAGCCAATTATAGTGGCATATAGCACAGGCCCAGCACATGCATTAGCACAAAGCTGACATGCATGAGTCTGCAGCCGAAGTACGTTTCTGCCCTCTGCCTGTGGCACAAAGTAAAGTGGTTTTGAAAATGTGTGAAAAACAAGACAACATTGTACAGAAAAATTAACAATATGTGTGTAGTTCTGATCCATATAAAACTCATATAATACTAGGCTGGTTTATTGTCTCTTCAGTTGTGCCTCAGAACGAAATGTGACCGAAGTTGCATTCATTAGCATTTAAGTAACTGAGTAGGGGACACCTGGGCTAGTCGTCACATTTTTATTTTTCTTCTTCCAAAATAATATTTCAGAACATATTTTTGCAACAGAAGTCAATGTAGTATTTAATATAATAAAAAATGCACCTTACACACAGGTAAAGTATATAACATAAATAATAGTGTAACAAAAATATAAGATTTTATCTATCGTCAGGACAAGTGTTTTTTTACAAGTTGTCATTTGTCCTCATTTTGTTTACAAAAAATATACATTTTTGTAAAATACATCCTTTAAATATTAAATCTCTGTAAAAGTAAAGGTTGGGGCAGGTTGTGCCCTGTAAGTGATGTTGGGCATAATAAACATTATACTAGTGTTATACATTTTAGATGTAGGGAAGCTTTTAAAAAGAAGGATATTATTATTTTTTTTATAAAAAGCGAACTTTCTTTTTATGTCTTCATTTCAATAAACAGCAGTTTCTCATTACACAAAGCTTACCAATAAGGAAACTGTTTGCATATTGAGTGTATAATATGCGTTAATAATTGTTATTATTATTATCACAGTTTTAGAAACATGACGTGCAGAAACTAACAGACACAGTTGTGACTGACGCTGGCCCTTTAAGAGACGCACGTCATACAGCGGACCGGAAGAGACATGCTGCACGGCAACTGTCAACATGACCTGCAGCAATTAAACCGTGAAGAAGCTGCTTTACATTCTTCAACTGATAACTGCATTGGCGCTGCTGCTGTAAAGCGCTTTAGCGACTTTTAAGGTCACGTCTGAGCTAAATTTACCTCAGAGAGCACGACACACGGATGAATATAGTAAGTACTGCAGTGACGCTCATTGGCTGCGTTTCAAAAGCGAATGATCTACCTACATAGACAGCATCTGTGGGGTTCATGCGCTCGTGCGAACGCTCAAAAATGATGTTATACATCTCACCAGGCTTTTGTTAGAATTTATTAAAATAATGTTTGTGTTGTTTAAGAAAATAAGATTGTATTGTAAATAGTAAATTATTACAAAATGCTCAAGTGGGCTATTTATACATTTTGAGAAATATAAATAATAAAAGCACAAGAACGCAACGATACGCAACATATTACAGTTTTGGATTGTTCTCTTTGAAACATGTATTATTCGTGTTATATCATATAATTAGACATTGTTTATTTAATTAGAAATTATTTTTAATTACAAAAAAATTAGTGTAAATTTGTCTGTAAATGTAGTGTTATAAGGGTCTTGTTCAGGCTCTCCTGGTTAATGTGCCACTGTGCATCTGCTTGTTTCTGACACTACACACACATCTTACTAAAGTCATGCCTGGAAATTATAAAAGCCTGACTTTAAGAAAAAGTGTGTTAATTATATAAAGATGTTAAATTAAAGATGGAAATTGTGCAATATGCAATGATGTTGGATCAAATTGGTTTGAAACAATACAAAGAATTAATCATTTTCATTTTTCAATATTTGATCAATCTACCTTTTTGGATACCAGCCATCCCACACTGAATTTGAATGCTTTTCACATTATTAATTTTTGACTGTAGGTCCATCATGAGTGTGGAACCAGTTAGCTGTACTATAAAGACACCCGTCGCTCTGCAGATCGGAGACACTGTATCTGATTTATCACGTCCTGGCGTCTATATAACAGACATCACACTTGCAGAACCTGTGAATGTGAGTATCTCTGACAAAGCAGATAGCTTTATCTCTGAAACTGCATGTAACACTTTAACAGCTTACTGCACTGATACGATGAACAAACGTAGGGTCCATAGAGTCAAATCCCATAGAAAGTCTGAGATAAAATATTTTTTTGTAAAATGAATAAGAAGTTTTGAAATACGCAAATGTGTGTCCACTTAAACAAATGTTTGTCCATAGATAAATGACAGATTTCCTTGCATTTTGGAGCATGAGATATATTTCACATAAATATACAGAATATAAACAAAGCAGCCTTTCATAAAACACATCCTTTTTAGACAATACTGTCTTTAAATGTTTCTTAAAGTGCTGTTAACAACCTAACTCAAAAGAAAACCGTTTCTTTCCTTCAGCATTGTTTGCCCCAATCCCTCCTTCACCTCCGGCTGAACCCGCCTGTATTTTCCCTGTGTTTGTGTCTAGATTCAGGAAATCTCTTTCAAGAACTACTACACGGCGTATCTGACTGTCCGTGTTCAACAGAGGGAGGACGGATCTGTTAAATGGGTCACCTGTCTGAGAAATCACTGCCTCATGGCCAACCCGCACGCAGAGGCTGGATCACATGACTATTTCTCCATCTACAGACAGCAGGTAGGCCAAGGTCAACCATGACAAAGATCTGTTTAAAGGAAATTACAATTCTGAAAATGTAAAACCGTGTGTTTATCATGCTTCAAGACGGACTTAAAGCAAAATAATAAAAATAGTTCAGATGTCCTCTGAGGTTAAACATAGGTCAAAGGTCATCATTTACCAGTGCTTTCATCCTAATAAATGCACAGTTTAAGATAATGTATACCTACATTTGCTCTCTATAAGCAGACAAGAGAAATCATTTCACAAACGTTGACAATCTCGTACAATAATTTCCTTTGAGACAACACCAGCACTTGTCTTCAGGATATCATCAATTTTTCAATTAAAGCAAAGAAACGAACCGATCTTTCAGCCATCCGAGCATAATCTCAGCTGTCTGAAAACATTATGTTTGTCATCACATCCATTTGGCCCATTTATGGCTCTCCAGGGATCTGATGTCCCGTTCTTTGATCTGTGAGTTGTATTAAGATCAGGCTCCCTGGACTCTTTTTAGCTCCATTTCAAAGACACGTAGATATTAAACCTGTGTCCTTCAGTGAACCCAGAGATGATTGGACTACGGTTTCCTCGCTGATCGCTTGGTGTCATCAAACGAAATTTGCATCGAACTCGCGGGGGACGCCGCAGAGCTCTCACCCCATCTGCTGTAATCTGAATAAGCTGTTTTTGATGTCAACAAACACTGCAATTATAAGTAAGTCTTTATTAAGAAGCAAAAAAATATTGAAGACATTGTCCTCCGTGTTTTTATAAAAACAAGGACACGACTTCTGACTTCTACTTCTCTTTGAAACACAGAAAGTGAATTTATAAAGAGTGTTGGACGCTTTTTTTATATAATAAAATTAATGAGGACGGGAAACATCGAGCTCTGAACATCAAACTCCAAACCTCATTGTCTTCAATTGACAAAAAAAGCCATACATTTTTTCAATACGGCACATAAAAACAGATATCGCCATCCATCAGCTTGCTTAGCTTTTGAAAAAACTGTAATGCTTGTTATATAACAATGCGTTTATTCATATTTGTTGTCAGGTTTTGATTTGGAATAATCATTTGTGATGAATAATCATTTTGCAGAGCAGATCTTTGACATGAGCAAGCTCGGAGAAATAAATGCGTAGAAACCGTCCCTCTGGGATCACCACTGACAGCTGAATTAGAAAGAAACTTTGATGTGGGTTTTGCTTACACACTTCGCAAACATCAAAACTCAAGAAGTCAAGTGTTTGGAGCAGTTTAGTTTTGCAAATCCGGCAGTTTTCGAGGGAAACGATCAACGAATGAACAATGAATGTTATTTCTGGATGACTCTTGTGAAATTATCGCTTTGTTTGTCACTTTTTCTTTTCCCATTGTTAATTAAGAAATATACGTCTTTAGTTTATCCGTCTAACATTCATGCGTAACTACATTTCTTTGAAAGCTACATAAAAGACCAAGATTTTCTATCAAGTTGTGTGACGGCTTGCTGAAATCTTTTGTTGTGTATTTTGGGGTTTTCAGATGTCGGCCAAACCTGATAATGTGATGACAGTTCGACTCATCCTTCGACAGCCCTCTTCAGAATGGCTTAATTTTAACATTGAGGAGATTAACATTTATCCATGTGTTAAAGAGGTGCGTGTTTGAAAATTCTTGTTATTTTTGCTCGGATATGAATGCATTGCAAATGCATGTCTGTCAATAACTGGATAAAACCTATTAAGTATAATAAAACATGACTTACTCCTTACATATAAAAAAAACAGGATTATTCAAATGATACTGTAATTAAAAAACATTTTGTGAATTCACAGCACAACAATGACGGTTTTATTTTTAGGTTCTTTTAAGTTTTTTGTCTGATATTAATTTGTGTATCTTTTTCCATTGTTTTTGTGTTTTCATCTTGTTTTTTTGTTCCTGTTTGATTATGTATGCTTTATTCTATACTTTATCGTTTTTTTGTCAGTTTTTATTGTTTTTATTTGTGTTTAATAATTTTTAATTTTATTTGTTTGTTTTGTGTTTCTCTTTTTTTGTTTGTGTGTTAGACTTTATTATTTTTGTTTTATTTTCATCCTGTTTTTTTAATTGTTTTTGTTTGTTTATTATTTATTAATTACCCCATTTTGATGTTTTGTGTTTATCTCAATTTTGTTTGTGTTTGACTTGCTTATTTATTTATTTTCATCCCGTTTTTTAGTGTTTAATGTTGGTCATGTTTTTTTGTTTTCAGTTTGATTTTAAACAATGTTTTAGGGTACATTTACACAACACGAAAAAGTTAGTTTTTGTTTTGCACAAATATAAATGTTGGAAAAATGACACCTATTTACACAAACTACAAGCGATGTATTATGCATGCTAGGCAGTAGTTGGTGATGTCACTGTGTAAAGAAACATAGAAATGAGCAAGACGTCATCAATTATACAAAATTTTACAAACATGCGTTTTTGTAGTATACACTCAAATAATAACGGTTTCAGGTCCTTAAAACACTATAGTTTACATCTCTCTATCAACCACTTGAGTGATTCCTCACTTAACATCCGCTATACAGCTTTGTAACTTTTATTTTTGTCTCCTCAGGACACAGAATGGGACGTTCCAGCCTGGTTATCCACTCTCACGCCTGTAGAGACATCTCTCGATTTGAACGTAAGCATTCTGCATCTCAAATTGTGTTGTATAATGTATACAACATCATCCAATGAATATTGAATAACTTGTTATAACACAATGCTTTTTAAAGACTGCCAAAACCATGTCATTTACCAACACAAGCGTCTGACTAGTTTCTATGCATGTTTGCAGCTCTGAGGTGTTAAATAACCCTTTAAATCCCATTGATCACAATAGTGACCATATAGGGTTTCATGTATACAACTCTTATAATGGATATTTCAAAAGTTTACTAATGACACATCATTTGGCTATCTCCATGTCTGGGAAAAATGTGTGATTAAACAGGTTAAAGCTGTGGCCTAAATAACAAACTGAAATGATAATTATGGAAATGTATGAAACCTGTGGGTTGTCGTTTTTCAATCACTGTGCATTGTTGTAATGTCCCAATTCTCATTAATCAGTCATTTGCATTAGAACATGTAAGATGCTTGTTTGATGGACCGTTTCAAAGTGTTTCCAGCTCTTCTCGATAGCTTTATTTATGAGCGTATTGTTTATTAAAACAGTGTACAACCTTGAAAGCACAGAAACTAATTACAATTCATAATTAGTTTTGTATCTATATAGTATATATAGTAGAATACATCAAACATAAATCAATGCGACCTGAATGGATTTCCAAGCTTCTACAAATACTTCACCTGTGAAGTATAGAACAGAAATGTAGATTTAAAGGAATAGTTTACAAATGATTATTAATGATGAAATGTAAATGTTTCTTTGTCCTGAAATGCATGTAGGTTCAGAGAAACCTACCTAGATCTAACCATAGTCCTTCAATTCAAATGGGTTGGAAAAAGAGATTCAAGTCAAGTGCGTGCAAACTTTTGACTGGCAGGATAGATTTTTATGTATTCCAAGTACACAAAGGCTTCATTCCCTAAAGCATTATAAAGGCGTTAAACTTTCAAGTCTTTGTCAGGATTACATTAAAGTTTACTTCTTGTAACGTTGACATACTGCTGCTGGTGATGTACTGATTAAAACCTCAGTCTTTAACAATAGGACTCTTCTCACAAAGAATAAAAGCTTTAAATGCCTTGATAATGGACATATTTCCTGATGTGGCAACTCTTTTCATTGTAGTAGACAACACTGTAAATCTCATGGATTGCAAATGGGGGCTGTTCATTTATTTCTCTATAGCAGAGCTCTATTGCCATCTGCTGCTCAAAACTGAATCTGCAGCAGAATCCAAAAGATTTTAACTGGCTATCAGCTGAAGAATTTAATCCCCAAAATAAATTCAACAAAAGAACTAAATGTATAATCAATAAAAAAATACTATTCCAAAATTTAGATGATGTACAACAAAAATGGTTTAGATCATCTATCTTGATGAGGGCATATTATAGCCTAAGCATCGCATAAGGTTTATGTATGCATTTCATTTCAAATTGTGCTTTATTTAATTTTTACACACACACAGTCCAAATGTGTGTTTCATATAGAAAAAGATGCTACAGGGTTGCTTCGAACTGAGGGACGGGTGAATAAGAGCTGATTCCTCTAACAGGAAAAAGTTGTAACTAGTATTTTCTTATGCGTTGGGTTGTCTTATCAGGGGCTTCCTGACCCTGAAACAGTTTCCTCCAGTATTCAGCAGATGTGGGCGCTCACCGAGATCATGCAGGCGAGCCAGAACGCAGCTTCCATTGGACGTTTTGACGTGAGTATAATTAATGTTATCAACCTTTAGCATCACGTCTAAATTTAGTACAGAATCAACACATTTTTCATTTTTCCTTTCCAATTTCAGGTCGATGGCTCTTATGATGTCAAATTATTGTCATTTACATAAGAAAAGACAATTTGAAGGTTAAGTCAAAGTTTATTTAATGTTGTTTCTCGATATGCTGTCTGCCCTGATAGATTCATTCAGTATGGGTCCCTGTAGAGTTTAATGTACGTAATTTCTCTCAAAGCTGCTAAATCTCTTTTACCTTCTCTGTTTAAATCAAAACATTTGAGAGTACTTTGCACCATAATAAAATTCCTTAAACTAATGGCTTTTATATTTTAATTCATTTTATATTATATTATTTTATAGTATATTATATTGTATTATAGTATATTTCATTTCAATTTATTTTATTTTATTTCATTTCAATTTATTTTATTTGAATTTGAAGAAGTACATCAATCCTGAATATATACTGTAAATGTTCTTATGTATCTCTTCTTCAATAAAATATTTCCATGTGTAAACATTAGTCTCTAATTGATCCTTTCATTATCTTTTCTAAACGCAACTATAAAAATACTGTTATTAATCATAAATGTTGTTGTCATTATGTGGAACCAAGACACGAGATAAATACTCCCGTCTAGGGAAATTGTCTTCTCCACACTGGCACACGAAATATAACGCAGTTGATTAATTTCACGGTGGAATTTTGAATCGCTCTTTTCAGACTCGACTACCTCCTGACGTCTATTTTTAAATGTTAATGAAATGCATCTCATTTTGAGTTAATTAAAACTCAATGGACATGTTCACGGTTGCCAGGCAGTGATCAAGAGCGACTCCGCTTCCTAATGCTAATCATTGGAAATCAATGGTCGAGCCTCCATCTGTCTCCTCTGGCATGTGCGCACATCATCCTCTCCGCAACATTAGCCTGCAAATGGAGCCCCCAAAAGATTCGTCCACACAATGTCAGACTTTAGTCATTTGCTGCTAATATCACAAAGTTTAAACCAACTTTAAATAAGCGAACGAGCGTCATTATGTATCCAAGTGAGTTTCCTGCTATAAAACACAGAAACCATCACAGAAATCCTAATGGATTTATTGTATATAATGGGAATTGCATTAGTTTTAATGGAAACTACAATGGTCTCTGTGGGCCTCTACAGGTAATGTGATGGCTTTTATTGCTGGGATGTTTTCTGGCTAATGGGAACCTGATGGGAATCCGACCCAAAACACACTACACATTTTGTACAAATTTGTTTATGGTTTACATGGTAAACAGCTGATGGTCAATAATGTTATTTGCTATTTCTTGGTTCTTATTAATGATTATGTTTTAAAAATAAGTGGAGCAGGTTATTAAAGAACGAGATTAGCTATAAAACACGTTAATGAATCCACCTGACATTATTTGTATTGAGTTTCATTATAAGAACAAAATACATCAGCCAAATTGACAACTCCTATAAAGTGTCCAATAGATGGCAGTATTTCAACAGGTTTAACGGAAACAAAACATTGCCTTAAGTTTAGTTAAAATGGATAAAGGAATTCATGCATGCCCCGTTTCACAACATTAGGCTAATGGCAACTATTAACCCTCTTGATTATTGCATAAACATGATTTTGTGAAGAAGAAAAAAAGACAGTCAATGATTAAAGGATGTCTCAGGTGTGTGTGGAACGGTTTTATAAGATCACAGCACAGATACAGATACATGCACCTCTATTATAAAACACCTGAATGGTATCTGATTTATGCTAATGTACATCAAGTAGACTGCTGTAGTGTTTCCTTAAGCACTGCATTCACAGTTAAATGGCTTCCACATATTTACATAATAAATACCAGTATTTAATTTCTTTTCCGATATATTAAATATTGTGTTTACGAAATACAAAATGTACTTATTACACTTATTTAATTTAATAAACCGAAGTACACTTGACTTATACTGACAGAAAATAATAAGATTACTTGGGCAAACTGTTTCAGTGGCAATAAATTATGTGGCCCAAACTTAAGTTTCAATAGACCTCCGCAAAGAATCAATAGTGTTAATTTGATTTAATAAAATATACAATAAAATATAAATATGAACTGATGTAAATTAAATATGAAATAGTTTCATCACAACGAAACACTGACCGGAAGTTAACTTCGGGCCAGACGAGTGCGTCTTTTATACTTGCTGTATAAAAGCTACTAAAGTATCAGTTTTCTAAGAATATTTTGTAAAGTGTTATTTTATAAACTAAAAAAAATGTGCTGCACAAATAAAACTAGTAAACTATCAGTATACCTCTAAATTCTTTGTATTTGCACTATCTGAGTATTCTTTCATAAACCAAAAAGTGGGCTAGTTTAGTACAAAGTTGTATTAAAATAATGCATGTATAGCAAGTATACTACTAGTAAACTGATATTAGTGTACTAAATACATAAGTAAACCTAAAGTAGCCTATACTTTAAGAAACTCAATAAAATGAACTTGTGTACCTTCAAAAGTGAACCTTCTTTGAAAGTCTAACTATAAATATCATTCATTATTCTGAAAAAACACTCTGAAAGTGATTTCTTAACTTTATCTGTAAAGATATAGTTACTGTTTTTTGTGTAAATGGGCATTTACTTTGGTAACAACTTTAGTATCCATGATACTTTGGCCCAACCTGACCTTACAGGGATTTGTACAGTATAACTATTTGGAAAATCTGCAAAAATTATTCTGAATTTGAACAACGTGAATCGTACAAAAACATACGTTTAGTAGAAAAAGCTGCCACGAAGCACCTTAAATATAACAATCGCTGGCGTAAAAGGCACAAATAAAGATTGTACGCATTCTTACCAATATGACACGTAAAAATACCCATTCGTTAAACAGGCTCTGCAACAGTGTTTCATTCATTCTGACTTCTTTACAAAGTTAAACGTGCTGTCTTCTCATGCTTAACATGGTCAGCTTGTCAAAAAAACGATTTGGCAAATTACAAAGTATTTCTGTGCTCAATACACTCCCCCAGCGACCATACAGGTTTCGGAAAGTTTTTTCCGAACATATAAAACTGTTTTGTTACAACTATTCTTAGTACCTGGACAATTATTTTGGAAAAGCATGCGGTACGGCCACACGGCAGCAATGAGAGCAGTGGAAGGAGCATGCGCAGACATCAGTTTCACTTGTAAACAGGAGAGAGTGAAAGATTACGTTTGCGAAGTTCAGGTATTTGTTTGTTCACTGCATTTGGGTGATGAATGTTACATAAACTTGGGAAATAGCGCTGGATATGGAGATCGTTTGAAACTGATATATGGAGCCATCACAGCGCTTAAAGATGCTGGAATGAATCGCATGCGGTGAGTGAAACTGATGTCTGCGTTTTGTTGACAATGGGTGCGGAAGTGCTTTGGTTCAGCCTACCCCTGCCCCCTGCATGCGCCATATGTTTTCGGAAACAATCGCAAAGCTGTATCTATCTTTTATAAATGTGATCAATCTCAATACTCTTCGAAGATACGAAGTATACAATACTACTCGATAGGTACTCAAGATTAAAAAAGATTGGCAGAAACCTTCATGTTACGCCCGCTTTAAGGATAATTGTATAGAATTCCTTACAGATTGTGCTATTTGGTCCATATACCTGGGTTTTTTGGTTCCTTACCAATTAGTCAAACAAGTCATCAATGGATGTTTTCTCCTTGTTGACCTTTACATAACAAAGAAACTGCACTTTCTCATTTTAACATTTTCTCCCTTTTCAGATATGAATCACCGCTTATACAGCACCTGTCACTGTAAAAGTCATTTGAATAAAATTTGAAAGGATGTCCTTTACAATAGGTCTTAATTGACATTTTCTCCATTTCAGAGGTTGGCCAGAGGACACTATTAGTCACTGAGAGGCAGAACATCATCCTGAATGAGATTTTAATTGCAACAGAAGTATTGGGAGACTCGTTCTTCATCTACAGACTCGTCCAGTCTCTAGTGCCGAGCGGTATTCCAATTCTGTACGATCATGACTTACGATTACGTTTTCCGGGACGACAGATTAACTGTGAAGAAACAATTAGTTTCTGCATTAAAGTGAAACTTCTACCGAAAATGAAGCAATTATCTTTCCGGGCAAACCCATCAGGATCTTTAATAAGTGTCAAAATGCATGAGGACTTGGAGTAATAGAGTACTTGGCTTCCACATGGTGCGCTCCCTAACAAAAGCACAGTTGTTGCCATTTTTATGTGAAAGACAACTAACTGTATGTCCGTTCTGAATAATGGACTGGTGTCTCACCACTGCCTTTAACAAAGTTGTTTTGGTTAGAAAGTAGTGATTTGCCAAAAGAGAGCATCTCAACGGCACACCAGCGAGAGGTTGAACACTAAGTGAGAACAAAGCGATCCATTGCCATGTTAAGCACCCGGCCAATTCAATTCAGGCAACAACTCAGACAAAGATTTTTTGGAGTCATGTCTGGCTTTTAGTTTCACATATGTTTTGATTCTTTGACGTCTTAACTAGGTCATCTGTGATCTCTTTAATAATCAAAATGAAAGTCTTGCCTACTGGAATAGTGCGACTTCTGACTGTGATAATAGGTAAATAAGTGTAAAATTCTGAGCTAGAAATTAGAGGACTGATGGTTTAATATACTGTTATATAGCTACAGTAAATGCCACCGTGACTGCGATGGCTCATTTCTGCGATTGGTCCACCTCACCGCCATATTGGGGAGGGCAAGACCACCCTATAAATACAGCTGATGATTGGGGCGGCTGCTTTTCTTCTGGTTAAAGTACAAGAACACTTTTCATTTTTCATCTGAACTCTCGATGAGAAAAAAAAGTTCTGACAAGTAAATGGAGACAATAAACGAAACACGTCAAGCAGTGGTTCTCAACAGGGGAATTGTGGCACTTACAAGGGGGCCTCAAGTTGACTAATATATTAAATTAGACAGAGAGCATCATAAAAAAAACAAGATATTTATTATTTTTATAACAAATAAATATTTTATAGGGTAGACATTTAGACATTGAGTTTTCGTGAGTGGAAGGGGGCGTTTCAATTTTGTTAAATACAATGGGGGGGCCTAGAAGTAAAAAGGGTGTGAAAACCTGACGTAAAGGAAAACATTAAAATTAAATATAATAATAATAATAATATGTGGGTTAGCACATTTACAAAGTCTAGGATGGTCACAGTGAAAGGTCTTTTCTTATTATGCCTGTTTTAGTGATGCAATAAATAAAACAAATTTTAAATAATAATAACAATAAAATTAATTTTAATACATACTTCATAATGTATGAACCCACATATTATTAAATAATATTATTATTAATATTAACGTGGTAAAGTGTTTTTAAAGGTCTGCTTCAACCCAATTTCATTTATTTATTTACATGAAAAAGTTGTAAGAATAAATGACGTGTGGTGATAAACAAATCAAATGTCATTGAACAGATATAAAAACCAGCAGGACATCGACTTTAGGTAAACTTTTGTCATATTACTCAAAACTGCTGTATTTGCAGGCAGATTTTTCTCTGCTGAGCTCTTGGTGTATTTTTGGCTCGTAAAGTTAGATCTTGTGATTTCTCAAACACCCACATTAGCATGCATGAGCTCTTTTCTCATCCAGATCAACAGAGATGGAGCGGCCCTGCTGTAGCCAATTACAGTAATGAATTAGTCACCACACACAATAATTTCTTCTAGAAAAAACACATCCAGCTATCTGTGCACGTGATATCCTGGGAGTCTCTGTTTGTCTTGCTGCATTGGAACTGTCAGACAGGAAAATGGGAGGCGGACACTCCTTTAAAGGTGTTAAACAAATTTTCTAATAACTTTTTCACTTTTAAACGTCTTTACAGTACTATGTAAAATGTATACAATGTACAAGTTGTGATCCATGAAAGATGACAGTGAAATGTTAGTCCACAAAAGCCTCTGTGTATTTCAAACCCCCAAGTAAGCCTTCATCAATACCAATTTTACTGCGAGATAATGAAGAACGTTTATGAGATATAAGTGCTTTTCTTATAATTTATCCTCATGGATTCTTCTGTTTCAGCAGCACATTATCATGCAAGCCGCTTCATTAATCTTAAACAAATTACAGAGAGAAACCTCATCATCGAGAGATGCATTCGCAAGAGACACTGACAGGCAAACCATGCCTCATCTGAATTTTGGCTTCATAAACCCTGTCCTTGCGAATGCTCAATAACACCAGCTTATTACCAATCATCACTGACAGCAATTCTGCACAGGTAATATTTCATTGTTAGGATAACGTTATCATAATTTGATTCAATTTGTGCAAGTTTGAAACTATAGTTAATTAGCTTCACTTTCAGCTGTCAAGTTGACAACTGATTAACATTGCAAATGTATAGCAAATAAAGAATTTAATCTTAAGTTTGCATCTATTAAATATTTTACAGTTGTTTCCCTTTACAATTACTCATACCATTAAATGTGAACAAATCAGGGCTTTCCATTTTAAAGCTGCATCCATCTCTGTTTGTTACATAAAACTGCAGGTTATGCACTATTCTTTGTGTGGGTCTAGTCAAATGACAATTTTTAATTAAAAAAGCTCAAACTGCAGCTGCAGCTTTACAAAAATATTGTTATTCTTTGTTTGTAACATTTAAAAAATTGTAACAAGGCTTGCCTTGATTTATTGTTTAACAGAACTAGCAGCTGTATGGTAAATACAACAATAATTACACATCAAAATAAAATTCTAATTTTTAAACAATAATAATAATAATAAATGAAATATTAGAATAAAAATAAATAACTATTGACTGGTGGTCATAATAATACTACTACTACTAATAATATCTAACATTAAAAAATAGATCTGTTTACAACAATAACATTTATAATAATAATAATAATAATAGTTAATATTATTATACTAAACGTTCTTGTTGATGTTAACAGATTGTTAAATTATTTGTAGATATTATTATTATTAATAATACCCATCAATAGTTATTTATTATTATTATATTATTTATCTTTATGTTTGTATTATTATTAATATTACTTTTCTTATTGTTAATATTTGTTTATCATTATTGTTATAAATGTTATTACATTTTTATATTAACAACAACATTAATTATATAGAATGCATGATATCTCACCAGACTGGTGGTTGATGTAAAGCATGGCTCATCCGATTAGATTTTAGTGTCTGAAATCCCGTTTCTATACGCAAGATTCTGAATATATGATAGAAAAGAGAGAAAGAGAGTTCTCCCAGACCTGCTTGTTTAGGAGCATCTGTTCTTGTTGTAATGCACTGAAGTATAACTGTCAATAAGAATATATATTACTGATAAAATCTTTAGTAATAATCTAGCCTCTGCTAGACAGCTGCTGATGTAAGTCTCTGCTCCTGTCTTTGTTACATTCTTATCTTTTGTAAACTGAAATTGATATGACATTTGGCACTGCAGTGTGTCATGTAAATAGTGATGAATATGCATCGCTTGCTTTCCGTCTTTTGTATCTTGTACTCTTTGTGTTTTGTATTATTCTTGCTCTCATGTTTCTTTGAGTAATGTGGTAATTGATATGGTAATTCTGTTCACGCAATGAGAACTGAAATGCGGCCGACCAGCACAGCAGCACGTGCAAAAATTGTGATGCTGTGATGATTTTAAAACAGTGGGAGTTTTCAGATGATGTCAATCAAATGGCAAGATGATAAGTCTCAAACTGGCATCAGACAAAACATGTACGCTTTCCAAAATTTTAAGCAACTGCCCCCAGTTGCAATATAAACCCAACAGAGGGATCAAGGCCCAAAGTGTATTGATGTGCATTACCCCGCATATTACTACTTGGCACATGAGTAAATATTTGGACACTAAATATTAATAAACAATATTTGATTAGCTTATTTGCTGCAAATTCAAACATGGCATGAAAAAAGAAACAATGGCATTTAACAGGTCAAGATGACTAACAATACCAAAATGAACGGTGTGTTATCGGTTTTAGTTGTTGTCAGGACTTAATTGCAACTAAGTTGTTATGTTGTGCTATGCATTGTGTTACATGCTATGTAAAGTAAATCTATGTTAGTATTAAAAATAACTAGTCAACTTTGACAACATAAAACGTGTCTAATTGACAACTGTCTTTCCAGAACAGATTCATTGTGAAAAAATTGTGATTCAGGTGTGAAAAGTCAATTAGTTCAGAGATCTACGAGTACTGCTAAGGAAAATTATCTTCCTGTTTACCCACAGTCACAGTTATTAAAACTGTGATATATGTGCGGATTGGCGCTTATGAAAGCAGAGTCTTCTCTTTTTGCCTCAGGATGGAATTCTTAAAGGGATACTCCATCCAAAAATATTAATTCTGTCATCAATTACTCATCCTCAAGTGGTTCAAAACCTGTTTACTTTACTTTATTTGCTTGTACACAAAGAAAGATATTTGGATAATGTTAGCAACTGACATTTCTGGGGCACCATTGACAACCACAGAAAACAAGGTATATTTTTTATTCTGTTTAGCACAGGAGAAGATTTTTAGGAAGAATTTAGGAAACCAAACACTTCTGTAGGACCTTTGACTACCATTTTTATAACACCATTGGAATCTCAGTAGCTAACATTCTTCTAAATATCTTTCTTTGTGTTGACAAAAACATAGAAATGTATACTTGAGTAATTCATTACATCATGTTAATCTTTGTGTGCAGTATCCCTTTAAGCACTTTGTTTAGGCAACAAACAACCTTAAGTTGTAATACCACAGTGATACATACCTACTTGATAATTTGTACAATCTTAATCTTAAAAAAAGAAAAATTCGATATTTTTGAAAAATAAAGAATGATGTCCCTTCTCGTCCCTAAACCTATTGTCATTAGGGCAAAAGCAGATCATACTAAAACATACAATATCGTAAAATAGTTACAGTAGTTGCACATTGTAATGAGATTGTATTGATTGTGTTGAATAGATTAGCAATTCACTCTTACATTAACATTTATTTTCTTTGTGAATAATTTCTTGTGAAAATTTAAGTCTATGTGATTATGTAGATGAGAGATGATATATTATTTTTTACTCTCAAGCGAACACATGCTACTGTCATGTGAAGTCTGGGATAAAGATGTGTTACATTAGCCAGTCACCACAACATTCATCTCAATGAAGGAAGGACATGTATCATGAAGGGTTTGACACACACGCAGATCGCACAACACAGATTTAGATATCATTTATCTTCTGTAAAAAGTCATTTATATAGTATAATGTATAAAACAGCCTGTTGGAGTGGGAGCAACTGTGGGATGATAAATTAGATGGCATTCGTCATAAACCAAGAGTCAAACTCACATGAAAAGAAAACATTACTGTAGTATTCTTGACAAAGTATTAGTGTACAACATGGTATAAGCCTTCATGGGGTGACACTGTGACGGGAACTTAAAATCTTGGAACAAGATTGAGTCATATTGACAAATTTACAAGGTAACCACTATACCAAAGGAAACAACAAACTGAAATGATTAATGAGCCACCAAAAAAAAGCTATTCCAACCTTTAGTAATGGGAGCAGAAAAAATTGAAAAAACAGAGGTAAAAATAATAAAATTACTGCTAGCGGACATAAATTCTGAATGCTCCGATCCAATATTAGTGCTGCATAAGTGTTGCCCATGACAACCACAAAATATTGAATATAAGATCATCTCTGGAGAGCTTTAATGTTGCATTGACCATTAGAGGCTTTGTGCTGACCATTTGTTTCTCTCCTCAATGAGATAAACCACCTGCGCTGTCAATTCATGCATATAAATGGCTGTGAACATGGAGACAAATTAGACTTTGATAGACTTTAATTTGGGTTGAAAAGTATAAATACTTTATACCTAATGCATGTGTATATATATGTGTGTGTGTGTGTGTTTGTGAGTGCACAAATTAGGTGGACAGCATTACATGAATAAATCGATAAAAAATATATAACTATCAAATTAAAGTGGACAGAATTGTGTAAAGAAAATGATGAGAAATATAGATGAGAAACATGTCAGTTCATACTGAGATCTCCAAAGGCTCATTATAGAAACTGGTATATTTGAATTTTTTAGAAATTAATGAAATCCCTTTAAAAAAAAATCCGAACTTGTATGCAAAAATAATCTTACATAAACATAGGGCTGCACGAAAATTGCTCTTTCAAATTAAATCATCAGTAAATTTTATGAAACCTACAGTTAATGTTGTATTGTATTATATACTTTTTATGTTATCAGTTATGGAATCCAACCATTCAGCCTACTTCAATTGAATATTTAGATTGTATTATTAGTATTATTACTATATTTCTCCACTAGTTCTGAAATATATATTGTTCGTTTCTTTCAATCCACTGGAACACCAGAACATGATGATATTATAGAACAATAATTTTAATGGAATTAATGGTAATAATGTTAAATCCTATTAGAATACTACCAAAAACACAATACAAATAGGAATTTTGTAATGGTTTTAATGGAAAAAGCTAATGATACATGATGGTTACCATTAGAATGTCTGTAATGGTTAAAATTGTGTTTCTATTGTTTTTTCAGCAGTAATGCTAGAAAATAGAAACCCAATAGAAACCATTAGCTTTTTACATGAAAATGTGGATATTTGACGGGTTAAAATGCAAATTTGTCCTATGGTATGACAGCAAAAATGAAGGAAAAAACAATGAAAAAAAATCTCTATTATACTGTTTTATATAATATAAATATTAATAATATAAAATAAAATAATGTAATATTAACAGATTGTTTTCAAAATTTACCTACGTCACATGACTTATCCGTCAACTACCACTTTATTGTTCAACATTGCCAATTTTTCTGATGCATGCCCTATTTATTGGTATTAATAAAGTGTTTATAATTCTAATACTTGATAAAATGGTTTCTAGAGAGCAAAGGTTTTGTCATAATGTATTGTCATCATTAAGGTTGGATTTCAGCTTAAATTTATATTTTTTCTGATAGGGTGCTTCTATAGGGAACATTGCTTTTGAATTAAATATATTATTGCATGTTTAAGACTGACCATAAAAAGTCATTGTGTAGACTAGGTTGAATTTTGTTCTGCTCCGTGGTAGTATTTGGCCTGAAAAGTTTGATGAGAGTAAAATGATCTGTTTGAAAGTTTTTCAGTCCAAGGTCCCCCATATCGATCTTTAAAAACCTAAATCTATCAAGTACCCAGGAAAGTTCTAACAGTCCCAAGATATAAATGATCTCTAGCTAAATCACTGACAATCTCCTCTGTTATTCTCTAGCAGCTAGAACGGTGATTCACAGTAAGTTACACCAGTTATTCTCCAAAGCTAGGTGCTTTTCGCCAAATACTAGCATTGTTAATTTTTCATGATTTGGGATGTGCAGTTCAAATGCTAAGCTAGATTGATCCCTCTCAGTATTTCATAGAAAATCAAGAATTTCTGTTGAGCTGATGAGCTTTCTGGGAGACCCAGGAGGAGTTTTTAATGAGTTCCAAATGAAGACGAAGCTTTATCTCAATAAGTTCGCTTTGCGAGGTGAAATTCGTCAATAGTCATTTCGATTAAACTTTTCTTTCCTTCTCTGCATTTCTTAAATTGTAGACTGAACTTTTACTTCCAACTTCACTACTTTAAATCACTCCTTTATCTTCCATCAATCAGTGTAATAAATGACAAATCACCTGTTAAACGGAGGGGGAAATGCATTAAAATCTCATTTTGTTCCGCTCTTCACTTACTTTTTCAAATATGTAAAATTTTAGCTAAAGATTAAGAAGTTTCTTTACTTCAGTGGACCTTAAGTGGAAACTTTGTGTCTCCATAGTGATATATTTTGGCCATAAACCATTATAATTAGTCACCCTTTAAGTTTGTTATTGAGTTTTGTTAACCAATAAAAAGTGCTTGTCAACTTGGACGACACAACAGTTAATTATTTAAAGGTACAAACAATAAATTTGGACATCCAAGGTTTCAGAAGGACAGCGGCTATTATACAAAAATGTGCGAGTTTATCTTTAGCATGTGAATATGCTATAAAGTTGTCAAACTTAAAATATTACAGAGAATTGACAAATGTAGGAACAAAATGGTTCACTTTTACTTATATTAAATCAGAGGTAGAAAGTGGTGAAGTATTTTACTCTACACTTCTAAAATGTGTTTATCTGTAGCCTACCTTATAATAGGGTTTTTACTTAAGAAAAATATTACTTAAGTACAAGGTAGGCTACAATTTCATTCTTTTTAGTTCACAATATATCATTTGTTTTACTTTTTTACCTTTAGCACATAACAACCTATTAAAATTCTTAAGTAAAAGAATAAAAAGTGCAATTTTAATCAACTAAAACATTAAAGTAAAATGATAAGTAGTGGAGTAAAAAGTATAGTAACTATAGTAGTATAGTACTTTATAGTATAGTAAAGTTAGATTTCTTTTCAAGTAAATACACTGAAAGCGTACAGATACTAGAAAAATGTACTTGAATAGACTTCATTTCTCTCCACAATAAATTAAAATAAGGTTTTGGATAAGTTTTGTCAACATCAACATCTTACTCGTACGCCATATTCTTTTACTAAGCTTTGAAAGTCATGAAAGTCCAGTCAGTAGTTTTTTTGAGGATCTATTGACTAAAATGCAATAAAATAAACATAACAATGTCTTCAAAGGTGTATAAGGATCCTAAATAATGAAGTGTTATGTTTGTATTAACTTAGAATGAGCTATTTCCCCTGCATGGAATTCACCATTTTTTCTACAGTAGCCCTAAACAGACAAACTGCTCTACATAGTGCGTTTCATAATACGTTATCTCCTTCAGCAAAGAAGCGAAAACGTGGCGACATCTTAGTCCTGTTCAGCCACCGTAGTGCTTCGAAAGAGAGGGGTGGAGTGAGCTTTTGGTTGGAATTCGCAACTTCACCACTAGATGCTAATGATCTGTTGATGTGTCTGTACAATACTGATACCTACACAAAACCATTGTGCTGGCGCAAAAGCCTGGGTTGACGGCTTAGGCCGGTACAATTACAAAGAGTTTGTGATCTGTCTGTGTACTTCAGAATTCAAGCAAAATGTATCAAAGAAACACAAGTCAAGTTGTTGCCATAAGACGGCATAGGATAACTGGGTAAGGATGCTGGCAGGTCATTGCAGGTGTGGCTGGTTCCTAATGGCGCTGTTGGGACATAATGATGGATAGCGGAAGGGACGTGTCATTACCCATCAGGCTCTGAGATTTCTGCATCTATGATTGTCAGCTCAATTCGGAGGAAGTAATCCAAATTGATAACGCTTCATCAGTTTTGTAATTGACTTTGGGCATTAGTGACCGTTTTTAAGGAAAACACACATCATGCTTGTCTGTGGGAAAACTAGATACAAATACAGTAAAACATTGGCAACAATGGCTTGTGGTTGAATTATCTCAACAAGACCACCCAACATTCACATTACTAGAAAAATCATTGTATTTATTTAATTTGTCATTTATATTTCAGGCGCATTCATAAAACAAAGATTTTGTAAAAAAAAAACATAATTGTGATGTTACATTGATTGTGGTTAACTGAAGCATGTTTTCCAACTCTTTTCTCTCTGCCCTGCATATTAGCTCACAGAATTAGATTTTGCTCATAACTTTACTTAATGGCCTGTTCCACCAAGTCAGCGAAAATCAATTTTACTGTAATGTCAGTAAACATTTAAGCGCATCGGAAAATTACCGATCATAATCCCCCAGCACAAGTCATCAGACCGGAGAAAAAAAAATAAGAGCTATTTGAAATGTAACATCTGTTATTCCTGTTTATGTTTTAAATTGATTTATGCCATACTTCGATGTCATAAAGACGTCTCCAAGACAGCGAAATTAAGCAGGGCTCAACCATAAGACATAGTTTGTGTAGTACTGACAGAGATAATGAAATAATTTCTCACCTTGCCGAGGCATTCTTTAACACAGTTATCTCTAAACAGCCAATATTCACGGTCACAGGAAGTATCAGTGTCACACACCAAAGCAGCGCTGACAAATTTACTCATACGCTTCTCCTGTAAAGGATTGTGGGAATGCGTGCGCTATTTAGGCAAACAAAGAGTGAAAACAACTACAAGTGTGAGTAAACAGGTTAACGTGGATTTATGGCCCAATCCAGACTGAAGCTTTGCTTGTCCACCTTGATAAATCTCTGTGGGTTATAGGAATTCATAAAGGAACCACTTCAATGGACACTGTTTTATCATTTTCGGTGGAATAACAAAACTAAAGCTGAACTTCATCGTTGGGTCTGTGTCGTCGATCACTGCGGTGACAACTTGCTCTTCCCTGTTGCGTTATCTCTGGCCTGAAGGCATTATTGCCTCTAGGTGTGTTGTTAGAACGCCTCAGTGGATGAAAGAGCGGGACTGAGTGTTCTTTTGGACAACATGACTTGTTTCTATAATCCATGACAATGACAACGGCAATCACATTTGGAATCTGTCTGTCATTGTGGGGTTCAGGCCCTCAACAACTCTGCTGAGGTTGTAAGACAAAACACTAACAGACCAGGGGTGTTGCAATATACCGGTATTGGCGATAACAGTGATATTAAAAACCATTATTGTTGATATTGTGTTAATACTACACATATGAGAATATTGCAAATAATTCTACATCCATATTGCCTTAACAGCCCCACAATGGTTACGAACTGCCCCTCTCTCTCGGCCTCACTTACAGTTTTTTTGGTTTGATTCATTAACCAAAAAGAGAGCGAGAAAACACAACATAATAAAAATGAATGTTACTACTAGCGTTATTTATTTATTTTTAAATCAACTTGAGTACTTAATATAAAATATAATTAATATTACATTTAAATATCGCATCCATTTTTGTGGGCACATTTTAAAGCGGGCGTAACACACAGGGTTTCTGCCAATCTCATTTTAATCTTGAGTACCTATAGTGTAGTATTGCATACATCATATCTATTATTATCTAGTATTTAGTTTGATCACATTTATAAAAGATAGATACAGCTGTACGATTATTTCCGAAATCATATGGCGCATGCGGGGGGGAGGGGTAGGCTGAACTAAAGCACATGTTCAACAAAACACAGACATCAGTTTCACTCACAGCATGTCCGCCATCTTTTAGCGTTGGGACGGCTCCATGTATCAGTTTCAAACGATCTCCAAATCCAGCGTCATATTGACCATTTATATAACATTTATCACCCAAATGCAGTGAACAACCAAACACCCGAACTTCTGGAATGTATGCTCCCTCTCTATCCTGAACACAAGTGAAAGTAACGCATGCGTGTGCTCCTTCACCTGCTCTCCTGTGGCCGTGCCACGTGCGTTGAATTGAAGAAAAGTTGTTACGAAACAGTTTTACACGTTCAAGAAAATCTACTGAAACCTGTACGATCGCTGGGGGAGTGTATCGAGCACAGAAATACTACGTTATACAGCCAACTCGTTTTTTTACAAGTTGACCATGTCAAGCATGAGAAGACCGCATCTTTAAGATTGTAAAGAAGTCAATGAAACAAAGTTGCACTGCCACTTTAAAAAAAGCATGAGACCTTGTGTTCGATATATGATTAAAGGCCATTGTCAAAATTTACCACAATGTAACTATATAATCATAGTCTGACTATGGAATTTGCAGAAAAGCAAATATTTGCAGTAAATCCATACACAATTGGCAATTATGTCTTTTTTACTGTATTTATTGAAATGATGCTCATAAATTTATATTTTTTTGTAAACCATCCAATATGCAAGTTCAATTACAATAAGGGTTGATATCGAAATGTTCTACGTCATGTTTACCACTTTGGAATGAAAACTGGAAATCGATAAGAATTGGAATCGATAAGCAGAATCAGAATCGGAATTGATCAATTTATTTTGATACCCAACCACAATTCACTTTAAATATCACTTCGCAATTCTCTTGTTTTATCTGTGATGGTTCCCAAACTGGAGTGCACAGTCTGAGCCCTGGGGAGTTTGTAATGGTTTAAAAACATATTTATCTTATTATATCTACATTGTGAAAAATGATGTGATCAATAAGTCAGGGAAACATATATTAGTACTTTTAATCATAAAAGATGAAATTGTCCAACTTAAAAATACTATAGCATCATTGGTTAAAATATGACGATGAATAAATATATAAGGCAGCAGGACTTGCAGCAATGTTCTAATGAGAAAAAAAATCAAGAAGTACATTTGTTATGCTTTCGTCATGCAATTACAGGCACATCTGCTAGCCCTCTCTCTTTCTCTCAACAGGTATTGTTCTGGCTTTTGTTGAAACTGGTAACTATGTATAACCACCAACTCTAATATTGCTCCTGTATGAAATATCGCTTATTGCTGCCTCAACTATCTGTAAGTCGCTTTGGATAAAAGCGTCTGCTAAATGACTTATTGTAAATCTGCATCAAAATG
Source organism: Triplophysa dalaica (assembly GCF_015846415.1). NCBI lineage: Eukaryota > Metazoa > Chordata > Actinopteri > Cypriniformes > Nemacheilidae > Triplophysa > Triplophysa dalaica. The sequence goes on from NC_079551.1 coordinate 20,452,773, forward strand.
TACCTTTTCATCTTGCAAAAGTGTGATTTGACGGATAATTTTACAGTATACATCAAATGAGCAGCTGTGTAAATATGCAGGCCTAAAAGGTAGAAAACTTCAAAATTATATTTTCTGTTGATTTATTCCTTATTTATTCATTTAAATTTGATTCAATTTGACTAGAAAGGGATGCGTGATGCAAAATGTTTGTGAACCTCTGGCCAGAGCATTTACCTCTGTACACAAAAGTTACGCAATCCAGTCTCAAGACAGTTCGTGGTATAGGCTCCTTTTTTAGTGTCACTCTTTTAATACACATACAGAGTGTGTATTAACATTTATATATTTATAACCTGATATAGCCTGGATAAATGTGAAGGGTTGCGTTAGGAAGGGCATCAGGTGTAAAACATGACAAATCAAAAATGGGGATCACAAATCTTGCCCAATGGGAGCAACCGATAGAAAAAGAAGGAGATCAAAGGAAGTTATACATATTTAAGGAGGTGGATACCCAACACCGACCCTACCTCACCCTAAAATAACATCCGCAAAGGCCAATTAAGCTAAAAACTGTGATTAAAGTTAAATCCAGACCCTTGATTTATTAAAAAATTAATGCAGACCTGAGGTGTAACCTTTTACCACATCAGGTGTGCATTAATATTCATTCAACTCAATTTTCAGGATCAATTATCCCTATTATCAAAGTCTTTAAGGTTACTTTTCATTTCTCTGTGCATAGTAATCCTTCCCGAGATCTTTGGAGGTGTGTTTGCTTGCAGAGCATATAATGGAAGATGGGATTTGTGCCACCCAAGAAGTTGAGCAGGAGGCAACATGCTGAGGGAATCAATGAGTCAGTGGATTAAACAGTCAAATCAGGTTTATCTGCCTTAAGGGATAAAGAAACAAATAGCTAGAAGCTAAAATAAATGAAGTTTGTGGGGTACAAGCATCAGATAGAAAACAAGCTGAACACTGAACACAACTGAACCAATATTTTGGTCAATTGCCTGTCCAATAAACATTGTCTAAACGATTATAAATACAATTACATTCCCTTTGTATTTCCAACTTTGTTTTTGGACCAAACCCCGGTGTAGTGAGGTTTATAAACAAATGGTTTCTATGAGTCTGGTGTGGAAGAACTGAACCATCCCTCAGATAGCCAAGACCCAACGCAGCACCTTTGGGATGAATTGAAAAGTTGACTGCCAGCCAAACCCCATCACTCAGCATCAGCGTCTGATCTCACTGATGCACTTGTGTCTGAATTAAAGTAAATCCCCACACAGCAGTGGACCAACATCCAGTGGAAAGCCTTACAAGAAGTAGAAGCTGTTTCAGCAGTCAGGGGACTAACAACACCTTATTTGTTTTTTATTAAAAGTTCAACAAGCACATACGAGTGTGGTGTTTTGGATCCACATATAGTGTATGCAGAAGTTTAAGAAATGTTTATGAAGGGTATCATTCTGAGAAATTTTATGTTTGCCCAATATGTGCACCAATTTGTGTCATATATTTGGGTGATGAGCTGATAAATTATGAATAATGGTTTTTGCTTCGCTTCACGGCCAGAAGTATGTGAATATTACCTTTGGGAAAAAAATGATATCTGACTCGATACTCAAATTGATTTTTCCAAGCATCACTGTAGAGAACATCTCATAAAGCATTACTTTTCTGGCCAATGTTAGCAGAATAATTAATCACAGATCATCTGATCTCTTAAAAATCTCAATTATTTCATCCTAGACACCAATGAGATTAAATGGAGAGACTTTTGCTTGAATTTCTTTTATTTCAGATATTTCTCATAAGAATAAGAGGCAGACATTTCACAAATGATCTCAACAATCGTCACAAACTGAGCTCAGATTTGTCAAATCTGCAATTATTGAAGATCTCAATATGAATTTGAACATTTCTCATCAAATTAACCCAAATCCAGATTATTTTACCTCTACAATCTACAGATTATTTTACCTCTACGATCTACAGATTATTTTACCTCTACGATCTACAGATTATTTTACCTCTACGATCTACAGATTATTTTACCTCTACGATCTACAGATTATTTTACCTCTACGATCTACAGATTATTTTACCTCTACGATCTACAGATTATTTTACAGATTTTACAGATTATTTTACCTCTACAATCTACATTCATTTTACTCCTCAATGCTCTCATTGTCTCGTTGGCTCATGTAGCATTTGGAATCTTTATTTACAGGATAACATTCAATGTCATTTACCTCAACGTGTTTTTCACAGATTTAATTACACATCCATGATCCACACCATCTATCAATAGGAATGGATTAAGTATTTGTACTTATTCATGAAATCTCTCCAGCAGGGGGCAGTATATGAATGGTTTATAATACGAGGGCACACTTATACTAAATGGACAGTTGAAGTGAGTTCCCCCAAAAAGGAAAATTCCGTCATCATTTATTCACCTTCAGGTTGTTCCAAACCTGCATTCATGTCTATGTTCTACTGGACACAAAGGAAGATATTTGTAAGAATGTCGGTAATCAAACAGATATCATCCCTATTTACTGCCCTAATAGGGGAAATACTATGGGAGACAATGGGGGATGAGATCTGTTTGGTTACTGATTGTTCAGAATTTTCAGTTTTGGGTGAACTATCCCTTTAATTGTGTTTTTGCCTGTGGTGTTAACAAATCCTATACTTTCAGTTTGTTTATATTTGTGGATGTTTCCGACATGCACGTATAATCTTTCTGGCTGTAGTTACTCATAAATTGTACTTTTATTGAATGTTAAATACAAGGTGCAGGAACAGAATCGGGTCTCTCAAGACAGCCAAGTAATTCTCCGGTAAAACAGACATTTTATGTCTGATCTTGCAAAAGAATCTCTTAGTGGGTTAAAAAAACCATCTGTACTGCGTCGTTTCACAACAGATGCTGGGATAAATTTCTTCATTTATCGGTCGAGTGTGAAGCCCAGTGGTCTCTATACTGCCTTTCTTTGACCATCTGCTTTAGAAGATTGAAATTGCCAAGTGCCTCCAAACCCCCGAGCTTCTGAAAGGCCCGTGTAGGAGTTATAGCGAAGGTTAGAGAAGAAAAACCATTCCAAGGAACTGACTTCATTCAAATTCATCTTCTTTATCTGAGGAATGACATTTTGAATGAATTATACTGAACGAATGGATAAATCCTTCATATCTGGAAGGTTTAGAAAGCAGATGTTTCCAGTCCAGTATAAACATCAGACATTTAAAAAATAACACCGCTGCCTGTTGGCCTGAGTAGACTCAAATTAATGACCTTTGGAATTGGAGTTGAGTGCGCTATAGCCAGCGAGCTAAAGGCCAGCCATGAAGCTCTGTAGTCGAACTACGGTTTGATCCTCAAAGAAGTCAAATTTGCTATGACAGGCCAGACAGCATAACTGATGAACAGGCCTTACTCCATTACCACTAAAGGCAGAAAAAACCCTTCTACAATATAGACAAAGAGACCTTTTGTAACGCAAGCCGACTCTAATGTAACCTGATTCTGTTTATTGCGCTGAACTCAATGCAATAATGTGGATTCTTTGATCTATGGCGTGCAATTGGGAGGGGGTGAGTTTTCGCTTCATAGCTCGCAACTGCCTGGCTTGCAGACATGGACTTTTGCAATAAGACTCCAATCCGGATGTTAGGGGACAATGTTTCCAATCGCATTGTTCTTAGCCCTCTGGAAAACGGAGGTCTGCTCCAATGAGAAATAAATTCATCCAATATTTTCACTACATCTGAACATAGCGGAGTAGTGTGCAATAATGCAGAGATTGAATTAACAGAACCAGATTGCTTTTGTTTATCAGAGAGGTAAGCATGTGAATAATAACTGTGATAAGCAGTGCATTAAAGTGATTTTACTACGGTTAAGGGGTGTCATTAGGTACCACGTGAAGCGTTTTATGAAGTTTTCCCCCGAAGAGCCTGTGAAATTAAATGTTATTGGTTTTGGCTTATTGCTTACTGTGCTCTACAAGGGTGACAAAATAATAAACACACACTTTTCTTTAGGAAAATGGATAAAATATTGATGATATTATAATCTGTCCTGTCCAAAATCTTGCACGTGCTAAATTAGATAAAGTACCACCTTCTTGACTGGTAGAATCATTATAGCCTACAAACCTCATGAGTGACAGTCAAACCAACATTGGGTCTGTTTGTTATTTTTACCAGTTTGCCCAGTTACATTTTTTCCTGCAGATCAAAAACAATATTTTAATGTGTAACTTAAAATCACTAGATCACAGAATGAAACAAAAATGATAATTTTACTTTAACATGTACCTTTAAATATTTCAGAATTATAATTCAGAAAATAATTTCAGAGTGGTCTCGTTTCTTTTCCGTTTATGTGGGTACAGGATGAATACTGTATATGTTCTTTGCATCCAGCATGTATTTAGTGACATGTATTTATATTCACTTGTGACGTATTTACAACCATAAAAAAATTTACTTGTTGAACCAGTACAATTCAACAACAACGAATACTTTTCTTGGTATATTTAACACTTACACTTTAAAAGGTCACAGTTACTTTGGATAGAAAAGTCCGACACGACAAACAGTAGACCATCTGGGTATTTTTACACACCCCGAGATTCTGGACATTTTGCATACTTATCTTTTCACACACTGATCTTTGCCCAGTATGGAAGCATGAGAATGTCACTAAAATACCACCTGCCTCGGTTGTCTCAACAACAACCTCTAAGTCAATCTTTAATATGATCAGTACTACCAACCTTTAATAAAAATATTTTTTATGAATCAGAAATAGCAGTTTAAAAACATTTGTGTTAGATGACATAGGTTGTAATGACAGCCTTAAGAGCTTTAACATTTCATTGAAAAAGTAAATAAGTCCTTAAATAATGCTTAACGTTTATTTTTTGAGTTTTTAGTAAGATAAGAAGCACTTTAGGCAAACCGCTTTAAGGGTTTTACACTCACTGACTATTACATATCCCTGACATCCCTCTGTAAACAGCAGTTCTGTGTCTAATACGTGTCCTTAACTGTTAATTATCATCTTAGCTTTTCCACAGGAGGCCTCAGGGTATTTTCACTAAAACTGCCCATTCAATTAAGGTCCTAGACCCGGTAAATACTGCAAAACACATTAATGCGAGTGTGTTATATGCTAAACCTTTTTGGAGGTCCCTAGATATGCAATTTAAAAAAAAAAAATCCAGTAATTATGAACTTCATTCTACCTCAATGTCAGGCGTGAACCCTGAGAAAGCACATATTTATACCGATGCCTCATTAATGTGTTTATTTTCAACAGAGGCGCTCAGAATTCAGTGCCCACGCAAAAGCTGGAATCACAGAGATGAGCAGATTTCTGCAGAGAACAGATGTTTCTGAACAATGAATCCTTAGAAATGATTAAAAATGAAAAAACTCTGTTAAGGTTTAATAGGCATCTTCTAAATCTGAGTTAATCTCATACCTTCGTCAAACAAGTAGGAAGTCGTGACTCAGATAGAGAGGAAACAGAAAAAATAACTATTGAAGACAATAACATACCATATACATTGAACGCAAACAAAAACAAGTCCATGAATGTAATTTTAAAAAGTTGTGTAGCCGCATTGACAGAGTGGAATACCAAACATTTAATTTAATAAAATCCAAATGAACATTTATTTGTAAGACGCTTTTATGCAAGGTGATTAACATTGCATTCAGGCTTGTGCAGTGTATTAGTAAGGGTATTTCCCTGAATAGATAAATCTAAAAAGAAATGTGAAGTACACAAAAATTTAAATTAAACTAAATAAAATTACATTTAACAATTAAATATGATTTCAAAATGAAAACAATTAAATACAAAATAAAACAAAAAATAACATTAGAAATAAAAGTGTTCCTGTAGCTCAAATGGTAAAAAAGTGTGTAACCAGCACAACGGAAACGTCATGGGTTTGACCTCAGGGATCAACCATTCTAATTTAAAAAAATGCATAGCTTTGTAAATCCCTTTGGACTAAAATGTCTGCCAAATGCATAAATGCAAATATTATGTGCTGTGCTTTTAAACATTTGCATATTTTAAATACCAACAGAATACATTTTCCAATACATAAAACATTAGCAGACTTTGAAGTGATTCTGAGCATTTTACAAGTAAAGTAAAGTAAAGTAAAGTAAAGTAAAGTAAAGTAAAGTAATGTAAAGTAAAGTACACTACACTACACTACACTACAGTACACACTAAACACTAAACCGAACTTAAAAGCAAAACAAACCAAACTTAAAAAAAAACTGAAGTAAACAAAAGAAACTTAACTCAACTCCTGCTAATAACGAACAAATTAAATTGTTGCAAACTGCTTCACATACAACTAATATTTTCTAGGCAGTATATAGTACATGTGTATTATGCACCCTATACTTTGCATTACGAGGTCCCTGTAGCTCAGTTGGTAAGGAATACCTAGGCAGCACAAAACAGATCTCTTGGGTTTGACCCCAGCTATCACACGTTCTTATAAAAAATGAATAACTTTTTAAATCTCTGGAAATGCCTGTCAAATGCAAAAATGTAAATATTATGCACTGTGCTATGCATTTGCATATTTTAAATACCAACAGAATACGTTTTTTCCAATGCATAAAACATAAGCAGACCCCCCATGTAATACCATTGAAAGGGACTACCTCTGCATTCACATCCTTGCTGAAACGAAGATGTGCAACAAGTCAGATTTGCTGCCAGTTGAATCTTTAGCTCATTTGGGTGCATGGCTAAAGTAAAACAGATGGTCTTGGGTTGCAAGTAACTATCAAGTAGGTTGTTCTCATACGCTTTAATTCTCTTTGTTTGCCCCTAAAGCGGGACACTCACTCAGCGTCTGTCTGTCACCTCACAGCCGAGGAGAGACAGGTCTCTTAATGGGACGACCGTGTCTCCAGCAGAACTCGTGCTGTCAGTGTCCTTGCAGTCCCAGTTTTAAATTACTATCATTCACCATCCGTTTTACGACTTCATGTAGTCACCATAAACTGCCTTAAAGTGCTGTGTTTGGAATGTTAAAGGAGCAGTTTATCTACAAATAAAAATGATTTCATTATTTACTCATATATAATGGTATACGCAAAGTGACTTACAGGGAATTCAAGGTAAACATTTTATAATGTCAGTGTATGTGTGCTCCTTCAGATTCAAACCCATCACACAAATGCAACACTCTACTTGCTTAAGTCTCAGAGCAAGTATCTCAGATACTTCTCATTAGAAAAAGTGCCAGAAATCTCCATCAGAGTTTCAGGAGTGATCTCAACAACGTCTCAAACGGAGCTCAGATTGGTCAAGTCAATATATTAAAGATCTCAATATGAACTCAAACATTTCTCGTCAAATTTACCCAAATCCAGATTATCTTCAATCTACATACGTTTTACACCTCCATACTCTACAACGATTTGAAAAGCACAGCCTCATTTGTTTCTTTTGTAATTTATTGCAATTTTAGGAAAAAAAACCATCTGAGACTAAGCTGATACTTGATACTGAATGAAACACAATTGAACACTCCATCAAATCTGAGCAATGAAAGATCAAGCGTGGAGCAATTTGAAGCACATTTGACCATACGACCATACCGTATAACCATTCTTCTGAAGCCATAAAACAGCTTTTTGATCCGAACGCACGAAAATTAAAGCTGAAATCTGTAACCTTTAACTCTTTATCACCATCTCTTTTTAAAACTTAAAATTGCAGGTTACTTTCATATCTTTACGCTAAATTTGACATTTGGAAACCAACATCAAACTCTCCCACAAGAACAACACGACAGCTCTTTACTCACCCTCTTGTCATTTCAAATCTTTATGACTTTAAAGGAAGTTGGTAACTGAACAGCACTGGACCCCATTCAATTCAATTGTATGGACACAAACCAATGCAAAGTAAATGGGGTCCAGCTAACAACATTTTTCTAAATATCTTAATTTGTGTTCTGCGGTAGAAAGAAAGTCATACAGGTTTAATATGACAAGAGGGTTCTTATACGCTTATTGTTATGTGACATTTTTTATGTATCTGCTCAATAACACATTTTTATTCATTTTTAAATAAATAAAAAGTTATGGATTACATCTTTAAAGCCATTCACTGTTTTTTCATATTTGTCATGCTTAAATGATCCAGATCATGAAACATTTTTTTATATTACACAAAGAAAATACAAAATGCAGTGTTTAAATGATGAATTTTAACAATTTTGGCCCACTATTCTTTGCAGAATTTTTTTAGTTCAGACACATTGAAGGTTCTTCGACCTTTTTAAGGCTTTCAATTGGATTTAAGTCCGGATTTTGACTAGGCCACTCCTAAACCTTTATTTTAATTTTTTTAGCGGTGGAATTGCTGGTGTGTTTTGGATCATTGTCCTGCTGCCTAACCTAAGTTTGTTTAAGCTTGAGGTCACAAACCGCCGGCCGGACATTCTCTTTCTGGATTTTCTGGTATAGCTCAGAATTCATGGTTCCATCAATTATGGCCAGTCGTCCAGGTACTGAAGTTCCAAATCAGCCCCAGACCATCACACTACCTCCACCATGTTTGACTGTTGGTATGATGTTCTTTTTATGAAATGCTGTGTTAGTTTTATGTCAGATGTAACGGGACGCACACCTTCCAAAAAGTTCAACCTATGTCTCATCAGGCCACAAAACATTTGGCAAAAAGTTTTGGGGATCATCAAGATGTTTTTTAGCAAATGTGAGACCAGCCTTTGTGTTCTTTTTGGTCAGCAGTGGTTTTCGCCTTGGAACTCTCCCATATGCCTTTTTTCTCTCTTTCTTATTGTAGAATCATGAACACTGACCTTAACTGAAGGAAGATAGGCCTTAAGTTCTTTAGATGTTGTCGTGGATGAGTCGTTGTTGTGCTTTTGGAGTAATTTTGGTAGGCCGGCCACTCCTTGGACGGTTTACCACTGTTCCATGCTTTCTCCATTTGTGGATAATGGGTCTCACTGTGGTTTGCTGGAGTCCCAAAGCCTTAGAAATGGCTTTGTAAACTTTCTAGACTGATTAACAGGTCTGGCAGTAATTAAGCTTGAGTGTGGCTAGTGAAAATGAACTCAGTTGTTCAATTCATTACAGTTAATTCATGATTTACCAAGGTGGCCAATTACTTTTTCACATAGGGTCAGAAATGTTTGGATTGTTTTTGCTTTAATAATTCAAACCATCATTTAAAAACTGCATTTGTATTTACTCTGGTTTTCTTTGAGTAATATAAAAATGTGTTTAATGTTCTGGATCATTGAGCATGACAAATATGCAAAAAACTAAAAATCCGGAATATTTTTCACACCACTGTACCTATTGTATAACTTACAATATAAAAGATTTGGAAAGAGTATGTACATAGGCTTGGTGTCAATCTTATATTCACGCTATATATAACCGCTCAGCTCAAAGGTCTGTTTACAGGTTTTTTAAGTTGGCTACTGAGAATGATGGGACATTCGTACCCCATACCGTTTTTTCAGCCAAATGATTTTGAAAAGGAAATCGCTTGCGGCAAAACCTCCAAGAACACATTCTGAGGTTGTGCAATCAAAGCCTGGGTTCTCTCCATGCTTTCAATACATTCACATTGCAGCTAGAGTCATCCACACGTCAAGTTGATGTGACAGTTTGAGACTGGTAGTAAAAATACCTTGAGTTTCAGCCAATAAATCAAAACAAATAACATGGTTTCAGTCACATATATTAATTGGCTTGAACAGGGATATTTCAGTTCAAAGCTTACATTTTAAGGGTGGATTACTGAAATCAAGTCTGTGCCTTTGCATGTTAACTAGTGGAAACACACATCAACACATGCTAAACAGGTCCCGGACGGTTTCTATCCCAACAAATGGTCAGCGAAAGAAGGCTCTTAACCTTTGGAAACTGTCAAAGTAAATTTGTAAGAAATGTTTTTCTATTCATTTTTAATGAGGTTGCAACCTTGTTACCTCATTTGGTGTCTGTGTGTGCGTCTGGGGGGTGGCCATGGGTATGGTTGGATTACGTGCCAGATTTATTTTATATTCTACTATATAATAACAGTTATTTCACATTTTCAAAGTAACAGGAGATCATAGTTAACCATACTTTGAAAAGTATAACATACCAAGAGTTTATAACAAGTAAAGCATTACTTACTTATTTGATTCTCTCTATAGTTGTAGATAAAATCATAAAGCGTGGACACCAGAAACATATGGATGGTCTTGTTGTGACCTAGCAGGTCAGAAATATACACAGTATTCTCATTTCCGATTGGTTCTCTGAACAGAAGTTTTGAAGGTTTTATTTGTTGATCACATGCGTTTCTCTTTTTCCAGTATTCTAGTGAAAGCTCAACTGGACACATCAACAGTTCCATCATAATGCCAATCGTACAGTAGAAAGAAACGTCAATTCATATTAGATACATGGCCATCAAAATCTCCTATCCTCCAGAGAGTAAAATCTCTAGACACGCAGCTTGCTAACCAGAACAAAGGTCATTCCTTTTAGATTTTGAAGCCGAGTACAGCCTGTACAGACGTCAAATGGAAAAAACATGTACTTGAATTCCCAATACAAACTACATACTGCCTGTTTGGATGAGAGAATAGCATGCGATGGCAACTTCATAACTTTGTGAACAATACAGTCAAATCTGAGAGGAAGTTGCTGGAGGTCTTAGAAAATTACCTTGATCATTTTAGGAGTTGTGTACAGTTTGTTATGGTTATAGTAAATCTCAGTTGCATCCGATGTCCCCTTTAAAACACCAACACACTTTCTATAGATCATTTAGAACAAGTTTTACTACTATAAAATCAAACATTTTAATGGTTCCTGTTGTCATTTGATTGGGGATGAGGTCTAAAAACACAACAGAAAAGAAGAGCAACTTTGTAAACTCTAATGCACATTTGAAGTTCCCCAGTGACAATTCCTTCTCTTCAGATAAGAAATACACTGCAGCCCGGATCCAATAGCATCACCGCATTGACTGCAACATCCTCTGGGACCGTGACAAGCTCACAAGCACATCCATCTGTTTCTGATGCCCAAGCAGTTGTGCACGTCTCCGAAAATCACCGCACCAATGACAGGAATTATGATCCAGTCCACCTGGAGCCGTGTTCAGCAGTAACCCAACACAAAAGTCTAAAGAAGTCATAATTTCACACAGCCGTGCGACTCGTCAATAAATTTGCTGCCCCATTATGGCTTAGAACATCATAAAATGTGCACAACAATGCACTTTGGTCCAAGGATATGATGTATGAACATTTTTCATACAGTTTAAAAGATTAAATACAGAAACATACTGTAAGCATCAATGTGTACAAGTTTGTCTCAGCATAAATCTGAAATCTGCTTGAAATCTCTGCAAGATCAACACATCATGGTTGAGAATGAAAAGTAAGGGCTAAGCAAAAATTTATTAGCCACCTGAGATTCCAAAAACACGTACTTTACTAGTAAGAGTCAATGCACAAAACACAAATTTGAGGCCATTTCAGACTGTTTCTTTGAATTCAAATGTGAATGTTTCAAATATGTAAAGAAAGTTTACATGGATTTGAGTTGTCATATTATTTGTAGATTAATCGTCTTACAAATACTAATATGTATTTACTATTAGCAGATGAACTAAATGTACATTGCCATTTGATCTCTCTTAAAAAATTTGGTTTCAAGAGGAATCTGACTGGTCCAGAGAAATCTTGCATGCACTGTACTTTGAATGCTTGCTGACCGCCATAAAACGCAAATCAACATCATTTTATTGTGATCTTACTGTTTACAGTAATTTCATATTTAGATTGCGGTTCCTCCGCTTTTTCGGGAAAAGATGAATCGGCATTTTACTTTGACTGTTAAGAACGTGTTTTCCATTCAGAAAATTAAAACATAGTTGCTATTATTTCAACAGAAAGGCAGCAAAACACACCCAGAGGTGTTAAGTGTACCTGAAAACCATACTTAAGTAAAAGTACTTTGCAGAGAACATTACTCCATTACAAGTTACAAGTCACCAATTCCAGAACAACTTCAATAAAAGTCTTTGATTTAGGCCTGTAGCGATGCGTCGATGATGTCGACGTCATATTTTTGCGTCGATTCTTCACAGCAGCTCGCCACACACACGTGGGAGAACAAAACATGGGTATGGGAATGTGGGAATACTTCAAATTTAGTCCCAAACGTAAAGGTGTCGTTATTTGCGCTCTTTGCCAGATGTAGTTGGCATACCCCGCCAGCACAACAGCAATGTTGGAGCATCTGAAACGGAGGCACCCCAATGTCACTTGTAAAGGAGACGATAACAAATAAGTACTTACATTGGCTAAGTTAATTACATGTTTGTGTAGTGTAGCTTGAGCTCTGCACACTTTGGTGGTGCTAGCCAACTATCTTAGCTCTCCGTCCAGTTTGTTCGTGCTAGGTAGCTACTGGCGCCTAGACATCTAATGTTGGCTTGAATGGAAGCTAGCTTACGGCTGCAGAACACCGCTATCTATTGTAGCTGACATTAGCTAACGTGAACGTGAAATAATCGGTTACCCCCAGCCCTACTTTGATTATCTGATTTTAACAGTACTTGAGCATTTTACTCATGCTAAATGTAGGCTCAAAGAAGCACTAGTCCTCAACACTTAAGAGACATGTCAGTGAAAAATAAGAAACAGTTGATTCATGAATAAAGCAATCGCATTTATTTTCTGAAATCATAAGACTGAGCACCTCAAAATTGCAACAAATCATGGTTAACAGCAATACCTACGTCTATGCTCATGAGTAAACAAAACTCCTTCAAAAAGGTATTTTCAATGTAATGGATAAAATAAATAAGTCTTTTTGTACTGGACATGCTGGTTTTGGCTGCAGTCATGTAAACCACCAGCGATTGACAACCTCATATTCACAAAGTAGCCATGTTGACAAGTTTTAGTAAGTATGGGCAAAATCCTTAAAATAAAGTACCTTCAATTCCCTTTAAATGGCAATATTAATTCTTATGTAGCAAAAAGAAACTGCTGCAAAAAAAGATAGGTGCCATGCAAAATGTAATGTGTAATTGCATTAGTCATTACAAATGTAGTAAGAGAGTAAAAGAGTACACATACTTGCTCGGAAATGTAGTCAAGTATAGAGAAAAAGTTCAATCATCAATCAATTTAAGATATTAACATCACCAGTCCTGAAATAAAATGATCACTGTTCACATCTTAAGCCCACATTAAATAAATATAATGTTCATCCCTATAAACCATTTTTACATTTATAAACAATACTATTTTTTGCTACATGATTTACTTATATATAGTAATAAAGTCAAAACATAATGCTACTGTAGGCTACAGTTTTATATTACTAAGTTATGTGTATAGGAGAGCCAGTCCTCCAACGGCAATTTCCACACATTACACTATATATATATATACACACACATATATGTATATATATATATATGTATATATATATATATATATATATATATATATATATATATATATATATATATATATATATATACACATATATATATATACATATACCTATATATATATATATATACATATACATATATATATACATATACATATATATATATACATATAAATATATATATACATATAAATATATATATACATATAAATATATATATACATATACATATATATATACATACACATATATATAAAGTTCCTACAGCTTAACATCTTAAGAAATAATAGCATCTATGTTTTTATTTACTGAATGGAAAACACTTTATCACGTCTAAGTACTTTATATTATTTATATTTTCGTTTTGTGTTGTATTTTTATAATAATTGTCTTTGGAGCTGACCTGACCTACATAGCTTCTCTATACCTGTGTATGTGAAAAATACAAATCTTGAATCTTACAGAGCATTTGTGTTCGTCACACCACAGTAAACGGTTCGATTCAATGGTCAGCTGTCCATTAGTCACATCAGCTAAATGCACACATACTCAATATAATCTGTCTAATATAGTTGCATATATGTAGATATGTATTTCATAAATAAATATTTAATTTAGTATTGATATAAAAAGGTTAAAGGTCCAGTGTATGAAATTTAGCGGCATCTAGCGGTGAGGTTGCAAATGGCAACCAAAGGCTCTCTCCACCCCTTACCCCTCCCTTTGGAAGCACTATAGTGGCTGACACAGAACTAAGATGTCGCCACGTTTTCACTTAATATTCAAAGGAGATAACGTATTTACAAAACACCATTAGTAGAGCAGTTTTTCTGTTTAGAGCTATTGTAAAACAACGGTAAATGCAATGTACAGGGACCCGTGGTGTAGATAGATATGTAGATAGAAACAGCTTCATTATGTGAGGTCTGTAACACCTAGATGTATATTACGTTGCATTTATCTCAATAAATTTATCTCCTCCAAAAAATTACACGTAGCACCTTTAAAACCAAAGGATGAAAGTAATACAGTACTATATTATTTCTTGTTGTTCGCAGTGTTGGGTGTAACTAGTTACTGTAATTTAATTACTTTTCTCCTGAAAAAGTAAAGTAAGGGATTACTCAAATTTCCCTGTTATTTAATTACAGTTACTTCTGATGTAATACTTGAATACACATAAAAATAAAAGTCTAACTTTTAAATGCATTCATTAATTTATCTTTCTCACATTTATAATACTTTGGTTATTAAATAATACTACTTTATGTAGTTTTATTTTGAATATTTGAATGAATTAAAAGAGTCACTTAGCTAATCAAAGTTGATATAAGATATAGAAAGTAATTAGTACAAAGTAAATAAATACTTCTTGGAGAGAGTAATTGTACAGTAATCGAATTACTGTAATTAATAACTTTTTCAGAGTAACTTACCCAATACTGGTTGTTCGGTATAGCACGACTGTACAACCTAGTGTGGTTTGTAACAGAGTGAGACCACATAAAAAATCTTAGATTCAACATGTAATGGAAGAAAATGTAAAACTTATTTGCTTCCACTGATGCACAAAAGATGCCGTCTGGAAAGTACTAAAATTCTGATGGGATATTGATCATCAGGATTTGCACACATTTCTGGGATCTACATACGTAGCCTCACATTAACGCAGCAAAAGGGTGAAATAAATATTCAAAAATTCTGAAAAATCACCTCATCTTGGTTTTCAAATTTTAATTGAATAAAAAGCTCTGAGGTACAAACCCCATCCCCACCCTGGAGGTTCACAAAGGGTATGACTGTGATCAAAGTCTATTGATGAGATTGGTCTGATCAGTCAATGTGAATAAGGTTAAAAAGACACAGCAGAAAACACACAATTGGTTATGAACTAACTCCATTATAAACGTCAAAATGTCACAGTGATCCAAAATACAAAATGATCCGAACAAGATTGCTTTAAGGGATGGAAAGTAGAGTTTTTTTAACATAAACGTCATTCAATCAGATTGATCAAATGTCCTTCATTCTAAACTGAAGTTGAGCAATCCCACAATGCACGACGATCAATCGATGCACAATGAAACAACAAAAGCCCAATTTTTGAGCATGAAGATGCGATTGAACCACATGACGCATTACAATAACTGCATTTTCACTCCATGACAAATTCTTTGTAGCTTTATTCATTTACAGACAGTTCTAATAGTATATAATATTTTCAAGACACGTAATAGTAAAGAATTTCAGTGTATTGGCCTATTTACAAGTCTAAAAAATATTTAGGTCAATTATTGATCTAAGGCGTGTTTGTCGCCTTTACGTGCAAACCATTGAGAGAATTCACCAACGTACAGCGCAAACCAATTTACAGCGAAATTGGCACCATCGACATAGTTTCCAGAACGCAGTTTTATATTCACTTCAGATTTCAATCTCATGTTCCATCTGAGACACTGGCACTTGACGGAGTTAAGAGGTAATGATCATTCATTTGTCCAGATGATTTTTGTCCCAGCACGCCTGCCCGATAGGCCGGCTACATCTCCGTGGCAAATCTGGCAGATTGCATGTTGACAAATATCGACACGGGGAATAGATTTCAATCTGAACCATCGGGCCCTGAAATCTGTCAAGGGAGAAAGATGCACACCCAGGAGAGAAAGCCGTCTTTGCTCTATAGGCGTGGAGTGGTCCCAAATGGTCTTGTTGGCTATGTATTCTAGCGGAATCGATTTCTCTCGACTTGACTGGATTGGACTTCACGGATGCAATTAGCGGCTCTTTTGTTTTTGATCTTTGATCATTTTGCTCTTTTGTGGTGAAAAGGAGAAGGTTTATTGGCTTCAATGTGTTACATGATTTTAATTCATTTGTCTGTCGTCATGCGAGGGACTCTATAACTAGGCCCGTCAATTTATTGACTTAAGGCGCAGAATTCGGTAGTTTTTGGTGATGCAATATTTCGCCACTGTGTTTGTATCTATCGTCTCTATCGCAATTATTTCTGAAGCTATTTATTGCAAAAACAAAAAGTTATATCACTCCTGTCCTATCTATAACTACTGTACTGTACAGCTCCAAAAGAACTTACATGCAAAGTTGGAGGTCAATAATTGGTTCTTGAGTATCTTTGTGACCTATCGACATTGACAACCTGTGCCAATGACAATAATACATATTCTAAGTGTTTATAAACCATTATGTTGTAAAAACATAACATTCAATTGCCTTGAAAACCAATAAGATTATGATTGATATGATTTTGATCTATAAGAGAAATACATTTATTATTGTGTTGGCTGAACATAGTCATGGTTACATTTTCTGGAAAGACGATTAAAAACCTACCTATACCTTATACTTAAAGGTACTGTGGGTTGTTCTGGATAAGATGCTATTTAAATATGAGAAAAAAAACAGATTTGGTCAATGTCTTCTGTGCTGCTGTTTAACAAGTTTTACTTTTGCCTAAACCATAAAAGATACTATAACATAATACTAAAACATAAAAGAGCAGATCTCTGCTGTATTTTTATAGCCTTAGATTCATTATAAATAGATAGTGAAATATGCTATTATACAGCAAATGTGCAATCCATTTCTTTTAAAAAACACTGCACTGTGGGGTGTGACCACATCCGTGATTTTTAAATCTAAAAGCCTAAACGATTCCCAGAGATGACAAAAACCTCACATTTAACATTTCTAGCTCACAACTTTTCAATTTCACTGTATGGTATGCAAATGTGACATTACTATTTCATGTTAGGGATACAAGGATAAAATAGAGAGTGATTCTTATGCAGTTCACAGGCCTTGTTTTGAAGCTCGGTGCGTTTTTTAAGTTTCTGTTCTGAATTAAAATGCTGAACTTTATATTCGTGTATTGAGCATTTGGCATGTCTTTCAGATTCTTTAACATGCCAAAGGTCTATAGAGAAATCACTCTTGTTGTAAGTGAAAAATGGATACTTTGTTCAGCATGACTCAAAGCATAAAGCCAAATACTGTAAAAGTATAAAACAACTAGCAAAAAAATAACTAAAATCCACAAAAAAGCTGATTTAAAATATTAATAAAACTAAAAACATCTAAAAATTAAATTATAATAGCTCCTCCAACCTTTCTATGTAATAAGTGACATTTTGAAAAACTGTTACGAATTGGATTCAGTAGCAGTTAATTTTAAATGCTTTTTAGCACCAAATATTAATTCTTGCTTAAATAAGCTTTTATTGTAAAAAAAGGTTGACTTAGAGAAGATTCGCTTATAACCATTATTTAAAAATCATAATTCTGAATTAATTTATATATTTACAGTGTCCTGAAATGTATACATCAATTCACATAAACGTTTTAAATAAAAAGAATTACAGCATAATTTTTTTCTGCCAAATCAATCTGTTGTCACCAGAATTTACATTAAGAACTAGATTGGGAATTTAGTCCTGTTTCCCAAGACAATGAAGTCTCTCTTATACGTAGCAGTATTTTACAATGTGAAAAAAGTGTGTCATTGATATCCTTCACTGAATGGGAATCTGGCCACACTACCCTGTCTTTCCTTCTCTCTCTGAGAGCACACATCATCCTTCTCCCCCGGCAAGCCATACATCACTGTTTCAGGTGAACGATCAGCTCTTTAAGTAGCATAAACACAGTGTCGCCGAGTCGCCCACACCTAAAGGTGATGAATGCTTAGTCCTCCAACATTCTACTATAAGACACTTCACATTGACCTCTTTACAGCTTTAAACCTTGAATATAGACCCACAAACACAATATTGTCCTGTCTATTATATTCAATCTCATGTTGTTCCAAACCTGCAAATAAAGTAATTTCCCATTGTCTTTGAATAAAATGTTTTCTTTGTGCTGTGACTAAAAAACTGGTGAAATGGTAAATGTTTCACAATTGCAATGAAGGATTACCATATTTATAAACCACATATCACTATGGTCGAATTTGTAATATGGTCGGTGCATCACAAACTGGAGGAGGCCCCCCAGGCTTGATAACACAGGCCTGAATGTACCAGCGGATAGAAGGTGCTTGTTTAATAAGTTGCAGGTGGTATTTAAAGGTCAGTATACAAAAACCCAAATTAAATCCCAAATTAAATATAACTACAAGCAGTGATGTCAGGTCCCCAAGCACAGCAGCAAAACCACATATGAAACACTTGCTGTTCCACTGATTTTACCATTCATGGCAAAACCATTTCAGACACCAAAAAATATGTTCAGAACTTAGCATTAAAGCATCTTAATTTCTGATCAAATTTGACTCATGAATCCCCTAGTATTTCAAAGTTTACCGCAAACACTTTCCAAAAAATCCAACATGTCAAATTTCCTGTTGAGCAAAGTCACAAAAACCAACAAAATATATGTTCAAAATGACAACTGTCATTACATTTTTCAGAAGTAAAAACAAATTTGAAAATCTGCACTCATTTCAAAATGGCGGACATCCTGTTAAGTGGACCTAAGTGAAGGAAATGAATATGTTCAACTTGTTGAAGAGAATGTCAACAACAAAATTCATGAAAAAAATAACAAAATAGATTCAGCCTGACGTAGGCTACTGAAGTTGGATAACCAGAAAATATAACTATATAAGTTTTGCCAAGCAGTGGTTCATGTGACAGCCTGCGCAAGGTCATGAAATCTTTCAAAAATACATTTCCTAAATTCCTGCAACACTGAACCATTAAGGGCTATGTCTGTTGACTTTTGCTTAGAAATAAATAAAACTAAAAGTTGTCAGTAACATGTGTGAATTTTTAAAACATTTTCAGCCTCTTAAATCATCATGTGGACATTTGAAATCCCATCATTCCATCAAACATGGCTGACTTCCAGTGCTGAGGCCCTAATATTAAGTCCATTTCCCTTCAGTTCTTATACCCTAAAAATAAACCTCAACTATATATGTGCTCATATGGACTACACAATTAATTTGGTACAAAAATATATACAAACACACACACACACACAAAGATGACTGGCTCACTCTAGTATTTCTTTGTGCTTTAGGAACATCCAAACCAAGATCTCTCTGCTTAAGGCTAAAATACACTACAAGACTTTTGCTCAGATTTTGCCCAGATTTTCAGTCTGGACTAGTTGCGGAAATTCTGTGCCAGTCTGCAGATTGTATCAGTTAGTGTGTTTCTATCTGAAACTTTCAAAAAGTCTCCAAGTGTATGATGTCTAGATCTAATTTTTGAAGTCTTGTAGTGAATTCCAGCCATTAGTCTGCAGTAATTCATTTTTCAACACAAAAGGGATCATCAAGTAAAATATCAATGCCATGCTTCTGCTTAACCTGATCAAAAACACAACTAGGGTTGGATAGGGTTGTTAAGCTAGATCATATGGAATCACAATATCAGATTCAACCATCTCCACCACAACTACAACTGGTTTAACAAGTTAAGACCTTCCAAACGGAGAGGTCTATCACCTGGCTGACCATAATGAGAACACAAAACATCTTAGTACCGTTTTAGCATATGTAACTCTTTGGATTGAGTTTGAAAACCGCTCACACTTACCTCTGGCCGAAGACAGGAGGCCTGTTCCTTGAGGCTAACAGCTTCTTCAACAGTGGCTGGTCCATCCTCCTCGACCAAATCCTCACATATGGGTACACGACTCTTGGGTACTGCTCCAACAGGAGGGCCTCTATTATATCTTTATTGCTGCTGGAGTACTTCAACCACGTTAATGTCTTTCAATCACATGAAGAACTCATGGGTGATACTGGATCCATTGCAGAAAACCCAACATCTGACCTTAATAGTGACCAACTGTATAAGCCCACTGTAGATGAGATTACAATAGCTTAGTCTTTCTGTAGGCCACTGGTGTACCTCTGCCAGTCTCTCAAATAGATCATCAGAGTCTCAAGGCTTGCTGGATGGGGATGTCTTCCAGAAAAATACACTCCATGTCAAGCTTTGAGATTTTGTGTCTCAGTTTCTCTCTTTCTTGTTGATTGTCATGTTCCTTCCGATACACACAAATACAACTGTAACATGGTCAGTTCAGCACAAACTTGAGAAGGCCCTAAAATAGATTTTCTTTATAGGATAAAACTGACTGATGAAATATTTGTGCAGTGTATTTAAAGAGTTGGCCATACCATTAATTGGTACCATAAAACCAACAAACCACAAACTTCCCAAACCGATTCACTCAATTGAAAATCTCCGAACGGCGCCTAAAGAGCTTTTAAAAGATAAGCACCTCCTGGACCAAACCAAAATACACAAAAGGGTAATCGTGATAGAAGAAAGCGAATAAAAGCAATGCAATAGCAAAAAAAGGGTAAAAATAATGTTATGATACAAATAAATACACATTTTTAAACATCTTAAATAATAAAATAATACAAAAGAAAATGATAATACGTAGCATTTTGTCAATACCGTGCGCCGAATTCCCCCATTCAATTGAACAGTTGAACTGCGCTGTCTAGTGGCGGGAACCGCAACATAAATTGCCGTCATTCACTGGCTCCCTTCACTGCGTCACGATGAGAATATTAGAGTGATGTATGCAGAATTGTTTGTTATCTGTAAGTAAATATGTGTTAACTTAAAAGAAACATTTAACTTGATAACTTTTTGTTTGTTCGTTTCTTTCATAATAATTGAACCCCGAAAATATATTTCTGTCTGTCAGTCATGGGACCTGTTTATTTTGTCCTTATAAGATAAATTCTCTTCTACAAATCCACAGCAATTTGTGTGTATAGGCTGTATGTTATTTTGAGTTTCTGACTGCATGAACGTTTTTGCAGAAATACTTAAAAATATGTCATTATTTTATTTATCATGAATAGGTCTACTTGCTTTAGTTTTCAAAGCAGGTTTGTGGTCACACCCCCCTGTAACGTTTGTAACACAATCCTCAGGTGCATAGTGAAGAAATCCCAAATTCATAAATACATAAAGGTCATAAATAGCTAAACTTTACAGCTGCTCACCTCCACTTATCCAAAATGCTTATCTGAAAAGCTGATGTTCCCATGACAACTAAAATAGCAGCATCTTTGGGGCGTTTATAAGACAGAAGGTGAAACTAATCTCAACTCTTTTGTTATTTTAAAGTCCAGATATTCAATAATTATTTGCACATATTGTAACACTGAAAGTAAAATGGACAGCTCTTTTTCAACTGAAAATACCAATATGATCTCAAAGTGTAGATATTTTATTTTAAGAGACAAAATGTAATTATTTATTTCAAAATATATAGAACATTTATGTAAGACATTTAGATATAATCGTATTATAGCCCAAACTTAAAGGAAGGCGTTTTGATGATCCAGAGATGTGTGTCTATTCATGCTGTGTGTTTCTTGTCACTTCTCGTAAGATTTCTTCCCACTCAGGAAAACACATTGTGCTTCACACACCCACTCGGCCTCTATGAAGCCCTGCACACCACCGTTTATGGCACATCTTTACTTAGATTACAAATTCTGCAAATTCATATTGTGTATAGTTACGAGACCCAATATTGCAGTGTTTTCAGGCGAAACGCCCCTGTGCAGCATGTAGAAATATATTAAATCTGAAGTGTGCTCTTTTTGTTAAAACACTTTCTGCTATCTGATCTTAATGCACGGAGACAACTATAAATAATCCATTTGTGGGTTGATTTATGAATAGCACTGGGGAAAAAAATATAAAATACACACTGTAATGGCCAAAAAATAGCCACAGGGCATAAAGGGATACTTCACCTAAAAATACAAATTCTGTCATTCTTTATTCACCCTCGTGTCATTCAAAACTCATGTATGTCTCAGTGGTTCATATATTGGAAGTTAAAGGGGGTCAATGTTTTTAGGTTATCAACGTTCTTCAAAATATCTTCTTTTCTACAGGTTTGCAGATGATCTATTTCTTTAGCGCGGTTTCACAGACAGGGCAATTCTTGTTATCTTCAAACAGTACTACCCCTTAGTTAAATTAGGATATTTAAGTATCTTTCATAAAATGCCTAAGTAAAAACTATGCTAGTGTGAATCTTGAGAAACCAGCACTGACATGTTTTAGGATATGTCATTGGAAGTTATTTTCAGTTAAGACAGCTCAAACTTGCATTTTAGTCTGGAATAGTAAAATCACTTACTATACTCATCTGTTCTTTCAATTTTGAAAATGTAAATTTTGCATTATAAAATGATGCCAGAAAAAGAATGACACTCATTAAATATCTTCGTAAAGTGCAAGCATCTGAAAAAAAATGGAGCAAACTCTGCCCATAGACATTACAGCCAGAAAAGTATTCACACTGGTAAAAGGACAAAAGTACATTTACATCTACCACACATTTGACTATTGAATAAATTACACTCCGTAAAACTTTAGCAGAATTACAAGCTATATCTGCTCTCTTAGTGGAAATCCAAATTATAAATTACAGAGGCTGACGGATTAATTTCAATCCAAAATATCCCTTAAAGAAACAGTGTGCTAAAATCAGTATTGGGGTTGTTTTGGTCTAATTTTGTATAGCCATCTGAGTAGGTTAGCATGTGTGTCAGTAAAGATGTTCTGTCAAAACAGTTTCAACAAATTACAGAAATCATGTATATTATTCATCACATTTTTAATAGACCTTCTATCTAAATTCTCTAAACATTATAAAATGTTTACCTACATAAGCACACGTTATGACAAATGGTGGGGTTTTGGGTTAATTGATACTATATCTTTTAAAACAAAACTTACAATACCATCTAAACAAATGACAAAACCATCAGTGGGCCTATATGCAAGAGGCCCAAAACAGCCAGAATGATCAAAAAAAAGAAAAAATTGACCTTTGAGCATGTCTGAAACTAAGGCTGAGTGAAATCCTTTTAATGTTAGCCTCAGGAATATTGAAAAAAAGTTATAAATAATTGTCCCAAAAGTCCCACATTTCTACTGACCCTAGAACATTCCCTCATGCCCCACAAATGAAATTACGTTCTTCACACCACACTCACCCGAGCATAACCCTTGTTGTCACATTGTGTTTATCACAATATTTAACTAATGAATTTTAGAATGTGGAGAATAGTCCGAAAATTAGAGGCAAACAGCTCACAGACAAAATGTCAGATGTCAGCGGGCCTGACACGACTGAAAGAGTTCCGGGAAAATGATCCGAGATTGATTCTGACAGAAGTTAAATGATGACTTTCGGTTGAGTTGAGCAGCAAATCAGATGCCTCAAATCTTGCCGTCGTCACAATCCCAGTCCGCAGGGATCTTTGCCTGTGCGGCTGTCAGTCCTGGAAATCTATACTGCTCAGAAGATATTGGACTAGGGATATTTCGGACAAACTTTCAATCAACGAACAATAAGAAGTGTGTGTGATGTTGAAATATTTTCACCATTCTGCTGCCAATGTGCAAGTTTTATACACAAAATGTATAAGCTCAACTAATTTTGTTGAATGGTGGTTGAGTTTTGAGCCAATTATTTTCCGGAAATCTTTGGGCAAATACTTTTGGGAACATATTCCTACAAAGAATAGTATGGTTTTTTTTCTAATTAAATATAGAAAAACTGGACTGGGGTTGTGTAAAAAGTTCCAATATTACATTTAAACTAAGTAACAAACCCACATTTTGATTGTCAGCACACTCATAAAATGTTATTTAGGATAAAAGCATCTATCTGAAGAACGATTATAATTCTGAATACAGCAGACTCATGTGTCACCTGAAAGTTTTACCCATATAATCCATCCAGATAAAACATCCAATGCTAGTTTTGACAGCTCTTTGCATACATGATGTGACCTTGGACATCTGGGTAGTCATCATTCAGCCTGTAAATGTGATTCAAAACTGAACATGTGTATGGTTTTTTACCTCAAATTCACATTGAGTTGTATGGTGTCTGTAATTGACTTCTGAACCTGCCATTGTTGTGTATTTAGTGTGTATGAATTATATGTATGAAAGAAATGAACACTCACCTTAACTGTCACAGTTCTGTCCGTTCCCAGACTGAACTGCATCTCCCATCATCCCTCACTGTCATCACACTCTTGCCAGCAATCACCTCATCACCTGGACTCTTTATATTCCTAGTTTGTATTCAGTTTGTTGTCCAATCTCATATGTGTGGACTTATGTTGTGTTCCAAGTCTGTGTGCCAAAAAGTATTGTTTTGAATAAAGTTTCACACCTTTTTTTAGGTTTTTTTGTTTAAAAATACCATGTTCTGTTATGACTGTTACTGCAGATTCATGCATAAGTTATGATCTTATTGACAATTGAATGTATTCTCAATAGAGGACCTATAGTTACGTTTAGAAATAAAACGAACCATCAATTGATCAATTTAATAATTAAAACATAAACATTTGTCTTCACTTTATTTGTTAACGACACTGTTGGTCCTCCAATAATTACTTGCTCATTAAAGAACTGTTTTAAAACTTTTGAAAAAAATTATTATATGATACGCATTCAGACGAGAAGAAAAGTCCATCAATGACAAAATTTCTATCATTTTACATGGAGCTGGGCTGGCATAAAGAGTTTGAATTTTAGGATGACCTGCCAAATATGATTCACAGTACTCTGTTTTTGGTGCATTTTCGCTCATGGGATAAATTGGTCAGTGAAATTTCTACAGTGCCACTTGTAACACAAAATATTTGGTTTTGCATGATGTTAAATTGACTTCACCAGACGTCCCTTTCAATTTAATGCAACAGTTCACAAAAAAATTCACACAAACTTTTTAGGAAAAATTGAATGACTGTGAACAGCTTCCCAAAAAACCCAAACCATCAAATAGAACCAAAAAACAAGGGTCAAAGTAGGATAAAAATAAACTACGAATAAAGAAAATAGACCGTATGCACGCAAGGTGATGACATCTGTCCACTAAAATCTAAGCCAGCTGAGCCACTTCCGCTCTCATAAAACTGAAGTAATCTGTCAACAAGCAATTGGATGTATGTTTACCAAAAAATAAAAATATAAACGTAAATGTTTCAGTGGACCGACAGCACTATAGCTCAGCCTTGTCAAGTGTCTTAATGATCAAGCCTCAAGTAAGTGCAAGTTTACTTGTTTTTTTATTTCAAATTTGTGGATGTAGCTTGAAATGGATACCCCAAAGTCTTCCTCTTTATATTGTAGATGTTTGATGTACGGGTGTTTGGTTGATTTGACTTTCATCATAATCCTAGGTGCGCCCTAAGTAAAAACACAATTGTATCCCAATGGACACAAGATGCACCAGATGTAACTCAGCTGGATGAGGCAAAACGCGGAGGCGATCGTGTATGGAGTCTATAGACAGCACCCCAAAAACACAAACAATCAAAAGTACCACGAACAGCTCCCTAAAGTCACTAACTATCAAAAGTACCACGGACAGCTCCCTAAAGTCACTAACTATCAAAAGTACCACGGACAGCTCCCTAAAGTCACTAACTATCAAAAGTACCACGGACAGCTCCCTAAAGTCACTAACTATCAAACAGGACCACGGACAGCTCCCTAAAGTCACTAACTATCAAACAGGACCACGGACAGCTCCCCATAGACCAAAACAGTCAGAAAGAAGAATTACTGTGCTAAA
This sequence comes from Triplophysa dalaica, assembly GCF_015846415.1. NCBI lineage: Eukaryota > Metazoa > Chordata > Actinopteri > Cypriniformes > Nemacheilidae > Triplophysa > Triplophysa dalaica. Next base: position 20,478,891 of record NC_079551.1, read on the forward strand.
TACACCATGATCATGGCTCTTCACATATGCTGTAAATATTATGTTTACTTTGTATACAGTATAAGAACAAGGAGCCTGGATTGCTTGGCCTCTTAGATGTCAGCGGTTTTAGCTCCAGAAAAAAAACATTGTAGTAACCGCCACAGTGCACAACAGAGCCAAATACAATTTTACGGTGGGCTCAATCCTGCTCCAATGGACTCTCAGCAGTGTGATGTAGCGTGTAAATCCTGCGCCTTTTCCAGGACAGTGGTCCTCTCCGAGTCTGCTGTTGTCTAGGTAAGTGAAGTGGGCAGTTTTAATAAGCAGGGACATCGATTCCTCGCAGTCTCCTCTCCCCTGCTCAACGAGGAAGGATATAATCCAGTTCCTCTCCCCCCACAACACCTTTCCATTCCATTAGCTCCCCACAACGCCATGAGAATTTCCCTTCTCTCGCCACCTGTGGTGTCAGGAACAGAATTAATGCGATCAAGCCAAGACTTTGTGCCTGTGCAACAAGCTAGATTTTGCACATTTTCATCTGGCTGCTTTGTCCTTCTGTCTTTTCGCACACTAAATCACTTAGATAACAAACAAGGCAAAATGATGACACATAGTTGGGACATGCTCGGATGAATTCTTTCTCTGCCTGGAAGAAGTGCAGTCCTTTTGCTTAAGAAATTCAAAGTTTTGTCCAAAACCATGGACATTAAACATCTCTGTAATCATAAAGTTGTTTGTTTAAAATTATTGCAATGTTGTTGCCATGCACTTAATTATTGCATGGACTTTCTTTCACCTAAAACTATTCCGTAACAATTGATAAAATATGACATTTATTATGATTCAAATGTTCTGAAAAATTGTAGTAGGATATGGGTTGCTTTAGTTTGAAGAGTTAGTTAAAAAGAACTCCATACATCCAGTAAGGGAGGTTTTTTTTACAGTTTGGGTATGTGAAGAAGTTTAAGGTTTTCATTTGTAGGTCGTCTATGTCTGTGGTTCGTACATTCGTTTCAGGTCAGGCTTTGATGTGCTTCATGTTCGTGACTTGAATGTAAAAACAAATGCCCTTAGAAATTTACCGCTGGCATGCAAGCAAAGCACATATTAAAAAACACACATGGGAGTCGGCTTTTATTATGCTTACAGAATGTTAAGTTTGAATGTTTTTGGATTTGCTAGTATTCTATCATATTCCACAAGGCCCTAAATAGAATTCATGAGAATTGTTAAAGCGGCTCTGCAACGTTCTTTCATTCTTCTCATGCTTAACATGGTCAACTTGTCAAAAAGCAAGTTGGGCGCATTACATAGTATTTCTGTGCTTAATACATTCCCCCAGCGAAAGTTTTTTTGAACATGTAAAACTGTTTCGTAACAACTTGTCTTAGTCACTTATTGGACAATTGTTCCGGAAAAGCAAGCAGTACGGCCACAGGAGAGCAGGAGAAGGTGCACGCGCATACTACACTTTAACTTGTAAGCAGGAGAGAGAGCGTATGATCGCGAAGTTCAGGTGTTTGTTTGTTCACTGCATTTGGGTGATGAATGTGATATAAACTGTGGATATAACGCTGGATTTGGAGATCGTTTGAAACTGATAAATGGAGCCGTCCCAGTGCTGAAAGATGCTGGACATGAACCACTTACGGTGAGTGAAACTGACGTCTGTGTTTTGTTGACAATGGGTGCGCATGTGCTTTGGTTCTGCCTACCCCTCCCCCCCGCACGCACCATATGTTTTCGGAAACAATCGTGAAGCTGTCTCTATCTTTTATAAAAGTGATCAAACTAAAGACTCTTTGAAGATACGAAGTATGCAATACTACTCTATAGGTACTCAAGATTAATATGATATTGCCAGAAACCCTGTGTGTTACGCCCACTTTAAGGGCGCATCCATCTATCCATACATCTAATCTATCTACAGTGTATTAGTTTTGTACTGATAAATTTGTGCTATACCGCTTGAGTCCACATCTGCTATTATCACTATTGCTTCTTCCTGTCAATCTATTGTACAGTAAATGGTCAATTATGAGGAGCTCCGGAGGCTTTGGACCCTTATCTTGAGCCCTTGAGTAACAGTACATAGACACACACCTCTGCGGGATAAATCCACTGCACAGTCTGCCGGGGATAATGCGGAGATAAGATTTCTATGAGAAGTGAATCCCTGACCTAAGCTTTTCCACACTTTACTTCAAAAGTGACGGAGTGGCATATGGAAAATGGCATAAATAATTACAACATATAACTTAAAGGCAGGAGAACGGCAAGGTATTGCAGTCACATACATAGACACATATTTTCATACCCTGTATCTCCAAAAGCATTATAGACACAAATCTTGTTTCTCGTGAGACATATTAGATGTGTCAAACAAAGTGTTATGTAACATCAAATAACCTAGAAGAAAAAGATATACCGTTAAATATTTGTACACTCTACAGAAGTCATTTCAACCTGTAGTTGGGAAAAATGTGGACAAATCCAAATCACTTTAAATTATATTTGTTTTTTATTTTGTTCATTCAGACAAATTTAGGCTTAATTTGTTACTGACTTTCAAAATGTTGAAGGTTAAAGGGATAGGTCACCCAACAGTGAAAATTCTGTCATCCTTTACTCACCCTGTATAAATTTCTTTGTTGTGTTCAACACAAAAGAAGATATGGGGCACCATTGACTACCACAGTAGATTTTTTTCTGCTGCAGTAGTCAATTGTTTCTCAGAACTATTTGGTTACAAGCATTCTTCAAAATATATTTTTGTGTGTTCTGCTGAAAAATGAAAATGTATACAGGTTTGGAACAACTTGAGGATGAGCAAATGATGACAGAATGTTCATTTTGGGATGAACTGTCTCTTTAAGCACATCCATTCACTGACCATTATAAACTTTACTTACTTTCAAAGTTTTTGTTTTGTTCTTAATTCACAGAAAGTGCCTTAGAACGGTGAGAAGCCTCTAACAAATTGGTAACGTTGTCCGTGTTTATCACTCCCCAGGTGTCTTGCCTTTCGTAATGGCCAGTGCATTGTTCTGCTATCAGCTCTCCATACGTTCCCACCCTTTATTATCTGCCAGCGCACCCAGAGTTTCCATTTATTTGAGAAAAAGAGTCTATTCACCACGCCTTTTTCAGCCAACTATTCCTGTGAGTTGTGTATTTTTGGTCGCTGCATGATAGTCATTAAGTCTTTAGATGTGTCTCATGGTGCAATTAGCCCGCCCACACATGTGGTAACCTGGGTGCTGATTGGTTGCAGATGTCAGATTGTCAACCCCCGCACATCTCCGCGGCTGGTGGTATCAGCAGGTTGCAGCCTCACCCCACATCTTAGATTACAACAGCGAGAGTCATCTGGGGTAAGAGAGTATTCAATAAAAGATGCTTGTCATAATATAATAGTGTAATGTTATACTGGAAATATGTTTGCTTTGCACAACGGCAAAAAACATTTGTTGCCATATTACAGGTCTTCTGAACTTGGAATCTTCAACTTAAAAACCGGTATTCAAAAGATGCCTTTAATTTTTTAGGTTAAATCAAATTTGTTGAATCAAAAATTGATGACCTGGCTGCAAATCGGAGAACATTAACTGTTTTGTCTATCAATTTGGATTATAGCGTTTGTCTGAATAGTGAATCTATGTAATTGTTCTTTTGCAACCATTCGCTGTCTTAGTTTTTAATTCATTCCCAAGGTCAATGTCTTCTTGGCTTTATTTCTTATCAGACAGTTCTGTTAAGCAGCAACTTTTACAAGATCATAACTTTTTGCCTATTTTTAATGTCTCACAACCCATCTATCTGTCCATGAAAAATCAACCAATTACAGATGTCCTCCAATAGCAGGTTGTGTGACGCATTCACGTCGGCTGAAATTTGAAAGTAATAACATTTTCAAATCAAGGTTATACAGCTTAATATTCGCTATAATAGAATATTAGCCAAAAATTATTAATTATTCATTTTATTAAATAAGATTTAGTCTCATTTTCTTAATAAGTATAGATTCTTAATTCACTCGAGGCTAACGTTTTAGAATAAATGGCTTAAAGGAACAATTAACCCAAATATGAAAATTCTCTGAAAAACACTCACTCACTCTCATGACATCTCTCAGATGTAGGCCTATCTGACTTTATTTCTTCACCTGAACACAAATTAATAATTTTATAAATAATTTTAAAAATGTTGTCAAGTTGTGTTCTTAAGTAATTCAAATGACGCCGGTGGGTTAAGCGGAAATGTTTTTGTAAAAGAGAAATAATATTTTGAGCTTATTAAGTAAATGACGGCCAACAGGAATGTCAAATCTCATCAGTTTTGGCAAGCATTGTGAATTGTTGTCATGTAAGCCATGTTAACCCATACAAGAAGATATAAATAATTATAATAAAATTAAAAATTATTGCTAGAGATGAACTGATACTAAATTTCTCCACCGATACCGATTCTGCACATTAAATTAATATATTAACTCTCTGAATGTTATTAAATTATACAATGATTATAAATATTGAACATCAAACTGGTGATGTGACATTTTCTATACGAATTAATTGCATTTTTCTGTCCTTTTTTTAATGACAAAATATATCTGCCCTGATCATTGGCTGTTTTTAGACTAATGGCCGATAGCCAAAAATAAATTTTCTCGACCAATAACGAGTATTGGCAATATATCTGTGCGCCCCTAATAATATCTCTTATTTAACTCTTCAACTGAAGAAAGGAAGTTATTTGAGACGGCATGGGAGTAAGCAAATAATAAACCTTTCCAAAATTCAAGTTAAAATTCCTTTAAAGTGGACTCTTGATGCTGATTAAACACTTGTGGTAACACTTTTTAAAAAATGCAAGAAAGAATCCCTGTTGTTTTTAAATTTCCAGCTCTTCAGGGGCCAGCTGAAACCGGCATTTCAACACTTCCCACTTTCCATACCAGAACATCGTATCCCTTCCCAAATAAAGCAGTTTATTGCCTTTCAGGACGGGAGCTGAAAATCCGGCAACAACTCATCTCATAATAATTTTGGCCCCGTATGGATATAAAAAACAACTCAGCTGTGTCATTTACTCACCATTTCATAGTGTGAAATGTATTTATTCAACAATATCCAACATGCAATCCGCATCCGGGCTGTGCACAAAATTCAAATAGAAATGGCTGTAATGGTTGCAATTGTGTTTTTGTTTCATCCGCAGAGAAAGATCGTCTCATTTAAAAAAGAAAACGCACTCTGAAAGCTTTCAGACTAGAAATGTCTTCAGTGACCTATGGATATGTACTGTACCTCTGTTCAGGTAAAGTGCTGCATTCACAACAGAGAACTTGTACATAATTTGGTTTACTAATGTGAATGTCTTCTGAAACTCTCCTTTCATGCATTTTTCTTTTTATCCTCAGCATCACTCTGATGGCTTAAAGGACGTGTTAACGCAAATATGAAAATTCTCATAGTTCTCATAACTCACTCATCGTTCTTATGCCATCCCAGATGTAAGAAGTACTTGTTAAAATGTCTTCTGAAGCAAAAAGAAGATTTGTAAGGGAAAACAATTGATATACTGCGTATCCATGGCAACAAACAGATCAGCGCTGTAAATTCATATATGGTAAAATTCACTGCATGTGACGCAACATATTTGAATGTTAGAAACAATGTTATTAAAGTTAACTCAATATACATCTATTACAACATTGTTTGAAAAACTTTGGATGAAAGTTGAGGCACTAACATCATTAACTGAAAATAGAACTAAAACTATATCTAAAAAATGACTATATGATTACAAAGTAAATAATACTGGAAAAAAGAAAACTGAAAATATAAAGATTTACTAAAAATTCAATGAACCTGAAAACACCATTATGTTACTCTAACTTTGTTAACACCCAGAAATCAAGTCATTCTGATGATAGCTTTTAGTTTGAGATATACATCATTATTCAAAACCTCATCTCAATGGTCAACGTTGAATATACTTTTATAAGCAAAAGGGTGCATATTGCTGTCATGAATATCTCCTTTTGTGCTTCATTAAAAAAAAAAATCGAAATTGAGTGTTGAACGATAACAGAACAATCTGAAATCTCAATTGAACAGATTATTTTCAGCCGCTGCACTATTGAAATGCCTTTGTTGTGTATGTTATATGGTTAGGCAAACTTTAACCCTTAGACCTCATCCCATCAGTCTGAGAGCGTGGTTAGATGGCCTCTGACACTGTTAAACAACAACAGACAGAGATGAGTGGGGTCAGCGTGAATTATGATTAAACTAGAGGCTTGTGTACGCCTATGATTTAAAGAGCGTGCGGCAAACAATTCATCTTCGCAACCCACACACAGTCAGCTAGTTTTTGTGGAACAAAACCAGGCATAAAGAAGGAGAAATAGATAGGAGAGAGAGAGAGAGAGAGCGAAGGACATGCCGTGGGGTAGGTGGACCAAACTGGGCCTATGAAACATGTCTCGCTGGGAATATTTTAACAGGTAAACACATAAGAAATTAATATGCGAGAATGCCAGGGATTTGAGGCAGCTCGGTGTCCCACTTTTTGCTGCCTTGCTGTCATTTGTAAACATATGGTTTGTGGAAATGAATTCTGGTGGGGGAGGGAGCAGATTTTGTGATCTAATGGGATTTTCAGCATGGTTTTTGCAGTCAAATTTTAAATCTAAAGTTAACAAACTTATGTTTATTGTTGCTATTTCGTATGAATTTGTTATCTGAACGTGAACTGTTTTCTTCCTGTGATCATAGGTTTAGGGGTGGGGCTTCATTCTTGCCTTTGAAATATCGTATGTGTTTGGTTCACATCATACCATTTTATACACAACTCGTAAAATAGTCATGATTTCCCATGAGATCAGGCTTGCATAACTTACCTGGCGTGCCGTTTGTAAAGGAGATGAAAAAGCATGAGACATTATATATGATGTTTCCCGCAACTGTAAATCTCAAATCTCATTTGCACTTAAACAGAAACTTGCCATATGCATCTTGTATTACACAGATGGGAAAAGAACCCGGCAAAAAGTATATACTCTATATTTGAAAACGTGGAAGTATGAATGGAAAGATTTTAGAAAATTTGGGATTTTAATTTACACAATACACTAAAAGTGCTATTTAAATTAATTCAGTCATCACATGATCATAGTATGGCTTCAGGAGAATTATAAATATATGTGTGAACTGTATGAACTTTTGTATTTCACTTATACAGAGATTAGTAATTTTTGATGATTTTTTTGTCATCATTAATCATAGTTTATGATTTATTTTATTTTACAATTCAATTCTTGTTGATATTTTATTTTTTATTTAATATTTTTTTATTTAAATGTATTTTTATAATTTATTTGACATTTATTGTTATTTTTATTAATAATTATTAAGAACAATTCTTTTGTTCAAAACTAAAGGACTTCTTTCCTACCAAACCAAACTATGATGACTCACTTTACTTAAAGTTGATAGAGAAAGTATTTGGAAAGGCAATAGACTACAGAAATCACCCATCCAGATCATGTATGCTTCACTGGCTTTAGCGTTCTGATGGTGTTTTAACCGTTTTTATAGCTTTTTTCCACAAGACCTCCACTAAGTAGATGCCTCAGTCGCTTCTTCTCCGGTCTAAACGTGGGTCATTGCAAGATGGAGAGAGGCCTTCAGTCCCACAGACACCATGATCAATCTCTAGTGTTTGCTTCTGCGGAGTCCCGCTGGAAAAACAGTGGTGTTCAGTGGAACATGCTCTCACAGAAGAAGGTTAATGGTTCTGAGGAGGGGATTTCTTATCTTCTCCCTTCAGGAAGGTCGAATTAAAAAAAACCCCAAAAAGATTGATAAATCCTCCGATACTGTTTTACTGCTACTAGTTATACAGTCTTCTCTTCATGTGATTCATATGAGACTGAAAATGTTCTAAAACCAAATGTTTTTTGCACCATGTCCCGAAGCATGACTTACAATGGTTCTTTTAGAAACACATCAATTTGTAATTTTCTACATGCATCAACGTAACGTGACATGATATGCAAAGAGACAGAAGTTGAGGTGAGGAGGCCTGGTGAGGGATCCCACCGAGCGCACCGAGCAAGTTCATTCAAGAGCTTGTCGCAGCAAGTCTGTTTGTGCCGTGATGAAAGCCATTCCCTGAAACAAACTCCATCCATCACTGCATCCCGAGAGCCTGTAATACAAGGATGCATCTCTACTGCTGCAGCTATACACAGTTTCCATTAAAACAAAGACTGTGTCTTTCGTATGTCAGTCTGGGACGATGCAATGCATCGCTGTCCTAGTTTGTGACACATGACTTTTGACGACTCAATTGAGGTTTAAATGAAAATCTAGTAGAAGCAAAACCAGCTTAGAGAAAATCTAGCTGCACTTCTGAGCTCTTAAACTGTACCTACCCAGCGAAATACAGTAAACATGGCCAGGACTGGGCGGGCTGGGCCTCCCCGATTTTCTTCAGGTACGTATGTAATACTTTTTATTTGTATTATCTATTAAAGGAGCCAGTCTTTGGCTGTTTTAGCGGCTTTGATTATGTTTTTGGGGAGTTTAACAATGGATGTTCATGTTTCGAATTTCAAAAAACGCTTAGCATTTATATTTAGTCATTTAGCAAACGCGTTTATCCAAAGACTCACAAAGAGTTTAAGGAGTAATAAGCAATATGTCATACAGGAGCAATAATGCAATAGGTGCCAATACAAGTTACTGGTTTCAATAAAAGCTAGACCAATACCTGTTGAGAGAAAGACATATTTCACATATTTCCTCGCTTACCCAGTTCTAACAAAATGACTGGATTTCTTAACGCTCTGATTGGTAAAGCTGACCATGTCTTTCATGATTGGCTTCTGCTTCTCAGGCTGTTGGTTGGTCGGTAACCTTCTCAGGTGTATTCATAAACGTTGGCTTTTAGCAATAAACAGTAACAATGGCGTCAACTTCACTTTATCAGTTAAAAAGCGTGTAGCTCAGTTCCTCTTCTCCAAGGAAGTCCTCGCGCCTTTTTTGGCATATTTCTCTGGGCGGAGGTTATTAAAAGCACTAGGAATGGTGACATCATGTACCCGGGCAGTATAGGGCTGTAGTCCGATCTAGCCGTTCTTGAAAAGCAAATTATGTTAAAGACAATATATCGATTGGCACTGAACTTTGAGCTTTATCATTTTGCAGGTATTATTTATGCTCTAACAGCAATATTACACACTAACTAAAGGTTGAAAAATGGGATCGCGTGAAACATGCTCTTTAAACAATTATTTGTCAATTGAACTATGATTATAGCTGCAATGTAAAATGGATTAAATTCATTGTTCCTACTAAATTCACTTGCACAAAAAGTACATTGTAGGATTGTGTAGAACAGGACTGCATAAGAAAACTAGAATATGCTAAATGACTTTTAGACGTTGAGTGTTTCTGATTGGCCGTTCGTCTGACTCTTTGTTGTTGTTTACGGAGTCTAGGGTTCCATCGATTTTATAAAGGAGGCAGTCGGATAGAACATGTCAAGGTTATGCAGGTCACAGTAAATTGAAACATTTTCAGTGCTGCCATGGCTGCTTGTTTACAGAGACTAAAAATACATCAGACAACTTAAATTAAAGTCATGATTGCCAACAAAAGGCTTTAAAAGACACAAAGTAAATATATTGCACTGTTATATCTTTTTACTGTCTTAAAGCATACAAAGCAAATTACAGTAAAATACTGTATTCAGAATACACATGTTATAGGACAAGCCACCACAAGAACTTCATTAAACCATAGCAAAGACTCTGCTTTGGCTTCTGTACCCATGCTGTAACGCATCAGTGGGCAATGAAAAATCCTGGCAGTTCTCTTAATAGTGCTGGTAATTATAGCCCAAAGTCTCAACCTCTGAGAAGACAAAAAGGTGAAAGACCGCACCCGCCCCAGGACGGATAAAAAGTACTTTCGCCGGCACTAGTAGCATGCTCAAAAACCCCTACTGTCCTCTAAAGTTGGGCTATGCGAGATTCTCATCTGAAACGGTAACCCTCTCTGACATGTGCCTTTAATGGAATTTTCAAGCACTGGGGCATTTTGGTCCTCTCATTCTATTTGTTAAAGTCAGCCATATAACTCACACAGGTTGTGCTCCGCGGAGCAAAGACGATTTCTAATCTCTGAACAAGGAAAGTTAAAAAACTGCCGAGAAATGATACATACCCTTCGATTTATTCTGCCTCCACCCCTGTTGCCGTTTCAACAGTAGCTAGTGATGAATGTTAAAAGTATCGCTAAAGGGTCTGCTGAGATTATGTCAAAATTCTATTTCATTTCAAGCAAACATCTTGGCTTAGAATATATCTAAATAGTCCTGCGAGCTATGTGAGTTGTATGTTAAGAGAATTAAATCGCATATTTGCACAAAATTTGGGTTGTCAAACAACTACTGTTTTCTATTGAAGAAGGTTGTTGTAGGACATGCTTGTTTTTTTAGTATCCTTTAGTTTTACATTTTAACAGTATGCAAAGTTCATGTAATCAGTCAACATAATGATACAAATTCATAAATGAATAATGAAATGATGTACTGTATATATTTGTTGTAATATCTTTCTCACAGTAATTCTGTGCTGCGTTTTGGATTCAATCAAATGTTCTTTGCGTGTGTAGTTTCCACACGTGTGAATTAATACAGTATCGTGGCCTCCACCAGGGATTCTAATGAGCGTAATGACCCGTGCAATTCCCATCTGATGCATAGCATGTAAATTAGGTTGTGACACCTTTTATAAGTGGAGGAATTTTCATTTTCCTATCATTTGGTGAAGGAATTGTTTTAGAGACAGTCAGTATAACTTCTGACAAAGATTTTTTCTGCAGTATGAGTAGAAATGACTGTAGTTAAGTCAATAAAAAATAAAAGGAATGTTTTAGTTGCATTTGAGGATTGTTGGGGTTGACAGAGACCCGGTGTGTACTAAATAAATAATTATAGCTCAAAAATAATTGCATATTTTCTAACCTTTTTTTCTTTGTGCAAAACAAGTGGCGGAAGTCACTAAATATATTTATAATGTTGTTGTAAATTAGTACAAAGATTAGCACAAATATTCTACGAATGGGGCCGGAATGGACGCTTGGGCCGCGCTTAGACGGACATATAATAAATGTGAATGCATGCCCCAGTCAACAGACTTTACCATGCACCCCCCCCCCCCTTTGACAGGAAAATTGGAGGGCCGATTTGCGCCAAAAAGCCGAGGCCAATTTTTCCTCCCAGTCCAGCCCTGAAACATGTAAAACAGGGAAACAACATTTTTGTAAGTGAGTTTTGTTTTTTTATAGTTTTATAATTAAGCTCTTCATCAAATTAATAAAATGAATAATAATAATAATACATTTAGTAAATTCTACATACTATATATTAAAAACATGAAAAAATAAAATGATTATGCTGAAGAATAATTTGTACTAAATTGCTTGTCAAATTACAGTCCTGGTTTCAGGAGAATGTGCATTAACAGTTGAGTAAATTGAACACGGCAGTCTGTCTTTCAGAGTTTCCTGGAGGCTAAAAGACATCTAACCCTTGAATTACAGACTTCTGGAAAGAAGATACATTTAGATTTCTATAAAGGAATAGATATCTCCCTTGAAAAAATGGATTATACTTGCAATTGATGCATTTTAGGTTGACTGAGAAGTGTCTTATTTGGATGACAAGTGTCTGCCAAATGTGTACTCTGTTTCTCACCTTTCCAGCCAATTTCCTATGATATTACTAATCACCCTATCTTCTTTCTGCTTAAAAAATTACATCAGAAATAAATTACTAGCTATCACATTGCCGTTTTCACAGCACATATTGTATGCTTTTGTCATCCTTGTGAGCCTGTATTATCTATGAAAAGTTAACACACAGCAGTCTGGATGAACTACAATAATAATAGAGAGTTTAGATGTCATGAGTTTGAATAATAGTTACTGTCAACAGCTCAAAAGTGCCAACAGAAATTATGCATATCTTTGTTCCTCTAAAAATGTAATGTCCAATAAAAATTATTCAAAATCAAAAAGAGACCTTCATGAGTATTCCCCCTGCTGTCTTTGGACATGATTTAAATGCACGGTTAAGAGTTCCACGGCGATTTCAGACGACAATAATCTAGTTTCCATTAGCGCTTCTGTAAAAAGTCATGCCAAAGGGCCACTGTGACATTTCTCTCCGTTTTGTAGAATGCAGACTGTACAATCCAGTAGGGAAGGAGTTAAGCGAGCGGCAGCCAGATATTCCCACGATGAAATGTCAAATACTCACTTAAGATGCAGCTGAAATAGATCAATGTGTCTTGAGTCGTATCTCAATATCCTGAGTCCCCCCACTACCAAACGGAAAGGCCAACACACAAATACACATTCCCTGGCACGCGGGTTAATAGCTTTCATTCCTGCGGATCATACAAATTGGGTTCTATTGACACCTGCTATTTCACAGTTGATAGAGGGAAAGACCTCATCAAGTAGGAGATGTATCTATTTGTGGGCTACTCTGTCTTTTTAGGTCTCAATTTTGCTTAGTTTAAACCCAATGTATGGGAGAAATGAAGAGATATATTGGTTTTACTCTCATACCATTTATGAGAACGACCATTGTGATCATTTTCATTGTTCGGGTGTGGAGGAAGAGGTATAATTTGCTAGCTCCCTCACAATGACAAACTGAAAGTCAGTAGTCCATGTCTGCTGAAAAAACACCCACTGTCCATTCACAGACCATCTGACGCATATTAGGGAACAAAAATGCTAAGTGCTAGATGTAAATTGTCATCACTTTTTACCAAACGTTTGAAAGTAAGGATTCACATCTTTTATTTTATTGCTCAAAATTGTGGTTCTCAAACTGGGTGCCGTTGCCCCCTGGGGGGTCCGAAGATGGATCCAGGGGGGCACAGGTTTTGTCGCATTTTATAGAAACCTAGCGTACATTTAATGCAATCAAACATCAGAAAAATCAGACCACCAACCAAAAGGCTTGATGTTCCAGCTTTGTGTAACCAAATATGTTTTTGGTTTAATTAAAATTCAGATTTTAATTCTTTATTTGGGGGGGCCGCAAAGCGATGCACTAATAATGGGGCCTAATAATGAAAAAGTTTGAGAACCACTTAGTCACATATCACAAACAAAAGTCTTCTTATAAACTCTAAATAGCCTTATAATGTGATCATAATATTTATTATAAGTGGTCTTTGTCTGCTTAAAGTAAAAAGGCTACAGCAGGTCTCATTGTAAACTCTCATAAGTTATTATGTAGCGGTTATAATACATTACTTAATGTAAACTGAAACATATGTGGAAGAGAACAAAGAAACAATACATTTGCAAAAAAAGCATGTTTTAATTAAGTAAATATTATGATCACATTACAAACCTGTGTGAATGTTTTTGAAAAGATAAGACAAACTAAGGGTGCGTTCAAATATGCCATGTTTGGTTTGATTTAAACGAACTCTGTTGCGATTACTCTGTTAGTGCGGTTTAATTCTGCAATTGTGAATGCTGCCACCCAAACCCTGGTGTCCAATAAACGAGCGGACCGAGGCCGCTGAAAATATGGATCTAGGTCCACTTTCAAATGAACTTGGCGCAGTTCAATTGAAATACAAAGGCAACACGGACCAAAGGCATCGAAGCGAACCTAAAACAGGAAGTGATAACAATATACGACACGTAAATCAAGTGACTTGGTAATATAAAAGGAAAGTATATAACATATGTGCTTGCGCTTCTAACGGATGACTTCCTGGCGGCATTTTGGCTGCTTTAAACACTTCATGAGATCTTCGCGAGTTACCGGCTGGCTAAAAATACTCTCAGATGCGGTGAGCACGTATAACCAGCACACAACATTGTTTTGGATGTCCGGTAGGTTCCGTATTAAAATACAAATCATACAATCTGTCCAATCACGCTGCGACGTTACACGTAAGCTGTTAGGTTCGGTATCTTTAGGTTCGCTGTTAAAATGTCAATCTGAATGCCAAACGAACCTTTATAAAGACTGAATCATTCTTTTTCTTTTTGATCCGGACCAAAATAACCAAACTAGAAATGGGAACGCACCCTTAATGATATGTCCAAGCAAATGTGTGCCGATTGGTTTACGCGTGGCTCAAACAATCTCATTACTTCTAGGCAGATGTTGCTCTATATTAAAATGTATTTATTAAGCAGACATTTGTCTCCAAAGTGACTTACGAATAAGAGAACATTAACATTTCGTCAGTTAGCCAAACATAAGCTCGTATGAGGACCAGACTCGATGCCAAACAATCAAAGCCTGGATATGTAAAACGTAAAAGTCAAGACTCCTCATAAATTCAGATTCCAGACTTGTTCCAGACAATTTCCTGAACGCGTAATGACCTCGGTTGCATAAACATCCTCACGCTGTGCTGTGATATTTGATGTGCACCGGAACTGAGTTAAAAAACCGTCGCACACAGCTGAGCACAGAGCCGTGACAGTGTTTTGGCAAACGTCTTTTGCAAACCACACATACTTCTTTCCTTTGCCTTATCCTACAAAAAAGAGTCACACTAAAGACACTTTAGACTTCGAACTCTCTCCAGCTGCGGCTGAAAGACGCATATCTGTCATCCTCCGTCAAGCATTAAGCTTCAAGCACACAATGTCTTTTGCTGACAATGCAGGCTTGTCATCTCCGTACATTTCTGAGCGCTAATGCAGCGCCAATCAAACTCCACTTTGATTCCATTTTTATCATGCAGAATACGTTTCCCGACACAAGAACTTTAACAGAAGGGCTTTCTTCATTGTCCCATATGGGATTATGGGAATGGGGGCTTATGCAATCGCTCTCCATCTGAATTTATGAGATACTTTGGGCTTTATTTTAATTCGTCTGATGTCTGCGTTTAAACAGTTTATTACTTCATGTATTTTGTTTCTAAGATAGTTTGGGCGTCAGAGGAAAAATCTTAAAAGTTTTTCCACGTAATTTGTTTACATCAGAAAGCGAAAGGAAAATGTTTGGAAGGTGAACTGATTTGGATAATCTTTAAATCAACATGAAATCAGAATTGAGCGTATTTACTTTCCTAATACACATTCTGGGTCTTTTTGTGAGTGAGTCACCGGTGAATGTTGTTCCAGAGATGATGCTGTTGGTCTTTATAATCTCTCATCACAATGTAAAAAGAAACATTTTTTTTTCTTTGACCACCTGCTTTTATTCTGGTTTGGAGCACCCATTTATCCAAGCATATCCTGTTTAACAGAATTAACATCGCAGACGTAAATCGTGTTGTTGACTTAAATACAAAATGTGCTTCATTGTAAGTCAAGCAAAGACTAAAAATAATAATAATAATAAAAAATAACCAAATGGTTTTATTTCATGTTGGTACATTCTTGGACAACACCACAGTATAGTTGCATGAGTGGCCAAACATAAAAGTCTTCCACAATATCAGCACATAAGCAGCAAGGGCAACATGAATATACTTAGTACAAACAGTATAAAACATACATGCTTTTTATTTTTTCAGATTTTTTTTAAATATATATTCATATCTTTTGCACAATTTCTCCATAAGTTCAGGGGCAGAAATTTCAAGACAAATTAAAGCCATATTCTGCCTTGAGTGAGTGGATGGCAAAAAATTCATGAGATACTTACTGAGAAAAAAGAGAAATAAATCAAAAATGGTTTGAAATGATCAATAAACAGGCCAGTGTGTGAGAATTGTGGTGAAATATTCATTTACTTCAACATCAAACATATCAAGCATGCATTGACAACTGCTACATGAACACTTTCTTTAAAAGAATTCGGAAACACCATCAGTTCTGAAACACCGGGGTTTACATACTGCGAAACCAACGCAACGTCTCTCACAAAAACACAGTCGATGGTCTACGAACCCTTACGGACATGGTGGAAACGCTGAAAAACGCGAGACATTTATAAAGAAAGGGGAAATGAACCAAACGGAATTCCGTAAAATAAGTAAAAAACCCCGGAAAAAGTATTCTCATAGAGATCTCATAGAGAAGAATATGGCTTTAATACAATGTGCATTCAAAAAAGCAAAGAAAACCTAAGAAATCGTCAACTGAAACGTAAAAATCCAACAGCAAAAGGTAACAGAAACGCTGAGAGAAACACACGAATTTGCACGGAAAATCTGAAAAACTTGCAGTTTGGAAGTACATGTAAAGATGAGGAAAAGGCCCCGGGGCCGGCATTCTGAATCCGTGTCATTCCGTCAACGTGACACCCGTAATAGTCTGTGACAGATCGTCGGATCATTCGTCTTATCAAAGGTCTGTCACGGCAAGTGCGAACTACGTTGACTGGCAGACGTACGAGTCGTGTTGTGCCATTGTATAACCACATCAACCAAGCTTCATCCATGACCAAAATAAAAAATACAACAAAAATGTATTTTCTTCTTTGATTTGTGTCGCTGTTTCTTTTTTTTCGTATGTTTTAAAGTTCTTTTCTGGGTGCTTTTACTCATTTCCAAGTGTTAAAGGTGTTAAAAATCAGCTGATATCCTCAGTCGTTGGTTTAGCTGAGAGCCTGATCACTGTCCCGGTCCTCAGGCAGAAGAGAGGTGAAAACGAAGGGACGCAAAAATCCTTTCTTCCCGCATTACTTTGTGCCAAATGCCGAGAGAAACCAAGAACTGTCATCGATCACCTTCTTCCTCTGCTGGAGGCCCTCAGATCACAAGGTCATTGTAGCTCACGTATTTCTTCTTAGCGGCTGGACCTGGGTGGAGAGGAAGATGAAAGATAGCCATCATTTCTCACAAAATCACCGAGGAGACATTGATTCCTGTCAGAGGGCCCGACAGCGACACTTTTAAGAAAGAAAGTTCAAAGACGGGACAAAAATAAAGTACTTTTTTGTCCAGAAAAGTCACAGTTAAACGAAGGGATCGCTCCACCAAAAGTAACTATTCTGTCATTCTTTATTGATGTGATTCAAAAACATGACTATTTCTTGCTGGAACACAAAAGAAAATATTTTAAGAAATGTCTCGGTGGCTTGTGTTCATACAATGGGGGGTCAGTGTCGTTTTGGTTACCGACATTCTTCAAAATATCTTCTTTTGTTTTCTGCACAAGAAAGAAAGGTTAAGAATGACATGAGGGTGAATAAATTACAGAATTTTCATTTTTGGGCGAACTGTCCCTTTAGCAACATTCATAGCATTAAAAGGGAGTGCATAACTTGCCACCCCACATGAAAAAAAACACTATAGAAATACTCTATTAAACTGCTCTACGTGTACACCTGTCGCTCTGTTTGTAAAAAATCCATGGGACTTAATGACTCCATTTTTAAATAAGCACATTCATCCAATTCCCCTTTTGTGGTCTTTTGCATGTAAATGAACTTCTGAATATTTAAAAGTAAAGGTTACCACATATACAGATCATTGTGGCCTTTAAGAGTCAGTAGCCGCCTTTTATTTTTCAGTGAAATGTCAGTCAAAAAGCAATCTATTCTGAAATGTGAGCTTGATGCATGCCAAGTCATAAAACCGCCCGCGATATGTAAACACACATCACCCATTTATTTGTATTCACTTCACAGGAACTAGGGCACAAACAAAGACAACCCAATTACTTTGTGCAGCTTAAATAATCATTTTAAACAAGATTTTATCTTCTTAAAATCCTGATCTCTATCAACTGGCTCCTCTTCCACAATAATATCTTATCTCACTATTTTTATAACTTGCTAACTTTCCTAATTTTACCCTCGGGTGCTTTCTATTATATTCATATAAGACAATTTTCAACTGATGGGATTTAATGAATGAGCTCATCACGTAAGTAATTTGATTACATTTTTGTTAATCGATTGAGAGCCCTCGTGTAAATACAGTAGTAGATTGTACAGAATTGAATACCGGGCTGCCTACTGTGACGGCATTACCCTGGAAGATGAAGGAGAGGCAATGTGACCCCATTTAAAGATCTCATTTGCCCCACCGGCTGAGTTCCGCCCAGCCACAGAACTACAGACTATTTCACATTTCTTCAACTAATGAATCTTCAGACAGAAGCCATTACGTTTCCCCTGACCTACGGCGGCACGTCCCTACAGCTCGCCTCACTATAAACGTCTTAACGACTCACGTCTCACTCCCACAGTCCTCCTGGGACGGCCGGAGCATTGAAACGAGACTCATCATACACGTCAGCTGTGAATGGAGAAATACAAGGGCACTTCACGCTTTGGGCTACATTTACTGAACTGTTCACTTTGACATATAAATATATATATATATATATATATTGAAAAATAAATGTAATTTATTATTATTATTAGAATAAGTATCTTGCAAAAGTCTGTTAGTCGCTGTATTGCATCGCCCTTCTTTCACATTATTTTTTTTACATTTTGGAACATATTTGAACACGCCTACATTGTACTGCCGATGTTTGCCTTCACCCGACTCAAATTGACATCTATAGTTTAGCCTCTTATGACACAGTGCGTAAAAACGTTCCGTATGATTTGTTCGTAAAACCTTCTTATGAAACATATTGTGAATATTTACATAAAAGTGCAGACATCATGTAACTGTTCATTATATAAATTGTAAGATCGGTGATGCGTCAATTTACAATTTATGCCGCATGGTGTTGCGATTTACATACGAAGTGCTTTATGAACGATTTACAACAAAATTCTTTAGGCTTGTACTTTGAGAATGAGAAACAAATTAAATTAAATGACTTGCGGCCACAGTCACTTTGTCGCTGCAAATCGGTATCAGTGTAACGTCCCATAAAAACTTCAAATGTGCATCTATAATAGTGTAGTGTACGCTTCTGTGTGCTTGACTCATCTAATCTTCACAATGGAAGAAAAATTTTATAGCGCTCATTTATTTGATTTTATTGGAATGATATTATATTATGGGTCATTAACGTCTGTGAAATTGCTCACCCTCTCTTTTCATGACGGCAAGGATCATTAAGGTATTGAATATGATCACGAACTCTGCTGCATCAGTTTTGTGTTTATCTTTAATGCAATTGTTCGCTTTGTACATGACTAATGAGTCATCACTGTTGCCAAAATAAATCTATACAGTACGTTGGTTGTGATGCAAACTTTTTCTAGTTGCATAATGTGTTTAACTGGATGACGCAAATCGCATTCTTCCACTCAATTCCCCTGCCGTTCGTACTCTGTAATGAAAACTGCATACCGTATGAATTTGCATGCGGCGCCAAAATTGACAGGAATGATGGCGATGATTATGCGGCTCCGCTCTTGCCGATGCTATCTGAACTACATCGTTTTAGAGGCTATTCCCTTGGCTGTCAAGATATTTTAAGGTTTTCGGGACATCCCCATATGTATCCATAAAAATAATTTACAGAGCAAGAACGTGTTACGAAGAGAAAGATGGAGGGGAAACAAAGAAAGAGAGTGCTCAGGGACGGTGGAAACAGATGGTTCACGACTCTTCTGGGACCTTTGGCGGAGTCAGCCATGCCATCACGCCGGCTCTTGGGGAATTGAGCAGTGGGACTTGCGTTTGATCCTGGGGATGTTTCACGTGTCATTAGATTACCATTGACATTTGAGCTCAGTCTCGTAACTATGATCAGCCACTGCTTATATACTTTCTGAAATTGGCAAATTCAGCAATAAGACTTTATGGTCATTAATGTCACAATTACAGCGATTCGATTTAAACTTACCGTCAATTAATTTAATTTAAATGTAATTTAATCAAATCAGGTGTTCTCGCAGGTCTGTGGTCGCAGGTCTGTTCTGACCAATCAAGCCCAAACAAGGTATTTATCGGTTGGAACAAGCTAGCCAAATTGAATCATGGCAAAATACTTAGTTTGCATAACAACAAATAACTTCAGATGGTAAAAAGATGGTTGTTTTCAAAGGATTGTTTTTAAAGGAATAAAGGATTGTACTTAGTGTTGTGTGATAAACATTTCTGGTGTTAAATCACATTCACATGTTAAGAAACATCTAGATACTTGGGTTTATTTTATCCTTCAAAATGTCCATATTTGATGCAAACAACCCAGTAGCTCTCACAGCAACAGATCGCTACTGTCAGGTGCGAAATGGAAGAAGTGGATAAAATCCCTTACGGTAGGGGTTCTAATGGCAATATAGTTGGAGTTGCCCCTTCTTAACTCTTTCCCCGCCATTGACGAGTAATATCGTCATTTAAAAATCAACATTTCCCTGCCAAAGATGAGTTATTACGGCAATCGGTGTTTGTACTGTTGTATAGCAGGTGGCGCAGGTGTTTGTCCATATATTCCTTACAAAAAATGTAATGTGAGCCATTAAACTTTGGTGAAAATGTAAAAAAGACGCTGGTGGGGAAGAGTTAAATCAGTATGTAAACACTGAGCGAAGCCTGCTTGATATTATCACAGGTTTGAAAAACTGTTGCTTCGACTTTAGTCATGTGACTCTCGCTGTTCTGTACTTCAAATTGCATTGTAAACAAATATATACAAGGCTAAAGGGGCATATAACTTGCAAGATACAGATCAGACGCGTCTGACTTTATAACTGTGCAGCACGTGTTGTATAAAGAAGACGCGTATGAGTTTATACCTGAGAAGCTTTCACTCTACAGATGATACACGCCTGACTTGATAACTACCCAACTGGTGCTGTATAAAGAAGACGTGTCTCTGCGCAGCTCGCGCCTAGATGCCCCTCACTTCATGACGTCACGGCTTGTTTAAAGAAGACAACTATATCATCATCCATCTTGAGGTTTCACTATAGACATCGTTCGATGCCAATTTGGTAGACATCGCCCAACCCTACTCACAATACCTGCAGAACTCCCGATGATTCGGCTGTGTACATCCGGCTGGCCTAGAACACAGGCGGTTATATGCAACGCTGTAGCCAGAAACATGCCTAAAAACTTTGCTCGATGCTGCCCTTTCTTTGGGAATTACCCACTATAGTTTGGTATCTACAGGAATCTTAGAATTTCATTTTACAGGTTATTCTGCTCTCCACGACATCAGTACAGCCGTAGGCCAATAAAGACCGCTAAAACTTAACAGTTTCTTCTAAGCAATGGCCTGTTACTTTGTCTCCGAATAACAACTTTAAATGCGATTGTTTCAATGTTTAGATTTTTTGCAACCTCAGATTCCTGAATTTTAATTGTTGTATCTTGGTCAAATATTGCCCTATCCTAACAAACCATTCAGCTATCATCATGATGTAAAAATCTCAATCTTCGCAAAATTTACCCATAAGACTGGTTTTGTTGTCCAGGGTCACAAATGTAAATGAGTGAGTAGGAAAAACTGATTATATATTTCATGAATATGGATATATACAGTATTTACTTATAAAACTTACACAAAGAATTTCTGACAGAAAAATGGTATTCATAGAGTGGCACAGGGATGATGTATTTTGTAGGCAAAACAAATAAGTTAGCACTGCATCCAAAAGCCAATGCATTTTTCCAATAGACTTTTTTCAGATTGCCAAAATAAGCTCTGTGATAAACAAAAGTTTATGATACTTACATGTTATGTCTATCGAGATAATCTTCTCTAATCGACAACTGTCAAGGATAGCGAGAACAAAACTCAATTGCAGACAGCTTGTGGGGAGGAAGGCGGGACAGAGCCGCGAGGCGGGGCCGGTGGCGTGAGTGATAGTTGGAATCAGCTGTGTGCGCACCGGTCCCGCACATCTCACGGAGGGAATCGAGAGCATATGAGGACGAGCGACGTGGTCCGTGTATCATCTGATCATTCGATTATTCCATTCAATACAACAAAGAAAAGAAAAAAAACTCTCTATATTTTTTTTTCTTTATGCACATTTTGGGGAGAAAACAATGTTTTTCTTCTTATTTCAGCTTGAAACGAGACATCCAATAAAGAAATAAACCAAATCGAAATAACCACCCGAAATACTGTTTTTTCATTTTTGGGTGATTCGCAAGTCTTCTGCGAGCCCACACTTTGCGCAATGCACAGCCACCTACCGGGATCGGCTCTCACTAAATCCTTGATGTTTCCCGTCTGACGTCATCACGCAACTCTGTTTTTTAGCAAGTTTAACAATCATATGTAGTTTATATGGGTAGAGTTAGGTTAGGGTTAGTATGTGGGTTAGGGTGAAGTACCGGGAACAAGTGCATGCGATCTTGCGAAACTCGAAATGGATGCATTTATATACGCTTTGTTTGTACTTTTCACTCCCGTTAAAAGACACTGAGAGAGGAGGACATGGCGGTGGAAAATATCTCAAAAATATAATATTGGACAATGCCTAACGTTCACTTACAATACTTTCCAGAGCTTATACAGTCGAAGTTCTGCTATAGAGTAATTCACAAAAATGTTCAGTTTGTGTTGAAACTGTGAGGTTTTTATGTAGTCATTTGCACTATTACATAACATCAGTTTTAGCTAAATTAACCAAGTAAACTGCCAAATGATTGCAGTCATATGCCTATCTAGGGAATCATTTCCTTTATGCAGATTTTGCTTGCATTAGGCTACTGTTTTTAGGTAACATACCAGTATCGGCCCATAATAATGTTGCAGTGTTCCCCAGAGAGCATATGGACCCTTTTTCGACATCTCGTGACATGTCACATTATTTATAAACATTTCATGAATATGAAATATGTACAGCTAAAGACATTGTAAATTATAACTGATGGATCGCATTTGTGAAGAGCGTGATGCCGCGCTCACTTAACGCAGAAGTCCGTGCGAAATTACCCCAAAATGAAAAAACAGTAATTCGGGTCGTTATTCCGTTTTGTTTATGCATTTCTTGGATTTCCTATTTTTAAGATGAAATAAGAAGAAAACCATTGTTTTTACAGAAAAAAATTGTGCATACAGAAAAAGGGGAAAAAAAATATTGACTCTTTTTTCTTTTCCCATTTGTTGTATTGAATGGAATAATCAAATGATCAGATGATACACGGACCCGACGGGACTGCTGACGAGAGAGGACCGGGCCCGGACGCATGTGTTAAGTTTATATTTATGTTCTTGTGAACGGCAGTCGACTGTGAAGTGGTTGCCGGTCTTTTACTTCCGTGTTATTGTTTGTTTATTTTGATAAAAGTTTGTTTGAATGTTCGCTGGATCCCGCCTCCTTCCTTTCTTTTATTGAACCTTGTTACATTGGTGCCAAAGCCCGGGAGGAAGGAGAGACATGCTGTCGGAGAGCCCTCGCTGCTGAGGGGCATCGTCCGCCAGCGGCTGCTCGAAGCGGTGGTGCTGGAACGAGATGAATCGCCTGGGACGGAGAGCTCGCTGCCTTGCTCCTGGGTCTAGGTGGGGTGGGGGCCACCTGCAGGAGCGGAGGAGTCGTCGCCGTTGGCTGGGAGCCGGAATCCTGCTGCCAACAGCCATGAGGGTGAGGAGCAGGAAACGGGGGGACTCGCTACAACCGTGAGGTGACTGCCGACCTTTTACTTCCGTGTTAATGTTTGTTTATTTTTTATTAAAGTTTGTTTGAATGTTCGCTGGTTCCCGCCTCCTTACTTCCCTACTTTGAACTGTGTTACACAGCTCTTTAAACAAAAACATTTATTTACAAAACTTGAATAGAAAAATTCTTCGATGGGGAAAAACAGGACGAAAACATAACAGGATAAAATTCAACTTTTAACTAAAGAACTTACAGGTCCAGCACAAGACAGACAACTCACAGGCTTTAAATAGGGAATAAACTAAGGGGATGTAACAGGTGAAGGGCGTAAACTAATGACGGGATAATGAATAAGAAAACGGGCTAAGGCGGAGGACGGGAGACTACAATGCATAATCAAAGGCCATATGCTTCCAAAACGAACACAAGAAATGTGGCTGTCATGATCCCGCCAGTCAGAAAAAGAGAAACATCTGCTAGGAAGGCGAGATCATGACACAAAGCCTCTTGATAACTTTTTTTAACTTTATTAAAAGCTTTACCTTGTAAGTATTTACTCTATGAATTAATCTCCAACCACGTTTTTAGAGATTTGTGTCCATGTTGCGTTATTTGTCAGATTTATATGCAAAATAACGTCTAATGTCCCCATGTCGCAACTTGAGTAGCAACTTGTTAGCAACCATCGTTTTTAAGACACTGTAAACGATTAAAAAAACACAAGCGGGGAGTTTTATGTCATAGAATAAAATTGTTAACCGCAGACCATATTTAAGGCATTTAACCAAAACCCCTTTCAAAAAACCCACTTTGACTTTGAGGCGATGTAACCGGAAGTGCTAAACTGCTAACTCGTTTCCCCGTTTTGGATACGTCATCCCTGCCGTACCTTATAGCCAACTATGAACATGAATTTACATTCTACATACTTAGCCAATAGTGCAATAAAAAATGTGGCAGTGATGTTGTTCTTTTATTATAAAGTGTACCACAATTTAGGTTTCCTGAACGATTCAATGTAACTGTAACGTTTTTTTGCTTTTCTATGAATGAACCTCAGTGATTCTCATTCAGCAGCCCAAAAGTGGAAGGCTACGTGATGCTCATAAAGTTATGTGTAACATTCGTAGGCCGTGATTAATGGCAGCAAAAGACAGAAAAGCGTTTCTTTCTCGTCCTTTCCCCAAGCCTTAGAAAACCCAGCAAGGTCATTAAGAATGAAAGAAAATTAATTTGGTCTTACCTGATAAATTATGAGAATTAGCCTGTCGGAGAAAAAACAGTACTTGGTAAGCTGTTCCTGATTGGTCAAACAGAAGCAGACCAAACACTGGTACAACAGAAGCGAAATAAAGCTTCTGATTGGTCCAAACAGCCATAAAATGTAAAACTGACGGGAAGCTGGATGGCTGTGGCTTATATGCAGTTGTGAAGAAAGCAATGGTGAATGAAACAATGTGAAATATGCCATTTTCCCTATTTAGTCTCCATGCCTAGTGTCCCGACTAACAATGGCATATCTGAGATTGCAGGTGAATTCAGCGAATGCATTGCCTGTGTCAGAAAAAGCCTTAGTTTCTGAAATTATCTTAATTTCCCGAAATTGTTTTCTTTATGTTCAGACCAACAAGTTTGAAATGGCCTGTGCCTTTTTGGGTCAAAACAGCATAAACAACACCAAAAGTGCTTTTTATCTGCCGAAATTGCATTTCCTTTTCAAAGACCCGTGGCTTTTCTTTGACGGCGACTGCATGCTAATCCTCAAAGTTTAGAAATACTCCTGCTCTATTATGCTGGTCCTGCGGTGTGCCACCCGCCATCTTGTGTTCATCATTAGAGGAAATGTGGTCATTGTCAGCAGACGACTTCATTCCATTATAGTCGGACACGAGCTCATGCTGCAACAAGCAACAGTCCAAAGCAACACAACTTCAGCTCACTGTCACATTCTGGCAAACACGGCACGCTGGAGGTGGTTTTAGGGTCAAGCTTGGGCATAATGGGGATAGAATTTGCAAGTATTATTTTTATTCTGATATAAGTGTTAAGGTAAATCACTATTTAGTAGAATTTTCGATATGAATGTATTGAGTACAAAACTATACTGGCAAAGTACAGTTTTAAGGTTTTATATACCTATTAGAAAAAAAGCAGATGCAATCACTCATTGCTTCTACTAGACATCAGTGACATTAAATGGAGACAAAGATCTCAAATTCAGTGGAGATCTCAACATATGTCACAAACTGAGCTCGGATTTGTCAAGTCTGCCATGAAAAGTCAATATTATTGAAAATCGATTTGAACTCTCATTAAATTAACCCAAATACAAATAAATTTACCTTTAAAATCTAAGTACATTTCACACCTCCATACTTTTCAAGTATTTTAACAATTTTGTTTCATTTGTTTTTAAGCAAAAAAGCGGAGAAACAAGTTCAGTAAGTCAATATTTACAGTAAATGAAATCCAATGGGCAACTACATCAAATCTATTGAGCTATAAAAGAGCAAATAACTCATTTATAAATATAATTGAAAAACTAAATTTGTTCATGTACCTTGAAGTTGGTTAAAATATCCAAAAGAGTGTTTCCAATGAACTAAATTAGATTTTACAGTAATTCTTTATAACAGTTTAACAAGTCCTTGCTATAACATTTGAGCATCTTATTATAAATGTAATGTACATGAATAATGTATACAAAAAATGTTTGTCAACGATTTACTTATTTTAGTCAAATAAAATGAGTTAAGTGTTTATACATTTTGGAAGAAGAGATTAACATATCAATGGGAATATCCAGGTAAAATAATTAAAAATAATTTAAAAAAAAAAAAGATCTTTTGTCATCATGTCCATAATTATATTTTAGTCTCATTGTCACAGACTGATTTGACTTATTTGAAATGACTGCATGTCATTTTGCATCTTTACATACCTAACTACTACAAATCATAATTGTAGAAATGAAGCCGTTTTATTTGAGACCTCTTAAAGAAGATTAACAACAGTTTTTTGTGTAACAAAACTGTACCTTATATAAAATCATGTGTAAAGATCTTCATAAAGCACACATTTTAAGCACAATTTGACATTCTGCCAACTGCACAACAGCGCCATAACAGGTGCAGAGAGACAGAAAACATGCAGAAAATAATGTGCAATAATCACATTATTTAATTATTATATACTTCCATCTGTTCATGGGATTCAAGACCTCAATTTTTATTTGTCCAAGTTTTACCTCTTTATTGCTTTTTATGCACATAAACTGTCTCACTAACATTGCTACTCTACATGTTAAAATACAGATAGAAAAAGAGGCTTGAATTCATAGAGCAAATGAACGTTACCCACTCTGCCATTTACATCAAATAAAAAATGTTTTACTTACTGTTGGGATCCACGTTTTCACACAGTTCGGTTTTGGCCTCGCCGTTGGGTCGGTCGCTGGGCTTGTGCGACAGGCGCGAGGACATGGTGGCCGCCGTCGCCACTGCTTTGAAGCTGCGCTTGCGTTTCTGCACATTGAGCTCCGGGTGGAAGATGATGACGTAGACTTTTGGCATGTAGAGCATACCGAGGGCTACAGATGCGCTCAGATTCATGGAGATCGTCAGCGTGGTGGTTTGGACGTACAGCTTTGGAAAAATGAAAAGACAACGTTTTAGTTACAACAGGAAGAGGATTCTCCAAAGACACATAAATCATGACCTAAAAACAGATATAAATGTAAGTTCATAAATTATACAGTCCCTCTAGTATGATTTTCCAGACAGAATGAAGAATAGTTTGAGCATGCCAGTCGGGTTGGTGTCATATTCGGAGCATTCAAAATGCATGATATAAAATGGATAATAACCGTATTAAAAAACTGGAGTAGCTATTGTTGTCGGCGAGCACAGCTCCTGACCAGATGCAGTTTTTTGTCCAAGTATTATAAGCAATTCCATAGCACTACAGTAAAGATTTATTTAATTTGGCTGTTGCATAAACGTTCCAATTTATTCACCCTCATGCCTTTAATGTATTTTCTGTTCATACAATGGAAGTCAATGGGGTCAAATGTTGTTTGGTTATCAACGTTCTTCAAAATATATTTTTTTGTGTTCTGAAGAACAAAGTCAAACAGGTTTAAAATGACATGAGAGTGACTTCATGATGAAAATTGTATTCCTGGGTGAACTATAATACAAACAAAACAAAGCCAGGCACTAAATTCTTCCGCTTTTAATAGGTCGGCAGAAGCCTGTCGACCGGTGTCAGAGCTGAGCCACGTTTGATGGAAGCTAGTTTTTCAGTCTCTGACAGCACGCCCACACACCACCCACGGTCTGTCCGTTGTCTAATGCGTACTGCTCACAAAACTGGCAAGTGATAGCAGAAAACCTGAGATTATGATCTGATTGGCTGCTTGAACTTTATGGTGTCATTATACAGAAGTTGCCTGGAAACAAAATCAGTTCTGTTGCAGTTTTCAACAACGCTTCTCAGGAATCGCTTACTGTGCCTTTAAATTTTCGCTAGAGAAATCTTCTCTGATGAAATCTTTACATTCGTTTTGCACAGACAGCAAATAAATGTACAGAAAGCCGAATGTA
Organism: Triplophysa dalaica; assembly: GCF_015846415.1. Lineage (NCBI taxonomy): Eukaryota > Metazoa > Chordata > Actinopteri > Cypriniformes > Nemacheilidae > Triplophysa > Triplophysa dalaica. Next base: position 20,506,970 of record NC_079551.1, read on the forward strand.
CAGAATGTCTGGATGTCTGTGTGAAGCAGTGTTAGTGTTAATTACCGAGCATTTACTCCTAACGTTCTCTCTCATCTGAGACGTCTGAACGTGAAGAACGAGACAGCGATGAGGAGGTTCCGTGGATGCTAATAATAGAGTCAAACCCAGAGCAGCCCAGAAATAAACAGCTCAATAAAACAGCTTGTGGAACACTGCGGAGCTCTCCAAAGAATAGAGAAGAGTTTATAAAACATCATACATGGACTGAAAATCGAACAAATGAGAACTGTTCTCACATGGGGTTGGCTGGTATGGCGGTTTATACTGTATCGGCTTTTCCATCATTTAGACAAACAGTTTTGTTTCCCGGCGTCTGACCAAGTTCGCTTGTATTTTGGGAAGGAAACTATATTGTGATTTCGTCACTATGGAATTATATGCAAAGTTTGAAATTTTGTCAAAATTGTTAATTGAACTTATATACATCATGTAATGTTTTTTTCTTTATGTTGTGTACATTTGGGGACAAATGTAATGCAGAAACTTTGAAGGTCAATATCTCAAAACTAATCTCAAGTCAATGATTTGTAGTCGTAGTATAGTAGTAGCCCAACTGAAAAAAATAACTTAAAACCCCACAAACCACAATCAGTAAATGAAACTGGCCCGGATCGTCTGTCTCGTAAGTGTCGATTTCGAAAAATGTATTGTGTGTATGTTCATCATCTTTTTATGGTTAATGATTTATGATTGATAAATAAATAAATTCTAACACAATGTGACAGCCAGTGATCCGGAATACACGTTGATCAGCTTTTCCATGTCAAAATTTTATATTTGATATAATAAACAAAAGATCTAACCTTAAACCAATACTGTCCTACATTGAAATGCATCAACCAACAGTTCGACATCCTCTTAAAGAACCTCTTTAACAGCCACATCACATGCAAATTTACAAACAACCACGTTACACTGAATCCTGCGATGTTCACATACTAATTCTGACAATGCATCAGAAAAACATTTGCAGAATAGAGTGCAATGCATTTCCATGATACACTGCAATCGGCTCTTCTTTCACACTCAGACAATGACGTGAAAATCCAGAACGCTGGAAGTCCTACTCATATTTTCAATCCCAGCTTTTATCCGAGCTCAACCCCTGTATGAACTTTCTTCTAAGCTGTTTATACCTTTGGAAGTTTTAAAAAATCAATCCTCGAAACGGGAGTTTTTTGATGTGTTCGTAGAATCGCACCTATAGAGTAAGCAAACCATCATCCGCATGCCACAAAATAGCATTCCTAAATGCCACACAGAAGTCAAGCCGTCATAGAAAGAAAGGGACTTATATAAAGTGACATACATCTAGTGACAAACTGCAGTGTGATGCAGTCTACCGTCAAGCTATGAAGGTGGAAGATTTGGCACTACTGAGAAACGCAATCGTGGGAGTCGTACAGTAGGCAGAGATTTCAACTTTTTTTTCGGATCGCTCTTTGCACAAAAGGACAAAGCCGGTTGTCATCTAAACATCCGTTTTAACCACCTTACGCACTTTTTTGTTTCTGTGTCAGTGGGTAATTCGACTTGAAAAAGAGCACAGGCAGTTAGACATAAAAACACAATGTGCTCAACGAAAGGCTCTCAAAGACCGATTTATCCTCTCCGCTTTCAACTAGCCATTTCAGTGACAACATAAACAAGTGGACCATCTCTTCGGCTAAATGCGGAAAAATAAAGCAGACATTACATCAAAGCCATGTGCTTATTTATCTTTTCAGCAAAGTCAAAACCTGGACCATTTGATGTTTGTGTGACACAAGCCTTTCAGGCTATGATAATACCTACTGACAGACTGTTTTATAGCTCACCTTTCATTAGAAAGTGTAGGTATTCATACCTGCGGTACAAATGTTCAGGAAAAAGTTCAATATTCGCATTAGAAATAAATATAATGCAAGAACTGTACGCTTACTCAGACATGTATATTAAGTCAACGTTTTGCAAGTTTACACTTTACCTCAGAACTCAAGGGGGTGATACGGTTTACGTGGCTAACTTGGAAAAACAAATTGTTTTAACTAACTTGCTCGGTCAGTTTTTCATCAAACTTAGGTCTGTTTAAAAGAAAATTTCAGAAAACACGTTGCATTAATGTCTGCTATAGGTTTTGCAGAGTATTTGTGATGTCCGTTGTCCCACCTGTAATTGTGTTTTATACCTTGAATAAAAAATTAAATAAAACATGTCTGCTATAGCACCCCATGTGGCAACAATAAGAATACAACATGATATGGAAAAATGCATTATATCATGTATATTTTTTTCACCAGTCTGTTATGTTATATTATATCTCGACAAAATGATATATATAAAACATTTTGACTCATAAAACCAAACTGTATGATGTACATGCTAGTCACATGGCTCAGTTCTTAACTTAGTCAAAGGTCTGCTTGCTTGAGACCAGAATGATTTATAGCAGTCATTACGTAAATCAACCCACTTACACCACTTGACGTGTGATGGGCTGATGTAGTTAATGCATTACATTTTAATTTTTAATTACATTAGCAGCTCAGACGATAAGCGAACAAGAATGTAGACTTGATGCTGAAAACGCCATAACAATTATGCGTTTAACAAATATCCTGCAAAAGTACAATGAAACGCCTATGAAACACATTGAATAAGATTTCTATGTATATAGTACCAATCTACATGAAAAGCATGATTTGAACGACAAACATGCATACGCATGTTGCATATCCATATAAGTGAATGCACATGTACACCGCAGAGCAAGCATGTGCACGCTCGCAACACGAAGGTAAACGTAGAGACATCAGTTCAAAAAGCACCTGCGTTCACTGACCTAAATCCACATGGGAAGGCCACAGATGGCATAAATAAAACAGCCCTCTGCATTAAACACGACTCAACACTCTTGCATGCACAGTACCCTAAACTCAGCATTCCATGCAGACCACCGAGTCTGAACCACATTCAAATGAGGTGTTCTCACTAAATCTGCAATTTGGTTCACAAACGACACCAGCTTTATTGTACTGCGACACAAAAATTCGAATACCGCATAATTCATGGTAGATTTGCTCGAAAAGCTACAACTGGAATGTCTATGCATGGAGTTTGTACAGTAAAATGTAGAGAAATATAATATATTTTATTTTCAGTCACAGATCTGTGGTCAGTTATTTGGTTTAAATCTAATTTTACTTCTACAATCTACATTTATATTGGAGCACCCAAACTCCACATGTTTCAAACTCTCATGGGTCTAATGTACGACTCAATAAATTCGCTTCTTAATAAGATGTTGATGTTATACATTTGTAGCCTCTGACAGCATTTTCACATTTAACAAAGAAATTACTAATCCCCGGCAAGGCGTCGCACCTGGTCAGATGTTTGTAAGTCTGTTTACGTTTAGTCTATTCAGACACAACAAGAGTTGGACACCTGCTGGTCTGGCAGGTCTTGCGTACGTGGCCTTTATCAACAACCTTTGTCGTTCCCACACCTGCTCTACATTTTAAGCGTCGCGACAGCACAGGTGGCCGACTTGCTGACCACGAACACACGCAGAGACGAGACAATTATTCACCGGTGGACGCGTTGCTCGGTGGCTCTTCTTAAATGAACAGTAACGTGATAATTGCCGTAGGTTAATCCTTGTGCATTTATAATTACGGATGTTTCGGTCAGAAAGCAAATGTAGGCTGGGATTATGCAAATGAATGCATAAAAGATACATAATGAGATTTAATGCAACAGCACGCACCTGCTAGTGGTATGATTGTGCGATTATGTCTGTGTGAGGAAACAAACGCTAAGCAGGCTTTCTGAAAACACATCCGGCCGTGGGAATCAAGAGGCTGCGGCTGAACAAATGCTCTTTGATTGGCTACTTGATTTCGCTTTGGCTTTCAAATAATCATACTTGCGTAATGTCTCATGGAAGTAGCGACTTTCCTCGGAAAGGCTTCGGATTTGTTACAGAGAGCTTTGTGTGCATGTGACACCTTCTTCACCGCCTCTGCGGTATTTCAGCCCTATAAAAAAGCGTCCCGCCATTCATAATCAGATCATAATTACAATATCACACAATGATGAGTAACCGTTCCCGAGTATGCGTCTACAGTTATAATTCATCTTGTTAGACGTACCGCCATTTTAATGCGAGAAAGCAGACCCAGCCTTTGACAGAGCAAAACTGTACATTACCATTTGGCGAATATAATTACAGACCAAAATCAACGGGGACCTGTAATTCACACACCAACACGACCATGAATGGACTAAAAGCTATAAAAGAACGCAGGCGCCTTTGGTAATTTCGTCCACTTTAGCCTTGAGAGTTGGCGGAGAGGTACATTTCACAGTGTGTCACCCGCTTCACACCACAGACGCAATAAAACACCCAACCCTTCAGATGTAGACAGCCGCAGAAGCCAGCACCATTGTTTCCTCATACATTTCGAGATGAAAGAAGTTCAATCACAGCTTAATAAGGCGCACATTTTACGAGACATCTACTGCCACGGGGCTCAAAACTGGATTTTCACAATGCGAGTCGTGCTTAATCGTGCAAAAAGTTGCCTCGATGATGCAGCGGTGTTGTGTGGGTGGGTGGTTGCCGGTAGGGACGTGTCAGGATGGTTGACTAGTCCAATGGGTCTCAAAAATGGTTCTGGAGAGTTTAGCATTGATTAGCATTTCATGAAAATGAAGGCTTATTTTTTATTCCAAATAAAAACCACCATGTATACAGTAGAATAAATGCGGGTCATTCCATGTCAAATCAACCAAATTCTGGAAACTTGCTTTCTTTTTCTGAAGGAAGAAGTTCTAGACAACTAAGGCCAAAATGTTAAGCATGAATATTTATATTTTAACATATTTCAGTATTTTGACTTTTATTAGTATTCTAGTATTTCTTTTTGCCAGTAAAATAAGTCCAAGTTGTAAGCATTGTTTTTCAAATCTATTTTCATGCAAAGTGCTTCTGTACTGTACATACATGTTTATTATTAAATACATAGTTCATTGTTCACCCCCAAATAATTAAATTCAGTCATCATTTATTTATCCTCATGTCAATTAAGACCTATATATGACTGTTTCTTCAGTGGAACACAAAAGAAGATATTTGGAGAATTGACTCCACCATTTTGCGTTTATACAATGGAAGTCAATGGTGGTAAAGGTTGTTTGGGTACCAACATCCTTAAAATATATATATTTTGTGTTCTGCTGAAGAAAGAAATTACATGAGGGTAAATAAATGATGAAGGAATCGAATTATCATTGAGTAAGAAAATCAACTCTATTCATGTCTGAAGCAAAAACAGTATGGGACAAGATTAGGGTCCGGAACAAAGCAAGCACCATATTAACAAGTTGTTATTTTCGCCACTTGAAAGATTGTCTGACCAAGACATTCAAAATCAGTTCAGTCCAGTCATTTCCTACTGTGCTCACAAGCTTCAGATCCCGAATGTGGTCCACCGCCGTTCAGCCTATCTGCTTCTGCATGGGGTCTCCTCTCATAAGAGCATTAACACAACCAAAGTGCCTTTGTCTCGAACACTCATCAGCGAAATCCCGCAAAGGACCCAATCAGCGACACGTCTGCCGCTTTAATCTGTGTGCCGTGTCCCGATTTCACAGCGGCTGATGAGAAACACCCCCAAGGTCTCCCTGAGCTATAGACTTGTTGTCTGAACCCTTCAGTTGTGACGGTTTCCCGGCACAGTGGTACCGACGGCCCTCTTTCCTGTTTTACTGGGGATGATGGGAAGGCATTTCAAGAGGAAAAAATTATGTGAGAGACACAAGGGAGGGATGAAAGAAGGATTTACCTGCAATCCAGATTCCTCTGGCTTCACTCGTTTTTCCTTGATGTTGCTTTTTGAACGAACTGAGGGACATTTCTTGGTTCGCAAGTGCAGACTTTGATATCGGGTTGCACATTATGCAAACACATTTGCTTCGTAATTTTTAAAAGCAGTGCATGGAAATGAACTGTACGTTACGGCGAATATTGGGGAAGCTACTTTAAAAGCAGTTTAAGATAAAAGCTGCTCTTTATTTAAAGTAGAGAAACTAAAACCAATCTAGGCTTGATTGGGAAATAGCATCCAGCTTAACTACGAACACAAACGTCGTACTGGCTATAAACTGAGTGTATTCAGCAGCTAGGCTTGGTATGATACATTCACTTTTAGAAATAGTACCACAAAGAGCCATTTAGTCACAGGTTCATATTTTAAACTACAAATAATAGAGTATACTGTGAGGTAAATTTTTAGTTGCGTTTACTTTGATTGTGTAGCGTATTGTACTAGCAGTTTACTAACAGTACACTTTAAGGTGTAAACTAAAAACTAAGGCTCAAGTATTGAACTAGTTAACAATCAGTTTACCTATATCGTAATTTCACTTGTAGTAAACTTTGCAGTACACACAAAAAACATAGTTGAAATTTTACTACTGTTACACTTAAAGTATACTTTTATGAACTAGAAATTGGGCCAATTTAGTCCCTAGTAGTATAGTTTATAACTAGAACATTGATAATAGGATACATTACTTGCTCCTGAAAGCATGTTTTAAAAATATACTTAAATAATAATAAGCATAGTGAAATAAATAATATATAAATAAAATATATTTGCAGAGTTCATTTTTTAAAACAGATAACTCAAACTTTAATAACTTTCATAACATTTTGGCGAATTAACTTCAATTGAAGAACACTTTGTACTTTAAGTTAGTTTTTTGATGTTAAACATCTAGCAAAAGTACCCTATATAATACATTGAAGTTATACATTTTGTCAGCATTTGGCAAACCAAATCTATGACGTTATCATTGCTGGCGTCAACCAAACCTGGTTTTAGCTGGAAAGCAGGATGGTTTTATAGGGGTTTTGCCTTTGCTGGGGGATAGTTTGACCAGCGAAAAAAGTGGCCAATTCCCTCTAAAACCAGCCTGCTTAACAATGCTAAATCCTGCTGACCCTCCAGTTATAACAAGCTTGACCAGGCTAAGACCATTTATTTATTGCAAATTAAAAGTTAATAGAAGCTTTCGTTTTACACTAACAGTAAAACCTTCGTGTATTCAGGATTTAGTGGCATGAAGCTAACATGTGGCTAATGAATTTGGGTCACACTCCAATGGACAAACTCTCTAAGGTCCTTTCCAAGATCCAGTTCTGTTTTTAAAAAAAATTGTAAATGAGAACATGCACATCCTGTGTGCCCATGGAGAGAAAACTGTATTTTAACACACAAAAATAGGGCATCATCCTTTTCATTTAAAAATCTTTGAAACTATGAAGTAAAAAAATAAACATTTTGAATGCAATACTAGCACTGCCTCATTTCAATTCAACTTCTTTGGTGCGCCATCAAACCTTTAGTAAATATCAAGCATTCATAAATTTCCCTACTTTTACCCCTTTTCATGCTGTTGCCATGGAGACGGTCGTATGAAAGAGCAAGGAGTACAAAATTGACAAGCACGAACAATCTTTTTCGTTGGCGATGTCCTTCGTGGCAAAAGCCTTAAGAACGGACTCTGTAACATAAGCGGTACACAAGGGCGATAGTGGTGGAATCTCAGTGTCCTTGGTAAAGGGGGTAAGTGCGAGACTACCATTACCACACACTCAACAAAAATTGACAGACACTGAGCCCTGAGGGACATCCCATTAAACATAGCTGCTTAGCTTCACTGCATGCCTGAAAGCGCCGGCTCACAAACAAAACAGTGTTTACATACCAGGGGTTGTTCATGCAAGGTTGGACTAACAATTACGCTTACAAAGTGCAAGGAAACGATTTTAAAAGGCATAGAAGGTGACTTAAAGAATGTTAAGATAACGTTGCCGACACATTTTTATGTACGATTTTGGTCCCGCTGCCTCCTAATACTGTCTATTGGCTTTTTCTAACCCAAACTCATACAGGCCATGAAAAAAAAAGTCAATTTGGAGGAAACTCTTCTGTCATCATGCTTTGTAAACAACCCATCTTGTTGGCTCATTTTCCCCGCGATTCAAAGGCCACTGAACATCCAAATGACTCTAATTATCAACCCGCAAATTAGCATCTCTCTGATATTGACCGAAAGACTCATTTCCTCAAAAGAGACCAGGAAACATGTCACGCCGGCTGATTTTTCATACGTTTGAATGTAAATGTGCCACTTTAGACAAATCTGCTCTGTGTGTGACAAACTGGCACGGTTACCAAATAGCCTGGGTAGCGCCTCCGTTCCCTGCACCGCTCCAGCAATACTGTCAATCATGTGGCCACTTAACACTCTTTAAAACATGCAGCATTGTCATGTTCTTCACATCCTGTCACTGCCGTGACCTACTTAACAGCTGCAATTTTCAAACGGAGCTCCTTTTCCAGAAAGAGGTACAGTAACTAGCTCAGCATTTCAAATGACTGAAAACATCAAGCCATCGTATACAGAGCACTTTTAAGTGTATCATCAATTTCCAATTGATAAACCAAAACGGCATTTTTTCCCTAATTAAATAGTGTGTTTCAAAACTAATTGATTGTACAGTAGCGGGCAAAAAAGTGTGGTCCAGATCAAGGTTGCCAGGTCAACTGTTTTCCCACAGAATTGGGATGCTGCAGTACTGCGTTTTAAATTCTGCAAGTTAAAGGTACATTTTGTATAAATCGCCCGATCAAAACAACAACAATCGCGTAGCTTGATGATGCTGTGTAGAAGCGTGGAATGATGGGATACGTTGTCTTCAACTCCACCGTGATGGTACCGCTTATACATCAATCAGACGGGAACGAGAAATCATGTTAGCAGAAAAGGTAAAGTAATAAAGTTTTATAAATGTTACGTTTGATGAAATCACTTTATTTCATTATAATGAATTAGACGTGAGTAATGTAAGGTTTAAAACTAAATTGTTAGTCATAGATGTTACAGTAATTGTCCAATTTGATGGTGTGATAACACTGCGCAGTTTTAAGTGTTCAAATCAATCATAGTAAAAGTTATTTGAACATACCCACACCATTTACGATAATGCTAGATGGACCGACAGTAGAACCTTCTTCCGCATCTGTCTACGACAGTGTCACACGGTTGCTACGCCAGTTAAGGCGGTAACAAAGGGTAACGCAGATAAAATGCCATTGACAGGCGACTTAATGGCCCCAGTCCACTGTTTAGAATGCCAATTTTCTCAGGATTTAAAAGCAGTAGTACACATTGTAAGTACTCAGGTAAAAAACATAACATTGGCCTGGTGGTTTTTGGACATTTTACTGCAAAGCTCGTAAAAACTCTACCTTTAAAGGTGGATAAATTTGGTTTATCAGCTTATTACCATTCTTACTCTGTTTTTATCCATAATATCATCTTACACTGTGTTGGGCTAGTTTGTTTAGGTCGTCGTGCTGCTTTTGTTTACACAGATCTGCCAACCGTGGTCTAGATGTAGATACGGGATACTTGCAGCTGGAAAATGTAGTAATTAAAAATATTATAGTAAAATAATGTTACATTTTTTTTTACTTTGCCCGACTTATAAATTTGCATTTATTTCTGTTATTTAACACTTTTACATGATCAATTGGTATAACTGTTAAATTCAGTGAAATTACAGCGTTTTGCTGTAATATTTTGCACAATATTTGCTTGTAATGTTGGAGATGGTGGTCTAGTGGTCTAGTGGGTTAAACCACTGAACTGGTAAATCAAAGGTTGCTGGTTCGATCCCAGCATCCACCACCAGTGTGTCCTTGAGCAAGACACTTTACTCCTTGTTGCTCCAGGGGGATTGTCCCTGTAATAAGTGCACTGTAAGTCGCTTTGGATAAAAGCGTCTGCCAAATGACTAAAATGTAAAATGAAATGACTAAAATGTAATGTCCCTACTATTTTCTAACGAAACATCAAAATATTAGCACTATGGTACAAAATGGGGGAAAACACTAAACTTGGTTAAAACTGTAATCGTAACTTCATTAAAAGTACATAAACAATCAGTGTTAAAATTGTCTTATTACCTTATCACGATTTATAACGTTAAGCATTTAATAAGCATTTGAGTTGTCTGGCTGTCAGTTGTTTTTCAACACACGTAAAGATGAATTTATAGTCTCAAACAGAGATGGGTTACAGATTGGGTAAAAAGGAAAAAGATTGCATAAAAACCACTAAAACCTTACAATGTATTATAATATATTGGAAATTATATTGGAAATAACACATACATTAACTACAATTAAATTATTAATCAATATTTTGTTGATCATTTGGTTTTTTATTTAAAAAGTCATTCTTGAATTATTTGGTCAATATGTGTAATTTATCTGAGCTTTAGTTCAGACTCCAAGCAGAACAACAAATATGAAATATTTTATAACAGGTTTTAATAAAAAGTGAAGATATCAAGCCCCATCACTTTTGCCTTTACTAAATTTTACTAGGACTTGATTATGTTCGGCCTTTTCACCCGCAGTCCCTATAAATACACCATATCATGTTATTCCCATGGATGTTCCAATGTTCCTGCTCGCCTCTCTTTGACACTAGCCCTGGCTGTACACACGGATCACAGACAGTTTTTGTGTAGTACATGTGTATTTATGTGTGCATAAATATGCATAAAGTCCCCGCGCATGCAGAATATTAATCAGCGTGTGGCATGTGAATGTCTTATGCAGAAATGTAATTCCCATCTAACAGATGCACGTCATGGAATTCTGGCTTTTATATTTATATATTTCATTTTTAATATCTGTGTATCACCGACAGCCACGCTGCTTTTATTGGGTTATGTAAAACATCATACCTGTCCAACAGAGAGCCTATAAATATCCCGTCTGTTTGTTTAGCCTGCCGAGAGATAAGATAATTTACCATTTAGAGCCTGGGACCTATTGACAGCATCCCTGGCCGCTGCTATGATTAATGGCATGGTCGAATTTAGCCAGCCTATTAGTCTCATTTAAAAAAAGCATCTGGGCACAAGGCGTCACGGATAATAGTCAGGAGAAAGGGAACGAAGGGGTTGGGGTTAATAAACAATGATGCTACATCAGGAAGAACAGAGCTGTAATATTTCCTTCGGCTGGGGTTTTAATGTTACAATGGTGTGCCGTTTCGATTTATGTGCGCTTCAGATTCAACGGACATTCAAGAGCTACCGGAAGACTCCGGAGGGTGAAATATCAGGGCGGGTCTATAGAATTGCCTTCCTCCAACAGCTGTTTTGAATAAAATTGGCTCTTAAAGGAGTAGTTCCCTTACAATGAAAATTTTCATATAATGTCAACCAGATGTAAATTACTTCATTTTTTCAATTGAACACAAACATCTTATTTCGTGAAATTCTAAAGTGGTAAATAAATTGGTTCAACTAGTTGTCATATGCTTGTTTCATGTGGCATGCAAGAACCAAGGAGAATTGACGTCATCAACGTGCCACCATAACTGAATTTAGTGAGCTATCCGTTTATGGATATGCGTCGTATCGATTGCTAAATGAGCTCGAAATTTTTATCATTTTCTCCCACAAACGTATTGTTTTCTTTTCCCAAGACATTTTATACATCACTCTACAACTCACTTTATCACTTTACAACTCCATTTTCTTCAATAATTGATGTGGTTTTCTGCCCTTTGCCATGTTGACCCCTGTTTAAGATAACGTGACGGCATTTTTTACAAATCATGTACATATTGGATGGCATGGGAATGTGTAAAATATGAGAGAATTTTCCAGTTTGGGAGAACTATTTCTTTAAGACAATATGCCATGGTTTGTTTTGTGTGTGAAAACAATAAGATTAAAGATACTTAAAAACCCTATAATTTAAAGTAGCTACACGAAATTGTCAGTTTGTTTATATTCAAGTCTAAATGGATTAACAAAACACATAATGGACTGCAGGTTAAGCACCTCTTTTCACCGCCCATTTGTTGAAAGTATTAAAAGTACTTTTTTAGCATTCCAGGACGTATTTTGTACCCTATTCACATAAAGTGCCATAGACGCTATTAAAAACAACTCCACAAAATTTACATCTATGGCAATTAGCATTGCCAACACCTCTCATCTGCTCAGGATAAGTGTTGGAAAGAGAAGATTTGGCGGACGTGTCGGTCATTTATAATTCGAGGTTGGGTCTCAATCTGCCCTCGAAGACCTTGACTCTTCGTTTTGCATACTGCAGCAAATCATCAGGGACACGCCCACCGTCAGCTCCAATCAGCATTTACTGATGGCCGCAGATCTTTCAATGGCACAAAAACACAACCTCATTGAATATTCATATAAATGCTTCTCTTACACTATTTAATATTCATTGGCATGGTACTCGAGTCCACTACAAATGACCAGAACTTCAGTACTCCTACATGTAGCTGGAAATTGCATCAGTACCTGTGGGGTCTATATGGTAATAAAGGCTTAAATTAAACCATTGGTGGTTCACTCGCCACAAACAGTTTATTTATATTCACTGGTTTATAATAATAAAACCTGTTTATGTCTCCCTTCACGTCCTTACCGCCCAAAAACTAAATATATAGCCAGTATGTTCCAGTTTCTAGATCAGCTGGGTTAAGTTAACAATAATAATAACATTATTGCAGGGACATGCTTGCTTGCTTTTTATAAGAAATTAAATAAGGTATATGAAATGTATGTGTAAAATAAAATAAAAGTAAAATATAAAAGATGGTGGAGATGGTGGTCTAGTGGGTTAAACCACTGAACTGGTAAATCAAAGGTTGCTGGTTCGATCCCAGCATCCACCACCAGTGTGTCCTTGAGCAAGATACTTTACTCCATGTTGCTCCAGGGGGATTGTCCCTGTAATAAGTGCACTGTAAGTCGCTTTGGATAAAAGCGTCTGCAAAATGACTAAATGTAATGTAATGTAAATGTAAAAAACTATATAATAAAGTAATATGAAAAAATAAATAAATCAAATGATAAGATAAGAAATGATATATGATAAGATGAAAGATAAAATACAAATATTGCAAGAATCTGCACGATTTCATATCTTTCATATGTAAGGTTCTATTGGCTGCCATAGCTACAACAGCTCTTGACTTAAATAACATTTACATTCATGCATTTGGCAGACGCTTTTATCCAAAGCGACTTACATTGCATTATCCTATACATTTATATTTCGGCATATGCAATCCCCTGGGATCGAACCCACAACCTTTAACGCAATGCTCATACCACTGAGCTACAGGAAAGCTGTACATAAAAATGTACAACATTTTCCAAAAAATGACTTTAAATATTTGAACCGCCGATGTAAAAGGAAATTATGCTTGAAATTTACTCACAAATTTGGAGACGTCTTAAGCCACAAGCTTCTGTTGGCTAACAGACCTCACACCCAACTAGCAAAGGCCTCCAGCAGTACAGATGTCAGCATAACATCAGACTCCAGTAAAAGCTCTCCAACAGTTTGTGTAAATTTAAAGGAACATTCTCAATGGAAAGAGAAAAGTCGGTCGGTTTAAAGACAGCTTGGAAGAAATGTATACAAGAATTATTTGTTCCTGAAATACCGTGATTGGGTACGGTGACAAAGATTTGAGACGAAAAATCTTCTGGCGGTCATGTAACTAAATCTTGTTGGTACAATTGTCATAATGCAAGATTTTCTCATGCATTACACAATGATCCTTTAATAAAGCTATTGTGTCATTTAATTTATATCAGGTTAGATACAATTTAAAAGCTGATTATCAATAACTTTTCATGCCTTCTTTTGGTTTCTTTATTTACAATATTTGTTTTAACATTAGCAAGAGAATAACATTATACTGTTGGATTTGGTTCAAGATGTGACACACAATGAGATGGATTGTTTGTTATAAATTCTCTGGAAATTATGATTATCTACATTTAAAAAAGTTGAGATGGTTTATGCAGAGATATAGTTTTGCAAATAAACATATTCACTCTTCCATACGAATATTATCTCATAAATCATGTACAATTTTAGTCTGTGTGTTGATGCTATATAGATGCAATTGCAACATACCAACAGCATATAACCCTTACAACTTGCTATGCATCATAATTTACACTGCAACAGATTTCAGATCTCATGATCTCAAAAAAATTCAATCAGCGATTCATAGTATGAAATGGAATGTCCTTGAGCTAAGATCAGTTCTTTCCAGCATGTGTAAAAAGCAACCTATCAATCACAAGCAGGGAAAACCACACTGAGACACTTTAGAGAGAGATAGAGAAAGTGTTTTGGTATGTGGGTCTCCATCTGGACTGATTCAGGATCTGTTAGTCGTCAACGGCAACTGAGATCGAAATAATCATTCATTAATTCAATTGCCAGCCAAGTGTTGCATGAACAGCTTACCTACGAATCATTTACCTGTAATGACCCTGAATAGCTTTTTTTGAGAATGGCTCAAGATGCATGGCATATACCATTGGTTAGTATGTAACATGATCATTTACAATGTGAAAAACTGCAGAATGCAACGTAAAAAGGAGATAAATTCAAATTCCTATAGCTACACAATGCTTGAAATACAGTGAGCCATTGATTGCAATTCGCAACCTCACCACTAGATACTGCTAAATTTCATACACCGGATGTTTAAACAACTTTTATGATACATCTATGGTGATTTAAAGAAATTCTAAGTTTTTTGAAAAATTAGTTTGGGCATTCTGTCTAACATTTCACCAAATTCTTTTAATGTTTATCGTGGTGGCAAGCAACATACAAAATAATAATTCCTATGACGCAAAAGCAGATGCCATTTATGCAGTCACTCCAAATCAAAAATATGACAAAGAATTCTGCTCTTTGTCGATTCATCCAGTCATTTCTAAGGTGATGACAACCTCGAAAAACCCAAAACTAATACGCCCATGAACACGACGTAGCAAAGCTATTATTTTCATTTGGGTGAGATCTGGAAAGTGTTACTACACAAAAACTCTTGCTTTGTGCGTGCATCTCTTACCCCCACACATCCTCACAACACCTGCGTTTCTGCCATCGAGCTTCATTTGTATTCCGCATGACTCCAGCCAGGTAAGTAATGACAAGCAACAAAAGCCAGCATGTCACAGCTCCCCTCAGCTGGGACGCCCGGCTGACGTCAGTCTTTCACACGGCCGTAGGCTCTGCCGCATATGAGGCTGCTCCCCTCTAATGAGCCCTGCTGTTCGCCTCTCAGGGTTGTACATCATCTCCAGCATCCATTCCACCCCCTCCCCCCTGCGCTGGGTTCAAGAAATAGTCATGGAAGCCACAGCTATTTCACTTCGCTATCGTAATGTGTAAAAATCCTGTTGAGTGTTTTACATTTGCATTTTAAAAGCTACATTGTTACGAAAGTTGCGGTTTATTCTGACTTAAAGGGATAGTTCTTATTTTTCATTTTATTTATTTCAGTTCCCACAAACAACTTTCTACAACAAAACAAATACATATTGACTGAAAAAGGCGTAGGCGGAAGCCTTACCTAATTAAGCCTACCCATGATACACAATTATCTGATAAGCGAAACTACTTAACCAATTAGTATTAAAAAAAAAAAATCCAAAAATATGCTCACATTTTCCATACACATATAATTGCAAAATAAACATTCCGGATTTTACTTCAGTCATATAATTAATACATACGATGCATACTAATTAAATCATACAATTGTGCATCATCCTATATTTTTACATTTTCTTTAATTCATAGTTACATAAATAATTTTAGTTCATTTTCACAGGTAGTGAATACTAGGGGTTGCATGAACTAGTCGACTAGTCGAGATTAATGCTATGATTTTTAAAGCTTGATGTCGACTAGTCGCAGGTCATGTGATTTTTTGACACTGTACCTTTAAGACGACGGGTGACCGTTCCAAGGACCTGCACACCGGATGGATGTCAATTCACATCCCCCCCGTTCTTTTTTTTGTAAAATATATTTCTCATTGTTTCACTTCAATTCAATGAGAGTCTACTATCATACATTGTCATAAATTATTTAAAAAAACATCAGTTTGATTTCCACTATGTTTAGAAGTTTTTCCCAGAACAGAATAGATTTGTATCATCAGATAAACCATACCATTTTTTATATTTTAGACATTTAACAAATACAATTTATATACATTAAAACAATTAAGGACCAAACACTAATCCTTGTGGAACACCAAAAGTGACTTTCATTAGATCTGATTTAACATTGTTAAATTGGACATATTGGTCTCTGTCATCAAGTAAGCACATTTCCTCTTTTATCATATCTCTCTAATCTCATCATAAATAAACCATGATCAATAGTGTCAACGGCTTTTTTTAAATCAATAAACACCCCCACAGTATATTCATTATTATCCATTGAGGTAGAAATATCATCTACAAGTTCCATTACTGCATTTGAGGTTGACCTTTTTGCTCTAAAACCATACTGGACTTCACTCAGAATCTTATGTCTTTCCATGAAATTATCAAGCTTACGCACAAATAGTCTCTCTAAAATTTTTAAAAACTGAGAAACCAGAGAAATTGGTCTTTAGGAAGAAAATAGATTTATCTCCACCAATAAAGATAGAAATAACGTTTGCTGTTTTCATATTACTAGGAAATATACCGGTTAGAAAGGACTGATTACAAATTTGTGTAAATGGTTTTACTATATACTCAATAATTTTTCTCCTACTTGGTTTTGTAATCACGGGAAATAAACATTTACTTTACATTGTGTCAATAAAATCTGTTGTCTTCTTTCCATTTGGAATCAGCAAATCAATATTTAAGTCACAAGTCTCACCACATATGATATGCAGCTTGTTCTCACGTTATTTATCAAGCATACCAGCTAAATTATTCATAAATGTGTCAATACATGCTCCTAGTGAAATATACACACAACGAATGATTCTTTCCATACTCACTCCAAAATATTTTCTATTGTAATGTACAATATAAAATATTTTTAATAAAACTTCATCTTAACGCTGTGTCAACATACATAGCAACTCGTCCTCCTTTCTTATTAACCCTGTTAGTCGTAAACAAATGATATCCTTCCAGTTATACATATTGCAGTCTTACAAACCCTCAAATTAGGGGGATAGTTTAACCTAAAATGAAAATTCTTTTATTGTTTATTCACCCTCATGCCATTCCAAACCTGTAAGACTTTCTTCTGCAGAACACAATAGAAGATATTTTGGGTGTTGATAACCAAACAACACTGAGCGCCATTGATTTCCTTGTTTTTTTACTAAGCACAATATCATAGGATTTTGTTTGAAACAAACAAAACTGAAGAATAAGGAACTGAAA
Source organism: Triplophysa dalaica (assembly GCF_015846415.1). Lineage (NCBI taxonomy): Eukaryota > Metazoa > Chordata > Actinopteri > Cypriniformes > Nemacheilidae > Triplophysa > Triplophysa dalaica. The sequence continues at coordinate 20,524,335 of NC_079551.1, forward strand.
GATGTCCTGAAGTGATTCATCAATTTCTGTGTTTTTGACATGAAATGATTTGACAATACTTCTCTTATGCGTAATACATGCAGAGTGAAGTACTTCATTAAAAATTTGCGTATGACCACCATCATTTAAATACAATGATATTCACAATGATTTGGGTATTCAGCAGAATTAAATAAATACCACAAAGCTCATTGTAGGCCTATCTTACAAGGTTTATATGTTATCGTGACTTCACAGAAGCACAACTGTGTGTTCAGGCATAACTCAACCTTCTGAAATTGTTCTTCGATAATTAAAAGCTTCCAACAAATGTGAGTCAGAGCCCTTCATCATATCTGAAGTTGGTACATGCACAAGGCAGCTTGCTCTATTATTTAGGTAATTGCCTTTCAGAATCGCCACCGCAGAGAAGAAGCTAAGCTATCCGTCCCACGTGCAGATAATGAGCAAATGTCCTTATGCTAATGAAACATATTTTAAAAGATTGTTTTGGGACATTGATTCTGATCCTTAACAGTGCTACTAATACGAATTTGGCCAACCATTTCCCAAGAAGGCAGCCCTCTCCCTTTGCTGAATATAATTTTTCATTTCTTCAGGAAGGGATAAAAAATGAATGATCTTGGATACAAAAGCCGGAGTTTAGATTGCCTGGAGCTTGCAAACAGGTATTACAAAATAGAGCCATTATAGCAACATCAGCCCGCAAATGGATTTGAAATTGAGTGGCAAACCATGTGTGCGCTGGGTTAGACTCTTAGCTGCCTTGGAGGGAATTATAGAGTAAAATATTCACGCTCTAAAAAGGCCACAAGTAAATGAAAAGAGAGGTGACACTTAGACCAGTAGGCTTTCAATTGCCAAGACTAAGTCAAAGAGGCTTTTCACTATAAAATACTTCAAATAGACTAAATCAGCTAACTAATAGGCTAAAAAGTAAACATATTACGCAAATATGAAATTCCGGAATTATGGATTGTGACATTTTTAGTCAAAACTTGAAATATAAATTCATATTTATCATCAATGTATTGAATAATCTGTTTGTGTTTTACTAAACCCCTAACAATAAAGTCCCGAAACCAGAAAAATATGAGGCCAAACATACGTTTTCTATTTTAAAAGAGAGAAAAGTACATGCATTACGGATGTGACAAAAATGACGATTAGATGCTGTCGGTTACTCAATGAATCACATTCGAATGCCGCCATAACCGAAAGCCAGAGTGCGCTCTTGCGTGGAAACTCAGAATATGGGAAACAGAAGAAGAACGATTAGTTCCAGGAAATGCCAATGGTCATATTCTATCGCTGTTCTTCCAACCCTTTCAGGTATTTTCATGATAGTAAAGTATATTTATAATGATGATGTGTGACGAGTGTTGCATTTTCAAATGTACATTATAACAGCTCAATCTCGTAGTGATTTTAGATCGAGAAACATTTTTCAAAACATCAAATTTTTTGTGCTGTGGAAGAAAGAAAGTCATACAGGTTTGAAAAGGGCGAAAGATTTTTGGGTGAACTTTTTCTCTAAGGTTGACATTTGCTTGGAATTGGCGAGGGCTGCATTTCCCGAAACCTTCTTAACGCTATATAATTCTTATGTTAGACCTTAAGCTCTACCTTATTGTCAGTATGTGTTTCCCAAAAATTTCTTAGTTAAGTATCCCTACTGTAAGTCATCGTTTCGGAAGGTTGATCTGGAGTGCTCTTCGCTATACATTATCACTGTTGACAGTTCACTCCGCTAGTGGCCAATGTGAAAAAAATTCTTCTTTACATGGAAGTCTATAGAAATAAATTTATAAAGTTAAATACACCAGTATTTTGATGTGTCATCATGCAAAGAATATAATTGTCACACCAATGGTTGTTAGCTTTTTAATTAAATGACAGTATCTAAAGGTGCATCAGCTGGCAAACCAAAGAATTTAGAGTATATTTAAAGTGAAAGATTGTGGTAGGAAGATGCGATACAGCGAATATTCTTGCTAAAACAAATACTGCGCCATCCATGGAGCAATTTAGTGTATGTGCATTTAATCAGTGAAAACCTGCTACAATTTATGCTGCAGTTATATTTATAGAAAATGAAAGTTAACCTTCCACGTCAGCAAATTTACAAGCTTTTAGATCTTGTTGGTCTAACTCTAGACACACTCAACGGAGCAGCCCCTAAATTCAGGTGTTTTTCCTGCTAAAGCTGTTGATTACATGTTCAGATAAAGATAAAGACACTATAGTAACATATATTATGATCATATAAACCAGGGGTTCCCAAAAACATGTATAATGAAAGGTATCTCATAGCACACTATTAAATGAGAAAATATGTAAAAACACACATTGACTCCGTTTTAGTAAAGCCTACTTAAAAATGTTCTTGTCATGAATGAATAAATTTGATTGCAATATCAAAATACCTCATTTTAGGGCTGTACAATTATGGCATGCTTGTTTATATTCTTCTTCTTGATATTGTTAAAGCGCCACTTGCGCATCCAGTGTGCGAACACAATAAACGTGTGAACTATACAAGTCTAGTTGTTACTTGCTGGAATACACTTTTTAAATACACCTCAACAGCAATCGGCTTTGCATGATCCTTCTCATCACCTAAAGTTTGAGAACCTTTGATTTAAACTACCATACTGCCAGTAAGTGTAGCGTGTTGAGACATTTGGCCATTTGATAGTAGGTTCGCACACTCATTTCACAATGAAATAAAATCCATTTAGTCTGTAATTTGGTTTATTTTTATCCAATGAGTCCTAAGAAATGCAACCTCAACTAATTCTAAAGTGCTTGTTTTATAAATCTTCATAAAGTAGTCCCTGTATAATTTTTACTATAGCGATTGATATCCAATAATTCATCAGCACCACCATAGACAGCACCTGTTAACGTGGCACGTAGAAAAGTAACCTCCTAAGGTACAGTTCCGGAAACACATGTAGAAAAGATATACCTGTAGTTAAGATATACCTGTAGAGTCTTCGTAATCCGCTAAGAGACAATGTTATCAGGAACCGCAGTCCAGATTTGTTTCGTTTATATCGGCAGGCACAGTTAAAATCAATAAACTGACTTTTATTGTAAAATGGTGTTACCTTTTCTGCAGATTGTGCTGTCCCAAAGAAAATAGGAATGAAGGCGAGCCAAACGATACACGTCGTGTACATCGTGAAGCCAATGGGTTTAGCTTCGTTGAAGTTTTCCGGAACTCCCCGCGTTTTGATGGCATATACCGTACATGTAACCATCAACAAGATACTGTATCCTAGAGAGCAAATGATTTGTAGGTCTGTAATGTCACACTTGAGAACCCCTTGGGCCCTCTCAGGGTTTATGGTCTTCTGCTCATCATAATCGATTATAGTGTTCGGAGGATCCACCCCGAACCATATGAGGACCCCTAAGAGCTGGAAGGAGATGAGACTCGATGTGATCGCTAACTGAGACGTTGGGCTTATCAGCCTAGGCGGACTGACCGACCTCTTCCCTTCTTCAAAGATCCTGTAAATTCGATTGGTCTTGGTTAGCAACGCGGCATAGCTAATGCACATTCCTAAGCCCAGGAAGATCCGTCTGAAGGAGCATACCGCCATATCGGGCGTGGCGATCATTACGAAGGTGATGATGTAACAAAGGAATATCCCTGTCAGGAGCACGTAGCTAAGCTCCCTGCCGGACGCTCGGACAATCGGGGTGTCGTTGTAACGTATGAAGGTTGCCATGACGAAGATGGTGGCGACGATTCCGAGCATGGCCAAGAAAACTGGAATCACGGCCCAGGGCGAATGCCACTCTAGTTTGACAATGGGAATGGCCTGGCAGCCTGTCCGGTTGGAGTTTGGTCGCATGTTGTAGGCGCACAGCCTGCAGGAGGTCTCGTCGTACTGATACTGGTAGCCGTCACAGGGTTCGCAGTGCCAGCAGCAGGGCACGCCTTTGACCACTTTCTTGCGCTGGCCCATCTTGCATGGCAGGCTGCAGACCGAGCTGGGGATCTCCATCTCACCACTAGGCCACTGCATGTCCTCAATCTGCAAATAAAAATGCATACACAATCATATTTCTACTTCATTGGGGACATTTGGCTCACTTCACTGAATTTGTGCTTTTAATCATCTTCTAAACCTTTAAGTTGGTTAACTTAAATTGCTGGAATTAGTTTTGTAGAAATGTATATATTATAATATTTTTTTCTATTTTTTCTCTTTTAAACTTATTACATTTTTAATAAATTATAAAATGTTAATTCAATTATAATATAAATTGAGCCACTGGTTTACTTTACAAAATATATTATGAATCTTTGTTTTTCTTTTATTTCTTTTTTCTTTTTGTTCTGTTTTGTTCTTTCTGAAAATGAGTACATTGAAGGGTACAGTGTTTAAAGAGCAGCGGGTATGTGGTCAGAACATGTGAACTTTCATGTTCAGAACATGTTTCAATACTGCAATTTTACACTGGACATTAAATGCCAATCGAACACCGTATAACATTTTGCTTAAGATAACCATGAAAACTTGCATCGGTTTTAATCACTGTCACAGAGAGTTTTGTTTTCAGTTCACTTTATTTTATTTTTATAAATATTTGTGTTTATTTTTATGTTCTTACTTCTCATGTATTTTTTTTCCTTTTTAGGTTTTTGCTTCGTTTTCATTTATTCCAGTTAGTTTGCAGAGGCAATTTTTTTTCAAATAATATTAAGGCCAATATTTATTAAGCCCATTAATATTATATTTATTTTAAATTAACAGACTTTTTAGCAAACTACACTGAAAAAATTGGAAATATTAGTTTGGGCACCAGAAAAATAAAAAAAGACTTTCTTGTACATTTGCAGTCTTATTTCAAAAATACAGTAAAATTCTGTTCAAATACAGATTTTTCTTTACAGTGTAAAATAACATTGTTGTGCTCTAAAAGGAGCTGTATGTAACATTGATACCTAGAGGTTAAGCCTAATATCGCAGTTCAAATTCAAAATATTGGCGAGCGTTTTTCCCCGCATCTCCTCAGACTTAAAATTCAAAGGTGTTGCCAAATATAGTGAGTTTGCAAAGTAATAGTATCGGAAAGGGTGGAATCTGCCATCTCTGACCCAGATCGTTTGTTTGCTGCTAGATGGTTATCTGTGCTGTGATTGTCGCCAACATGCAAACAAGCTGTCGAAATACACTAGTGGGTAAATCGTCTGTGGTTGGGTCACACGGACCAAAAAAACAGTATTCCGGCACGGAATAACTGGCTATAGCTTTGTTTTTTGGACAAACCAATATATGAATTTGGCATGTTTCCTAAAGGTCTACGAATATATTAAGGTATTGTTTTGATTTAACAGAGTAAATGTATTACAGACAGCTCCTTTAAAGTCAGTTCCGTTGTGTTGTTGGTTTTTCTGGTTGACCAGAAACATCTCGCTGGTTAAGATAAATAATATCATCACGAAACGGATTTTGTGACTCTGTGTTCTCTATCTTGATGTATATCCATGTATTAATGTAGGCAGGTCCATCGGGAACTGATTGGTCAATTGAGAGTTGGGTGTGGCTAATAACACACACACAGATTTGAATCTTTTCACCAAAATATTCCTGGAGAAGAGGGGCAGAAATGAGTCCTCGAAGTGAAGTAACCATACAAGGTCTTGCAAATAGACGTTTTTGAATTTAAATGAAATAATAATGAAGTAGATCGTCTACAAATTGTATAACAAATACGACAATATAAAAATAAGAATAGTGCTTTTTAACTTCATTGTGACTAAGAAGCCTGGTGAAAATAATATCACACCAGCATCCAAAACAAACACTACATTTCAAGATTCTGTTTTGTTTACAAGTTGATAACCAGCATAAACCTCAAGTAATTATGGGAAATAATACTGAATTTGTATACTGCTTACTGCCTTCCGCCTACTCCTTCATACCTCCTTTAATATGCACTTTGAATTTTATGCCGTTCCTTCAAACGTTGCTGATTACAGCGTGATTACCAATGATTTTTTTAGCCCTTCGTGGCAACAATCACCATGGAGACAGACCGCATTTTAATGAAAACGTGCAATAAGAGGGTGTCGAAAGCAATGCGACAAATGCCACTTTTTGAAAGCATGAGTAAATCACACAACATAAAACAGCACTAAAGAGCACTGAGTCTTTAATCTATTATGATTCGGCAATGATTAGGCCTACAGGTTTTGCTTCAGCAGAGAAATGAATCAGCATGCGTTTCCAACAAGAGACCCGCGTGCAAACGCTGTCACTGATAGCTGAATTTTCACGGATTTGTTTTTCTTTAAGGGAGCAGCTCACCCAACAATGAAAAATCTGTTATTATTTACCCTCATGATGTTCCAAAGCCTTATGTTGTTGTTTTTCCCAGTCGAACACGAAGGGAGAGAGTTTGAAAAATATTCAACAATGACAATTCACAGCAATCAGAGGCTGACAAGATCCCAAGAAGAAGGAATAGTATCGTAAAACTGTCAAAAAATATTTTTTAAGTTTGCAAATACATACAATATGAGCTATTTTATTTAAAGGTGTAGTTCAGCCATAATATAATAATTTATTCACCCTCATGTTGCTCAAAACCTGAATATGACTATAGAACACAAAATACGTTATTTTCATGTCAATTTTACTTACATTTTTAGCTCTTCAGTTTTGTTCTTTTGTCATGGTATTATTCATTTGTTCGTTTATATAGCAAAACGAGTTTTATTTGTATTTAGGTTTCTGTATTGTTCTCATTTAGTTCAGTTTGTTACGGAGGCAAATTTTAAAAAAATGTTCTAATAATATTTAAGACAATACGTGACCCTGGACAACAAAACCATGTCTTATGGGTTAATTTTACGAAATTGAGATTTTTACATCATCTGAAAGCTGAATAATTAAGCTTTCTATTGATGTATGAGTTTTTAAGGATAGGATGATATATGGCGGAGATACAGATATTTATAACTCTGAAATCTTAGGGTGCAAAAATATCTAAACATCGAAAATCGCCTTTAAAGTTGTCCATCACAGGCGCTGTAGCAGGCCATCCACTCACAAAAATAACGTTTTTATATATTTTTAAAGGTAGGAAATTGACTAAATATATTCATGGAACAAGATCTTTACTTAATATCCTAATGATTTTTGTTATAAAAGAAATAATAATAATATAATTTTGCTTTTACTAAAAATGTTGCCGTGCTGCTTAAGACTGGTTTTTTTGATCCAGGGTCACATATTTTATTTGATTTCAGTTAGCAGAAATGCTGTAATAGTTTTAGCAAACTACAAAAAAGAAGATATTTGAGAAACGTCTCAGTTGTTTCGTGTCCATACAATGGAAGTCAATGGGGACAAGGTTGTTTGGTTACGACATTTTTCCAATATCTTCTGTCGTGTTCTGCAGAAGAATGAAAGTCACATAGATTTAAAATGACATCAAATTAATAAATGATTAAATCATTTTCATTTTGGGGGGAACTATTTCTTTAATGAATGAAAAACATTGAATGAAACCGAATATGGAATATAAGTCTTACGGACCACTTGAGGTCAAACTAGTCCTTTTTATTCAATTTTTGGTTTGTTATATATTCTTTAACATTTCTTCCTCATTATTCTGGTTTGCAACAACATGTGGGTGAGTAAATACAGGGTACAGGGTGAATTATGCCTTTAAGCAAGTTCTGTCATGAAGACACATTGCAAGCTCACAAGTTATAATCATTGCCTTAATAATGGATTAGAGGATGGTCTGTTTGGAAAAAGCCTCATGACTTGTATTGCACAAAGCCATATGTTATTGTCATGGGGTACTTTGATACATACACTTCCGTAAAGCTGCAATAAAACAAAATGTTTTGTCAACTTGACTTAACTTGACTTGGCAAAGCAAGCGTTTAATCAAACCTAAGGTGATTTATTCTACAACAGTATCGTCGCATGATCATTCGCTGATAAATGTAGTCTCTGTGAAAGGTAAATGCTGAAAATCAGGAACAATTTGATCGTGAAATAACAAATAGCGCTGAAGCTAACGCCCTAAAACCCGGGTTACTGAAGCCAGCCAGAGGAAATTAATGGCATAGAAACATTCTATTACACCTGGCTATTATTGAGTCCTGCTTGCTTTCAGGACCGCGGATCAATTTGGCCATTTCCGTGGCAACTGTGTGAATGCAGGAGTGACACCTCGAGATGCCATAATAAAAAGCCACATCAATCCAGATGCCGCAGTACACGGGCCGGCTGATTGGACACGGCCGAGCATCCCGGCACCCGAACAAAAGCAGAAAGACAGCGCTGTTAATTTCGCCACAGAATCCCATCTGGGAGTAGAGGTGGAAAGCAGACGAAAGAATGAGAAGCTTTTTTCTTGTTGATGTTTTTAAATCCTTATTTTAAATTCCCTGGACCGCTGCCTCTGTGACTTATCTGTGGTCTTACTTTTGTTTTCTCTCACTTTCACACTTATAGAGAAACTTCTGGTCAGGTGCAAAGAAACACTGTTTTCTATAAAAAACAATCAATTGTCACACTTTCAGTCAGCTGGCAATGTTCGTGCCGCGAAACGCATCACAGGGGAATTCTGTAATCGTTTTATTATTATTATACTCCAAAAGGCGTCACAAAAATTAATGTTAATACAGTTTTATATCGTACAGTGCTAATTTGAGTAAACTTTATATACATCATATTCACGTCATAAATGTGTCTAAATTTGTCTTTGCTTTCATCAAAGTATCATAGTATTTACTATCGTTAAGATACTAAACAGAAAAAAGTCTTGAACAGCAAATATTGGTCTGCAATAAGAAAAAATGTATGCATAAAGTATTTGAAAAGAGTTTTAATATGACTTATATAACAAAAACATTGCGAACAGTTTTACGCTTTAATAAAGGCTAAATTAAACCCACAGGACAAAAATGCCCACTGTTAAAGCAACTTTCTGAATACAAGGGCACAAAACAGCATTAAAAGTCAACCAGACGGTGCCCAAACCTCAGCACTTAACTCTTCAATGAAAATTTGCCAGCCGTGGTCTTGCATTTCCCTTAAGCTCCATTAAACAAGCTAGCATGATATCAGCAGCGCTAACAACATATTGTCAAGCGAACGCGTGACACATGCAAAGCTGAAAACGCATGCATACACACCCTCATGAGATTGTCTTGCCAGGAGCAACAGTCGGCGTTGAATCAATTATTTACCCAGAACATCGAATATCTCTCTGATAGAAAGCAGAAAGCAGCGGCGCCTTGAATTATTGAAGACGCTTCGCTCACATGATGTCACAGTCAAAGACAGGACCTCCCTAAACCTTGTCGTCTACATTACAAAGCAACACACCTCACACTACGGAAAAACTTGCATCCAGCTAGCCGACTAGCACGGATATGTTGTTTTCTGACGCTTAAAGGCTTCTTATTATCATTAAAGCTGTTTTCCAGTCCAAGAACCTTCGGCGGTTTAAAGTAAAGCTACGAATACATTACATCCCTCGACCCGGGTTTCGAACTTTACCTTCCAACTTCTTCTGACAACCGGTAATTTAGTGTTCCGGCAGCTTGAGTACTTTAATCCGAGTCTCCTTTTCGGTTCAAAAAAGGTCGAAAACAAAGTTAAACGTGTACCAGCCAAATCACCACACTTGATTTGCCAAGCTACAGTTCTATTTATAGGCAATATTTACAGCCAGGCGAATCAGATGTACGATCATTCGCTAGCATTGCTTTCAGCCGAGCGGGGTTGGTGGCCGGTAGGCCGACATGGGGAAGGCCATTTAGGGTCATTGGGAAATTGTAGGCCGAGAGATTGAGCAACTCAAACTAACTACAGCAGTGCTGACACGGGTACAACAGAAGTCAATTACTTGTCCCTCAGCGATAGATTGCCTCCGCTTTTTCCAAGCGCAGATGCCACGGAGTTCCCCGATTTTACAGATTAGCTGTCTTACGGTAGACATCGTAAATGTAAACGGCTTGAAAAGCGCACAAGCTGATGAAAAAATGGGTGGGCTTTTTTAAGTGACACAGGTGGTCAATCCAACAGGCACAATTTAAACCAGAGGTGGGCAATACTGGTCCTGAAGGCCCAGTGCCCTGCAGAGTTTAGCCACAACACGCATACATCGAAGTTTCTAATACTCCTGGAGAGCTTTAGTTGCTGGATCAGGTGTATAAAGTTGGAGCTAACTTTGCACGAAAATGGCCCTCAAGGGCAATGACTGCCCACCCCTGATTTAAAAAGTACAATTCTTTTCCCTTAAACAACTTACTTGGAGGTTTGTTAAACAATTCAAAACTGTTTGTTATTTATTTGATATCATTTTGATTGAATGATTGATTGAAGGTTTCAGGACTGACGCATTTGAACGACTACAAAAAAAATTGGGTAACACTTAACAATAAGCAGCTATAAGTCCACATTAGTAAATGCATTGTCTAACTTTAGATGACATTGAACAATTGAATTAATAATCCTTGTTAAAGTATGTCAATACAGTTCAATTAAGTTCATTGTAATCAGTTTATGTGTACATTTTAATAATGTATTAGTAAAAACTGAAATTGAACTAACATTAATACATGCTGTTGAAGTATTGTTCATTGTAAGTACAATTTAGCTCATGCGTAAACTAATTGTTAATAAATAGCACCTTGAAGTAAAGTGTTACTGATATTTGATTGATTTGCATTGATTTATCTACTTACCCTACCCACATATTACAAATGATTATCCTAAAATGTTTGGTCAATTTTGTTTGTTTTGTTAAACATTAAACATATTTTGGACATTTATGTGGGTTAAATTCATAGCGAAAAGTGTCAGATTTGTTGATAAATGGCTTACTGGATGCATTAAATTAGTTAAAAAGTGCTCTAAATATATTTCATTATAAACTGGATAGTTCAGACTCTTGCAGACAATGTGGCATCCAGATAAACACACACCTTTGGCCTCTCATGCTATATTAATCCTGCAAGTACGGTATCGAGGTTGCTTGGCAACCATAAAAAATAAGTATTAGTTGACTATGTAGTGCATTAATTAAATTAAGGCACAAATTGTGAACTTAAAGGAAAAGTTCACCCAAAACCTGAGTGTGACTCTTTTTATGTGGAACACAACAGCAGATATTTTGAGAAATGTCTCAGCGGTTTTGTTTTCATACAATGTTGTTTGATTATCATACATTTTCAAAATATCTTCTTTTGTGTTCTGCAGAAGAAATAAAGTAGAAATTGAGTAAACTATCCATTTAAACAAATAATAATAATAACAATATATATTTAATGAATAAAAAAGTATTTAATTATATGTATAGCTAAAAAGGTTAAGTTCTCAAAGCAATGTCTTCGTAATATAAAAAAAACAAATTACCACCAAAAAAACAAACAAAAAAACATGCCAGCACATTTAAAAAACCTCACAAACAATTCAGGTTGATAAATGTACTTTCCAAACCCATCTACAAAGAAACAAATCCCATCTGAAAGTCTACACAGCAGTCTGCACATGACCTTTACAACCTCACAGTTTTTTATCCCATGACCGCTCTTCTGCAACTTTCTTCTTCCACGCTTCACTAGATCTGTTCGGTTCATGCCCCAGTATGCTGAGAGTGCCGGGACAGAGCGCAGAACAGGCACAGAGTGAATTTAGAGATGCAGAGAGGGGGTGAACGTCCACGGCCCCTCATTATTCCTAGAGCTTCCTTCTCTTATCGGGCCCAGCCAGGCCTTTGCTTCCCCTTCTTGCATTTAAATTGTGTGTCAAATACAAGTGTCAATAAATCACGGTGACGGCCAGGCCGGCGTCATATGGTGACAACTTAAATAATATTAGCTGGAGGGTAACAGGAGGAGCTGACGTGTAGGCGGTGGTGAACATCCCACAGGGAACAACGAAGAATAATAAACTAATAACGGATGTCTGAATGACAGTATGAGGGTGTATTTAATGCGGAGAGATGAAAAAGGATGCAACCTTTGTTGAGGGATAAACTAGCTTAGTCAATATACTGTATTTTTGCTGGTTTGTAATGAAAGAATACATGACAATAAGGTTATATTTATTAACATTAAATAACATTGTATTAACAATAAATGGCACTTCTTCGGCATTTACAAACCGAAGGTTAGGCTAATTTCAACAAATACTCTATTTGTTAATATATATATAATATAATCTATTTATTTAAAATCAAAAGTTATCTGTTAACTTTAGTTAATGTGTAATGAAAAATTAACACTTGTATTTTGATCAACTAACATCAGCGTTCAAAATACATTGTTCTTTGTTTGTTCATGTCACGAATACACTATTATAACACAAATATTACAAATATCAGCATTATCTGTACATGATCATATTTATTTGAACCCAATGAAACAAGGCTGAAAAATCACTATCAAGAAAGTAAGCACAAAGTCAAAGCCAGCAAAAAGCTCCAAACAAACCATCTACACACTTACAGTTATTGTGTATAGTAACTCTACACAATAAAGGTTTCATAGTGTTCTGCAAGGTGCCAAACAGTCTCTCTAGTTGCTTAGAAACCAAGAATTAAAGCTCTCTCTGGCTTTCTTTCTCCTGGCCCACACTCATATATGGGCATGCATAAATGCGTCCACTGCGGCATATTTGTGGTCAAGGTTTTCAACTTTGACTCTGTGAGATTCAAACAATCTTAAAGCTGTTGATCTCGATGCAAATGCTCTTTACATCTACTGCGCATCACAGCCTAGCTGCGGTTACGTTCATTTTTCTTCCCATGGGGGGGGGGAGCGGAAACGTTAATTAGTTTAATATCTGCTCCCCACCCAAAGCAATTTTCCGCTCTGCCTTTCAAGCGCAGCTCATAATTTGAACTTTGGGGGCCACCGTATTCTGTCCTATTGCTCGTAATTAAGCACACTGTGGAAATCCTAATGCGATTAACAGCCCTGTTGCTATGGATACCGGGTGAGATCTATCTGTTTAGCCCTCAATGTGCTTTCTTCAATATTACATGAATTTAGCTCGCCTCCTCCTCCTCAACACATTCAGCGTGGATTCAGATTCGTCCGAGCTTCGGTGTCTTCGCAGCTCGGTGTAGGAAGTGCCGAAGCCGCGCCGGCAATGCTAATTACGTTAGCTTGTTGGCGCTTATGAGAGGCGTGGCGATACATGTTTTTCCACCCACATTCGGCATAAACCACATCATTAAAATGCAAAAACTAATGTTTGTACCGTTTCATCAGTTATAACATTGCATGTTTGATCTGACGCTCTGTGTGCATCCCAAAGCTTCCTCGTGTGAGTGTTTGCTACAATACAATTAACAATTGTGTTGGAAAACCCCTCTTTTAGCAGATCCCTCTGAACACGGCGCCGCTGAATAAATACGCAGAGCACATTAGTGTTTAAACAGCGTGATTCGTGGAGAGTATTTAGCTATGGAGGAATCTGTGTTCTTCTACTTAATGGGTGGTTACGAAACAAGAATTATCATCTTTCATTCGGTCTCTGCTGTTTTCGATGTTGAACGCTTGAGGCACATCTGAACTGGAAAAATTGTTCATTTCTAAATTATGTGGTGGTCTTATCTATGACGGATAAGTTCGTAAACTCTCTAGCCGGGAGACGAATTTAACAGAAAGAAATTTTATAGAACAAAAGTTTTCCTAGAACATTGTTCTGCTTTGGTCTTTTGTTGCAATAAGACGGCTCTCTGAAATATTTTTTATTCAATTTATTTTTATGAATGCATTGTTTGATATAGTTTATTGTTGCGAAATAATCAATTGAAAGTTGTTTGATTTCAATCATATTGTGTGAATTTTAATGACATCATTCCTTTGGTTTGAGGAGATATTCATATTTTTGCATGTCTCAAACTTCCAAGATTTAAATACATGCATTTATATTTCAGGTCTGTCTTTATCAATCAAAAAGACATTTCATCCCATCCTCCAGAAAATGGCATCAACTATACAACATCAGCAAATTATTTTAAATCTGGGATGTTTTGTGGTAAAAGCTGTCTTCCTTTAAATAAACCCAGTCCGTTCATAAAAAATATGTTGCTATTCCCTTAAGAAAGTTAATGACTAAAGAGCCTCAGCTTGGTAAAAGCATATTTCTTAATCTGGTGTATCTTTTAATAAGAATATCTCCTTAAACTGAGTCTTATAAATATTCATTTTAAGTGACAAAATGTACTTGCTACCCCAAAGCACAGAAAAGATCAAGTGTCTTTTCCTACTGCGTAAGAATCTGAAAATGACTGTGAAATGACTTGAAAATATATTAAAAGCTGATGCGTCCAGTTCCCAAAGGTCATTGTCTCTGACAGCCTCCATTTGACTTTTCACGACTCCTTTCATCTGATCAATCGAGGGAAAGATAATGACTAGAGCATTGCATAAGATCAACACTTGGTTATGCACACTAGGTAGAGTTTATATATAACGACCAGTGCTCTTTGTCAGAAAAAAAAGGTTACAGCCCCAACCACTGATAAGCAAAAATATATTTTGTTGACCTCTTGGTTTGGGGACATTCTTAAACGCATCACTTGTGTTTTCCTTTTAATGCCTTTCTGTAGGATAATGTTTAGTATGAAATTAATTTGAAAACTTTGTATTAAAATCAATGTCTGGATGCACTAATTATGTTACGTATTTTAACATTTTGGTTAATTAACTCTCATTCTCATAAGAAATTTACTATTATTCAATAGATTTTCATGTCCACTACATGCAGTATACTGTATTTGTGACCCTGGACAACAAAACCAGTCTTATGGGAACATTTGTAGTACTAGCCAAAAACACATTGTTTGGGTGCAAATTATAGATTTTTCTTTTATGCCAAAAATCATCAGGATATTAAGTAAAATCTATCCTGTAGCTCAGCGGTAAGAGCATTGCATTAACAACGCAAGGTTGTGGGTTCGATCCCAGGGGATTGCATATACCTTTGGATAAAAGCGTCTGCCAAATGCATAAATGTAAATGTAAAATCATGTTCAATGAAGATATTATGTAATTTTTCTAGAGTTAATATATCAAAACTTTATTTTTGTGAGTAGATGCAGCAAAACTGCGAACAAAACTGTCCGGAAACACACCTACAAACTTCAGTCGCTGCTGCCCGCTCTTTGAAAATTACAGACTCAACTTTGGCATCTATGTAAAGCGTAGATGTTCTGCTTTCGGGTTCATCTAATCTCCAAAAGGTCATTACAACGGTAAGCCAATAGAGAGTGTTAAAACAAACCAATGGAAAGCTTATTTATTCAGCTTTCAGATGAGGTATACATTTTCCCTTAGAGGGGTCATATGGCACGAATACTTGTTATTCTGTGTCTTTGGTGTGTTATAAGTTGCCCATGCATGTATAAGACGCGTAAAATTGGAAAAATTTAAGTGTCGGAATGAAAGATGCATTCTATCTAAAAGTGAATGCTCACCCAGACCTGCCTGAAACACCGCGTGTAACCACACCCCTACAAATTCACGTCAGTTCATGGTATGACGACTAAGACCGGCAAAAATTTTAACGTTAGTAAGGAGGGTGTATCTTTCAATTCAATTGCTTTTGAACCTGATGTTCCAAATATGGTAGGAGGCATTACATTTCCATCACTTGCTTGCAGTATTGGACCAATCACTACGCACTGGTTAACTGGCCAATCGGAGCACACCTTGCTTTTCAGAGTGTTGAGCTTTGTAAAAAGATCTGTGTGTTTCAGAGAGGCGGCGCAAAGAGGAGATACAAACATGCACGATATGTGGAAAATACAACGTTTTTGAACCTTAAATCATGTATACACATTGTATAACATCTAAAACAAACAATAATATTCCTTTTAGCTGTGTCACATGATCCCTTTAAAAATGTTTTTGTTCTCCAGTATGTTAATATACTTGCTAAAATTGTATTGTATAACAATAAAGTGAACATTTAGTGAATTTAAAAGATCAGTACATTGTGTTTTTAACATTAAGCGTTTTTGAAGTCCTTGGTTTTTATTTCTTCAGTATTGAGAAGCCCCGTCTACAGGGAAATCTTATTGGTCCAATATCCTGCTCCTCAGCTCTGCTGTGAACAGAGAAAATATTTTTCGCTGGAGACTCAAAAAAAAACATTGAATCTGATCAAAAAACGTTCTGCTCATTTGTGACTAAGTTCACAAAATGAAGTGGCATTAGGCCTTTTGTGCAACAGTTTGGAATTTAAAGTGCCAAACACAGGTAAAAAGTAAAAAAAAAAATGCCATAAAAACTGACAGACCACAGCTGTTTTGCAGAAGCTTCTAGTTTTAAATTTCAGAGATTTTCACAAAAATGCAAATAGGCAAATCATGATTGCGTAATCTAGTTAATTATTAATACCTCTGCAGCAAGCATAAAAAACACATTTTCTCCACAGCTGATACCCAGCGCATCCTGATGAATCCAATAATAACCGACCGTGCCATAATTCAGCTTCTTTTTCTGGGAATGCATTCAACTCAGGCTTTTATCACAAGGGAAGAGGATAAACCTAACAACCCGCTGTTGTCTCCTGCCAGCATTCCGATAAGAGTCAGTAGGTGTGCATACAGAATAACCGTTCCCAATACAGCTCATTGCAACATGACCTTTCATTGCCGTCTGCGACCAGAGAGTGAGAGGGAAAACAACACTTGACGCTTTCTGACACGACACCAGAAGCAAGGACTCTTTCTCTGTAAGCAGACGCAGAGGACAGTCAGCGAATCCCTGTAGTCCTAGGCTTGTAAGACTGTTTGCGGGACCGGGGCATAAATGACATTTGCTGTGGGAGCCGTAGGCGATTCTCGGAAACAACTCGGTCGGACGCCACGCCTGTGACTCAATGGAGTCATCGTGGTGGTTACGAACATCGGTACTCAAGGGGACGATAGAGTTACATTCAAATGACTTTTTAAAGGATTATTAAAAGTAACCGTTAATGTGTCATGAGCTTATCAAACATTAACTTGCTTGGCAAAATACCTACTGTTAATATTTACTGGAACTGCAATATGGCTTAATTAAACCTTGTAGTTCCCTTATGGTAATAAACATTTCCAAAAATAGCCAAATGCAACATTTGCAATACCTGAACTGTGACTTCTGTTCACAGTTCACTGTTCAAATTCTGTGAAATCGAGAATTTGGGTACACAGGGCTCCCATGAAAACGTCTTGGTTACGTATGTAACCTCAGTTCCCTGATGGAGGGAACGAGACGTTGTGTCGAGAACGACAGATGTGGGTTCGCCCTTGAGAACCAATCAACTCTGACTACTATAGAAAAGGCCAATGAAATTTGGCGAATGAAATTTGCATGCCGGGCTCCGCCCCCGGATATCCGGTATAAAAGGAAGCCGGCGTGCAGCATTCATTTACCGCTTGTTCTGAAGAGCCTGAGATCCTCTCACGACTGCAGCAGAATACGATACGTGTTTGTGGCATAAGGGACACAACGTCTCGTTCCCTCCATCAGGGAACTGAGGCTACATACGTAACCAAGACGTTCCCTTTCTGTCGGTCTCTCGACGTTGTGTCGAGAACGACAGATGGGGTTATCTATGGAAAACGCCTCAAACGCTGTATCGCGTCACAATCTCAGCGAAGCGACGGTAACAAGCCTGGGCGTGTCAGCTCGACGCTTTCGTGAAACTTTTAACCTTCCAGTGTGGTGGTCGGGGGGTTCCAGAGCTTTCTGGGAGAAAGATGGGTACAGCCCTGACCGGTAACCTTTCACGGACGGGGCCTTAGCTCTCTACAGGCGAGAGGCCGTCCGGCTCGGGTTTACACCGGGAAAAGCGCAACTCTTAATCAGAGAAGCGCTGCAGAGGCTACCTCCTACCCGTGGGGAGGAATATGGTGGAGATATGATATGGTCTCGTCCTTGGAGGAGAACGCATGGAACGGGCGGACTGGGTAGTACCGCGAGGTGGAGGTCCACCTGGGGAAGCTCATGGGTTACCATGTGTGGGAACCATTGTCATGAGGGTATAACAGACGGAACAGCCCACGGTGGGGGTGTTACTGCGTCCGATAGCACAGGTCCGGTTAGAACTATCTGTGATAGGTCATAAGGTTTCCCGGCCTAAGGGGGAAGGCTGCTCTGCCCAGCCAACCCCCAGGAGGTGCTTTGCTTAGTGATGGATGGAATGCCTGTTCTTAACCAGTGTCTGGGTAAGAAGGAAGGTTGGTGAGGTACCAATTTTCTTAGCCATGTGTTTGGGTAAGAAGAAAAGGGTAGATAGCACACTGACCCAACCTCTTGGAGGGTGGGAAGGTGCTTTCGCAGGCATACGCCCCCCCGGATGCCAGTCCTACATGTCGCCACGCAGGACGTGGGCTGACACCGTGTTTATGCGAAGGTTGTTAACCCTTGCGAAGGTGTTTGGGCGTAGCCCAACCCGTAGCTCTACAGATGTCTGCTAGAGAGGTGCTTCTGCCAGTGCCCAGGAGGTGGCTAAACTCTGGTGGAGTGAGCCCACACTGCCAATGGGCATGGGAGATTCTGAGATCGAAATGCCGTCATAACGGCATTCACGACCCAGTGCGCCAGACTCTGCTTGGAGACAGCCTTCCCCTTCTGCTGTCCTCCAACACAAACTAGGAGCTGGTCAGAGCTACTGAAGCTCTGCGTGCGGTCCAGGACACAACACGGATGGGGTTGGGTCTTCCTCCCCAGTGGGGAGCGCCTGCAGGTCCACCACTTGGTCCCCGAAGGGAGAAGTGGGAACTTTGGGCACGTATCCGGGCCTGGGTCTCAAGATAACGTGAGAATTACCAGGGCCGAATTTAAGGCAATCCGGGGACACAGAGAATGCTTGGAGGCAGTGGGTCTTTTCTCGTTGAGAGAGAGAGACACCAGGACGAGAAGAGGCGCCGTCTAGAGGCGTGTGACCGCCTAGTAGATGGGACCCTAGCCTGGGTGATGGTCTCAGCCATAGAGGGGGAGTAGCCATCTCAGGATTTTCTCGTCCTGTCTAGAGACCAGACATGGGTGTTCCAGAGGTCTGATCTGGGATGCCAGAACGTGTCCTTCCCCTGAGAGAGCAGGTCCTCTGTCAGGGGAATGGTTCAGGGGGAGTCGCTGTTCAGAGCATCAACTCTGAAGCCAAGTGCGGTTAGACAAGTGTGGTGTAACCAATACACTTGGTGCTCCTCTTCCCTGACCTTGCACAGTGTTTGTGCAAGGAGGCTCCTGGGGGGGGAAGGTGTGCTTCCGCCCGTCCCGTGGTCAGCTGTGCGCCAGGGCATCCGTGCCGAGGGGGGCCTCGGTCAGGGAGTACCAAAGCAGACAATGGGTGGTGTCATGGGAGGCAAAGAGGTCTATCTGTGCCTGTCCGAACAACACCCAAAATGAGCTGGACCAGGGGTGGAGTCGCCACTCTCCGCAAGGCGTATACTGACGAGAGAGCGTGTCGGCTGTCTGGTTTAGTCTGCCTGGGATGTGTGTGGCCCGCAGGGAGCGGATCACCTGCTAACTCCACAGGAGGAGGCGTCGGGCAAGTTGTGTTAGTTACCGTGAGCGTACACCACTCTAGGCAATTGCACAGCGCAGACGGGGGCCCGCGTCTGCGTGCCCGTTGCACACTGCACCCCACCCCTGCAGCGAGGCGTCCGTCGTCACCACGACGTGCCTCGTAACCTGCCCGAGGGGAACCCCCGCCCGGAGGAAGGTCATGGAAGACCAAGGGGTTAGGGTGCGTCGGCAGCAGGGCGTCATCACCATGCGCCTGCTGCCGGTGTGCCACGCTGTCCTCGGAACTTGACTCTGTGGCCAGTGTTGAAGCGGTCTCATGTGCATCAGCCCGAGGGGTATTACCCCCGCGGAAGATGCCATGTGTCCCAGGAGCCTCCAGTTCCAACACTGACTGGGCAGGTGCTGCGGACAGCTGTGCCGTCATGGTGACAGAGTTTGGTTCCATACCGAGAAAGAGGATGCTCTGCACTAAGGAGAGTTTGCTCTTTTCTCGGTTGACCTGAAATCCCAATCGATCTAGATGCCGGAGCACCAGGTCCCTCTGTGTACAGAACAGATCTCACGAGTGTTTGCCAGTCGTCGAGATAGTTCAGGGACAGACCGAAAGGGAGGACTCTGTACTGATATGCCCACCCCTCGAACTCGAACCATGGGAGCGGGGCAGTGTCGAGGGGATCAAGACATTAGAGTAAGCGTCCTTCAGGTCGATTGCCACAAACCAATCCTGACACCTGATAGATGTCAGGATGCGCCTCTGCGTGAGCATCTGAACGGCAACTCGTGAAGGTGCTTGTTCAGGGTACGCAGACCTATGGCAACCCGCCGTCTTTCTTGGGAATGATGAAGTGCAGGTTGTGACCCACTGAACGTCTTGATTTTGGACGAACTCCATGCCTGTTTTGCCAGAAGTCTCTGGGAAACTGGATCGAGTAACCAAGTCCGAGTCGCGACACAACGTCGAGAGACCGACAGAAAGGGAACTAAACCTTGTGCTTTTTGCTACTTGTACAAGATGGCGCCGGTGAGCTATTGGGATAACAGAGTCGGCAGAGTAATTTCCAGTCGTATAACACTGTATGGTAAAAGGAGGATTTTGGGCAGTGATAATAGGGGTGTGATTTACATAAACAGATATGATAGATCTACTTTACATTGGTGAGCACTTTTTAAGCCAAAATAACTTGATAGTGTACGTCTTAGTATGGGAAATGAGTCTGCCGACTCTGCCGTTGGAAAAGCTCACCGGCGCCATTTTGTGCAAGTAGCGACCCAGTCTGTGAAAATCAGCTAAAATGTGTTTTCTTTTTCTTTTTTATTTACTGTTTAAGACATAAAATTATTTTGTGAATATAGTCTTGATATACAACCTTGGTATAAGTACTGTACGTCAGTGATTAAAATCAATGTTTGAAAAGGCAATTTTTGTTTTTTTTACAAAAAACTAAACAAATTGTCAATATAATTGTTAGTTTGTTTATTATAGTAGGATTATTAAGCACCGTATCTCAAATTCAATCATTAATTTATTTTGTACGATCATCTCAAATCTATCATTTACATTAATAAACACATGACCTATTTTACTAATTTTTACAACTTCACGGTCAAAATAATCGGGGACATTATACTGTAATAATATATATTAATATAATGTTCTCTATTCATTTTGAATAGCTGTTTCATATTTATTTATTTAGTCTGTAAAATTAAGGAATAATCTAATGGAGGGAAATGTGCGGGGTACTTTAATGCTCATAATATTATAATTTGATTATTTAACTTTATCCTGGACATTTCACACAAAATAAAAAATATAAATTACATTAAATATACATTAAAAACCCATGCTTCTCAATAAAGATCAGCAGCATTTTCAATAAAGAAAATGATAAAGGTAAAAATTACAATCTTACATACGTATAATTTACATGTGAAATTTTAAGGTAAATATACAAATTTACAACAATTTAGCACCAAAGTACTGGTATTTTTGCATTATTACATATACGACCTATAGGTTGTCAAGAACGTATAAACACATGGATGCTACTGAGAAAAACACCAAAGCCCCAGTCTTATACAGTAGGACTGTCTCTTCAATGCCAACCATGTGGAGGGCCGAAGATGGGGGATGAGGTGCAACTGACATTTGCTGCGGGAGCCGTAGGCGATCCTTGGAGACGACTCAGCCGGACTTCTCATGTGTGACTCACCGGAGGCCGGAAGATGCGAATCGCATATGGACGGCATTGTCAGCCTTACTTTCTCCTCTAATAACATCGCTTTTCGCAGGCTGAGTTTAAAAAAAGGACTCCCACAATGCAACACAAATCCATTTACAGAGTTTTTGAAACCTTTCGTGGAAATAACAAAAGAGAACAAACATTCTGAAGAATTACTAGCAGATATCGAGGAATTAAACTGGGTTATACAATTTCTGTCTGACACGCTGTTGTCATTCAGAATAAATGGTAATAAATTAAGCTGTAGGCGGCGAGCGCTGACGCGACAGTATTGAGCATCTTTAAATCTGAATTATGTTGACATCCTCTAGCATACATTATGTGTCTTATTTTGTGTGTCAAGTTTGATGTGGATGGGGGCTGGTTTTGACATTAAAATATAACCATAGCTGAGCTTGTGGATGTTATCTGTTCATCCAAAACATAAAGAGTTAATGATAATAATAATGATGTCTGGCAAAAAATGAAGATCACGAAATATGGAGATACAAGGTTTCAGCAGGAACATCGAACTTGGGGTGTATCCCCAACAGAATAAGTGGTCACTCATAGCATAAACTCGACACAAGCACATCTGGTTTGTATTTTAATTAGCAAAGATATAATAATCTGAACTCCCAGGTTTGAGGGATGTTCATCTATATGAATATGTAATCTAAGGTTCATTCAGAGGTTATAGTGTTATGAGGTTCTGTCTATTAAGATGTATCTTTTAAATGTCCCCAGCAATTACAGAGGACTAAATTATATTATGTTTGACTGATACGCCTGACTGCGCCCAACTGCTGAGCGTAGACAGAGCTTCCTGAACTAACAGAATCAAAATTCAAAAGCAGAAACCAGAGACCAGTAAGTGCGTTGAGCGCTGATTATAAAATGCACAGATATTGATTATAGGCTACATTGAAAAGTTAATTGGTGGAATCCAATTTTGGTGGATGAAGGCTTGATTGCTTTAATGGCGTCTGTGTTCACATTTGAGAATAAGTACTAAAACGGAAGTTTAGGGATTAGAGAATGAATGTGAACTAGATGATGAATTTAATTGGATTCATTAAGAAGACTTACGTTGAGTTGAAGATTTTCTGTCCATTGTCCGATAACTTTGTAGAAAGGAGTATTGTTGATATTCATCTGGTACTGAAAAAGATCATATCGTCCTGGAGCATCACCATTCCGGTTAAAAGTGACAGACGTTCCAGCACTCCCTGAAAAAAAAAAACATGTTTTTATATCTGACCGTGATTGAGAAGTTTACAATGACAATTATTATTTAAACTTTAAATCAGACACTAAAAAGCCTAAAATTTAAAAGCTAAAACAGTGACTTTCGGTAATAATACAAATGTTAAGTTTGTTTTATATAACCAATTACTTCAAACTCAAGATTGTTGTACGATTTAAGAAAAAACATGGAAACATATACATTTATGTATAATGAAATAATAAAAAGTAACACACAAACACACATTTATATAAACAGATAATTCATGTGTGTGTGTTGAATTCTGGAAGTATTTATTTGTTTGTTATTACTTTTTAGTACGTATGTATATATATATATATATGTATATATATATATATATATATAAATATATATATATATTTTTTTTTTTTTTCTGTAACTGCAGCTTTACATTAGTAACTCAAGCAATCAAAGCAACATTTTACCAACATGTGTGAGTTTAGGGGAGCAAATTCTGTTTGGCTCAACAATGGTAGACGATGGATTGTTTTGGATCCTATTTGGAATAGTCATTATTTTGGTCATTACAGACTTCAGTGTAAACATCTGTACAAATGATATACACATAAGATGATCTTTGCCACCAATAAATGTCCCCAGATTACTAAATTTCATGTAGCCATTGATATTTATTTAAATTGAAGGAGTACTAAAATAATAATAATAATAATAACTGGTTAGTTTGGACATGAAAGGATAACAAAAAGCGAGAATCCTCAACAGTGAGGGATTCCAGGGCCTGATACTGGGTCCCATCATACTGTTCGAGAGTTTTACCTGCCGTTCTTAGCACTAATGATCTTAAATCTGCCAAAATGCAATCAACAGTTTGGCTTGAGTGGCAGATGAAACCTTCAATGCATTTCGGCACCTCTATCCTGTGCATCTGCCTCATGCTGTGGTCTTATGACAGACTCCCATCACACTTATTATGTTGAAGGGCACTGGGAGCAACAGGTTGTGAAAGTAGCTATTGGCAGGACTTCGTGATATCAAGAAAACTTTCCTTGAATGACACTAGTGACAAAAATTATAACTTATGGGGCCCTTTCACACTAGAGCTTTTGATGTGGACTCAATCCCAAAAAAATTGTGCTATATATAACTAAAAGTGGTTCTTGGCTCGTTATCATAGGGGAACCACTTTTAGTGCGATATAGAACCATATTTTGGTGCTTCAGTGGTTCTTCAGGGGTTCTTTGGGAATACTGAGGTGCTATATAGAACCAATGGCTTAATAGGTTATTATTATTATTACACAGGCTCAATAGGTTCCTTTTATGGAAACGGTGCTATATAACACCATAGTCACCCCAAAGAATATATAGATATGGTGCTATACAGCACTAAAAGTGGTTTCCCTAACAAGCAAATAACCACTTTTAGTGCTATATAGAACCATATATTTTCAAGTGTGTTTGATGTCAGTGTTCAAGTCATCTGGTTGGTGTGAAAGGTGATTCTGCTTTGAGAAGGTGGTATGGGGTAGAGTTCATGTGAAGTTAGGCTTAAGATTGATATGAAAGCAATCCAGTATCACATTTGCATCTTGAAATGCTCTCTGTAGCAATTAGTGTAGTATAATTATTTTCTCTGGGTAACTTACCATTGCTAGACCCTCAGCATGCAAGCTCTCCAATGCATCAGCAGCAAACAAATGCAGGTGCCGATAGGAGGTTATTGCACCCACTCATTTTTACATTTCAGAGACAGATGAAATATCCTTTTAGTATTTTATGCAGCTTCTTGAAACCGAATTTTGAAAGCTACACAGGGCCAGACCCCAAAAGATTTGCACACCTGTGCTGTTGTCGAACATTTGAGGCCCACCGAGAATCATTTTGCATTTCCATTGTCACTTTATGAATTGAAAGAGAATATAAATATATAACAATATAACAAAACAAAGTTTCTTGGAAATTCATCCAAATTATTTTTCGTTGACTCAAGTAACTATGCTTGTTATAAGACGATTCTGATTTAAATAATTTATGAACAGCATTTTTAATTAATTTAAAACACATACCAAAAAAAGTTCATGTGTATATGTTCTCCTACTTGTAAGTCGCTTTGAGTAACAGCGACTGCCAAATTAATAAATGCAATGTAATTTTAAATCAATAAGTCTTGAATTTCGTCCACTTGGAATTATAAGGTTCTTATAATCTGAAAGTTTTGACAATATTGGGTTTTTCTAACATTTTTATTTCGTGATAACTAATTTACATTATGTGATGTTTTTTCTTTTTGTTGTGTACATCTTGGGACTTTTTTTAGAAAACAAAAAGGTTTTATTTACAAAATCAAATGGAATGCAACAATTTTGAAGCTCAATATCTTAAAACTGCTCAGAATGCAGATAGAACTTTTGAATTCAAAGATGGCAATTTGGGCAAAATAAGCTTCCTTTGAATACAATTTTATATTATAGAACAAAAGATTATTTTTTACCGAGATGTTTTTTAGATCTTTCAGTCCCTAAACCATCTCAGAACAAACTGCCTTAGATATTGGTTGAAAATGTCGCAATGATAATATAACTGAATATTAAAACAAAACTTGTACAAATTATAATAAAGGTTAATTATATATTTAATTATAATAATATATACTTATTGTATATATATATATATAAATTTATATGATTATTTATATGATTATATATATTTATATGGTTAACTATATATTTAGAGGTACCTGAAATTAATATGAAAATTAATATAGAAAAAGTGTAGCTGGATAACACAGTCAGAGATGTTAAAGTTCAACAAGCTCACTTCAATGTTGGAGATTATGGGTCCTATAGATTCAAGGGTAATTAAACAAAATAAAGGTCAAAACTAAAATATTAATGTCATTTTAAGAAACAAACAAAAAAGAAACGTAATACATTAAACTATAACAAATTTGGATGAATCTAAAAAATGCTGGGTTATATGGTTGGGTCAAAAAGGTACAAACCCAACCTTTGGATTATAAAGTAGGGTGCTGTGTTGTTTTACCCCAAAACGCTGGGTTGTTATAACCCATTGTTAAATCAAATATGAACATTTTACTGCCAATATTTGGGTTTGTTCCTTTTTGATCCAATGCTGTGTCAAAAATAACCCAACATCTTGTGTGTATCAATGCGTCAGGTTGCAATATTTTTTGACAACCTCAAAAAACTAAATACATTTACTGTCTACTATAATAATAAAAATGACAAGGGAAGCTTACACCTTTTGTGTTATACTGTACAATATTGCTGAATCTCCAGATTATGTGACATGTATGTATACAATTGAATAACAAATATCATCACACTGGCCCAGCCATACTTGAGGTGCCTGAAGATTCCCATCCAGCTTAATCAAACCCAAATACAGGATGGTTCATCTCTCTGCCATCTAGATCAATACCTTGAAGAAGTCACTGTGCAAGCCGAATCTAATCTAAAGCCTAACACAAAAACAAGAGCTTTCAGCATAAATAACTCTTTACTTATTCTTTATAAATTCATCAGCTATTAAGAAGTAAAAAAGGCCCAGATGTAATTCAGTGATTCAGCAGAAATGCAAAAACTGACTGTCGCGCGAGGGGTGACAAAAACTGCTGTGGTGAGTTTTTAAAGTCCTTCATTATTCGGTGACTTTGGCGTAACCTGCTGCCTTTTCAAGTCTGTTTGTTGATGTTTTTTTGGAGAGAGGCATCATGGGAAGATACATACAGTTTGCTCGGTTTTTCTTACAGACTGTAGGGAGAATGCAGACACTGAATACTAAAAGAAAGCGCAGAGATGAGAAAATGACTGCATGGTAGAGACACTTAAATAGCAGGCGATGGACTGGAAACCCACCGAAAGCCACGATTAACCGGCTTGCACTTAACAGTGAATTAACATGAGCATACGCCATGGGTCTTCAGAAGTTACACAATAATGTGTTGTTGCATCATATGGAAAGCTTTAAGAGGCAGCGGTTATGTTGATTT
This sequence comes from Triplophysa dalaica, assembly GCF_015846415.1. NCBI lineage: Eukaryota > Metazoa > Chordata > Actinopteri > Cypriniformes > Nemacheilidae > Triplophysa > Triplophysa dalaica. The sequence continues at coordinate 20,551,318 of NC_079551.1, forward strand.
TTGAATAGGGTGAGCTTCTCAGGGTTCCACTTCATATATTCAAGTATATACAGGTAATAATAATCAACTCAGAGGCGACCAATCATTCAAAATTACACTGTAATTACGCTGTAAATATAAGATCTTGAAATAACCTTCTTAAGCATATTCATTATTAGCACACATGAAGCCTTTGAATTAGTTTATATGCTTTTGCTAGAGGAAACATTTTTAAAAACCTTTGAAAACTGGCAAAAAAAAACCTCAATTGCCCGACTTCAAGCTGCGTGTTCATTTTTCCCAGCTTTCTATGTCTACGGAACAAGTGCTTTCATCGCAAGAGTTTACATGCATAAATAACCAGCACATAGAAAACAGGCCTGCAGACATTTATTAATAAAAGCAGGCAAAGGGTTTAGTTTTTGATATTTCCAGATAAACTGAATGTAAATTGTTTTATTTCATTTTATGTCAGCCAGCTTTAAACATATGATAAACCTTCATATTTCATGTTCGTACTGTTTAGTCAGGTAATCGGGATATTTGAGGAAGTGTGACATATGACACATAATGTCATGATATATGATCTATATGAAGCATTTATTTGCCAAAAGAGATAACTCCGACAACTCAGTTTTTTCCTGTGCATTTCAATTAATATCAATTAAACTTCAGTTGGTTTGGTTAGATTTAAGCCATAATAACTTTAGAAAATATACCTAATTAAAACAATGAAAACGTGATAACATAATAAAAACATGATTTTTGGAAAACATGAGTTTTTGGAAATAAACTCCACAAGTAACTTTAATACATACAAGTCTATAGACAAATCTGCATCCATTTTGTATGACATATAAGTGAACCGTAATTTAAATTGATTTTAATAAATTTAGTTGACATATTACGTTAGTGATCAAATGCAATAATATCAATTGTGGAATTCAATATTTGATAAACCTAAGGAGAATTCGTACTGTATATATGTAATATTTTATGCATGGCTCTACAGTATATGTTTAGCTTTTGCTGAAAAAACTAGTTTACTTAGTGTTTTTTTATGCTGGGTTCACACCAAACGCAAACAATCGCATTCCACGCTCTTTAATTACTTGCTGGAAAAGTTCGTTATTTTCACTTGAGTGATGCTATCTGACAAATATTTTCCACTTTAGCGGAATACGAGATTGAAGCCCACGAGTTTGCATCTATACGCATCTTTGCAGTGACTTTGTATGTTATTTACTCGCGCAAAATCCTTAATTCGCGTTTGGTGTGGACCCATTGTTAGAGATTTCATTAAAGCGGTAATCTATGATTTTCGTTCAAAAATAATCAAAGTTGATCAGTTATTGAGCAAAAAATACATATAAAATGGTGTGCAAAACTCGCTTCTTATCTAACTACATTTCAGAAAGATAAGCTTAATAAATTATAATTTGATCGCTTGATACATTTTCACAGGAAATGTCAGTTTAAGTCATTTAAAAGAAAATAAGTAGGTAACAAGTAATCTGCATTTAATGTTTTGAACAGAGATGGCGAGATAGAGGCAAAAGTTACAGACTGCAGTTTAAATTGTACCTTACTGAAACATTTTGGGATGTCAATTCAGATTATTCATGGCATAACATTTTTCAAATATACTCAATGAGGTGTTCATTGATGTCTGTTACATCTAATGTTTTATTATCGGTATTTGGTGCTTCTTCAAAGTGTCAATATCAAACCAAAGCCGTCTGGTCTGTATGCTTATACATAGTAAACTCCATCCCATATTCATCTGTATTATAAATCTATTTAGTCAATTCTGATATTCATTTGCATATTCAAATGCTGCTACTGTTTTTTGAAGCATTGGATTTAACAACAAGCTTAGTTTTCATTTTGTACATTTGTAAACATGCCTAAGGGGTGTTTTTTTTCTTACGTCATAAATTCTAAACTTTATATTGTCTTGCCTCAGTAGAGTAAACAACATTAGAAATGCTACTGACAAAGCAATTTATTTGTGTTTCAATCTAACAGAATATTTGTATTTGAATGAACTGTAAATGAACACATTTGAGAATAGTTCTTTTAAAGTTCTTTCTCAGTTCAAAACACAATGATTTTCTTTTATGTCTTTTCACAAGCTGGAATATGAAATATTACTCCTGACTGCTCACCTAGAAAGCACCCAACACTTAAATTAAATAAAGCAATGCTATTCCAAGATGTCTTACTGCTTTTCATGTCTTCAAGTCATTTAATGAAATGTGTGCCTGTCGTGCATTCATCGCTGTCCGACAATGACTTTTAAATTGAGTAATAAAACTTTTCAGTGATGTTAAATATCATAAATAAATAAAAATCGAAGCTCATCAGGTATAAAATTTAAGTGAAATAGACCAGTGTTTTGCTCTTAGGTTTTGTTTACTCATTTATTATGAATGCAATAAAGTCTACTGATGTCATGTAAGCATTTACATTGCAGTTGTTAACTTTTGAGACTGTGAATAAACTATGCAACTAAATCTATATTTATAATTTCGTGTAAAGTATTTTATTAAAACACAAATACATTCTGTACATACAGCACCATATATATAAATGGGAGATTGTACAGATACAGATACCTACATGTAAACTAACAAGCTGTTCTTTTTTAACCTCTCCTCTCTTATTCCATTTGGTTATTAAAAGTTGTTTTCTTTCCGGATTCTGATTGGTGTATCTTTAACCAGGTGTTATAAGTTAGATCACATATTTACCCCAAATAGTATTTGCTCATCATCATCCAGACATCAAAGGTATGGATGCCCTTTGATCTAACAGTTCACTGGTGCAAGACCACAAAAAGTTTCACTTCATTAGGCTGCATTAATACGATATTTCCTTTCTTCTTGGAGGTTTCCTCATTCAAAGGACTAATACAAAGACAGCCCTTGAATGTGAAAGTATCCTGAAAGTTAGAGAAAAGTGCACCGTAGCAGCAATAAATTAGGAAGCTTAGATAAAGATATAGGAAAGACCGGGGCTAGTTGTCACACTGGTTTACATCAGTGAATATTTCACAGGGTATGTTTTTTAAAGGGATAGTTCAGCTACAAATGACAATAATTTGATAATTTACACTCGTGTCATTCCAAACCTATTTGAACCTTTCTTTCTCATGAAAGACACAAAAGAAGACATTTTGAAGAACGTTGATAACCCAACAACATTGGCCTCCATTGACTTCCATTGTATATACATCAGCGTGAATAAATGAAGAAAGATTTTTTTTGGGGCGGGGCGATCTATCCCTTAAATAAATGGATTTTAACATACAAAGCACACTATCATTTTGGCAAAAATATATAAAAAAATTGATTTAAAAAAAATTACCGGACATTTGTTATATGAAAGTGTCATAGTTTACTTTCTTGGGTGCTTAACATCCAAGTTTGTTTTTGACCCTAAGCGGTGTTCATCTATTTGTCATCTCTGTGGCTAACTCAAGTTAGTGATATTGGATATCCTGCGTGGGTGTTTCAAAACATCAGGACACTTGTTTCATATTTTTAAAATTCTATGCAGGCAGACACTGAATAGACAGGTGCCAGAGATAGATCATATTTAAATCAGATTTAATCCAATGATAATATTCATTTTCCTCCCACGAGCAGCTGCGGCTTAATAAACAAATGACACGCTGGATCTTACAGAGGGGTTAGGGTGGACCTTATATTGCTCAGCGCTGTGGGTGCTTGAAAATCTATTGTTATTACTCATACTTATTATATTTTCCTCCCACAACGTTGGTACGCAACCCGTCTCGCGCTGTTTGCGTTACATATGTGAATGATATCTCACGTCATGTTGTTCATTGAGGAGAGGTGTTCGGTTTTCTATGATTGGACATTGGACATTTCTCCTCGCAAAACATTAAAATGAGTAAAAAATGAGAAAAAACCCATTCCACAGCGTTCATAAAGGACTCAGAGCTATATCCATAACATTACAGCATATACTGGAAAAGTTGAAACTGGTAAATAGAAAGTTTGTTTGCAAAGTTTAAAAAAATGTTTTATAAGTTTATGTGAAAATCAAAACTCTCCAGGAATTTTGGGGTACCAGAATAATATTTCATTGCTCTTTCGTAGTTCAAGTGACTTTATTGTGTTCTCGGTTATATTTTATATAGATATCAACTTCAGAAACTAGATACCAGAATATTTAGGAGAAATAAAAAACACATAAACGGGGCTATATAGAGCTATAAAATATTGTGAATGGAGAAGTTCAGATCACATGGTCTTTCATGAGAAATGTTATATTTTATAGAAACACCTCCAGCTTTTTACCCTTGAGAGCAAAGCTTGAAGACAAATTGATGCACTTGTGAGACACAAGACTACTGGGGATTGTTTCTTGTGAAGAAATGTGATGGTAGGCGATTCATTTTCTCCAGAAAAAAATTAAATCTATTTTTATGTACAGAACTGTGAAAGTCTAACTTTAAGGCACATCTGAAAAACACTTCACATCTAGAGATGCACCGATATATTAGCCAATTATCGTTATCGATCGGAAAAAGCTATTTTTCATGCTATCGGGTGTTAAAACAGCTCGATGATTAGGACCGATATATCATGTCAATAGTCATTTTTTAAATTAATAACATTTAGAAAGTTAGGAAATCTTCATTCTTTCTTCAGAACTGGTATCGGCATCGGAAGATATCACTCTGAAAGATCGGCGTTCGGTGGGAAATTTAGTATCGGTGCATCTCTATTTATATCTTTTGCTTTAGTGCGTCAGCCAGAAGTATCAAGAGATTTCCAAATATTCTTTGCCCTTAACTTCAATAATCAAAGCACACCCCACCTCAAGTCATATTCGTAAAAAGACAAACAATGCAAGTAAAGCATTAAAGATTGGAATTTAAGGGCTATACAAAGTTAGGGGTGATAGTAAAACTCTCAACCTTAATGAGGAACGGTGAGGCAAATGTGTTTTACTGGACCTCAAGCTTGCATGTCTGCAGGCTTTAGTTGACTCACCGTTGAAGCTGACAGAGCGGATGTACTTGAGGAGCTTCTTGCCACCAGTCATCTCGGAACACACACCCGACTGGTTAGGACACAGATCCTTCTGCATGTTGTGCAGGGCGTGGGCCATGGCATACACGGCGTCAATCACAAACTGCACCTTCCCTCTTGCTCGTATTTCGAGTCTATTCCTATTCGCTCTTGCCCTGGAGGAACATTGCATAAAAAAACAGACACTTTTTAGAGTATACCGGAACTGGGACTGAATTTCAACGGTGTAAATATTCCTATTCTTTAAACCTCCAAACGCTATGAAGATTTCATACTTGATACAGCGAGATGTTCAGCACCTATGGTTTGAAAATATTAAATATGTCCTCATCTAGGGAATCTTGAATTTCCACCACTTAGTGTAAACAAATACTGATATTCATATATAGATTGATAATAATAAATACAAGATAAGCTGACTAAAATCAAGAATGTTGTAAAATCAGAAAATTTGTTCAACTTTTAAGATAGAACTATCGTTTTTTTTTACCGTACCAGATTATTTTTTCCTCTTTTATAGTTTAGGAGACTTTGCGGTTTCATATTTTTGGGTATCAACTTTAAACCACAATGATTAGCCTCAAAATGTTTACAATAAATGCAAGTACACACAAATTGTAAATATAATTGTTTTATGTTGTAAAGTGTACTGTAAATCAGAGCTCATATCGTTACGCTTTTGATAAGATGTATGAAAAATGTTTTTGAGTGTAAATGGATAACTTTGGGCTGTGATTGAAAATCTTGGTTAGCAAGCCTAAGACAGTTATCATTTCTCATGAGAAAAATCTAAGCAATTTGCTCTTCATTGTATTTCTGTCTAAGAGAAAATTTGAGATGAAGATATCTTTCTTCCACAAAAATTTCCAATCTTTTAAGGAATTTCACCTTAATTCACATTAATCTAAAACAAGTTTGAATGTCTTTAAGACCTTCTCCCAATTTAACCCTGAGTCAAGCACATAACTGTACTTTAAAGTATCTTAATAATGATGGCCGTGTACTTACACTCCTTGCACTGTGAAGATAGCTGTGACAGTTCCATTAAGACCCAATACTCCATGATCCATGCTTGGAAATTCTCACAGGACATGAATGCCGTTCACGCAATATTCTTGGCCATTTCTCTATTTCTATTCAATTAGCTCTGCTGTTTTTCTGATCTGACACTTTCCCTCAGAAGTCCACACTGGTTCTTTTTTTTATTAGGCATACTACAGACATCTTAAATTAAATAAAAAATAAAAAGGGGAAGCAATGAGTGGATCTAATGAGGCCTGAAACTAGCTTGGACAAATATCAACCCATCCGAAAGTGCTATTAAACCTTTTCAGTGAGCTTGAAATACGCCTTGTGAAATTTCATTCCCATTATTGAGTGGATCTCATTCTTTAGATGATATTTACTTGCAGGATGATTGATTGATGTCTTTAAGAAGGAAAATACTCCTAATCCCTAAAGGAGAAAGCCGAGGCTTAAAAGGACTCGACCATCATGATGACATGTTAAGATTGATTAATGGCATGACTGTGACTTAAATGGATCTTTTTATTGGTGCATTTTTTTTTAGAAAACAACACGAGAACTCAAAAGGCAAGACTGTGAATAGAAAAAATCTCTCAAACAAGAATCAATGTTGCACATATTTTATTAAAAGTGAGAGGGTATCACACTAAAGCCATTGTAAAGATGGACTGAACGAGTTAAAAAGAGATTTCACACTTTTCAGCATCCCGACAGCATCAGATTAAAGGTTATAACATTCTTCGTGTCAGGGTCAACGGAAGACCTTCAGTGTTTTAGGTCAATAGACATCAATGACCCTGTGCGGTGACATAAAGCTTCATTCTGCCAAAGGTAGGGACATGCTGAAGGTCACTATAACCCTTAGCTGAATAACAGGCTGGTCTTAAAGCGACAGCAAACCTTTTTAAGAATACTTTACCATTATAGTTGTCAGAACTCTAAACCAATCTTGTCACGAAACACAATGAACTTTAGTATACAGAAATCAAGGGTCACACTTTCAACCGTTTTTCATGAATTTCTGCCGGTAGATGTGAAAGGAAAGTCTTGATTTTAACAGTAAGCGTCTGATCAATTTGATTGACAGACTTTTGGCATCTGCTTTTTCTATTTCAAGCAACATGCAATAATTAATCATATGCAAAGAATTTATCATATGCACTAAACTGTATTCAAATGGCTCTTCCAGTGTAGTTCTTGGCTAGTTTACAGAAATAGTGAAACAATCTGGGAATTTTTTCTTGACTTTATACATATCGTAGTATGAGGTCTCAATTACAGATATAAAAGAGTATTTACATTTCATACAGTTTTAGGGAAATCGGAAGGCAACATTTCTGGGATTTTACTTGCTTTTGTTCTTTTTCCAGTTCTTGCTCAATTCAAGTTTGATTCCACCTCCTTAATCCCACGAGAAACATTTTGGCTTTCAAAAAAGCCCAAAAGATGCATTTCAATCCGTTTGACTCTCACTTATTTTGGTAAGAACAGGCTTCACTGCAGTTGAAAATTCAAGCCAGATGTTTAAGTTAATTGGTGTGTCTGTTTCTACCTTCATCTAGTCTGTATCAGCCATATGCTGTTAGATCTGAGATTCGCTATTGTTTTTAAGGGAAAAACAGGCCACGTTTTAATGCTGAGAAACTGTGACTATCTTAGAAGACAGTGAAACAAAACCCTTAAAAAGATGTACTTGGGTTGAAATACAACAATTTAAGAAATACTGGTGTATGAGTCCCAGATTACTATGACGTAATAATACATGATATAGATGTTCATTCTAAAAATACTGGGTACTTCAACCTACGGTTGAGTAAAATAAAGATAAACCCAACTGCTGGGTTAAATTAACCAGCAAAATGTCCACAGTTGAGCCAACCATAGGTTGAAAACAACCCGGCATTTTGTTAGAGTGTACAAAGTACCAAGTATGATTTATAACCCGTACACCGTGTTCCCTTTTGTTGACACAATTTTGGTAATTTTATCCATGTTCAAATATATAGCATATTAAAAAGTAGCTACGTAGTTTAGGGAATTCGATTCTTGCGTTCTGTTCAGTCCATTTACATTCATGGCTAAGTAGACAATTGAGAGATCTGTTTTCAATGAAGCACCAGCCTGAGACAACTTTACCCATAATGCTTCATTTTAAAACACAAAGAATTTGAAACTAAATCGGCAACAAATCTTATTCTGTTACTAAAGTATAGCGAAAAGACCACCATATCAAGAATTGACTGTTGGAACAGTCTCTTCTGTAGTTACCTCTATAAAATGAGGGATTTGGTAGTGTCTGGCAACCTTTATTAAAGGTGCAATAAAAAAAAACGCCACTAGAGGACGCACAATCAAAACAACAACAATGCCGTAGCTTGATGACGCTGTGAAGGAGTGTTTAATCATGGGATCTGTTGTCTTCAACTCCACCGCTGATGTCTATCAATCAGATGGGAACGAGAAATCATGTCAGCAGATGATGTAAAGTTTTATAATTGTTGCGAATAATTGTAGTCTATAAATAAATGACTGCTTGAAACAAGTTAATGGCTTGCTAGACGATAGACTCTACTTCCGCATTTGTCCACGACTTTGTTGTCATGTGGTTTCTACATCAATAAAGACTGTAACAAAGGGGAACGTGGATGTGATGCCATTGACAGGCAACTGCACAGCTCCGCGTCACATGTTTAGAATGGCGATTTTCTCAGGATTTACAAGTAGTTGGAAACATTTGAGATATTGTAAGTACTCAGCTGAAGAAAATTTATAAATCTAGCTTAGCGGTTTTTGGATATTTTACTGCATAATTGTTACAAGCTGCACCTTTAAGACTGGAGGCCCCTATCAATCTAAAAAAATATCTTAAAACTGTCAGTGGTCACAAAAGTTTAGTCGGAATGTTTATATTTACCAGCTTGTACTGAAAATGTCTACAGTTGTAGGTGGTACTTGGATGTTCTGCTGGTTCTTGATCTGAAACATTCGAGAACCACTGGTAGAACCCATTTAAAAGCTTCCATCTTCTTACATTCACAGCGAAGATGAATACATGAATGAATGGATGTCGGGTCGTTTACTTGTCTCCGGTACTCGAGGAAATGCCTGTCACTCTCATTATTATCATGCTATAATTCTGTAAACCCTGACACTGAGATGGAACATGTGCTGAACAGATAAACAGAGCATGTAATTATAGTGAATAGATGTCTGTGGGCTGATCGGCGCTCGCTGAAACAGGTCAAAAAAAGGAAAGGAACGAATCGGCCTGTCCCTGTTTCTCAGAACACAACATCCCACAGGGAACCGTTTGTTTGCTGCCGATACGACACTCTACGCATAGAACATTGTCTTGAAACACAGCTGCTATGATAAACATCATGCAGGTGATGTGACGTAAATGTAAAATCGACAATTTATTGTCTTAAATGAACAGTTCACCCAAAAACAAAAATGCTGTCATTATTTACCTCAACCTTATGACATTCTGTAACTGTCCTGTATGATGTTTAGTCCAAAATGTTTTAGTATTTTTTGCATACCAAACATCATACAGGTCAAAAAACAGATGGCATATAAGAATGACGAAATGAATGTTATTTGCTAAAGCTCTAAAATCTCCTTCTGCCTATTTAAATTGCAATGTAACATTAACTTATGACACACACATGTAAAGGATTGGAATGACATGACACTGAATAAATAAAATGACTGAATTTCCATTATTTATATACAAGTAAAGTTAAATTATATAAGTAAAACAGGTGGCAAATGTTATTTCAGATTGACCTTTTTACTGTATACCGGAGCTCTTCTTTATATAACCAATGAAAAATAATGTGAGAGCAGTAAACCTACTCTTGCGTGACAACATTGTGTGATATAAGTGACATAAACATAACATAAATTCTCAGTGAGGTGACAAAAAAGCCTGTAGGAATAGCTTGCTAAAATGTTTAGATGAAACCAGATGGACATCTCCCATCTAGCACTTGGGTACTCATCTGTCGTCGGCAGTTAGTAAACGCTCAACTTCACATTCAAATCTGAAGTCATTTGAAATTTGTATTTGCATCATATCGTCTATGAGATATGCGAGTAATATTTAGAGATAAAGCGATATATCGGCCAATAATCAGTGGTTGATAAAAACCATTTTCCACTCTATCGGCCAATAGTTTAAAAACAGCTGATGATTTGGGCCGATATATTCTGTCAATCAGAAGAGGACAGGAAAATGCAATGAATTTGTGTTCTGTATATAGAAAATGTTAAGAAACACCACCATGTTTGATGTTCAATAATAATAGTAATTTTATGAATTAATTACATTCAGAAAGTTAAGAAATAATGATTTAATCTTCAGAATCCATATCGGCATCGATAGATTTAACTTTGAATAATCGAATGTCGGTATCAGTGTATCTCTAGAAATATTTAATGTTAATAAAAAAAACACTCGACACTGGATGACATACATAAAATTAGAGATGCACCAATATATCGGCCAATAATTGGTATCAGTCAATAAAAGCAATTTTTCTCACTATCATTTCTTAGCCGATGACCAAAAGAGGACAGGAAAATGCAATGAATTTGTGCTCTGTATAAAGAAAAGGTTAAGAAAAATCAGCAGTCTGATGTTCAATATTAATAGTCATCATATGAATTTATAAAATTCAATATACAGAGAAATATACATGTAATCTTCAGAATATCACTCAGATATACTCGAATAATCGGTTATCGGTATCGGTGGAGAAATTTAGTATCAGTGCGTCTCCACAAGGTACAGTCTGAATTAACAATTTAACAAATAATTCACATAAAAATATTTGAAAACAGAAAATGTAACCTTGTCTATTGGCAATGGTGTCGGTAGTATCAAAATGTATAATTTTGTTTATCGGATACAATTTTGACCAATGCCAATAAACAACCATTATAGCTGTTGGTCCAATATTCTTAGTTGCAGGTCTAAATAAAAAAGATCTATTGGCAAATAAGTCATAAGATTAATAAAAAGCAGATTCTTTTTTGGTTGTTTTACAAGTCAATAATGTACGAGCTCATGAATTCCTAAACATATTTTGGTGAAAGAAACCGTGACATGAAAATTGAAGTTCAGTATAAAAGATCAAAAGTACAGGTTTAGGGCTTTTTCCACAGCATTTCAGAGACAGAATTCACATCTTTCTTGTAATGTTGTCAGTACAAGTCAGCAAAAACAGAAGTGACAGAATTTCATTTTCTTTAAACATTTCTATTGAAACAATGATAATAGCAATCCCAAAGATAGGGTTCAAATATTTTCCATTTGTGTTTGCTTTTGTGAGAGGCACAAGAAGCTGTCATTTTCTGGAAGTCTAAAATCAAACACTTCACGGCTCAGAGGGAAACTAAACTCTTGACTCCTAAAAGATCTCAACTCCTAAAAGTGGCTTTAAAAGTCAACCAGAAAGAGAGAAAAATGAAAACGACTGCAACAGAAAAACCAAAAGAAACATATGACTGACGCTAAAAAATGAATTAAAGATGACCTGGCCCAGACACAGAGACAATTGTTTGGTCGGGTGTGTTTGAGATTGTAAATTGACCCTCAAAAATGACACGATTTCACTTTAAGAAGATTCTACCAGTTCGTTATGACAGAAAACCACCAAAAGGAACAGATCAGCTTTTCAATACTGCCTTATTACATTTCATTAATTAAAGACCTGTCGAATGCGCCGAGAGCATAATGACCTGTACACATCGGAGAAACAAACAAAAAAAGGATTACAAATTCACAGTGACTTTCCAATCCAGCCCCCTGTAATTGTCTACATTACGGCCGTGATCCTGGACCACAGCCAACCTCTCTCTCCCTCTCCCTCTCTCTCTCTCTCTCTCTCTCTCTCACACCGTCTCTGTCATCCATCAGACCCGACTCGCCTTTGGCCCCTAGCGCGTACTGTTATACCGGGGACAGCAGCATGTGCTTTCACTCTCATCACATGGCCAGGCCCTTGATATCTGTAAATTGGCCCTCACACAGATGCCGTATCCGGGCGATGGAGACTGATCAGCACAGCCGAGACAACACTGACTTTGCCAGCTGCCGCTGACAGAAATCGTTGCCACCTACAGTTCTTGAATATCTCACCTCCTTATCCAGAAGCCATCATAGCAGACAGGCAACTCAGTAAATAAGATTCCAAAATGTGAGACATAAAAGACATTGATGGTAATACTAGTATCGCGTAGGCAGATCTTTGACCACTGGCGAAAAGTCTTAAGCTCAAAAGTAACTCAAACCAGAAACTGCCTACTCACAGAGAAGTGACCAGTCACTGTTTGTATTTTAATGTTGAAATACTAGACCACAATGACAATCTAAATGTAACAACGAACCAAATTCAATGATGTACGCATCTTAAACTATTGTGGACTGGTATACCCAACATTTTTTATTGCATTCAAAAGTGACCAAATGTGATTTCTCGATGGCATGTTTGAACGACATTTGCATTTATTGCCCCGTGGGCTTTTATTAAACAATTAAAATATGAGGTGTATGGTACAAAAGGCCCAAAACACCAAAACGAAATAGTTATTTGGCCAAAAAAGCATCTCAGGGATTGCATGTATAACATATACAAAATGTCTCGAAAAACAACATACTTAGCTAATGTGTTTAATTTTGGCCAAACTAAAAAATGAATAATTGCTTTAGTTTACACCTCATACACAATCACATACATTTTTTTATACATCTTCAACAATATAAAAATATATTTAAAACGCCATATATATAAAACATCCATTTTCCAATGTTGGACATTACTTTTGGCCACTAATATAGGATGTGAAAATATACTTTTTAGTTAGGGAGTTATGTATCCCATATTAACTCTTTCCTTGCCAGATTTTTATAGAGTTACGAGCCAATCCTTTTTATCAAAACTTTGACAATTGATTTCAATCAATTTGATTCCCAAATATATGTCCAAACAGTATATAAATTAAAAATATATATATATTTTTTTAATCACCTCACAAATATGTTTATCTTTCATGCGTATCAACATTTTGAACAAAATGCTGAGGTGATCGCAATTTGTCAAAATCAAAACATAGAATAGAATTGGTTGGATTTGGACCCATACATGCTTTACTCCTACAGAAGATGGGTAAGATCGCTCAGTTCCGTATAACAGCGAAAACATTGTTTTTCGTATATTTCTGTCAATGGCAGGGAAGCGTTGTCTCATAAATGACAGATAATTCTGTCAATGGAGAGGAAAGAATTGCAAAAGAAAGCAGAGTAAGCAAGAATTCCCCTCAAATACAATATACACAAAGTCAGACAGTTACTGCGTTTCCTTTTTAGTGGGATGTTTCCTTACAAGACAGCTGTCTATGTATGTATACAGCAAGGCATCTGGCAAGTTTTTGAAGCAGAGCTTTTTCTTGTATGCTCGCTGTCTAGGTCATTGGCTGATTAATCGAGTTGTCAAAGTTTTAATTTAGATATCTGCAAACGGGACAAACATAATATTCCATTCCATTCCATTTTCTACCGCTTATCCGAACTACCTCGGGTCACGGGGAGCCTGCGCCTATCTCAGGAGTCATCGGGCATCAAGGCAGGATAGACCCTGGATGGAGTGCCAACCCATCGCAGGGCACACACACTCACTCATTCACTCACGCACTCACACCCTACGGACAATTTTTCCAGAGATGCCAATCAACCTACCATGCATGTCTTTGGACCAGGGGAGGAAACCGGAGTACCCGGAGGAAACCCCCGAGGCACGGGGAGAACATGCAAACTCCACACACACAAGTCGGAAATGGGAATTGAACCCCCAACCCTGGAGGTGTGAGGCGAACGTGCTAACCACTAAGCCACCGTGCCCCCCAAACATAATATAATTAATAAAAATAATATTTTTTTACATTTATATAGCGCTTTTCCTGATAATCAAAGTGCTTTATATGGAAAGGGGAATCTCCTCAAGCACCACCAATATACAGCATCCACCTGTATGTTGCGACGGCAGCCATATTACATCAGAACACCCACAACATACCAGCTTATTGGTGGGGAGGAGACAGAGTACATATGGGGATGATTAGGAGGTCATTATGTATCGAGGCGAATGGCCGAATTTGGGTGACACCCCTACTCCTTTTTGAAGAAAATCCTGGGATTTTTAATGACCACAGAGAGTCAGGACCTCTCTTTAACATTCCTCGGTTCATCCAAAGGACGGTGCTTATCGACAGTATAGTGTCCCCGTCACTATACTGGGGCATAAGGACCCACACAGAAGACAGGGTGAGCACCCCCTAATGGCCTCACTGACACCTCTTCCAGCAGCAACCTATCTTTTCCAGCAGGTTTCCCATGCAGGAACTGACCAGTTTCAGCCCTGCTTAGCTCCAGTGGGCAACTAGTCTTGGGCTACAGGGTTATTTGGCTGCTGGTGATCCCAATGCAATCTGAAGGCACATATCTTACAACCAAGAACAAACGTGGGTAACAATTTATTTTTCCTGCATTTCATTTAGTGTGAATCTGGTCAATTGTATTGATTCTCGTGATAATTACGCTACCTCCTTCAGATGGTTTACCTCTTGTGTTGATATCGACCTCACAACGGGTTACAGGACAAAAGACAATTTAAGACTAAATTTGCAGTTTACAAATGGCACTGCTTCAGTTAATAAGTATATAATTGGTTAAATGAAATGTTCTGGGTTACTGTCAGAGGAACATGCTAAAAGCTGAAAAGAAAAGCATTCATGCATGCTTCTGTGATCCAGTTATGGATATTCCCAAACTTCAGTTGACAATCTTGATGCCTGCCTAGTCTATCTTGTACCTCTGTGGGTATTGGAAAGCAGTCAGGCTGAACTAGCCATGATGAGCTGAGGGAAGCTCGTGTAATTGAGAGCTCTGTTACACAGGAGAATGTGCTTTGTATTCAGATACGCTGCGCTAATAAGCTACAGCCGATGAGCCTGACAGGGTTCGGCACAGAATGCAGGGAAACAGTGGAAACTTTCATAATTCTTGACTTCCAAGTGGTTTAATACAAGCTGTCGGGTTTGTGAGACAGCAGAGCAAAACTTGGAGAAAGGAAAACTGCAAAGCCAGCTCAAAGCAACCGTAGTGGTAAACTGGTTTTCTTGCCTTGGCCAAGCTGGTTTCTTGGTTACAAAGATGAATAAGGAGATAAATTCATATCGTATAATGTTCTTTAACACAAGTGCAAAACTGATGGGACTGGTAAGAAAGCTGAGATTCTAAGCTTTCAAAAGATACCATATATGACGTAATATTGGACCCCCTGTTGAAAAAAACAGCATATGCTGGGTAAGGGATGTTTTGATGCTGATTTGGCCATCCAACGCCAGCTAAGGACCATCTTAAAGCAGCACATGACCAGTTTAAACCAGCACACGACCAGCTTAAACCAGCACAAACCACTATCAAAACATACCAAACCAAACCAGCATAAGCTGTTTTTCAACAGGGTCACCCGTGGTTCTGGCAAAGTCCAAAAACCCATATTAAACCATTTAAAAAACACAATTTTCAGACTGGCCAGACAGAAGAAAAAAAAACATGTACCTGTGCACTTTCTGCTGGTGTCTTCCCTTTTGGAGGAGCTCATGAGCTTGCAGTTGAAGTTCTCCTCCCAGAATTCAGCAAACCACACGTTCCTTCTATTGTTTTCAAGCGTGCGCGATGTAAAATAGACATCAAACCCTGAAAGAACAACGCATGGCTGTCAATGATAACCTCAGGTTATCTACATGTCATACGCATTTGACTTCATTGTAACAGATACATAATTTAGTTAGAATCGTATTTCTCAAGCAGCATTGATGTTTAGCAGAATATGTTGTGTTGTTACCAGCAACTCAACAGGCGTTTATAAGAAAGACCATCCTGGTGAAATATCATCAAATGGATTTTGGTGGTAAAAAGCATGGCATTAGAATAGTACAAAAAAAATGCAGGAAAGAAACTGTAAGATTATGTCATCGTTTTGTGAAAACCCAGCTCAAAACATTTGTGGTGAGTTAATTATCCTACTATCCTATTATTGATAGAATAAGACCATGTCAAATATTGAAATCATAGTGAAAAATGCTTGAAATCGAAATCGTTATGCTAGTTATTTCAAAAGTAGATTATGAGAATTTACTTGGAATTTATTTTAGACTTGGTCAAAGGGGTGATATGACGGGGTAAAACGAATGTTATCGTTTGTTTGAGATGTAATGCACGATTTGAGGTTCAAAAACGCTGTATTTTCCACATACTGTGCATGTTTGTATCTCCTCTTTGCTCCGCCTCTCTGAAACGCGCTGATTTTTAACAAAGCTCACTGCTCTGAAAAGCAAGGTGTGCTATGATTGGCCAGTTAACCAGTGCGTAGTGATTGGTCCAATACTGCAAGTGTGTGACGTAAATGTAACGCCTCTTACCATATTTGGAACATCAGGTTAAAAAAATTTTTACTGACAGGTATGTCCACCTTACTTGCGTATACATTTGGGCGGTCTTGGTTAAATCACACCACGAACTGACATAGATTTGTGGGGGTGTGGTTACACAAGGTGTTTCAGGAAGGTCTGGCTGAGCATTCTCTTTTAGATAGAATGCATCTTCTGTTACGACACTTAAGTTTTACCAATTTAACGTGTCTAATAGATGCTTGGGCAACTTATAACGCACCAAAGACACAGAAAAACAAGTATTAGCACAATATAACCTCTTTTAAAATGAAACAATGACTTTCAACTCCTTTATATATATTCATTTTAATCAAATATATGAACACATATCCATTAGTCCGATCCATTTGGGTTGTTTTATCTTCTTTTGTAACAATTCAGGATCTGTTTAAACCTTTTTTCAAGCATCAAATGTCTGTATATTTGTGTGCGCAAAACCTTTTTTTTACTTTGATAATGTGTCACACCAGATTTGCAGTGAGAAAGCTACAACGTCAAGTTCACTTTTATCCTCATTTCACATGCACCCCATCAAGCAGCAGAGCTCTTAATCAAACCGTTCGCCATTAGCGGACAAAAAGAAACATTTATCAGACCAGATACGTGATAAGATGCCTTCGGGTTTGTCCTCGTTGCCCGACATTAAGGCTAAAACTAAACTGTGCATAATGAGGCTTTCACAAGCAAGCCTACATCAACAGTAACGCTACAAGGACAAAGGTCAGCAGAACATTTCATTTCGCCAGAGGACTCGGCTAACTTTCCATTGTCGTAGCTCATTTAAACTTTGCTTGCATCCTCTTCGTAAACTGCGAAGGAAGGAAGTTTGGATCTCTCTTGCCTCTAGTTAGAAAAGAAGTGTTAAGAAAGAGATAAGGTTTATCTTGTAGCTGCTACAGCAGAGCTGCCCCAAGCCCGTCTCCAGATGCGGCTTTAATGGACTGTTGGGCATTGCATAAACTTGAATGGGAGCAAGCATCCTACCTATCTGCAGTTCCCAAGCTGCATGATGGGAATGGCTCACGAGAGCTGTGGTGTGGATGTAAAGTCAGTCCATACTTCTTCTGTCTGCCTCCTCTTCATCAGAGGTGCCCACCAATACATACACTAGTCATCACTCTACAGGCGAAACAGTTCCTCAGCAGGTTCTCATACTCTCATCAATTCTGCTAATTGCAGCTTATTTGTAAACAAGCCCGCGCACAAGAAAGTCCCAAAGGCACGCCTGTGTCATTTTCTTTGTGTCTGGAGGACAAAGCTCAAAGCCTCACCTTTTGTTGAAAGTGTTCAACAGATGCTCTGTTTGCTGGCTAATTAACAGGCAGTCGGTGAACCTCCTCTGTGACGGAGGTACAGACCCACCTGTCCCTGCTGGCCAGTAATGTCACTTTTTAATAAATATTAACAATGTCTCTAAAATAAGACTTCTCTAACCCCTCTTTACATTAGAAACGAAGATTAGATTAGACACAAGGCTATGTTCAATAAACCACTAGCCATAAAAAAATAATGGAAAGGCAGCTTGAAACGATCCATTTCAGTGGCGTCACATCCATAATTTATCTTCCTAATGTATTTGAATGGGAAAAGCCTCTTTGCCTTGAAGTGGCAACAGAAATGACCCTTGATTGAGGCTAAATGACAAGCGACAAATGAGAGCGAGCGGTCTAAAAGACGTTCTGACCTACGGAAGCGCAATAATGTTCTTTATTGATGAGTTTAATGGTCTCGGGACACTGTTTTTTGTGTTACATTACCGCATTTGTGTTACATTTTTATTGTCAGTGTTTCGGGTTTGACATGTTGCCAGATGCTTGATATGTTGCCATTAGCAAACAAGATAACCGGGAATGTTCTCTAAAAGTGATAAAAACATTAAACATTAAACTAGCATTTTATAAACACTATGTCATTGCTTAATACAATAAATATTTTTATAAAAAGCGTTTGTATAAAAAATACTTCTACATTGTTAGGGAAATGATTAAACACTTTGAGAATTAGGGTTTTTATAACAAATAATGTTCCAGAATCGTCTTTAAGAAACGTGCTCCTGGCGTGCCACCATTACATATCTCATCTCTAGATGGTTTCTTCTGGTCTATTTTTGGATGTTTTATAACAATTTACTTTATATTTCATTTATATTCATATTCATTTTTATTCATATTTCATTGTAAATTAATTGAATAAGATTAAATTTAAACTACTACACAGTTATTGATTCTTTGCGGAAGTCTACAGGAAGTTTTGTTTGAGTTAACATTGGATTAAAATTCATTTTTTGGTCAACTATTCCTTGCTCATGCTGCAGTAACATGCACAGCTCTGTAATGTAAAACGCAAGAAAATACTTTTACAATCGTTTTTCCAGGCAATTCTCACTATTAACTAGATATTATACGCATACCTACTATTAGCATATTGGCTGTTTACTGGTACATATAAAGCATATATTCTGCATGACCATATTTTACATTCCTAACCTTACCCAATACCTCAACCTAACAATTACCTTACTTACTATTAATAAGCAACAAATTAAGATTTTAATGAATAAAAGGTTGTAGTTAATGTTTCGTTAATAACGAGAATTGCCCACTATGCTGAAGTGTGATCGTTTTTTTTAAAGTAGCTTTCACACTTTCCCGATTGCAATAGGCCATCAGTAGAAAAAGTCATAATGAATGATCAGTCACACTTTGCTGTGGTTGTGTCATCACGCTGTCAGCTGGCACATCTCTTGTATGTGTGAGCTGCCTGAAGTCTCCATGAAAGGGCCAAATTGAAGGAAAAGTAAAGGCAATTGACAAAGTAACATGTAGTAATGCAAAGTCAGCCACTTACGATTGTGCTATATTTCAAATTAAAGGGGCAAAAAAGGTCAAAATATTGATTTGAGCTGAAATAATTGTATTATGTGAGAAGAAGGAGACTGTGAGAAAATAAGTGGCTTAAAAAAACGGTCGTAATAAATAACATTTGACCCCAGATTCTATAATTACAGATCGTTTTGTAATCTAATTTTACGAGCCGGGCTTGTTGACACTAATAGTTTTCATAGAAAGGTGCTCACATGCCCATTTCTACAAAAAGCAAATTAACATTTTCTTCAATATTGCCCATTAAAACCTGTAGAGTCCATTAAAAACATGTTGACCGTTTGTGACAACATACACCAACAGCAACCGTCGTGCACAACTATATGGGTTAAGTTATCACTTATGATGGAACATCCCATCAAGAAATAGTTTATAAAACAACAAAATAAATATACAGCAAACCGGTGTTTAGACCAACAAATCCACAGCTAGAGCAAACGCACAAATATGTCATTTATGTAACAATGCAGTAACTGAGATCTTGTGACATGTTCTCAGTGTGAAAACTAGGATCACCCCCCTCTCTACATATATTACACGGCTCTCAGGAACTCTTGATCCTGATTGGTCAGCAGCATTGAGCAGTCAGATATGGCTAATGGCTGTTGCCCATGGGAACACACCAGAAACCCATGTGTCCTACATACTGTAGCTGTGCTCGAATTCTGAATCTCCATGTAACAAGTAACCTAATAAAATTATTTCAACTCCAATGAAGATTCATACCTAAAGGTGTTCATATTTTTTGTTACGAATAAATTCCTATTATTACAGTACACATGTTGTGGTCCTGTAAGAGTTCATCCAAGAAATAACTGGCTTTGAATCACCAATAAATTATAAAAATGAATAAAATATTCTATTTTGCGTAATATAGCTTTTCGGTAGTAAAAAAATAGTTTAATAAAAAAACGGATAGCGCTAGCGACAAGGTTCTCTGGGTTCTAAAAGTAATTTCAGAAAATAAAAGCTTACTGTATATGGCTATTTGAAACAAATGATTTGATATGAAGTGACATGGAACTGTATTATGGGCAACCATCCTGAAACTTCTCCACAGCCATGCAGTTTATTGACCGTCAACCAATCAGAAACAAGCATTCAACAACAAGCAAAAATCTGCATTATGAACGTATCAAGAAGATACACTTCATGCAGACTTTTTGAGGTTTATTCATATTAAAGCACAGTCTCACATATCTTAATGCTTAAATATTGATCAGATGACTGTACATTACCATACATATTATAGCAAAACGCATGCATAAGTTGCACAAATTTAAATCAGAATAATGAAAAACCAGAATATACTTCTTCTGAAATGCATGTGGGCAGCCACCGTTTCTGCATTTCAGCAGCCTTTGCCAAGGAAGATTAATTCATGTGGACGCCTACACCATTCCGCAACCCACATGCAATGCAATGTCAAGGAATTCTCCAACCTTAAACATCCTCAAAACCATTTATAAATCATTAAGCTACCGTAAAAAACAAATATTCCAAGTTTTCAGATAAAACAACCCCCAAGCAGTTCCAGTCAATGCTGATAGTAGCTGTTGGCCGCATTCATCCTATCAAGCCATGCGAGAAACCTCAGGTGACAATCGCTAGCTCTGACGACACTTCAAATAAAGTGTCTGAGCCTCTAGTGCCAGGCTAGATCTTAGCCTTCTTGCTGTGATTTAATGTGCGGTCCGAGGTTAAACGTTGCTCAGAGCCTGTAGGGACGAAAGGCAAACCAAACTGATCTTCGAATCAACAAGGATCAGACTTCAAGCTGTCACTCCGCTTCAAGAGTCTCTGAGTGTCTCGGCTATAACGTTGTTGTCAAGTGCAACTGACTAATGCACTTGCAATTTGTCTAACCCTATGAGGTTAGTATAATACACACGGATGCTTCAGATCACTTCTAGTAAAACATGTCGTTGGGGTGGGTGTGAATGAGAGGAACGGTTGAGGAAATAGATGATTTACATTGAAACAATCTTTGCATAAAATAACGTAATTGGCAACTACACAGAAAAATGTTAAACTGGTGTTGCCCACATGGCAATTCAAAACTATTTTAAGTTGTGCGTTCCTGTAGCTTAACTGATAGAATGTCATGGATTCGCTGTTTAATTTACTGTAAGTGTCACTTTGAATTAAAGTGTCAGCTAAATGCAGTAACAAAAAGAAAAGTTATAGCAACTACTACATAATCTTACGGGAAAAAAACGAACTATTATAACAATGTGGCTAATTTGTATGAATTCATACGAACTCATTCGTACCATTTTTGTTCGATTTGCTTTCGCAACAGGGGCGTTAGATTTTGGGTCAGGAATGGGGCTTCAGTCTAGGCTTTTTCTAGTAATTGTTAGTTTTGTACGATTCCATGAATCTTTATTTTAGATTTTGTTTGAATAGTATTTTTTTAAACGATTCACTTTACAAACAAAATTTGAGCGAAATATCTACATTGTTAAAAAAATGACCAGGTTGGCAAGACAAATAATTCATAAAGATATGGGTGACAGATATGTTTTTTGGACTCAAAATTATCGCACCTCTGTTGCCAAGTGTGAATAACATTGAAACCACTAATCTATCTATAAAGGTCTTTGTGTAGTCGAATTCAGACTTCAAACGTCCACCCAACTTTTTATTTTAAGTAGTATTTCTTTCTGTATATAAGGTTTTATTTCTACTGGTTATTTCCTTCCTTGCACCACCTTTTACATTTCACTTGATGACACGGGCAAAGTGGCATTTAACATATGCTAAACCCACAACGTAACATGTCAATTGCTGTGTACAATCTGTGTGTTTTGTTAATCTATCTATTCCTTATATCTATTACATGTTTATCTCTCATTTGCTCTTTCAATTAAAAGCAAAACAGCATGAATTATTGAAACCTGCAACACTTTAAATTATTCATTGTCATCTGAAAATATATCTATCGGCATCCCGCGCTAAAGATCCCTACAGTAGATTGCGTTGAACTTCTATAATATAAATAGGTAGGAAAACAACAGTCTAACATTTATTGTTAGGACTCCATGAAAACCGCATTGGTTTCGGGTAACATGAGACCATTTAAATGCTAGCGTATTCTTAAAAGCTAACATAACCAACATTTATCAGATCTATACATTTTCTGGTAAAACTGACAAAATATTGATGACTCATCTGGCACTTATGGGCGTGTCCACATGTGTGTCCAATTAAACAGTTGCTACATAAAACAACTGGAAACAAAGAAACTTCCAGTTTCCAAAATACATCAACACAAGAAAGAAAACAAAAATTCATTCAATTTCAAGAGAAATATCATTTGAGTGATGTAAGAGAGTTTTCCTATCAAAGCAAGCATAAATGGTAACGTTAAAAATCCCTCATTCATGCTCCTGTAATGGAATTGATGATGGCGCTTTGGGTCGACACTACGAGTTTAGGGTCATAATCGGAAATCCCGGAGTGACAATTCCAGGCCCCCTGCTGTTGGAAAGATGTCTAATACAAAATACCATGAGCACCCAAACAAACAAACTCAGTCGGAGGTCAGCGCAGAGGCCTGAGCCCCAGCTGTGAGTCTAATGGCCAAATTAAAACTAAACCGCCAGACAGAAATGCCACATGATAAGGCTCCGAGAAATCGCTTTGTGCGCAGTTTGATCCAATTACAGACCAGGCCAGGAATGTCAGATATCTGCCATATCATAAGATAATGGCCAAACAACCGCAGGTGACCAAACTTTGATGTTTAGAAAGTAAGGAATGGCTGCTTAGTTGAGCAAAACAATGCTAATAGCAAAATAAATGGCTCATCAGAAACCTGGGCGGATTTGTGAACACCACAAACAGAACTACACATGAAAAAAGGAAAAAAAATGCAACTTATACGACATCCCTGTGTGTTACTGTTTTGTAAAATATGCAAACCTGGGTTTGAAAAAGCAAATTGAAAATGTAAACATTGCAGTAAAGTAGAAAAGTATTATACATAAGAAATAAAAAAGTCCAACACATTATCGAATTGTTTAAACATTGTGTAAAATTAAACTTGAATATTCACATCATTTTCATTTTTTTAACACAATGCCAAAATAAAATGTCTCACAAATGTTTGGTACGGTTTTGTTTTAGTTGTGAAAACATAGTATGTTATTTACATTTTGTTCGTTTCTCAAATGTTTATTATATATTTATACTATTTCTTTTCATTTTATTAATGTTTTCAAATAAAGCAATACGCCTCAAGAATTAAGCAGTGGGTTGCAGTGCATTTTATAACAGCTAATAGCGTGGTGGCAATAAAAACCCCCTTAGCTGTTGTAAAATGCACTTGTAACCCATTGCTTACGCGTGGCTTAATGCTTTCATAAAACGGTTATTCCATATGCATGCTTTGATATAATAAAGTAAATAAAATTATATTTAGGCTATCTTAGGGGTCAGCAGTTATAAATCGGGGTATTTTATAACAGCTTAGAACTCGACTCAACCAATCAGAATCAAGGACCAGTACTGACCTCTTTATAAAATGTTATTAAACGTTTTGTCCACTGTACCTTTAAAATTACCTTTTTTTCTTATTTTGGTAAATGATTATTATCAAGTTGTCCACTTAGGCATTGTCTTGATCTATGAAGTCCGAGCAAAAAAGTTAATCTGGTTTTTATGTGTAGCATAAAGCATATGAAGTCTCGACTTAAATACCATTAATATTTCAATGTGCATTCTGTTATTTTTGGAGTGTTTTTAAAATGTTTTCGAATCTTTTATGCAGGTGATGCAATGTCGAGAAATTTGTTTTACGGCAACCAAAAAACAAACGTTTAAAAACGTTTCACGTTTGCTGGGAACTGATTACCTAAGTGCTTGTCACACTGGAGCTCTTGGGTTATTTCAGAGGAGAGATCTTTGCCGACAGGCTGTCAGTTAGATTTCAGCACAGTTTACCTGACTGGTGAACGAGTCGCTATTGCACTGCATCGCCGTGTTTTTATTAGCCTGTGATATTTTCAGAGCAATAAATGAAATGTGAAGACAAAAATAAACATTTTGGGTTAGAAGGACGAGTGTTTAGCATTTAAGCCAAGGCAGTCAAACACATCAATGCATTAACCAATCAAAAGTGTTTAGATTCTGTCTTTAGGCCTATAAGTTTAGGCAGCACATTATAACAGAGTTTGAAACAGAGTGCGAGTCTCATTTTCCATCTTGGTGGTCCACGTAAAAATAACTGCTGAAGATTTATCTGGCTTTAGAAAACCTAGATTGGGATAACGCTGTGTTTTGCTTTGTTCATTGCAAAATCGAATCAAAAGGAAGTGATGTAACAAAACATGAACATATATATATAATATATACATCTGCCATTATAAAGGCAGAGGTGTAGTTACAGATTTATATAAGTAAGAGGTTCATTATCTCATGATTGAATTTTCACGTATGTTTTGAATTTTGCACTTTATTGCAGTGTGATTTAGTGTGAACAGGTAATGGATAATGTTCAGGTAGACATATTTTATAATAGAAATATGGGTCTTGTTTCACACAGAAAGGCCTTATTTTGTGATAACAACTGGGTGGTTCTATATAATCCCACTTATTAAATGGCTTCTTGCCACATAAGAAAAAAACTGTACTTGAAATGGAGATTTGAAATATATTATTAGCCAAATGCTAAAAGCGATGGAAAGCTGTTTACTTTCCGTTTTAAGTTAAGACCCTTCAAATGTCATGAACAGGCAATTTGGTTTAAAAATTTGTAAATATAATGTCATGTTGGTTATTAAAAGATTTGTTGCATCAGGGTTTCCGTGTGTTATTAGTTTTGAGAAGTTGTTATCTGGGAATAACGAAGTTGCAAATGTTGCAACTGGCCAATCAGAATCAAGCATTCCAACGAGCCGTGTAACAACATGAGATAACATACTGACCTTTTTGTTAGTGTATACTTAGCCCTACAATGTACCATTGTATACCAGAATTCACTACAGTTAACTATTGTATTTCATTCTAGTATAACAAATGTCATTGTGTTTTTTCATGTGGGCTTGCACAGATGAGTCACGCATTTTCTTGGGAAAATGTAAAAACCTATTTTTATCTTAAAAATGAACACCAAACCTTACAATCCAGATGTATAATAAAAATCACCTTTCTATAAAATATGCATACTTTGAGGTAAACCAGAGGCTGAAGCTCAATAACATCTGTCAACTGGGATTTAATTAAGATCAAGGAATACCAATTATTTCAAATGATTTCTTCATAAAGAGCACAGGGTCTCTAGAATCCTAATTTAGATGGTAATAAAATCAAACTCATCAGATAAAGGATGTTAAACCACAGATTACATAGTCTGGGTGGCATTTTCATGTTCCGGGTGTGAAAGCTGCATGGTGCCCTAAACCTCCAGCTTCTGCAGTTATGCATCAACACTCACATACGCTCCGTGCCATTAGATCAAAGCGAACCATCTGCATTGCTCGCAGCCTTCTGTCTATCCACAAAGACAACATCGGTTCACTTTCAAAAACAAAAGCCAACTCGAAAGATGGAGTTGTAGGTTTCTTGTAAGCACCGGTGCTTGCATTGGGTGTCTGCGTTGGGGCGCATTCCCTCTCCGGCAATACTACATTGAATTGTTTTCGCAGGTCTAAAAAGCTTTAAGTGTGATGCTTTCCTTGTCGAGTGCCTTTCAAATTGTTCCATCAGCGCTGTGAAACGCAGGGGCAATTGCTCGACCCTGCAAAGCACTGCTCAACACACTTATCAGCAAATGGCAAACAACGCACGCAACCGCAGGCAGAGAGATGCTATCGCGGTTTTGTGGATACCTGGAAAATGCATTTCGCTGTGTGACATGACTTAGATTTGCAGAATTGCATGGCATGCATGAGAGTCAGATTAACTGGCAGGTGAGGTGAAGATGTAAATATGAAATTATCAAGGAAAGGATTTTTCCCGAGTACAAAACCGCTGGTTTGAAAACAAGATAAGAGGAAGGCGTGTGTTCAAACTGATTACTTTTTAGGCGAATATTTCTTCCCTTCCTCAAAAGTACAGCTTCTTGTACTATAATGTTTATTGTACTGGGTAGAATTAAAATGCCAGTGCAACGGTATTTCAAACTGCAAGACCACAAGTATGCAAGTTCTAAATAGCCAATATGACAGGACAAGTTGCACTACTTGAGGACATTTCATTTTTCTAATTTTTAAACCATAGATGCCAAAAACGCAACTTAATGTAGGTATAAAGTGTGCATAGCGTTTGGAGTTTGGGTTTCATGCAAAAAGATGGAAATCATCTACATTTTAAGGTAAAACTCCATCCCCTCTTGAAATTCACTCCCTGGACACCTTCCCCCAACGTTCCCCCATATTTCCAGCCCTTTGTGTAAAATGTAATGGATCTTTTATAACAATATGAATTTTTTATACCATAAGAAGTCGCAAAATGCTAGTCTGTAGGTTCTTGTCTGGGCATTGCTTTTAGACGAATGTCATCGTCAATCCCTATTTTCGGGGGCTTCAGGGATGCCCCCAGTGTGTGATCTCAACCCCCATAAAATCTTATTATGTCTGATCACGCTTGCTGACAACAGCGGCTACGATACGATACCTGAAGTTATCTCACTCTATCCTCCCCAAACCAGCCATTAAAAAATATGAAGTCTTATCTTTCTACGTCGGTGGTGGTGCGGGTTACAGTCTGCAATATTCTGCACCACACCACCATTAATGACAAACATCTAGAGACGCTTTTCATTTGTTTATTAAGAATAGCCAGTCGAGTAGGGCAGTCGCTTGGAGTAAAATAACACTTAAATTATAGAATCAAATCTGCTTGGTACTTGGATATTTCAACTGATATCAATGTATTGTGATAAGCCTTCTTTGCTGTGGACTCATTATCACAGAGAATCCAGCACCTCAAGGTCATTCCTTTTTTGCGCCACACAATCCCCTTTCATCCACAGAGCGCTTTGTATCATTAGCCTGTAACCACCACAAAATATGATCCCATTGGGTCCTAATTTATAAATCTGGCACTGAGACCAACCCCATGGTTTTCTTCATTGAAGGACCGGATGAAAAGTCGTGCCAGCCGGGTCAAGCCGGGTCCAAGCCTCCAGCTGAGTTCAGATTTCTCTGGTGAAAAATGATTCAGCTTTACGGAAACTGATGTCCACAAGCACCAGGTGCCATCTCTATAAAACGTGACACAGTTTCATAGACACTAGAGATGTGTTTTCTATTTTTAGACCAACATTTCTTTCGTTCCTTTAGCCAGCTGAGGGTCTGAAATTACTGTGAGGAACAATATGTTGCTTTCTGATTTAATGACATATTCAGCCTCAGACAAAGTCGCCCAAGAGCAATGTGAAAGGTTGGACAGCATGAAAACTGTGATAAAAATTTAGATTATCACATGAAAAAAATGTTTGAACTTTTTCTAAACGCATGTACGAAAATTGCTGTTTTATTGTTTAAAAGTGAAAATGAATATTTTTTGAGGTCTGTATATTTTATTTGAAATCTGGGAGACCTATTATTAGTAGTTCACAGAATGAAACAAAAATGATTATTTTACCTTAACACATACTTTTGAATAGAAAATTCAGAAAATCATTTTGAAATGGTCTCATATATTTTTGCTGCAGCTGTACTATTGTTCATATATGACCATCAGATTTCTATAGGGAATAAAATATAAGACTATTTCTTGATCCATCAGATACAAACAAAGACCCATTCATGCAAAATAATAACTTTAAATTACTACATATAGTTTTAATGTTATAAAAGTTTCAAATTTGTTCTTACTTCAAAAGTAGCCCACACCACTACTAAAACAAATATTAAAAGTATTTTTATTTTGAGTTCCAGCTGATGAGACCAAATCCAAATCCATAAAGGACACATGCAATTAAGATGTGAAGTTCCAGCGTGTGTGCAAAAATAAACATTACGTTATTGTCCGTCGGACTCAAATATAGTTATCGGTATTGTTATCTTCATAGTCATTACTCTACATTGCAATGGGCTTTAAAAGTGCTTTGTTCCCTTCAGTGACTATAATTTTATAATCTTCTAAATAATTTCCCTTAAAGCACAATGCTTCCATTCTTTTTAGTTTAGTACATTACATCTACTTTTAGATTTACATTTTATAAAAAAAAATTTGAATGTGGTCTCCTCCAGATATCATTATCATAATGGCAAACCACAAAACAAACAATAAATAAAGCTACAATCTCACCTTCAACGGTGGCTCTTTTTGGCAGGATGGTGATGGCACCAACAGCGGCATCTTCCAGGCCTTGAATTGGGCTGTTCTTGGCTCCCCAGCTATCCGACCCAATCCAGAGGAAATGACCCACTTGATCTGCTCTTTTGGTGGCGTTGAGGATCCCCCTGCGAACGTTCCCACGCATGGAATCATTACCATGACACTGAAGCCCTCTCATACTCTTCAAGAGAGCTTGGCTAGCATTTACAGCATCAATGTAGGAAATACAAAACAGCAATTTTGAATCAGTTTGCTGATTGATGGCCCGCTGATGTCATTAATCAATACCCCTTGCGGTTGAGCTTGCACACCAAACAAGATATAACCCGTAAAGTGCACCCTTGAGTTTTATCTAAGTAATAGCATCCCCAGCCAGTAGAGTATCGATTAGTTGTCATCAAGAACTTTTACGTTATTCTTTTTGGTGCTAAGAAGAGAGCTTTACGATCAAATTTATCGTGGTCATTTCTCGCATTTTCCGCTCCCCTTCTAAGCGTCCGGCAAGGCAGTTAACCGCTTACCGGATGTCCTCGTCGTAAGCGAAGATGATGACCGCCCGAGCGTAGCGCGTCTCCAGCAGCTGCCTGATGATCTTGTCAAAATCGGCCTGCTTGTGGTCATGGGGAATCTTAAGGGACTGAGCGATGCAGATTCCACCTAGAGAAAGCAAAAGAGATGTAAGAACAGTTCGATCACCTTGAAGAACTTCTCCAACACGCAGAAACGCTTTAGACGACACTGCTACGGAAAAGTGTCAAGATACGCCAAAATCCAGCAACACTTCTGCAAGTTTCATGGGTGTGAATCAGACAGTAATGGAATACGTCACTCACAAACACGCATCAATAAAAAAAAAAACCGCTGGATATTTGAAGATTTAATATCAGATGTTTGTTGTTACTACTGAAGCGCTCCTTTATCGACAGCAAAGCTCTTGTTTGACTAGATTTTATTTAGCATCATCAATATTATTATTGGAAAGGTCATTATTACATTGATTTACTTCTAAACTGAAGCAGTCGATACTGTGAATGAAAAACAGACACAGCAAGTGGACTCTTCACTAAAGGGAAGGCTTTTGAAGGGATGCTTCACCCAAAAATGAAAATTCTGTCATCATTTACTCCCCCCCTAGATTCTTACAAACCTGTATACATTTCTTTGTTTTTTCCGAACACACAGAAAGATATTTGGAATATTGTCAAAGATCACCCCCCATTGACTCCCATAGTATTTCATATATTATTTAAAATCTTATAGACCCAATTTTTGTTTTTTGAAATGATATGTAACAGTAGCTATTCTTCCGTTCAAAAGTTTAGGATCACTCTTTATTCATATTTTTCCACAGTTTAGATTAGTGGTTAGGCCCCCTTTGTGTAGGATGCATTGCTTTTTTCGGCCCGCCAAATAAAGATTTATAATCTTAAACATATTATTTTTATTATTTTTATACATAATCATCAATTCTTTTGATGGTCTTATTTTTGGTGGTCTGATGTTGGATTGGATACCATTTATGATATATTTCTATATTTTATAAAACTGCACAAAATCTGGGGCCACCCCAGATCCATCATGGAGGCCCCCGGGGGAACACAGCCAACAATTTGAGAACCACTAGTTTAGAATAATATTAAACCCATCAAAACCATGAAATAACACTAATGTAGCTGTGGGAATTATGTCGTGACTAAAAGCATCCAAAATAACTTATATTATATTTTAGCATATTTAATGTTGCCACCCTTTGCCTTTTTTATCCAGTCTAGCACTGGACTCTTATTGACTGCTTATTTATTTATTTATTATTTGGTCCAAATAATCCATTTCAAAAATATGTTTAATACAAATAAGGGTTTCTAATAAATTAAACTAATATGTTGACACAAATATATTTCGGTCTACAAAAGTGATTTCAAACATTGAAACACACATCTTTAGATTAATCGATTTTTAAGATCAGGAGTAGCATCTGATCCTAAGCATTTGACCAGTAATGTGTGTCTAGCAATACATGTCATTTTATCATCACTTATATATTCAAGTATTTTCTTTTAGACAACAAACCCCCAGCATCTATTTTCAAAAGAAACCAAGAATATTTCTACAGATTTATAGTTTTAAGGGCTGTGATCGGTGTGTTTAGGGGTCCCAGTACTCATAGTCCTGATATGATACACAGGTTCACTGTTAGGAAAAAAACTGATTCACAGTTTTCTAGGAGAGTTGCAAACCAAAAGTGAATTACATCCCCAGCTTTTTATATTTTTGCAGGTTAATGATGACTCCACATGCCCCCGGGAATTTATTGTTCAGCCAGCGTCAATATTCCAGCCCATGCCAGCTTCCCTGGAGTGGCGCTTTTATGAGTGTGGAAACAGAACATCGGAAATGTGATAAAAAGGGACAGTCGAGTGAAGTAAACCCTTCACGGTTTGTACAAGTCGCTGGCTTTTCTGGAAAGGGGCTCATTGATTTTGGCATCACTTCACATCTCGTCTCAATGACTCCCCATCCACGCTTCTCTGTGCGTATTCATTCATCCCACTTAACCCTGTGAATCTTTCCCATTATCTGGTGTATTTATGAGGACACCCCACACTGATACGGCCTTCAAAGATAAGGGATGTAAACAATTAAACAACATTATATTTGAACAATAATTTAAACGATACTTTGTGCCTTAAGGTTTCAAGAAATATCATAAAAAGCATTTCCATTGTGGATGTTTCCATTTTATAGATGTTATTATGTGGAGTTCTCTATGTGTTTTGTGATTTATGATTAATCGGTTAATTTTACGATAATTTTAATAATAATTGACGTATAATTGAAAATCTACATCCCTGATGAATATCATATTTTGACCTATATGACTGAATATTCTTTGACTTAATATAAAATTCTTTACATCTAAACATGTTTGGGATTTACACATCAAAAAATGTTGTAGTTATTTTAGCTATCCGGCAAATTCGGCTCAAAAAATGTTTGAAACTTTGAGATTCCAACATGCAAAATAAACAAACAAAAATTGTACGTAGGTTCATATGCTTAGAATGATGTACAAAACAAAAAGATGTACCGATTGTCTCCAGCAGACATAGTGTTTCACGCTTTAAAGATTTCTTGCAAACAAGTTATTTACAACCGTTTAACAAATCGGTTTGTGGGAATCGTGGAAAAAGGCCGATATAATCATACGGATATCACTCTGCTGGGGTTTCGCTAGAGGAAATGTAGGAAGACAAAGGATTGTTTCATAACTTTGATCTAACAAATGTAATGCAGAATACAAGTCTAATATGAAATGCATAGAAATATGTTACACTCCACAGCAGTCAATAAGATTACAAAAAGAGATTACAACGATTTTATACGCTGACATGACTGAAATTGCAAGGCGGAATGATGGATATGTTATTTCCTGCTGTACTGCGCCATCGGATTACACTGATGCCGTAAAAAGACGAAGCCAAAAATCGGAAACCTTTACGGCCTTTCGAGTTGAGTTAATGTGAGTTAATTAATCTGTCAACTAATGTTAACCGACCAATTACAGTCTTCCAGGAGAATGTCACCAAGTGGCAAGACTGGCGCTAAATTGACACGGACAGGCCCTGCAGACACCAATTATAATTAAATCCCTCTTAGCTATGGGACTCGCACGCCATGAAAGATACACAACGCATTCTGACAATATAATGCGCATGAATCACCGAGGCGGATTTGGCCTTGATTTATTTCCCCTATACAGCGTGCCATGAAATGATTCAAATGAAATCCAGCCATTGATTATGAGTCACCGATTGTTGGCGAGTCTTACAAAGATGTTCTTATGATTTGAGGTAGTTGAACCTCTGCGTAAATATCCCCGTGAGCATTTTTTGGGGACGGGGAAAACTATATTTTTATGTCCATAAAACCTAAAAATCAACAACAGTTCATCAAATAAACTGTAGATATTTTTGTATGTCTGTTCTGATTTGATTTTCAGGGGGGAAATCCACCGATTGGTCGGTTGTGTGATTTAAAACGAAAAATTTAAAATGCACTTATAAAACCAACAGCTGTGCCTTTAAATTATGAGCGAGTCACAGTCAAAGCTGTTGTATAAAACAACTGCGATATGCATGCCTGCGAGTACACATTTATCAAATGATATATTAATGAGGTATCTTATTTTGAGATAATTTATTTTCAAAATACATTTTCATGATAATTTACTCACCCTCATGTCATCCAAGATGTTTATGTATTTGTTTCTTTAGTCAAAAAGAAATGAAGGTTTTTGATGATTTTTCTCCATATAGTAGACTTCTATGTACTCCAAAAGATTGAAGATCAAAATTACACTTTCAGTGCAGCTTCAAAGGGCTTCAAACGATACCAGACAATGAATAATGGTCTTATACCTCCTGTATAAAAATGACATTTTAAGACCCAGATCACTGTAATAAATAATGTGTATCATATTCTTTTTTACACTGCATGTTACTGCAAGTTCTCACATTCAGAAGTGAACAACGTAGCTAAAACTTACTAAAAGAGAAAATATCCGAGAACTATCTCTAGGTTCAGTAAGAGGAACTGACATTTCTCAGGGTATGTACTGTTACTTAAATCCTTAAAGCCGGATTTCACCTTTAGGTTCTCAAGACATCTCCATCAGACTCCGTTGGCTTGACCCGAATCAAAGATCTAATCTTGTACTGTCCGAGATGACCACCGTGATCTTAAGGGCGAACCTTAAGACGTGATGACTTTCTCGAAGGAAAATCTCTGTTTGATCCAAGTGTCATGCTAAGGAAATTGTTAGATTAGGACATAATGAACTACGCTTAAACTTTTGTTTGAGGACATCATGACTACGAATAATGTGATTTTAATATTACGTGAAAAATAAATCTCATTTACCTACGAATATTAAGTAATCATTTATATAAAAGTGCAAACATGCACATACTGGGTGATAATAGAGGGGAGTGACAACAGCTTGAAATCATTCTGTAATGACTCGGCTTTGGGTTTTTCGATTCCCTGCTCCCTGCTCATGCTACGCTCACTGGAGAGAGAAAATGCTCAGAGTGATGTTGGAATGAGAAAAAAACACATGCGCTCGACTTCTGTAACAACCTGTTCCTCACCCCTCGTAACCAATGATCCATGATATCCCAGCACGTTCCAATGAGCATCTTCTGCTGTCCAGCGGGAGGAAGGAAATAGGACGATTTGTTCAGAAGAGTAAACATGGCCATTGTCACAAACCGGATGAGCACATAATCTTCAAAAATAAATAAAATTATACAAAATCATATCGAGTTTAAAGGAATAGTTCACCTATAAGTCAAATTCGAATGCCATCCCAGATGTTCAGATTATCGTTTTTCCTTATTTTCTGTAAAAAAATCATGAATCATATACTCACCCTCATGTCATTTCAAACCTGTATGACTTTCTTTCTATTGTAGTACAGCAAAGAAGATATTTTGAAGAACGTTAGTAACCAAACAAAGCCTGAACCCATTCACTTCTATTGTATAAACACAAAACCAATGGAAGTCAATGGGGGTCAGAGTTGTTCGGTTACCAACATTCTACAAAATATCATCTTTGGTGTACTGTCATACAGGTCTGAAATGACATGAGGATATGAAAATGATGACATCATTTTTGGTCAAACTTTAAATTTACGCTCCAAAAGCTTTACCATACACTTACATCATGCAAAGGGCAGCGTGATCTATGTACCACCTTAAGTTAATGAATATTTTTCTCACACAAACCCATCATTTCACATCAGAAGACATTTTTAACCCACTGAATAACTTGGTATGATGGATGTAGAGCCTATGTGCTTTTTAGACCTTCAAAAATTGAGAACCATCGAGTGCCATTACAAAGACAAGGCAATAAAAGTACATCTGGGATAGCATGAGGGTGAGTAAATGACAAGAGAATTTCATTTTTGTGTGAACTATTCCTTTGAGTCCTTACATTTCTTTGTTTTAGAGTAAAATAATATACTATATCTTTAATGTGATCTCAGACTTGTATCCCGGTGTATGGACTAAATTTTAATATTCCTGGCTTTTTATATCACAGTCAGCTTTTCATAAGCAGTTTTTATTTGCCAGCGAGACGGCACTCATCTGATAACTTGTTTCTTAGTTATTAGCGCTACAAAAATGATTGACCTGCAAAATGCCAAATTTCAAACTCTTTTTACATTTTTTTTCCAATATTTTTCTTTTGACTTAACTGCACATAAGCGATACACAAATGTTTTTACATAAACAGATTTCCCGTTCCTGTCACGAAAAGTTGCAGTTCTTGAATCGTACGGATCATCGCTTCAGGAAGGTGAATAGAAAATCGTTTTGATGAATGGTCTCTGGTAATTGGCTCTTTGGAGACTGTTGATGTCTCGTCTTTTCATCACGACGCTTCAACAGCCATCAGAGACACTCAGTGAAATAAATGTTTGAGATTCAAGACACTTCACGTCATTACGGGGTAATTTATGCTACATGAGTGTGGAGGGGTCTGTTTAAATGAAACATGAAAATGAGGAAGAGACTCGTGCTACAAACATGCAATCAGACGCTCTGTGGCAGGCGGATTAACCGAGGAAATCAGAGCAGAGATGACGTGCTGGTGCTCAGTGTGAAGACACTAGATTTGGTGGAAATGATTCTCCCAAAGGGGGATCGTAGGTGTACTGCAGTCATGGGAAAGAGAAATAAGATCCTTCTCAATTATGTTTCCTAAACAGAAATGATGTTTTGGGAATGTTTCTCCTAGGAAAATGACCCTGGTAATCTTACAGTATATGCTTTTTTCTTCTTCTGTGGAACACAAAAGAAGATATTTTGGGAAAAGTCATTTTTGTGTTCATACATCGGCAGTCAATGGGGGCCTGGGTTTGGTTACCAACGTTCTTCAAAATATTATCTTCTTTTTAGGGCAGTCCACGTTAACATGTTAACGTAAGCGTTACATTTTTTCAGATTAACGCGTTATAATATTAAACGCTGCTTCCGTTTATGTTGTAATTTTTCTACTAGCGTTACATTTTACAAGCACGCTCACATTCATAAACCATTTATGCACGATTGAAACAGTTGCTTTGTCGTATTAAGTATAGATAGACAGCGCCCGCCGTCTTCGCCGTCTCCCCAACCCGCGAGGGCGCATCCGAGTCTCCCCGTACGGCTGCCGCTGATACTTCACGGCTTGGGCGGCCTCCTTCGCGATCCTGCTTTTATGCTGGGTTCACACCAAACGCGAACAATCGCATTCCTAGCTCTTTATACCTCGCGGAAATAGTTCATTATTTTTGTATGAGTGATGCGATCTGAAAACTATTTTCAACATTTGCGGAAGACCGGTTTGTGTCATTTGCACTGTCTGCCGCTAGTTCGCGTAAATTCGTGTCTTTGCATTGACTTTGTATGTAATTTACTAGCGCAAAACGCTTAATTCACGTTTGGTGTGAACCCGCTATTAGCTGTGGGACGTGGCACAACACAACGCGACAGCGGTTCAGTCTGAACAGTCACAGGCTTAGGGATGTGTCAGTGAATCTCTGTCAGTCTCTGTCAGACATGAGTACACCAGTATTCAGTTCTCTTTCGTACTTGAATGATCAGATTTTCATAAACACAGACTTCAAAATGCTAAATAAAATCCTAAATGAAAACGAACAAAAGAAAAGAGGGAATCGATGCGTTGTAGCTTTAGCATTAA
Organism: Triplophysa dalaica; assembly: GCF_015846415.1. Lineage (NCBI taxonomy): Eukaryota > Metazoa > Chordata > Actinopteri > Cypriniformes > Nemacheilidae > Triplophysa > Triplophysa dalaica. Next base: position 20,587,832 of record NC_079551.1, read on the forward strand.
AGACTGTAAAGTGTTTGAGAACTTAATTCAACTTCTGTATTTTTCCTACCTGTAAGACAAGGTAGCTCTAAATTATACAATGTTAAATGGTTATAATTAAGGTTAAAATAAAGAAAAAAATATCGTTTTAATAGAGTCATCAGTTGCAGTACTATCAAAATGTTGGCTTTGGTCTGTTGTTTCTACATTAATTTGGAGACTAAATGTGAAAAGTTTATTTAAAAATATTGATATTGTGTGCGATGTTCTGCAGAAGTAAGAAAGTCATACAGGTTTGAAATGACCAGGGAAAAAAATGTTTTAAGTTTCAGAGATCTCAAAACTATCACATCATCACAGTTTAAACCACTGTTCTCTGTTATAAACGGTGCTGTGGCGGCCATCACTATTTGAGTTGTTTTTTAACAAAAGCGATATGAGTTGATGGTACATGATCGGACGTATTAGCCTTATATTCCTGCTGACACCCTTGAGTGGTTTATTAAATGTTAAAAAGAAGATCATTTTCTGTATTGAATTGACCCAACCAGATATTCATTATATTATCATCGTTTGTGTTCAATACTACACAAAAGTAAAACTGATATCAAATGGAATGAGGGTGAGTAAATGATGAAAGAATCCTTATTTCTGGGTAAACTATTCCTTTAAATGACACATAACTGAGAACTCAATTAGGTTTCCTCCCCTATAAAAACGCTATAATGCTTTCTCTGAGCGCATTTAATTTGACAACAACCTCATCTAAACAAACACAATTAGGCAAAAGTGAGTTTTCCCACTGTATGCTTCTATGGATTGTATAAAAACAAATCTATCGAACAGTGGACACGATGGCCCATCAATTTTTCATGCAGTTTTGTTCATGGTTTTAAAATACTTTTAAATTTGTTTTACTTTATTTTCCTGTTAAAGTTAGTTTAAGCATTTTATTGTTTTATCCTTGCTGTCTGAGACCTCATCAAAACAGACCTGCGACCTCCTGTACACAGGATCTCAAAGCACCAGTTCAGAACTACAGCTAAAGCATTTGTACTTGAATAAAAACATTATTTTCCCACATTAAGCTTTTAAACAGTGCTGTGTGGGTTGATAGGAACCGAAAAATGCATTACGGCTAAATATCCCAAGTGTACATCACAAGCTTTTTCCATTAGGTAATGGAGCAATGTTTGTGTAAGCAACACATAAATTGGGGTAAATAATAAAATCCAACATGTAAGTGGTATACAGAGGGCGATGGACTACTGACAGAGTTAATAAGCATTTCGTGATCAAAGGGAATTGAGAAGATTAGCCCAAAAATGAGTTAATCTGTTGCATAAATGAGGACGGCGAATGCGCTGACTGGATTTCACTTACACGCATTGATCTCCCTCTAATCCCCTAAAAAAGCCCATTTCCCACCGATTTTATCAGTGTGGTCCAGTCGCAGTTGACATTTCTGTTATTCCAGTCTGTTCATTAGTGTTGTGCTTTGATCCAATTAACATCCGCTATGTGGGTTTCTGTACTCAGAAACATGTTCGTGTCTAGGAACATTTGAAGACAATTAGCATTTGGACAGATGACACACAAAAATGATGCTGACTGGTGAATGCTAATATATTACCAGTTATGATGTTCCATTGCTCTAAATAACACTAATTAGACTACTGGGGAAACAATGTCACAGTGATTAAATTAATTTTGTTTATGTACAGTAAAACGTGTGAACACTCAAAATCGCGATTAATCATATCCACAATAAAAGTTTGTGTTTACATGAAATATGTCTGTGTAGTATGCATATTAACTTTGTATGTATAAAACATACACATAGATGCATATATTTATAGAAAAATATAAAATATAAAAACTAATAAACATTTCTATATGATTTAAATTATTGGAAAATATAAATAAAAACATGTCAATATTTCCTAAATATTTAAACTGTATATATATAAATATATGCATACATGTATGTGTGTGTTTCTGTGTTTCTAAATACAAAATGTATAAGCACAGTACACAGACATATATTATGTAAACATAAACTTTTATTATGGATGCGATTAATCACGATTAATCGTTTGACAGCCCTACTGGAAACGTCATTTCACGCAAAAAACATCACATTTCACTGCGTTTCAAAGGTCAAGTTTGGTGAACTCCAAGTTGCAAATTCATATCACTTGACAATTTGTGACCAACAGAAATCTAATATGTACAGTTACAGTGCGACCTTTTCAGGTCAAGGAAACACTGAAAATAACGTTCAAACAATCTCATTTTGTACAATTTAGCTTTAAAAACAAAAGCAAATAAAATTGTGCGGATAAAAAAGTTGATGCTTTAGCGTGAAATAGCACACAGAGGTCTGTGTGGAAGTTTTGCATACTCAAATGTGACCGAGGCATTATTGTCGGCATGAAACGGATGTTGTGGTGGTTTTTAAAAAATAAAAGCTGTGTTGTCATTCAGGTATATAACTTTTATTTTGAAGAGACTCTTAATTTGAAGGGCTTTGTCTCGCCGGAAATTTCCTGTTTCACAGGTTTTGTTAGTAGTGTGAAGAGGCTAGCGGGATTTACTCAGTTACATTTCAGTGTTCTGCATGTATTCAAGACTGTAAACGCCACAGAGGCAACGTCGTAAGTAAATAATTTCATAATTGCATTAATAAGTTGGCGATAAAAAGAATTACTTGTATGAAGAAGGCATTTGATTTATTTGTATTAAAAACGTTTTATTTTCACTTATTTACATGAGAAAGGCTCATATTACAGAGCTAAATTGTAATTTTATATTTTCTTTGTTACAGTTTTCACTCTGACCTTGTAAAATGATAAAAAGAGCCACAGTAAAGAGCATCTAAAACTTACTACGACTCAAGTATTCATTTAAGAGGAAGAGTTTAGCTAGTTGTATAGCTGCAGTTGCTACAGTGCAGTGAGGACAACAAAGTGAAAAGACGTTAAAAGGCTGGCGTCATACAACGTGCTAAGATGGAAGTTAAACGAAGTGACAAGATTTCTGCAGGCAGTAAAATAAGTTCGCGGTCATCCGCAACATCCGCTAGCTCGTTAACACGTGCACGAGCCAAAGCGGAGGCGGCTAAAACACGTCTTGCGTTCGCTGAACAAGAAGCTAAAGCTAAAATAGAAAGAGCTGCTAAGGAAGCAGAGCACCAAAGAGAAAAGGCTGACAGAGAAGCTACATATCAGCTGGAAAAAGCAAAGAATGATGCCGAGCTAGAAGCGCTTACTATTCGCAGAGAGGCAGCAATGGCGGAAGCGGAAGCAGCAGTGTGGGAAGCGGCAGACGCTACAGAAAATTACGTGGCGTTAAGTGAAGTAAGCCCATCAGAAGAGGATAAAATGGAACGGACAGAAGAATACATCACAGCTCACTTCATCCCTCAATCACATAAAGGCCACCTTTCTACTGACTCCCCAGCTCATGCAGCCATTAAAGCCAGCCAGTCACCAAGTCAGCCTCCAGGTGCGTACGTTTCACCATCAGTCAAGATAGAAAACCAGGCTCCGCATGGAGAATCTGACAGGCAAAAGGACTCCATGACAAGCCACACCAACTCTAACAGGTCGACACAGCCCTTCTATCCCCATGGGGCACCTACAGCTTCCCACAGTGGACCCACGACTGAACACCTGGCACAGTACTTAGCTCGTCGAGACCTGGTGAGTTCAAGTTTATATCAATTTGACGATCAACCTGAACATTATCGTGCTTGGCAGTCATCGTACAACAGTGCCACTCAAGGGCTAGGCCTCACAGCTACTGAGGAATCAGACTTAATGACAAAATGGCTTGGTAAAGAATCCAGCAACCATGTCAAACGTCTACGGTCAGTGTACATAACTAACCCTTTCATAGCACTAACGAAGGCCTGGGAACGCCTCCAGGAATGTTATGCAGCACCTGAAATAATCGAAAAGGCGCTCTTCGAACGGCTTGAAAATTTCCCAAGAGTTTCAGGAAAAGAACACGTGAAGCTACGAGAACTAGCAGACTTGTTAATGGAAGTACAGTGTGCCAAGGAGGACGGCTATCTCCCAGCTCTCTACTATTTGGATACTGCACGCGGCATTGAACCTATAGTTGCAAAACTGCCTTATGGGCTTCAAGAGAAATGGATTTCAGTCGGTTCAAAGCACAAGGAAGGAAATAGGGGACAGTTTCCTCCATTTGAATTCTTCAGCGAGTTTGTGTGCAGTGAAGCTCGTAAAAGAAACGACCCTAGCTTTGCTATTCCAGGTACTAGCAGCTTGCCTGCGAGGTCTGAAAAAACATTCTTCAAAGGCACTAAGTACCCTATTTCGGTCCACAAGACAGACATCGCCTCAACAAGCCCTGGCATAAACAAAGGTGTCATTGACCTGAACAAAAGCTGCCCAATACATGGCAAGCCACATCCTCTCAAGCGCTGCAAAGCCTTCAGAGCCAAAAAGCTGGAGGAAAGAAGGGCCTTTCTCAAAGAAAAAGGAATCTGCTTCAAGTGTTGTGGCTCAACTACTCACCTCGCTAAGGACTGTCCTAACGCAGTTAAGTGTTTGGAGTGCGAAAGCACATGGCACGACTCTGCCATGCACCCAGGGCCTTCACCTCAAGTCAAAGCCCCCTCAAATCCACCACACAACGGCGGGGAGGAGGAAGAAAGCAGCATCACTAATGCGGTTGTTAACTCAAGCTGCACCGAGGTCTGCGGCACGGGAAACATCGGCTGGTCATGTTCCAAGATATGCCTTGCTAAACTATATCCTAAAGGTCAACCAGACAAAGCTATCAAGGCCTACGTGATCCTGGACGACCAAAGCAACCGATCTCTGACAAGGTCCAGCATTTTCGAGCTGTTTAACATCCATCGCAAACCGTACTCTTACTATCTAAAGACGTGCTCAGGAATAGTGGAAACATATGGGCGCAGGGCTGAAGACTTTGTGGTCGAGTCACTTGATGGAACGGCCACGATCCCTCTCCCACCACTTATTGAGTGCAATGGAATACCCAACAATCGGTCCGAAATCCCAACCCCTAAGGCAGCTCATCATCATCCACATCTTGTCAAGGTAGCAGAGCACATCCCAGAGGTCGACCCTAGTGCCGAGATCCTCCTGTTACTTGGTAGAGATGTAATAAGGGTGCACAAAGTTCGGGACCAAGTCAATGGCCCTCATAATGCCCCTTTTGCCCAACGTTTAGACTTAGGATGGGTGCTAGTTGGAGAAGTCTGCTTGGGGAATGCACACAAGCCTACAGTCAACATCTTCAAGACAACTGTGCTTAGCAATGGCCGGCCCTCCCTACTCAATCCCTGTAAAAACCTCTTGCACATCACAGAAAAGGTGCATCACGGTGGAGAAGCAAGAGAGAGGTTTTCAGAGACTAGCAAGTCTGCAGAAGAAACGTTGGGGCAAACTGTTTTCAGTCACACTGAACAGGACCACAAGCTGGCATCTTCAATCGAAGACGACATCTTTCTGAAACTAATGGACAAAGAGGTTTACAGAAATGAGTCAAATAGCTGGGTAGCTCCTCTCCCATTTAAGCAACCTAGACAACACTTGTCTAACAACCGAGAACAAGCAGTCAGGCGCTTCACATCACTCCAACATAGCTTGAATAAGAAGTCAGAGATGCAACAACAATATGTTGCTTTCATGGGCAAAATGTTGGAGAACGACCACGCAGAGGCAGCTCCACTACTAGGAGAGAATGAAGAATGCTGGTACCTGCCCACCTTTGGAGTCTACCATCCTCGAAAACCTGACCAAATAAGGGTGGTATTCGACTCAAGTGCCAAACACTTAGGTGTGTCTCTCAACGATGTACTCCTTACAGGTCCTGACCTCAACAATTCCCTCCTTGGAGTTTTGATGCGGTTCCGGAAAGAAAAAGTTGCTATCGTGGCAGACATACAGCAGATGTTTCACTGCTTTTTGGTGCGAGAGGACCACAGAAACTATCTGAGATTCCTGTGGTACAAAGACAACGATACAACAAAAGAAATCATAGACTACAGGATGAAAGTTCATGTTTTCGGCAACAGCCCATCCCCTGCTGTGGCCATCTACGGACTCAGAAGAGCTATCAGAGAAGGCGCAAAAGAACATGGGACTGACACAGTTGACTTCGTGGAGCGCCATTTCTATGTGGATGACGGCCTTCGTTCCGTGCCGACTGATGCCGAAGCTATCGACCTGTTACGCAGAACACAGACATCACTGGCTGAATCAAACCTCAGGCTCCACAAGTTTGCCTCAAACAGCCAAGCAGTCCTGGAAGCTTTTCCATCCGAAGACTGTACTACAATCGCGAAAGGTGTGGACTTAGGTGGAGAGGGTGCACCCGCTCAACGCAGTCTAGGTCTCCTGTGGGAGATAGAAAGCGACACATTCACCTTCTCTGTTGGAAACGACACCAAGCCATTTACTCGCCGTGGTGTCCTCTCCACGGTAAATAGTGTTTTTGACCCCTTGGGTTTCCTGGCCCCCGTCACAATCCAAGGCAGACTCCTCCTCCGGGAACTCACCACCGAGCTGTCCGAGTGGGACGTACCTCTACCTGAAGATAAATTCAGCAAATGGAAAGCTTGGCAGGACTCGCTTCAGGAGCTGAGACACCTTCACGTACCACGGACATACACAGCAGCTTCGCTAGAAAAGGCAGTGCATACAGAGCTCTGTGTGTTCTCGGATGCTTCGATCAAAGCCATCGGCGCAGTGGCGTACTTGAAGGCTGTACAAGAAGATGGACAAGCTCACATTGGATTCGTCATGGCCAAGTCAAAACTTGCACCTAAGTCGGAACCAACTATCCCAAGACTCGAACTTTGCGCAGCAGTCTTAGCAGTGGAAATGGCAGACCTGATTCATGACGAACTAGATTTTAAGCTGGATTACACAAAGTTTTACACCGACAGTAAAGTGGTCCTTGGTTATATCCATAAAGAATCCAGACGATTCTATGTCTACGTCCATAATAGAGTTCAGCGCATTCGCCAAACCACAAAACCTGAACAATGGCAATACGTGCGCACAGAAGATAATCCTGCTGACCATGCATCAAGGTCTATCTCTGCCTCATTCCTGGCACAGACAACGTGGTTAAAAGGACCTAACTTCCTGCTCAACCCTCTTCACAAACCAGATCCAGTTGGGTCATTTGATTTGGTCAAACCAGAACTGGACACAGATATCCGTGCACAAGTGAGAAGCTATGCCACAAAGCTGCAAGAGAAAAGCCTTAGCACAGAGCGCTTTCTAAGATTCTCCAGCTTCGACAGTCTCGTTCGAGCTATAGCACTCCTCATTCACATTGTAAGGTCCTTTAAGCTATCTAAAAACACGGACAAGTGTAAGGGGCGGCATAAATGTGATCTGTCTCGTACCCCAGATGAACTATCGCTAGCGAAGGAAGTCATCATTGCAGCTGTTCAGAGGAGAGCCTTCTCAAAGGAATTTGAAACTTTGACCGAAAATAAGTCAATCCCTCTAAACAGCAGCCTTCAACGCCTCAGTCCAACCTTGCAGAACAATCTCATTTGCGTTGGAGGCCGACTGAAGAACGCTAACCTGGACATTGGAGAGAAGAACCCCATAATCCTCCCAAAGGATAACCACGTTTCCCTGTTGCTCGTCAGACACCATCACGCTGAGGTCAAACATCAAGGCCGTCACCTGACAGAAGGAGCCATCAGAGCAGCAGGACTATGGCTCCTGGGAGGAAAAAGGCTCATCAATTCAGTCTTACACAAATGTATTACCTGCCGCAAACTAAGAGGCAAAGTACAAGAGCAACGCATGGCAAATTTGCCTCAAGAGCGCCTCCAAACCTGCCCTCCCTTCACATATGTGGGATTGGATGTCTTTGGACCCTGGTGCATTACCACCAGACGAACAAGAGGAGGACAAGCTGAAAGCAAGCGGTGGGCCATATTGTTCTCCTGTATGAGCTCCAGAGCCGTGCACATTGAGGTCATTGAGTCAATGGACACCTCAAGCTGTATTAATGCTCTAAGGCGTCTTTTTGCCATAAGAGGACCCGCCAAACAACTACTATCTGACCGCGGCACAAACTTCATAGGAGCATGCCGTGAACTGGGAATGGGCGCTGTTCAGAGGTATCTAAACCAACAAGGGTGCTCATGGGAATTCAACCCTCCTCATGCCTCACACATGGGTGGTTCTTGGGAACGACTAATTGGGGTGGCACGAAGAATCCTGGACTCTATGTTTCTTGAACAGCACACTCGGTTGACCCACGAGGTTTTGTGCACGCTAATGGCGGAAGTGACAGCTATTATAAATGCAAGGCCACTGATTCCAGTCTCAAACGATCCTGAAGATCCTTTCATCTTGTCACCATCAATGCTCCTAACCCAAAAAACTGGACTTCCACCTCCACCAGGAGACTTCACAGATAAAGACCTCCTCACCAAGCAGTGGAGACAAGTACAAGCTCTTGCCAACAAATTCTGGAATCGTTGGAGTCGAGAGTATCTGCCAACCTTGCAGCGTCGCAAGAAATGGACCAAATCTCACCAAAACCTGCAAGTGGGAGATATCGTCCTTCTCAAACAAAGTGAAGCTACCCGCAACAACTGGCCCATGGCTATGATCACAAAGGCCTTCTCCGGAGACGACGGAAGGGTGAGGAAGGTGGAATTGAGGACTACAGATCAGGGACTTTCAAAAACTTTCTTCAGGCCAATCTCACAAGTTGTCTTACTTCTTACAAAAGACTGATGTAGGCAGACTCTAATAATTCTTAGGGTTCAATTAATGACCTCGCAGAGGTCAGACGGGGATTGTGTTGTCATTCAGGTATATAACTTTTATTTTGAAGAGACTCTTAATTTGAAGGGCTTTGTCTCGCCGGAAATTTCCTGTTTCACAGGTTTTGTTAGTAGTGTGAAGAGGCTAGCGGGATTTACTCAGTTACATTTCAGTGTTCTGCATGTATTCAAGACTGTAAACGCCACAGAGGCAACGTCGTAAGTAAATAATTTCATAATTGCATTAATAAGTTGGCGATAAAAAGAATTACTTGTATGAAGAAGGCATTTGATTTATTTGTATTAAAAACGTTTTATTTTCACTTATTTACATGAGAAAGGCTCATATTACAGAGCTAAATTGTAATTTTATATTTTCTTTGTTACAGTTTTCACTCTGACCTTGTAAAATGATAAAAAGAGCCACAGTAAAGAGCATCTAAAACTTACTACGACTCAAGTATTCATTTAAGAGGAAGAGTTTAGCTAGTTGTATAGCTGCAGTTGCTACAGTGCAGTGAGGACAACATAAAAGCGCTTGTGGCGGGCTTAAGTGTGTCCTTTGGGAATTGATTGGCAGATTTTTTCTTGAACTAAGTATAACCTCATTCAATTTTGAGAAATGTTTTAATACAAGAATTGAAAAGTCATTTTGTTTCTCAAGTAAACATCTAAACAAATATGAATAAATATATTTAAAAAATAAAACTGAGTAATACATTCAATTTTTACATTGATCGACCCCTGAAGCCCCCAACCCCTGTTGAAACACCACTGGTGCAAAACACGCAGCTCTCGGTTTTGTCAAAGGATCGTGTTCACAACCTTTGAAGTCTTCTTCCAGGCTAATTCTATATACTATATAGGGTTCTCTCAGTCTAATTATATTAAGCATAAGAGATTTAAGACAAGTTTGATTGTTATCTGAAAAAGTCAATGTAGTAAGGCCACACTCCATCAATAAAGATCCCAATGACAGTCCACTGAAGGGGGCTAAACCAAACTGAGCGTGTGGGCTTGACTCTCACTCAGTTTTCAGGATATTGGACACAAATCACCAAAAAAAGTCTTGTTATTACCAATCTTGGCCCTATGCCCCGCTGCCAGCGCTCCAAGGATGAACGGCGAAAATCTATCAGTGTTATGAATGACAAAATATTGATCTAGGTAATCATTTTTAGGTTAATTCATGTCGATTCCCCAGCCGGGGCAATGGTCTGAAATATGACTTCATTTCAGGGCCACTAAATCTAAAAATTACACACAGGCAATCAAAACTTACAAGGTCAGCCTTGAGATCCGGCAAAGCCTCCGCAAGCGTGAGCGGTCCGACTGCGGCAGGTAACTCAAAACGTCAAGGTTGTAATTAAAATTGCAGGCCAAATCTACGTGCCACTCAGCGAGCCAAGACGCTCTCCATCATGTGGACTTAAAAGCTCGATATTAGCCGGCAAGAATCCAATAAGATGCCCCAACAGCATCTCATTTGTGTATCAGTAAGGTGGCGTAAACAATCAAGATATCATCGTCGCCTGAGATGGCCTTGCATAGCGCGTTATGTTGATTTGTGGCTTAGGGAAAAGATGTTTGCATGGGCCTGCAATTAATCTCTATTGAATATGTAACAAAGAAAAATCATTGCAAGGCTGCGGGCGAAGAAACTAATACATTTTATCATCCCCTTGTCTTCCATCTTAAGAGGGTTCACCTTCAGTATCTTCCGTGCAACAGATGCCCATTTTTCTCTTTGAGTCTTCGCACAAAATGAGCGAAGCATCTCTTTCTTTGTGCGTAATATTGTAATACACGGTCTGGGCATTGGAAACAAAACATTACATTCATAAAGTTGACCTAGAAAACTGTGCCCAGACCAAGCAAACTGTACCTCAAGAAAGGCTATTTGTTATGGCAGAACCTGTGGACTTTGCAAACTACATATATTTGCGAACCGTGCCGATGTCAGACGTGATCATCGGACTCATCTATCTTTGAGGAGGCTTTCTGTATCCACTTGAATGGGTTTTAACAACAACCCAGAATAGCGATAGTGTGCATACAAGAAGAGAAGACTGTAAATTAAAGAGGACACCACACCTAAGAAAGAAAAGTCATCATTTAGTTATGCTACTTTACACCACAGACAAGGGGAGAACTGTTGCAAAGTTCATCATAAAAAACAAATAAAAGAATGTATGAAGGTGTGAAGGTGTGAAATGTAAATAAAACACTTTTACATTTATGCATAGTCGAACGTAACAGATTTATTAACACTATTTTCGATGTTTATAATTACACTATGAATACAATTATTTTGCTTTTTTCCCTTCTTGTAATCAAATGGCAGGTGATAAACTTACCATACGTTTGTCCTATGGTGTGACATAGCAATGGCATAACAATGAAGATAAATATCTCTTATGCTATTTTATGTTATAAATATAACTATTAATATTATAAAATAACATATTTGTAACAATTTGTTTTTTTAATATTTGCTGTCACACCATAGGTACATATGTACATTTTATTTGTCAACTGCAACTTGAAAACTGAGTTTAGCACTTCTTTTGTGATTTTCATATTTTGAATCATTTTGATTTCTATACAATAAAATATTATGAAATAAAACGGCACAGCATTTTAACTGACCTCCTCTTTACTGGTGATTTACAGACATTTCTTTGTGTTACTTGGAAGCACAGCTGAGAGACCACAAAAAAGAGAAAGAAGAAATGTCTCTTGCTAACTTGATTTAGCCTGTTTTTATAGCGGGTAAATGGATGGATGCTGGCATGGTGAAAGCTTTGTATATCATTTTGACCTCCGGGATCTCTGACATTTTCTACATTTGCTCTGAGAAATGTGACAAAAGCACCCAACGATATTCGAGTAAACAATAGACTCCAACAAAAGCATTTTGGGTTTGAAAAACAAACTAATTTTACTTCTAGTAAATAACAAAAGATAATACAATATGTTTGTGCATTCTCTGCTGAATTTATGTAAGTCAAAAGCTCCTTGATTTGAATAGCAGGCATGTCACTGCAAGAAGTGATTATTATGAGTTGCATTCAAACCTTTTTGTTTTTGCACCTTTAGCCTTGCAGAAAAAACAATCAAAACTTTCTTTAATCAACAATCACTTCTGGAGATCTTACAAGTAGAAATCATACAAAAAATAGAAAAATATGTCAGCAAAATAATATAATATTAGGGACATGCTGAAAAAACATATAGGATTTACCTTATTTTCGGTAATGTATATTATACTAAAATAAACTGTGTGCAAAACTTGACAAAATGTGAGTAAAACGTACTTAATTTAGTTTAATTTTAAAAGCTGTGCTTAAAATATAGCAGTAGTTCTATACCAAATAAATAATAAAATTAGAAATAAAAAATACTTTAACAAGAAACCCTCTTGCACTAATGTGGTTATTGATCGCTTGTTATTTCATTCATATTGGCGGTTGATGTTAATATTTACTTAAAAATGCAATTTACCCTTTACGACTGTTTTCATTTACATTTTCACTTTACATAAGGTTCTATAAGATATTATCTCATTAACACATTAATTTTTGTGTTCAATAGCATAAAGTCGTATACCTTGTAATCTATAATTTTGAAATGTACTTTTCCTTTCCCAAATTCTCACAATCCTTCCCTCTTTAGCATTCTCACTCTCTGTCAGCACACGACAAACATTTCAATTATATAACCTTGTTTTGCATCACTCCAGGAGAGAAACGGTTACTGTCTATAGCATTAAAAATTTAAAGTGAAGCCATAAGACGGTAGCGCGAACACAGCGTAAACAAAGTAAATGAGCGACCAGGCTCCAGTGGGAGCAAACGTGTGATTCAAAGAGGGCTTCCTCTTGAACTTAAAAGCCATGTTCCCACACAACTTCAAAGCCAATGTTTTGTCACTAGGAAAACTGTGTTTAGTCTCTCTTCTTTGTTTTTATTGTGCTGAAGCAACAAGAGTGAAAAAACACAAAATGAAACATTAAGTAGATCAATCCAGAGAGACTGAAATGCACTTAGTCGTTTTTCAGAGCACTGAGGCACGTGCAGAAGCTCACCACAGATGTCTGGAACAATGAACGGAATCATCTTTGTGTAATGTGCGGTATATTTGTCGACAGAAAATATTAAAACTTTACAAGGTTTGATTCGGTAACATTGGTAACATACTGTAATTCATTAACCCTGTTGAATGGTAAGGTCCATAAATGTTAAAGGGACAGTTCACCAAAAAATTATGTCTTCATTTACGCTCCCTCAAATTGTTCCAAACCGGTATAAATGTCTTTGTTCTGATGAACACAGAGCAATATATTCGGAAGAATGCTTATAACAAAACAGATCTTGGCCAGCACTGTTTAGGAAAAATTACTTTATATATTTTGGGGTTCTGTTGAACACATATTTTGAAGAATGTAGTAAAGCAAACACTTCTGGGACACTTTTAACTCCAATTGTTATTTTTCCTACTGCTACTAACAGTTGGTATGACAATACTCATAAACACACAACTGGTAATGTGAATTATTAAAAAGTAAAATGTTACTGTGATTTTTTGTAGTAATATAAATCATCTTTGCTCTTTTTCTTCTCAGCAGCACATTGTACTAAAATGAAAAACTACAAGACAGGCAAACATTTTTTTTTTTAAAGAAAACAGAACATCTCAATCTGCTTCTGAAAATGGGAAATGTTCAGTCTAAGACGAAGTATCAAGGCAAACTTTCTTCCTTGATTTTATGTGACCATCCCGGGAAACTAATGACCCAAGATTTTAATGTGCCCTGTCCTCCAGACTGGTTTCATAGTTAAGATTTTTATCTGCCTTTGGAGGTGGTGTCTGAGTCACAGGTCCTGAGGTGGGAGTGGAAAAATACTGGAGTGCATCCAGGAGCTTCGTACTCAAAGGGGAAGAACATAGAGGTGAATGTAAAGGTATCTTGATGTCAAAGACCGGAGAAATAATGAAAGAGATGGTGAAAGGCAGATCATAATACTCCCATTAATTTTTTTGTCATACCTAAGAAGACTCTTAGTTTCTCCTAAAATTCCATAGAATACAATATATTAAAGGTGCCGTTCTTTGGCTGTTTTTAAAGCTTTGATTATGTTTTTTGTGTGTTTAACAATGGATGTTGATGGTTCTAGTTTCAAAATCACTTTATATTTCACATTTATCAAGTCTTTTGTTCACTGCTCCCCCTCTTCTCACAAAACAATCAGATTTTTTTCCAATTTCCATAAAGTCCCTCCTTCGGAAACGCTCTGATTGGTAAAGCTGACCCAGTCTGTCGTGATTGGTTCCCCGCTTGGAGCGTGTGTCTGAAGATGTCCCACCTATACCATATCAGCCAGCTTTCACTTCACAGGCTGTTGTGATTGGTCGGTGCCCCTCTCAGTGCACGTGTATTCATAAGCTTTGGCTTTAAGCAATACACGGTAACAATGACATCAACTTCACTTCATCAGTTAAACACAAGCGAATCGATCGAAGGGTTACGGAGGTCTGCTAACGTCATTATACGTCATAACGTCAACGTGCATGTGCAAACGTCAATCTTTGTTAGCGACCGCAATTTTTCAGACGAGGGAAATGACACCAGACTGATTGGGTCAAACCGGTTATATTAAAGAACACTAGTAATAGAAGCTGCGAAATAGTGTATTTAAGTGCTTGCTTTTCATGATGTTCTTTTGTTTCATATCTCCCGGTTGCACCAATGGTCTAAAAGATTGATAAGTATTGTTAAGTATCCAAGCGCTATTTTAAGTGGGAATGAAATTCTAGATCTTTTCTACTGGGTATACAGCATACACCTGCGTATCACGTAGACTACACCACTGAGGTAGGCAGTCCACAAACCTGAACCCATTCGAAAGCCATTCAAGGCAGTGTATTATAGTGATTTTACTAGTATTTTCAGGTTCATTCATACCCCTCACATATAATTGACCCTATCGGCTGAGCAGTAAAAATAAGAAGATTTAGCTCCCCATATTTGATGAATCTTCCGCAGCTATCCACTGGAGCTCTTCATTTTCCGTTCAATTTTGTCTGACTCTGTACAAATAAGATGTTGAACCCAATAATAATTCCCAAAAAATGAACTGCACGGGTCTCCATGTTAAACATTTCGGCCAAAAGAAAGGTCTCAAAATGATGAATTACACAGAAACAAATGCGAGGTGAACTGTTACATTGCCGTGTAAGGCATACTGGCACATGATGGAAAGATCAGCAGTTACGTTTGCTCAGCGATCCAGGCGAAGGGCAATTCAGAAACAAATATCTATACTGATCGAAGGAGTGCACAGTAGGAGAGCAGCAGAAATCACTGCCTACATCACTTCATCCGGTCTTTAGACTCGCAATCCAACCCCTGCCCTGTCACTCAGCCCTCAAATAACAAACATATCAGCCGAAAGGGCACAAACAGCATAACCCGGCATGACAGACTAATGACTAGACAGCAGTCTTCTTTCATCTCCAACAACATAGCGCTTCCTTCCTCATAGATCTTGTTTTCAACTTCGATGCACATGAGGCGATGACTCCAGTAATTAGTCAATGAAATTCTTTTTTTTTTTTTGCGAAGAGTGCCACGTACAGTAACACACAATCGCTTGGCAAGACATGACTGTTATTGTGTGCTTCGATTTTTCTGCGGCGTGAAACAACAAAGGACTGGAAAACACAGTCGGAGAATAAACGCAGATTGAAGGATTTAGAAACCCAGGCGGACAACCGAGAGAGGCTGGAGCTATTTAACAACATTAAGGATAACCAAAAAGAGCAGCATGCGTGCCCTGAGGTGGAACTGTGATGCAAGCACGGCCCACCATGACAAAAAAGTGATCGGAAAACAATGTGAGAGTGATAAAGCGGATATAAAACGCTTTTATTGTGGGGCTTACGAAGCGAGAGAAAGGTGGGATTTTCTAGGAAACAAAAGGGAGCCTTGTCCATTCGCTGACGGAAAAAACGCTCCCGGAAGGGATCCGAGGAGATTTTACTGTCACCGGAGGATTTAAGAAGACTCGGGTAAAATATTAATGTGCCTTTTCTTCACTACCCACTAAACAAATGCTGTGGTTTCTCAAGGGATGCGTTTGAAGCGGAAAGAGTCCAGAACGGTGATTAGCACCTGGATCAATTCAGATCCAAGTTGGCTTCACTGTCGATTGCTAAAGGATGAGCTCTTCAACTACTATCTTTTGTGGGCCAGATTATCCAAATGCGAATTTCAGTGAGACGCATCGGTTTTAGACCCAAAGCAGGGTGTATAAAAGCCTCATTTTCAGTCCGTTCCTCTTTGAAGGAATGGTTTTGGCCTCTTTTTTTGGGCCACCACCAAAAGCCCTGCTATCAGACTTTCAGCAAAACCATAAGGTTGCTAAGTACCGGGTATAGCAATGATTCACAATGTCTTAGTTCATCATTGCCTCTAGGTTTTCTGAGATAATATTTTTCCTTTGGTTTCCTACAAAAGACATTATAGCGGCCATAAAACGATACATTTAGCAGAAGCTCCCGCCAACTGTCTGCATTGGCAATGAAGGAAATGGCCAATTGCTGAATGGTAATGATTGCGTGGCTGGTGCCCACTTTCAGTTCCCACCTGTTAGGGCTACTGGGCAAATGTTTCCCCTTAATACTCATGAGCTAAACTTCATTGGCAACAACATAAACCTAACATCGCCGAAACTTTCGGTAGACCTCTACAAAGAATCATAACTGTTGAGTAGTTGTAATTTAATGTAATACAATGAATAAACAACGAGATGTTAAAATAAATTAATGATAACATAAATACAAAATAATCGTCATATTATAACCAAAAACAGACCAAAATTTAACGTCGGCCCAGCGTGCTCGTCCGATGAAACCGTCTATAAGGGTATATCTGTAGAAACCAACAAGAAAATGATGAAATTGTCAGTTGTTTGGCAACCTCTGACAGATGCCAACCAGCTTCTTCCAAATCTCATCCATCATTATCGGAGTCTGTGAAGGAACGGATATCAGCATTTCTGACAAACGCTTTCCCCAATTCAGCCTATCAACACCAAACTAGAGACAGCTGTAGGTCTAACTGTTGACTTTTCGTGACACTGGTTGTCTTTTTCTTGCCGTTCTTGCAAAAATAGTAAAAAATCCAACTGTCATACTGTATATACTGATACACTTTTTCAAAACTTTCACTGGAGGGTTTTAGGAGACACAAGTCAAATAATAAAGTGCATTTTCTTTTCTACTTTCTACTATCTACTATCAACCAATTCTGTGATTTTCCAAGGGACGCATTATAGGAGAGATGGGTCCATATTTCATACTGTACAAGTGGAACAACACCTTTTTTTAAACACAAAAGAAATGTATTGTAAAAGCATGAATCTACCATTCTAAGCCAATTGACTTTCATAATTTGATGTATTTTCTTATTTCTAAGATAACTGGATTTTTTATCTCAAGAATAAGACCCTCTTTTGTATGAAGAGTATCAAGTCACCTCACGTTTTACATTCATTTTATTCCTAATAATGTGCATCTATTTAAAACTCCAATAACACCAGAACTCAGTGTTAAGAATGTGATTATGGTCAATGTTGACATTCGTGATCAAGTTCAACACTAAAGCAAAAGAATAATGCCCGACTCAGTCGACAAACACTGCTTTATCTTGCTAATCGAGAGACTTCTCAGAACAAAACAAGCCTCAGCAGAACATAAGCCGGACATATGCTCTTAGCGGCTGCTTAATCTTGCTTTCATGAGGTAAAACCTCAAGCAGTCTCTCGAATGGCGCACCCACCCTCTAAACAATTCGCATTAATATTCCACTGGCCATATTTCCATTTGTTAGGGCACGAAAATCTCTCACTACCCACACAGCTTAAGGGACTCTGGGAGAACCGAAAAGGTCAAATCCCCTACGTGAGCAGAAGAAATGAATACCGCACGTCGGAAATATCAACAAGCTAGCAGAAAACTAATAATAAGGAATATATGATTTACAATATTCATTTCCAAAATTGTGATTCATTATTTTTCTATTTTTAGAATTAGGTGCGTCCCAACTGGTATTTGCAATAACCGTGATATTATTTGCTGTGATTATTGATATACACCTTTGATCTTTAATTGTAATTATATTGTGGCCATGATAACCGTGTAGTGAAAATCTGATATTGTGACAACCCTAACTGAAACACTTTTGTCATTTAAATGCTAAAACAAATATTTTTCAATTGTTTAACATTTTGTAATAATTATGTTTTGCGATTCTTCTGACCCTGAAATGGCACACATCACTTTTAAAATAAGCATATTGTCACAAAATGGCCACACAGGTCTTTTAGTTTAGCACTTTAGAACCATTTTACTACTTTTAATAGGGCATTACAATTATGTCATCAGCACAATAAACATCGTCTTGAAATGGTCTGTTCCTTCCTGTCTCCCAGCATGCACCTTGACATCAGTGCCATTAGAAGCTCATAGATCTGTCATCAAGAATGTCTGACAGTCTAATCTATTTTACAGCCTCTTTTACAGGTCTTTTCGGAGGGAATCCAAGAGAGGAGTCCACAACACAAGATGAAGTGCAAGTTGAGAGACAAGAGCCTTGCAAGTAAGATGCACTTCAGCCGTCCATTATCCAGTAATGGACTTAAAAAGAAAAGTGAGAACTGCTCTCCTAATGGATGGGGAGGGTTCGGTTTCCTGTTGGATTGCCTCCAAAAATCGAAATGATTGGCTGTTGAAGTCATAATGTGCACAGAGGGTCAGTTTAGATATTTAAATGAATCTTCTACATCTATATGTTCATCGATATACGAACTGTGAACAAATGGTGAGCGAAAAGCAAATCAAAAAAGTTAAACATAAAATCAAAATTAAAACAATTTATGTTCTTAATCTACGTTCCGGGTCCCAGAGTGAGCTCTACTCTAAAGAACGAAATGTTTTCATACTCATTTAGCCTATTAAAAATGTATAACTTGATCATGCTTTAAAATGGTTTTCTTTTGAATGACATCACGAATGACTCTTTCTTTTCAACCAGACGATATGTACCACCACCATCAATTCCAAATGAACAAAATCAATCGTCCCGATTCATTTAACCCTGAGGGGTCCAAAGTTTTTTTTGTTGTGCCCTGGGGAAGTTTTAACAACCTACGTACCAGCATTCTCAAACTGTAGATGTGGTTATGTGTACTGTTATGTTGTTAATGCAATTCCTCGTCAATTTAGCTTGAACTGTCAATGAATAACTGTGCAGTATACAGTGCATATCATTCGCTAAAATGTTTTATTAAATCCACAATTAAAACAAAAAAGCATGCCAAAATGCATTAACCAATGACCCCGTGTCTGCTTTAAACCCGTATTTGACTAAAATCATTTGATATTTTTTATAGTAAAACATCAAGGTTACACTTCCATCAACCTTTAGCGTAACACCTTGACAGGCTAAAGTCGGCATACACACGCTCTCTTGAGATTGTAAGCTTGTGGGCTAGCATAGAATGCTAAAAAGAAATGTGGTCTTTTAAGCTGGCACTGAATTATTCAGAGCTCATTTGTTTTGGAGTGCGCCATTGCTCTACAGAGCTATTAATACTGAAACAACATGATTTCAGGCGGAAAAAAGACTCAAATTGAGCTAAATGCCTTGGTTTTCCTAAGGCATGGTGTTGACAAAGGATTTTCAGAAGGAAAAGCTATTGGTTACAATGCACCTTTTATGCCAACTGCTATGTAACACTTTTTCGGCACTAAGTGCCCTTTACTCACAGAGGCAAAGTCTGTCTGGTAAAGAGCATTTTATAAAACATTGCTTATTACTGGAATATGAAACTGAAATGGGTTCACCTTGGATCTCTGCAGGGCACAAATAATATTTCTGATGACGCATATCACTGTAAATCTGAAATGATCCGACTCGTTTATAACAATGCAGAGAGTGCAAACAAGAATGTGGACGGTATTTGAAGCATACTGTAACGAAACTGAAATAAATGAATAACAGTGAAGGGATAAACGGCTACCCGGAAACTCCCATGGTGCACTGCTCGTGTCAAGAATTCTGTTTGAGGAAGTCGGCAAGACTGAAGCTTGTCTTCGGGCCCCTGCTTCTGGTTTTAATGTAGGATTTGTGGCTGCTCAGTTCCGGCAGTGTTTTTCCTTTTAAAGTAGCAGATATCAGCCGTGGCTGCATTGTGAAACCTGCAGTTTAAAGCACATCCTCAGGCCACAGGTATTCCAGTATTCTCTGCAGCGCATCTGAATACATTTGCTATTTCAATGAAGCACGTTTGAATAAAATGATTTTACGCCTGGTTAAACACAAGGCGGATGGCGTGTTTTCGATGCACAGCTTGTCGTGTTGTATTCGAAGGGGCCGGAGGTGCATTGGGGTCGTTAAGCTGTCTTGGCGATTCATCATGAGCAAACTATGTTGCATAATGAAGTTACGAGTGGACGATTAACACATTGACAATTCATAGGATGGATGAAGAGCGTAACCTCCCATGTTCAACCCTAATTACTCTTCGGAATGTGGAGCAGACAGCAATTTGCGTGACAAATTCGGCTTGGCTAGTACATGTGCAAACAATGCAAAAATGTAGAATTAATAGTGAATTGCCAGACTGCATAGATAACTACTCTTCAGCTAACTAAATACTGTTTTTTTGGCAAAAAATATAACCTAAAATAGCAAATATATATTTATTTTGCAGTGTTCTGTACACCCATGCCGTCTACCCCTTCTTTGGCAACCATGGTTTCCCAACCACAACTGGATTGTGATTAAATATCTCACACTACACAGACTCCATCTTGTCTGCAAGTCAATTTCAATGTATAGCCACGCAATTCAGCTGTGCATCTAATACATTAATCAACCGTTAATTTTACAATTGTCGAACAAGCTTTTAAACAAACCACAATTGATCAGAGGCGTCACTCCTGCAACACTTTTGGCAAAGGTTAAGGCACATCTCATTAGTCTGTCATTACCATCCTCTATTCCACAGATTGATCTTCTTTGATCTCTTTCAAAGACAAAAGAAAGAAATCAAGTATATTCCCATTGGTTCTTTGAATCTCTACGGCGTGTAGACTTGTAATGTACTGGCTTTCCTAATATAGCAAAGTGGCAGTGAATTCTCTGCGTGTACAATTTGTACGCCACTGGCGCTCATGGAAGGGTAAAGCTACGGAAGCTAGATGAATAATGTATTGGCGAAAGGCCTCGCTGTGTGAAAAGCTCTCATTGATATGTTGGCGCTGCGTTCCCAGCCTGAAAAGAACAGAGGGAGAGACATCTTAATAACAGCTTCCCCATTCGACTCTTCACTCCACAGGGCACTAAATTGTTACCTGATCACAAGTCGAGTCTAGTGACTGACTAGCTAATACCCCTTGCCTCTACTTTTCTTTTGATCTGCCGCTATTACTAGACTTAAGCTTGAAATCGAGCGCAAGTGATCGCAAGCAAGCAATGAAGGGCAACCGTCTATCCATGTACTTAGGAGCGATGAGGTCTTTTCAGGTTGTAATAGTGCGATTAAGAATTATTGCATTTATGACGTGAGCGCACATGAACAGCATAACAAGTATTTACTTGTAGGAAACTAGTACGACTGTCTTCAGGTTCTGATTTTACGAATTGAGGCGTGTCAATATACTTCATTCAACCTTTAAGAAAACCGGTATCCATTCTAACGTCATACAAACAACATTGTACTGTCAAACTTCATAATTATAACATTTTATTTTTATGTTATTTGTTATTACCAGACATAAGCTTGAAACCGGGCGCAAACGATCACAAATAAGCAATGACGGACAACCGTCTATAACCATACTTAGGAACGCTGAGGTCTTTTGAGGTTGTAATAGTGCAAACAAGTCGTGTCGGGATTATTGTATTTTTGACATGAGTGCGTTCAACCTTTAAGCAAACCGTTATCAATGTTAACGTCCTACAATCAAAATCGTACTGTCAAGTTTCACATTTATAACGTTTTATTTAAATGTTATTTTTATATATTTCACTTACAATAACTACTTGTTGGCTCAGCTTAAGAGGTGACAGTATTAAGTTGTCGGACTGCATTTCACATCATTCTCTTTGCAGCGCAAGAAAAAACAGAAAAAACATAAAAGAGACAGCTAATTTTGTGTTTCGCTGTAGTATAAAAACTAAAACAGAAAAATTTATTTAGTTTCCCAGTGCATATTCCTGACCAAACTCTCTTGAGCATGGATCATTTTCAATCACGCCTTTTATGCTCGTAAATACGAACTTCTCAGCAGAACCTCAACGCATCATACTTCCAACTTGATCTCTTAGGAATTTCAAACTATTTACGAGGCAGCTAATTCGTAAGAAACAGGGATTATGCGGAATATTCCAAACGGTGGACTTTTTCAGTGTGGTCTACTTTGTGACGCTACCATATAGATTACTGACACTCACAAGGATGTGTTCCTGAGGCAATTATTGAGACAAATATTGATAAAAATTCAACAGGACATCCTGGAGGCAAAGAATCTGTTCGTAATTTAGCAACAATTATCATCTAAAGACACTGGAGGTCACAAGCATGCTCCATATTGTGAAGCTAAGTAAGGCGAAACGACAAAACTACAATTTTCTCTGACATTTTAAATTCAACATTTTAGTCAAGTGCACTTCAGGGACATAAAACTTGTCAGAACAGCCCTGGTTGACAGGGAATCTATTTCTTGGGAACAAACTGCGCAGGTAAACAACTTACACAAAAAAGCTGGACCCAAAGGTATTTCATCTAAAGCGCCCTAAATACTACATTTTGGTGTGAACTGACTAAACAGTGCAGCTATTTTACAAATCCCCAACAATGCGATTTAAATAGATGCTAAGTAGGAGAGGTAATATCCTGAGATTGAGACATTATTCTCAGCCTCCTTTTGATGCTAATGAGGCTTATTATAGAAAGTGCAGTATTAACCAAATCAGCCTTTGACCGGTTTAATTAACATTGTGCTACTAGCAAGCAAACGGAAGGTAAATTGAAAAGAGACACTTCTGTACATTTTTATCCAATGGGCAGCTCTGGCGTGTATGTCCAGACTCATAGGGGCGGTTTCCCGGACAGGGCTTAAGCCTAGTCCCAGACTAAATTAAATGTTAGAGGTGTCTTAATCTAAAAAATGCCCACCGGTAATGTTTTTTTGTAACTTTTGTTTTTAAAAACTATTTAAAAAATTCTAATTTTACCAAGGCCTAGACCTGGCTTAAACTAATTCCTGTCCGGGAAACCGCCCCATAGTGTACTCAAGTAAAATTTTGACATTTTTCAGTCGATGAAATGGTTGAGTGTGGCTATACACTCCCGGTAAATTATGCCAGATTGTCTTCCTCATCTCCCCCAACTTGGCACTCATGCCAACCTCACACCATTCCAATTCAGTTCATTACTAATCTTTAGAACGTCTTGGCTGTCTTCTAGATAATCTTGCAATATTTTTTTTCGAGTTAGAAATTTCCCAAATCACCTAGCAGATGTTTAATCGCAACCCATGATGCCCGAAGCAATGGCATCGACACTAACACGTACATTCATTGAATTAATGCGTCCACAGTCTCAATGTCAGCACTTCCACTATTGTCACCATTATGTTAGCTGCCAAATTATCCGCTGCACTTCCTAGATTGAATTTTGATACTGATTCAGCAAGACCTAATGAAACACAAAAAATTTTGTTTCTTGCAGAACGACCAGTCGTTGTTCTGACCGTTACCCAAAAACCAATGAGACGGTATGAACCATCACTTTAGAGCCATTAACAGACAAATCACTTTGAAAAAGTTACACATAGTGGTTTCGTACATCAGAGCATCTGTTGTGCAGTGGGTCTGTAAACCGTAATACTGATGAAAACATTATCCTTGATGCTGCAGTTGATAGATCAAAGGTTTCGACTGGATTCCTTTGAGGCCGGACCGCTGCAAGTGATCATTTTCAGAGATGTAGTTTGGATATTATTCTCCAAAGCCTTCAAAGGAATTTGAAGAAATGGAGAAAGATGATAGAGACATTCAAATAGCCCAATTTCTATCTCCCGCTTCCATGAGCTGATCGCAAATGTGTAGAAACGGGCGAACTGTAGTTTTTACAACTCAAATCAAAGCAGTTTTCCAAAATTACATAGACATACTAAAAGTTGGCCTCAGAAACTAGGATTTTGTTTTTTACAGATATACTGAACCCCCTTATACATTGCAGAAAACTGCTATGGACAAAGTAATGATGCAGCCTTCGGAATTTCCAACATTATACAAATTTTATTTTGACATCCGTTGCACTCTTTCTAAGAATTGCTGACACGTGGGTGCAATATGAAAGGGTTGGGCACCATCATTGGGTATTCACTTTCATGGCTACAATTTCATAAGAATTTGCCGCCTTGTAAAGTAGGTGCGAATTCCCATAAGGTCAAGTTTTGTACAGATGAGCTTCACTTTTCTATGACTCTTTTTTGTATATAGCTTTAGGAACTTCAAGATCAAACAAACTGCCGTAACAACTGAGTGATCTTGCAGATTAAAATTCGGAAATTAAAACTATTCAAATTTCAAAGTTTCACCACCGCAATCTCACAGAAGTCTGACTATGCGCAAGCCACAAGGAGCCGTTTGCCAAACAAACTCTCATATAATATGAATGGATCTGTCGTCTATCCTCGCCTGCCCTCTCGGGCTGTAGTGTGTTTATTTGGAAGACCATCTGAATGCTCTGCTACTCAAAGGAGAATCGCAACACTGGCCGGATCTTCTGCAATTTTAATGAGGATCAGACAACATATGAAGTCATTTCAATGCAATATTAATGAAAGGTTCCAACTGAGATTCTTCAGAAAGTATTCCAAAATACTTTTGAAGTGGATGGAGTTTAGAAGAAAACTTTTCATTAACTCATTTAGTGTGAGAATTAGTTAAGAACACTTTATTTTACGTTCCCCTTGTTTGACGTTACATGCATTTAATATATTATTTACTATGAATTAGGTGTAATTAAATGTAACTAATCCTGAACCAAAGGCTAACCCTACAGTAAGTACGTGTAGTTAATTTTTATTACGCCGTACTTAAAAGTGTAATTACACATGGGGACTGTAAAGTAAAGTGTAACCATTTTTTTAAACAATTTAGTTATGTTTATAATGACAAACATGTATAAAATATAAATATATTCACTTTTTTCAATGTAATATAATGGAATTTCAAGTGTAACAAGACATAAAAGACGTAGGATCTGCCTTGTTTTGGATATCTTCCAGGATACTTCATCTGTGCTACTTAAATGTCTTACGTAATAAAATAACTAATAAAATATTTAACCTCAAATCAATATTTTGTGGTTGATAACTTATTTATGTGGAAAGTAGCAGTGTAATAAGAAGGATAATGTACAGCAAGCCAGTCATTCGTGCAAAATTTAACCAGACAGGGTGATCAGGACCCCAAACGTTGGGCATATTTGACAAAGTAGACCAGTCCAACTATTAATAGCGATACGTCCAGAATAAAAGTTTGTATTTAATTACATATCTATGCACTTTGCATATTCATTTTGTATTAATAATCACATACACATGCATGTATATATTTAATATTATATTTGTTGTTTGTGGCGTTCTCCTACCATATTACAATCAAATAACATTAACACTTCTGTTATTGTAGAGGGTTTGTATATGTTTGACTGTACAGAACAGGTAAACCTCTCGTTGTTGCTTAGCACAAGACATTTCCATGCGTGGTTAGTCTTTAAAACAGCTGTGCATTTCTTTTATAAAGATCTGTACCATGCTTGGAGATGAATATATGCTCCTAATTCAATATATGAAACAACTAGAGCGCTGCAAACTATGACCAACCATAAATAAATCGTCCCAAGAGCATTCTTGACTTTCCAGAAATTCTCCCAGGTGCATCTTTCCCCTCTAGTGGGCAGAAGTTCAGTGACCGCATTTACTTCAAGTCATAAGTAACACATCAAAGTCTTCACAGTAGCATATACATGCACAAAGTGCACTTCAAGTAATCTCGGCAAATTTATTGAGCATGATACAGAGCTGTGAACTCGTTCATATGATGAACTATTCCCGCTATTTCCCATGAAATAAGTGCTATGGCAACTTATGTATGAGCGTCAAAGCAAAAACTGCCATTCCAATACATACGAAAATAAGGAACAATAATAACTTTCTTTTCTCCTCTGATCCTGACTGGACTGGAAAATGGCATCACAGATAAACATTGAAAACGAACACGCCACGGCGGCCTCCAAAGCAAATTCCTGGCATGCAAGGCTTCAGCAATATTTGGATAGGAGTAGTTTTTTAACAATGTTAGTGTTTAACAAATATTAACAAAAGACGTCTGTGAATTCGTGTACCGCTCAGATGGGATTGGGATCTAGTTTAACTGAGATGCCGGTGTGAGACACAGAAACAAACAAGATGTGTGATGTCATTTACTGTCTGTAAAGTCTCATTCATGGGAAAAAATCTGCCGTTTGCTTTTTGTAGAAAATGTCCAAAAATTATTTCTATGATACGCAAAGTGGTTTGTAGAAAAAACTCTTAAAGGGGTGCTGCAATGGTGTGTTATGCATTCCGACTTCTTTACAATGTTAAACATGCTTAACATGGTCAACTTGTCAAAAAACGAGTTGGGCGTATGAAGTAATATTTCTGTGCTCAATAAACTCGTACAGGTTTCAGAAAGTTTTTTCCAAACATATAAAACTCTTTTGTAACGATTTTTTCTTAGTCCCTTATGGACAATTCTCTCTGAAAAGCATGCCTACACGGCAGCAAGGAGAGCAGGAGAAGGAGCATACGTAGACGTCACTTTCACTTGTAAGCAGGAGAGAGAGAGATCATATGTTCGCGAAGTTCAGGTGTTTGTTTGTTCACTGCATTTGGGTGATGAATGTTATATAAATTGTGGATATAACGCTGGATTTGGAGATCGTTTGAAACTGATATATGGAGCCGTCCCAGCGCTAAAAGATGCCGAACATGAACCGCATGCGGTGAGTGAAACTGATGTCTGTGTTTTGTTGACAATGTGTTTTAGTTCAGCCTACCCCTCTCCCCCGCATGCACCATATGATTTCGGAAGTAATCGTACAGCTGTATCTATCTTTAATAAATATGTTCAAACTAAATACTCTTCGAAGATACAAAGTATGCAATACTACTCTATAGGTACTCAAGATTAATATGAGATTGGCCCCCGTGTCTTAGGGCCAATTTAAGTGCCAAGATCCATCGTTATCTGGAAGCGCAGCCATGTATGTGACAATACTGAAAATAGTATTTACCTGACTATGGAAAACCATGCACTAAAAATAAAACAAATGCTTTAAAAACTGGAAGAAAGACCTCACATTGGTATTTGAACCACCAAATGTTGATATCTGATATCTAAAATGAATCATTCAAAAGGAAAGTGACAGTGTAATAAATCTGGATTAACGGCTGCAGTCAAAATGTCGGAATTGGCACGGTGTAGTGTCTATGAAACATTTGGAGACATACTCAGGTTTAACATGCACGTGTCATAGAATTTGGGATTTTTAGTTTTAGCATTAGAGGACAAGATCAGCTTGCACATCCGAACAGAAATAAAACCGGCATATTAGTAAAAAAGTAAAATCTTTTTGGTGCCATCAATCAACCAAAACCATAACCCTTTATGTAAAAATCTGTTTCATCCCTTCTCCCGATTTTACACGAGGTATTGTAAAATTGTCTAGTCTGACTGATTCACAAGCTAATATAAAAATGTTTGCAAAAATAGCGCACAGACAAACCGACACAAAGAGGTGAGGTTAAAATATGTTTTACAACACGTGAAAAGACTTGCGACGAAGTGAGAAATGCTGCAAATGTAGGCTCTCTACACCACTGACAGTCTTGTGGAGTCATATTCCACCTCTACACTAAATTGGACAGTGGCTCCAATTAACACAATGTGCTGAGCTTCCAAAAGTCTCTAAAGTTGTGTGAATCTGGGAAGAATCCATATGTGAGCTGTTACAGCATCAAGAGAGATGTCCACAGCTTTCTATTTGAACGTCAGGACAGTGTTCTTCATATAACGCATTGTCTTCTGCAAACAGCACGAGCTGATGCATCTTCTCCATACAGCGCGCAGCACAGAGCACCGGAGAGATTGCATGTGGACTGTGAAAATGCCCAATGATTAACAGGATGACAGTGACAAGAGAGCAAAAAAATCTTCGTTCAATGTAAGTGAGTTTGTCTTTGTTTTACTTTATTTGCATGTTTAACATCAACTATTTTATTGTTGTGTTTTTGTTTTTATTAAATATTATTGAACAACAAACTAAGTATTCGTTTTAAAGTATGTATAAGTGTGAAAATACAAAGACCTTTTGTTTATTTCTATCATACAACAAGAGTATCGTCTTATTCTGATATTAATAAATAAAGTTAATAATATGTTTTGTTGGAGCAAAAGGTTGTTCAACATTTCCTCACCGGCACATCTCTAATGGGCTGCAACTCTATTGTTACTATTATATGGGATATTTAAAGAAGTTGTATCATTTAAAATTGGACAAGCTTTTTTGTTAAAGGTATTAAATGTCAAAATTCTAGATTATATAAGTGAAATAAAATAAAAAATTGTTAAGGCTGTTAACGGATAAGCTTTCCTGTAGCTCAGTGGTAAGAGCATTGAATTAACAACACAAGGTTGTGGGTTCAGGCCCAGGGGATTGCAAATACCTATGTAAAATGTATAGTATAAAGCAATGTAAGTCGCTTTGGATAAAAGCGTCTGCCAAATGCATAAATGTAAATGTAAGCGATAAATAAAAAAATAATTGTCCGATTATTCGATTATCAAAATAATCATTATTTGCAACCCTGATTTATTGTGTATGTCTGAACAAAATCTCGATGTACTTTTCCTACTTTTACTCCATTGTTTTATTAGTTTTCAGATGTGTTATTTATCTTTTCAGAATTGTGCATCTGTTACAGTGTGAACACTTGGAAAAGTGCATGTGTAAAAGGAAACCTTCCGTTATAGATGCAAATATGATTGTCACCTTCACATGATGTAAATTATAACTAGAATGACTCAAAAGGTAATATACAACTTGTCTATAGATTTTTTTTTTGTTGTGTGTTTTCTATATTGGGGTGGCGGATGGGGGAGGCAAAACTCACTAAAGTAAAATCATGGTAACTGTAATTCCATGGATAACACACTTGTACCTCAAAAACATGTTTCATTTTTGTAAGAAAATCATATTAACACAAACACTCTAAAAAATAAAGTTGTTTTAAAGGTTCTTCACAGCGATACCATAGAAAAAACATTTTTGGTTCCCTAAAGAACCATTCAGTCAAAGGCTTTTTAAAGAACCACATCTGTATTACTTTATCATAATCTAAAGAACCTTTTTTCACCACAATGAACCTTTGTTAAAGGTTCTTTATGGAACCAAAAGGAAGAACCTTTTGAAGCACCATTTTTTTTAAGCGTGTTAAAATGTGATTATTCAAATTCATCTGAACCTCGTAAAACACGTACAAACTGTCATTTCTTTACGGATCATGTTTGTCTGACACAAATTAAACATTATGAACTTATTTACCACAGGTCACATTAAGCAACCCCAACTTCCAATCATGTCTTGTGGCACTTTACAATCTAATCTGTGCCCAAAAAGATACAAGACAAGTTCCAGTTATTGATTTTTCTTCCTAATGAGGAAGACGGTTTGAATTAATCTCCTTTCCTCGGGGGCGCATTCACACTTTGTTTTGTGAGACATTTGAATGAGCGTGTTTTTTGTGTCGGAATCATCAACACTTTCAACATTGACAGCCATCAGAACTGTTTTCACATTTATTTTTTGATAGTTGGGTTTCGGTGATCTTGTTGGGGAAAACACTGCAAATTTCTCATTGAGAGTTTGCAGCTGTCTCTACCGATCAACGTTGTGTTGCGGAGATGAATGAAATGTAATCCAAACACTTGGCAGCAAACAGGACTTTAAAATATATATATATATAATGACAGGCTGTTATTAGAACAGCAAAAACTATTTTAGAAGCAATCCTTTCATTTTCGAGATCAATTTCTTCAAAGACTCGTCGTTCATTGTTTAGACCGTTGGACTCACCTGCTTCTCTTGAAATCTGCATAAAGGCCTCAACTCCTTTCTCGCCATAAGATCCCTCGGAAGCCACTGTAGATACATAGTTCCATCTCATCGCTTTCACTATGTCCACCATGGCCTGTGCCTGGAAGGAGTCGGGCGGCACAACGCGCGAGAAAAAATCGTACCGGCGGTCGTCGCTCAGTTCAGGGGCAGTGGAAGCGTAGCTGATCTGTGGAATCTGAAACCAGATGAAAAGAAGGCGGTTAGATATACCGCTACTGCGGTTGGAAAACTGAGTCGGTCCAATCTGTATTTCTGTCAACGCTTATAATGAAAAATGATATAGACCGTTCCCCACTGTGATTCTGCTATTGAATGTCAATTACTCAAACTTTCATAGACAGTTGTGTCTGCCAACTATGTTTGACTTGGTCATGATGTGAATGCTGAAATGCGTTCTCAAAGAGAAAAGAGAAGACAAGGATAGGATTGAAGAATGATCAAACTGATAATGATCCCTACTGGGATTGAGCTATATGTTAAATATTGAGGTTTGCATCATTCGAATTTGTGCATGAAAAGAGCAAATGTTTTATCAGAATATCTACAGAACTAAAATATAAATAAAAGTTAAACTGATAACAAAAATGCACAACATGTTGTTGCAGTTTGTATTGTTTTATTAGTGCTTAAAAATAATTATATATTTTCTAATTTAGAGAAAAACATTATGGAAACAATTATTTAAAAAAATCATTATTTTATTTTAACTTCTTAAACATTTTAAATCTACCTGGTGACATCAGCTGTTTGGTCGCAAAAATTATTCTGTACTTTGTGGTAAATGACTTTTAGGGAAATATATTAAGACCTATATATAATATCTTCATATTAAATGTCAAAATGCTAAAAAAAGGTAGATATCATGTATTTGCATATAACACTTACTTTTCTCAACCTGCAAATAAAATTAAACAAAGAACCACATTGTCTGCCACAGTTTGACCGAGACGTGATCAAAATAGGCATTCGGCAAATAATAGAAAAAAAATACCAAAACAGAATTTCATGTCACCCACCAGCTGCGTGAGCAAACCACAGCAATACATTTATCATCTTGGACAAGCTGCATAATAACCTCATTGTTTTTTGAGTTATGTAATGAAACAGCGACCGCTGCATTTAAGTAGTTCACCTCAAGAGAGGCCGTGCAGAGAATGTACACACAACGCTCTGATATCATGTTTTTCTGTTCTCATGAACTTCCTGGCAGAAAGCATGTTGTTAGATTGTGCAAATGTCTTTGGCTGAGACAAGCATCAACGATAGCCGGTACATTTTGGACTGTGCTGTAATGCTTCAGTAACTTGCCCTTTGTCAAATTTCTGCGTGCACTAACACAGTTTCTGTTCAACAGCTGCCATGTTATATTTTCTCAGTTAGAATACTTATACAACCCTGAGAATTGCTCACCATTTAAAGTATAAGCATGTCATACCAGACACGTGTCCAAGCTGCTTCTAACACTTTTCAATGTTTATTAAGTTAACTAACTCTCCGTACTGACCCTGAAATAGCTATCCAAGAAAAGAAAGACCTTATCAACCATGTAAGTCAGTACTATCAGTACAACAAAATAAATCACATCTTTAAATAAACACTAGACATATAATGAGAGAACTTGGATTAAAACTATCTCAAAACTATATTTGAATATGAACAGAAGCCCAGCCTTTGAATTAAGCAAAATCAATCATCTTTGCAGTAGATACATTGACCCTTGAATCGTACGACAGTGTTGACGCCATGTTGGACCGTGCAAAACTGCCACATTAACATACAAAAGTGAACAGTGACGCTGTAACCAATTTTCAATGGTTTTTGATCCATTGAATGGTTTATGAATAAAACAAGAGGTAGTTGACCCTAACATGAAAATCATCTCATCATTTGGAAAGATATTTTTAAAGAACATTGGCCACGATAACTGCAATTGTATGAACACAAAACCAGACAATTCATAGAATATCTTCTTTTGAGTCATATGCGGATTTGAACAACGTGAGGGTAAAAAAAAAGAATTCTTCAATTTCGGTTGACTTTCCCTGTGACCGGCTGGTTCCTAAACTACAACCTCAAGGTTATCACACCGTTAGAAACATATCAGATCCACACGAAACTTCAAAATGAGTTTGCCTGAACTTGCGCTTTGGGTTTTCTTTGCAATTATCTTCATGCTTTTCCACAGTTTGACACAGGTCTGGGATTACTTGATCTTTGACCAAGTCAGGTCAGATATATTCTTCTTCAAAACTTAATTCCCTCCTCTGGAGGGGCCTCCCCCGCGTCGACCGGCAAAGTTTAGCCGGACGCTGTTTTTTCAATTAGCCTTCTGATCTCCCTTGATTTAACGCTGAGCTAAGCTCTTCCATTAAATTTTGTGTAGAAAGATATATAAGGGACAGAAATCTGGGGGTGGATGTGAGAATGGAGAAACACACCAGCATATTTAACAGAAGGTACCGTGAACAAACAACGGTAATGATTGTGTTACAATGAAATCTGCACCCCTTAATTAGAGCTGGGTGCTGTATTGAAGAGCGCCTTGTCCAGAAACTCTTTCGCAAGCTGTCAGTTTACACGCTTAATCTCTTCCTGGCACCCGTATTATGTTGGCATTAGAATCGGAGATGCAATTTATGGAAATCTCAGACACCTAATTTTTGGAAAAAAGAGTTGTCACAAAGACTATTTAGCAATTTAACGTATTACTTTGATTTGCAGTGACTTAAAACTGGTTTCTTGTTTATTTGAAATAAAAAATCTTTTTTTTAATGTACATTTAACAGTACAGTGGAAAGAGTGGGCGTTACATTATAGGAAAGAGTTTGGGGCGAGTCAGGAAATACTACGTGGGTCTTCAAGACCACCACAGCCAATTATTTTCAATAACACTGCCTAAGTGTTAAAAAAAGACATGTTCAACTCCAGGCTAGGTTACCTTTATATAATGAAAGGGATATAGGGATTTGTTTACCTAAGCCATTTAAAGTATTCTCCAACTTATTTTTTACAATTGCTGCCATTTTTGCCCATTATATATTGCAGTAGATATAAAAGATTTAAACAGAATTAAAAGTGATACATCAATGAAGGTAAAAATTTGTAGCTCAGCAAAGACATGTAGCTTCCCAAAATGTAAGAAAAAAATTAACACACAAGGACAGCGAAACCACAACTTCCAGTTCTAAAATATTGGTGGCACTTGAACTACTTTTGTATCACGGAAGAAAGTCCTTTGGAGTTACTGTCGTGGATGAACTACAAAGCACTCAAGCAGTATCCGGAGGAACAAAAACATCAAGGCACTGAATTCACCTTTTATATCCCACAGTCCTTTGTGTGGTTCAGTGGTTGGTTAAATTAATAAAAGTTCAATTTGATGGAGCAATTGAAAGAAGTCAATGAGTTCACAAATGTCAAGGAAGCTGTATTCATGCTTTTTGTGCGGTTATCACTGAGCCATCCTTTTGAAAGACTATAGTGGTGGCCAAAATACACTAAAATAGAATTAAATGACTATTCAAGTAAAAACTAAGCTGGTAATGTGTTTGGAGCTATTTAGGGAAATTATTATGTTATTGATCCTTGAAGAAAAGCTAAATGATGATAACATGCATAAATAAATTTCTTGTATTTTTAACAGCTAGATGAATTTGTTATGAAATATTTTTCATGCAATACAAGTATTCACAATAAACGTATAAATTTATCAGAAAAATACTCACGTAAAGTATTGAAGTACAGTTACAAAAGTAATTTAAATATTAGTGTTTTGTATGTGTTGAAATAACCGCAAATTAAAGTAGTAAAACAGTCACAGATATGGTAGAAGAACCCAAGCGCAGGCAGCGATGAGGAACACAAAACTTTAATGACAATAACTAAAAGACCCACAATGGGGATAACAATAACAAAACAGGAACTCGAAACAAACACTTCCCATGAGGTGGACAAAATAAGAAAGAAAACTAGACTAGACTAAAATGACAGGAACAAGACTAACTAATAACATGGCATGAAACACGACAAGGCAATAAAATAAGACAAGTTAGGGTAACACAGACACGAGCATACAAGCAACGTTTGCAACATGGTATATTGCAAAGTAGTGCCACTTTAAAGCACAGGACAGCAAACACAAGGGCATTATATAGGAATAGTAACAAAGGATAATTAACAAGGGACAGGTATCGGGAATGAAACACTGAAGGAAAGCTGAACGAGGGAACGAGAGGGGTGGGGCCAAAGAGGAGACCAGAGAGAGCGCATGTCATGTCAGAACCAACAATAAGATGTCCCTCTCTACTCAAAACATGAGGCTCTGCCATGATCCTGCCACAAGACCAAAGATATGACATGCTGAGGCAGAATCATGACAAAAACGCTATAAATGCACTGTTATATCGGCCAATAATCAGTATCTGTCGATGGATAAAAGCGTCTGCTAAATGACTAATGTAAATGTAAAATAATTGTTATACAATTGTTTTATCGGCTAAGAGGACATGAGATTTAACATTACCAATTAATCATTAATGGCTCATAAAGTCTCAAATTACTAATATTTAGTGGATAAAAAGAAGAATAAAATATTATAAATTTCATTATAGTTATTTAGCACACAATAATATCTCATCTCAACATTCCTTTCTCACTTCAATACACAAAACAAAACCAAGTTCTTAATCATTTTTTCTTTAACGGTATTACCACTTTCTACATCTTTCAGCATTTTGCTGCTATTCCCCTCAGAGTTTCCTCACATGCTAATAAAGTTTCATAGTTGAAATACTATACAATAACATAACACGTTAATTTAAAAGCATTTCTTCACCTCCTGAAGCAAATGCAGGTTGCTTCTTTCATTTACGTCCTAAAGCAAGAACTCGTCATTCAAAACACTAAAAAATGGCCTCCCTTGTAGTTTGGTTTCGGGTAGGAGCCTGCAGCAAGCTTTGCCATTTTGTTCCTAAAGGAATCATAAGGAAAAGATCTCAAAGCCACAACAGAGGGCATAACAAAGATCGTCTTAAGGTAAGGCCTTGAGCCCTAACTAATGCAAAAATCCCCCCTCTTCCCTCAATGGTTCCTTCATAGACCCGTCTTAAGCACTTTCTCATAGACACACAAATAAAATCAAGGCCCTGGATTGCAGCCTTAGCCCTTGTAAACTGCCAGCTGTGTATTTATGTGTCTGTGCAGATGACAGTAAAGGCCATGATGAACATTGTTCGGCCTCTGAACGACGCCCCATTATCGGACTCCATTATCTTGTCTATCAGAGTGACTGATCCAAGTGTGGCGGCTACTGTGTCCCTAGAATCCAGGAGCCCGTCTTGTGTCAAGTCAGGGGCTGCAAGAATAAGGTGTCCCGTCCAGGGATCCGTCAGGTGAAGGCATCCTTTATTCAGCCGCACAAACAAAGCCCAGAAAGCCTCTCGCCATATTGTGGCCTTCTCTAGTGATTATTAGTGTCACGGTAAAAATTGGCGCTCAAGATGGGATTGTCAGTGTGACAGATAACTCGGTGACTTAGAGAGAAACTTTGAGCCATGGTTAACCAATGTGATTTGCTTGAATGCTCCCATAAACAAAAAATTATCTTTGAGGAGGCATTTACAAAGCTGTTTTTAACTGATAACTGATAACGTAACGTCATGCATTCATTCTAATTTGACCCCCTGTGTCTACATTCCTGACATCTTGCCACTTTATAGTCTAGGGTAATGTGTCGTATAAAAACCAACCCCATTGTCCTTCCACAAAAATTTGAACTTGATTGTTTATATCCACCGCTTGTGTGCGTGAAAGCATATATTATTTCTACACAAAGTGATATTGCAAACTACAAAGTCTGGCATGCATAATAAAGCATTTTGAGTTGTTTTTGCAAATCCATGTGAACGGGGATCATTTAGACAACATTGTTGTTTACATGCAAATCTTGAAATTCAATCTTGAAATGCAAAGGTCCTGATGCTACTTTAAATTCTGTTTACTCAATCTATTCATATATTTTCGAAACGTTTGTTTGCTTAGACACTTAGATTGTGTTATCTCCGCTTAATAGATTAATACCATCAAGTCCCTTCCACTTTGTGCTTATCTACCAGTGTGATATTTCGCTGTTACCATTAAACCCATCTGAAACAACTCCATCAATAAAGGTGCTGTGAAAACTATATTTGAATAACCTCATTGAGAGGAGCGATTTCAAAGAAATGTCTCGATCAAGCCACCACAAAGCAGACAGCATATCTTTTCTAGCTAGAATTTTCATTTATCTATTAATGTTATCATTTTTATAGCTTCTCGTGAGCTTGTAAACACATTCCAGGGCTGTCACACATCCAACCACACTTCCTCATAAGTCAACGTTCGGCATGCACAACAACCTGAAGGGTTATTTTCCACTACCGATGGTTAATGCGGTCACGACCCTGAAATCTTCGGCCTGGGCCAAAGACGGATGAACAGCGGTATAATAGATCCGCCTTATGACCGCTCGAGGTCATTTTTTGCATCACGCTGAAAGGTCAGGTGTGTTGACAGCACCAATAAAAAGAAACAGACGAGGTATTTGACAATGGGCTCACGCAGCATTGATCGGAGGTGGAGTGCGTCTACCTGAGCAAATCCGAGAATCTGTGCAGACCTGAGCTGGCGAATTAGGACATATGACATGCTGGATGACATTTCCAGTGGCATTTTCTCTACTTCCATTTCCACCCAACATGAGTGGAACTTTACACTGCTGTTAACTTTTATGGAACATCTAAGAATGGAGAACCATTAGATGGTTGAATTTGTAACTGAATTGAGGTGAGACACCATGAAGTCATTCCAAAGCCGTGACTTTCTCTTGTAGAATTAAAATAAGTCTTGAAGAATATTTATGCAGTTCTCTTCCTTCGAATTTCAGGGTAAAGGTCCATTAACACCAAGTATGATAATTGACATGATAATTATTTGAGTATCCACTCAAATCTTTCGTGCAAGTGTGAGTCACTTCAATTAAAATAGATTTTGATTAGCTGTCAAAGTTATATTATTCACCATCTAACAATAGCTCAGAAAGCAATCCCAACGATATAGTGTAATGTTTCCAGCAATACAACAGAATTGTTTGTCTTAATAATATGTATGTACAGGACAACATGTTGACTTCAGCCACATGAAACCCACAGCAGGACACGTAGTTGCATCATTGACATCCAACTTTGGTGTAAATTCATCCGACTAAACATGGACTCTAGAGTCCCCATCACATGTTAGGAATTATTTGCACAAACTTCAATTGTAAGGCTCTGTGATCCCAAGAAAGCTTGATCCTTAAAAGGTACAGAAACCGCCGCTAGAGGACGCATGATCAAAACAACAACAATGCTGTAGCTTGATGATGCTGTGAAGGAGTGTGGAATGATGGGATCTGTTGTCTTCAACTCCACCGCTGATGCCCATCAATCAGACAGGAACGAGAAATCTTGTTGGCGGATGAGGTGGAGTTTTATAAAGGTTGCAAATAATTGTGGTCTATAAATAAGGGACTGCTCGAAAAAAGATAGTGGCTTGCTAGACGCTAGACTATACTTCCAAAATTTGTCCTAGACACTGTTGTCATGCGGTTTCTTCGTCATGAAAGGCGGTAACAAAGGGTAACGCGGACTTGTCACTGTCTAGTATGGCGGTTTTCCCACGATTTACAAGTAGTTGGAAACATTTGAGATATTTTAAGTACTCAGCTGAACAAAATATATAACCCTAGCCTAGTGGTTTTTGGATATTTTACTGCAAAATTCTTACAAACTGCACCTTTAACCCTTATTTATAAGAACCATAGATGCAAGAATCCAGATGCACTTGAGCTTCTAAAGCCTGGGAAAATTGAACTCATCAGTGCCTTGTGACTCAGGTCTCTGAAGTATGTCTATGTCAACAAAGCATGGATAAAAAAACAATAATCTCACGCACGTGCCACATCCTGGTATCGCTAATGTTCTAATATGTGACACAAGGACCCGCGTGAGTCAAGCTCTGGAAATCAAATTACTATGCAGCGAGTACCACTGATGTGAAGTTCATTTGCCTGGGTCTCAGCAGTGACGCATTTTAATCACTCTGACCCGCTGCATGGAGGTGCAGCAAATCACTGATTTCATTACAAGTGAGCATTCTTCCCCGCCTGCTGCTGATTGTCAGCCGAAAGAATGTCAGCACGGTTTCAATTCTTCGGCACGTTGGACAAG
This sequence comes from Triplophysa dalaica, assembly GCF_015846415.1. Lineage (NCBI taxonomy): Eukaryota > Metazoa > Chordata > Actinopteri > Cypriniformes > Nemacheilidae > Triplophysa > Triplophysa dalaica. Next base: position 20,626,162 of record NC_079551.1, read on the forward strand.
GCCGTTGGGGAGGTGAAGTGGAGGGGAGTGAAACATTATAATGTCAATAATTAGTGACGTGAAAATAGTTTAGCTAAAGGATGGGCAGTGGCATTCAGTCGGCCCGCTTTATTTCTTGTTGCTGTAACTCTCTTACATTGAGTTAATCCAACCAAGTTTACCCAAATGGCCTAATCCATCACACAGGGTTTATTGTCATGATGCAGATTATTCCTGTTTAGTCGGATGGCTTTAATTAGTCTTTTCTGCATGTCTTTGCAAAACTGAAACAAGATGCGCAAGTAAATTCCAGGAAAAAATTGTCATCGTTTAACAACATCTCGAAGATTAATTCCTAGTCTCTGCATTAGAATGACTCAAGGGGTGCATCAGCCCCCATATACATCTTATAATAAGCAGTCCATTGTGCCTATGGACATTAAATGTTGCCTTGGGGAAAATATGTTACAAGTAGGTCAACAAGAAAGATACGAATCCTCTCATAATTACAGGCTGTTGAGTAGTGATATATGTCAGATAGCAGATACTTGTCCTTTCGGCGAAAATGCGTTCCTTGAACACTCAGCAAGAGAGAAATCAGAGTTATATATTTAAATAAATAAAATTAAGAAGTAAACCTGCCAAATGGCTAGTAACTGTTTAAAAAAATTGCAACGTTATGCAGTTGAAGGTGTCATAGGAAACGGTTAAAACGAATATTATATTTTTTTTAGATTTAATGCGTATACACGATTTATTAAAAAACGCTGTATTTTCCACACACTGTGCATGTTTGTATTACCTCTTTGCCCCGTCTCTCTGAAATGCGCAGATTTTTTACAAAGCTAAACACACCGAAAACCGAGGTGTGATATGATTAGAGACCGCTTCAGAAAACGTTACTAACGCTGATCCAATGTTAGTCCAGAAGAACTTCCTTTTTTCCGTTTTTAACAAAATACAACCAACCGAACATTTAAAACCGAAAAAAATGTTAAATTAATATATTTAAAATGTTATTATATATGTTAGATTAAAAAAAAAAAAACACCAGTGATTCTGGACCAGTGTTTACATCTTGTGAAGTTGTCTTTACATATAGTCCTCACACTGAAGTTTTAACTAAAACGGAGAAAACTTGCGTATTTTGACAACTGGATCACAAAAAGCCTCCAGCTACCTTAGCCTACAAAACCTCAAACAACCATTCAAACATCAAAGATTATTCCTGATAGAAACTGAAACTGCATGAATTGAGCATAAACTTCAAACACCATGGGTATATACCAATTTTGAGTCTTACATAAACTCTTTTACAGTACAACACAACATTTCCTTTCAAAACATGGTGGGTTATCTTACATTTATTTAGAGCTCAATTTTCACACAATCTGATATTATGGATGAATTTATACTTTAATTTAAAAGAGTAATTAGTCACAGTTCATTGGCATTTGATCAAAACTGAAAATGAAGTGTTGATGAGAAACAATAAAATCTTGTTAGCTTCTTGAGTCGTACGGTCACGCACCATAAACATCAAACTCACCTAAGTGAAGATCCACATGGACAACAAAGAGACAAGAGATGATGGAAATATGAAGGCTATATATTAGAGATTTTCTTATTATTGGGAGATGGATGAGTCTATAATATTTAAAACAGGAGAAACCGTTACTGCCAACATGAATCACGTGGTGCATCCTCAACCAATCATATAATGGCAGTGATGTCAGTGGCGGACGTTCGGTTTAAAAATAACATGTTTATTTTGTATTTTGTATCACGTTATTTATTGTAGTAAAGCATATCTTCTATTTATGTTAAAAAAACAGCCTTTGGTCTCCTGATCTGCTCTCCTCTGAAGCTGTGGTGTTAGCATTAGCCGTCATGTTTTTTGGCTAAAGTTTGCAGGCTTCACATCTAATGGTTTTGCTATATTTATATCTACACACAAGGATGAATAACTAACAAGACACACCTGAAAGTACTAAAGACAATAAACCAATAAGAACATGACACATAGGACAAGGGAACCATTAGGAACATGACACATGAGGTAACTATGGCCATTTCTCAATATGCGCTCTTCAGCGGATGTGTGTTCTCGTGTTCTCGCTCTACTTCATCAATTCCGTTCCAACACCAGTTCCAATACTCAAGAACACAAGAACGCATAAAAGTCCCCGGATGTGTCTTCGATATCAAGGATGCATCAAATGCAGCCTTATGGAAACCGTATGAAGTCCCAAAAGTTCTTCTTAGACTGCCTTGCTAGACCGATCTCCACAAGAACAGAAGTCCGTTTTTACGATTTTAAAACTGAGAAAACACTAAAACACAAAAACTTGACAAGTCACTCTTGTGTTCTTTCTCCACCTCTGTAAAATAAAATGTAAACTGTCATGAAAATGTTTGGCTAGTTGTCTACGTATATGGATTGTCTTTGAAATAGTATTGTATAATATTGCATAATATTATACAAACCAAAGTCTGTTGACCGTCTCATAGCTCACTGGCCCCTTTTAGGAAAACCATCCAGAAAAAAACAACTCCAAGCTGTTTCGTGTAACAATCATTGGTTATTTCCAGAATAAACACGGTATAATTTTCCGACAGAAGGCCGGAAATACTTGAGCAGAAAAGATTGAGGAACGGTCTTTGTGTTGCCTTCCCATATACCATTGTACCCGTTTTGTAATAAATTTATGCAAGCAGGCACTGTAATAGTAATTGGCACCAAGTGGAGCATCAAAATCCCAAAGCATTTAAAAATAGGGTTGGCATAACAACGCAGACCGCAACTTAAAATATCTCTTGCTGATTTCTTCAGCGCAGTAATTCTCCATCTATCCTCTCCTCCTTATTTTGCATCTAAGGATGCTTTCCTCTGCATTTTATCTACCGGGGATGACAGGGCCATGTAAAATGACTATTTCTAGTTAGCTCACGTTGGTCCTTGTTTTGCAGCCTGTGAAGCAGGAATGAAACGTGCTTAAAATAAGTCACCCACCCAACGCAAACATCTGCGCACACACATACCACAACAACAAAGACTCCTGCAGAACCCAGTGCACCAGACCCACAAACATCAATGGGAGGGGATCCAGTCATAAAAAGTGTGAAAATAAAGACAGAGCTTCACTATCTCAAAAGCCTCTGGGACGCATTGAATATTCTTCATCGCCTCACTTCATAAAGCACTGACGTTGACATCAATCAAAACCACGTGGAGGCAATAATCTATATTGATCAACTCAATGGTAAAATGTGTGGGTTAAATACCAGAATGGAGGCACATTTACATTAATGCATTTGGCACACTTTCAGTAAGTAAGGTAAAGTGCATGCATTTTTTATAAGTTTGGTGTTTCCTAGAAATCAAACCCAGTACCTTTGCACTGCAAACTCTCAACCGATTGAGCTACGGGAACGGTAGCTGGAAAGGATGGGTTTGTTGAATCATCGAAAATGGACAAACTATTGTTTTTTATTACACTACCGGTCAAAATCTCAGGTGACAAAAATGTTTCTGCTGCTCTAAAAAATGGAAACAAAATATAACAGTGTACAGTACAATACAGTTTACTATAGTAAATACAACATTTTTCATTTAGATCTGTGTGATGAATTTGAAATTTTTGTTTCTTTTTAAGATTTCAATTATGAACGTGGCACCATTGTAATGCTTCTTGGTATTACTAGATCATAAGATACGTTCATGGTACCATGACCACCCCCACCCCTAACCACTACTGGCTCAAATAAGATCATACAAATTCATAAAAATGATTCACCTCCTAAAATAATCATGACATTGTGTTGAAAAAAGCAAGCCTTCCTTTTTCAACAAAGCCGAAATACATTAAGAAAATGCATTCTGCAAGAAATGCATTGTATCCGTGGAGGCTTAAACTTCCAGTTTTCCTATTCAATGTTCTCCGCGTCCGAAGCGCATCTGAATGCAGTGCAGTAGAGTTGCTGAGCAGAATCGTGTCTGTGGCTTCAAACAGAATCCTTGACTCCTGCAGCGTTCTGTTTAGATGCGTCTCTGCCGTGTGCTGCGGCGAGCGCCTGCAGAGGGGCTGAAAACAAATGAGCCCGCAGCTGCAATTTTGAGTAGATGGTGGATGCCACACAGTATCCACAAAAGTACATTTTGCAGTGATTAATTTGAGCCAGAGAAGACGTCCATGGTGCAACGTGAATCCCTAGGGTGGAGGGGAAATGTGGAATGGGGAAAAGGTTGATGCGTTTGTCTCTACTTTTCAGAGTGACGAAAATGCCTTTGGGCTCATGAGGCCACCGACTGCAATACCTGAGCCTCATCTGGCGGCCACCAATTGGACAGCCAAGCCTTTTTACCCACGGGACAACTGTGTAATTGGATCACAGTGCTGTCGGTTCTACTGTCATATTACAGTGTGTGAGATAAACCTGTTGCGTTTTTTCTAGTGAAGGATTCTTAAACCTCAGGCCTGCAAGACAAAGGGCAGTTTTAAAGAAATTAAATGTACTAGAGGTCTTAGTATATGTCCATGAAATGTATACATTGTCGTGTGACCAAATGTGGGCAACTCTTTTAAAGCTGGTGTAACACGGGGTTTCTGCCAATCTCATATTAATCTTGAGTACCTATAGTGTAGTATTGCATACTTCGTATCTTTGAAGAGTATGTAGTTAGATCACATTTATAAAAAATAGATACAGCTTTACGATTATTTCCGAAAACATAGCGGGTAGGCTGAACTAAAGCACGAGCCATTGTCAACAAAACGCAGACACCAGTTTCACTCACCGTAAGTGGTTCATGTTCGGCATCTTTTAGCACTGAGACAGCTCCATATTTCAGTTTCAAACAATCTCCATATCCAGCGTTATATCCACAGTTTATATAAAATTCATCACCCAAATGCAGTGAACAAACAAACACCTGAAGTTCGAGAAGGTATGCTCTCTCTCTCTCCTGCTTACAAGTGATTGAGACATCTTTGCATCCACCTTCTCCTGCTCTCATGTGGCCGTGCCGCATGCTTTTCCAGGAGAACTGTCCAATAAGGGACTAAGAGAAGTTGTTACAAAACAGTTTTATATGTAAACAAAATCGTTCCGAGTCCACAGAAATAATACGCCCAACTCGTTTTTTTTTACAAGTTGACCATGTTAAGCATGAGAAGACAGTTTAAAGCTGCAGTGCGTGATTTCTTCAAGTGTCACTAAATGAAATTGGAAAAAGAACGATCTTCTAGAGTCTTTTAAATTATAGTAGGATGTTCTTACGATGCATCGCAATCCTCATGTGACTGATGTTTACAATGATGCATAAAAACAAATCATTGATTATTAAAAAAATGCAATTAAATATCGATGTGTCAACGGTTACAGTTTTATTGTAAATAAAGCATTGCTATTATGTCTTCATATCTTAATTGAAAACATTACTTTAGACATAAAGTATTAAAACCATTTAAATACATATTTCCAGACTGTTTTTTACGTTTTCAAATTTTTCTGTCTTGTTTAAACCTAAAATAGCACTGGTAAATCCGACAGAGAGCAGAAGTCTGATAACAGACAGGCTGCTCCTCTGTGAGAGGGACACATTTCCATGCCAGTGGAGAGAGAGAGACAGCTGGTCCTGTCACTGAGCCCGGCCGTCCTGCAGAAGGTGGTAAAACTCTAGAGAGGAACATTTCTTCAAGCTCAAACTAATTATTGAGCTTGCGTTCTCTCATTGGCCCACCACTAGCATTGACACCACAGACATTTCCTTTTTATTCACTTTAGCGCTGGGTTTATTGTTTTGAAATACATATATTTGATTTATAATGCAGAGGTCAGAAGAGTTCTGTCAAATTTGTTTTCATTACAAGTGCGGAAACTCTAGTTCCACATTTTCATGACATTTGATCAAAGTTTTTATTGTAATGCAAATTCGTATACATTGATCTTTGTATTACTGTGGTTTTATACAGTATTGAACATTCTAAATCTAATTAGAATTAGAATAAATATTTATAATCAAGTTCAAACTCAAGTTTTTTTATTGTCATTCTGCTATATATGTGAAGATATACAAAAGGAACGAAACGTCGAGCATCACAGCACCACAATGATACAGATTTAAGATATATACAGCAAACCAACCTATAGATAAACTAACCGGATGAGAAAATGTTGATTACACATACACCTTATATACTTTATATACATTTTAAACTAATTTTAAAACAAATTTTACCAGAATTTTCACATTTTTATAAAAGTGGTACAAATATAAAATTACTGAAAAAACAGCAAATTTAGAAGCTGGGTGAAAAATAACATGTAAAACATGTAGTTTTATTTCACAAAAAAGTAATTTTATAATAGCACAATAGTATAATTTTATATAAATGTAATATTACCGATTTTGATTTATTTATATTTTCTATTCATATATACCGTTTCACATTTGGTTTGCAAACATGTACTGTAACAATGCGTGACAATTAATGCTGTTGAGATTAATGTGTGTGTTTTTTGTGAGTACTATATCAATGAAAAATGTATATATTGTTTAGGATTACTGTGAAGTAAAACAATTAGGACAATGACAATGTATTTTTTACATCTAGTAAAATGTTCTGATTCAATACTGTACAATTAGGTAAAATTGGTTTTATTGTTTTGAAAATACAGTGTCACAAAAATATACTTTAAAGTCCATTTCTTCTAGCACAAATATCCTTATAGCACTTGTTGGTACGCTACAAGAATCAGTACAGTGGTATACTACCATACAATAGTATAGTATTAGTGCAACCTCAATAAACCTCAGCCCTATACATCAAAATTTGAGATTCACGCCTAAATGTTAGCAGCTTTTTCTAATAAAAGAACCCATTGTATTTGTTTCCAAAAGCAACTCGGCTTCGATAAATCTCATCTAACCAAGTGCCAGATGATTCGAGAACCTCCTGCCAACAGCCACATGGCACACGGTGTGGTTGTTAGCCAGACACTGGTGTGAGGGTATCTACACCAATCAAATACATGCTACTAACACACGCCGACCAAGCTCAAAACCCCCACAAATCTACCACTGTCCCATAAAATGTTCTCCCTCCAGACAGACCCAGACACCTGAAAGATGTGACTAATAAGATCGAAAGATAAAACCCTAAACAACAACAGTGAAATAGTGGAAGAAATGTGAAGGACAGACATCCTGCCAAGAATTCTTCCTCCATCGGTGAAGCATGAGGAGCTCAGAATGCCGTCATGGCTGACCGCTGAGAACAAACTGTAGCCGTAGCGGTGTATTTTAAGAAACACGCAACACGACATCACACTCTGAAGTGAGAATGTTTCCGTCCGTATATGACAAACAAAACAGATCAGACGTGTCCTCAAAGAAAAATACACAAACAAGTTGAGCAAGTACATACAAATCTGTTGAAACCTATATCCTTAGCTCAAGGTGAGCTTATAATAATGAGCTGTCAGATATGACTTCCCAGGAAATGTCAGTTTTTCATCCTTTGATATGAAGTATGTAGAGTAACATGTAATTCTATGTTTTAAACACAGATGGCGAGAGAGAGGCATACGTTACGGATTGCAGCTTTAAAGTACAATTTGCACGTTTTGTGAAGTACAGAAATTACTACAGCAACCATAACACTAGCAAGTGAAAAATCATTAATCTAGTATAAATATCCATATAGCTGTATAGTTGTAGAATTGATATTTGTAGTTTAGTCGTCTTGCTCTAGTTTATCAGTATATTGTTATATTAGATTGAACAATATTAACTGCTAATTTACCAGAAAACTATATAGGCCCATAAACTAGAATTTCTTTAAATATGCTTAGGGAATTTAATGCATTAAAATATACATACGTGAACCCGTAATGTTGACAATTTAAACTGCCCCAACCTTAAAGACAACATTCATTCTAATGCATGAAATAGCAAGATGTGCATTTTTTTACCCAGAGGCTTTTATAATACAACCAGTCATCTCGACTGCTGTTTATTCCATCTCTAGCTGGTTTTATTGTCTTTAAGCCTCCTCTCCCATCCGCCGCCACATAATGAGGTTGAAACTATTGAATAACGCGCTCTCTTGGTTTCATCTGACGACGCAAATGGCAGCAAGGCCGACACGTTACTGATGACACAATATCGCTTCATAATAGTGGCACAGTTAGAAGATCAACACGGCTTGTGCGGCTGTGTGGTTTCGAGTTTAAAAGATAAGGCAAACAAACACGATCCCTTCCCAGCAGCCCCTGAGGGGAACATTAGAGCTGTGAGGCATAGCAGTGTGCTAGTTACTTATACGCTGTGTTCAGTTACTCGCACTGTCCTGCGGTAAGCCTCGATGTAGACTTGGTAACCTAAGAATTGTGTTAAACTGCATTGAGACGCTTGGAGCAAATGGACTCTGGCAATTAATGGCGTTACGGTATATTACACAAATTTGGAGCAATAGACCCTGGCGCTTTTCCGCTCTTGAAGGTTAAATAGCCAACAAACCACTTCTTTTAACCTCATGTTCGGCTTTACACCTCACGCCATCTGGCAAATGTGTTTCCTGTACATTTTTATTAAACATACTTCCAAAATAGCTCCTATAATCTCCAGTGCAAAACAAGCCATGTTGTAGTTAATAATACATCGCGACCTGGCGCGTAAAGTGTGTGTGCCTGAACCTGCCTGATCCCTGAAGTCATTATAGTAAGTGATTTGAAGTAAATTTGGCAGCAATTAATTGCGAGGCGTCCGTTCCGCCGCCTCCATCGCTTATTTAGCTCTTTACAGGGAAGATATTTCTGCCAGATACTCCCATATCCACGTTGCTTTTCCTCTTCTGCCTGCTGAGTGGCATAAAACTCGTCAGACTTGGCAGAACAAGTTTCACTGAAAGTTTTCAAATTTGTCCAGGATGGCTGTTTTCTAGCATTCGTTTGAAAAAAGTATCGGGATGAATTCGTTTTTACAAAAAAGAGAGGATTATCAAAGCCTGTCAAGAACAAGCTAAATTTCATATGATTTTGAGGGAAAAGGCTATTTTGTAAACGTTTGATTTGTTGTGGCATTATTTTCATGACAATTTAGAAAATTCCACAATGTTCATTCATGTATGGCTAATAAACATGTAAAAAAAAAATCCTGTATATTATGTTTCGCATTATAATATATATTTTATTAATATTTGCTTTTTTTATTTGTGGTAGCACTAGTAATAATAACAACAATAATAAACACAGTTACTTCTCTTCTCTATAAAAATAACTTTATTTTATAATTAATTACATTTTTTTGTTTTTTTTGTGGCTTTTATGCCTTTAATAGAGTACAGTGGAGAGGAGACATGAAGGCATTATGAGGAGACAGGGTAGCAGGGCCGCACCAGGAACTCTGAGAATGGGAATCTAACGTTGCCCTGAGCGCATTAGCGCTATGTGTCGGTGCACTAACCACAAGGCTGTTACCACCAACAAAATCAGGAAATATTTGAACATACTGCATAAGAAAGTTATGTGCCATGCTCTCATATAACAAAAATAATTGGAGCAAGCTTTCTTTCCTTCCAAGTTATGGAAACACTTTGGAATGAGGTCATATTTGCTAACATTTGTTAATGCTTTAAACAATATTACAAAATATTTATATAAAGCATTTAAGCTTTGTTAATGTTATAGTAAATACAATTGCTCTTGGTTTGCTCATGATAGTTCATTGGGCATTAACTACAAATAAAACTTTTAAGTGTATTAGTCAAACATTTTTTCTCTTGAAATCGAATAAGTTAGAAATCATAGCTAACAGTATATAACTAATGAAAATAATAGCTCAGGGTGCTAGGAGCTTGGGCCTCGATGAGAGGTCATGGCCGAAGCAAAAAACATGCTCTGACCCTCCGGGAGGGTGAAATCACCATCTGTGTAGCTTTTATTAAATAAATGTATCATGCTCTGCGAAAGGACAGCCAAGAAATCCTAAAACATTAGGTTATGTTAGCGCTTTTTAGCTTGTGCCTATTAACAGTTCACAAACCCCGTGTGTATGTTTATACTAGTTAGACTTGCTACCATTCTGTAGTGCTTATTAGCATTAGCTTAGATAGCATTTTCCCTGCGGATGTTGTTTTGGTCCTTAAGTTCTATTTAATGTGATAGTTCACCAACAAAGGAAAATTCTGTCATCATTTACTCAACCGCTTGTCATTTCAAACCTTTCTTTCTTCTGCAGAAGAACACTGGACCCCATTCACTTCTATTGTACGGACAGAAAGTCAATGCAAGTGAATTAACTTAAAATAACTTAAATTTTTTAATTAATAAAAAAAAAAAAATGTTTTCTACGGAAGAAAGAAAGTCGTGCAGGTTTGAAATGACGAAAGGGTGAGTAAATGATGACAAAATTTTCATTTTTGGGTGAACTATCCCTTTAGTTCTCACGTTTTTCACAACGAATGGTTGCACCAACATGTACCACACGTGTGTTCTAGCAAGAGGACAAAGCAATTCACTTCACAGGGATGAATATTGGAGTCTTCATGTAGCAGGGTCTCATCTGAATGTAAATGCACTTTGGAGATCCCATTTCAAGGAGCTTGAAGATCTGCGCAAGATTGATGTGGAATTCCAACACTGCCGCTAGTACTGTGGGAATAAAAAAAACACCTACTGTAGGATAACCATCAATGGAGAGCAATAAAAAACCTAATACAGCCAGCCGATTAAAGCCATTGAAGAGATAGTAAACCGTGGTTGTCAGTGGGAGTTGTCAGTGGGAGATATCACAGATTATATAGAACCCAACATAGTACCAGAATTGCTTACAATAAAAGAGTAAAGAGAAATACTCTTTAGAAACAAACGTTTAACAATAATATTACCATGTACAGCAAAAGCTGAATATTTTGTTAACTCAAATTTACCGACTTTAAATATGTACCAAATTTTGACTTCATTACATTGGTAGCCAATCATTTACAGCTTAATGTGTTAACGGTCAACTTTACCGACATTTACACGTCATCTTAAAAGAAATCCAAAATAAAACCTTAAATCAATATTTTGCGTCCGATTACTTATGTGGCTGTGTATTAAATATATGGTCAGCCGGTCATTATTGCAGGCGTGACCCATTTTTGAAACCTAGAAAACCACTTGCATAAAACACACTAGCTGTTCTACTTTTTCCTTTTCAAACAGCATGGGAAACCAGTGAAATGTGAATCTCAAAGGGGATCATTAGTGTTAAATGAAGTTATGACCTTCAGTATCAGAGCTGGGAGTTGGTAAGGCCATATGTTTCTTACAAAATAACTGTAAGAAACTAAAAATGATAATTTCTTTATAATTATATTAATAATGTGAGCGATGCTTGACTATTTAAAAGCTAGCTGCTATAGCAGGGTATTGAGGGTAGTATTTTGCAAATTACTTAAATATAGTTAGTGAGTATGAAACCAGAGTGTGTCTGTACTATCCCATGTCAAAATGTTCCACCTTAAAAATCCTGATTTTGTAACTGGGATGTTTGCATGTTTTGTTGAATTCAGTATATTAGAAATGGCATGGTTGCCTGCAACTAGCATTTTTTTAAGCCTGTTTTACTGTTTGCCGGACGGAAATCTTAAGTCACTTAGCAAGCACAAGTAATGAGATGAATAAGACATTCTTATTCAATATTATTTGTAGCCAATCACACCTCCCTGGCATATTTCTTAATATACTGCATGTTTAGAAAACCCTCAAAAACTAAAATCCTGCGTAATTTACTCATCCCGTAGTTGGTCTACATTTTGTTGTTCCACTGAACAAAAAAGGAAATATTTAGAAGAATGTTTCCATACAGTTTGTATCCATACAGTTTTGGGGCACTATTGACTTCAGAAGAAGAAAGAAAACTTCTATGTTAGTCAATGGTGACCCAGAACTGTTTAGTTTCTCACATTCTTCAAAACATCTTGTTTTGAAATCAACAGAACAAAGTATTTTATACTGTTTTAGATTAACTTGAGGGTGACTAAATGGTGACAGCATTCTTTTTTTGGGGTAAACTATCCCCTTAAGAATGTAATCTTACATATGCCTTCTTCAGACGAGACCTCAACAATGTATAGTACACGTTGTGATTTGCAATCGAAATACAATTTTAATATGCAGTTAAAGTTTATAATGAAATAAAACAAAGACGTTCCATTAAAGACTGCTGACCTATGACAAAGCAACATTCAAGCAATGAAATATTCATCTGGGCATGTCTAAACCACTCCCAAACAAATTGGAAAGAGATGCCGTTGCTCATGAGATGAGATTACAGCAAACAGTTTCATCACTGTCATCTTTTACTTTCATGTCCATTCCTAATATAGATGCTCTTTCGTCCCTTTGCCCCTTATGAAAAAATCTATTAATTCAAAATTGATAAATCGGATTTCATATTCACTGTCTGAGCAAGGGCTTAAGGGTATGACTGCGCAAAAAAGTGTCAACATTAAATGTGTGCCAAGAATGCTCTTCAAGGTATTTTGACTTCCTTCCGCAGAACACAAAACAGAAGATATTTTGAAGAACAATGTTGTTACCAAACAACATGACTTCCATTGCATGCACACATAACACATTTGTCAAAATATATATTTGTTGTGTTCCACTGAAGAATGAGTCATAAACAGGTTTGAACCAAGGTTATTATTGTTTTCAAAAAAACTTTGAAAACATTCCTGTTCATTGAAATCCATAAAATATTGACCTAAAATTTATTAGAAGAACTTAACTTAAAGAAAATTTGAAATGTTGCCTTAAAAACAAACTGAACTAAGTTTAAACCAGTACAATTACAATAAACTAAAACTAAAAGAAAACTTAAATAACAATTAACTAATCTTAAATAGCAACATTAAAAATAAAACAATTCATTATAAAATGATTAAAGCATATACCAAAATTGCTAAATCTAAAAAACAAAAAATCTAAAAATCTAAAATTAAAAGCTAATTTAAAATATTATAACTATAATAACTGGTTTGAACAACGTGAGGATAAATAAATGATGACATATTTTTAACCTTCATGTGAACTGTCCCTTTAACTACACAGTTTTAATATACCCAATTGTATATAGATTTTATAAAAGGTTTGGATTGCTTTTCCCACAAGTGTGTGGGAAACCTGATGTTGTTCATAACACCCACCAAGCATTGACACACATTGAAAATCTGCCATTCCTACACAATGTTAACAGTATCCATGTGTCTATTTCAAGTGTAACCTCTCATTGTTTTCCAGCATAAACACCAGCGATTATTCTGCTCTGTTTTCATTTCTCCTGCCTTGCATAAGGGCCTTGTGTTTTCACAGCTCAGTTCCCTCCGGCGATATTTCAATGGCTTTTTTCACTGCCACGTTCGTTGCTCTGGGATCATCGCACAGAGCTGCGGCGTCTACCCAACAACACTCTTCAGAAGCGAAACCTCCTAGCATTCGTATTCATGCAGTGCTGCTTTTGCTTAATCCTAGCCTACAAGCAGCGAAAGCTGCGAAGATAAAACAAAACCATCGATTGAGTTCCCTTGTTAACATCTCCAATGAGCTGCCTTGCGATACGAATGAGGTGTTTTTTGTTTCTTGCTCATTAACGCGGCTCGCCAGCGCTGCTCGGAATATGAACATTAGCTGATAGCGTAGATCTCTAGCGTGGTTCGAGAGATCAGGAGATTTCCGCACTTGTACAAAGACACAATTAGCTTGTGTTGCCGACAAAACAGACGATGCATAACCTGGGCCTTCATACAATGTACAAGCTCAGGAAATTTGGTTTAATAAGTAGCGTTGTCTACAAAGGTAACAGTTATTTTCGGGTTTGGGATGGTAAGAAACAATGGTTTTTATTCAAAATCTTTAGGCAGTTATTTTTGGAAAGTGGCAACTGTTTCTTTCAGTGCTGTCAATCGATAATAACACATAATGATTAATCACACTTTTTTTTCTGTGATTAATCGCGATTAATCGCACATAACAATAATGTTTTAAAATATACTTATACATTCTAATAGTTTCGCATTTAATCTACAAATGAATGTAGAAACAACAGATTTCTTTTAGAACATCATTTTTAGAATGAAAGCCAACATTCTGAAGTTAGTACTGTAATTTATGTCTCTATTAAATTAATAATTTTTGTATCTATTTTAACATTAATTTTAGCCATTAAACAGTGGTATTAAGAACTATCATGTCTTACACGTAGGAAATAAACAGAAATTGAATGACATTCTCAAACACAAATACAGTCTTTAATGCTAAATTGTAAATTAAATACAAAATAATTCAATTAAGATTTGATTTACCATGTTGAAGTCTGTGCTTACGAAACTGCCAAACAAAACGGGCTTTTTGGCATAATCTTGTGTGGTTTTATTCATTCAAGCCCGAAAGAGAACTTAATACTGATGCGCTTTCTGACATTGATTCACTGACGCAGCCTTTATCGCGTCATTGTATAAACCAGACTGGACCTCGCGTTGCGTTTTGCAGCATCCCACAGATTGAAGCTGTCTATCTTCAATGAACGCGTCAAAGCAACGGTTTCAAATCGTGCTTAAGTGGTTTAAAAGCCTGTACATGAATAAGAGTGTGATTATATAATGTAACGCTAGACAAAGGATGACAAAACAAACGGGTGCTGCGTTAAATATTTTGAATGCGTTCATCAGAATTGTTTTTGCATGCGTTAACGTTGACAGTCCTAGTTTGAATGCAGCACGGTTGGGGTTTGGGTTTTACAGCTCCATTAGCTTCTTGGAGACGCCACTTCCCAGTGACACCTTGTCACGTAAAACCTTCAACATTTACGAGTGAAACTTCTTAATAAAACGATAACTCACCTGTATTTTTTGGCAGCAAGAAAACCTTGCAAACCCTGACAGGGTTTCTTAACACTGATATTGCAACATTTGACAGGAAACACAAATTCTGCTTTCTCCCTCTCATTGTCTGGCCTCAAAACTCCATCCTAATGAACAAAAGTTGAAACCTTCATCACTGTAATTTGTGGGAAGAAAAGATGACTCAGTTAAAGGCCAAAAGCAGAATCCGCTTTGTAGGGAAATATGTCAGACGCTGAGAGGTAGAAGTGCATGGAAAATAGAGCGGTGACAGCTTCTTTCTCAGCTCCCCTCATTTGAGGACTTCAAGGTTACGCAGATGTCCCAGACACCAACGCTTGTGTTCCTCCAAGTCTCAGAGCTGTAATGAGCTCATTACACACTTTCAGAAAATGTCACAGACCCGAGCGCCGTTATAGTTTTTTCCCTTTTAGAACAGCGATAGGTTCAAGGTTCTTGTTCAAGTGCATTCGAGGCGAAGCCTCACCGTGTGGGCAATGATGCGAGTCCTGACCCAGAATTTCAAATGATATTTCAAACGTCACGTTTTACATTATTGTATTATAGTAAAAAAGAAATTGGGCAAAAGTGTCTTTTAAAAGGTCAATTGTCTGCGACCGCCATGTTGGATACAGCAGGACAATCTAAGGGTGACTATATCATGACAGAATACTCATTTTTGGGTGACGTATCCCCTTTAAGGGGAAATTTCAGTAATGTCATACCAGAAACCTAAAATTATAAATCATTTTTATTAGCTTACCATTGCGAATCTAAGCAAGGATACAGTCTTAAACCTTTTTTTTACTATTTAACGTTTCTGATTGTTTCTTAAGAAAAACTTTACATAAAAAAGAAGAATGTGGAAAACATAACCTGACACTAAATTAATTTGATTACACGCCAAAAAATTGTATATCAACCCACCGTTAGGTCAAAAACAAACCCAACCGTTGGATTGGTTTGTCTCAAGCCTAAATATTGTTTTTTTTGTTGTAGCCCATTGTTGGGTCAAATAAAACATTTTGGGGAGTTAATTTAACCCAACAATTGGGTTTGTCCATTTTTGACCCAATCCTAGGTTAAAATAACCCCACTTCTTTTTAGAGTGTCCTAAACTGTGATCAGTCCGATTTTCTAGTATGATTTAAGCATTTAAAGCAAAAACAAAACAAGATGTATGCTCTCTATAATAAGAGGTGGTTCTGAAGCATTTGTATTTACAAAACCTTACATAAGACTTTATGCTCTTTTCTTCAGAAAATTACACATTTGTGTAAATAGTTATTTCATATTGCTCTGTTGTTTTGCTCCTTTGATTTTGTGCATGCACCCCTCAGCTTAGCACACAAGAAAGAGCCTATTACCTCACCACCTTAAGGACTGTATTACATAAAGCGTTATCACGCTAAAGATAATGAGCGCTTTTGCTTTGAAAGTCTTAAAAAACACTTCCCTCAGCCTGAGGGACATACGCAAACATATAAACGTAAGAACAACACATTCATATAAGTGTGACAGTAATTTGAGCTACAAATTGTTAGTAGAGATGATTAATTATGAAGTATTAAACACTTAAGATGTCTCTTAATTGGAAAATCTAGATTTTTTTTCAAATGCCATGCTTGTCTTGACTACTAAGGAGTTGGTTGGATGCTCACTGACTGCAAACGAAAGGAATAAAGGTTGCGATTTTAGGTCACGTCTCACATTATTCCTCTATTTGTAATAATTTTTAAAGATTAAAGATTTGTCCATCACATAAACAGATGGCAAGTGGCTTACCAAGTAATTGAGGTGTAATTTATAAGTATCTACAGAGTAATGAAGCCATTGATTTGTGTGCAATTAGGTTTATGCTTGATGCTGGGTCAAGAGTGAGAGGTGAAGTTCATAGTTCATGCTGGTTAGCACAAAATGAATAGATAAGTTCTGTTTACTGTTACTGAACACAATCTTCAACAATCCAATGGCAACTACAGTGAATCTTTCTTTAAAAGATTTAACTTAGAAGCGAAATTGTGTTCTTTTAAAGGCGATTAGATATTTTAACAAATATCAATTAAAAAAAAAGCTTCGTAGTTTCACTTTCCTATACTCCACTCACAGTCACAGTTGTATACAATAAAAAAACAAAGAGAGGAATTTGAGTTTTAGTGTTTGCAGTAGGAGAGATGGAAGTATTTTTTAAGAGGATGCGGGTGCAGTGAGATGAGAGAGACACATAAGGGCTCTTTGGGATGACTGACATCATCTCAGGCTCTCTTCAAGAACAGAGAAAGATCAGACTTCAATTCTGCTCTGCCCGAGGACGGATGAACCTGCCCATATTATGTCTGAGGGCTCATATGTCTGCCAGAGCTTTGTGTTGAACTGAGGTTAGCTGGACATATTGTCTTCATAAAACTGCAGTTTACCAAATAGAGTTATAAAAATGCTCTGATTAATTATGTCATAAACCTGTAACCAATCACATCAACTCATTTGACCCATGTTGATCAGCAGTTTAAGGCATATGCAAAGATGGTCCATAGATTGGGGCTAAAATGATCACTGCACTGCTGTGTCCGCTCTCAATATTACTTTCAATTTCGATTGATGAATTGAATGGAGGCAGGGCTAATTTGCATATGCACGTATCAATGTATACTTAAACTATCACTGTACTAATTTTCTACCTCACCAATAGTTAATAAGTTGAGTTTTACAGTTTTGGAATGTATTCTGCCTATCTCCGGGTCTGGCAGTAGCAGTTTTAGTATGGCTTAGCACAGACCACTCAATCCAATAAGACCAGTAGCATCGCATTCAAAAATGACCAAAGAGTTTCGATATTTTTCCTATTTAAAACTTGACTTTTCTGTAGTAATATCGTGTACTAAGACAGGAGGAAAAGTAAAAGCTGCGATTTTCTATTCTGATTGGAGTAGGAACTATACTCCTATTGCGGTGTAATAATCAATGAAGTTTGCTGCTAGGTCCAAGATAGGCAGTTGTAAATGTTGACTGAAGTTAGCCTATTTCAACATGTGCTGCATGATATATAATATAATAATTCTTAACTCAAGTATTCTCAAGTTGTGTTGCTATACATGCCCACTTCCTTTCACCAACTGCCGTTGTCACACATGTCGCAGGAAGTCGCTACCAATGAAATAAATGAGATCATGTCGCTCTGTCGCTTGCGGTGTAAACGTGGCTCAAAGAGACAACACTCATGATACCAATCCAAACTATTTATGAGTAGGATCAGACATCCTTAGGGTGTCAACATTTTGAAAACATCACCTATTTTATGAATTTGAACAATTGTAATTATTAGTAACTGGGTTTCCATCCAAAGTTGTGAATTTCGCTTATGCACAAAATTGGAATATCGCACAAAACATTTGCAAATAAGCCCTGTTTCTATCCAACTAGTCAACCGTCGCTTCCTAATAATCTGACACTAAATATCAGTAAGAAAAGTAAGAGAAGCCATTGAATATAATAATTTCTTTATACACTTTATAATAATTGCGCAAGCAACCGAAACACAATAAATGCGATGCTTTTAGTGGATGCCTGCTGTTTGGGAAAAGCAGTCGTGACTGTTCTGGGAGGCAATTATAGATCTACTTTGACGACTTTGCTCAGGCATTTAATGACCATAACATTTCAGATGCTGTGTAACAAGATCAGTACTCTGGTTAGTCAGGTTACGCCGTCTCATAGTGCAGTAACAGTTACATGATGTTTTGGAGGAATTTATTTGGCCAATGCGTTTCCATCTCCCATCATTTGCATTAACCCTTTTTCGCAAAAAAACCCACCTCAAAAGCAAGCATAAAATTTGTTTTGCGAATTAATGTTTTATTATTTCGAAATTCGCCGTTTCCATCACTCGTTTCCTATGCAAAACTTTAAAATGCGCAGAAAACCATGGTGATGAAATTTTGCATAGTATTAGTAACATGATATAAGAGTAATTTGAAAAAGTCGTTAAAGAAAGTACTTTTTTACATTTAGAATTGCAGAATATCTCGATGTGTGCAAATTGATGCCATGCTATGCATTTGACAAGATTTTACCTACCTGACTCACAGCTTCCCTATACTAATTTCTCAAAAACAACCACAATAAAAAAGAAAACTTTGGTGTTTGGAATAAAAGATAAAGCAAGATTCATTAAATACCGCTAGGCAAACTAAAAGGGACTCTATTTATTTTACCAATTAATACTCTTTGTCACATATTTCAATTTAATTGACACAGCATTCAATGTCAGTTATTATTCTTTTCATAATCTGCCTCTGAAGTGACTTTCTTATCAGTCGACATCACACCAAGCCCATTTGTATTTCAACCCCATTATCAACGTGTCACATTGAGCCACTTTTAATTCTTATCGAATAAAATTAATCCCCACCCTTCATTATTTTTCATTAAATGTCCTCTCTTGTTAGAAAATTTCACATAATGGAAGTAAAATGGGTTGTAAACACCCTTTGGTTAACTATTAATTACAGAGCGAAAGGGGCACAAATCAGGTCAATTATTCCGCCTTTTTGCACTTTTTCCACTTCAGGCAGATGTTCCTTTACCGGAAAGGAAAGAGACGTGAGCAAGGCTTGAACACCTACAAGCTACCAAACAGCACTGCATGTCAACCGTTTGTTGAATCGAAAGTGACGCAAACGCCCGTTCTTGTAACGCCACACAAGATGTGACACTCCAATTAGCTGCGTAGCAAACCAACAAGCAAACGAAGCGTCCTCCTTTAATTCCGAGTCAAAATACATGTCAAGAAGCAACCAAACCAACAAGCGACAAGCAATTAGGAAAAGTTACACACCATAAAATAACAAACTGTTAAAGAAATGTAAGAGCTCTGACATAGATTTACAGGCTTTCGTTAATGGACACAAAAACTGTGAGTAAAACAAACAGCCTGTCATTACTAAATTACAATGTTTACCGTCTATTTGGACATGTGATTGCTAAAGGTGGTAATAGCATTTTAACCTGTGCGTTTGCCAAACCTCCTGTCAATTTTTTGTAATAATATTGAATATGAAGGTTTTGGTTCTCTCCAATAGAACGTTTCACACAAGAACTTGTTTATTTACCCAACTGGAGACGTTTAGCAGAATGTCCACGCTTCTCTTCTTTGGTTCATAAATCGTGTTTTTGGTAGTGTTTGTGGACAGTTACAACAGCTGACATCAGTACTGGACTAAGATCGACCAGACTTGATTGCTCAAAATGAGTATCTCTATGGGGAATTGCCGTCACGCTGAAAGTGTGTGCATTTAGACATTACATTTTCGTTTAGATCTAATTTACGACCCCGAGCCTCAAAGGGTGCTTAGTGACTATAATGAGACCGCACTAGATGCAAACCAAGCACAGGAAGGCATCAAGTACATGCTTTTATATATGTTGTGACGTGCAAATAAATAATGCAGAAAGTGCAGGTCATTTTTATACAATATTTACGGCGTGATAAAAAGTGCGAGGGTTGGGTTTGTAGAAAGGCTAATTTTACGACATAACAAATTATAAGCCCGGAGCCGGCCAAGGACATGTGGGAGAATAGAAATGTACGCCAAGAAGAAAATGTGGTGTCTTCATCGCTTAATGTTATTTACCTTGAGAGCCAACCCCTGTAAAAAATATATATAAGTGGTGCAATATAATTAAAGATCCATTATCGCAATACCTAGTATTTACAATGACATATTTACAAGTCTGTAACTTGTAATGCAGGATTTAGGAGACAGGAAATGAAATCGGAGCCAACAGAGTGGCGGATTAATTGAGTTATGGTGAGAGAATGCTATTGGCGTCCAGAAGCACAGGAGAGCCCATTGCTTTAAGTCTATTGAAGACTATAAGACAGCAGCTTCATTGCCCTGTCATGTTAAAAGTCTGCAACAAAAGCCCTGAATCATAGCCGTGTCCAGCGCGTGCCCATCACCAATGCTTTCTATTCCGCACGCGTAACTGCAGAGAATATCATAAATGTCTCTTAGGTAGAAATATGTGAACCAGGGGCGGCGCTACGCGTGTGCTAAGGGGGCTGAAGCTCCATATGTTTCAGTACTTTTTTCTTTTTCCAGTACAAATATCCAAAAATTATATCAAGATACATACAGTTGACAAGGAAAGTTAGATATCAAATTTTATTTGAAAAACAAAAACACTTCACTTTGAAGAAAAATAAACTTCAATTGAGTACTTAGAAAAAGGTCAAACTTTATTTTAGTTTATTTTTCTTACCCCTTGTTTCAGGAGGAAAACGTAAATAGTGTTGAAGTATCAAATCATTCCGGTTCTGACGAAAACGTAGCTGATTTAAGATTTATTTTAATATTTGTACTGCAAAACAGGACATAAATACTTATCAATGTATGTCTTTATTTATTTTTTGCACTGTATGATCGTGTTCCATTAACGGCCTTTAAAAATGTTTCACTTCAAAGTATGATCAGCATCTTTGGACAGAAAACTCAGAAAACTTCACACAGTTTTGAGAATGTCTAATTTGTCAGTCCTAGGTATATTGCCCTAGTTACGTTGCAAACCACTTCATCCACATATCAGCAACATTTATAAATAAATAGAGCATCAGTGGCTATGCCAAGGAGAGCATTAACTTGACTGGCTGACCTGAACAAGCATCTTGGGGCAACGAGGAAAGGTACGACCTGCGGCTACAAGTCCCAGAAGCAATAAAAACTCGCCACACGGAACAAGCCGTGAAAGTGGCCATGTTACTCTAACTGGGTCGTGGAAGGTTGCTCCAACATAGCTTGTTTGACTGCAAACATAAAGAATTCAGAAGTTCACAAAGTTCTTGCAATACTCAAATTTTCTATTCTCTTTATACTTCGATAGACATTTTCTGATGACGCAATGCCCTACTTTCATCGCAGAAACACAATAGACTTGTTAGACTCTCAAAGACATCATCCTCGGAATTGAAATGAACTTCCTGCGATCGATGGGAAAACCACTCATGGTAATGGAGGAAACCTAACACTCTTGAGTCAATGGGTGAAACGTCATGTTCATGTCAAAGTAATATTCATCTAATGCTCAAACTACACCCAGTTTTAATTTGTAAGGTAGATTTGATGATAGTATTTTTCAGGAAAGCCCAATCGAGATACATTTACTACAAAACGTTTAGAGAACATTGAAAGATACGAAGTTGCTTAAGATTTCTGAAATCCAAAGGGATGTAATCATGTTAATAAAGGTTTTAATTCAAATGCATTTAACTTCTATAATGTGACAGATTTCTGAATAATAAATGAATACTTATATTACTTAATATTTTTTGGTATCTTTATATTTCTTTACTGCTTATGTATGCGACAGATAAACTAAATACTGAGGGTTGGTTTGAACAGAGAATGAAACAAGTTCTGTCTGCAATATTTGGCAGGTGCATATCAAAATACAGGTGAAGCATTTTTAAGACAATATCTCAATAGCTTGTTCGGTTAAATTCCATCTGTTGCGCACAGGAATACAAGAAATCACACTATGTAGATTTCACATGAAGAGATAAATACCATTTTTTTATCCAACTTCTCTTTAAAAGGAAACTGTACAATTCCATGCCATTATAAAATGCCACAATAACATAAATTGTCTCTACTGTATACATTAAATTAGCAGACGCTTTTATCCAAAGCGACTTGCAAGGAGTCTCTATTTAACTCTAAAGCAATCCTGGAGAAGGTGTTCTGTTGCCTCGGGCACAACAGGTTCCTCAAAGGCATGTGACCCAAATGCATAGCGGACAAAGACACGTGCTGCCCTCTTTAGAAAGCGCGTATTAAACATGCTCTGAACAGACCACCCTCAGGAGCCAAATACAAAAGAGTCAGGACACCAGGGCGAGAAACTTTGAAAACATTAATAAAACAAGGATGGTGACACATAGTAAAGTCGGTATCTGTAAACAACAGCCAGTCAGTGGAACATGCATTTCGGTCAAATGGTGAAGGACATTGGCAGGACAAACACAATAGAGACGTGTGATGCATTCGCTGTTGGTGAAACAAACGTGACAGGCCTGCACAAAACACGAAAGAAGGAGGGAAAGGTCCATGTCGGCCAATTCAACGTCCTTCCCTAAAGAGTTAGAAATAGCAATGATTTCCACATTGAGGATATATAATGAAAAATGAGAATAAAAACACCCATTCCAAATATTCAATTTCTTCCAGTCATTGTGAATAGCGTTACATGAAAACCAAATGTAGATTGAAGGCTAATCACATCTGAGTCGGTTATAGAGTTTCAGATGAAATCTCAGATTTGACATTATATGTTATGTAAAATGTATGGACATTTCTCATCCAATTCTTTAAGACGTGAATATCTGAGCACATTTTATAGTTACGGTACACTTTTCATATCAGTTGTCCATATTGTGTCTCCAGGGGCCAGTTGCATAAACTAAGACTGCGTCGTAACAACTAGTCTCACTCCCTAGAAATTATTGAAGACCAATCAGTCTTAACTGATTTGAAGAAGATATGACCAGTCTTGAAGAAAGAAATTGGATGACTAACTTGTAAGAAGTAGTTTATGCAACCGGGCCCAGAGGTGTGCTGAGCTTTGAAAGATTCTCTGAGCAATAAACTTTAAATCTTAACTTGTACAATGACATAAGAAAATACTTGACAAAGATAAATTGACTATACGCTTTAATTAGTGTTCCGAGAACAGAAAGTATCAAATGTGCATAAATTTGACACGTCCAAATGATTAAAATATGAATCCTGCACCTTGATATATATTTAAAATATAATCTTGTCTATTAAGGATTACATTAGACGTCATTCTCAGACAATAAGGAGCTTTTATGTAAACAATGATTTAATACAAACTGATCTCACAGAAAATGTTAACTATTTTGCAGGGTGGCGCTTTCTTATGAATTTGTTTGATGTGAATAGATTATTAGTAAAGAAATAAGGATGAAGCCCCACCTCTTGTGTTGACAAATACAATGTAATTAATAAAAATGCATCGTTTCATAGGGCTTTTGTAGTTGATTCTAAGTTTTTAATGGCAAACCAAAAGAACAGTTGATTTTTTTATACATATTTAATCTATATCTCCTAAAATGCATCACTGCTTAAAAAAACAATCATTAGTACGTGTCATTTTCTTAAATGAAGGTAAATGAATTCATGAGCGGGGTGTCACAACATACTGTTAAAAAGAAAAATCATATTATTAAAACCATGACTAATGACTACGAGAAGCAATAAATCGCTTTGGATAAAAGCGTCTGCTAAATGTAAATTGTATTATGTAAATTTGACATATATAAAAATATCGTTAACAAGTAAGCAACCCTTTGAAGCTTTGCCTTAAGAGCTAAGAGAATTTACAAAATTTCTCTCTTATACTTATATTACACCTGTTATTTTAAGAGTTATCAGTTAGCCTAAAAAGGAAAAAATAAAAATAAATTGAGTACTAAAAGTATTTTATTCGTAAAAAAGTAATCAAATACCGCAAAAGAGCGTTACGGCAATTTCTTTTGCAACGATAAATGTGAAGTAAAATCTAATATCGATTATCCGTTACAGTTTACTTATGAAATTGTGATACATCAACTTTTGAATGTTCTATGAATCCTAATAAATGCAATAACATATCAAATCCTCCCAAAGTTTATTGCACAATCAAATCATTTCAAAGCCTCACAACCTCTTCACTAATTTACATAAAAAACCTTAAAACTCAACTTTAGTGTCAAAATGTCCTAAATTCGAGCTGACACACTGTTCTGGGAACAGTACAAATAGAAATGCATTCCAGGTGTGCATACGAAACCCACTTTGCATCCCAAAGACCTAACATTGCTCATTGACTGTGATTAATCGTGCCGCTTCCTACAATCGCTGCACATAGTTCTCCACTTCCCTGGGTACAATATTACCATGGTAACATGTTCCAGCACAATTGCCTTCAGTCTGCTGAAATGCCTCACCACAGAACTGTGCTGTCAAGAAAACTGTGCCTCTATCCCCTGAGAAGTCTCATTAAAACAGAATTTTGTGTTTTTCATCAAAAATATTGCATTATTGATTTTGACGTGACCAAAAACTACCACTGTGTCATTACATCCATGCTGATAAATCTCATGAGTTTGTCACAACCTATTTTTTCTGGGCAAAATACTTCGAAACAAATGCGTACATATGTTGTAAACACTATGGTTGAACAAAGAACAGCATTGACTCTGGGCATGTAGATATTTGAAAAGATGTTTTACAGTGACAATGTATCCATATAATTCAATAAATCAATCAAATAATACGACAGAGAATACATAAATATCAATACTTATTTCACATTTTACAAAGCCTGAAGGACTTTGACATGTTTTTCATTATTTATTTTTCCTTATTAATTAAATAATCGCAATGTTATTTTATCGTTGTAGTGGACGTACCAATTGCGAAACAGGATGTGCAAGTTCAAAGAATTTAATGTTATTTTTATATGTCGCTGCTGTGCTTCTGAAACCCTGTATCACTGTATTTCATGATTTGTTTATATTTGCCATAAATCATTATTATAAATCATCCTTTATGTTTGTCACTGGGTTTTGTAAATATCTAATCAATAAATAGTACTTGTCAACTTTGACAACACAGTATTTATTAATTTTTGTACAGTGTTTTTTTGCTAATTTGGACATCTGAGGTTTGGAAAGAGAGTGACGATATTTTGAAAATATGTAAAATAAAAATGTTACTGGTTGTGGTAAAATAGGCAAACAACTACATAGATTAATAAACCTCTAAATCTACTAATAAATTAAATTTTGTAGTCGTACCTCTGAAGTTCTGCAAATATTGTATTGCTGACTGAGAGAATCAATATCAGATCAGACGTCCGATTTAAACTACAGTATTCTACAGATTTTCCCATCGATTAATCGGGTATTTGGATAATAGATATGTTTTCTTTATTAAAGAATAATACTAAATTAACAACTGAAAATGAATAACTAATTCGTTTCCTTTAAAAAAAAAAAATTCTAAAGATTCCATACATTAATATCTGTGAAAACCCATTTAATACATTACATTGCCATATTACATTCAAAATGGAATATAATACAAATGTATAAATAAGAAACATTAATACAAATAAGAAGAATAATTTCAAATGGAAAACTGCTAACTTCAGCTCATGCATGATGCATTTAGTTTATTTAAGTTAGTTTTAGTTTATTTTTTTCTATATAATAGTAATATATTTGTCCACATAAAATACAGAGTTAACCAGACTTTTGTTTTGGCAGTTTGTCGGAAGACGCTAATTTTTTAGTATGTCTGTTTCTTCACTCAAACAATAAAATGCAACTCTTAAGAGATGAACTCTTTATGTCCTCATAAAGCGCAGACGCAGACAAAATCATGAGCATCCTTTTGCAATTCCTGCAAATCATTAGGACACCAATAAGATGTAGCTTTACACAGTCTGTGATTCAGAGTGCTTTAGAATTTCCTTCAAATGGAGGGAGTGACCGTTGGTCATTAGAGTCTGCCTGCAGCTTGCGATATGCCTCGACATCTTGTAGATAATTTCAGAAGAGCTTCTCATCATTAGCCCTGACAAACTCCCCAAGACGCTGACCAATCACACGCCTGGTCAGGCATCCTGACTAGGCCGGGTCAAGAGGAACCATTGGAGCTGTTCTCTCGCAAACGTTGAAGAGGGAAAAGAGAAATTGGCCGCCTCTTGCTAGCCTTCTCGAGCAAAGGTCGAGAGGGCTGATACTAAGTGAAGAGTGAAGACTATATCAATTATTATATTCATGTAGGCAAACGGTACTTGTGGGAGGGGGACACTAACCATGAGGCATTTGAACTGTCAATCATCTGGACTTTTTTGGACGCAATACAGTTCGCTATTAGTGCAGTCGCATCATCTAGAACCCTGATGAAATTATCACCACTATTAAGCTCCTGAAGAGAGCACTACAATTTTCAATTTTCATGATATTTACAACTGACCCATTTTACCATGGGTTACTGAGTCCGTGAGGTCCTAATTTCAGCCGTTGGCACAGTGCCGTAGTGGTAACCGCCACTGACAAGAGGCTATTTAAACCAGTCAAGCAGAAACAATACAGAAAAAAATGAGTCAACGTGTGTTACAAGACAAAACCCTATGGGGTAATATCTTTAGAATTAAAAGATTAAAACGGACCTTACTTCATACACATTCCTGGATTTGTGGAGAAGGGTTCATTGGTCCAACTTACGCCAAAAACTTAAAATCTTCAAATTAAATACATTGCAAGAAGTGTTTTATGTCGATTCGCGTTCTTTCAATACACATTTCTTCCAGTATTTTTTTTCAGTTCATTCAATGCCCCTTACACAAAAGCTATCCTAAATGGTCAGTTGGACCGTCACAATATGCTGCAGGAAACCCCGACTGAATCGCAAGCGACATGCTGTGTTGACCCTTGAGGGCCCGATTGGACAGACCACAATGTTCTCCAGAGCTCTGCCACACTGCCAACGCAAGATGTCCGTTCCAATTATCCACCTCATGTGGACAACCTCGATCCAAGAACACCTACAGCATCCTTCTCTGCTGGTACCAGCCCGGCCACTCATATCAAAGATTTCCACTTGGCTTCTTCGCCATTGGACGTATATGTCAGACAATAGAGTTCCTCACTTGGTGCCAGTCTAACTGCCTCCGCGTGCTACGCTTGAAACTGTTTAGCGGTACCAACCTACCAAGCCAACCGTTAGGAACAAATGATAATGTCAATTGCTCCAGACAAGGTGCTGCTGTAGATCAAGTTATGGACTGAGTAATAGTTGGTGGACGAGGGGTGGAATGGACAGACAGCATCGATTGTGAAGGGATAAGTGTTCTTTAGCAAATGCCCTCAAACTGCCATTTCTATTATTCCGTTTCAATGAAATCATAACGGTAGGCTTTTCTGACTCTTCTAAATCCTAGAGGAGAATAGTGAAGTTTTAAGCTCAGTTTTTTCTTTGCCAAGTTCAAGCAGAAATCTCCTGACTTGTTTCTGCAGAGTTTATTTTTAGCATGGAACAGCGTGTGTTAACTGACAAAAAGCAGACTGATTTTTCTTTACAAAATGTCTTTGTTCAAGGAACAGTAATATAAACAGTATGTATACATTACATTATATTTAAGCAGCATTTTAAATACATTTTTAGTATTTTTCAAAAAGCAGACAGATCTTTATTAAACAAAATATTTGTTAAGGAACAGTAATATTTATATACACACTATGTAATATACATAGGCAGAATTTTGAATATTTTTAATTTAATAATTTTTAACATTTATCCTTTTCATATTTTCAAATAGTAGACATGATTATAAGGGAGTGGAACTTATATTCTGGATTTCAGCATAATTAGAAAGATTCACTATAAAAACTATAAAACAACCAAACTCTGAAAAAACAAGTCTGCCCTCCTAAAAAAGATGCTTCAGTCTGTTCAATAATGTTTTAAAGATAATCGTAGATGTTGCAAAAAAGTATTGTGTTCATGTGACTTCATGAAATTAAGTTAGAACGTCACTATTTATACACAGTCCCTTACCCGCGTTTTCTCAATGGAAATAAGCAAAATCTTTTTTTAACATATGCTTTGGATAAGTGCATTCAATGCACTTATTATTTATAAGTATGTGACCAAACCAGTTATTCTTGCGTTGCTAAAGCGAGACACTACCAACTGATTTACCGGAACCTCGATAAGAAGAAGTGGCATTACCTGCTGTAGAGGCACTATTTAGGGTCGTATTTAAGGTAACAACCTATATCATTCTGTGGCAGCATTGCATCTGTTCTGGATAGGAAATACAACCATTCCCATAATGCATTGCACTGTGAACTCATTGCACAGTGAACCATTAGTACCTGTCACTTTGTTAGCTTAGCAATACACTAACTCCAAACTCGATTTAATTGAAAGTTAATGAAATTGATTAACTCAAATTAATGTAATTAAGCGTGAGTTTAGACTTTGCACTTCACATGAGGAGCGCTATATGTATGACTGAATCGCTACCTAGGTAGAGTATTCCAAAGTGGCCACTTCAGAGGTTTTTATTTCAGTTAGCATGCTGTCTTAAAACGCAGGTGACTATGAAGGCAGTTAACAGCAATGGAAATCAAAGAGATCAAAGTCTATTCTATGCTAAAGTTTGAAAAATCTCTATAATATTATCATATTTAGTCATGCAAGCAGACCTTGTATTAATTTAAGAGGAAAAAACAAATAAGTTCATTTCTCCCTATATTGTTACACTTCACACAGTCATTTTTTAATTCCGAAATCTCAGGTTTCTAAAACAAGAAATATGCAATTTGCAACGGATTATTATTACACATACGTAATATGTACTTAATATTAAAAATGATCAAAAGTCAAAATGCATTTTTTAAATAGACACTTATCTACATTAAAATATTTGTCCTCACAATCGTCCAATTTACTTTTTCTCTGAAATGAAATAAAACATCAAATAGCCTAGCAAAGATCATTGCTTTAACATTGGATCAACCTTATTCTCAACACTCATTCAATTCATTACTATGTTATTATGGATACTAATATGTAAATGTGATGCATGTTGACTTAAGTTTGAAGTGAAGCAATATAATTAACAAATGAAAGAAGAACAAATGTTCTTTTTTTATACACTAAACTCGTAAGCCAGAGCTAGATTCCATTATCAGTACATCAGATTCATGATGCATGAAATAATAAACCTATATCAGCAATGTCTTGAAAAGTCAACATGATCTATGACAAAAATTGGAAAGTAATCTCAGAATTTCTAGGACAGTGCACCCACAATATAACAATAAAACAAAAGGAAATGTTGCGTTTCTGTAAGAATTAAAGGATGTCAATCAGATTACCCTCTTTAGGCCCAGTTAAACATCCTGCTTTTAATGGTGTTTGCTGAAAACTTTCCTCCGTATTTCCTTTGGGGCTGAATTAGTCCTGGTTAACGTCTTTGTTGTAAACCTTAAAGATTTGACAGGATTTGAATGTAAATTGCTGCCTCTCAAACCATAAGCTGACTATTCGCTTGAGCACAATGTTCCCTTCATTCCATTTTCCTGGAAAGAAAAATGACACGTCAGTTTTTTTTCTGGTATTTTCTCAACATTAGATCTATGTAAAACACTAAAATGCATTATTTTCATCGCCAACTACAACGTTTCCTAGACAGATGGGAAAATTGGGTAGTTCTCATATGAAATGTTGGGAAGAGAAGTGTGACGCCATCAGATCAGAATTTGACAGATGCCACATGTGCATGTGATTTAAACACAGCAGGGCTGAGGATTTACTGTAAGACATATACAAGCGTGATATGCAAAATTTCTCAAGTAGAATAGTTCATACATAACTGAAATGCTTTTATTTGGTAAACAAGGCATGGCTAGGCGCATAGACTCAACGAAAAGTTGAGGGTGAACGTGAATAATTCAATCTTCATGAGGTAACTCTCAAAAACATGGCTTCATTCTCCCACTACAGATTATGTTGAAACTGAAATGGGTTTATTCTGTGGCGTTCATAACTGTCCTTGTGACATGGTAATCCATTTGTTTATAATTGTGACTCTTATTTTGACAGGGCTAAATTCATTACCGTTTGATCCGAATGTGGGACATAATTAGAACCCTCTTCAAGCCGCAGCCAACCCTCACCTCACTTCTGCCAAAACGGATCATGCCGCAGCGTAATTAAACTTCGGCTCATCTGTCAGGGACTCGGGGTTTTTCGACAAGAAAAGAAGCAGCAGGTCCTCTACCTTAAGTGGCCACAAACGCTTGTTTACAGCAAATAACAGTCTGAGGTCTTCTTAGACCAGAGGTCAGGATGAATTGGTTTTTCGCTGCAGATTTATTTTGACATATTTACAAGTGAAGCCATTTATTTAATGAGAAATGTGTGGAGGGACATGATTTTATCTATTGTAAATTGACGGGGTCGTGAAACGTGGCTGCGAAAAACCACAATGAAGCTAGGATGGGAAGAGATTTTAGTGCAGGGACATATTTTGCGAAAGATTATTTTGAATAATCGCATTGATGACACGTGGACAATAAGAGCCATATTGTGTACTGAGGATGTACAGTAAATTTCACGTTGACCATAGTCTTGCAAAAAAAATGAAAGAATGTGTATTCATACAGTGAATCAGCTTACAATGGAAAGCCACGAATACTATAACCCAAACATTCCTGTAAGTGCATTTATTTATTCTAAGGTAACCATGCTTAACATCATTATGCTTGAAACTGAGTCAACACGGGAATAAACCAATATCATTATCACAAGCGTTAAGTAAATCCAAACAAATGTGAATCTTGTTCTAAGCAGAGGTATTTTCTCATTATTTTAACTCGGTTGACACATACTGACAGTGAGCTTATGGGAAACCATGCACGCCGTTCCCCTCAACGTGCCTTCCAGTGAGTATCTGCCACTGCACAGATGGGTGACTCTCAAAGCGTCTCTCCTCCACCACCTGACAAGGTTCTGAGGAAATCAAATGAAACTTACCTACCTGATCCAAGAAAGTCCGTGAAGCTGGAGTGATCGGCTCAGCTACACCTGAATAAGTGCCGCACGTATTTCTTGTGTAATTGGTAGCTTCATCCAAATAAGCACTTATATGAGAATGAGTCAATGAGGATCATGCTCAAGATGAGGAAATCTTACAAACTATGAAAGTAAAATGCTGTGACCCCTTCTGGTAGGTGGTCTAAAAAGTTCTTCTAAATCGACAGAAAAGCAAAAAAGGAGTCTTCAAATGTCCTTCTTTCATTTCTGAAGAGCTCTTAAAAGCACTTAACTGGACTGCCTTATAAACAGCAAGGCAGAGCTTTCTACTCAGAAAAGTCGCTTAAGACACCCAAAACGTTCCTAAAACATTCTTTCCCAGTATGTACTGTATATTCTTCTTTATCAGAATCTCTATACTATTTTATAGAGAACCATTAACATTCAAAGAAACTTTCTGTTGCGTTTAAATGTTCTTTGTAGTGAAAAAGTTCAAACTTTTGAAGAAATGGTTCTTTTAAGAGGATCCCTCACCCGGAAAAGAACGCCATCATTTATTCACCCTCATGGCATTTAACTACTGTATATGACTCTTTCTTATGTGGAACACAAAACAAGATATTTAGAGAAATGTCTCAGTGTTTTTGTTACCAACAATTTTTTCAAAATTTCTTCTATTATGTTCTGCAAAAGAAAAAAGTCTTACATACGAGAATGAGTAAATGATGAAAGAATTTTCATTTTTGAGTGAACTGTCGCTTTATAACCTTTTGACTAAGAGGTTCCTTGGAAAAAATGGTTCTATGTCATCATCTATTTAAGATTATTCAATGTCTGGTCTGGATTATCTGGATCCTTTTATAATGTCATTATCCAGTCAGTGTTACCATGATGCGCTGTGGTTTCTTCGGGCAAATTTGCTCAGAAACCTTTATTGACCCCAGTGCTGATGAGCAAAGATGGCATCAAGAACTTCCGGGCATACTATCGGACCGCTTTCTCATCAGATATATATAATTCCTCCCTCCACTTCAGGGCAGGACTCCTCCAAACATAGGGCCTATTGATTCAAAATTTGGAGAAACATTCAATTCTCTAGCCTTCATGAAGCGAGACGCTTCTTATAATTTAGTTTGCCAATAACTGTTCTGGGTTCGAAAGCCCTACCTCTGATATGTTTTTGCTACATTTTATTGCAGGTGTGAAGACACGGTAAGAAGCTGTTTTGTAGGTTTCTGGTGGAGAGAATCCCCCATCCCCCGCTGTAAGAGTCTGCGTGAATGGCTAGTCTTGTTTGCTCGAGTGAAGGCTTTGAAAGCATAAGTGCATTGACATTCAACAAAAGCTGTTTTGCTAACGCTAAAGGAAAAGTTCATTGAATAATGACAATCATGTCATCATTTATTTCATTAGCATGTCAACCTAGACATGAGAGTGAGCAAATAATGACAGATTTTGCATTTTCCGGGGGGAAAAAATCGGTTATTTGTGTAATTTATTCACCATTCAAGAAAACGATCAAAACTTGTATATTAACCTTTTTTCAACGGAACACAAAAGAAGATTTTAAAAAAGAGTTGCAATGGTTTTGTCAATGTTTCAATGGCCAACACTGTAACGAATTGCTGTAAAAACTACAGCGTTATTTTACAGAAGCTGACTGTATTTTAAATAATACAGAATATTGCTGTAAAGTGCAATGCATTCTGGGGTCACGTGACGGATTAACTCAATGTACAGAATATTGCTGTAAATTTCAAATCTACAATGGCGGGATGATCTTCAACAGTCGAGATTGGGGTAGTGCGCAAAATGAATGATTCACACCTGTGGTAAGTAACTTATTACGTATTTTTTTTCCATATTTGGTAACTATCATAGTGGTAACTTTATATAGAGGTATCTACATTCGCGGTTCATATTGCTAACCCCGGATTCAACCTCTATCCGCGGGGACCGAAGGAGTCTTGCGGGGTTTCAGCAGCGCCGTCGCGGTAAGATTTCAAACATTCTCCGTCGCTATAGCACCTGAGGACAGAAGTTGTTCATGTTATTTAGAGTTTTTGTTCACACCAGGAGTGAAGGCGGTATGTGACGAGCTACAGTTCATTGTATTAGTAAGTTGACGGTTGTTTTTGTTGAACATCGCGCCCGCCGTAGACTCGGTAAAAGTTACATGCTTCGACAGTTGGGATACCACACTCGCTCGTGATTATTTTGTGGTGTAATTCAAATTTGCAAATGCAGTCATCCGTTAAATCGAGCGCCCAAATTAAAATGAGTCACCATAGCTTGAGGTAAGTCGATGTTCACGGAGGATAGCCCGGTAAAGTGATTAATGTACGTAACCATCTAGATATACAGTTTATGTATCGGAGGCCAGCTGAGAGCTTGAGCAAAAGACGTTAGCGACACCCTCATTGTATAGCAGGCCTGTCTCCCAAATAGGACCGTTGGAGGGTGGGAGTGAGACCCGTTACAAAATACTAGTGTGACAATTTCTTGACCGTGACATCCCTAACGTTAGTTGGATTACATTTCTGTATAAGTACGGTTTTAAGTGTAAGTTACTCTGTGTAATTTGCTTAGAATTTGTTTGTAGAGTCACTTATACTAAAATGTAGTTTAAATGTAAAATGCTTAAAGATAATTGTATAGTCACTATTAACTATAACTATTGTCACATGTGGTATTGTTTGTTTTAGGACACACTTTGCCATGCAGGCCACTGGATGCTAACTACTGAAGGTTAGGTTGTGTGTGACGGTGCTCAGCACAGCTTCATGTCTGGCCGTCCCACTCTGTTCATAGCATGTTACATATTCAGGCTTGAGTACCAGGATGGGGCAAGCGTGTATCTTTGAGTCCAATGAAAGGTATTAATTGAACAACTTCCTTACCTGCTTTTTATAGATATGTTAATGTTATATACCTGTTAAGACCTTTAAAACAATATTTCTCAACGAGAGATGCATTTTTTGTGGGCAAATTATTTAGAAGTCTCCCCTATTTAACACTAGCAAGCTGATGATTTAATTCATGTGTTTTAATATAATATATTTTGTACATTTAATATATAACATTTAGTTTTTCCTGACTCTTTGTAGATATTAATCCAGAGAGTGGAACAAGAAGAAGCGTCATCTAAAATGCCAGGATACAGAAGAAACAGGTTGCAGTGAACCCACATGTCGCCGCTCTTCTAAACACAATGATGAATATTCAGTGTAATCGATGAAAAGTAAGAAGCACACACACACACACAGACACACACACACATACACATACACACACGCACGCACACACACACACAGATCTCATCATTGAATTACATCATTTTATTATTCTCTGACTGTATATGTTGTCCTCTGTTTTTCTCTGACTATAAATTGAATATCTAACATTATTCTCTTGTTTCGTTTCCATAGTTCCAGCTACTTGTTGTGCTCTGATGGATCAAGATGGTGACTGTTTTACAGACTCACTTGGGCCTTGTTTTGCAATGTTGTTTCATGATGGTAATGTTGGTTAACGTGTTGTTTAAACAGGAATGTTTAAAGAGCCATGTTGGATACTATGAAGTTGTTACTGAATAAAATTATTTCATGTACAACAACGTACACAATTTGTCTGTAATGTATTTTTTTATCAATTAAAAAAAATAAACACTGTATATCCAGTATGCAAAACATACTGGATATACAGTGATTATGTATTTCTTCTAAATAAAGTAAATTAAAATCAAGCAATTTGCTGTAAAAAATACAGCATTATACTGTTGCTATTCAAAATTACAGTTTTTCCTGTATTCTGCAATTACAGTAAATGGCTGTAAATTAAATTACAGTACTGTGGCTGTACAATTTACAGTAACTGGCTGGCAACCCTGCTGCCAGTAGTTTACTGTAAATTTTACAGGATTTTTTTTACAGTGAATGGGGGTCAATGTTGTTTACCTACTGATATAAAATGTTAGAAATAATGTCAAATAAATAACAATTATAATACAACTAAAAACTAGCCAACTCACTATTTACAGACTGACTCACCTTACATTAAGTCAAAAGTTATAAAAGAAGTATCTGCGCACTTTCGATTCCATGGAAAACATCACTCTGCTTCAATGTAACTCTCACTTGATTAAAACCAAACCTATATTTTGCACTAAAATTGGACGAAAGCAACACTGTGAAGCACGCAACATCTTCAATGCTAACAGCATCTAACGTGCCTGAGAGAGGCGCCGTTTTGAAGTGGTCTCCACTAAATAACCAGCACTCAAGTACATTTGCATTAGTACTCTATAGTCTTCTGATCTGTTAGCGATAGATCATTTAAACAAATTATTCCTTGCATGTTGAGGTAATAGCAATACGTATTAATCAGTTGCACTCGATGTGATAAATGTCAGCTGTGTCTGCGGGGAGCCAGGGTATCTATTGATTGGAGAGACGAAATTATTTCATTAATTACTCGTATGTATATCATTGATGCTTCCTAAATGAGAAAAAAGATCAGCGCTAAATATGATTTATGGCAGCTCGCCCAGCGGGATTCTCTCTTTTAACGAGCTTCGGGATGAGCCAATGGCAGTTCTGCTATATGACATCAACGGAGGATTTTTCCAGACATCACGCTGAGCAACTTCACAGGCAGGCATTGAACAAGAGATAAGAGAGAGGGCTCGGAAAAACTTAAAGCTCACCCTCAACTGGCATTAGACAAAATAATGATTATGATGTTTGGAATTAAGATTAGCTGAAATGCCGATGAGATGCCGCTTATAAATACCTGTTATCAGCACTGTCGGATATTCCACGGAAGTGAAGGGTGCCACAATGCGGCGAGATGTGCGTTGTAAAACACGTTAAAATAAAGTGTTCAAGTATAGCCAGTAAAATAAATCAGAAGTTGTGTTGAGGTGCTAGAGTATTTTTCTTGCATTGTGCAGTCGATTCCTTCGCTTGTTAGATTTTATGAATCGTCTTAAACTATATTATGAAAAAGGTATCGATCCGAATCATGCAAAAAAATCTGTCGAACAACTGAAGTTGCAACCTGATCGCACCCAATTGCGTATAAATAACACGCTTTTGCATTATCGTCTAATACGTACGCCAAATTGTGATTTTGCGTGCATATGATACGCCAATGTTTGCTTGTACCTGGGTGGAGAGCAGCCATTTTGAAACGTGCATGAAGAGGAAACACTGAAATAATTAAAATAATAAGGTTAGGTTTAGGGTTTGGGTTAGGGTAGAGGTTATAATATGCACGGACGCTAACATTAGGTTTAGGGTTTGGGTCAGGGGACAGGGTAATGAGACAAATTGCTGTTTAATATGCAAACGCGCTAATTGGCGTATCATATGCACGCAAAAAAAGGCGTATTTATGCACGCAAAATCTCAATTTGGCGTCCTTATTATACGATAATGCACAGCGCGTGTTATTTATACGCAATTGGTGCGAATGGGCTGGAAGTTACCATGCAAGAGAATTTATGTTGCTCTCAATTCTGAAAATGATACCTTAAACACTTGTCGATGAAACGTTTCAGAAACGAAATGGTAAAATGTGATATGATGGTAAAAATGTGTTCTTTTTTTAGAAATATCTTTCCCTAACTTGCACCTCCCTTAAGTGTTCATCTTTTCAATACATTTCAATACAAAAAAGTTTCAATACTTTGCCATCAAAGATTGAATTAGTGGCACAGATTTTTGAGAATGTTTTTAATTTTACAATGATACAAATTTGACATATCATCAATGTCCTTCCAAAACCTCAGATGTCCAAATTTGCTGTTTTTCAGAAAATGGAAAAACGCTGTACTTTTTAAATAACGAAATATGTTGTTAATGTTGACGGGCACTTTGATTTGTATCTTGAAGGAAAAGTTCATCTCAAAATCAATTTTTTTATATTTTTTACTCACCCACATGACATTTCCAGGCCTCCTCATAGTCTTCATGGTTATAGTTGTCAAAGTCCAGAAAAGTACTAAAGACATTGTTAAATTTGTCCATCCGCTCATAGTGGCTCAATTTAATTTTTTTGCAGCAAAGAAAATACTTTATGTGCTAAAAACAAACCAAAATAACAACTTTAATCAATATATTCTCCTCTGTCTTGATGTCGATGAAGAGGCCTGGATATCTAACAGATGTCACCTAAAATATCTTTATTTGTCTTCCGAAGTCATCTGGTGTGTAAGAAAATAACAAAATTTTGAGATGAACTTTTCCTTTAGTGTTCAAAATAACAGAAATTGTGATGTATGGTACACATACATTTAGTGCTATTAAAAACACTTACAAAAAAGTCAGTCACTATTTGTATCGCCAGTTAAATATCAATGGGACTCACTCATAAAACAAAACATTTTTGTGTAAATCGTTTATGAAACGACTTTCAAATCATTTAATCAAATGAAACCGCTTATGCAAGAATGGATTCATAAATGACCGAATTCATTCATGTTGTGTTCCACGAATACGGTCCACCGAGAGTAATGGAGTGTTTCGAACACATTTCCAGGTACCGTCCTCGTAACTTCAGCCAAATCATTAATCTGTATCATTTGTCAGGCCCATTGAACCCACCTGATCTACAATGGCATCCTTTCAACATAAATTCCCCAGTAGAACCAAATTTAATGTTATGTAACAAAAAGTTGCAGTCTGGCAATGCCGCCATCAAGGTTTTTGGCAGGCACCAGTTTACACATGCGGCCAATATTGATAAATGGGATGGGATTTCACATGCTGAAAAGAGGCCAACCCTTAGGCCTAGACTAGCCAATCGGAAGCTAAAGGATGTCGAGGGCTGATAAAAACACAAGAGGCGGGAGGTGATCAGAGCGGAATAACCTGAAGGTGATCGCGTCTTCCATCAACTCTTGCCACCATGCCATTGTCTAACCACCCTGGCGTCTCTCTCTCATGACAAAAGATTACCATGGTAATTACACGGTAAAAGAAAATATTGTAGATCCAAAAACATCTTTTCTTTTTTATTAGAGGTTGAAAAAAGAGTATCAGAAGTATGAGTGATGTAAAAACATAACAGGAGTAAGTAGATTTGGACATTTTCTGAAGAATTCACGAGTACAAAACTGGCCTCTGCTTAGCTAGGCTATTGTGGAGGGTTGGCAGGAGGTTGTTTAATGACCACAAAAGCCCATCTCCAAATTTCCGCGATAATCTGGTCCTTAAAAATGGCTCAAGTGCCTCTTTAATGCAAGTTTATAGGATTTTTTCACCCCTGATATGATTCGACAA
Source organism: Triplophysa dalaica (assembly GCF_015846415.1). Classification (NCBI taxonomy): domain Eukaryota; kingdom Metazoa; phylum Chordata; class Actinopteri; order Cypriniformes; family Nemacheilidae; genus Triplophysa; species Triplophysa dalaica. The sequence continues at coordinate 20,664,927 of NC_079551.1, forward strand.
GTGAAAATCCCAAATCCCATAATTTAGAAGAGTTATATAGTGCTTATAGTTGCACAAGCTAAGGTATAATGCAGGTCCACAGCACAAATGCTAGACAAGATTTCGGATTAAGGCTCTAGTATGAAGCCTGGAGCCATAACCGCGAGCGATGAGCAATAACACTGATGCTACACAAACAACACCAAAATAACTACAGTAACACAAAGATGTCAAATTTCATTCCTGCCTCTCACTGATTGGTTAAAAGATCTGTTCTGCACAGTTTCCTGGGTTTGTAGGTTACTGCTTCTGTGAGCGATGAATCCCACGGCACTTATATTTTTAGACTTCTGTCACCGTAGCGATTGTCACTTTCGTGTTGGTGGCCTCCGAATGAGTGATAGCAAACATATACTGTATTTACTAGAGCTCGGAGCGGCAAGCCATCTGGGCCAGCAAACCTCCAAAGACGTCAGAGAAATCAATAGTCACTTACAGACTCTGGAGAATCGCGATGACAAGAAGCGTCCTGTTCGATTTAATCATCATTTCAATGGAAAAACATTGATGTATCTGCATCTGACTGATAAACCAATACCTGGCACGATATCGCAATGCCAACATCATAAATAATCCTGTGCCTGTAAAACGTAAGGCCTATTCGGTGTTCCAGAGTGAAAGACGTAAGGCTGGACATGATTTTATCGTATCCAAATTGATTAGATTGTGAAACGTTGTTGTTACCCATCATATCAGAGCGAGTTTGCAGTAGATTATGGAGAACTACTTTTGAATAGGAATGCAACAAAATGAAAAATCTTTGTTGAAGCAGAGTACCAAGGTTTTGGATTACTTTTGGATTATTATACGCTACTGTAAAACGATTTAAAGACATCATTTTAATTTTTTTAACAGTTTTTTATTTATTATAGTTCTGTTTTTTACAAATTTATTAGCATATTTACTTCAAATTAGACAAGTAAATAATATATTACTCTAAAAAAAATTCAAGGGCTGTTAAATGATTAATCATATCCAGAATAAAAGTTTGCATTTACATAATAAATGTCTGCTTATAGTGCATATTCAATTTGTATAAACACATAAGCGCACACATTCATGTATTCAGATAGATTGAAAATCTTTACACTTATTTATTTATATTTACCAATAATTTTAATTATATATAAATGCTTATTCATTATTATATTTCATATTTTTCTTAAATATATGCATGTATAACTATGATTTTATAAATACAAAATGAATATGCACAGTAAACAAACTTATATTATGTAAGACAAACTTTAATTTTGTATGCAATTAAAGTAGCATGAAATAATAAAAAAGTGTATTACAATATTATATTACTAGGTCAGATCACATATTTTTTTTAAATTAGTAATAAAATCCACTAATATTTCATGCACTTTAAGACCAATAATGAGTAATAAAGACGTCATTGTCATTAGCTTTTTACTTAAGAAACATAAAACATTTGTCCAATTGCAACATTTGCAGTTCTCTTTGCTCTTTGAGGCAGAAAATAAAATAATAATAAAGCCACTACAGTAATGGCATATCACAAGTTTAGCCACAGCCAAATGAAATTCGCAGCCTGTGGCGTCAGAAGTATTCTGGAATCTACAGTAAACCCGACGGTACGCCTCATGAATTGTGTCAGGGTGCATCGCCCTCAACACTTCAACTCTCATCACGCCAGTGCTCATCGCACTTTGAAAACGCTCGGGGCCAACAGGGATGCCCTTAGAAATCCCAGCCCTACAGCAAATAAAAACCTGAAGCAAGTGCGAGGCCATAGGGAAATAAGACGCGGGTGGTTAGTGGGGCACAACGTGGTTCTAAATTTGCTTTCTTAATGCTTAGAAAAATAAAAATCTGTGACATCCTGGCTGGTGAGAAGATCCCATGTGTACATGAGGTATTTTTGTAAATACTTTCTGAATAGTATACAGTATCTAGGACAGAAACACTGAAGCAGTCCGGGAGGTCTGTCAAAAGCACTCTGGCCATTAGCCGTGTGGGTCTTCCTGAAACTGAACTCAAGCAAAGTGGCATAAATATTGCAGCCTTATCTGAGTGCATTCAGCTCATTATTGTCAAGTTATATGAATGCGAAAACATAAGGATCTGGTGCATTCATATTAAAATATAATAACAACCCTCAATTGAGCGTGCAGGTTTCAAAGCTTTATAATGGTCATTCAACTGTTTTTAAATGCTTAAAAGATCTTGTAAATGGAATGGGTATCAAAGGAGATTTTGATGGGTAAAATCTTTATTTCAACACATTAGGCGGCAGCTGGTGGCTAAGTGATATGTGAGGATGAACGGTCAGAGAAACCACATGCAGGTTTCTAGAGAAAATTTAGATTTGAGCTTTGAGGGAACGATTTGAGGGAAAGTTCACAGTGAAATAAAAATTCTCCTTCATGTGGTTCAAATTGGGTAAACTGTAATACACAAGAGAAGATATTTCGAGAAATGTCTCGATGGTTTGGTGTTCATACAATGGAAGTCAATGGGGGTCAATGTTGGTTACCAACATTCTTCAAAACATCTTTGTGTTCTGCACGACATGAGGGTAAGTAAATAAACAAATTTTCTTTTTTGGGTGAACTTGCCAAGTTGAGTCTTTAACAGCTATTGCACTTTCAAAGGAAGTCTTTAGGTTGAGACAATTCTGGCAGAAATGTGGACATTGTAGTTTTGTTAAATATATTACAACCCAAACTATGTTTTCAGACAACAATCCGTGTATTGTTTTTTTTCTATGTAAGAAGATCTTGTATAATTGGGCGTATTGCCAGTTTTCTATTGTAACACCTGTAGCAGGTTTATGTAAGTTGGAGGAATGATGGAGTTCGCCATTTACTTCCATTATAACGGAGTGCAAACTATTTCATTAATGCCAAACAGCATCATTCCACTAAAGCAATCTATGCTCTAAATTATATTAGATTCTATCATAATGTTTGTTTGTTCAGATGTCTTTCCACGCCTGTGCATTCGCATGCATGAGAAAGAGTGCAAAGCATGACACAGAAGACGAGCTTTGCACTATCCAAGTAGACCAGTGGGATGTCATTAGCAGTGTTTATCTCTGATGCGGCGCACAGATAAATCGGGATAATCCATTCACATCATTACAGTGAGCTATACAGAATGTAACATTTTTAATTGCTGTATCTGTACTCAGAGATACCAGAATCAAGGGGCGGGATACAATTATTGTGCATATCTGGGTGCATTTACGTTCGCTTGTGTGCAACTAGTTGTTTCACGCGCCCACCACCGTTTCATATTAAATAGGCTGAGGGTTGTATTAGTCTCAGTTGTGGATGTGCTTTTCTAAGACACCTGTTCCACACAATACAGCTCAATTTATATTTACTAAAGATCAATGGCAAAATGTTCTCACTCCAAAGAATCTGGGAATCAACTGTTTCTGTTGGATACAGACGATGTAACGATAAACGTACATCTGCAAACTCACTTGCATAAACACTGTAAAATACTTAAAGCCAGTCAGATGAAGTGATGACAGCATGAGAAAGCATATTTTCTGTCTTATTTTCTTAACAATAGGTATTTTAGGACGTCTATTTATTTACTGAAAAGAATATACAAATAATAAAATAAATTGTTTTGGCAATATAATGTGAAATAATACAAATAGTTGAAGTACTTTGAAATTAAAAATGGATAGAGATAGGGAGAGGTAGATATGGAGAGAGAGGAACCCCGCTGAAAGCCACTCTGCAGGTGCCAGTCGATGACTGATTGATTAATCGATTACGACTAACAGGCGGCTCTGCTTATATAACCGATTAAAAAAACATTTAGATACAAAATAACTGGCATTATGTCAGTCTTATATGCTATTTTATAAATTGTTGAAATGGTGAATTCATGGACTCGTTGCATTCCATTACACATGTTACTACACGTTCTGTCTGCTTGACGTACCTGAAAAAGTCGCAGTATATTTGCAACCATAATAGACACTGAACTCGCCGAAGACCCTATGACTCCCACCACCTTCTCGGGTTTGACAAACACCGGGGGCTCCCCGTTCGTGCACCTTACATCCGACGTGTCTTTCTGTATGAGAGCCTGCACAAAAGTAAGGGACTGCTCCAAGGCATAAGTATCGCGGGAACATGTGTCCAAAACCCTCGCGCCCAAAGTGATGCTGGGCAAAAGCTCGCTGTCGCTGTTGATCTGGTCCAAGGCGTACATCATCGCCTCCAATCGGTGTATCCCGTTTTCCTTCTTGATATCTCCACACGGCTCCCCAGACACCCCGCGGGCGTGTACGGGGAAAAGGCCACCCAGGGTCAGGTCCCCTTCGATTCTGATGGAATGAGGTGCGTAAATTTCCTGCGAAAGTGTCACATCCACAAGCGCTTGCATTATCCAAAACACTCGCCATGGAAAGCAAGCCATGGTGTCCTTTTCGTTTTAGGAACCACAAAGGCACTTTGTCAAAGTATTTATAGGTAAACCGAAACAGATTTGAGCTCAGTGATGCCCATAGACTCGATCAAAGTAAGATTGCTGAGAGGATATGTTGGGGGTCTCTTCAAAAACACCGCGCAATGAAAGGATGCGTTATTCCTTGGGAATGTGCGCATCGTACGGCGACGCTTGTTGCTCAGATAATCTGCATTGTTTATTTTCTTACACAAAGAAACGAGAAACAAACCCAATGCCTTTTTAATCGAGGTGTCCTTAAATCAGACACATTTCCACGCAAGACGCAACAATAAAGTGCACAGATATTCGACTAAGATGCGCGTTTCTTCGCCGATCCATGCAGTCACTACGCCGCTGGAAAGACATCGTAAAGGAGTTTTACTATTAATCGGATTAAAAAATGAAACGCGACAAAAAGTTTTCGCTCGGAACGACGCGTCAAGAACAACGCGCAGGCAAAACGATCGAGTTCATCGATGACAGGTGAGAAATCCGTAATATCCTCCCGTCGCGGACTTCGCAGAGGCTCGTTCTGGTCGTAGCAGGTGCTGCATATTACATTTCAGAGGCGGAAAGCAAGGCTGTGTGATATCACGTCTTTTGGTGTTGGAAAAATCCTAAGAAGAACTGGGAGAGACGCGGAGGCAAGCCGTGTGTCTCCTCCTCTCTCTCCACCCAGCATCAAATATGGATTTGTCAAATGACTCAACGCACGATCGATGTCGTGTTACTCATCCTGGTCAGCCCTCAAAGAAAATGCGCTACTGCGTTTGACGCGAATAACTGACTGACATGGACATTACAGCTCATGAAACACGGAAAGGGAATTCTAATGATCTCTCATAAGTTTGCAAGCCCCGTTCAACAGCTTACTCGAGATTTGTGTGTGAGAAAATAAATGTTTATCAATAAGGTAGGGAAGATATTCGCAACAAAAATGTGTCAGAGGAAAGAAAAAATAGCATTTCTTCATTTATTTTGTTTGATAAACATATTTTCATCGATGTTAATAGGGGATAATGAGAAGTGTGTTCTTCTTTTAATATTGTTACGTTGCTGTTCATGCTTTGAATGAAAGTACTGCCTCACAGAGGTAATGAATTCTGTCAACATCAATTCACAATTGTACAGCCCTACTATAGTGACTCTCTCTCTCTCTCTCTCTCTAACACACTCTCTCTCTCTCTCTCTCTCTCTCTCTCTCTCTCTCTCACCTTCGCACACACGCAAGAGAGAGAATGTAGCCTTCTACAATTTGTAGACGTACAGTATATACATTTTAGAAGCATCTCATACAGAAGAAATTAGTCAAATTTCAGTGCAATATTCAGTTTATCATGACAATTAAGTACAACAAATACGTTTTTCTTTAATTGTCAAACATTTATATTTCATAGCTTTATTTGTTATATGATAACAGAAATGATACAATACAATATAATAACACAGTCAAAACCGTTCCATATATTAAAAACAAGGGAAAATGTACCTAAGGAAACAAACTAACACTAACAGGTAATTATGTGTGTGGATGTGCAGACAGAATAGACATGACAGAACATCACTCATACGGATAATGATATCCCATATAGTGTTCTCAATCAACATCCCATCAGTGAAAGCGTTTACATTGATATTGATTTCTCGGTGGACAAGCAGTCGAGTGAGGAATCTAGATTTCATGTTATCACATAGCTAAATTTGCTTGAATAAGGTCTAATTCACAGCAACCTACTATCATATAAATGAAAGTCAATGACAACTATAAACATTGAAATTATGAAATTTTGTGGGGATCGGTTCATATTGTTTGGTATATTACGAATTTCCATTTAACCAGGGTATTACATATTATATGTTGTTAGTTTTATGGTCAAATCAAGTGACATCAGGAAATCAACAAGTCTGACTGGAGTATTTGTAATACCATGCTTGTTATTGTTTTAAAATCTGTATCTTCAACAGAAAAAAAGAACATCTTTCCATCAAGTAATATTCTATATACTGTTTATTGATTTTGTGAAGTTTCTTACAACCAATGAGCTGCAAAATTATTGGGAAAACTCAACATGCTCAAAACAAAGATCAATTATTTACAAGAAAAATAAAAAAACAATTCCATATAATAAGGAACATAAACATGTTGTCTTCATTAATTGTTTTCTTTTGTCTTTATGTTGTTAAAGGGGTCATATGGCACAAAAATGTGTTTTTCTTTGTCTTTGGTTATATGCTGCCTAGACGCCAGACACAATTTCTTTAAGACTGCAAGGGAAGCTCAGCTTCCCCTATAATTGTCAAAAAATGAATGGTCAAATATATGTACTATTATGTTAACATTTTATTGACTAAAAATGTGTTAAACACGTTTATCTCGAACGAAAACAATTTCGTTCAGAATCAGCTACTTAGGTCGGCTGACTCGATTTCCTTCTCATTCATTCCGTAGCGTACAGTGCATTACTCTGTTGAAGCCCGGCGTCCATTGACTTCAATGGGGCTGCTTTAAACAGTTTTTTTCATTGCTTAGAAACAATACGGTCATTGGATAATGCTGCGATTATGTCCAGCCCACGGACGCTCAGCGTCTCTGGGATGAATGGAGGAGTGGGCTGGCCCGGACTACGAGCGTCAGCATGATGATTGGATTGTCTGTCATCTCTTTTTAATCTACTTTTATGTCCTAAAACGCTCGTTTCTTGGGGTCGACATCTTATAAAAACGTATTTCTTGTTTTTTTTAGCTTGTTTGCTATACACATTGTCACATATCAGCTTTTAGACATTTTTTTTTATTATAAATCATAAATGACAAGGAGGCGGGAGCTTCTCGCAATGCAAAGAGACGGTTGGTGTGGGCGTGGGCGTGGTCTTCAGATTATGACGCGTATCACTCTGTGTCTCCATTTCCAACTCAGTCCCATCGCTGATTTTGCATGTGTAGTCGAAAGACAAACTGCTGCAACCTTCATCCTATATTTCACACCATATTCATTGTTTCAGTTTAACATAATTCCCACATTTCCTCCCGTTGAGTTAAATATATATATATATATATATATATATTAGATCGTTTGTTCATTAATTAAAGTCACTGGAAAAGACGCCTAGTTGGTACGACAGGGTTACAGAGCATTTTCTTGAAAAGGAACGTAGGGCAAAATTTACATATAAATAAATGGACAATTTTTATGATTTAGGCCGAAAATTAGCTTCCCCTCTTTAAAAGATCAGCAGCCGACACTGCTAGACGCGTAAAATAATAAAAATGTAAGTGTCGGAACAAAAGATGCATTCTATCTAAAAGCGAATGCTCACCAAGATCTGCCAGAAACGCCTCGTGTAACCACACCCCCACTAATCTTGGTCAGTTCGTGGTATGATTTGAGTAAGACCACCCAAATAAGGTGGGCATACCTGTAAGTACAATTGCTTTAGAACCTGATGTTCTAAATATGGTAAGAAGCGTTACATTTCCTTCACACTCTTGCAGTATTCGACCAATCACTACGCAATGGTTAACTGGCTTTTCAGAGCAATGAGCTTTTGCATAAAATCTGCGCGTTTCAGAGAGCCGGGTCAAAGAGGAGATACAAACATGCACGGTATGTGGAAAATACAACGTTTTTTACCTTAAATTGTGTATACTCATTGCATTACATCTAAAACAAACCATAATATTTGTTTTAGCCGTGTAATATGACCCCTTAAATGAGAATATCAACCTCTAAAAAAACAATTTTGTTTGTTTGTTTGCATTTTTAAGTCTATAGAAGCCATATTTCACAGTACAGCTTAGAGTAAAGAACAGGTTGAAGGTACCCCTCAGCTGTAGACCCCAAATCTCACTCGCTGTCTCATATATTTGAGTATGGCACCTGAGGATGTGTTGTGTCAGGTTTGATGTCAGTGACGGCAAACATCATTGGTTCTCATGTTTGAATATGTGGAGGTGCACTTGAGATTTCAGAGCTACAGGGAAGTGGAAGATAGCAGATGACACTCAAATCAGAAATTGGCTGTATTCTGCCTATGAAAACCATAAAATGAAGTTCTGCGAAAGACGTTAAGAGGTCCATTGACACCAGTGTGTTAGAAAAACAACACAAAATATATGTTCTATTGTTGTGAAGTTTACAGAACATTACTTGATATAAAGTGTTTTAGGTTGCTTTCCTGTGTTCATGAACCACATCAACTCATCAAGAGGCCCTTATGTATCTTATGGAAGGTAAATGATCTGTGTTTTACTCTAAAGTGAAAGCCAGAGAAGAACATCTACCCTAGAATACAGTAACTGGATTCTTTTGGATTTGTAGCAGTGTTACATTTTTAATCGGGACAGCTTACATACATTTTAGATTTGAGAAAATGTGTGTGTTGTCGTCTTGTGCCTCATCACCACGAGTTATGTGCCAAAGTCTTATTCTCTGGAAGTCCCTTACAGCAATAGCAATAGTAGTAAAAATAATATAATTTTTCCAACAGAACCCGGAAGATCTTCAGATTGAGAAATTACACTTTGATGATGGTTCAGGAACAAACAGGCTACGGTCATGACTATATTTTGCTGCTTTTTTTATTTGCATTTGGGCAAGTCCAGCGTTATGGAGATGACCTTTTCAACAACAACAAAATACTTGAAATATAAATCAAGTACCCAATACCAATATATGAAATCATCTGATTAGATTTTAGACATCAGAACATTATCAGTGTATGCATGAGTTTTATATTTTAAAACAAAATAATGTGGTAGGGATGTGACCAAAAAAGGAGACAATGTATTTTGTAGGATTTCTGTGAATTAAAATGTACAAACCAGAAGCAGTAATACTCAACAAATGGAGAAGGGATATGACTCTTCGTGGATCACAATGCAGTTACCTTATTTTAATTTTCATATGTCTATTTATAAGGAATATGGACCGTTAATACCATTTACTTACAATATGCTTCAAAAACTAAGAGAGGCTTCACTTGGCTATTTAAACCAACAGATATTGACATCTGATCTGGGGTGCGTTTCCGAACAACGATTTAACTCGCTAGTTGACCACCATAGTACGAAGGATCATTGGGGAAATTAACGATGTAGTTACGACTGTCTCCCGAAACCGTATTAACCCTGTCGAAGATCGATCGTTTGAACCAAGTTGGTTCAGCAATCTAGTTGATGACGCCATACAGGTGGTGGAATAATGATGTCTAGTAATAAATATGTTCAGATCGAATGAATGTCAAATTCTTGCTGTAAATAACATACATTGTATTTAACGGCGACTTTAGTTATCCTATATTATTATTGTTTTATTTCACAACATTTAATTCGTTCATAAGTTTCCTTCTACGTCACTGCACCCAGGGACTCACCAGGGTCCTACCAACTCCTGCAGGTATCAGTGTCCGACACAAACATTTATCATCGCTGATGTAGAAAATCTAAGCGTGACCGGCAGGCTGTTTGGACTGGGGATCTTCCTCAAGCTTTAATTTAATTAAACTCTTATCAACATGAATAAGGAGACGACAGATCATTATTGTGACATTTGCAGACTAGCGTAATATATTAGCATAATTAATCATGGAAACACGTTTTAGGTTCTCCTCAGATGTTGTCAGGCCCCTTTTCCTATTTACCAGGTAGTTAGTTTGTTGGCAACGTTCCGCCAGCACCAGAATAACAGGATAATTCAGTTTTCGAGAACTGTTCGATACCACAGAGCTCAGCCAAAAGCATCTTGGGAGAGAAATGAGGACGCATGACGCGTCAGTAACGCTATATCTCATAAGCATCCGAACTTCAATTCTGTACTTGAGTTATTTGAAAAATGGGTTCATTGGAAGGCCACAGTACAATCTCTAAGTTGAATTGCATTACGGGTGATACAAATGACGTAAACGTGAGGTGATGAAACAGTTTCGACACTTAAGGCACGTTTAAAAATGCATGAATGTCAAACAAAATATCAATGAAAGCGGCATCTGCAAACAAATGATGCTGGAGCTTTTCTCAGAAGCAACTTTACTTTAAAGACTCATTTTTGGTTTTACTTTGAACTAATTTAAGTCAAAGGGGATTTCAGTGGATGAATGAATTCGGTTCCACCCTTATACAGCCCTAGCAATTTATCACCATGGCTATGTTTTGAACTGAATTTAAGCTTAATAGTGAACATGGTCCACTATTTTAAACATGTCTGATTCAAAGAAGTTAACTTATTAGAACATAATAAATATTTTCAGCAGTAATCTGCTATATTGTTGTCACAATGCATGTCTTATCATTTCTAAAAGCACATAACAAAAAGCACGTTTTTTATTTATATTTATAATTCTTAAAGGGGTCAAATGTTGCGCTCATGTGTTTATCTGTGTCTTTGGTGTGTTATAAGTTGCCCATGTATGTATTAGACACGCTACATTGCAAAAATTAATGTGTCGGAACAATAGATGCATTCTATCTAAAAGTGAATGCTCACCCAGACCTGCCTGAAACACCTCGTGTAACCACACCCCCACAAATCTATGCCAGTTTGTGGTATGGTATGACTAAGACCGCCAATATGTATAGGCAAGTATGGCGGACGTACCTGTCATGCAATTGCTTAGGAACTAGATGGTCCAAATATGGTAATAGGCGTTTCATTTCCGTCACACGCTTGCAGTATTAGAACAATCACTACGCACTGGTTAACTGGCCAATCATAGCACACCTCTCTTATCAGAGACATGAGCCTTTGTAAAAAATCTGCACGTTTCAGGCGGGGCAAAGAGGAGATACAAACATGCACAGTATGTGAAAAATACAGCATTTTTGAAACTTAAATCTTGTAGACACATTGCATTACATCTAAAACAAACGATAATATTTGTGATAGCCTTGTCATATGACCTCTTTAAATATTCATGCTTAAATCATCATGTTAGCTTTTTAATTGTATTTTATTGCGTTTTTTATATTTTGTTTTTGTTATTTATATAAAGTTTAATATGACAAATGTTATTCGCTGTTTTTGTTTGTTATATTTGTTATGTTTATATTTCATGTATAATCTATTCGATTTTTGCCAAATTTGCAATTTGATTTTGTACTTTAAGGAGAACTTGGGTGTTTTTTTTTGTTTTTTTATTGCTATACAAGTTTATTTTATTTTGTTCAATTTAAATTTTTGTTAAAACTGTCAGTGCCTTTTATCATATTTAGCTTATATTTTGATTTCAATATAAATGTGTTGATGTGTTTAATGTTAGTTAACTATAATGACCCTGGTGTACACGTACAGGTGCTTCACGATGTCATAAAATAACTTTTTCTCATCTAAATGGTTCCATAAGAACCGTTAACATCCAAAGAACCTTTTGTCGTCACAAAATATCTTTGTGGTGATATTCAGATGTTAAAAGGATCAGAAAGAGATGGGTATTTAAATAACTTTTGACTGAATTCTGTGTTGAACCAAAAATGTTTCTTCTATGGCATCACTGCGAAGAACCCCCTAAAGTAAATATACTATTAGGAGTGTAAACCCTTTGGAACAGCATAGAATATAATGCATTTACCCACTGAGTATTGATATTATCTCTTTTTTATTATCTTTTCTTAATACATCAGTCTACATCAGATATTTTAGATACATTTTGACATATGTTTGCCTTTACTTCACCAAGGATTATTTCTTTATCTCAGCTTCAAGTAACAATTTTAACGTGACATGAAATCATTTACTATAAGGGATAGACTACAGACACAAACAAGGTTTAGATTACTTTCAACACTTCATACATCACAGCCGTACAAATCTATAAATCACTACAGAAAACTGCTAAACGACATAATGAACCCGAGAGCAGCTCGGCTTAAAGTGACGGCAGAAGAAATCCCAATATTCAACTGGCGAAACATGCATGGCGTCTGGCAAAGCACGCCAGCTCAATGAATTGCATTTTCCTAAAGAGTTAGTCTTACCCAAGAGACAAACACGCAGACCTCCCAGTTTAATAAGCGCTGGATGAAAGAGATTGCTTTTACTAGCCAGTGTGGAACCATTCGTCACTTTAGTCCTCTTTAACACCACACAGGCGCTGACACGAAGCAGCAGGTGTCCAATTCATGTCCTGCAGATGCTGATAAGAGCCTGGGGAAACTCCCCTACAAAATAAATCCCAAAACGAGAACATCCCTCTTTTATACCAAAGCAATACAGGTACACCAAGTCGAGGCAATTACAAACTGTATGAATTAAACAATATAAACAAAATGCTAATTTTGTCATATTTACTACCCTCATGTAGTTTCATGTACGATGAAATTCACTTCTTGAAACACTTAACATGATATCAATATCCAATGTACAAAATATCGCAAATGTGCAGGACTGTGGTTTACAATATCAGAATGATTGTAATACTTTGAAAAGTTAAGGATAGTTAATGTTGTAGTTCAAGATGATCAGAAAGAATGTGAAACGTATGTTGATTAAATAATTTTCAGTTTATAAATGATTTTAATATTCTTCAATTTGAAGCACTTAATGATTAAACATTTGTCTGATTTTTTAATATCGGGCAGCCTAGGGACACAAGGGAGAAATGTAATAATCAGAATATTTATGCTTCTTTTTTCATACAACAGTGACCTCTTCTGAATCTATAGGATAGTTTTGAGGAACTTTAATGACCGGAGCAAAACTCAAGTTGTTATTCTCCGAAAAATGTCCCATACGTTGATATACTGACAGTTGACACATCGCTTACATTAACATAAGGTAGAACCAAAAAAGTCAGATTTTCATAGCAGATGGAAACCAAGTGAATAAATACATAACATAGGTAAATGCACAAGAGATGCATTATTCCTTCAATGAAAAACTCCTTTAACAGTACTCAATTTGTTTTTGTATATTTGGAGACACAGTTCTGCTTTATGGCTTTATTGAACAACAACAAGCAAGAATGAGTGTTTAGTGTTACATCAGTGGTTCTATGGAAGCTTTGCATAATGTCTGCCCCTCTCTTAGTCGTGGCTTATGAGTCAATTAACAGGGTCTTTAAAGAAACATTAGCATAAAGTGTTTCAATGTACAAGTGGGAAATCTTGGGTGAAGATAAAGCAGACAGTCACATATTTCTGTGCTGTTTGTGTTTGCTTATTTATGTGCCCTATACTGTAGCTGTTAGCAAACCACACTGAGACTGGAAATATTAAAGGAGATGTTTATGCTAAGAGGTTTATCTTTCACAGCCTAAGAGACTTAAAGGTCCAATGTGTGTTTTTTTGGAGGATCTTTTGAGAGAAATGCAATATAATATGGATAACTATGTCTTCAGAGGTGTTAAGGGTCTTACATAATGAACTGTAATGTTTGTATTACTTTAGAATGAGCTATTTCCATCTACATACACAGCGGGCCCCCTTACATGAAATTCACCATGTTGTTTCTACAGTAGCCCTAAGTGGACAAACTGCTCGACAAAGCGCGTTTCATAAATCCATTATCTCCTTCCTATGAACATTACTACCTTAGTTGCTCTTGAACTGCTACGCAAAGTAAATGGTTATCCGTTGTGTTTTACATAACACAGAAGGGCAAAATGGTTCATAGGGTTATATGAAATGATTTATTGAAGCAGAGTTATTTTAGTTCCAATCAGTTTTATTTAATTTTTTAATTTATTGATTTATGTTTGATGTATTTTGTTTTTGTTACACGGCAACATAGACTCCCTGCGTGGAATATATATATATATTTTATTTGAAATAAAAAATAGTAATTATTTTTATATTTTGTGTTAATTTTAGTAAACAAATTTTGGCAATTTAAAATGTGCTTTTGTATTTCTATTTATTTTTATGCTGCTATATATATATATATATATATATTTTTTTTAAATTTAAATATAGTTTAACTTTTATTTATTTAAAATTCTAGTTCCTCAACCAAACCTTATTTCAGTTTATTACTAATGCAACATTTAAAATGTTAGTTTAGGTCAAGTTAAATTTTTCAGAATAATATTTCTAATATTTTAATATTTAGGCCAATAATTACTATTTATCCTTGCATTGTAGTGCACCTATTATGTTTTATTAATCTTAAGAAAATCTGTAACTGTTTTACGAAGAAGCTCATTTGTATCAGTTCGTATGATTTACAGTTACATTATAAATATTTTTCATGTATTTTTGAATTACTCAAATTAAAAAGGTGGGTGTTAAATAACCTGAAAAACACACCAGCTGATGAAATATTATCGTTTTTTTACAGGATTTTTTGTGGAAAGTGGAAGATTATTAGAGAAACCCCATGTTGAAGCCCCTCCCCTACCCCTTAACCTAAAATAAGTGGCTTGAAGGCAAATTGTACTAAAACATGAATACGAATAAATGAATTCATACGAATAGGAAAATACGCATTCTTACAAATAAGAAAGTACGCATTCTTGCGAATAGGCATTCATACAAATGCGTACTGTCTTGAGATCAAGTTGTTTCATAGAATTGACAGAAATGAGAAAGTTGATGATATAGTGTTTGATCTACAGGATGACAGTACAGTATCGTATTCACTTCTTGGTGTCTCTTATGACATGGAGCTCTAGCCCATAGTTTGAATAACACTCTATATATTCTGCCTAGTAATGTATATTTCTATTCTTTTGTACCATCATATTGATAGTGCAGATTACTACTCTGCAGATTAATATTTAAGAACAGTAAGAAACAAATGACCACATGACAAACATGATGAATAATTAAAAAGAGGTTTTTGTTCTCCAGAGCACACTAAACGGTAAATCTGGGCGCTGTAAAATAAACTTTAAGTCCAGCAGCGCAGATGATACTGTTAAAAGGACGAACTTTAGCCGAATACATAATTCATGAAAAGAGCAACCAAGAGCAATTCTTTTTGAATTGTGACATGGAGAATGGTCTTAATGGCCACAGATTACTCCCAGTAAAGGTTAGATCTAAGAACACCACCATTACCTCGGGAATCAAGGAATAGACACTAATGCATTTTATGTTGACACCTACAGGTAAAAATTAAAGCCCACTCAAATCCAAGACTGCTTGCAGAACTTTTAAAGACAAATTGGGAAATATATTTAAAGTTTATACTCCACACAAACAATACGAGCAGTTTAGCTTTATAATGCATCATGTAATGTTATGTTAAAGGGACAGTTCACCCCCCAAAAAATTGTACATTCTGTCATGATTTACTCACCCTCAAGTTGTTCCAAATCTGTGCAAATGTCTTTGTTCTAATGAACAAAAGAAAGATTTTTATAAAAATATTATCAACTGATATCAACTGGGGCATCAATGACTACCATATTGGAAAAATATTGTATAGTTATAATAATAATAATTATAACAAAAACTATTTGACTGTATAGTTTTTCTTTCGTTCTGTTGCACACAAAAGAAGATATTTTGAAGATTTTAAGGAAAGCAAAAAGCTCTGGGGCACCATTGCCTACCACTTCATTTTTTCCACTATCCGAGCGAAATCTTATTGGTCCAAAATGCTACATAAATATTCTATATACAGCAGGGGTTCTCAAACTTTTTGGTTGGAAGACCCCCTTTGTGTAGTGTGCATTGCTTTGTGGCCCCTCCAGAAAAGACTAATAATCTTAAACTTTAAATTTGAATTACGCCACAAACATATTCATCTACAACCCAGGAAAATCTATTATTTTGGTCGTATGATACATTTCTATATTTCATAAGGCCCCCCTGGATCCATCTCGGGGTCCCCAGTTTGAGAACCACCGATATACAGTACATACTGTCATACTATTCGTATGTTACACATCAAATACAGATTTTTTTGTTTTGCTTTGACACATAATTCATTTTTTTTTTTCATCTTTAACATGTTTAATTGTAGTGTATTGTAATTCACCCTGTCGCATTAGGACTCAGTATAACAGATAAAGAGCTCCTCAAACACTTGGCTGAATAATAGCACCCTCCTGCCAGTCTCTCTTTATTATTCTTGCTGTGTAGAAAAACTAGGGCTGATACAGAGACAGTGTGACATCCCAGGACACCTATTACAGCGATATCCACAGTAGGGACATCTACATACTAGTGCCAAACGCTTGTCTGTTTGGGTGGGTGATGGTGTCAACAATCTCTATATTTCGCTCCGTAATTGTTGTTTATACTTCGTCTTAATTTTCCTCTCTCTTACTATAACCAGTTTGAATAAACCGTCCTTATCAGACGTGATTTGGAGAGCCGTGCCCATGAGCAACTGTAATCTTAGCTGTCAGCGTTGTCACAATACACCGCCAACACTTGCATTCCCATCCACGATTGAAAAGAAAGCAAGTAACAATCGCCGCTCTCTCTTCATTCTTCTCGTCTGAGCATATAAAGAAAATCCTCATATCCGCATGAATCGCGAGTGATACAATCAAATTGCCCTGCAATCTTTCCTGAGGGGCCACAAAGGTTGTTTATTTGGGTGTGTTTGGCAAAATCTTATTTCTTTTAATTTAATGAAAACATGTTTTTGTTCCCCCTAGCCATAAGCAAGGAGTTTATATGCGGGGCGGGGGGGAATTCAACAATCCTTTGAGACAGACGGCAGTGAAAGTCTATGAGAATGGCTGCTGTTCATTAGCGTTGAGGTAATTAAATAAAAGTCGACTGCAGGGTGGCAGGTAAATAGTCTGGCCTTATGGCTTAACATACCAGAGCCTTCAGCTAGAACTCCATTTAATTACTTTTTGTAAAGTAATTACTTGTAGACTTAAAGAAATGTTTTCATGGGTGACTTTGCAGGTTAAAGGAAAAGTTGACCAAAAATGAATAAAAAAACCTCATCCTTATGCCATCCAAGACTTATTTTCCGAAGTTGAAAGCAACGTTAACGCTTAATTTAAATATGGTGACACGTTGATAATTTAGGATCTCATTGGTTCTCACTTGTCTTGTGATAATTAGTCATATTGCATCACGAGCCATGAGAACCAATGAGATTTGATTTAGCACTTGGTTAAAATTTAAGTAGATAAGCTTGAAATATTCATTGTTTTCAACATATTCTTACATTCTGACCCACTACTAGGATGCATACATTTTGGAGCTTTAACATTTTGGGACCTATATTAATCATGGATGATGGATCATTTTATTTTTATCTGAAGAAAATAAGTCAAATAGATTTAGAATGAAGTAAGTAAGGTATTACAATATGTGCATAAATTCTATTTAAATAAAATAAAACTGCATTTCATTTTCTCTGATAAGTCATCAGGGCCACGACGCCCTTGTTGAGAACCACTACTTTAATAAAATAGTGATCAAATTTGCACACCAAAGGGCAAAGACAAGTGACAGGATAGCCCAAAATGAAAGTCTTCATTCATTTAGTCTAATTTTAGAAGTACACAAACATATAGAGGACCTCGATATGATCTAGTCACCACAAACCTCTTATTTTGACTCTCTTGGACCTCAGTGAATGTTTCCACATTGGCACAAAAGATGGTTGGTTTCGGGACAATGAAGAGTATTTACCTTTTTTTTTTTTGACACAAAGCAGTTACATGCTTTTATGATTCTGCTCATTGGTACCAGCTGTTCCACAATCTGTTGCTTCAGAGGAGAGTCGTTATGTTTGTTTATCCGCAAACCAAATTGAGGCCTACGAGGTCTGCACGAAAAACTGCCACCCTGTGAAACAAGCGTGGCATCCCGTGTATGATGTTGACATTGATGGATCAGCATCAATCGGATTACGCTTCGATAATCCATTATGAAGTCGAGACCCGGGGACACAAGCAGGTCGCATTTGATCAAGCAGGTCGCAATTAGTTGTAAGGGAATTTACTTAGGGCCATGACTGGCTTGACTATAGAATCAGAAGTCTAGAAAAAGTGCATTTAATCTAACGCCGACAACTGCACTTTCTATTCTACACGTGATTCAGAGACTAAAGTATGACTCAAATTGATATTAATGTCTAAATTATCCTACGATTCAATACATTACAATGCATGCATTGCATTTTAGGGTGTGTATAAGGAGCTGCTATATTATACTGCATATATAATATTTATTATAGTTCTCGATGCGGGTCATTTTGTGTGGTTATTACTGTAGCTCATTTACTGAAAAATGTATTAATAGGATTTACTTTTTTGTGTTTATTTACTCAAATTTGTGTATAGTTTTTACATTTTTACATAAAGTTTGTCATGATTTTGCAAAAAATAAAAGGGGAAAAGATTTGGCACAAACTTACGTATATAACAAAATACTAAGTAAATCCTATTAGTTTTTTTTTTCAATGTATTCATTATCTCTGCATCGGGTGGATAGTTGGTTTTTACAAACATTTTCTAAATGGAACAAGTTACAAAACAGATCTCTCCGTGTCCTATTAAAACAGTTTCATGGCGGTGGCATTTCCACCCGCTAAAAGAAGTGCGTGGAAATTATGCAGGATAAAGTGAAATAACAGGAAATAATGTGTTAGCTTTCTCATTCTCAAAGATAATTGTAGCTATTTCTTACCAAAATAAATCACCATGTCCTTAAAAAGGTTAATAGAAAGTAAAAAATATTGTATTATATTTTATTGTATTTGTATTTTATTATCGGATAACACGTAGAACCATGGCACATCAATTCAACCTGCTCACCGGTCATGTTACACTCTAGAGCAAACCACTTCATTTTTTCTACAAGGTGGGACACATAAACCATCCATCAACCTTTAAAAAGCCCCTGTGCACCTTTCATATGATTCACAGCACTGGTGGAGGTAGTGACCCTTATCATCACGCCGAAAGGTCTGTTGACCACCGCCCCCATAGGGCCAAGGGAGATCCCTATCTCCAAGTTACAAAAAACATTCACGTGACTAACCCGAAGATAAAATATTTGCTCAGTAGCATTTACCCTTTTCTTGCGGTAACATGAATGTCAGGACATTTGAGATCGGATGGACCACCGGCAAACAACTCTTGATAGACGCAATGCAAGCGCGGCTAAACTTCAAGAGGTGGTGAATGGGATTTTGCCGTGGAGGCGTTACTGGATAAACCGGCATCTTGTGTTGGTCTTGACAATTTTGTCAAACAGTCTTAACCCTACCTAACCTACCTCTAACAATGTTGATTTAAATATCAAATTATGGACTTCTCAAGTCAGACCCCCACTCCAAAATATGATAACAATAACACCATAAGCAGATAGACAAACAATTTTCTAATGTGCATGCTGATGATTGACACATTTAAATGGGACTTTCATTCCTATAAGTACATTTTCTTACATGAGTTGTCGCATTCAGTTACACACCAATTTGTTTCACGAGTGAGGCCTAAAATAAGCACACATGCAAAATGCTTACAGGAATACAGCTGTGATGTTGACAGCATAATTCATCAGTGTATAAAGTAGACAAACTGAAAACAGATAACAGTCAACATTCGCTTAACACTGCCCCCTGTGGCAGTGAACGCTACTTAGCATTGCTACAGAGATTTAGTGCCGTTTCCCATCTGTATTGTAGTTGCTCTTTTCTGTATAGGGCTTCTGAAACGCATAAAGAATTACTGAGGTACAGAAGTCACCCGTCAATGAACGCAAACTTTTAAAGAAACATATATTTATTTTATCGTACAATCACAGTGCTATCAAGTGATGCTTGTCTCGATATGCCAGGGACTAAGAAGGCTTCATGTTTTTATTCATCTTATTTTAAATCTTAGCGCTAGACAAACAGTGTAACTGCATTAAGTATATCCAGACAGGGGTGTCTCACTGTGTGTGTGTGTGTGTGTGTGTGTGTAGCTTTAAGAAACACTCTAAGTTATTCATCTGCAGTGAGTGGTTCTTTTTGATTAATATTAATGACACTGTAGACAACAGCAGGTCTTTCAGGCTGCATTTACAATGCGGGCGCTATTACACACAGTATTCTGACACATATCCGATCCTCCCCGTCTATTTACATTCTCTCAACAGACATGAACTGACTTTCCACGGATATTCACCACGACAGGCATCACATTTTTAAGTGTTTTTAACTGTTATGGAGCATATGAGATGCATTAATCATATTTTTGATATTATTTATTTTTTAAACGACAACTTTTTTGTATTATATGCTCTAAAAATGCTGGATGGCTTCAACTCATGCAGTACAACATGGACAAACACAATTTTTGTGTTCAATTTAATGTATGCCGTTTTAATCAAACATGCTAGGTTATTTCAACCCATTGTTGGGTAAAATATACATGAATAGTTTCTAGGTTAGTTTAAACCAACGGTTTGGGGTTTTGTCCATATGGAAGCATATTTTAACCACTGGTTGGGACTGTCCGTATTTTACACCAACACTATATACCACATAGATATATGTACATATAGAGTTTCACACAATGGTTATCATGGCCAAAAGAAATCTCAATAGTGATATCATGATATCTATGGTAATGTTTTTTATCCTGATAATTGATACTGTATATAGGGACAATATATATATATAAAGCATTATTTTCTAATTATGGTTATCAATTTAATAAATCAAAAAATAAATAATCATAATTATTATCGTTATGTTCATTACTGAGCAACGGTGGTACCCATTCATTTTTATTGTATGGACACAAAACTAAGTGAATGGGTGTCGTTGATGTTCTGTGATAAATATCTTCTTTTGTGTATGACCAGGATTCAATTGAAATGATAAAAAAAATTTCATTTTTGATTGAATCATCCCTTTAAAAGCACACAATATCTCCCTTTAATTTATTTAACACAAAATCAACACAAAATAACTCATAATGTGTTAAACACAATGGGACACTTTCCTTGAGAGGGTTTAAGCCTGGTCTCAGACTAATTTACAGTATATGTTAGAGGTGTCTTGATCGAAAACAACTCCAATCGTAAGTAACAAAGGAATATTTGACGCAATAGCCAACAAAACATTGTATGGGTCAAAATCACAGATTTTTATTTTATGCCAACAATCAGTGGGATATTAAGTAAAGATCATGTTCCAACAACGATGTTTTGTAAATTTTCTAGCGTAAATATTGAAAAACTTGATTTTTCTGAGTGGATACAGCAAAATCTGCAAAACAAATATGGCCGGAAGCACGCCTACAAACATTCCTCGCATATGGCCGCTCTTTGGGAATTATCTACTCAAGTTTGATATCTATGTAAAGCTTGGACTTTCAGCATTCGCGTTCATCTACTCTGCACAACGTCATTACAGCGGTAAGCCAAGGGAGCGATAAAATAAACCTGTTTCTTCTTAGCAATGGCCTTCTACGGGGCCTTTGATTAACATCTTCGAAGGTGATTTTTTAGATATTCAGATTTTTGTCATATTCTTCACCCATTGTGGTCCATGGTCACATATCTTAAAATATCAGTGTGATTGTTTTGTCTCAAGATGCACACAGTAATGTTTTTTTAAGTGAACTTTTCAAAACTACTTAAATTTCCTAATCTAACTAAAACCTAGTCCTGCTTTAAGGTTATCCTTGTCTGAAAAACCGCCCCAGTGTATTAAAATTCTATAACACAAAAATGTGTCATATAACATATTAAGATTAGCTATAGTGTTTTAATCTATCACTAAACAAACTTCAAACAAATGTTACTACCTCACATTTTCATTCAGTTTTACTGGAAACACGATCAAATATTCATAACCTCCAGACTAACCAGCCCTTTACTGATGTATAAGCTGTTCAATTTTTCATTGTTAGATCTCATCATGCATCATGGGTAAGGAACCATCAAAATATTCATTATAGCAAATTGGAAAATGTATATTATTCAGTATGCAATGCATGTGACATGTGTAATCTGTAGTTAGTGTTACTGTCAGACACTCCAGACACCACTTGGGAGGGGAAAGACATTTCGATACACGAAGATGCCTTTTTAGTCGCAAACCTGGCGAGACGGGCAGGGTTAACCCCTGCCTTTCAATTTAATTATGTCCCTTTTAAATTGCAATCCATTTGTTCATTCTTAAGAATGTCTGTTCCCTTCTGAACTGCAACAAAAATGTAATAAAAGGTTGCAAATTATAATTAGACGGAGACTCAGCGCCGTTGGGTTCCATTGTGCTGCCTTAATTGAAAATAGTTTGGAAAAGAGCATATTTTACCTCGCCAACCTACAAAACATCCATAAACATGACTTTGTCTATGATCTATTTGTTAACTCGCCAATTTGTAGGTGACATTTGGAGTGCAGTCAGGGTCAAGGGGGCTTCGCTGTATACCAAACAATAACCGAGGAAGCTGTATATTTCAACCGAGGATGACGTTCAATTCAGGCACCGCTGCAAACATAAGGCCTTCGACTGAAATGTCAGATTTTAAAGTGTAATAATGGAGCTGGCATCTTAGGAGCTGCTGTCTAGCGTGTGTTGTGTCTGGATGAGGTGTTAAGACGCATTTCTTTCAAATCAAGGTCACAGCCAAGTATCCGATTTACTGGAAATGTGCAAAAACAACTTTCAATATGTGGATGTATATGGCAAGTGTATAGCGTTGCTGGTGTCATCATTTAATCACCCTCAAGTCGTTCGAAACCAGTATGCGAGTCTGTCTTCTGTGAAGATATTTTGAGAAATGTCTCAGTGGTTCCATCCGATGGAAGTTAATGGGGTTTAAGTGTTGTTTCGTTATCGACATTCTTCATAATATCTCCTTTTGTGTTCTGCAGAAGACTTAAAGTAATGCAGGTTTGAAATGACCCGAAGCTGATTGAAAGGTAAGTAAACTATCCCCTTTAAGGGATAGTTCACCCAAAAATGAAAATTCTGTCATAATTTTTTCACCTTGGAGTTACAAATCTGTTTATTTTTTGTTCTGATGAATAGAGAAGATATTTTGAAGAATGCGTATAACCAGACCAGGAGTCAATGGGGTGTGAGATCTGTTTGTACATAAGCATTCTTCCAAATATCTTCAAATATCAGAACAAAGAAATCTATACAGATTTGGAACAACTCGAGGTGACTAAATGACGACAGAATTTTTGGGTGGACTATCCCTTTAAGACAACACCAAAAGCATTTGTTATGTTTTCTAAGCTCTTAGATTAATAAACGTTGTGACATTTAATCGGCAGTGGATTAAAGCTGCAAAATCAACTGTATCCCTCTGCAAACCACTGGTGTCTCACTCCCAAGCCTGTGGTTGACCTTTAACAGCGCTTCAGCGTGAACCGCGTCTGCCCCCCTTTGATTAACAGGAGAAGGAGGAAAGCCACGGATTCGGTTTACGTTCCCCAAAGAAAACGAAAAGGGATTCAGCCGCACGCTGCTGTAAACTGAAGATAAGAACAAGCAAAAAGTGAGATAAGAGACAGAGTACGGCCTATCAATACGGCTGCTGTTGAGAGAGAACACACAAGGCGCTTCTGAGACATTTCGTCTTAGACATATGTAATTGTTTGTCACAACATATATCGCAAAATAAAAGCGGATGAAATATTTTATGAAAGGCAGCAGCAGCTTTCTAGACAGAACGTCACGGAGGCCGATCGATATCGCTCTCGCTGTGGTGTCAGGGTTTCAAATCAAACTAGACCTCCGGAAAAACAAACCTATTACTAACTATTAGTAAGAAAATGCAAAACATAAAATAAATATGACTAAAATTTGCCTTTTTTATCATGGATTTATACTTGTTTTACTTTATACTGTTAAAAAAGTTTCAAATAGCAAACATTTCGGGGAACATGCGCTGAATCTAACGGCCACATGGCTCCTTTCTCATGGTTTCTATGGGAACTGTGTTTGGTTATGTCTTTGCACTCAAGGCTAGAATATACATTATGCCACATTAAAGGCTTGTGAAATGTCAACAGGTGTGTGTGATTGACACACAGGCATTTAAATGTTCCTCAAGCTATTGTCATGTTTGTAAGCATGTATTTTAATGTTTGCTTGTTTTGTGCTTGTTTGGCAGTAATGTTATTTTCACTGAATGTGACAGTGGCCTGTAGCTATTGACTGACACGTTGTCACCTTGGATTAAAAAAGTTGAACAAATTTTTTTCATCAATTCACATCATTGAATCTTTTTCTGTGTTTACAGTTGTTAATGTGTTTCTGTGTTTACAGTTGTTAAAGTGTTAAGGCTAAATCATAGATCACAGTTTTCTTATAGCTCAGTGTTTAGAGCATTGTGTTAAGGTTGTGGTTTCGATCCCAGGGGATTGCACAAACCCATGTACAAATGTATAGGATAATGCAATGTTAGTCGCTTATCCGAAGCGTCTGCCAAATGCGTAAATGTAAATAGATCCTTTTTATGTGTATGCGTGGGACAGCGGAAATTTTGTCATCAAATAGTATGCGCATGCACGCACCGGCATAATTTTGTCACTTCAAGTACAACGCAGGTCGCGCATGCGCATTCCATTTCTTGCACTGATTAGTTTTACCACAAGGTGGCAACCATGTCCTAGCAGCATCAATTCAAGGTAGTTGAAGAAAACCTGACCCCCTTAGGCCGAGAGGGGTCTGTTCGCAGCCGATGGGGCGAGTGGAGGTCCACTCTCCAACAGACAATGCGCCACTTCCACTCAATATTAAAGAAGGGGCAAAATGGCGTCGCTGAGCTCTCCGAAGATTGGCCTTTAACTCGGGTCCTTTTATCTCAGTATCCCTATACTACTTGCAGACTGACGCTGTCTTAACGTGCAATGCAAGCACAACGCACATGGCTTCCGTGAAATTACACAAAAAGGATGAAAATTTACTGTGGTTGTTTTGTATGTTATTTTGTTAAATTCCTAAATTATTTGTAAACACGATGGATTTATATATATTTTTATATGATGTTACACAGCCTCGTACCGTAGGTGGCGATATATAATCTAAACATGTTGGTTGCGACCCACCACTAAAAGGAAAGAAGGAGAAGCATGTTTGTTGATCGTTGTACTGTTTGTTAACGTAGGAGGTTGTTTTATGTAATTTCTCAGGGAAATTCTTAAATTGTTCTATGTTTTTTGTGATGATGGACGTCTGTGTGCGCGTGTGTGTGGTGTGCGCTTGTTACTTGTAGTGGATGTGTTTTGTCAATATAGTTAGTTTTTTTGCTCAAAACAAAACTTAATTTGTGGCAATTATTCAATAACTTACTGTGGTTGTTTTGTATGTTATTTTGTTAAATTCCTAAATTATTTGTATTCACATTTTTCATTTTTAGAATTTATTTATTTATTTGATATTTAATTTATTTTTCACTGCTAACTATTATAATGTTAACTTTTTAGATAGAAACCTGGAAGCAATGTCTAGATTTACTAACATTGAGGTATTTAATAAAATTTAAACAATCATTTTATGAGCATTTATTGCCATTAAAACAGAGCCATTTCATAAATTATTTCCGGGTTCCGGTCAGAATTAGGTGACATATATCTGCTCAGGCTTTGAGTGGATGTGACGTATTTCCGCTTTTGAGTTGAGCTCCACTCGCCCCATCGGCTGCAGCCAGCCCTTATTGCTTAGGCCCGGAGAGGTATCGCAATGCGCATGCGTCAATACCTGTGTGTACGCATATGAGTTGAAAGCAGTATACTTAGCAAGGCTGTGCATTTGGCTGTACCTGTACGCTTGCAGACACATAAAAAAAAGAAGTATGCCACGGGCTTTAGAGGTATCTGTCTACCCACAGTAAATAGGGAATGTAGACGGTTTCAGCAGTAACAGCAGACAAACATTATGTGGCCGAAACTTAACTTGTGCTAGACCTCCATAAAGAATCAATAACTGTTGAGTAGTTTTAAAATAATGTCATGCAATTAATATGAAATAAAATATTCATATAATTAATATTAATCTTAAATAAATTGTTGTAACCAGGCCAGCACATGCGACCGATCAAACCGTCTATACTATAGTTAAAAAAACAGAAATGTATTTTTTTATGAAAACACAATCCTGGTAGCATTGTGCATTGCTTCTCTTTTGTTAAAATTGTATTAATATCAACACAAGGTGAATAATTGTCCGTTCGGATAACGACATACAGATCACTTTTTGTTAATAATAACTTGGTGGCATACGACAACTTTTAGGTAACTGTTGTAGGTACTATAAAGCAGACCTTCAAAAATATATTTTAAAGGAATTTTGTGGCAATAAAGTGTACGACAATAAGAGCAAATATCAATAGCTTTGACGTGTTACCAATGGTACGCTCACATTAGGGATGCTCTTGAACCTTAAGCCATCAATGCAGTCAAAAAGCCTCACATTACTTACTTCCCTGGACTCTAAGGGGAAGTTTAGGACCTGATAAAAAACACAACATTGTTGCATTGAAATTGGTCACGACTAATATGTAATAGATTTAAACTGCATATGCCTAAAGCATCACATGGACAAACTGAACGTTAAAGCAACAACCACCTTGTGACCACTAGTGAAATCATAATTAAGTCATTTTTGTTTCATTTAATATTTTATAACACTCCGACACAACCGTTTACATGTTTAGAAATCTAAAATCATTCTCTAGTATTCTATTATTATCTCTTGTCTACAAAAAATTCGCACATACAGGCATATACTGTTAGATGAAAATAGTTTTCAGTGAAATGTGAAAGTTTTGAAATGACTAAAATCATTTGAAACATTTCTGTCAAGTGTTAGATTAAAGATTTATATAGGGCTGTAAATGGCATTTCATTGATTTAAAGCCCCCTTCATCCGGAAAATGCACTTTAAAATGTTATTAAAACCTAAATTTGAGTCGCCATTGTGTGAGCAGAACCACCCTGTAATAATACAAACCCATCCATTCTGTTTTTCGTAATCTGATATAAACCACAACAGCCACACTGAACAGGCAGTTGGCGATCTCCGAGAAATGTGATGTCACTCTGATAACACCTGGCCCATGACCGCTCACAGACTAGCTTTATGAGCATAGTTTCCAGCTTACGCCAGACACACGCTCTGCCATTTTCACCCAAGAGCAGTTCTAGCCATTGACCAGAATTTTTCGGAAACAACTAAGGTGTGTAGTTGTCGGATGTAAAAGCGAACATTGAAGTTTTCATTTACTCCCGACATCTGAGCCTCTGAAGACACTGTGGATTCGTTTTATTTCTCAATGGAATGTGCAGAAGACATCAGAAGAAGTCACTTGACACCGGGATGCTTCACAAACCAATGTTAGTAAAAAGCTGGATTCACAATGGGTCATGTGTTTGTCCCGTGCACTGTCATTTATAAAAACAATGTTTCACTCATAGAGAACATGTTGTCTGATTTCATAGATGTGATGCTTTTATCATGTTAACTGACACTTATAAGAGCACTATGGCGGATTTAAAGATGTAAGGCATTTGTGCATGTTTGGTTTTTAAAGATGAGACAGTGTTTCTCATACGCTTAATGGGCACTCTATTCAGTTTTGTTGTTGAAAGCACCAGCTTGTAGAGCCATGCAATTCTACTGGAAAAGAGGCTAGCAGCTCATTTGCATTTAAAGAGACACATACACCAAAAAGCCTGTTTTTCCTCACAGCCGAAAATAGACTTGTAGGACAAAGTATAAAAAAAGATATGTGGTCTATTTTGAGCTGAAAGTTCACGGACACATTCTGTGGACTCCGAATATGTATATTACATGTTGTAAAAGGGCTACATTAGAGAGCCTTTAATATTGAGGAGATATATTTTAAGTTTCATCACTACAACACCCTTACATAATTCAAATTCTCAATCTCAAGGGATTGTTGGCTTTATCTAGTGAAGCTGATGAACTACAGAGCATAACCTCCTCGTTTCTCTTCACAGCAGGAGGGGTATCTTCCCTCTCCACAGCGCGGTGATGGCAATCATGCTAGCTCATTGATTTCTTGAGCCAGTACTCATATGCTCATTCGCCGCCATAAATGAGTCCTAACCCTCGTGCAGATAAAAGTCTATCATAGCTGACCTTGCAAGAACAGGCTGTGAAACACATATAACCATGTTTCATCAGCTTAAATATCAATGTTTCAAACAGAATTGACTTGTTGTGCCTCACAGAGCTGTAATTTACTGTGTCTCTGACACATGCAGACACCACAACACTACACAGCACATGTAGCATACAGTCAAACTAGTCCTTTGAAAGAATTGCTAGCTATAGTGAAAGCTACAAACAGAAAGGATTCATATTTTAAATATACAGTATAACCATTAGATTAACTCATTTAGAAGTAAATATGAGTTCAGTTAGAATTAGAAACTTAACATCCTATAAAACCAGTTTACTGGACTATGGTGTTTCCCAAGCGTAATGTAAATTTTAATTAGTACTTATTACATAGTTCGTTGGAATATTTGATTCTGATTGGCCAGTCACAACATTTTCAGGTTCATTATTCTGAGATAACAACCTCTCTCTAGGTAAAAACACACGATATCCCGGATAAAGCAAATCTTTTTGACAGTTTTTTTTTTGACAAATGAAGTACAAATATGTCTTTTGATAACATATTTGACATTATATTTACAAATGATTCAATCAAATTGCCTGTTCGTGACATTTGAATGTCGTTTCTTACCTTTAAAACAAAAGTAAATGGCTTTTCCTCGCAGAAGGTAATCATTCTGTAAAAATTTGCCAATAAATTTCAAATTCACATTTCATGTCCAGTTTATTTTCTCATGTGGCAAGTTTTCTGCTCATGAAGCAGTATTTTCACTTTACATTCCTTATCCTACCCAAAACTTTAACCTTACTAACTATTAATAAGCAACAAATTAAGAGATGATTAGGGGGGGAAAAAAAAATCACAGTTCATGTTTTGTTAATAGCGAGAATCAGCCCCCTATACAGAAGTTTGACCAAAAATGCTTATTTTACTTTTTTTTATACTGGCACCCCAGATGTTGGAAAATTTCATTGTTTTTTTACAAATCAGTAGCACAGTGTGGCTTGTTAAAATGTCATTAATGATTATTAAGTGAAGTTGTTAAGTTTTGTTGTAAAAATGGCAAGGGCCAGATGGATACATTTTTCAGAATAACAGTAAATTCCTGTAAAAAAAAAATTTTTACAGTGTACATTGATCTTGAAATATTAACTTTTCAGATTTTTTTATTCACAGTAGCAACCACATGAATATCTACTGTAGGATACTTTAGTATTAACCACAGTTGATTGTAGTGTACTGCATTATACTACTTATTATTAATGTAAACTACAGCATTCTGTATAGTGACTGTCGTAGATACCGTAGTATACTTTAAAATCTACTATGGTAAGGTTTGAAAACAAAACAGTTTCCTATACTTAATGTAATACTAAAGTATCCTGCACAATTTGTTTCATATGGACAGTGTTGCTTTTCGTTCTTTACTTTTCATGAGTTATTAGTTTTAACACTGAAACATTGCTCTTAGCCATGAACCTGGAGACTGCTTGCATCCCATGTGGTAAGTAAAGGGTTTTTGCAACAAGCTGATTCCACGAAAGACACAAAAGATCAAACCGGGGAAAATGCAGTGCTGTAGCATCCCAGTGCTGTTAGCCATGAGGGAAGCTCTTAGGAGCACTGGCATTGATTCATCTTTGTGTGTTCGGAAACAAAAGCTGCTTTCTTCTCTGTATGGAAGAATCCAGAGTGGAGGTAACACCTATAGATTTCTTCTAAGGATTAGCTCAAGGTTTCTTGCACTGAAAGCATATGAATATATAAATAGAAAATTAACTAATTCAATGGTAAGATGAACATAAAGCCAGTAATGACAGAATTTTCAGCCATGGGCCGAATCAGCAGACAATTCTACAATTGGACCGCTTACATCACAAGGTCTTGGACAATGTAACGTTTGTATTTTGGATCTTCATCTGCGAGCGAGAAAACAGTGAAAGAAAGCCCTGCCGACAAAACCCCACCCACCTTTTTTTGTTCTTACATACATTGTTCCCCTTTTTCGTCTGGAAAGCTGGCTGACCAAACGGTAACATCAAGCTCTCATTGTCAACAAAGACACATTGTTCCATTAGGAGCTGGACTACAGCAGTGTAAAGGGTCGCATCACTCACCAGAGGAATTTATTTATATCTCAATCAAGCGGTGAGAAAGAGAGGGCGGCCAGGAAATGAGAAAAACAGGAGTAACAATAGTTGAGTGACTGCTACATGGAAAGATGGCAGACATTAGAGGAAGTCCATTACATCAAAATGTGGCTCTGAAAAGTAAATGCAAAGCTTTTTGTGGTATTGGTTAGCATTTATTTATTTATTTATTTATTTATTTATAAAGTCAAAACAAATCCATACAATTAATGTATGATATAAATATTTTACAAGACTGTATTACTATTTATTTTAATATTATTATCAATGTTATTGATATTTTTATCAATATTATGAATATAAAATACCAATATTAATAATACCAACAATAATAATAATATGTTGGGGGAAATGTCAGAAAATATTAAAATTGTAACACTACGGCTGGTACAGGGATGATACCACACAAAGGAACTGAGGAGAAGAAGTAGTTTAATCCAAGGTAGTGCAAAGATGTGAGTAACATCCAAACAGGTAATATCCACAAGAAATAAATAACATCCAAAAACAGGTTATATCCAAACAGGTAACATCCACGGAAGGCTCAAATATTGAAGACTTAGGAGAACAGTACAATAACATGATCTGACAATGAATAGACAAAACACGGGGTATATATAGTGTTCGGGAAATTGTGGTCAGGTTTGGGTGCAATCATGGTGGATGGCTGGTGTAGAGGATCATGGGAAGTGTAGTCTGTTACGGTCAGTAATCCGGTGAGAGGGAACGAATGAACCGGGGGGAAGGTGTAGACGAACGGGGAGTGGCTGACGACTCAGAAGGGCTTGTTACGTAACTAGAGAAATTCAAATACGTTAAATTTTTTTGTAAAATAACTAAATACAAATTTGTTGACACTCCTATGTATGCAAACTACCCCTGAGCAACTCTTTTTGTTCCCTATTGTATAAATCAGACAATAATACATAAGGTTTGAGTACTTGGGTCTGAAGAGTGTATTTTTCTAACGTCTGATATAGACTTTTAGATAAAAACACAACACAAGCATATTGTTAGAGTTTAAAGGGTACTGCATTGCAGGAATGACTCATAAACTAAAAC
Organism: Triplophysa dalaica; assembly: GCF_015846415.1. Classification (NCBI taxonomy): domain Eukaryota; kingdom Metazoa; phylum Chordata; class Actinopteri; order Cypriniformes; family Nemacheilidae; genus Triplophysa; species Triplophysa dalaica. The sequence goes on from NC_079551.1 coordinate 20,696,572, forward strand.
ACGAGAGAATAAATATATACCACAGCTTCAAGACTTCTAGATTGATAGGTCGACACACTAAAGTTTCTCCCTACAACTGCAAAGGTATGGTTTAGTTCCTGGTTTATTAACCACATAAAATATTAATAAGAGTCAATTATTCCACACTTTTAAATGGTTTAATACATGCTACACACGGTATTATGTCTCATAATTATATATCAAAAATCTAAACAGGGTTGCAGATTAGAAAATGTTAATAAAATGCTTTAAAGATATTCAAAACTGGGTCAGAAACGGGTCATTTTAAAATGAGCAATAAATGATGCTCTGAATGACTCGGTTTATAATTAATAAGGATGATTAAAACCAAATCATATCAAAGAGCGACGAGCATAGATAGATACGCAGTTCATTTCCTTTTTCCGAGGCATAATTTCACAACAGTGCATGAAAAATCATTAAACTAATTAGCGAGTATTGTTCCAAAAATGGGAAGGTCTGCATTTTCAACCTTTAGAAAACATAACAAGTTGCAATTTTTCACGAGCAAAGCGAAATTATTTCTACTTCCACAAAAATAATGTAGTTTATAGATCCTATTCTCATATTAGCCAATCTATCTAATGTTGGGCTTAATGAGATTCTCTTGATATTTATAAATTGTTCAGAATTCTGTAGAAAAAGTAGAGGGAGTTTTGCCGCTGCTATAATGTTACGGTGTTTTGGGTGGCTTCTTGATGGATGCTTGGTGATTTTTTGTACTAAATCTTGTGAGAACCGACTCCCAAATTGTATCAGTCCATGGTTGGATAACATACTGCATGGACAAACCCAACCGTTGGCTTATAAGAACCTAGAAAATGTCTACATTTGACCAACCATGGGTTGAAACAAACCAACAATTTGAGTGTAAAAACAATTCAATGTAAATTCACATAATTGTTATTCTGAGCACCCAAACAGTTTAATAGTTAAGTTTCGTGATTTTTCAAAACCCCTCACCTTTAAAGTAATGTAAAAAAAAACAGGCTTTCTTTCAGTTCGTGAGTCGTGACGCATGTTATTTATAGTGACATGCTACTGGCTTGTTTCCATGAAAAATAACATTGTTTCTGAGTCAAAGCAAGTCACGCACCAATGCCAGCTGAGTTTGCTTCCACCCACATGTGTGTAAGAAAAAAAGGTTGGTGGGCACTTCAAATTCACAGAGCTGATGCCAGGCAGAAATATGACGAATTTATGTCATGCATATGTCACAGCTGACAAAGTAATATGCATTTATGATTGACACTGTGGCTTATGAGTAAGCTCTTAATACATCTCATTTTTAACAAAACTTGCCACCAATCCCAAGGAATTGGTTACCAGAGTGTTACATAGTTGCAAAGGGGTTCTGAGTGGTTGCTGGGTTATTTGGCGGTATTTCGAGTTGATATTAGGTGGTTGATAAATGATAACTGTGATGTTCTTTGTCATCTTTTCTATAGCAGTTATTAAGTTATTAATTCACTTGGAAAGGTTTTGGCAAATCTATAGCAATTAAAAAATAAATTATGAAATTTACAAACCTGAGATGTAAATTAGGTTTTCAATATTGTCTGATTTAACTACTTATAGAATTTGCTTAATTACATCCCTTTTTTGTAAAATAAAGATATAAACATTTGTTGACACTACCCTATTCAGCAAGATCTTAATAGTGCATGGGCATGAGGCGTTCAGACAGCTGAGCTACAGCATAAGGCGCTTCGTAGAATCCACATTTGCATATAGAGTTTAATTTATGAGATCATTAATTCATCTAATGCTCATTATAACAGTAAGTTGCATTTCTCAAACTTTATTATAAGCAGCTGAGTAATGCAACATATGCACATACAGTATACCATTCCTATTATTAATTGCAATCCTTTCCTAACACTTACTTCATGCACTATCTGTCACATTCACATCAATAATCTAAGAAAAGTATCGCAGACCCTCATTATACTCAATCCGAAGTAACGGCCACGACACAGCACAACTCCTGCTTGTAGAAAAAAGCACACCTCCACTCTGATGCGTCTCCTGTCAATTCTGCGGCTCTTATAGTAGGTACGGCATCCCCGCCTGCGTGAAGAGTTGAGTCATCTTTGCGTTCCTACAACGGTGACACTGGAGCAGATGGTGCTGGTCTTGAAAGCCCACGACGGCGCTCTCTGAGTAATGTTCCCTCATGCTGTTTCCGATTGCGGCTTTGCTTTGTCTTACTCGCCCAGACGGGCCAGGCAGAGCTGTCTGTATGAAAATTTACAGCCTATGATTAGCAAAAATAGCGGTGGTACGGTACTTAAGGTTCCAGTGGTACTGGAATTCATTCTTATTCTGTATTAAATAACACTGTAAAAAGCTGTAAAAAAACCTGTAAATTTTCCAGCAGCTGGGGTGCTAGTTAAAACAACGTAAAATACATAAAACAACGTTTTCTCACAGAAATTTGCGTTTTCATGTTTTTCTTGTCAATTTGCGTTTTTTTACCGTTTAAAAAAAAAAACACTTAAAAAATCCTGTAAAAAGGTACATTTCTAGCAGCGGGGTGTCAGAAAAAAAATGGACTATATTTAAAAAAAAAAAAAGTTACATTCAGTCTCCTCTCTAATTCTGTAAAATTTGTAAAGCACATAACTGTTTCGCTAATTCTCTATATTCCCAAGTGCTAGTCCCTGTTAGCAGCACTCTTGTCGCCATATTGTTCAGTGCAGCAATGAAACTATTGACAAGTAAATCATTCACATACAGTAAGCTCTTTTCAAGTCGAACAGTAACATTCGTTTAAAATTAGAGACCTGAATTTTTCAAAATTAGATGAATACAGACTCCGAGGTTCAAGCTAAGCCATAGAATGCCATTTTAGCATTAAATCAAGTTTTTCACCACTAGACTGTGAAAATATCTCAAGCCTTTAGAAAATGCCTGAGAGACGAATTGATTTTAGATTAAGCATATAATTTCTTGCTAAATCCTGATTAATTCACAGCAGAGCTGACTGTGATGCGTGCCGAACAACAATAGAAAAAAACAAAAATTGAAATGCCTTTCGGAGGAGTTTTCGGTTTGAAATTGATCATACCCCATGTGAAGATAAAGACGTCATAATTGAATTTGGCTGTGTATAATTTCAAACAGAAATCAATTTGTGACAACAGAAGAACTCAAGAAAATATCACAGTGTTTGCCGTTTGCTCCGGGTAGCCTGGGGTGAGCAAATAGCAATTAACTGAGAAATACACGACTTGTCACCTCCACAGAACGGCTTCTACGCTCGCATATTTGCGATATGAATACCAAACAGAGAATTAGAAGGAAAAACGGGAGAACACGCTAACCACTAGAAAGGAATCACCTGTGGTGATTATAAAACAGAAGGATCCTGTTTTGAAGCACTGATGAATGCCTCTGTTCAAATATTGAGCCAAAAAAATAATAATCGATGCCCAGCAGTTGCATAAATTACAACCAACAGAATAAAAAAATCTCAATTTCCTAATCTACGGGTAATGAGGTTTGAAACATACAGAGAAAAAAACGATAGCTTGCATTTTAACCTGTAGCATTTTTGAATTGTCAATACTAATAAATATATATATATTCAATACATGCTGAACTTAAAGGGATAGATCACCCAAAAATGTAAAAATTCTGTCATCATATATTCACCCTCATGTCATTTCAAACCTCTATGACTATTTTCAGAAGAAAAGAAAGGAAGATATTTTGAAGATGTCGGTAACCAAACATCACTGACTGACTCATTTCTCACTGTGACAGCAACCTCAGATAACATCTCAAGAAATCTGTAATCCCTCCGGGTCAAAGACACGTCAAAATTTCAATGTTTTACTGGAATTTTTTTAACTAACAATGGCGAACACTCAGTATGTTGTGAACAACAGCATCTTAAATGCTATGACTACTTTATATTCGTGTTTGGTTTTTCCTTTCTCTTGGTTGTTGTGGGAGTAAAAACCTCAGCTCGTGGAGATTCAAGATTGATTGGAAATCACCGGCTAGCATCTCCGCATATCATTAGCTGAAACACTTCTCTCAACCCCGTGTTGTCTTTGCACTCCTACGGCAGACATTTGGAAGTGTCACTGGTTGCAAACATATTGTAGGTTGGTTGGAGAACCAGAAATGAGGGTCAACACTGTGACAACATGGTCACCACGCTAAGTCACATCATCTCTCAAAACCTACATATAAAGAACAAGCGTTATATCAGAGCTCAGGTATAAGACAAGGATGGATTCTGCAAATTTCAGAGTAACAGTGGTTTGATGATCTGTCAGTCAGATGGAGATATCCGTCTCAGAAGCGTAGCCAAGAGGGGGGACCTAGGCCCCCTCATTAACATGTAGGGCCCCCTCAAATTTATATTTTTTACTCTGGTTGATCGACCAATCAGTGCTCCCAGCTGTTGTCAAAGGTATTGGTTTAATTATGTCACGTGTTGTGCGTAGCATCTTTTGCACCTTGAGTTTAATCTGTACGCTGCGATGGCACAAAATATTCCGTTTTTTATAAATTACGAAAAGATGAGCAAGAAGAAAATGACGATTACACTATGTCTTCTTGTAGTGTTGAAAGACTTTTCTCAACAGAAGCTTTTCTCACTCTAGAACACTGCGCCTTGTCATGTAAAAGGTAAGCTAATGCTTTGACTGGTAGCCGCCTAGCTACTGTGGTCCTAAATCCTGGTCCTCACTGAAATTTTGTATGGGTCTCTCACAGTTTCAGACGTTTGTGCAATTCGCCCGTAAAATTCCTGCAAAGGGGACTTAAAGGGCATTGAAGTGCACGAGCCGTGACTTCTAACGTTAAGCAAATCACATGATTGCTGATAAAAAGCCCTTCAAACTTCCACAGTAAGTTTTGTCCGTGTGTAAAGACGCTGCAGGCAGATGTGTACAGCGGGGGGTCGAGAGGACCAGATTAAGAACCGCTAGGCTATGTTTATGTTTTCTAAAACGGTGAATTGATCTGTATTAAACATGTGTCATTTTAGTAATAGATCGGAACCTATACATATATACACAATTGCCCCCTAATTTACATGCAGGCCGCCTCAAAAATAAAATACTGATCCGTCAACAAGAAGTCTAGCTCTGAGGATGTTTTAGCAGCTATTCAAAGATCTATTCATGATGTTTTCAGCTTGTCTTGAATGCTTTTACCGAATGCTGGTTTTTGAAAGGCATTGTGCCATCCCAAAGGGTCCTGCTGTCAATGTACATGTTAACATTATAGTAGCCTACATGTCATCCATTTTTTTGAAAGGCCTTATATGTGATGCTATTTGATCAGTCAGGTGTTGATGGAAGAGATGTGTCTTCAGACGATTTGTAAAGATCTACTAAATTACAGAATTGTAAAGAATCTGCTGATCTCGTAGCGACGGGCAGATCCTTCACAAATTTGGAACATATCCAGAAAAGGTTCCTGAGAGAGATTATTTACCATTTTGGGATGGCACCACAAGACGTCGTTCGTTTGCAGGGCATAGGGATCTGGCGGGTATATAAGAGTGCATTAACGAGTGAAGATAAGGGGGAGCCAAACCAGTGGTGGTCTTGTAGGCCAGGAGCAGAGTATTCAATTTGATTCGAGCGACTATATGGAGCCAATGTAATTTAATGAAGAAAGGAGTGACGTGTGCTCTCTTCCGTTCATTGAAGACCACTCTTACCCCTGCATTCTGGATCATCTGTAGAGGTTTGGTGGTGCAAGCTGGAAGTCCAGCAAGTAGAGGATTGCAGTAGTCCAGTCTGGACAGAACAAGAGCCTGGACATAGACTTGCATAGCATGCCCTGATAGGAAAGTTCTAATTTTCCCAATATTGTAGAGGATTATTGTAGAATTTAGACAGGGATACTTAAATAAATATATAAATAATACACTGATTGCATTGAATGCAAAACTATAGTGATATCAAATGATGTAATCACTAAGATCATGTGGGCCCTATTTCACTTGATGGATCTCCTTGATTTTTTGTGTTACTCTTGCTTTTATTTAATGTTCATGACCTTGTTAATGTGTAACTGCAAAAACATTTTGTTTTTTATCTTTGCAGAAAAATATAAAATTACATTTCACTTAAAATGTTAGTTGTATAAAATGGTTCATAAGAAATCCGATAGAATAACCTTATATTGTTTAAAATAGTTTATGATTGGCAATGTCAATGCATTTATTAAACATTTTAACAAAAAATTAAAAAATTAAATGAAAATAATCAAAATTTAGCTAAATAAAAACATAAGAAGCGGGACAAAGAAACAAGTACAAAAAAGTAACGTTGTCACAAACTCATTGACTGAGCAAACAGTTAATATCTTTGAATGCCAAAAAATTGGTTATGGATATGCAATTTGTGTACAATCTGAATTTTTAAACAAATCCTGTCATATCTACCAATGAGATAAAAATGATTATTCACTTCTTTCTTTCTTGTTTTTGCTTGTTTTAAATTATCTTTGATTGCTTGTTTTTTTGTTGCATGTTTTATGCAAATGACTAACCTCACTCTCCCATTTAGACTACTCCAAATTGATCAACATTAGAACAAATGTATGCATGTACTGTATGAACATCTAGTGAATTAGATAGATAAGTTTAAATGTGTGTATAAATATGAATAATAAATGCAATTATTAGTGAATGAATCCCAATAGCTTTAGCAGGACTGTTTTTTGGCTTTGGCTGAACAAGTACATCTTGCATACAGGACAAATGGACTGCAGACGATTCATACATTAGGGCAGCAACATTTTAAATAAACCATGCAAAAATAGTTCCAGCAGTATTCCTTTACATCATGAGAACATTTTCAAAAACAAAACGATTCAGTCTGCAAACAAAACCCTCCACGCATTCTTCCACTGCCAACAAAAATATTTCTTTGACAAATCATCAAAATGTTTTTGCAACCTTCAGGTGATTGCATTCTTCCTGAGAACAAAAGTAAAGTCAAAGGTAAGTTAAAGAGAATATTTAAAAAGACAACCTTCGTCTTTTTGCTCCAAGAGCAATCCAACAGAGGATAACTGTACAAAAATCTAACACTACACCTTCGGTCTTATTCCCTTTGTCACAAATCAACAAAAAAGCTGTTTGTTCCACTTTCACATTTGTGGAAAAAAGCAGCTTGAATCAACAAACGCTAGGACTTTCTGGTGTTGAAAGTGTTGTACGTCTGAAGACTGGAGCTTTGTAAGAAACCAAATCCCTCATTTCAATATACCTCAGAGAGTACAGACTTATTGCTTTAGAGAGTTCTCGCTTAAGAAAAGGTCACCCTGTCTGACTGTTGCAAAAGAATTGTTTACCAACATCGGTTCAACGCTTTAGCTGTGAGCCCTGGAAACACCACTCACGTTCTTCGTGTTCTTTATCAACCTCACATGTCAAGGACTCTGTTAAACAGGCTGAGCTCAAGCAAAACCATCGACTAGATGCTGTACCGGTTAGCCAGCCTTGTCAGAAGCAAAGACTTTTCATGCAAACATTTTATGTCGATACACCTTGGTAGGTTTGAAGGTAAATGTAAACAAAAAATGATGTAAATAATGAAATGCAACTCTGGTAGAATATGTACTTGAGTAATTTAGGACTGTCACAATATTACTATATCAGCATCTCGGTCAAATGATTTTATGAAATACAATTCTACAAAAAAATCTATTGAAACAAAAAATGCATTCATTTTTTTATATTGTTTAATTTGTGATATAACTTTTTCTTCTGAAGAACACAAAAACAGATATTTTGAAGAAATATTCATCGAACCCCATTGACTCCATTGTATGAACACAAAATCACTGAGACGTTTCTCAAAATATCTTTCTCTTGTGTTCCACGGAAAAGAAATACATGTACAGGTTTTAAACTACTGTTACAAACTCATTTTCAAGCGAAATTGCTAAAGACAAGTACATTTTTACATTGTGACGTTGTGATGTCATTATGTCATACATAGCGTTAAAGCTGTGTAACTGCGTAGACTCAAAGATAATATATACTATTTGGTAGAATACTGTAAAAATAATATAAACGCAAGGCATTTTTATGATCAGACATTTTTCTTTTTTAATCATAAAAAAGCATGCATTATAAAATGTACACTTCTTGTTATCACCGTCATTTCATGTAACATTGCTTTTCTGAAAAACAGCCTCCGTGATGCAAGACACAGCATTAGAATTGAGACAAAACTTGTGTATGTTGTGATTTACTGTGTGGCATAGACAATCATGATGGTGTAATTTTGAAAAAAAAGTGATCAGCTAAATGTATTGCTAGGTGCTATTTGGAAAAATGTAACCAGGGCAGTCTGAAAAAACAAAAACAAAAATACTAGTTTTGCGGGCATCAGTGTTTTAAAAGAAATGAAGGTTTTCTTTCCTGTAGCTCAGTGTTTATAGGATGGCCCTAGCAACGGGCTCGATCCCAGGGATTGCACATACTAACAAACAAATGTGTAGTATTGTTCAATTGTGACAAGCAGAGCGGGACGAGGGCAGGAAGGAATGGTGCGAGGCCGGTGACGCGAGTGAAAACAAGTGTCACCTGTAGGTCTCGCATCTCTCACGGAGGAGCTCGGAAGCATAAAAGGAGGAGCGACAGCAGTGAAGGAAGAGAGAGAACCAGGCCTGGATTTTATTTATTTGATTAAAAGTTCTTTAATGTTCGCCTATTCCCGCCTCCTTCTTACTTTGAACTTTGCTACAGCAATGTAAGTCAATTTGGATAAAAGCGTTTGCCAATTGCATTACTGTACATGTAAATAAAGGTAAATGAATGATAACAGAAATCTTATTTTTGAGCAAACCAGACTTTTAATATCATAAATAATTTATGTAAAAATAACTATGTTTTGTCACCCCTAAATTTATTTACTACCACAGTTGCCAGATAATGTGCATAGGTTTGTCCTACTTTGTGATTTTGTCAGCATTACATCAAGCCTTCATCACAGCAACATCTTTCTTTTTGGACGCACAGGCTTGTTAACTATCTCACAGTGGAGTCTAAAACCATTTCAATCAATTATTGCTGGGACGCTCATGTTCCTGCTATCAAGCTCATCATCAGCTGATGATCTCTTTGATCAGAGTCTCTGTCACCACAGGCAGTCACAGTGTCAAGAGCTCTGATAACTGTGATGATAACTATGGCCACTGACCGTACAACCAATATCTCAGAAAAAACACTTCTGTCTAACTTGATCTCACAAGAAAACTATTATTTTAAGGTGGTGATTTTGTATGAATATGTACAACACTCATTACAAAATATGATTTTTTCCACTCCTGAAATGACTTGTCTCGCTTTCCATTGAACCATCTAATAGGCACACAAAAAAGTGCTTCAGCATGACATTCAGAACCTCCATAAAGAACATTCGAAGAAACTTTCGGTCTTTTCATTTAAATAAACGTCACTGCGCATGTGTGCGTTCGTGGGCTGCACTTAACTTCCGGTACACATTCACAAACAATAGAGTGCCTCTAGATCTGATAACAATAAAAAGAAACCAAGAAGAAACATTAGGCCTGTTTCACATTTCGCATCTAAAACCTTGCGGAAAAAGCGAGCCGCGCCGCTTTCTCTCTTCAAATGACCCACAGTGCGCGGGCGGTACTCCGAAAAGTTTAACTATTTCCATCTCGATGCGGCACTGACTTGCCTAGAAAAATGTCTGTCGCCCCCTATTTGTGAGCGCCTGCTGTCCGTTTACATTTAAAATAACGAATATGCGCACGGAAAAGACGCGAAATGTGAATCGGGCCTTACTTGGTTAAACTTGTCTCTCCAATATTTGGTATTTAGACTGCGAGTCCGTGTACCACACGGTTTATTAAAATGCGACCAAACTACGGGGTCGGATATTATAAATTGTTTATTTAACAAAATGAATCGCTTTTTAATACAATCATTTTTCAATAAAATAAAAAAGTACAAATTAATATTCACCTGCATAAGTAGTTATATTATTAGACACTAGCCAAACACAGAACGGAAGTTAACTGCAGTCCCGGCGCGAACATCCGATGAAACGGTCTATAACAAGCTGGATTAAATTCATCACCTGTGTGGCCACCACAGCTCCATGGCTTTATGTGCTTTGCGAGTGAGAACCCTACAGTTCAGTCTAGAATATCTTGCTCAGTTTGAGCGTGTTTTGTCACAGCAGCTTGATCCTTGACAGAGCACGTACTGCTTGACAATAAAAAAAGACAGATTTAAGCATTTTTGTTTTACTGCCATAACATCCTCGTCTGCTAAGCTTTAAACAATGGCGGTATACAAGAGTTGCGTCTTCTGTTAGAAGCTTGTCAAAACGTCTCTCCGCTGCTCTGTGACAGATGATCAAAATAACTTATGACAAGTACCAGAAGAAAAGAATCGAGAGGAATTTGTATCAGTCAACAAATGCTGAATCTGTGGGTGTCAGGAAGTTGTGGATTGTGTATTATGCTGTAATGAATAAACAGGTTGAAATATTCCCTTTCCATTTACTGCGATTTTCTTATTGCATTTGACAAATGCATTTTCTATCACACCTGTTTCCCCAACCACATTACAGAACATTTCATTTGATGATGGAGGTTTCATAGTTATGGATATTCACAGTTATGGAATTGGGCTTAAACATTCATATTTCCGTCAATTTTTCCGTATTATTTTCTGTTGATTTGGGGGTAGATTATTCCTTTAAATCTCCCTTAAATCCATCCGTTTCTTCTTTACATCCACCCATCTTATTTTACCTTCCTAATACTTCCTTCCTTTTTCTATTTCCTTCCATGCAATTTCTCCAACTCAAACATGTTTTAAATGATAACAAATACTGCCTATAGGTTACATCATCGAAACACCAGGGGAAACAGGCCTCTGGCAGTCTTTCATCCCACTTAAGGTAAATCATATAATGAAAGAATAACTTATTCAGTTCACTTCAAAGCCATAAGAAACCCATTCTGATGTATATCTTCTATACTCGGGGACTGTCGTGAACGACAGTGTGATGCCCAATGTCTGCCTGTTTATAATTTACATCGAACAGCCCTCGCGCCCCCAGGTCTCACATATAGTGTTTATTTGATTTAGGTGCCGTCTATGGTTCATGAACACGTCCAGTTATTAGAACCAAGCCCCGCAAACAACACTCGGTTAAAGCAGTGGTTGCCACGGCAACGCGGTGCAGACCAGGAGGTCTCGATGGATAAAAAGCCTCTGAGTCCTGATACATGAAAAATTGCAAACACAAAAGCATGCCCTTTACCGCGGCAAGGTGTCTGTGTTCGTGTAACTGCGTGGGAGACAGACGGTTTTCACATAACACATTTTAAAAGACAGGAAGATGATGGGGTAACAGCATATCCCATAATTCTCAATTTCGGTGTTGTGGGTTCAGTGCCAAGCTATTGAGCTGGAAGCCAGATGAAGTCAAAGCCAGTAAGGTGAGCACCATAACACCAGAGGCACGAGTTGCATTTATTCACTGCTGAAACACCTAAAGAATGCAGTTGTGCAAAGCTATTCGCATTAGATAACTTATATTTTAAAATGATTTTTTTTTTTATTAAGCTAATTTAGCAAAATAAATATTGAATTAATAAATATTTTAATATTTTAATACTATTATCAAAACATAACATGTAAAATATATTTAATCAATTAAATTAATTCAAATGAATTATAAATGAATTATTTTGCATGCTTTTTAAATAAAGAGGTTAATTCTGTTTTAAGTAATGTTTGAATGTACCTATTGATTTATTACAATAAATTACAATAGAGTAAAATCTACAATAGAGTGACTTCAGGTGACTAGATCAGAAACGTTTGAAAGAGACATTTCCTTGACTGATTTCACTGTTCCTATATGTTGGATGATGCATGTGAAAAACAAAAAGAGTTTGAATTCTTTACTAGAGGAAAGTACAGAACACTGCTTTGTTGTACATTAAAAGCACTTTCCATAGCAGAACTCGTGACTTTACCAACAAGAAAACATTCATTGTCAGAATGTCTTGCATTAGCAGCAATATATCTGAACTGTGATCACATTTACAAAAGTTGAGAACAGACAAACATCACATTAGAGCAACAGTAGGAACAGTGCAGTCGAAAGACACTACAAATTTAACAAATGGCTCCATTCATGTTTCTTTATCGACACCCTGCAACATCTCACATTAGAGCTCAGTGTAACACTATGATTTTTGTATAACCATTATTTCTTTTCTTTTGCTTTTCATATACACCTGTCAATACCGTATCAATCTCCATTACCTGTCTGCCATGTTGTTTATATTATATTTTTCATTTAACAATCTTTGCCTTTGAATCAAATCAATTCTTTGCACTCAAAAATCATCATACCAAAAACAGCTTGTAATGGCTATGAAAGGCCAGCTGTGTAATAACACCTGTTTGGAATTTCACTAATACACTTTGCTTCTAATGAACATACTTTACCAGGAACCTAAAAACTACGTACAGGTTGTTGTTACTACATCATAGGTCAAAGAGCATACGGATCACATGACTATAAAACATGGTGGACGCAGTGTGTCCGAAACGTATTCATACCACACCCATAATAATTTATAGAACATACTTTTTTAACGGCCTATAGTTAGGTACTTATTCAAATTCAGCGCGTCATGTCACAGTATGCGATTTCGGATGCAGCGCATGTTTGAAGATCAGAAAAGCTGTCTTTTGATATCTTAAGGTTATCTCTGGTTATATTGTGCTCACAGCGCCCCCTATCACTGTATGTGAATGAAAAATACCTGTAAGACATTGGACCGCTTAGTGCTCCTCACACTGTAGTTACTTAATAGACTAAAAATAGACTCGATGATCATTCACTCTAAAACCCGAAACGAATCTATCAGATCGGACTGAATATTAATGAATGGATGCCAGACCTAAATAAAAAAATGGGATGTTTTTAACTATTTTTATTTCCACATCATTTTATTTTATTTTATTAAATGTTATTACTATTAAAGTTTTTAAAAGAAAGTTATAAAAGTTGTTAATCGGTTATTATACATCAAAGTAATTATGCATTTTATCATCCTATTCAAAACATTGTATATTTATTGTATTGTATATCGTAAATATGTATAATTTATAATTAGAATTTCATTTATAAATGTATAACTTCATGTTTTCATTCCTGCATTTATTTCTTCTTTAAATAAACAACGAGTAAACAACAAACAATACTAATATAAAACCACGGGGAAATCACAATCCTAACCTTTATATCCCTAGCAAAATCCCAGATGGCCAGCCAGTGACTCATTTAGTTCTTTTAATCATTCAAATATTGGTGTTGATGACGCAGTGAGCCTAAAGTCTTACACACTGTGTGTTTATCAAAAGCTCAAATGTGTGTGATATGAATAAAAAGCGCTGTTTATCAAACAGTCTCATTTGTAACGTCATTGCTTGCGTAAAACGGACATAACCCAGGAAGCATGGCTTTCACATTCAAAGTCAAAGTATACCATCAGATTTTAGGCGGAGGTCACAAAATGATAAAACCGCAAAGACATATGAAAAGGTACAGTTATGTTTTTATGCTTCAGATGTTTATCGGGGGTTGCATGGGTTTTTGTTGGTGCTAGTAGTGTATTACTTGACACAGAATCCTATTTTCCAGAAAATTCCAGAAAAAACTTTTCCTAAGCATGTTGATCTTTTTTTGATTAATTTATGTTTTCAGATGAAAGCGGTAAAAATGTGTTTAGGGGTTTGCGTGACTGGTGCCTTTAGTGAAAATCAAAACATATTTATGTATGATTTTTTTTCTTCTAGTTCTCACATGCAAAACCCTTTAATTCTGCATCTTTGATGTCAACTCCTGAAACAAATGAATAAGTTCCAAATGAATATTTACAATCGCTGGAATAAACTTTCATATAGCAGTCATCTAAAAAACGCAATTTAAAATAAATATTATACTAATATATGGTCAATTAACAGATACACAAAATATTGTGACCACACGGTAATGTAAATAAAATGACATTGGACCTTAGATCCTGACCACATGATTTAACATACCCATTCACCCAAACACAGTACACTCTTTAGCTCGGCTTTCTGTGGGAAAAAAAAAAACTACTTAGACAGAGCAAATGAGTGGAATAAAAGCACCATCTGTTTTAAAAATCCAAGAGAATCTCTAAATGCACCAAACATTTGGCAACATGAAAAGAGTTAGCGACGCATCTTGAATTGAAAATTAGTTTGAGAAAGGTGTTGGTGGGAGGTTCTTACATTCCAGCACCAATTATCACATCTTCAGTTCTATTTGAATTACTTCAACTTTTTAAAACCTTTACCCAGCAGCCAGGACCTTTCAGTCTTCATTTTCACACTAACTGTGCTTTTAATTTAATTTGAAATAAAATTACATCTGCACTCCTTAGTATTCAGGAGCATTTGTAAGAGTAGTACTCTACCATGTCTAACATGTCTGAATTAAAAATACAAAAATTCATATCATATCGCTATCAAGATAGACAGTCGAGTCTCAAGAAGTGTTAAGAGGCGCTACATATTGTACGTTTAGAAAAGTGTAGTATTTTTAACGTGATAAACAGGAAGTGCAACTTTCATGGTGTGATGCAAAAAATTTGAATTATCCTTGGTAATTTGAAACCTATTAATTTATCCAAGAAATCTTTTGACTGAAATACAGTTCATATTAAATGTGCCTCTATTTATTCTATTTTGTTTCTCAGTTTGAATGCTGTTCCGAATCAAGTCGCTGGCTTTATTCTCCACGTCTCTATGAACAACGTCAGTCCTTTAAATCTCAATAGGACTATTATGGGGCATTAAAGATGCTTATCAAGTTAATGAACCACTCATAGGTTGTAACAGATATTAGATGTGATGTTCTTTAACACTTTAAATGGAGGCCAAGTATTTATTGAGGAATGATTTGTCAGTCTAAGTGTGTTGAGAGGCAAACTCAGTGCGCTAAACCTGTGATGGTGAATTAGGAGCTTAGTGTAGACCACTTGAAACATTTTATCATTGAAGTGGACTCTGACGAACCTCTACTAATAAACTTCAGCTGTTTGGCTTCCAATTAAAAATGAACTCCCAAAATTTCACAAAAGTTCAGTTACAATTCTTTGATGGTTATCTGTTCGTATGAGTAGCTTATGTATAAAAAACGATCAAATGAATCAAGATTCATATGAGTGCCTCACTGAGCGTGCTATTCTTAGTATCATATATATTATATATATATATATATATCTTTATAATATGGTTAAGAATCTACAGCATTTGTGTTCATACAATGGAAGTCAATGGGGGGTCGATGTTGTTCGGTTACCAACATTCTCCAAAATATCTTCTTTTGTGTTTGCAGAAGAAAGTCACACAGGCTTGAAATGACAGGTTTGAGTGTGATTAAATAGAGATATTTTGGTTTTGGGTGAAATATTCCATGACATAATTATATAGCTATTTAACTTTTCTGTATATAATGTTTAATATTTGTTTGTTGTATACCTGATCTAATAATCGTTTTGAATATATGAGCATTTACCGTCTGATTCTATTTGAAACATTTTTACATAGTTCTCCACTCCAAATGATTACATTCAATGTGCTGCACGAACTGTATATGTATACTGTACATAGTTAGATATATGTTGTTTTTAGTGCTTTTTTTAAGAATGTTCTGTTTCTACAACACATTGTATAGCAGTGGAACTCATTTTGATGATCTCGTGACGGGCCACACAAACTTATGGTCCTATGACTATTTTTTTTCCATTTGAAGCCTCACTTCCAATCCTTTTTTTGCCGGCAGCAGGTAAAATTTGAATAATTTCATCCATAATTGTTTTATTTTAAGTATTTTGAGGACATAATTTTTAGTCGTAATTAGTCAAAAAATAGTCATAATTTATGTGGCAAATTTCCTTGCCCATTAGTTACAATGGCAATCCGTGCAACTGCTATTCGGATGAATGATAAAGCTTACTAATCAGAAAGAGCTTTATTGCCAAGTATGTTTGCACATACAAGGAATTTGTTTTGGTGACGGGAGCATCCAGTACACAGAATAAGCAACAACACAGAGACCATCAGACAATACAAAACAGTTACACAGATGATTTAAATAAGGGCCTATGGGTATAAAAATTAAGTAATACAATACAGTAAACATAAGAGTAAAGCTATAGAGAGTAAAGTTATGTGTGTATGTAATTATGTACAAGTAAAAAATAGAATAGACTATTTCAGTAAAAGGTATGTGTTATATACAGAAAAATGAAATATCATTTACAGAAAAAGTTGTATAAAAATAGATATCCTGAGGTGAATTTGAGCCACCGATGACGTCGGCAATAAAGAAATGTCGTTTCATGGGCAGCTAGCAAATATTTAATTCCCTTTCAAGATTACAAAAATTTCAATCTTTTCTGTTTTATGATTCATTTGCAGTGATGAACTTTGTGCACAATACCACCAGAAATGTGTTCTAGGTAAAGAGCACAGCCTTTTAATATTCTAATAATGATGATACATTTGTTTTATAATTGCACAGAACAGTACAAGGGATCCCTTTATCCCCCTTTCTACCCCTGTAATTACCTATAAAAATGAGTTTGAGTCACACTTTGACTTAGAACATGACAAATATGATTCATTATCAAGATCCTCTGGCTTATCTTTCTGCGAATCAACATCTGAACACCGCTGAAGGACAATATGCCTCTTCTAAGCTAATACAGCACTTAATTAAATTGAAGAGTGCTTTCAGCAGGCCATATTAAAAATGACTCCGACTTAATTAAATATGATTAATAATTCATTTTTCCATCTTGCCGAACAGAGATATTTAGAGAAATAAGAGTAATGAACATCTGCTCAGGAGTTATTTCAGAATTGTTTTAGTTGGCAAAACGACGTGTCATATTTAGTTGGATCTCTGTGGAGTTCATCAAGGTTGCAGTCTGGGCCTATGTTAATACTGTACTTGCTTGCGGTAAATCATGTTAATACTGTACCCGCTTGCTGTAAATAAACAAACATGTTACTCATTAACCCAGACAAGATTTTAATTTACACTTATTTTAAATATTTAAACATTTTAAACACTTTAGGTAATGCTTCGTTCTCAGCTGACAAATGTATGCTAATTTTTGTCTGATGCTAAAGAACAACTAAGCCCAGCAATTTACTTTAATCAATCTTTTTCACTGACATGAGTATGTATCTAATTGTTATAAACTCATAAAATGTTGTTCTTTAATGACTTCAACTTTCAAATATATGCTAAATTGTGGGCTAATGCTAATAAACAACGTCTAAAATTTAAAACTTTGCCGTAGTTGAGAACTTCATTACCGTACATCACAAAGAGCAAATGATAGAAAAATACACTTTAATTAAGACCAACACATTCTGACTAAGAGACATCAATGAGTCGTGATTCTGAAAACATATAAAAGCATGACCATGAATGTCTAGCGCGTTTGAACAGCTTTGTGGGGAAACTCATTATTGCTATTGATGTTTGGCACAGTTTCTCAAAGACACTGCTACACTTTCATAAACATTTAAAAAGAAAAACAGCCATCATTAGCAGGGTAAGGCATTTATCACGTCTGGTACACTGCCATCAAGATCTGGAAAGTTCGTACTTAAATGTTTTGAGTTATACGTACTACACAGTAAAGGCATTCAGGTGACTTTGTTTGGACAATTTTTGCACTTCCAAACCGAGACACTCTTTTCCTTTTTACACTTTCAAAAAAACATTTCACACTAATGCAATAAAATGAAGAGCAACGCCAGCGACCAACTCAAAAAATAACAAGAACAAAATCAGGCATTATTGTATAGTTTCAATGTATCTCAACTTTTTTTCTAAAACCAGCATTAACGTACTAAAATACTGAAAAAGGTGTTTTTTAAAATGTTTCACGTACAAACGTACACAACAAATGGTTTGTACACAGATCTGTGAATATGACTGAATTATGCATGCCAGATCAGTGTGAAGTCACTTTGTAAAGAAACATATACCGTATGATGTCACAATAATGATTTTTAGTTTATATGAAGACATCTTTTTATTTAGAAACCTTTTTTCAAAAGTTTGTATTTATGCTTCCAAATCGCTATTGTCATGTAAATGAACTTCTCAACTGCACACGTTTTCCATTGTTAGTTGAAAACCTGCAACTTATACAATTCCTTTTCTGAACTTTCCCAAAAATCTAGTTTTTTTAACTCACTAGAGATCAACAAAACATTTTGATTCATTTTCATAGAATTCAAGGATGCATTTCAGAAATAAGGCATTGATTTATATGGAGAACGCGGTGATATAGAATGTGTTATAGCGATGCTGTTACAAGCTGCGGCACCCAGGGGACGGCTGAAATAAAACTAATGGCTACAAGAAGCCGCAGAAATCGAAGGCAATTTAGAGATAAAAGCTCTGACAAGGCAACCCAAGGAAGGTGAACATAATTGCTTCAAATGCAACACAATTTTTGACATCCCAGACGAGAAATGCCATCTGTTGTTTCCAATAGTGTTGGTTCCAATAGCTCGATTTTAGTGTATTATTAGCAAAGGTATGGAGGAGATCAAATGATGATGTAACAAGCAGGGTAAACGTGAGGACACACTCAACTTTTTGAAATGCGCACGTGCAACCTTTTGAGAGTTTCATTCCATTGTATCCTGTAGCCTGTATCTGTTACATGATCCAAAGTATATTCGCATTCTCAAACCCTACCAAACCAAATGCTGATTGGAAATCGGTTTTACAATCATTAGCTATGGCAAAAACCACTGTTACAACAATTCAATTTGAAGTCTCAACCATTGTTTACTTGAAATACTGGCATTTGGATGATCTCATGACAGTAGCTCCATCTGTCAGTCTGGCTGCAATTACATCAAACAGACTCTCGCTCCAACTCTCATGCTCACAAGAGCTCAGTCTGGTCATCCAGTCGTCACTTTCGAATGCTACTACCAGGATTTTGGCCTTGGACATCAGAGCCAATCACTAATATAGTCCAGTCTCATTCTGCATTTTCATATTTATGAAAAGCCCCCCCTGACCAATTCTTTACTCCTGAACAGAGGTCGCGTTAACCAAACATTCTCTGTCATTGACCGAGCTTATTTACAAGTGAAAGAAAAATCTGAAGGCCGTCCGTCATTTTGACGGATTACAATAAGGGCAATTTCCGATTCATTATCTTACTTGCGATGCCTAATGGAAAAATTAAATATATAAACAACAAAGGCTTTATTGGGCATTCAGTTGTATTCAAGTACAGCAAGTTTTGAGAGTAAACGTAAGTACAGCGCGATGACATCACATAAAGGCTAATTACCACGATGAGTAATTATAGATTATGACCGATTTTTTAAGAGCCTGTCCGTCAAAATGAGGGACAATAAAAACTCTAGCGCAATCTCTGCTCCTGAACAGTGTTTATTCAACATCGAAAATCTCAAAAGGGCTGCGACCAAATCTCATGGCTCATGTTTTCAGCAAAAAATGCGTGTCATTAGCTTTCTTTATAGAAACTTGAAAGATCCAAGTGAAACAAGACGGGTTAATGCTGACCATGAGGCACCTCCTAGAATTCAGTGGGGATTTTTGAGCTAGTTGGCTCCTGGTCACACATATCAGGCACTCAATTAAAGAAGCTGAAGGAAGGAAAGCCCACGGGATGCTGGGATGGAAGACGAGGTGTGAGTCGTGTGGCAGCAGTGTGGAGGCAGACTGCAGGGGTGGAGATTCCACACGAGCACTGATGCAGGAAAATAACCCTGTCTCCTTGTTTTAGTTTTAGTCATCGCCTCTTCGTCGCCTTTAGACGTGACTGCTCACCATGTTTCCCGTTAAAAATTATGTCTTAGTTACCGTTACCCTGCAGGAAAGACCAGGCCATGTTGTGTTTTTTATGATGGTCTCCAGCAGTGTTACTGTGTAAATTTAGCAAGCTATAAAATACATTTTAAAATGACATAACAGTAGGTTCGCCACACACTGTTGCTTGTTGTGCAAATATTATAAGATCTATCAAGTTGTCTTCTTTCTTAGATATAGAGAGATGTAGAATTGATTCATTTGTTTTGTTTGTCAAACATTGAGTTAATAATGTATTTAGCAAATTCAATAGTTAGCTTTGGAGGTTTCACAAGTAGCTCACGAACACTAGCTTGTTTTCATAGTCATTTTTGCAATTTTTAAATTTTAAATTTAAGAAATAAATTGTACATTTCAAAGTTTATTGTGAAAATATACAGTAATATTCTGGGAATTAATTGTTTTTTTCCTGGATTTTTTTTCAGCTAGTTATTATTACTTTTAGTATCTCTATAGTAGATACACCTAAGAAATGTGCAAATGACAAACTAAGACAATATTCGATACATCTCCATATTTTTGCTTTTGCATTCGAATAATATACTATTCTTGAAAAATACCTAATGACCATTTATTAATTGAACATAAAAAATTCTTGCATTTCCTTTTGACGGCAACATTTCATAAAACAAATTGTGCATTCTCCCAAAATAAAATCAAGTCACTTTAGACAGATGCACTACAATCGCTGCAATCGTAGTTCCAAACAAAGCATAAATGAGCTCACATATAAATTCAATTAAATGAATTTTCGCTCACACCGCTGGAGAATAAAGAGCAGATGTATATTTCTCGATGGCTATCTAAGACATTTTGCCAGATTTCAGTTTAGACCAGAACCAAGACATTACCAGAGAGACAGTACGCCCCAGCGCTGTTCTACATAATGCTCTTCAATATAAAACATGCTCTTCTATTGTCTATGCCAAGCTGCCCCCTTCACAAGTGATTCGTTCAGGGATGAAACTGTTGTCATCTGACCTGTTTCACTGATTTTCTCCTAAAGACCTATTTGGAGTGACAAAACAAACTTGTAATTACATCGTAAATGCTCTGTATGCCAACCCTGTGATTAAAAGTGTGTGGCACAACTACTACAAAACAGCTTGTGAAATAAATCATGTTTGCGCATGGCTTCAGGGTAAGACGATTTAAATAGTCTTGAGCTATTTTCTGAAATCTGCCAAATAATTAGCGAGACCGAGTGTTTTACAATTGACTGGTATCGGCTTTGACTTTCCGACAGCCTAACACTTCTCCATTATACTAATTATTCCTCCCTCATTTTTGTAGTCTCAGTGATTCCTAAATGGAGGTGTTGGCTCTGTTCCAAACCTTATTAGCTGCCTTTCTGTCCGCAGCCTACAGTCAGCTGCCTTCTGAGCCCCGAAACACACTCTGTGCAAGAATGTAAACCTAAATAGCTTTGTCTGGTTTTTGTGTGTGCAGATGCAGGTCATTGTGTGTCATTATAAAGCAATGAAAGAAAGTGTTACATTACCCCTGTTGATAACGGGTTAGCATATACTGTACATATTAAGGGTAAAATCGTCAGTCCAACTCAAAAAAAGCTTCTTACACCACTTACTTTTGTAAAGTAAGCTTAACCTTAAATATGTCGGGGACAAAAGGCGGGTGTAGAGGCCATTTACACAGAATGCGTCTTTGTGTCAAAGCGTAAGACAGCCCTCAGGAACGGTTCTTGGTAAAAAAAGCATTTTGACCATTGCGTGATTTATGACATCTTCAGATAGTTCTAGGAAGTTAGGAATATTATTTTATCGTCTTCAAAGTTCATCTTAACTGGTCTGTTTTGCTGCAGCTTCATGCGTTGCTACTTCCAGAAACAATTGGGATTGCTGTTAAAAAGCGGTTTCATTAAAGTGAACCGAGTTAACACAACTCTCTCTCTTAATGGCTCTTAAGTAAACAAAAGCTTGCAACGGTTGCCCCGCCTCTGCGGTCTTCTGATTGGTCCACTATTGTGGAACTGAAACAGATGACCAGCAATGCATGCAAAATATAAATAATTTGTACTTGACACTACGCCTTCAAAACGAGGCACTCCGTCGAACAAGTCTGTCTAGTGCGTTAACATAGATAAATGATGGAAAAGTAAAAAACAATGGAAATTAAAATAAGTGATTACTTGTACTATGAATAGAAATGACAAATTTATGACATTTCTGTTAAGTTTCATCAAAGTACATTGTAGTACATATGTACGAAAAAAGGCCATTTTTCTATTTTCTTTAGCAACGACTGACTAAACGTATATAAATCTGTTCGGCAACAATGCAATATGGTAAAATAAACAGTATATAAATAAAACTGAAGTGAATTGAATTGAATTGAAAAGTGCAGTGAAATCCAAAAACACGCTTATTGTGAACTCCTTACCATAGTTTAGATTAAAAGCAGTCAAGTGTAATTTTGCAGGAAATGTCATTTTAATGTCATTTGAAATTGAGCAAGTAACCTGCAATTTAATGTTTTAAACAGAGATGGCGATAGATTTGCAAAAGTTACAGATTGCAGCTCTAGCCTAATATACATTGCTTTGCATGGCGCGCTTTCCTTTCTTTTTTTGTATCAACTTTCTGACATTTTTTCTGTAGTTTCCTCTGCAGCCACATTCCGAAGACGGACCTTGAAGTATGCAATCATTAGAAACATCATTTGGCCTCATCATTGCAGTTGATGAAAGACTGACTGGCTTTTCTTTAGCCTTAGGCAGACGTCATCACCATCCGTCTCCGCTTCAATAGCTGTTTGCGCTCGGCTTTTAATCTTCTCCATGGTCTACTCCGCAATCCACCGTTTCTCTCAGACTGAGGGATTTGAAGGTGGCAGATTCATCCCGCTAAGAATCATGGGCACCTATACAAAATACAACAAAGGCTTGAGTGAGAGACAGAGATTGTTTGTCCTGTTGGGCTGCCGAGTAGAGTCCGACCGGTCTTTCATCCTGCAGGAGAATGGATTTTTCAAGCAGGAGAAGATTCTTGTGAACATTTTTTTTATTATAGTTGATCATTGAAAATACTTGTAGTTTGTGACGTCGGTGAGATGTTCATTAGCAGTGTGGATCAAACATTGAGAAGCAAGAATAAAGAGGATGATGGATTTATTTTCGGCTCTGTCATCATTTATTCACCCTTACGTCAAAACTCGTATGTGAAACACAAAAGGAGGTGCGTGTGGGACTGGGTTGGATTTCTTAGAACACAATCAAAGTGAATGGAAATGGACACTATAGAGCTCCAAAATATGACAAAAAAGCACAATAAAAGCAGTATAATAGTATCAGGCACTATAATCCAAGTCTTCTGAAGTCATACGATAGCTCTGTGTGAGGAACGGAACACATTTGTAAAGTAGTTATTCACTGATAATAATGCTCTCCTCTGTCACGCTTTCTCATAAGAATGAAAAATCACACACAAGATCCCTGCTTATTCTAGACAGCAATATGAAGAGCAAATGTAACTCTAAAAGCGTATGCGTCTTCGATAGTTCCCTGAGTAACACAGAAAAGACAGAAATCGCACATATGTCTGATTTTCAAAAGAAATCTCTACAATGTCACAAACTGAGCTCAATATGTCAATAATTCTAAACCACTGCATCCAAAACCATATTATCTTAGCTACAATATACACAATTAACATTAACTCTGGAGCTTTAAAATCTTCATGTATTTTAATATTGGTTTCATTTATTTACTACTGTCACCTGACCAAGTTTTGAAGACATATCTGACAAAGTATCATTTCATTGACGTCATACGAGAGCTTATAGATTTTGCTTGAATAATAATACAAATATCTTTAATTTCTTAATAAATGTTATTACATGATTTCAGAAGATAAGAGTTTATAGCCTTCAAATGTAGTACATTTATACAACAACTCATTCTTACCGTGGTTTTGTCATGGTAACTCATGGCAAGAACCCAATTGCAGGCAGACACAGGACGAGACGAGATGGTACGGGGTAAACAGATTTATTATTACAATAACAAGACACTAAGAGGCAAAGCAAAACCCACGAGGAGGGAAAAACAAGACAAGATATATAATAAATTACAAAAGGAACACTGACTAACTTAACTAGAAAAACAAACACTTGAAACAAAACACTAAACTACACTTACTTGACAATACAGAGAAGCAGCAACCTCTAATACATAACACAGTCAAGGTAACGCTTACACGGACGAGGGACTTCATACAATGAACGCGCAACGAGACAAAGAAACATGAGGACTCTTTATAGGGAAGGTAATTAACACAAACTAGGAAACAGGAGGGTAGGGCAATGACGCGACTTGAGGAGAGTATGGAAGACCGCAAGGGTCAAAAATGTCTCTCCCCACATGAAACAGAGGATTCTGTATGATTCCACCTCTAAACCAAGAAATACCTGACAGGAGAGGTGGAACCATGACAGGTTTGTGATATAATCACAACATTAATATATTGTTTCATGTTCAAGGATATGAAATTCCTACTAGATTTTACAGGAATTTTAACTTTTTTAAGGTGGTTAATTTGTATGGATTTGTTTGAATACAATTTGCTTTCGCGCCAATGAGTAAGATTTATGGGAGGGACTTAAATATTGCTTTTCTTATAATCGTACAAATTCATAGGAATTAGCCACCTTCTAAAATAGTTACAAATTCCTGTAAAATGGAGTTGGAATTTCCTCTTTTTTCATGTCACTCAGCATGACTTTCAATATGTATTTATTTATCAAAGTCCCACCCCTAACACCGCCCCAACCCTGAAGTCAAAGAGCAAAGGCAAGTTATACTTAATAATTTGTAAGATTGTACAAAACCATAGAAATAAACTATAAAATATGTTCGAATTCAGTATACAGATTGCAATTATCAAAAGATACTTTCTTTTGAAATATATTTAATTGAAAGTCATGCTGAATGACAGGACAAATTGGGGAAATTTGTCTCCATGAACACAAATCAATAAACTATAAATTGTATGACAATGTTGTGCGTTCCCCTAAGACTCTTCTCAACCAATCACTTTCATTGTATGTAAAAGAGAAGCCTTTAAATTCCGTTACAGATCCATTGTTCTCCATGGAATAAATTTATGATGCACTTTCGAAAAGACACAAGGGTGCGTAAATAATGAAAATAATAATTTATTTTTGTGAACTGTTCCTTTAAATCAAATCAAGACAGTTTCCTCCTCAAATGGCCTTGTTACAAAGCAAAACTTGCATCCAACGCCTCATACCAGGAGAGCTTGAGTTCCCCGGTAAAAGGCAATAACAACATTCATCACTGACGGTAATAACAACATTCATCACTGACGGTATCCTCCAGGTGGTGTGCTAGCAACGAGGTTGCATGGCTAATGAGCTAGCTGCAGGTAGCAGCAGGTCTGAAATAGGCTCCCCTGTGATGTCTGAGACACACAGGCTTTCATTCATATAGATTACCTTAAAAATCTCTGTTGTGGGTCAAAGGAAAGAAGTAATTTGTACAACATGACAGAATTAGTAATGACCATCACTTACTGAAGTCAAATGATTTAAAACATTCTTTGTTTTGGTCCAGTTTTGATTACTGGATGAGGATTCTTAACCTTTGCCTCTTAATCGCCGTCTGTTTTGCAAAGTTACCTTTCTGTACTTATGTTATTTAAGAAAAAACTGATAATCAAATAATGAAACTTTTTTAGAAGTTTGAATCGTGGGACTATGCTAAAGAATGCATTTTCAAAACCGATTTTAAATACTTTATGTAAACTATAAAAAAGTGAGTGTATTCATTTAACAGATAATTTAATGTATAGACGGTTTCATCTAAACAACATAAACATAAAAGCTTAACTTCTGGTACACATTCAAACAATAGTGTGCCTGTTGATATTTCTAATTACAAACAAAAGAAAGCGAGAAGAAGCGTTACTTGGCTAAACTTGTCTGTACAATATTTTGAATTTTGGATACCATGCTAAACTGGTAGATGTCAATGTACCATACGGTTTATTTAAATTTTACAGTAAAAAAACTACAGGACCCATTCAACAAATTGTCTATTTAATAAATTTAACATACATCAAAATTCAACAAATCGTTTATTTAATACAATTATTATACAGTAAGATAAGCTTAAAAATTCATATTCACCTAATTTAAATAAAATATAAATTAAACACTACCCAAACCCAAACCAGAAGTTAACTTGGGGTCAGGCGCGGACATTCGATGAAACATTCTATAGTGTAAACAAATAATTTTACAGAATTTCACTTTTTTACAGATTTTATAATTACGCTAAAAATTACAGAGAAATACTGCAAATTTGCAACAAAAACAGCTTCAGGAAAATGCATTTTTTTCTGGATTTTATTACACTGTACTTGCTCCGTAACCTTTTTTAAGACAAAAACATTGTGGATTGCAGCATTATCATATACAGATCAAACTTCTGGATGGTGAAGTCGTTTAGCTCATAACTAACATTATTGGTATTCACTATAAAAACTTCACAAAGCAATGTTGTAGAACCCTGGAGGTTCTACGCAGAGCGCATGTGGATGAAGTAAATCATAAAAATGAAGCTGTAAAACTGAATTTACTGCTAAACCCACAACGGACAAAATTGGGATGAAGAGGTTATAAATTATAAATGTCTGTTCTCTGCTGCGGTGTAATTAATTGTCCAATAAAGAGACACACATACAAACACTGTCCCGGCTTTTATTGTAAATGGGGCAATATTACCTAAATAAACATGCTTTCTGACAAGAGAAACAAGCAAGTCAAGAAGCCTGTCTGAGATGAATTTTCCTAATTAGAAAAACGAGTGATCTGCACATTTTGTGAATTTTAAGATCTTTCACAGGCATTGCTGTACAGTCAGGCCGTACAGTACGATGCAATAACAGACTTAAAATAGATAAAACTCATGGTAAACATCAAAAGACTTTTACAGACCGATTCACATAGTAGCCATACTTGGGTTACAATCATTACTTCTGAAATCCTGTCAGGTTAATCAATTAATTGTCAATAGCAGCACAACCGTCACTGACTGTCTCTGTCTATAAGAATTCTTAATTTTGGTTGTCCTTGTCATGAAACTCAGTGGAGAACATGGAGTGAGAACCCAAGTGCAGGCAGGACTCAGACGTGGGGTAAACAAGGATATTTATTAACAAAGAAATACTAACAAACAGGGAAAACAAAGACCCACGATGGGGGAAAACAATACAGGGATAAATATACTAAGATAATAAACAAGGACACTGTCTCAATAAACTAAGAAAACAAACACTAGAGACAAACACTAAACTGAACTAAACTACACTTACAAGACAGGAACTCGGGAGACAACAAACTGGAAACAGCAAGACTTTGATGGGCACAGCATTCAACTACAGGAACAGACAGGGTACAGCTTACAGGGTATCATATACAATGACGTCAAACCTCAAACAATGAACGCGCACAGGACAATGAAACATGAGGATTCTTATAGGGAAGATAACAAGAGGGAACAGGTGCAAGGGATTACAATCAAGGAAGGCTAATCAACACAAACTAGGGAACAGGAGGGTAGGAACGATGACGAGACAAGAGAGAGATGAAATCGTCTCTCTCCCACATGAAACAGAGGATTCTGTATGATTCCACCTCTAAACCAAGAAATACCTGACAAGGAGAGGTGGAACCATGACAGTCCTACATTAAAAAAACTATATTGACCTGAAATCAGTTTATATTACTTAAAATGTTGTTAAGTGGTGCAGAATGAGTTACAGCAAATATGATCGAGTATGCTCTTTTCAGCAAAATATCTCAAACAGTGGACAAATGAGTCTTACAATCTTCCACCCATTGGATCAGCTGATAAAACACAACATGTCAATGACTACTACTCATTGGTAGTCACTCCTCAAAGTCCCTTCACATAACGTTACTTTTCTCAACGTGGTCGTTATAGTGGACACGCCCACTTTGTGACATCATTGTTTATGTTGTTAAGTCACTGAGTTCCAATTAAAATAATTGAGTTGCTGGCAATGTGAACGCAGGCATAAAAGTCAGCTGTGTTTTCTACAAGATCAATTTATTCAAATAGTCTTAAAGTGAAACTTCACCCAAAAATATGGAAGTTATTTTATCTCACCCTGATGTTATTTCGAAGCTGTCTGACTTTCTTCTGTCTGGCTTTATGTGATAACATGGATTTTTATAAGTTCATGCGTCTTGTCATTCTGTAAGTCATTCACTTTTGTTGTTGGATGACTCTGTTCCTGAGGTGATTCGACAGATACTGCACTGAAATGGCCACAATACATCTAGAAATGCTGATTGATATGATCTCTTACTTTTTTCCGCAGCTGTATTTGCGGAATCTGATATGTGCTAAAAAAAAATGAAGATCCATGTGTTTCTAGTTAAGCATTGCGATCAGACAGGGGTTTTACCCAAGAACCAAAGTAGCTTTCATCAAACTCATTTGTTTTTTGTTTGAACAGCACACAGACAACCAAGATCTTTCGAGGAGTGATCTTATACTCACTGATACTTGTGTATTTGTACTCAACACACAGCTCTGTTTATCAAGCAGTTCCATTACACACTGGTTTTCATCGTTAAATTGGATCACACCATCAAAAAATCTAATCTAGAAAAGGAATAATGGAAAACGATGAATTTGTGAAACACACTGATGAAGAAAGAAGCTCAGTAGAGATGTTCAGTTTAACAAATTTAAAGTGATAAACAATCAATAAACAACATGAACCATAAAACATGAGCACATGAAATAGCACACAATAGCAATAAACATCTAACAAGAGACAGCGGGAAACACCCAACACCTGGACACGATTAGTGGATGAACAACAAAATAATTGGACATGACGATAAAATCATAAAAGTAACATAAAATACATGACAATGAACAAACGAAAAGGTAGATTTAAAACCAATAAAATAATAATGACAACTGTTTGATTGGTGTTGTTGACTATAAAAATCATTCAAAAAAACTATTTTTGATAAGTTGCATTTGCCTTTTGTCCTCTACCAGTCTAAACATGACAAATTATTTAGGGAGTGCTTGAAGGGATGCCAGTGAGATTAAACTGAGATGTGCTTGATTAACATATTGATTTGGTTTCCCATCCGCATTCAATGGCAGGACACGATTCTTCAAAATTCCTTCAAGTTTCACCCCCACGAACGCGCAAGGGTGTCATTTAAATGGGTCATATCATGAAAAGTTGAATTCTCATTCTACCATCTCAGCTGAAAATAAAACACATGGTTAAACTGGTGTCCCGGTTTGACCAGTTATAAAAAAAATGTGAAAAGTTTCTTTTTGAAAAGAAACAGATTAGTTGTTAAAAAGAACTTACAAAAAAATTCAATAAATCGTTTACTCGTTTAATTATAAAAAATATATAAAATTATAATAAAAAGTAAATTCCATTCCATTCCATTCCATTTTCTACCGCTTATCCGAACTACCTCGGGTCACGGGGAGCCTGCGCCTATCTCAGGAGTCATCGGGCATCAAGGCAGGATACACCCTGGATTGGGAGTGCCAACCCATCGCAGGGCACACACACTCACTCATTCACTCACGCACTCACACCCTACGGACAATTTTTCCAGAGATGCCAATCAACCTACCATGCATGTCTTTGGACCAGGGGAGGAAACCGGAGTACCCGGAGGAAACCCCCGAGGCACGGGGAGAACATGCAAACTCCACACACACAAGTCGGAAGCAGGAATCGAACCCCCAACCCTGGAGGTGTGAGGCGAACGTGCTAATCACTAAGCCACCGTGCCCCCTAAAAAGTAAATATTCACTTAAATTAAATTAAATATGAATAGTAATACTATTAGACACTAGCCAACCAAAGACCGGAAGTTAACTGGGGGGTCAGGCACACGTACGTCCGATGAAACGGTCTATAATGTTTGTTTTTTTAAATTACGGTAAAAACGTCAAATTACTGAAAAATACTCAAATTTGCACACAAAAAAACAAACTGCAGGGAAATTTCATTTTTAGGGGGATTTTTAATGCTGTACTTGCGCAAGTAACATTGTTTAACCAAAGAAATTGTGGATTGCAACATTATGATAAAACCAGACAGATGGTTAATCCGGTGTCCCAGTATGACCAGGCTGGTGATCAACTAGTTTTAAAAGAAATGTGAAAAGATTTTATGAAAAGAAGCAGATTAATTGTTATTTGAATTATGTTTTTTCACTCTGTTAGACTTTATTAGACAGGACAGAAAGCGAATGGATTTTTATTGCAAACCCTTTTTCAAAGCAATAACAATCGTTGTATACAGGAGCCATGCTTTATACAGGTTAGATGGAAACACAGCGCCTTACAAAGAAGTTCTAGTTAAGCACATGATCCAGGAGAGACACCGTATTTCAGAGCTTGTTGTCCAATAACCCTTCATGTTTGTTCAGTTAAAATCAAGTGCAGAGGTATTAAGCATTTATATAAATTTACAAGCACTATATGTATTTGTATAGCAGATACTTTTATGAGACTTAAAAACATATTTTCAACCATTTTAAACGAAGCGTTTAAACCATTATGTGAAAATGTCATCATTAAAGTTAATGTGATAAAAAGAAACATGAACTGTAATTTCCTAAAGAATACAAAGTCTCTAGGGCCACATGATAGTTTTCTGTATAGTGTCTGTGTTGAAGGAATAAATAAGACTTTTTGTATTATATACATTTCCAAAACCAAAATAATACAGTAATACTGCTTTGCAGGCGCAATATTAAAGGAATAGTTCCCAGAAAAATAAATTCTGTCTTTATAAAAACACGTTTTTTAATGGAATGTTGATATGTTGTACATTCTTATCTTGACGCAGCTGATCTGTTCAATAGCTTAACCAATTTCACAATACATCAGTGATATTAAGAAAATACCTTTCGATCTAAAAACAATGTTTCTTTACGTAGAGATATATGTATATATTATCTGATTATTCATAAAAAGTAAGACCAATGAAGTCTTATTTTGACGGGAAAATACCACATCATCCCATAAATTATTGGGCTGATTTTTTCAAGTATCAATAGCACATCTATAGCCTGTTTCAGCGGAAACAACATAAACAAATGTTACGTGGCCCAAACTTAACTTCCAGTACAACTCCGCAAAGAATAAATCATTGTTAAATACTTTTAATTTAATTTAATACTATAAAATAATTAGATAAATGAATACTAATATTAATTAACTAAAATAAATTTAAATATTATAACCAAACACAGACCAGATGTTTACTTCGAGCCAGAAGCGTGCCTATAAACCGTCTATAATCAGAACATGTTATTTTCTCCCCTCCTGGCATTTTCTTTATTTAAGCCTCACAAAAAAAACTTATAAAAGCATAAAGAATTGTATGATATAACCTGCATTAGCTTCCAGCACATCACATACAGAATCAGATCATTCCTATAAGCAGACTACGTAGGTTGTGTAGGACCTCTGCACGACCAGGGGGCCCCCTTGAGTACCGAATCAAAAACTTTAGAACGTTAAAAAGACGCTATTTTTATAACTTGCAGATTTAACTTTACAGGAATCATTTGGAAGTGTCCTTTATAATCCATCCATTTTCTACCGCTTATCCAGGGCCGGGTCGCAGACAGTCTAAGCAGACACTTCCTCCAGCTCTTCCGGGAGGACACCGAGGCGTTCCCAGGCCAGCAGGGAGATGTAGTCCCTCTAGCATGTCCTAGGTCTTCCCCGGGGTCTCCTCCCGGTGGGACATGCCCGGAACCCATTTCCGGGAAGATGTTCAGGGGGCATCCGAAAAAGATGCCCGAGCCACCTCAGCTGACCCCTCTCGATGTGGAGGAGCAGCGGATCTACTCTGAGCTCCTCCCGAGTGACCGAGCTTCTCACCCTATCTCTAGGGATCGCCCAGCCACCCTGCGGAGAAAGCTCATTTCGGCCACCTGTATCGGGGATCTTGTCCTTTCGGTCATGACCCACAGCTCATGACCATAGGTGAGAGTAGGAACTTAGATTGACCGGTAAATCGAGAGCTTCGCCTTGCAGCTCAGTTCCTTCTTCACCACAACAGAGCGGTACAGCGACCGCATTACTGCAGAAGCTGCACCGATCCGTCTGTCAATCTCCTGTTTCTTCCTTCCGTCACTCGTGAACAAGACCCCCAGATACTTGAACTCCTCCACTTGAGGCAGGGACTCTCCACCAACCTGAAGTGGGCAAGCCACCCTTTTCCAACATGGCCTCAGATGTGGAGGTGCTGATTCTCATCCCAGCCACTTCACACTCGGCTGCAAACCGTCCCAGTGCATGCTGAAGGTCCTGGTCTGATGGGGCCAGCACGATGACATCATCCACAAAGAGCAGAGATGAAATCGTGTGGTCCCCAAACCCGACGCCCTCCGGCCCCTGGCTGCGCCTAGAAATTCTGTCCATAAAAATTATGATCAGAACCGGAGGGCAGCCCTGCCAGAGTCCAACATGCACCGGGAACAAGTCTGACTTACTGCCGGCAATACGAACCAAGCTCCTGCTCCGGTCGTACAGGGACCGGATAGCCCTTAGCAAAGGGTTCCGAATCCCATTCTCCCAGAGCACCCTCCACAAGATGCCGCGAGGGACACAGTCGAATGCCTTCTCCAAATCCACAAAACACATGTGGATTGGTTGGGCAAACTACCATGCACCCTCCAGCACCCTGGAGAGGGTATAGAGCTGGTCCAGTGTTCCACGACCGGGACGAAAACCACACTGTTCCTCCTAAATCCGAGGTTCTACCATCGGCCGGATTCTCCTCACCAGTACCCTGGCATAGACTTTCCCGGGGAGGCTGAGAAGTGTGATCCCGATAGTTGGAGCACACCCTCTGGTCCCCCTTCTTGAAAAGAGAGACCACCATCCCGGTCTGCCAGTCCAAAGGCACTGTCCCCGACCGCCACGCGGTGCTGCAGAGGCGTGTCAGCCAAGACAGACCCACAACATCCAGAGACTTGAGGTACTCCGGGCGATTCTCATCCACCCCCGGAGCCCTGCCATCGAGGAGTTTCTTATCTACCTCGGCGACCTCAGCCCGGGTGATGGGTTCGTCCTTTATAATACTTCATTTAATTAATTCATGTAGTGTGCAGCAGGTGATGAAATGCAAGTGATGTGATGATGCATCTTTACATGTGGCCATGGCTTTAAAGCGGCAGTCTTTCGGTGTCTTTCGTCTATGCGTCATTTCGTCACATTCGTACACAGATTGAAGAGGATCTGGCTGCTAGCCTGCGTGGTTGCTGCGAGTGACAGGCGATTTGTAGCGTGTACTCACAACTGTTGGGTAGGATTTCATACCATGTTTAATATTATTTATGGCGGCGTTTAGTACTGTAGTAAACGCCAAGGAGTGTTGACTGGGTATTTATAGTTTGTGAAAACCTAGAAAGAATGAACTGATTTCAGTTTACAAAGAAACAGGGAATGTGATCGGACTCGTGTGAAAAGAAGAATTCATATTGGTAAGGCATTTCAAAGGTGGCGTGATCTGGAAGGATTGTAAATGGATGCAGACATCGCTTTATTTATACTGAACAGGTGAGACATTTCAATATTAAAATGATTTATGACCGTCCCTGTCAGCATTTGAGACCCGTCTTCGGGGATCTTCTGTCCTGTTCTCGTTACGAGAGTTCCCATGAGAAATAAGAAAATTGGAGACTCCCTGTCAAAACGGCAGGTTTTGAAATGACCCAGCGTCAAAATAATATCAAAACCGGCCACAACTCAAAACATCATACTAATCAGCGCAGTTGAGCAGTGCCGAATCACAACTCGCGTAAGAAATACCTCCTCACATCACCTGCAGTAGTAACTACAAACTGAGATGGCGACAAAGAGCCCAATCCTACGGACTGCCGCTTTAAAACGGAGCTATCCGCCTACAGCAGAAAATACGCCAACTACGCCAAGCAAAAGAATAAGGCGGCATGTGTTTTTGTACTATTTTCATAGATTTATTTAGTTTGGCCTTATTATGCAAGAACAGATTTACAAATTCAGTATTAGTATCCACTGGCATTAAGTTGTTTTGAATTTGGATGTTCGATAGTCTGAATTTAGGGACCGTCTCAAAAGTTACAAAGGCAACAAAATCATATACAGTTTTTAACTTAAATAGCACTTAAACTGAATGCCTTACGGTCATAAAACCAATGGTACAGTGTTCATGTGAGACTCGGCTATAATGCACACCACTGCAATCCACTGTATTTCATTTGCACATGATAATATGTCATTTTTGTGTCATCACTTAGAGAATTATTTATGTGTTTTCACACGGTTAGCTTTCTTGAGTAAACAATCTCTATCATGTTTTATTTTTGTTAATCACTCATTGGGTTAGTCGTAAAAAAACACCGCATTTGCATGTTAACGTTTTCCTTGACAGCTTTGTTAATAGCTTTTTTATAGTTTACAGTTATGTTTACCTAAATTTAACTATGACAAGGGCCCCCACAGAGGTTTGCTTAGGGCCCCCAGACTTCAAAACAAAAGTGTCAAAGTAATATTATTTCACATGAACGTAAACCTCTGCTATTCTTAAGATAGTAGTAAAACAACTGAATGACTAAGTAAAAATATTGGAAGTTTCCTATAAGGCTTTGTGAGAGTTTAATTGGATTTTTGTTTATCACAGTAGCCCTCATTAAATTCTCCTCAGAGCATATTTGACTGCGAACAATCTTGGATTGAACCTCCTCTCTGCTTTCTTACATTATTTTTTTTTAAAGTTACTCCCGGCTTCCTTGACACAAATTAGGTTTTATCCCAGACTAAATTATTTTGATCAATGGTGACTCTGAAAAATGCTTCACTTTCAAGCCCGAGGCTTAATTCGTGTTGGAGAAACCACAGGAGTTGTAGTTAGTTTGAAGTGGAATGCGATTCGCACATTCTGTAACATCAGTTTTTATAAAACCTGCAGGCTGTGGTTTGCTTTCCCATTTCTGTATATGGGTTTGCCAAAATATTACATAAGATGACATGCATTTATTACAGACCTCATAAAAATCAAACATGGTTTTGTGTGTTTGCATCAACTACTTCATCTGGAGGTCCAACAGATCTGTTTGGAAAATTCCCGACTGTGTCACATGATGGGTTCTTCGGTGTAATTCTGTCTTTAAGCTTGTTCCAGAACAAATGTCACACGTCCCTTATATCCACTGATGGATTCAATGATTAAACTTTAGGGCTGATGTTTAAGGATCAAATGATGGTCTTCTTTACTTGTGCTGAAACAGCACCTGCTATCCATCAGAGAGGGCGGGGCGGACCTCTGCTCTGACAAACTATTAGGAATTGTTCGGTTTCAGCATTCTTGATACGGCACTATAACTTGGTTAAAGTGATGCATTAGTAAGGATTGTGTGCAGTCAGCTGGTCAGTTTTGAGAAATAGAAAAATAGTGTAATCAGCACCACAGCAAGAACTGGAATGCTATGTAAAAAAATTAAGATAAATGTAATTGAATTAAAAAATATATTTTATTAGACAGAATATGTAAAATGTTAATAGTTTAGCTGAATTCTACAAAGTTTTCTGTCATTTTACTTACATTATAAGAATTTATTGGCCCTCAACAGCTTTACTTTAAAGTGACCGTAGTTATTAATGTACTTTTAGTTCAGACAGAATTGCCCATTTTACATAATATATTCTTTATAATTTTTAGACATGCCATTTGGAGTTAAAGATGTGAAAATGTCAACTCTGTTTTTGTCAACTTCGTTAATAGTGTATATTTTTACATAGATTTTTGTTCAATTTAAATTGTTTTCTAGAAGAATTTAAAAATATATATATTTCCAACTTTTAGTTTTCAATATCTGACATTGGCCATAGCATAACCATTGTATACCACATCAAAATGTCTACCAGTTTTTGATTTTATCATACTGGCCGAGCCTGGTCACAGTATGTCATAGTACAATTTTTTTTCCAGATTTTAGATTTATATATACTTTATGATGGTTATTCTGAATTGGTAATATCATGCAGCAGCATACACAACATATGGATATAGGTCAGCATATTTCCTAATTAAAGTCCCGGTTTCATGGGAGTATAAAATGGACATGTCTCTTGGAAATGTAAAACAGACAGAATCCTAAGGAGCAGTTCTGGATTCCAGATGGACGTTCATTCCTCAAGAGAGTACAGCCGAACTGATACTATGCTCCAATTTTGATGTACTTTTTTCTCCAATCCAACTGTTTCCGTCTCTTTTTGGTTCCTCAGTTTAATTTCAGGCCTCAGTGAAAAGCGATGATTTTCTAAATACCCTTGGTGTCTCCTTATCTCTGTAGCAATGCAATATGTATTTAACAAGGCATCTGCCAGAGGCTCTGTTCTGCCTTTTCACTGTTTTCCTGGAAAGAGAGGGAGCCAGGAATTGTGTTGATGAGTGTAACTCATTCAGTTTCAAGAGGCCAGTTTCAAACACACATTTAGCCTGTGGAGGCAAAAATAAAAAAATTTTAATCTTTTTTTTAATGCGTTGCCGGTGTCTGGGAATGAAAACTGTCATTGTCAAGTGTAATATTCATCCAGAGGAAAGGAAAAATGGCAGGGGCTGAGAAGGAAATTATGTTAAACTTGCTGTCGCAATAAGCCAGACTTTCATAATTGATTGTGATAACAGTAACAAGATTGCCGTCTCGCCGCTATAGCGGGTGATCATGGCAATTATCTAAAGACAGTTTTTATACCAGTGTTTCCTGTGACATGTGTAACTCCATTAGATACAATGTCTACACTCTCTAGATAGGCTATTTATTTTGTTTACTAACAATGTCCAGCGGTGTATATTATTCTCAAGAGAATTCTGTTATATGTTTTTTTTTTTTTTTATGTATTTTCAATAACAGTTGGCGGTGGATAAAAAAAACATTGCAAACATTATTTTTATTTTCACACACTTCTTCAATGCAAAAATTAAATGACATTCTCAAACTTTTGCATAATTTGTCAAAATTGATTGAAAATGATTGTTATAATTGAAAACGTAGTTATATTTATAATTCATTTTCATTCTTTACACATTTGATTTCAAACACGGTCTAAAATTTCAATGTGTTCTAATTTACATACTATTTATTCTAAATTCAATCATATATATGTATATATTTCCCAATATTGTGTGTCATATTTTTTTAATCACATTTATCCTTAATTATACAGATTCACAAACCTTGACTAATACATACATTTTATTATATTCTAATTGATTCTATTTATCAATCATTTCTATTTGATCTTTTATTGCTGCTGTTTAATGTTACGTTGGCTGCTATATTGTATTTACAGTAAGTACGGGCTCCAATGCTCTGAATAATTTAACAAATCTGAATAAAGTAAAGTAAAGTAAAAATGCAATTCAATTAAATGAAACAAGACCATAAGAAAGTCTTGAAATATTCAATGCGGCTTTCCTGTGTCATGATTCCGCTATCATGTCATGTTTATTCTTATTCTTGCAGCGGAGTCATGACTAAGTCTAGGGTTTTGTGTGAGAAGGACATGGCATGGCTTAGATTTTGGCTGTCATGCGCCTTCTCGTGTCTCGTCTATGGCCCCGCCCCTCTCGTCTCCTCGTTAGCTTCCCTTGAGTGTTTTATTACCCACACCTGCCTATTGTCATTATCCTTTGTACGTCTCCCCATTTAATGCCCTGGTATTCTCTGTCTTGTGCTCGTTTGTTACTTGTAACTTTGTCTCTGCTTGCTGGTCTGTATTCTGATACCAAGGATTTATCTATACGCTGTGTCCCAGCGTTCAATTCCAGCGTCCTGTTCCTGCTTTGTTATCCTTGTTGATTTTGTTGCAGTTGGTTTTCCCTCCGTGAGTTTTACGTTCCTGTTTGGCTGTCTTTGTTTATCCCCTGTATTTTACCCCATTGTGGGTTTTTGTTTTGTGTTTATTAAAATATTTTGTTACCTCGTACCGCTGCTTGCATTTGGGTTCTATCCCCACACGTTTCGTGACATCCTGTAAAAAAATGATCTGCAATTATAAAACAAAATGAGACATAAAACTACCTGCATACTTCAGCCAAAGAACGCATCACTCAAAAGAAATGGTGTTGATTAAAATGAGCAAATAACGATTTGATATTTTTGTTGGTAAACTACTCATTAAAGCATGTTGACTATTCACAGGATAAAGGGACTGAGACTCACAGACAGCATGTGTTGGAGTACAGTACTCAAATCCCTGCAGTCCCTCTCTTAAAGGACAAAAGGTCAGTTGTAATGCATCACCATACCATGATTGCTTTTCTTCTCCAGTGGCATCTTTCTAATGTCTAGGTGCTCCTCTCTCCACCCTCTGTCTCTATTCTCCAATTGATCTTGGTTGGACTACAAGTATCACCGGGGTGCTCTGGGGTTTGGGACTTTCTGCTGAAGATGTTTACTGGCAAAGCAATTACGTTTTGGGAGGTAATGAGCGAGATCTGTAAGCAGACAGGAAGGAAATGAACGCGGCGGCTCTAATTACAGAGGATTGCGACAAGCTTATACGTTTATTGATGCTATTAAACAGCCACTGTTACAAGAAAAGGCTTCTGCTATTTTTTTATACTCTGCATAAAAATCAAAGTCTGTTTTTAAAACGCATTGGTAATATAGTAGGCCTACAGTTGTGTTCAAAATTATTCAACCCCCAATGCTGTAAATGGTTTTAGGGAATTTAGTGTACATTTGTAATTGTATTCAGAATGAAATCCTACAAGGACTTCTTACAGAACCATATGCAACTAAAATGACATCAATTAGTTTTGTAATACAGTAGTAAATGTTTCTTTTGTGAATTCTTCATTGACATAATTATTCAACCCCTTAAAGACTACCACTCTGAAGAACAGAGGTTCAATGAAGTGTTTTCAATCAGGTATTGAAAACACCTGTGGATATCAGGGAGCAGCAATAATATAAGCACCAATTAGGCAGCTTTAAAATGACTGTGATACTCAGCTCCTTCTAGACATTTACTGGTGTGGTTACAAACATGGTGAGGTCAAGAGAATGGTCCAGGATGACAAGAGAACAGGTGAGTACTCTTCACAGGAAGGGCAATGGCTATAAGAAGATTGCAAAGATGTTAAACATACCAAAAGACACCATAGGAAGCATCATTCGCAAATTCAAGGCAAAGGGCACTGTTGAAACGCTACCTGGTCGTGGCAGAAAGAAGATGCTGACTTCGACTGCTGTGCGCTACCTGAAGCGTAGAGTGGAGAAAAGTCCCCGTGTGACTGCTGAGTATCTGAGAAAAGATTTGTCAGATGTGGGTACTGAAGTTTCTGCTCAGACAATACGGCGCACCCTGCGTAATGAAGGCCTCCATGCCAGAACTCCCATGCGCACCCCCTTGCTGTCCCCAAAGAATAAGAAGAGTCGACTGCAGTGTGCCAAAAGTCATGTGGACAAACCACAGAAGTTTTAGGATAGTGTTCTATGGACTGATGAAACAAAATTAGAACTGTTTGGGCCCATGGATCAACGCTATGTTTGGAGGAGGAAGAACAAGGCCTATGAAGAAAAGAACACCTTGCCTACTTTGAAGCATGGCGGGGGGGTCAATCATGCTTTGGGGCTGTTTTGCTTCTGCAGGTACTGGGAAGCTTCAGCGTGTGCAAGGTACCATGAATTCTCTTCAGTACCAGGAGATATTGGATGACAATGTGATGCAGTCCGTCACAAACCTGAGGCTTGGAAGACGTTGGACCTTTCAACAGGACAATGATCCCAAGCATACCTTCAAGTCCACTAGAGCATGGTTGCAGATTAAAGGCTGGAATATTTTGAAGTGGCCATCGCAGTCACCAGAC
This sequence comes from Triplophysa dalaica, assembly GCF_015846415.1. NCBI lineage: Eukaryota > Metazoa > Chordata > Actinopteri > Cypriniformes > Nemacheilidae > Triplophysa > Triplophysa dalaica. Next base: position 20,736,488 of record NC_079551.1, read on the forward strand.
TTAAATCCGATTGAGAACCTCTGGTGGGACTTAAAGAAAGCAGTTGCAGTGCGCAAGCCTAAGAATGTGACTGAACTGGAGGCTTTTGCCCATGATGAATGGGCGAAGATACCCGTAGATCGCTGCAAGACACTTGTGTCAAGCTGTGCTTCACATTTAAAAGCTATTATAACTGTAAAAGGATGTTGTACTAAGTAGTAAGATTGAATGTCACTTGGGGGTTGAATAAAACTGATAATGATGTGAGCTCAGAAAAGACATTTGTGGTTATTTCATTATAAATGTTATGTTATATTTGTCTGACCTACACGTGCCTCTTTGATTTAATTGTAAGCAGGATGACTGAATGATCATAATCAATGTCAAACCGACCAAAACAATCAATTTCAGTGGGGGTTGAATAATTTTGAACACAACTGTATAAAGAAAATCTATTCTTTAGTAATATTTAAGCTCTAATAACAAAGCGACAACTTGTAACTTTTTTGTTTTAAATAAAAAAAATTATGAGCAAGCAAAAGCAAAAAATCTTTGTTCAAAATTTACGCCTGGGCCACACATAATCCATGTGCAGTACGTATGCGGTGCGTAGAGCAACACGTATGCAGTACAGATCTGTTGCTAAGAAGGTTGCGGAGAAGAACGCGGTGCAGACTTTGGGTTCACTTCACTCTATGAACCAGTGCAGAAGTCAACATAGATCATATTACCACTTGCTTGTCACCTGATTGTCTCTATCTGCAACACTGTAGGATATTTGTACGACACAAAATGTTAATCCGATGTATTGTTTTTAGAACTTTTGTTTTTATTGCTTAAAAAGGTTAAATAAAAAAAGGTATTAAACTTAATTTATATATATTTTTGGTGAAATTATTCCAGTTCTATGTCAATTCGTGTTCATTTTAGGCATGATACGTGTGCTATCACCTCCGTGCTTATGACTCGATGCATAAACGATCGCTGCACTGACGCAACGCATCTGCAACGCAATGCATACGCACGCTGTGTGAATGATCTAATCCGTTAACATGTGAACGTAAAAAAAAATACTGACCACACACGCACTGCACACGGAGTATGTGTGGCCCAGGCGTGAGATTCACAACAGTAACCTTATAATAATGATTTATAAATTGAGCAAATTTCATGAAATGAAAAAATGAAACCCACATAAAGAAAAGAACATAAAGCAACCTGAAATTTCTTTGTTCCTTAGCAATTTTAAAATTCACCTAAGAACTTTTAGACCTTAATAAATAATAATAAATGTTTTCCACATTACTAATAAACTTATGGTTTATGATAAAGTAAATTAAATTATGATACAGTTGTGAGGTGTTGTACAACTTAATTCCTCGTTTTCGCTGAATTTTAGAGGAGTTGTTTGGCAACAGTAGAGTAAAAAACACGGTTTATGCATTCCAATAAACTGCACAACCTGGGAAAATAATTGTTTAATTAAATTATTATTTTACTTTCGCAAAAATTTATGTGAATCAATTATTTATTTTTTGCGTGTCTTTGGGTCCCTTATTGCTTTATTATGCTTCAAGCAATACTGACAAATGCTGTTTAAGTGCATTTTTATATTATTCAAATAAAATGTTGTAACCAGTGTTGGAACGCATTGTCAAAGCTCTTGTGGGTCCCCTAACCAGCCCGTAAAAATGGTAAATAAATAAATTGACGAAGGTGCCATTATATGCATCAACATGATGGTTTGGATCACAGTAATTTGACCATATTACACTTAATAAATGTCCTAAAAATGTTGATTATCCATAAAAGAGATCCATATTAACAAACGCAGGATATAAAATATGCAATTCCTTGAAATGACAACATGAGAGGATGCATCAAAGTCATAGTGGCTGTCTGTAAAGCGCTGCCAAAAAGCTGGCAGTTACTGTATCAGCATTTTAAACACGATTAATCCCCTCATAATGTAGAACAAGTATCTAAAAAAATAATCCATATGAACCAATGCAGAATAAAAAATAATGATGTCATTCCTTTGGGCGAGAGCAGAAGGGTAGCCATCTTGTCAAAGCAAACTAAACTTTGCAAGGGAACGCAAAACAATCTCTCCAGGAATGAGAATCTGTTTTGAGGGAACCAAAAACTATTTGTGGGAGAACACAAAGGTTTTGCCAAGGAACGCAATGTTCTCGTGGCGAGAAAAAGCTTTGAAATATTTTCATTCCCTTTCATATTTTTTCCACCACCTATGTCCCTTTAGTGGCTCAGTCGCATCTGGTTTGAGAATGTGAGATACTATAACTTTGTAGATGAAGAATCACTTGCATATCGTATTGTAGTAGCTGTTCGGTTTTTAGATAAACGCTTTCAATATGACAAGGATCCCCATGCTGCCAGTGTCTCTTGCGACATCTCTGTCAGTACATGTACATGAAATTTGGACGAATAACGGACATTAGTGTTTTGTTTTAGCATGATCATTGTGCTTTAGGTTTTTAGAAGTACAGTTTTAACGAAAAACCAGGTAACCCCCCAGTTCCTTATTTTAGACCTTATGGGAGGTGCCTTCATGCTTATAGGAGGTCCGGGATCGCCACACATTTCCCCCTCAATCCGAACACTGATTGTAACCGCAAACAATCAACAGTTACCTTTATGAATTGATGATGATTATTATTTCAAATTGCATACACAATGTTTTTTCTTTATATTGCTGTTGCCCTTGTTTAGTAATACAATAACCCACTGGAGGGCCGCTGTTAAAGAGATTCAAATGGTTCTAATAGGCTTAAGGGGTATTTAACAGCCCTTCTCCTTAATGCAAATGGTTATTTAGAATTAAACAAACCAAGTACAAATAATGTACATGAACAGTCTACAAAATAATAATAGAAATCACCAGTCACTTCCACCAAACTGGAGAAATAAAATACATAACATATGCAAGTTATTTGTTTTTTGTCTCATTAAAGCTAGCTGCTAACATCAAGAGCAAATATAGACCCTTGTTATTTTATACTAACACTAACTTTCGTTTATTTTTGTCTTTCTTGCTGTATAGCTGCTTAAATTGAATCATTGTGAAAAATGCTATACTGTATAAATAAAACGGAATTGAACATCTTTATGACTAAACTGTGCAACTGCAAACTTCTACAGTGAACTCTGAACTGCTGTAAAACTTTAAAAGGCTTGGGGAGTTTTATCTGCTTTCAGCTGGTTAGAAGACTGTGAAATTGTGTCTCGGATGTTTTAAGAAGAAGAAACGAGCCAAGAACGCATCTACAGAAAGCAATTAATCATAAAATGGTGAAAGGGCAAACAGCATCAGCTGTCCAGTAAACAGGGAAAAAAAGTTAAAAGTTAAAGTTACCGTGAAATCGGAATTGACTTCATACAGGAGCTTCTTTTACTGAGAACAATTTTTCAGTGTATCATAGAAAAAGTGGAATTTAATGAAATTGAATTTAATGAAAGTTCCAGCAATAGCAAATGATGATGGCTTCTGACTTCTAATATATAAGCAGCGTTCACCTTTGAGAAGTTTTGTGGAGTAAGATACTATAGGTCCTGCGGTCTAGGACGGCCACTTTTCACAAATCCAGTCTATTCCCAATGGGTCATTTCAACTCCACGGCTTCATTCTTTTCTGTTATGCACATAACAGAATAAGACATCATGTGGATTTTGAGGTGTGAGATTCTGTCTGAACTCATCCTGTTCAGCACTGCAGACACCTACTCAATGTGACAGCACTGAGCCGATGACTGTTTGTCTATTGATAGGAAACTCTTATGACAATGGGTGAAGAGATTTTAAAGCTGACAAAACAAAACAAAGTGTAGAAAACAGCTTTAATTCACTAAGGTGTTTATCTTGTTGATGTATCACACTTTAGACCACATACTCCTAAACAGAGATAAAACTCCTTGAGGCCCACTGACCTGTAGAGCTTTTGAAAGACAGAAACAACCCAGAATTGGGTCATAGTCACAGACAAGGCAATTCTAAACCATAAAGTATAATGCAAGTTTGCCATAAAATTGTGGAGTTTACAGTTAAATATCAAACAAGTTTAACCCTCTCAACTGTCCCACTCACACGGACCCTTGGGTGGGTCCAATATTGCATCATCAAATCTATTAATCATGGGCACAAAACATATAGTATATTACATTTCTCGATATGTTAGAACCTCAGCTTTTTACTAGTTGCTATCATTTTTTATCCACGTTACATAAAACAACATAATATGGTCCGATAAAACGTTCCCAAAGCCCACAATTTTTTTATGTGTAAACAAACCTGAAATGTTCTGATGTCTGGATTGACAAAAATATTAAGTTTTTTTCCTGTAAAATTACAGGATATAAAGATGTATGATATAAATAAAAAAATCTGTAAATGTACTATTTTTGATCGTATTTCAAAAGCAAACTGTAACAAAAAAATCTTGTTAAAAAAAACTGAAATTCTCTGGCAATTGGGCGTAGCAAAGTTTGTGGCCTTTTTTTAGTTTTAAATTTATTTACCGTATTTCAAAAATACATTAAAAAATCTGTACGAGACAGTAAAATTCAGTTTATTTTTCATTTTACATGGAAAATCTATAAAAGAAGAGAAAAAAAAATTGTATTTTTTTTTACAATGTACACCGATCTTAAACTCAGGTTAAATAAAAAGGCTAAATATACACCAGAGTTTGAGATTTTTCCAATTTAAAGGGAAATACCTCCACAACAACTGAAAAGGGACCAAAATATTGCATTTCCACTTAACGGTTATCATGGCCGATATCACCATAGGGGGGCAGGGTGGCTTAGTGGTTAGCACGTTCGTCTCACACCTCCAGGGTTGGGGGTTCGATTCCCGCTTCCAACTTGTGTGTGTGGAGTTTGCATGTTCTCCCCGTGCCTCGGGGGTTTCCTCCGGGTACTCAGGTTTCCTCCCCTGGTCCAAAGACATGCATGGTAGGTTGATTGGCATCTCTGGAAAAATTGTCCGTAGGGTGTGAGTGAGTGCGTGTGTGAATGAATGTGTGTGCGTGCCCTGCGATGGGTTGGCACTCCATCCAGGGTGTATCCTGCCTTGATGCCCGATGACTCCTGAGATAGGCACAGGCTCCCCGTGACCCGAGGTAGTTCGGATAAGCGGTAGAAAATGGAATGGATATCACCATATCTGTTTAAGCCTTTTTTCTAATGAACAAATAATGCATTCAGTCAATATGGGCATGTTGTGGCATCCCCTTTTCACCCATTTTACTTGCCATTATTTTTGTTTTAAAAGAAAATACTGATTGCACCTTTAAGTGTTGCAAAAGCTTCAATTGTGTTTCCAGCAATCCCTCAATCTGTATTTGGTCGCACGACTACTTTAAAACTTTTAATAAGCACATTGAATTAGAAATATGGGCTGTACAGCACTAAAGAACTCTGACAGTTCCCCATAATGGCATGGTGACCAAGACTATCCATATGTAATTGCTCGACATGTCTATTTTTGCATTGGCGCTTGTCTCTACAGCCCTCTGTTTTGGGTCAGCTGGCACACAGCTGTTTTTGCTTCATTGTCTCCAACATCTGCTGTGGTCTCATTAGCAAATAGAATCGTGACAATATGTACACCATTCACCAGCCCCCTCTGTCATTATCTGTGCCGTGTCATAAAGTCCTCAGAAAATGGACTTGGTTACAGGTGACCGTTATTTCTGCACTCTTATCAGAGTAATGAAGCACTTAACTGTTTTATTGTGCAAAAAAAAGAATTTTCCTCACGTGTTGTCAAAGAAATCGATAAGCTTTATAAAGCTCATCATTAGAAACATATTTTCATTTCTATCTCCAGAAGCCGCTCTGAGGGGCGGACAGAGAGCAGCAGCGAGCGTGTCAATGATCGTCATGGCAACAAGATGCACTGTTATTTGATTTGTCAGCAAATAAACTTGCAAAGGCAAAGAACGAATTTCCCTTCTCTGTAAATGGTCCCAGAATCGGCATCTAGAAGGAAATGGAGGATTTTTCATTTCAAAGATAAAAGTCAATGAGCCTAGCAGCTCATACCAGAAAACATTTGAAAATGATTGCGGGGACACCAAGACACACCTCATGAAACCAACACCGCCGCGGGTAAACCCGGACGTACGGTACAATCTCCCTGCACATTAATTCACCTCTATATGGTCCTGTGAAATGTTACAGAACCGAGAAACTGCACATGGTGTTTCTGTTGCCATGACACTGATAAAACCAATATCATGAGTTCACAAGTTGCTTTGAATTAAATGTGTAAATGCAATGGTGACTTAAGTAAACTTGATTAAAACAGACAGTTTGTACAGTTTGTTACCGGACATCATTTACTGGTGTTAAAATGCATTCAAAAATGAAGTGATGGAAGATTTTTACGACAACGTAATTACACGCTTGACAACAAAATGCCATTAACCACCTGGAAACGGTAATTCCAATGTGTCTAATATTTAACTTTACAATTTCGTGCAAGACAATATATGTGGCACCTACCTCCACGTAAGAATCCAACCTAAAATCCAATACATAGTTTTTCTCTTCACTTTTTCTGCAACCTTGAAAGTGTTTCTTGTTTTTCTGCACAAGTTTTCTTATAAAAATCTTAAATAAGATGCTTGTCAATGTTAAGATACACCAACCAGCTTTGATATAACAATATGTGAGTTAAACAAAAAAGTGTTTAAACCAGCAGAATAATACAAAATCCTGTCCTTAACAGGGAAACCATGAATGAGTACAAATTCAGTGGAGCATTGTGAATGTTATAATTGAATCAGCTTGAAGTTTTGGTGTGTATTTTTATTACAGTTACTTTAGGTAAAACACATAGAAACTGTTTCTATGATCTGTATATGAACATCTTCACCTATGGCTAATCTCTCAAACATCAATGGCTAAGGAAATTATGCCCCGGTTTCACAGACTAATCTTAGGGTAGCTTGTTAACTGTCACCTGTTCCGTATACGGGACACCTAAGTTTGCATCAATATTGCGCATGTAATTTCTAATCGAATCATGACAAACTATGCATCATTGGAAAGGTCTAAGGCTCTATAATACAGATTTCTTTTGTGTTTTTTTTATAATTCATGTAGGGAAAGTAATTTATTATTTTTTATAAAGAGTGTAATTAGATTTTTTGTTATCCTTTGCAACCCGTATTTTTTTAATGTATTTTTTAATCAAAGAACACTTTAATTAGTTCCATATGTGTGTTCTTATGTGTAGGCTCTTACAGAAGCCAGGACTTTGCATTTTTTAAATTAGGATAATTAAGTCGCTTTAAATTAAATGCCTTAGATAAAAAAACATTACTGGTGGGAATCTTGAGACGAAACAATGATAAAGAAATATTTATAGAAAGCTCAAACTTTCATTTTAGTCTGGGAATAGTTTTAAGCCTTGTCTGTGAAACCGGGTCAAAACCTTTTTCTCTGTGCAGAAAGTATTGCAGATTATTCTGTCACTTTGCATTATAGTCCAGGTGTACTTTATATCAGTTTACCTACGCTACATGACACCCCAGCTGACCTACAGTCACTGCAAAAGTAATCAAAGGCCATTCAATTATAACCTCAAGTGCTTATGAATATTTCACAAGGGTCAGAATTATTCCGCTTATCGTAGTTTTACACATCTAGAGAAAGTCTTCTGTTTGCATTCTCATTCATCTAACTGCCGGAAGGGCACATGTCATCCTCATATTGACCCCATTGTAAGGGTTGATTTCTTACATTATGAACCATAACAGAATACATTTATGTACAGTAGTGTGTTTTGGGTCTTATTCCAGTAAGATTTAATTGTGTTCTATTAAGAGGTATTAGTGAAGCCAGCAGGGGGTGCTCATCATGTGTTCTGTGTGGGTTCTAATGCCCCAGTATAGTGACGCGGACACTATACAGTCAAAAAGCACCGTCCTTCGGATGAGACATTAAACCGAGGTCCTGACTCGCTGTGGTCGTTAAAAATCCCACGATGTCCTTCGAATAAGAGTAGGGGGTGTAACCCTGACATCCTGGCCAAATTCGCCCATTCGCCTCTATACATCATGGTCTGCTAACCATCCCCATATGTACCAATCGGCTTGGTCACTCTGTCTCTTCTCAACCAACAAGCTGGTGTGTGGTGGGCATTCTGGGGCAATATGGCTGCCGTCGCATCATCCAGGTAGATGCTGCACATTGGTAGTGCTTGAGGAGATTCCCCCTTTCATGTTAAGCACTTTGAGTGCCCATTAATTATTATTATTGGTTACCATTTGCCAAATCAACATCCCAACAATTAAACCCAAAACATTACCAATAGAGACCCACAGAGACTATTATAGTTTCTATTAAAACAAATACAATTCCTATTATAACCATTAAACCATTAAAGATTGCTGTGATGGTTGCTGTTGTTTTTCAGCAGGGTGGTCCATTGTTATGAATATTAAGACTGCCCAAGACATTTATGATATACATAATCTATCTGGTGCATTAAGAGGTGGCTGTTTAAAATTAAAATTGATTAAAGTGGCTTTAAAGGCAACTTTCATCCATTTTGTTTTTTCTTTTTTAGGATAAGTCACGCGCCGAACAGCTTTTGAGAAGGATACAGCTAGAATAATTCCACCCCCAGTGCTTTCTAAGTAGGACTATAGAAGACTTCTGCTATAAACATAAAGGCTGTGTCTGCAGCAATGCACCACATAACCCATCTGCTGTGTCCATAGAGCCTCATACAGTGTCTGGTCTTTATCCCGTCTGTTCACCAGCATAAAAAACGCCTAACAATCACCCGCGGCCAATAGAATAAATGACCATGAAACTGATGATGAAAACTGCATTGCTCGGATACTTGATAAAGTTCTCAGTCTTGTTTAAATATCAACTTTGTATTAAGATTTTTATTTGTCACAGGGAATTAACATCTCAGACATACAATATTTCATATTGAAACCTCTAAATTTAGGAGGTTGATGGCTTTTAACTTTAAGAAATTTTGAGTTCTCTGAAACTAGAGTAGACATAGATGAGATTACTAATTTCCAACAAAAGTCAGCAAACGTCCCCAATTGCACTCCTGTTAATATCACTCCTGTCAGTGAACAAGCAACTGAAATGAACTCGTACATGAATTGAGAGATTTATTTCCTAAGGGTCAAACCAAACAATTATCAACACAGATTTCTGAACCACCACTTGGACCAACCAGACATAGAACTTCGGGCTTCCCTCGGGTCCTCTTACACATCCAGCTGTTTTCTGTGTTCTAGAGGTTTGAATGTAGTACGGAGGACCATAAGAATGTTGAAAAACAATCAGTACTATCACAATGAAAGTTGCATTTTTACTATATGTGTCTCAGTGATGGGTACAGTTTTAATGCTGTAATAAAATGTCCATCTGTGCAGAGAGAACACAGCAACTAAGTGTATTTAAAGAGTGTTTGTTTGGTTTAGTGCATACAGGGAAAACATCACATCAATGTTAATCAACGCAAAGAAGAACATAAACCAGAGGATTGAAACCATAGGTGGTTCCACTATCCACCACTTCAGTCATGTCTATGTGTTCGCCATCTTGGAACAGTCAATAATTAAGTTAATCATCACTCATAGGAAAAATCAGAACGTTACCCCCCCTATGAATTTGTTCATAGTTAATTTAACCCAACAGTTGGGATTGTCCATAATTGAACCAACCATGGGATGAAACAATCAAGCATTTTTTAAGTTTATACAACAGCACGTAATCATTCATTCATACAACTATGGCTGCAGATTCACAGTTAACGTTCTCTTGAGTGGTCACAGACTGTCTTTGTTTATTCCAGTACAGGAGAGGACGCCCATTAAAAACACCCCTTAATAAGTCATCTGCACTGTAAAAATTATTTGTTATTTTTAACCTATCACTGGGCCAAAAGGGGACGAACCGAACCACTGGGTAAATTAACCCAAAATATGCTAATATTTGAACCAACAATGGCTTAAATCATAACACGCCCTAAAATTAATTTCTTGCCCAACGGTCGAGTTTATCACTTTTTGACCCATGTCTGGGTTGAAAATACCCCAGCATGTAGTTACTCAGTGTATGTAGGTTTGAAACTGCAAGGTTATTCATCCTAACACATCCAAACATGTGAACTATGATTACTTATGGCGAGAGCTACAAACACAGATGATTCCTCAAATCATTCCAGCGTGGAAAGTATCTTTTGTTGTAGTGTGTCTTTAGGAGGGTGCTTGTTACACTCTTCCAGAAGTTACAAGTTTTAGGTGTGGATGCTTTAAAAATGAATTTCGTCAAATGATTTTATTTGTAAATTAATTTCAATCAAATCAATATGGTTAAAGCAGCTTTATCCTAGGTACACTTGCACATGGTTTTTCAAGTAGGTTTCTTCAAGCATCTTGGAGACATTGTCATGCCATTTATCAGTCTGTGCAAAGTTCCTAGCACCAAGCTCTACTATATGAGCAGGAGGTCATCTATGCTAGTCTTGTTCGTTAAATGTAACATTACCAGTTGTTTGGACATGAGGAGACAGTGAGTGTTCTCCAGAGAGTATTTATGAACAGACTAAATGCAGGCCAGAGCTTTGAAGGTTCCTCACCAGATTAATTTCCGTTCCTCACAGTGACTCATTTACTGCATCGGCTGGTCAGTGTGGAGATTCCCAATCCCCACACGTCCCTAATGAGTCACATTCTGCTATCCGGGCAAAATCAATGAAACACATGTAAACACAATCTGATCCTAGAACAAGCCACCATTTCACGATAACAAGGGTCACATCTGGAAGGTACCACATATGGTTAGCTGCTTGCATCGTTTCAATTGAAGGGTTGAATTGTAGTCAATGGGATACGTTCGAATGTCAAGGAAACTCTCATTTGGTTCGTGTATAATATCAGCACTCACCTTCAATTGCGGTCGAAGGGGAGAAATTCAAGGTTCTATTAAAGGTCAGAAGAAGCAGATGCATTAAAAATGCACAGCTGTTAAGGAGAGACGAGGGAATTCAACCTGCCATTGAATCAATGAACTCTGAAATCAGAAGATCATTGGGTGACACCTCCGCAATGTTCTGTTGAGCACAATTAAGATCTTTAGCTATTTCCTTGTACATCAAGACAAAATGAAAGTATCCTTGTTCCTGACTACCTTTGAAAACTAGCATCTACATACATTAAATGAAATGTTGAATTCAGGAGACAGAAATGTTATTTTCCTTTAGTGGGGATGTTAAGCGTCAAAGATAAGCAAAGAAAAGCCTTGCGATGAAAATGTGAGATCAGCCAAATTGATTAATTTTGTCTGTGTTTCTGGATTATCAGACAGACCTACCAAGGGAGGCACCTGCTCATGCAGAACATCTGGTCTTTAAAGTGTAGTTCATAAAGCCTCGCAACCTTCCCCGTGACAAACATTCAACATCAGCATGTGATGTTTACTGTCTGTTTCATTATAAACAACAGATGTGGGTCCACTGGTCAAAACTTGAAGCAATTCACAGCTTTGACAGCCCAGACTCGCACATATTTGAGACCCTCAAGGCCAAACTTGTCAAGTTTGTCCACAAGAAATTAAATACTGCATTCATTCTCCTATGATTTGTGTTGCCAAAGCAATCCTTACAAAAGATGCCCGAAAATCCATTTACCATCTGACACATTGACACATATTCTTGTTAAAATTAAATGAAGTGCACCTGCTTGTTTCAAATAATTTAGCAATCCAGTTTAGTATGTTAGGTTTTTAAAATTTGGACGTAATATGTTCCTTATGGAAAACTCGGCTTGGTTCATCTCGTTTACTGCAAGAAAAATCAATTTATCTTTTCAAATGGCATATTTTGTGATCATCTGTTGCCAAAGATAGACTGGCTTCATAGTGTAAGTGCTCATGACATGACATTGGAGCTTTTTCTCTGCCCTTAGGTTTTACACCTTATATACTGTAATTTACTGCCTTGTATATATTTTCTAGAGATTGATAACATGACACATTTTGGATAAGAACCAGAAAAATAGGCTTTACCAATTCTCAACTAAAGTCCCAGATTGTATCTAATTTACCTAAATTGGAAACAGATAGAGACAGATAATACAAAGTAGGGAGAACTCATTCACAAAATCCGACATCTTCATTTTTGCCACAAAATTGCAGTGATTTGTTAAGTTCAACACCTTTTGCTATATATAAATGTATTCAGCAAAATTCTGCAGGTGTCATAATAGGCTTTCCATTTTTATTTTTATATTCTCTCTCTCTGTCGCTCTCATTCACACACGCATACCTTTTCTCACCTTTACCTAAACTGCTTTTATTCTTTTTATTTCCTGAGACCATTAAAAAACCTCTCACATTTCTGTCGTCTGTTCACGCTGTACATTATTAGCTGTGCATGTGAAAAGCTGTAGGGAAGAAAATAAATATATAAGCACTCTTTCGGGAGACACGCATCATATAGGCACAATGAAGTCGTGATTTAAAGTGGTCTGACACTTTTATTATGTGAGTCTAATCTCCCATGGAAACAGGAACAATTCTTCACTGTTATGAAACTGCCTTTGCTTATATTTATTTGAAATATTACTCACTTCTCAGTCCTACAGTGGATTTCTGAAACCCATTTTGCAACTTCAGTAAACTAAAAACGAACAAACTCTGTGTGTAGTAATGCTGAAGTTGACATTTGCTGTTTTATTTTATAACATTGTCCAATATTGTGTACTGTATAGTAAGCAAATGCGAAGTATTGCTGTAATATTTGCCAAAGAAAACTACCTTTAGTGTTTACTGTAGGTCACCCAACCTGATCTTACTGGAATTCGTAACTATATGTAGTGGCTATTTTTTCTAAGATTCGAGCCATATCAAGACAATTAATTCAACTACTATATCACCATTTTCTTAAAACAAGTTTGGTAAATGAGACTTTAGAAAAAATACTTCTAGTTTGTTAAACTGGATATGTTTATTAAATAACAACATACTGTCCGAAAAAATGGTGCATGATTAGTACTTCAATTGTACATACTGGTATATACTAAATATACACATACTGTATATGTACCTAAATGGTACATAAGACGTTTTTAAAGGATACCACATGGGTACATTTCTTGACCTTTATTTCTGACTGTGCATTTTGAAATGTTCTGTTTTATGCATGCCGTGATGTTATTTACTTTTAGCTCACTGTAGCTACAGGCTATATTTTATTGACGATATTCAAGATCCAGCAAACAGGACAATTTGAAATACGGTCAATCTCAAACACTGTGTGAGACGTGCCTATTGGGCTGGTACACAACAACTCAGAAAACCAAAGCAACCTCATAACAACATGCTTTCTTATCAACCCCAGAGGAATAGCCAACCAGCCTGATATGGCAAGTGGACAATTTTGCATTCGCAAGCATCATTCACTTTAATTTTCTTTTAAACATGTAAAAGTCTCCTTTTTTTTGTGTGTTAAAGGGAAAAAGTGTGTAATTTAAAATTTTGGTTTCAGGTCTTTTTGTTTATATACTCAATCATTTTATTTTGCCCTTGCCTACTTACAGTTTTAAGTCACTTTGGATGATCTGTTAAGAAGAGTAATATGTAAATAAAGAAGTCACAACAGTACAAATTTCTTTATGCTTGAGTAGAAGTTCAATCACATTGAATGGACACCTTGATTCTGGGTTAGACCAGGTGCTCACTACAAGACACAAGCGTAACAAATCGCAAATGTGATTTAAATGCATGAGATGAGGCATGTTGATGTAGACGCGTTACAGTCTTAAAGACACACAAAACAAGATGTTTTGTAGTGTGAGAGAATTTTTTTTTACTTCATGTGAGAATCTTTTGTGAGGGTTGTTCGCACATCTCCATATTTAGCATTACAGCCAGTATATAAATCTGGCGAGTTGTTGCTCCCAAGCTGAAAGTTATTTTGTGGTCAGCCGGCTACACGGCGTTATAAAAATGAAACATCTTCGCACTGTCAGGATCAAACGTCAGTAAGCGTAATGTTTAAGATTTAATAAGCACGCTCTTCATGAATTCGCACAGCGTGTGGTTTGCAAGTGCTGGTTGAAATTCATTTACGGTATTAAGAGCAGAAACCAAAGGCAGATTATTCTCTACCGCATCTGATTTGTAAGTCTTTCTTCCACTAAAATGGCATTTCATTTCATACATTTTATTATATTACACCTTTGAGACACTTCACAATTCATGTGGGCTGTGTGGAAATCTATAACTTTATTTTAAGAAGGTTCAAATGTTCGATTTGATATTTTGAGATGTTTGTTTGGGTAGACAACAATGCCGAACATTTAATTTGGTTATTTTCCTATTTGAGTATTTTGCAGAGTATTTTAATTCCAGTTCAAGTTCCAGTTAATCCATAAATCATCACAGGCAATTTTACGTGCCAGCACTTTTCTTGTGTTTTCTGACGAAAAATAACCCCCCAAAAATACATAATATAAATAATAAAGTATGTGTTATTTAAAGTCATGAAATCACAACGGACCCCGTTTACTTCTTGAACACACATGTCTGGTCTTACTGCTCCAATTCATTGGTGCATGTTATTTCAAGTAAGCACAAGATTAAACGGACAAACGTTTAATCAAAATGCAATAACTTGCTCTGTCCCTGAAACTACGCCAGCGAGTCCTCTTATTTTTCAAGGGCTACAATTCCTACATTCTCTCAATTCGCAAGAATTCAGTCAGCTGCAGATGATAAAATTAAGTCCCGCCCCACATTTTTCCACCTTTACCTTTTTGTTAAAGAGACAGTTCAACCAAAAACAAACAATCTGTCATCATTTACTCAACCTCTTGGTATTTCAAACCTTTATAATTTTCTTTCTTCCGCAGAATACAACAGAAGTGATGTTGAAGAAAATTGTTTACCGAACAGAAATGAACCCCATTCACTTCTTCTGTTGAACACAAAACCAATGCAAGTAAAGGGGAGCTAGTTAGCAACATTCTTCCAAATATCTTCTTTTGTGTTCTGCGGAAAAAAGAAAGTCATACAGGATTGAGATGACAAGAGGGTGAGTAAATGATGACATTTTTTTAACTATCATTTTAAAGTCTATGTAAAGCATTTTATATCATCATCTCAACAACTTCCATAAAACTTAATTCAAACATCAATCTCGAGTCTGATGTCTTTGCTATCAAGTTTTATATCAGGAGTTGCTAGTTTAATAGGGGGTAAACGTAAATAAACACACAAATTGGCCATTAGGGTCTCGTGGCATTATCATAAATTACACATTTCGCTTTCGAGTTTGACCTGATAATCAGTTCATTAAATTGATCGGCTTTATTCGGGGTGTTTACAAGCGATGGAAAACAAATGAATTATGCAATGACCTGCATTATCGATTATCTTTATGAGGGTGTCTGAATGGATCCCAATTCAAAATGCAAAGCCTCATGAGATATGTGTATTATAACTGGATATGTTTATGATGTATTAATAATTGAATTCCTATATTATGGAATTTTCCAAGCCGAGTGGCGATTCTAGGATTTCTAAGAAAGTTATTTGGTTATTAGGTAATTAGAACTCAAAAGCGGTGGTTTCTTAGTATATCTTCATTTGGATTTACAATTGAATCAAATTGACACTCATCTCCGCATACTGTGAATGCACTGAAAGACATGCAAAGAATGCAAGCTGATCTCCAAAAGCAATTTTTGCGGACACATGCATAAACAGAATGTTTCCAACCCTGTCCCCATGTGATCCCTAACAGTACACACCATAACCACTGCATTGTTATACAACATAATGCAACAACAAGCTGTCACAGGTCACTTACAAAAAAAAAAACTAACACCAACCCAGTGAACCAAGCTCTGATGTGAAAAATTCAGAACTGCTGTGATGGATATTTTGGGATCTATCTTTTTTTATCACTCTGAATCCTCTTTGCTCTGACTAAAGATAGTTTTATTACATGGAATCAATGTTTGACTGGTCCGGCTATCTCCCACGATAAATTATTTTATTCATTTCCTGGCCTAGACATTTGTTATGTCAGGATTCCTATATCATAATTTTGGATGAGAAATATGAAGAGAAAAGATAAATCACATCAGAATGTCCTCTCGGAGCAGACAAAATAAGGCCTGCAAATCCTGCTATATTTAAACAAACCTTTCTTTAAAAACCATGTCTGTGCAAAGGTAAGAATAAAAATGTATGTTTTTTAGTGGATAAAACATTTAGTGATGCAAAAATGTCGATTGCAGTTGATATTGTGAAAAATGTTTGAACTTAATATTAATTATTTTTATATTACTCAAAGAAAACCAGAGTAAATACAAAATGTAGTTTTCAAATGATAGTTTCAATTATTAAGGGAAAAAACTATCCAAACATTTCTGACCCTTAATCATAAATGAACTGTGATGAGTTGAATAACTGAGTTAAATTTCACTAGCCACACTCAAGCCTAAATACTGCCAGACCTGTTGAATCAAAAATATACATTCTCACTCCTGACTCGTCACATATTAACGCTCGGTCTAGCTCCCTTAGGTGTAAGTCTTGAACGCGCAGGGTATGCCTTTGCCGTCGTTTTTCGACATGAAGGGCACACAAATTTTACTGTCTTTATAAAACTGTATATTAGATATAATTTGCAATGATGATGTTTTGGGGTTTCATTAAAGTTTAATTGCCAGGATAATTGCGTTTACATGACGGTATGCAGACAGTTTCAGCAAGTAATGTAACAGTTTATTTATCATAATATAAAGAGATAATACAACCAGTCACAATATTGTTCAAAAATACAGATAATCCAAGGGTACCAACGCGAAATGATCGATTTGAATGAGGAACAGATGCAAAAGCGATCACTGTCCACCGCAAATCTCTCATCCAGTTAAGTAAGACGTTCAAAAATTGCCGCCAGAGGAAGTTACGTCAGCTTCGATGCCATTGGCTCTCCCGTGTCTCATGACAAATCACGTCATATCGTTGGGTTTGAACGTGAAATGGTATTGGCACCCGCCATCGACTGAATCTAGCTGTTCCGGTTTATCTTTTGAATGGGAGCAGACTTCATGCATTCACGGACACGCACGATATCTTCATATAAAGTTATTGTATGAAATTAGTGCAAAAAGTTGTTTGTAATATTTTGTGATGCTTTTGGTCAGTTTGTGCAATAAATAACTCTCACTGTTTTTTTATTCGCGTTTTGTGGTCTACATGGCTTGGAAGTGGTCAGGGTGAGGTTGGGGTTTGGTGCTACAAAATATTAAAACAATAAATAATTATGAAATTCTAAGAATTGCACGCATCTCGGTCTTGAGCATTTAGCCAATAGCAACAGTTCCCTTGTCGTTGGAAAACGACGCAAAAGGGGTACCCTGCGCGTTCAAAAGTGAATGTCAATATGTGACTAGCCGAGAGTGAGAACGGGTTGAATCAAGAAATCACTTAAGTAGAACCTGTATGACAAACTAAAGTAGTCTAAAAGATCTCAAATAGCAGCACTTCATGCCGCGATCTAAATAAATTCAAGAACAGATGAGAAACAAAGTCATTGAAATTTACCAGTCTAGAAAGTGTTACAAAGGCATTTCAAAGGCTTTGGGACTCCAACGAACCACAAATGGAGAAAGGTTGGAACAGTGGTTAACCATCCAAGGAGTGGCCAGCCTAACAAAATTACTCCAAGAGCACAACGATGACTCATCCAGGAAGGCATAAAAGATCCCAGAAAAACATCTAAAGAACTGCAAGCCTCTCTTGCTTCAGTTAAGGTCTGTGTTCATGATTCTACAATAAGAAAGAGACTGTGCAAAAATGGCATCCATGGGAGATTTCTACGGCAAAAACCACTGCTGACCAAAAAAACATGAAGGCTCGTCTCACATTTGCTAACAAACATCTTGATGATCCCCAAATGTTTTGATCAAATATTCGGTGGACTGATGAGACATAGGTTGAACTTTTTGGAAGGTGTGCGTCCCGCTACATCTGGCATAGAACTAACACAGCATTTCATAAAAAGAACATCATACCAACAGTCAAACATGGTGGAGGTAGTGTGATGGTCTGGGGCTGCTTTGCAACTTCAGGACCTGGACGACTGGCCATAATTGATGGAACCATGAATTCTGAGCTCTAACAGAAAATCCAGAAAGAGAATGTCCGGACGGCGGTTTGTGACCTCAAGCTTAAACAAACTTAGGTTAGGCAGCAGGACAATGATCCAAAACACACCAGCAATTCCACCTCTGAATGGCTAAAAAATATCAAAATAAAGGTTTTGGAGTTGCCAAAATAATGGTCAAAGTCCAGACTTAAATCCAATTGACATGCTGTGGCAGGAGCTTAAAAATGCTGTTCATGCTCGAAGAACCTCCAATGTGGCTGAATTAAAACCATTCTGCAAAGAAGGGTGGGTCAAAAGTCCTCCACAGCCATGTGAAAGACTCATTGCGAGCTTTCGCAGTTAGTTATTAGGGGGGAATTATTTTTTCACATAGGGTCAGAAATGTTTGTATTGTAATTTCCCTCAATAAATAAAACCCTCATTGAAAAACTGCATTTTGTATTTACTCTGGCTTTCTTAGTGTAATATTAAAATGTGTTTGATTATCTGGATCATTTAAGCATGACAAATATGAAAAAAAAAACAATCATGTCAAGTCATTACTTCATTAGTCATCACAACTAAGTTATCACAACCAAGTTTATTTATGCCTTGTGTGTAGATTATAGAACATAAAAATACAACCAACCAAAAATAACTGTTCATAAGGTTAAAACATTTGTTACAATGACAACAATAGAAGTAAATTTGTAAAAGTAAATCTGTACTGAGCATTTGTCTGCAAAAGTCCGCCAGATGTTGCCGAAAGCTCCCAGTTTGCCGGATGACTCATTTTGCATCTATCAACGTTGTAACAACACAAAGTAAAAAAATAAGCAAAGTTACACTTTATGGTAATAAACACCATTAATTAAAAAGGCCTGGAGACAAAATGGCGAGAACATTGCGTTTAAAATCCAACTCTGACATAAAAAGCTTGTTTGTAAAGTGGAAACAGACGACACGTTATAATTTATTCAAGGCCGATCTTTCTAATTCCTGTTTAAATAGTTGAACTGAATAAAAGAAAGGTCAGCAATTAAACCTGGCAGCGTTAACAAACGAGGAACGAAAATTCGCTGCTGCGATTTCACAGATGCAAAATTAAACACGCTTTAAAAGAGACACTTCCATCAGGGTCATGCATTTATAAGGCGCTGATGCATCACACCACAGTTGTGCGTAATCATGTGTACATCTGGACGAGAGCTGAATCTTTGATCAGTCTTTGCTGGTCCGCTGACGTCTTAACACTGATTTATTTCCTGTTAAAGCGATAGTTCACCCTCAGAATTTTACTTTCCTGTCTGTTTATTCACCGCCAAGTTATCTGAGATGTAGGCGACAGTTTTTCTCGAGTAGAAAAATAAAGACCATATTTAGGTAAATAAAGTATAAATATATAAGAGAATGTTTTTCCAGTGCTGTTTATCTTGTCCGGGCAATGATGTGTTATCTTTTCACAACTCTAGGAACCAACACGCAATCACTTCAGAAGGTTGCCGAGCATCAATCAAACTCAGACGGGCACACAAGCATCTCCACATCTTGATTCCTCGCATTTTATAATGCGCCCCCTGTAAATATGAAAGCCGTGGGACTGAGCAAGCTCGGGTGAAATATCAGCGAGCTCACCCCAAACTGATCCCATGGGAAGCGTTGGGAGTGAAAGGGAGGTGTGTTATCATAATGGCTCGCTTCTCGTTCCAATTAACGCCTCTTATCCGAGTTTGAAATGCAGTGGTGTATTTATGCAAACCATCTCCTGAAATCTCATTATCTTTGGCTTTTCTTTATCTGACAATTCTGTGGCGCTGCGTTTGATTAAAACTAAAATCTTGCACGTTTAAGCCTAATGGAACGATTTTTTTCGGAAAGATAATGTGAGGTAGAAGCATTTTAGAAATATAACGGTTAAACCTCAGCAAAACTCCATCCATATCGTTTATCCGTATTTATGGGTGCAGGGTTTTTAGGGGATGTTCGCCGAACTGTGTTTGTCTGACGGACCGGTGTGGATACCTCATAATGATCCATTAATGCTGATCAGACAAGCTTCGGTTGTGGCATTTCATCCCCAGATATCTGCTGACTGAACACAGGAGCTCATTCAACTTCTGACCGATGGCTGATGGGCTTTTGATTCACTTGGCAGAGATCAGACTGGTGAACAAAACGCTTCGAAGTTTCATTTCAACAGCGGCGATTTCTGTCAATGACACGCCTCAAGGTCAAGTTTGACTGCACGATCAAAATAAATATTCAATATTTCACTTAAAAATAACAGAGCTTATTTCATTATATCATTAAAGATTCAATAATTTGATATTAAGGCAGGCATTTTCATAAGGTATTGCCAACACGATCTCTGATTTCTTAAAGGGGGGGCAGCCACAGTGTTTCATGCATTCTGACTTCTTCTGGATTCTCATGCTTGACATGGTCAACTTGTAAAAAAACAAGTTGGACGTATGACGTAGTATTTCTGTGCTCTATACACTCCCCCAGCGTTCGTATAGGTTTCAGATTTCTTTTCTTTTTTTAATTTTCTAAAAGTCCCCGATTCAACGATTCTCACGGAAAAGCACGCCCACAAGTCAACCAGTGACAGAAAGAGCACGCCCATCAATATGCTCCTTCGTTCATTACGTTTTGCTGTGTTTGTTTGTTCACTGCATTTGGGTGATGAATGTTATATAAACAGTGGATATAACTCTGGATTTGCAGATCGTTTGAAACTATCTCTTCTACTCTTTCAAAAAAAAAAAAACTTAGCTCTGTATACTGTGGTAGGCTACTGTAGACCAGTTCTTTATTGTACTTATGCTTTTTGCTTCCATTGTTTCCCTCATCTGTAAGTTCCTTTGGATAAAGTGTCTGCTAAATGACTAAATGTAAATGTGATAGATGGACCGGTCCCTGAGCTAAAAGATGCCGGATATGAATCGCACGCGGTAAGTGAAACTGAGCCATATTGTATGTCTGTGTTTTTGGGCAATCGCCGTGTATGTAAATCAGTTAAATAACACAAACTTATAGTGAATCAACAGTTATGGATGATGTATTGTGTGGTCATGTTGTGGTCCCGCCCCCCATGCATTCAGAAATAATCGTACAGATCTATCTGTCTTTTATAAATGTGATCCAACTAAAGACTCTTTGAAGATACGAAGTATGTAGTACTACTCTAGTCTACTCAAAATTCAGCCCATTCGCACTAATTGCGTATAAATAACACATGCTGTGCATTACCGTATAATACGGACGCCAAATGCGATTTTGCGTGCATAAATACGCCTTTTTCTGCGTGCATATGATACGCCAATTAGCGTGTTTGCATATTAAACAGCAATTTGTCTCATTACCATGTCCCCTAACCCAAACCCTAAACCTAATGTTAGCGTCCGTGCATATTATAACCTCTACCCTAACCCAAACCCTAAACCTTACAGTATTATTTTAATTATTTCAGTGTTTCCTCTTCATGTACGTTTTAAAATGGCTGCTCTTCACCCAGGTACAAGCAAACATTGGCGTATCATGCACGCAAAATCGCAATTTGGCGTACGTACTAGACGATAATGCAAAAGCGTGTTATTTATACGCAATAGGGTGCGATCAGGTTGCAAAATTAATATGAGATTGGCAGAAACTGTCTGAGTTACATCCGTTTTAAGTAGACAAGTAGACTCATTCATTTGATCTCATTTGTATGTAGTATGATCTATTTCGTTACCAGATTATGGGGGACTGTGCTTAACTGTCATGAAAATAATGCAACCAACCTTAATGAAAAGCAATTGACAAAATGCTAACATCTAAGCATCTAAATTCCCTAACCCATCTAAATTCATAATTTACTTACCAAAATTTCTTCACAATTGACATAAGTCATCCTTAATAGAAAATGGTCCCTTCCGCTGAAGGTTTCAAACCTCACTTACGAAAACCAGTAGAGTTCAGGCCTGGTTCAAGCAGGGACTCATTATGACTTCAAAGGGTCCTTGAGCCTCCCTGAGTTTCAGAAAATGCTATTAAAATGTGCTATAATTTAATAAATACGATTTACATTAAATTTAATAAGTTAAAGTAACATAAAAATATATGATGCCATAATTTGTTGATCATTTAATTTTTTTTACAAGTTATCCACAGAGGACTTGTATAGGCTATGGAACCCATATATTAAATATAGATAAACATTTGCTTTCATTGTTGTTGGGTTCTCTTTACCAAACTGGATAGCGCAACCTTAAAGCCCGGGTCTCATGGTAGTCAAGGGCCCCTGGGCACTGGCCCGGTCAGTAATCCATCCCTGGGTACAAGGATGGCTGGACTACGGGGAAATCAAATATTCTGGTAGGGCTATTCTTCAAGTAATATAATAATAGTTTAGTACATGCATTTTTTTTTGGTCTTGATTAAATTGGCAGATCATTATTTAATAGATAAAACAAATACGTATTTACTGTTTAAATTCTGTAATTGTCACCTGGACATTTCTGGAAATGTTGCACCCGGCCCCAAAATGACTTTAGAAAGACATGTCATGTAATATGTAAAGCATATCTGTAATACACTCGAAATTTAAATCTTTTGTGCTTCATGGAAGACAGAAAATAAAGACAGGAATGACATGTGGCAAGATACATTCATTTTTGGGTGAACCATCCCAAATCCAGCTCTACTGTATCCTACGCGCTACACCCAAGGGCTGAGACCTCAATAGACACAGCGGCGACTCCATACCACCCTCTAAACACTTGTGACCCTGCAATCTCCCTCCTCCACCATATCCAGAAAACTCCCTGCAATATGGACCAGATCCAATATCCACAGTTATCCCGACTGCTGCCAAGCCCAGCTGCACGCAGTGTGATTGAGTAGCGCAAGTTCTGCGCTCCTAGCGCCTTCGGGCCAGGCAGTTGCTTCCAGCCTCACACACACACACACACTTGTTGATGCTTTATTGCCACGATGCTGAAATCCTTCACAATTGTGCAGATATGCGAAGGGAGACGACTAACTCCCCAGATATTATTTTCATGCATTTTGAGGTTATGATTGTCCCTATTTTTATGCTTCATGACCCAGGAAGAGTGCTTGCAGGGGGACCATTTCATGAGTATGGTTCATTTCAGAATATGTGGCGGTTCAAATCGGACTCTTGTATGGAATTTTTGTATAAAAAAGCATTGTTGGTACCATGGTGCATTAATAGCTACTTTTTATAGTTATTTATATTATGAAACTATGTGTTTCAATCAAATATCACGCCACAGCGTGTTATAGACACACCGGTCCACTCGAAGATGTGTTTCAATGTCACGATTTGCCGCTTCTAGGCATGAAAATGACACGCATCTATGAAGGTAGAGTACCAGCAGGGGCCGATAATTTCCTCGATGCACACAACGGTAACGTTAACAATACCATCTTTTCTATTATATTGGGGTGTAATAGTTTTAATATATCCAGATATTTGTATTTTGTGTACATTTATTTTTTTCATATTCACATTTAAGGCATATTTGGGCATGTTACCCGACTGCGACCCATTCCTAAACCTAAAAGTTTGTAACTTATTTTTTACAATATAAATCACAATGCATAACAGGCAGTTATGGCTATAGATGCAGTTAATTCAAAAAGAGCAATTATTCCAAGCTTTCCGAGGCCAAAGAACAGAGCTTCAAAAATTGCCGCCGGTGTCACGAAGTCGTTTTGGCGTTGGCTCTCGAGTGTCTTGCAAAGAACGTTGTCATTTTCAAGCCTCTTCTAGGCAAAGCATAACACTGACACACATCCTGGGTGAAACGTCATTACACACTTTGGTGTGATACCGTGTTGTATTTTTATATGATTTGCTTAAAAATTCCCTTATTTCCATACTGTGAATTCATTATATGGCCAAATGTAACTATTTGACGAGGTAACTAACTATATATATGAATTTGCATGATCTCATTTGTAAGTTTTACTGTAACGCTGATGTGACGGGGCCTGGTCAGGGGCTTTATTACGCCTTTTACTAATGATTGTATGTTTTTGTGCGATCATTTTGTACTAATTCATAATAATCAACAACAGATTTTTTTTTTAAAGATTTATGATTTTTTTTGCCGTTATTTTGGGCAGGAATGGGAAAGGACCCAGAGACAGGATTTAAACTTGGGTCACCCAAAGCATAACCGTGCCACTTGTTAGAGAACTTAAACATCGGCTTGGACAATGGCAGAATTTTGGATAATTTTCAACAAAGCTTTGATAGCCCACACAATATCACAATATATAATATCACAATATATGGACCCCTTTCTGTATAAAAGTCAAAACATAAGTTTGACAAAGTCATCAATAGTGGGAAGCGTGATTTCAAAAACGGCCGGAAATCTATTTGAAATTTTGAAATGTCTATTAGTCAGAGACATTTCAAAAATAAAATAATTAAAATTAAATTATCATTTTATAACAATAATTATAAAAAATAAAATAATTTAATAACTGTATAGTTATGTACAGAAATAGACCGTATTAGATGTTTGATGTTGTGTTACAGGTTGACATTTTGTTTTTGTTTGGATATGTGCCCATGGCAGGTGTCATGCCAGTTTTAGGGAAAACAAGTCCCAGATGAGGTGAAGCACCAGACATCCTCTTCTTTGTCAAAGTTTTAATCCTTTCAAGACATACTGCAGATGCTTCACGACTACATCTGTTGCACGTCTCCTCTAATATATTCCAAACTATGTAGCACAACTTTTATTTCCCCTCCGGAAACTTTCTTATGTAACGTGTGAGCTCAAGACACTTCTCTAGATCCCAGTTACTGCTTTAATTTAAAATATAGACTATGATTTGGATTTTCGATGGCACATTTGGTGTTGCTTTTGGATAATTTTTATTTTCTTTACTTAGTTCTTAAAGCGAAAGTGATTTGTATTTATAGTGTTATCAGTCCTCATAATTGTCACTGAAGATGTGAACATTCCTGCATGCTGCTGATAGGAACAAAAATGTAAATTTAAAACCTACAGGGCTACATCAGCACCACTATGAAATATTCTATTCTGTCCATGCTGCTTGTGCATAACGGACATACAGTTAGTATGGATGCTTGGTATCTGTGCAACATAAAGTCTCAGTATTAACCTGCATGAACTGTCAATGTGCTGAATTTAAATGGTTTCCAAATTCCCATAGTTTTAAGTGAAATATTTGTTTTAGCATTTTGCATTTTTCTGGCTGTCTAATGTATGATTCTTTGGAATAATTTGTTTAAATATTATGAAAGAGCTACTGCCTTGCAAGCTATATCAGTGATATTGATGATGGCAAATTTGATCAGGTCTAAACTCAGACATCCCATTTCTTTGTATGACAATGTGGAAAATGCTAAATTATTCACATCAAAGTTTGCTTATCTACAGATATAATAGCATACTTATAAAGACCACAGTCAACAAAATTATGCAATGTATTACAATTGCACCGTTTTCAGTTTTTCTGAATATACTTTTTATAAGTATATGTTAAGGTAAATTTATCATTTTCTTTTAATTCTGTGAACTACTTACAATATTTCTACCAAATATAAAATAAAAATATTTTTTCTATTAGCATTTATTTGCAGAAAATGAAAATTGTAGAAACAGCTCAAAGATCCTCTTTCTTTTTTTCCAGACCCAAAATACTGCAAAGAAAACAAATGAATAAGCAAGACAACAAATTATTGTTTATGTATTTTTTGTGTATGGTGCTGTTGAGATATTATTTTGTTGAAATTCAACAGACAAGGGACTGAAAAGACCAGAAAATATCTAGAAAAGCTGATTAAATGAAAATTGAAAATTTGTAATTGTCTTATTTTTTTATGCAGCTGTGTACGTGTGTGAACATGTAATTTTACATGTACACATGTAGTTTTACATGTGAACATGTAGTTAATAAATAATATAAATTATATTATTAAATCATAATAATATAATATCTTAAAACCCATAGCACAATGCACTGCAAAAATGACCTTCTTAATATTTTTGTCTTTTCTCTAGTACAAATGTCAAAAAATTCTTGTTTTTAGACAAAAATGTGAAAATTCAGTAAATTTGTGCAAGTACAACAACCTGCCAATGGGGTAGTAAAAATAGCCATTTATACTGGAAAACAAGATAAAAATACTAAGTAAGAAAATATTTTTTTCAGTGCGCCAACAAAAATAAAAATACTGCATTTGCCACAGGCTTGCATCACATGTTCATACTTCCAAACATTATTCACACTTTTACTTTAGTTTACATGCATACGGCGTTAAAGCAAATCCATTTTAAAGCAGTGACATATACAAACAGCCATTTATTACTATGGTCTGCCAGCTCGACTGTGCTGACTTAACTGAATTATCTGCTCACTTAATTTACAGCAATACATTTTTTCATGTAGGCGCAACTGACTCCTTTCGGTTTGTGTTCTACAGAATTCAGCCTTTTAAACTATTTTCTTCAAGGTTTGTAAGAACACTGACATTTCCGCAGTTACAACTACTAAAAATAAAAATATCTCCATGCTGGCCTGAATGCTTGTATTCCATCAAAATAAGGCCATCTGAGCAGGTAGCATCAAAGACCTTGTGCATTCCTGGAGTAATTTTCTCAGGCATCATCATCCATGCTTGCTTCGGTTGTGTGGTACAAAGTTCCTTTAATGCATAAAGCAAAAAACCCTGATTCTGGATCAGTCCTCTAGCAAGATTAAACCCATGGTAAGCTGCTGTGGGGGAGAGCATCTACTCCAGTCTCTCAAGCAACCAGCACTGTATTGTGGGTAATGAATCATATGTCCTAAGGCACCAGTCCTTGCCCCAAAGACGACGTAGGAAGATCATTAAGCATCCAAACTCATGGATGTCTAAAACATTTAGGTAGCTGTTGCGGCATCAATAAACCAAGAAGGAAATTTTTTAAGAATCTCTGAAAATCGACCATTGTTGGCTCTAAATTCAATCTCTTGGTGTTTAAGGTCCTCTGTTGTCGTGGTGTGTGTATAACTTGTGTTAAATTCTAAGACAGGATCATTTTATTTAGGTGACTAAAGCAGCCTGGAGGCACAACACCGTGAAATTACTGAAGCATGTTGTGCTGTTCTTAATTGGGCTTCGTTGGAAAACAATTAAGAATTATACAATGTCCAAACCACTTTTGTTATTTGCATTAAAAAAAATATTTAGCAAATATTTGGTTTAATTGTCTTTTATTGCAACTCATGGCCGTTATATTGTGGATTAACTTTGTTGTATTGTGGCTTAATCCAGTCATGGTACATTGTCTTTTAATGACTTTGGTTAAGTGGCAACTGTGTCGAGGTTTAATTTGACTGTGGTGTGGCTTATTTTCAATGCATTGCATACATTTTTCCAGAGTTGACAATGACATGTTTTGGCAGATTTAAGCGAAATAACGGAAAAAACTTTTGTGACGATGAATACTATCATGAAATATACAGCATTGGCATTTTCAGGAACAAATAAAATATGAAATGAGGCATACAATCAGAGAGGAGAAGAAGAGAAGACATATTTTTTTGCAACTGAGTTTGTCAAGGAAAAATGTGCACTACTGATTATATGAGACAAAGTGAGTTAGATTGAGGGTTGGCAAAACACCACAACTAAAAACAGGCCACTATCATCCCTGAAAGACACATTTTACTACTGTTATGGATTAGACATTTCAATCAATGGAAATCATGGTAGAGCAGTAATATTTAACATGGTATATTTACATTGATTTTAAGCCGGTTAAACAAAATGATTATTTTACAGACGGTTTCATCAGCAGCAAAATAAACAAACGTTAACTTCCAATTGACCTTAATTTCAAATAGTTTAAAATACAGTTTTAATATACAATAAAACATTAATATAAATTACTATTCATATATATTAAATATAAATTGAATTGTTATATTATAACCAAACACAGACCAGGCCAGATGAAAACCTTTATTAAAACCGTTATTATTGTTAAAATATACATTTGGTAGAGTAAATTATTGCAATACATCCATTTAGGTCAATTATGTTTTATGAATAAAAAAAAAATGACTAAATGTAATGAATATGTTAAAGCTTTAGTCTGATAAAATACAACCAACTAAACTGAACAACTAAACCAACTTTTTGTGGCTGAGTTCAGCGGGAAAATGTAGCTTCCATGCTTAGATTGAAGTGACGAAATGTACAGCAGTTTTTATCAGATTTTACGTTCACTAATGTGGTATTTTTTTATTTTTTGTCTTCCACCAAATGATTTAACACATATTTCTTATTTAGTAAATTGTACTTTTTATGATAAATTGACGGTGCCGCACTTAACATTATTGGTGTGTTCACGCCATGCTTTTATTAACGTAACTATTGAAATTTCACATGAAATCCTTGTGATGAATAAAGCTTTAATTCACGATAGTATTAATAAATACGATTGTTATACATTACAACAGTTCCAGCTTTATGGCACATAAAGTTTAAAATGCAGTTAAACCTGTTAAAATGTAATGTAGATTTACAATAGTCAAAAATAAGACAATGGCCCGGTTTCACAGACCGTTTATCTTAAGACAGGACTACGACTTAGTTAAATTAGTTTAAGTAGCTTTAACAAAAATGCCTTCGAAAAACATTACTGGTGTGCATCTTGAGAAAAAAAATGGCAGTGATATATTTTAACGGTATGTTATTGCAAGTTGTTTTCAGTTAAGACCAGCATAAAACTAAAATAATGCAGAAGACTAAAGTGTGACAAACTAAAGCGACATCTCAATTCGATTGGCTGTGCCCTGCGGAGGTCGCATTTGTTGGGCGCATACACCATCAAGGTTTATTATTTCAGGATTATTTCAGAAAAGGAATTGTTGCATTTCAAGGTAAGCATAAAAGGATTTTAAAAGGATGTCAATGCTCATGCGGAGGACCTCAAGCAAAATTTGCAGTCAAAATAAACAATGGTGTCGGTTTACTTTCACTGCATTGAGGTCTACTCTCATTGGGTTTTGACAAAATTTGAAACAATGCTTTAGATTTTTTTCACAGTTTTCTTGCTTATTTTCACTTTTTTATTTCTGTTGCACATAATTCCTTGCATGGACAACTCAAACTAAAAACTGCACTTCCTCAAAATGTCAAATTTGCTTAAATAGGGTACATGCCAAACGAGACCAAAACACATAACCAAACCAGAAAACAGTGTCTCATACATCTGCTTGTTGGAGAAAGTGTTAAAGGCACTTTTGTCATCATTTATTCACCCTCAAATTTTTCGAAAACTGTCTAAAAATCTTTGTTCTGTTGGACACAAAAGAGAATATTTAAGAAAAACTAAACAGTTTTGGGGCACAATAGTTTTTTTCCCCTACTATGGACGTCTATAGTGCCCCATATCTGATTGGTTTCAAGCATTCTTCCCAAAATCTTTCTTTGTGTTCAGCAGAAAAACAGAGTAAATGATTACGGAATTTTCATTTTTGGGTGAACTGTTTCTTCAACAGCATCATATACTGTATTTGTTGGGTCTCGGGTCTGAGCACTTGTTTGTTTTGCTCCCTGTCGAGCACGTGGTGCGGTTTGACAGCTCACCATGTGCTCCGTGTCTCCGTGGCTGCCCCGTCCTTGAGTGTTTGCGCTAATTACCTCATTATTGTTTCACTCTTCTCACCTGGGTTGGCTTTGGGTTTCTCATTACCCTTCTGCTTTCTCATTTTCCCCCTTGATTCTCTTCTCTTTTTGTATCCTCTTGTTCCTCCGTCCATTGTCAGATCATCAGTAATATTTCTCACAACCTACCGGTCTTATTATCTTGTTCTTGGGCAATTGTGTTAATCACCCTTTTTTGATAGGCTCATGGGCTGTGTTTGGCACATGATGTCTACCTATTTTCTGCCTGCAGCGTCTGCCTCGCTTTGAGGGTTCTGGTCTCCCGGCTGGTCGGTTTCACGGATCTTCCCAGTCTACCACACTGCGCTTCCCGAGGAACTCCTTGCCAGTCTTAAAGACTTTCTCTTGTATGCTTCTCCTGTCGGTCTTGTGGATTTCATCGGAGGACATTTGCCCTGCCTTTTTATTCAACCTTTTGGGAATTTTGCCTGCGGATTGTCTGCGGCGATTGGGCGTCACGCAACGGTTCCTCACGGCCCATCTCAGGATCCCCAACCACATGCCAACAATCCGCCTGTTTACAGTGAAGATCCAATGTTCTCTGCAAGTATTTCCTGCGCAGTCTGAAAGGACTTCAGGGGTTTTGGCTATACCCAGCATTGTCACACTTTCGTGCCATTTCAAGTGGATTATTGTGAGCTCTCCGGAGATATCTATCTGACTCTGCCAAGTGGATTATTGGACTAACCACTGTGGATTACCTTTCTGTTTTTGCATTTTTGGGGATCTTGCCTAGTGATTCTCGGGCTCAGTCAGAGTGGACATTGGATTTAACCCGTTGTGGATTGTCCTTCTGTATTTTTAACCTTTTCCGAATCTTGCCCAGAGCATTCTCTGGCCCTGTCTAGGGACTGTCTGCGGCGAGTGGGCGCCACGCAATGCTGCCTCGCGTTCTGACTGCATTCTTTTCTGCTGGATACCGCCACATTTTCCCTTTATTATTGTGGCGGAGCGCTCGAGCCTGTTAGCCCTGTTCACACCTCATTCTAGCCCTGGATCTCGTGCTCAAGCTCATCTTTGGTTTCTTTTTCTCAATAGATCTGAACTGGATGTGATGAGACCTGTTTTTGGCATTTTGCATCTGATGTTCGGCAAAAAGCCTACATTCTAAAGATGTTTACTGTGATTCAAAAAAAAATTGGTGAAACAATACAACTTTAAAGCAGTGAAATCAATGAAATATAAAAAAACTGAGTACATCTGAGTTACTAAATTATTTTGTGTGCCAATTTTTTTTTTTACATTTACTCAACTTAAATAGAATATATCATTGATTTCACCCAAAAAATTGGTATATATAATTGAAATATAGCACATTTGCTTTGTTAAATTTAAACTAGTATGGTTTCTACAGCCAGGTAAAAGCTTCATTGTTTAATGAAAGCTATATTCATTTTTACAGCTTGCGATAAATGCTTTGATCTTGTTCAAGAAACCTCTTATTATAGCATTTGCAAAATGACTCCTAATTACATAGACACACAAACCACTCACATTGGTCTTATAACATGAATTCATCTCATGATGTACCAACACACTAAAATGATTACCTTATTCAGCTATCTATAAGAGCTAAAGTGGCTACTTCAAATCACACGCACAAAAAAATACTCTCAGACCACTTAGAAAAAAGTCATGTTGTGCTATCTGCATCCATCCTTCGTAACAGATTGCGCAACCCATTTCATTGTCTCCACAAGGTAACCAATACTTGACAATCCGACAGCCTTTAGAACGTCAAGGTCCGTGCCAAAAAAGAAAAACACTTGTGTTTTACCACTTTTAAGCCTCCACAGAGCAATACTCCATGTTTGCTTTTGTGTCATGACTCTTTCGCTTCTCATCCAAATGCATTGAGCCACATTTCTGTAATCAGAATGGAGGAATGTACACTGAAACTGTGCAAACTATTCAGGTGTTGCCTTTCAAAAGACATCCAATCATTTACAACAGTCAATAATTGGAAAACCCCACACTTCAGTGCTCTCATATAATTCACTTTCAGTGAATTTAATTGATGAAACTTTGAATAAAAATGATAATCATCTGGGGGGAATAAACGGAAATCTGCCGACCAAATAAGGGAAAAAATGGGAATCATGTCCATACAAAACGATAAAGAAAGAGTCATGTTTTATGGTTGCTTATAGTTCAGGTCAACAGCATAATTGAAAATATGAAATCTCATATTTTGGCCCCTCGACAGTCCGTTCACTGACCATCTGATGTATATCTGATTGTATGTCATGTGCAATACATACAAATGCGTCCGCTAATAAATTATTTGCAACGGCTCTACTTGGCCAGAATTAGACCAGCTTGACTAGACTATTTGGTCTGTTTCCAAACTTAGACAACCCCATGAATCTTCATGTACCTTCACTTTTCATATTTCAAAATCAAGCATCTACATCAACACGAGAAACCCCTGCACAAGCTTCAGGCGAATCGTGTACTATAACTGGAAAAAGCCACAATCCGATGTGAAAAAGGCTCTTGGAGAACATACACACATGCTTGCGATAATATGCCATCATGCACGGATTCATTGTGTTGGTCATGATTCTCTGCTGAACTTACAGCACTATTACAATCACTTCATGTGCAGACAATTAGAAAGATCTACGCCTTTCATATCTGGCTGACATAAGGAAACAGAGCGGCCCGCTGTCCCACTGAGTTTTCCTTTGTTCACTGGCCCTTCATGTTAAGGCAGCAATTAATCATTCCAACCAGACAGATGTGAAATTTACATAAAGGTAATAGCAATGGGCTGTCGCTTTTAATGTGGAAGAGTTAGCCAGGTTTTTGACTGTTGGTGTACAGTTTGGTTCATGGCTTCTAATTCCGGTCTTAGTCATGTGGCCAACATAACCAGTCACAGTAGGTTTTTAACATGAAGTTTTGAGACGGGTAAATGTGGAACGAATGGCCTCTATTAGTAGCAAACTCATTTTCAGTTCAAAACATTCCCTGTGTTCATTCCTCAACCCAGGGTTGCCAAAGCTGCATTCCAAGTTACAGCATTCTCTATCAAAACAAGGCCAGTGACCACATCCCAAACTCAAAATTCAAATTATACTCCAATGAAACTCCTCTTACTAACTCCAAACTTTCTATGGTTCATTCCTCGTTTTTTGGTTGTACACCACTCCCAGGTTTGCCAGATCGGCATAACAAACCGTGCTGAATGGTCTATTAAAACAAGTTAAATGGCCAACCCTCCTCCCAAAAAAACCTAAATGTATACGTGAACCAAACTCTTCTTTGTACTTCCAAACTTTCACCAGTGTCCATTTCTCTTTTTTTTGTTGTACACCACATCCAGGGTTGCCAGATCTGCTTAACAAAACCAGCTCAATAGCCTATTAAAACAAGGCCAGTGACAGTGACCACATCCCAAACACCAAAATTATATTCCAACTAAACTCCTCTTACTAACTCCAAACTTTCTCTGGGTTCATTCCTAATTTTTTGGTTGTACACCACACCCAGGGTTGCCAGATCTTTATTACCAAACCAGCACAATAGTCTATTTAAACAAGCTTGATGACCACAACCCAAATAAAAACTGCTCAAAATGAAAATTGAACCAAACCCATTGTACTTCCAAACTTTCCGTATCCACTCCTGTTTTTTTAGTCGTACACCACCCATGGTTCCCAGATCTGTGCATCAAAACCAGCATATCAAAACAACCACAATGACCACAGGCCCCGTACCAATACTCAATTTCAAACCCTCTCAATTGCAATAACTAAAATACATATTTTAGTGTTGACTTAAAACGATAGTTTTAAGAATAATTTTAAGTATAAAAGAAAATATGCTCTGTATTTTTTCTGACCTTAATAACTGCAAAGAACAAGTTCCTATTCACTTATAGCAACAAAACAGTACAATTTGTAGTAACCTTGATTTTTATTAGAGTTCATGTGTCTTGTCATGCTGTCTGTCTTTTACATTATTATTGGATGACTATGTCAGTCCAGAGGTTTGATTTGTTGAAATCCAACAAACACTGGACTGAAATGTCACAATAGATCTCGAAATGCTGGTTTGAAATAAAATAAAATGTATGGTCTCTTATTTTTTTTTCCGCAGCTGTATTCTGTATATTTTATTTACCTTTGTGCTTTTATATTTTTTGCCTGTGTTTTGCTTCCCTTTATACAATGCAATATTCCAAAAAAGTGGAAATAAACTTCATTTAAATTGTTTGTTCCTTTAAGAAGGCTGACGTCGAAACTCTCTTGTACCTGTTGCATTATACTGAATGACACAAAGTCATACTGAAAGCTGATTGGTTTGGCATATTACCTTTGAAAATGACTTCCTATGAATATAGTGGAAGGAATGTTTCATTTCTTGCGCCGTTTGCTTTTTTTACCCCGTCTGAACCCCCTAATCCCGTATCTATTATCACGTCCGAGTAAGTGATTTGAGGTTTGGGTTTAACCATTGTAGCTTCAGCTCTCTCCAAGCCAGTATTACTCTGCTAAATTGTATATAAAAGATCTCAGATCTGTTCTCTTGCTTTGAGGTATGGCCCCTTAACAAGGTGGAGTGACAGTTGTTAAATTTCCAGGTACAGTAAGAATTTCCCCTGAAGGTTTTCTTCACTTTGGATGAGTAGCTATGGCAACAGATTCAACCAGGCCGAGGGATGCTGAGGAATGCAAGCAGCCATCTCGCCATGTGCCAGAGAGGAACTGATCATAGTCCCTCCCATGTTAAAACGAGTTTATTATCTTCAAAAGATCTATCTACTGCAGTTCTTATGCGAGAAATTGAACAAATGCATCACAGCACAGTAACTAAGATAAAACGACACACTAAATATTGAAACAATCACCTATCAAACAGCACAACTTACTGAAAATAGAGAGAGCAGTGAGTGTAATTGGAACCTGGGTTAATAATTTAGGTCAGACGGTTTGATTTGCTTTTTCTGCACAGTGAGAATTTTTATGTGCCGTCAATAAGAAGCGTTCAAAAACAGGCACTTTGTGCATCAGCACTTTGAATAAATCTTTGAGTTTTAATCCAGCACATCAGCAGAAGAAATAAGCACGTAATGGAGTTTCTAATGACAAAAACATGGATCTCATGGAAGACAAAATTTCTAATCCAACACTTCCAGCCCTGAAATAGTCTAGCAGAGAACGTTTAAAAGGTGCCGGTGAGAAAGATCAAAGGATTTAGTTATGCAGATTTTCAAGCCTACCGTTTTCACAATCTTTTCGGAATGCAATCTGTCTTTCTGAAGCATGAAGTATACAGCAACGTGCTCAAACAGATTGAACTTCATGAACTCTGGATCAATGTTTTAGATTTGTCACAATATCTACGCACAGTCGATGTGACCTGTGCAATTTTATATTGAACGCACTCCATTTGAAAAGTTCATAATGAACATAAATAATGACAAATTAAATTAAAACAGCATGTAGCCATTATTTCTCAGTTAAATAAACAGGGCTTCAAGTTACAATTAGGCTCTTATTATTTAAGTCAAATAAACCGCAATTAAACGAAAAAGAAGTAAATCTCTTTAGTGTCCACAGCAGCATTAAGTGTTTATGTAAATGATAGTAAATTAAAATAAACTAATGTAACTAAACTATCTTAAATTATTGGCAAAGTCCTTATGGCAAGACAAAATAGAAATGTTCAAAACATGAATACGGATTCAATGCTGTTGGAGTTTGATTACAAAGCCAAAGTTTGTGTTTATATTTGACTCTAGTGGGCTTAAAATATCGATTCATGATATCGATCTTGTTAGTCAATATTTTATGATTATCGTGACCAACAAGAACATTTTGGTATTATAATACATTTATATGGTGTCAAGTACTACACTCTAAAATAGGGCAATTTCACGTATTCATTTTTACGGTTGTTTTATCGTTTTTTTACAGTGCAGTACTTTTGACATTACTAATGTAAGATCTTACAAACTAACAAAAATCCCACTCTCTCTCAAGTACTAGCATTGTGAAAATTGGTAACTTGGTTTGAGCACTTTATTGCCTCCTTATGACATATCGCTTTATGTTTCGTAATTCTTGTAAACTGCATAAAAGCATCTGCTAAATAAACATTGTTCTCTTTAAAGCAACAAATTGATTCCCAAAACACAGAATATTCTCATGTTGTGTCTGGAAACAGATCTGTTTTGATAATTGCTGTTAAAAATGATTAGCAGCTGTGCTTT
Source organism: Triplophysa dalaica (assembly GCF_015846415.1). Classification (NCBI taxonomy): domain Eukaryota; kingdom Metazoa; phylum Chordata; class Actinopteri; order Cypriniformes; family Nemacheilidae; genus Triplophysa; species Triplophysa dalaica. The sequence goes on from NC_079551.1 coordinate 20,772,562, forward strand.
TTAGTGTTTCACCTCATAGGTAATTAAAATCATATGTTCTCAATGAATGAGAGGAATTTCACACCTGAACAAATGCACAACCTAGTATCTTGTGTCAATTCTTGAAAAAAAAAAATATTTGCACTATCGCTGCTTCAGTTTGGTGATGGTGCTAGATAGCACGCATTTAAAGAGACAAAGTAAATATTCTCACACTCGTATTATTCTCAATTCATACTGAGATGTGCACTTTCAATACAATATATATATGTTTTGGTAAGATTTTGTCATGCTGCCCGGGGTGAGACATGGGCAGAGGACCCAAGCGCAGACAGCAGGTAAGGTTAACAGACTTTAATACAAAATGATAAAACAAATACCCACGATGGGGTAACTCAACAAAATAGGGGACTAGAATAACAAAACAGGACTGAGACTAACTACACTAACATGAGACTAGAGTCAACATATGACAGAACTACAATAAACTAAACAAGACTTGACTAGACTTGACTAGACTAGACTAGACTAGACTTGACTAGAGACAAGGTACAGGAACTCACCACACGAAAGCCACACTCACACAACAGTACAATGAACCCGCACAAGACAAGAGACACAAAGTCAATATATAAGGAGATAAATCAAGAGGGGACAGGTGCAGGGCATGAACCAATTAACAACCAATAAGGGCGGGAACGGAGACGATGATCATATAATAAAAACATGGCTTTAGAAAAAAATGTAAGAACAGAGTTATCTGTTTTTGCAAATAAACTAAAAATATAGACTGTTGTTTGGATTAGCATACATGTTGTCATAGGGCACAAAGTGTGGGATGAGTACACAGCTAAACACCTATTCAAAACGTATATAAAAAAGGCCCTTACAAAATGTATACTTCAGTGTAAATGCATATATAGTACGTAAGTAAGAGTATAATAAAATCTAGATCATATAATTACCAGTAAGAGATAGTATTAATGAACGGTCTTATGCGGGAATATTGGTGCTGTGAATTCCTTAATTTTGTAATATTGCACAAACACGTAATAATTGCTTTAAAATGTTCACTATTTCTGCATAAAAGACATTAATTATCTGCATCATTTGCATAATCCTACAAATGCACATTTCTGAAATCAAATCTGATAATGGACTGTTGTGGTTTTGTAACCTACAGCAAAAATTGGATATGAGAGTGAGGGTGAAAGGTATTTTAAGAGATGCAAAAATAATTCAACCTGGATGTATTCGAGACTTTATTTGGTTTTGTCCCAACAATTGTAACTGATAGGTACCTACAACCGAAACAGAGAAAATTGTAGTATCGGTCTTTGGAGACCGGCAAGCAGGTCTGGGCAAAAATACATCAAAATGTATTTAAAATAAAATGCCAAATACCTTACTTTTAAGTGTATCAAAATAAAATAGAAAATACACCCGCCACACCACGTATCAAAATAAACGAATGTATTTTTGTATTTTAAAAATACTACAAAATACTTTTACAAGGGAGGGAGCATGACATTTCTTTACAAACCCTCCATCAATTGGCCTTTTTTGATCTATCCCTTCACAGCTACAGGATTAAGTAAACAATGTTTGAAAGCAAAAGCTTTTCACTGCCCAAGTCATGCAATAAATCTGACATATGCATCTAGCAGATCAAATATTCTCATATGCTTGGCTGTGATCTTCCTGAAGGTTAGTTTTTATGTTACATAAAGTTTATTGTTTTACAGTTGATCCAAAGCAATACAACATGACGAGAAGATGCATCAGTCCTGATGATCCACAGAGCATAACTCGAATGCACGCAGCATTACTGACATGAATGGACTGCGTGCCTTTTATCGTGCGCACAAAAAGTATGCTAAATGTATAATTTCAATTATGAAAAATCGGTGTTACAAAAACCAGGTTTAGATTACACACGAGCTGCCGTGAGCAGGTCTGCTATGATCTTTCATGCGAGGTCGTATGCATCTGTGTCTCAGAGCGGCTCACAGTAAATGCTGCTGCTCCACGCAAGTTTACACCATTACACTAATATAGTGGCATTAGAATGTTATGTAGACAATGAAATGCGTTATCTTTCTCCATGCACAACCCACGAACATAACATATGCTGAAAGTAGCAAGCTAACAAGGGGCTGCTGCTCAGTTTATTATATTAAGCCTTGGCTACTAACACAAGGACCAAACCTAACAATCAAAATCAATTAAAGAAATTTATGCAATAGATAGATGGAAATCTTGCTGCTCTCAACCCAAGTTTGGGCAAACTTCCGAGTAGGCACCGATCAGAGGCCGTATTTTTATGATGTCATCGTATAGACTACTTACAAAATATATTGTAGTATTTTGAAACTACAAAAATACAAACACTAAAGTATTTTGATACAAAATAGGAAGCCATTTTGATTAACCCAATCAAAAACAAATCACAAAATACTATTTTTATATTTAAAATACGTATTTTAAATACATGTATCATAAATACTGCCGGCAAGACTGACCAAAATCCTTTCTTTCAGGGTAACAGTATTTTTCACAGCACATTTTTACAGTGAACATGAGGTTTATATATGAAAGAACAATGTTGTACAGTTACACGGCGACTATAAACAATATACAGTTACTGTATACAAACAACATGTCTCCTATACTCTCTACAGAGGGAAAAATATCTACTATCCCACATCTCAACTCTGCACAGGTGTGGAAAAACTGAATCACTTGACGGTAGTATTTCGACATGTCACCAAAAAGTCCCCCAGCAAAGCAACTTATCCGTTCATCTGTGAGGCTGCCATGACAAGAACAGTGCGTGTGTATTTTCAAAGGGGCTCCTTTCATTTCCACCAACAGCAGGAATTCATCATGACCTTGCGATGTCTATCGCCCAAAAACCATTTATATGAAAATGGGTGCACAAAGCCAAGACTGTGAGAAGGCAAATGTCAGAATAATAAGGGCCACAGTGAAATTTGTGACCGCATCAAAGCTCAACATGTGACAGCTTTATAGGAGGTTAGGGCCCCTCGCAGCTGCCTATAAATTTTCCTCTCACACCACCAGGAGCGAGAAGCTAAATAAAAGATGAGGGTGTAAGCATGTGACGTGTCAATCTGCCATCACACATACCTCCACGTGCACTGACCAAAGTATTGAGGCCGAGTAGAATCAATAAGGCCCTTATGTGGAAGAAGGAAAGGACGTTTACGCAAAGCGTCGACAGACTGTCACATGCAAAAGAAAAAGTGAGTGAATGTATAAAAGGAGCTGTGATGGGTGACATGTAGATAATGCTGCTTGATTCTTGACTTTCTCCAGCATTTTCAGCTGCAACACTGGTTTTCATACGCAATCCGCTCTGAGTTACGATCCTTAAACTTTTGTCCAGGGCCGTAGTCTGACAGGATGAGTTTGTTGGAGCTGTAGACTTGTGGAAACCCCTCAAACATATCACCCAGTTCAAGTCCTGTCTCAAGGTCTGCTACTTATTCAAAAATCTTGTTACGTCCCTTGCTTTCTGATGTTATTTCATTGGTTTGTAATTAAAGCTAAATAAATAAATATAATGTCAAATTAATAATATTTTAATTTAGCATTTTTATAATTACATTTAATACAAAAAATAGCCCTTCTGTTTGGTGCAAATATAAGCAATGATTTAATGAGTTTATGTTTTAATATACAGTATAATACATTACTCAAATTGAAATTGTTATTTGCTATTTTGAATAAAATATGTTGAAGAAAGCATTCCCTGCAGAAACCCCAAGAAGCTGTTGATTCTCATACAGGCTTCATATTCTTTAAGAAAAACAGTGAAGAAAACAAAAAAAAAACACAACATTCAAGCTCTGGTACTTGTTGGCATGGGAAAATAATATATAAAAATAACAAAGTATTATTTTCATGCATTTATGTAATAATATGAATGTACTTTATTACTAACTATTTTTAAGACTCAATAATACAATGAGGATACTTTTCAGAAAATGTAAAAATTCCTGTGGGGTCCATTTGACCCCAAACATAACAATAGGGTTAAAGACCCAATGAATTGCCTTAAAATGCACAGCTTTGGTTAAATGATCCACAATACCCACTGAAATGAGATTTATGAGACACTGATAAAAAAATTCAACACAAATGATGTCATAAAAATCATTCATCTGTATTTACACAAGTTAGAGATTGTAGGCTAATTACACACAAGGCTAATACACACTGATCCAGCAAACGCTAACAAACCCCAAAAGCCCAAACAAACAAAACACCAACAAACCCGAACAAAATTCCAACAAATTCCAACAAACTCCAACAAATGCTAACCTACACCAACAAAGTCCAACAAATGCTAACAAACTCCAAAAAACACTAACAAACCCCAACCAACTCGAACAAACTCCAACAAATACCAACACAGTCCAACAAATGCTAACAAATGCTAACAAAACCAAAGAAACACTAAAAAGCTGAAGAAACACCAACAAACCTGAACAAACTCCGACAAATGCTAACAAACACCAACAAAGTTCAAATCATACTAACAAACCCCAACAAACCCACACAAACTCCAACAAATGCTAACAAACCCCAACAAAGTCCAGCAAACGCTATCAATCCCAAAGAAACAACAACTTACCCAAACAAACTCCAACAAATTCTCACAAACCCCAACAAAGTTCAACAAATGCTAACAAACCCAAATAAACACTAAAAAGCCAATGCAACACCAACAAACCTGAACAAACTCTGACAAATGCTAACAAACACCAACAAACGCTAACAATCCCAAAGAAACACCAACTTACCCAAACAAACTCCAACAAATGCTCACAAACCTCAACAAAGTTCAACAAACGCTAAAAAAACACTAATAAACACTATCAAGTGAAACACTATTGTGTTTCACTATCAAGAAACACAAACTCCTACAAATGCTAAAAAATTCCCAATAAACACCAATCTCAAAACAACAAACCATTTGCTGCCTTAAACTTTACAGTTCAATCAACTTTTTACATTACTTCAACACCTTTAAATAAGATCAGAAGAAGAACGTCAGTAACCCAACCACTGCGATACCGTGACTTTTGTGTGAAATTACAAGAGGGTGAGTAAATGGCGACAGAATGTTCATTTTTGGATTAACTAGGATGACATCTACGCAGATTTTAAGGACGGTATCGACATCAAATTAGCCGATTTTTCAACGTGCTGAAGCTTTTAATTGTCAAACATCTGGATCATGTTCAAAAACAGCATGTTGATGTGTTGCGCCGATATAACATCATTCACACCAAATGTCAATGGTGACTGCTCGAATCTGCACAGGGGAGATAATGAGATGCTTATGTTTACGGAAGAGTTTTGTGTTCTCTGGAGAAAATAACAACATGAGTGTTTGGAATGAAATAAGAGTGAATGATGACAGAATTTATTTTATGGGTGATCTATTTCTTTAAAAAGCATACGGTCCACGTTTAATATTTAATGGGTGTGCCATTTTTTTCAGTCTGAGTGCCCAGGACATCATTCCCGACGGTCCCCCTCTCTTCTCTACATACGATCTGTTTTCATTAAACTAAAGTTTAACTAATTCCCTCTGTAAATCCAACCAAGCACAAAAACGCGAAGACAACATCAGCGCCTGTATTAAAATCAAGCAAGAGCGAACGGAAGGGATTTGGCGATGGTCGATTCAGGCTCAGGAGCGAGTGAGTCATGAGTCTTGTGTGGGAGGGGAAGGACCGCAGAGTCTTCAAGTCGGATTTCTCATAAATAAAAAGCACCCAGCTGTAGACTGATGCAGAAGAGGTTAGATGTGCGGTGAAGTCGTGATGCCCCCTGCAGAACGACATCTGATGGAGCTCACGACAACATGAGGTTAATGTCTGAAAGAAAGGAATAGAAATGTATATATTTTGAAGATGCTTTGCCATGTGTGATAAAAGGGTTCCTTGTTGAGGCCAAGACGCTGTTTTCATTTAACTGAGGTCAACTCATCCCACACGTTTATGCTATAGACATGGATAATACCTCGAATCGTGAGGCTTGTTGGGTGCTGTTATCGACACGTTTCCAAGAAATGTTTACCTGGCGGACGATAAACTAAATATCTCAATTGACTTTTTTATTGCTGCTATCCATAACTTTTTCAGCTCTATTGCCATTTGAAACAAAATATCAGGTTTATTGTGCATTGTAGTCAAGTAAGGAGACAGTTTTTAACAATAATTATTTATGTACTCACTCAATAACAGTTTTTAACCAAAAAGGTTAGGTATAGCAGCTTTAGAGGCAACAAGTTATGACAGCAAACTCTTTTTATATGAAAATATTCCTGTTACATATCCGGTAAATTATTTAAAATGATTTTTTTCTTTATTAATGAACTTTGTTCTCATTTTTGTTGTTCACAAACACAGTATGAGACCAGGGAGCATAAAACCAATCATAGGTAACACAGGTGTATTTGTGGCAATAGCCTAAAAAACATCAAATAGGTCAAATTATACATTTTTCTTTCATTCCAAAAATAATTAGGATGTTGAGTAAAGATCATGTTCCATGAAGATATTTTTATAAATTTCCTACCATAAGTATTTCACAACTTTATTTTTGTGAGCGGATGCGGCAAAATCGCAGACAAAAATGGCAAGAAACATGCCTATGAAGCAGGTCCGGTTTCCGCCAGGTGCAAAAGGGTGGGCTAGCAGATATCCTGGGTGGGCATCTACCACATACGGTATATAGCCGCAAAAAAAAAATTAAGAGACCATTTTCAAGTTTTTTATCTCATAAGAATGTGTTTTGGTAAAATGATAATTTTTGTTAATTTCTGAGAAATTCTGACAAAGTTTTTCCCTAGTTTCGTAAAAAAAAATTGTTTTTTTGCAGAAAATTTACTGGAGAAAAAAACGTGTGAAAAACAACAGAAAAAACGATCTGCATTTTTAAAACAGAAACATCGCAAAAAAACTAAAGTTCATATTTAGTTTTAAAACTAATGTTTGTATATGTTTGGAAAAAGTAAAAAAAAAAAATCATGATATAACCCTTATTTTTTTAATTAGTTTATTATCACGCTCTCAGGCTTTCATGTTGCTGACTTTCACTAAGGTTCAACAAACACTGCAATATATGACTGGTGGATGTAGAGACATTTAAATTATTTATATATAAATATAAAAAACACGCATTCAATTCAGAAGACAGAGATTAAAACAAAAATAATTATTGTTGATAACTGCTTTTTATATTGAGCGTTTGATTTTACTGATGTTTTACGCATTAACAAAGCGGTTATGTAAACTGGACATAAATAGAATCCTATAAAGTGAACGCTAACCGACTTCTGTTTAATTTCGCAAAAAAACTCAATTTAAATGAATGAATAACCGCAGCGCGCCTAAACTATTTTGCAGTCTTTCTCTACCACCTGCAGCATGAATTGGGATGTTTGAGATGAAGGGAGACATATCTATTTCTTTTTTTTGTTATCAACAATTTTTTTTTTTTTTTTTCACACACAACGTAACATAATATCCAAAATAAAACAAAACAAAACAGCAGACACATACTCAACATCTCAAGGTTCGATCAAAAGGGAGGGAGAGAGGGAAGGACAACAAGAACACAAAAGCTACTCCTTTAAATAATTACGTACATTTAACAAAAAACACTGCCAAGCCTCAATGGTTGAAGGCCTGGCCCCACCGACTTGCGCCGTTGTACATTCACATGAGACAATTTGCAGGAGGTTATGGATCCAATATGTCTCTCTACACATGCGTGGTGTAAACCAGTTCTGAATTATTGTCTTCTTCACAGCTGTAAAACCAGCAAACAACATTCTCTTTTGCATTGAACTAATACAGAGATCAGAATCATCATTAAGAAGACATAAACTTGGGTTAGCAGACCAATCAATTCTCAGTAATGATGACAAAACCAGATTTACATGTGTCCATAGACTGCTGATGACAGGACATTCCCAAAACATATGCAGAAAAGTGCCTGATGATGTAGTGTTACATATATGGCAGTTAAAATTTGACTGCAGTTTCATTTTAAATCTTTTGTAAGGAGTTATATGCTCTGTGAATGACTTTGAAGTGAATCAGACGATGAGCCAGACATATCTATTTCTGAGGCGGGAGCTTCCGGTCATTACTGACGGTCAACAGATTAAAATCTAACCTATTGCAACCAAATAATAGCTGTTTGTTAACAGCACAAAATAAGACCGCAAAAACTCCCGTTATAATAAATGAATCAGAGTTAACTGCACAATTACTTTTACATGCTGTTTATAATAAACTCAAAGCAAGCTAGAGTGCGCCTTAAATTCCTTTGCACAGTATTTTGCTTCCACCATAGCATGTAGCATGCTTCTCTGTTACAAACTAAAGCCGCTATGTGAGTGAAGAGTGGCGTTGCTTTCAGCCAATAGAAGAATACTGAAATTTCTGGTGTTCTTTTTTTATTCTCATTGGGTGGGCAAGAGAGACGTTTAGGTGGGCTCAGCCCACCCCTTCTCATGCCTGGAACCGACCCTGCTATAGTCTAGCCCGGTGTTTGAGACTTAGAGACTTACAGTAAGTTTGGTCACTATGTAAAGCTTAGAATTTCTGTTTTTGGGTTCATCTAATCTCCACAACATCATTACAGCGGTAAGCCAATATAGAGGTATAAAACAACTCTGTCACTTCTTAGCAACGGCCTACTGCAGCACATCTGCTAGACAACTTGATTTTCTCAACAGTTAGATTTTTGCACAGCCTCAATTTCCAGATTTTCTAGTTGTACAGAAACTCGTCCAATAATAGTCCTATCCTAACATTCTATACATCAATGGAATGATTATTTATTCAGATGATGTTTAAATATCAATTTTGATAAATTGACTAGGGTGTTTATTTTCAATGATTTAGCATATATCATGTAATTTTATGTAAAACTATGTAGATTTGGGCAGCATCCAGAGTAACACTTTTTGTTTGAGCATCAGTAACTCAGTGGCTGTTTGTGCTAGATCTCTCAAACAAGTTATCCACATTTATCTGCCGTAAATCAAACATGCATGACGTGGATGCGTTATACTCAGTAATAGATCATGTAAGTTAAAGGCAAATACAAAGAATGCCCCACTATTGGGGCGAACTGGGGTGTAGATGTAACAGGGGAAATTTGCTGATACACACTATCCAATTTATTTAAGAAATGTATTGAAGAACAAAGAATAAAAAGTTTTGAATAAAGTAAACGATTTAAAATATAAAAAACAAGCATTTATTATATAATTATAAGTACTTAAGTGTGTGTGTGTGCGCGCGTGTGTGTGAGTACTGTATTCCTGTCTCTGAAAGGGTTAAATCATTTTCCCCAACATTTCTTCAAGGACATCGCTGTCTGTCTTATTATCTGCTTCAACTGCTTAGGCACGTAAAAAGAAGAAATGGAGAGAAGTACATAAAACAATCATAATAATTGTTTTAAATAAACTTTTACAACTACCCCCACCCAAGCAGCCATTACATAGCTAAATGTTTTAGCATGTGGATTTAAGGGTAAGATAAATGCAATGAACCAAATTAAACAAGAGACACATATACAGGTTATGTAAGTCAAATAAAATGGTCTGCAATACAATAAACACTAGATAAAAATCATCTTGATTAAGCAATAAATTTAGTAGGAAAAAAAATCAGTTTTTTGTCACTATATTCACAATTATGCGGACCGACACACAAAAAGATGTTAGTGTATGATATTTCTGACAGTGAGCCCGTTACAGCACTCCAAGTCTCCCCCCTATGTGTTTGACTTAAAAACACTTGTGTAAAACTCTTAAAAAGGGGGTTTCGAGGGGTTTCGAAAATATATTTTGTCTGGTTGGTCAAGTCAAATTCATTGGATAAATATGATGGAAGTTCTTAACCTACTGAAATCACCACGATTACTTAAAAATGATTGGATGTAGAGTTGGGATGTTAAACTACTTTGACTTGTAGATAGTCACCATGCAACACCCGCAACACTCGAGCAAAACACTCTGAATTTACCAATTACAAATTACAAATGCTTTGGTATCTATCCAAAAGACTCATGGCTTGTTTTCTGTGTGCATGATATACAGTATATGCGACATCAATTCACTATGTGTTGTTCATAAGCTTTGTACTCTAGTGGGGTGAGTTGACCTGCATTATATAATATTATTTAGGACACAAGTATGCCAGCTCTTGTAAGTAACGGTTGTAACATTTACACTTAGTATCAGACTCCCAATTTTGCTGCACATTTTTCATGTAGCCATTATCTGCAATGTGCTGCTGTGACCTATCTGTAAATAACAGCATTTCTGTATTAGAAACAGCATTTTCTGTTTCGCCCACCTTACGGGTAACTATGGGAACAGTAAGTAACAGTAAGCCGGTCAGCAGTTTCACACACAGCTAGACTGCAACTTCAACATTTTGTCTCGAGTAGTAACAGCTAACACGGCTAGAAGGAATATTATTGCTCATTTAAGATGTAATGCAATGTGTATACACGATTTAAGGTTAAAAAACGCTGTAGTTTCCACTTACCGTGCAAGCTTATTCGTCTTTTTAACCGCCTCTACAAAACGCGCCGATTTTTTACAAACCTCAATCGCTCCGAAAAAGCGAGGTGTGCTATGATCCGCCAGTTAACTAGTGCGTAGTGATTGGTCGAATACTGCAAGCGTGTGATGGAAATGCAACGGCACCATATTTGGAACATCAGGTTCCTAAGCAGTTTTACGGACAGGCACACCCATCTTACTTGCGTATTCATTTGGGCGGTCTTAGTCAAATCATACCACAAACTGATGTAGATTTGTGTGGGTGTGGTTACACGAGTAGTTTCAGGCAGGTCTGGGTGAGATTTCGCTTTTGAGAATTCATCTTTGGTTCCGATACTTACAATTTTATGTGTCTAATACATGCATGGGCAACTTATAACGCATCAAAGACACAGACAAACACGTATTTGCGTAATATGACCAATTTAATAGTATCAGTGTTCAATCATGTTACACAAACAATATCTGAAAATTTCTGGAGTGTTTTGCATTAATAAAAATGTCCACATGCACCTGGAAATCAATTTATAATGGATTAAATAAACCCTGATGAGAGGGATCTTTGCCTCCTCATCTCAGGAGGCAGTCTTACTAGAAAACGTCTCAGTATCATAAAGAAAAAGATATAAACATTAAAAAAATATATATAAATTGAAAAATTGATACTAAGGAGAATGACACAACTCAAATTCTTCCTAGAGATCCACTCTGTGTGTGAAATGGCGTATTGTAACTAAATGAAGTATCTTATTCTTTACTGTTACAAAGAGTATGTTATTCATGGCATGTGTTGTCGCCATTTTTTCAATATCATGTGACCTGTTTGATTGTTCACTTATGACTAATAACAACTGTGAAAAAGGATGAACTTGGGTGTCTTTAAACAAGTATTAAACCATGCGGTATGCATTTATTGGTTCCTATATCACTTACACTTAAAAAGGACATTTCTTTCAGTTTTTTTAGCACAAGGTTTGAATTTGGTGGCTCCTCAACTTTAAAGGCCACCTGGGAAAGAAAATTGTACATTCGATGCATACCGAGATATACCAGCGGAAGTAGAAGACCATGCAAGATTTTTGCGTACCGGCTCATTTCGCATACTGATTTTCACATTGTCTTTAGTATTGAAGCTATTTCTGTGTACTTTGGCAAAGAGAATTAAAAAAAAAAAGTTCAATTGTCAAGAACAACAATAATGAAAAAGTAGCCTGATTTTGGGGTAAAACATCATTCAGACATATTTCAAGTATTTTTTTTTCAAGATTCACACTATTGCTTTAACATATAGCCATTATCTAAAAGTATTATCAGACCACATGTTGTGACAATCTGTCGTACATGAACATATGCTTTATGTAGACTTAATTATAGCGTGAGGTTGTTCCTCAATGCGGCAAACTAAGTTTACAGCATTAAAAAACTTATCCACAGAAACTTCAAAAAATAAACGTTTAGAGCACGAGAGTGGAATAGTCTGTGAGTTATAAGGATCTTTATATCCAAGGACAGCAAAAACAGCATTAGGGAAGAAGAAATGCAGCATAAACATCCCAGTCATGAGCAAACAGGCCAAACGTAGAATCTGATGAAACCCAATATGAAACTAATTAAAATGGGATTTACTACTGCAAGTTGATACATGTTGCCTGTAAGAAGTATTCACTTTCATAACTTTAAATATATTTCCTATTACATCTGTTCGAAGTCTCTCAAAGATTCCTTGTTTGCAGGCCTGAATTTTAATTGGGGAGATGATGATAACCTCATCCCAACAGTGACGCCAAAAAGTTTTTTTATTTCCTTTCAATTTACAACATTTCTCTCAAGTCCTGAATTCTTTTAGTCCCTTTTCTTTAAGAAAGTGAATTCAATGGGATAAATGGCAGGGATTAGCATGAAACTTTGTCAAGACTAAATGGTTCAGCAGTGAAATGGACAACCTGTTTATAAGGATGGCTGTAATCTGTTCGGCTCAGAAGAAGGACGAGACATGGGTAGAACGGCTGTAAAAGGATCGAGCAATTTAAAGCTGTCATGTTAATGATGTCATGTATTCACAGTGACTGAATCGTACATCGGAAAGAACTTCTGGGTACTCAAACCCAGAACCGTGACATAAATAAGAGGGTAATCTCGCAATCTGCCCATTAAGACCCCATTCACCAAAGCACTGAAGTGAAAGGTTTTTAAAGGTTGGTTGAGGGTTGGCCACGTTTTTTCTTGACAGCTCTGGTCCCAAACTACACAAATGCTTTTGTCGCAGCACTTCAAGGTTATAAAATTACATTTTTTAAAACACTTTAGGAACTTTAGAGTTTGAACAACTTTATAACGCAGGTTCACCATGACGGTTGCTTTTGTAGACAAGCAGTGATATAATGAAGTCAATAAGAAGCCTATAAAAAAACAAATTCAGTCCATCATGATGTCATTGAAAAGATTAAGATTGATTTCTGTAAAACAAATATATCAAATTCGATAGCTTTGGGTTGTAGTCACATTGAAAAGTCTCCAACACAGGAAGTTCTGCAAATTGGACATACACAGACGTTTTCTATTGCACAAATGTTAGACTATAAGATTCTATAAGAATCATATTGTACAATTCTTTGATATAATTGTTTCTGAAGAACCCAAAATTATTATTTTACAGATTCACTGTAGGGAAAAAAACTCTTGGACTATTTTTCAGTGGAGTGTAGAAGATCTTTCTTAAAGGAGTCTTATTTTTCATATACTAAGCTGTTGAGTTTCTGATTCTATGATGTCACTCCTTCTGAAATGCTCTGATTGGTCATGCTGAACTAGTCTTTTGTGACTGGTCCATGACTAAAATTCTAATCCTCCAAAACATTTTTAAAGGACTGTTCGCACACTCAAAAATAATGTGAAGTAACCCATCTGCCAGTAACTTTCAAACGGCTAATAGGTTAACAGATTACTTTAAATTTTTCTATTTAAAAACGTAACGTTCTCTTGTCAAGCTGTATACACAATTTTTTTCATTTTTTCTTTACTGATACAGGTAGTCTTCCGCTTAAAAAAACATGACATTTTCTTTTGAAATGCAATTCATTGATGTCTTATTACGTTTGATTAATAAAAACTTTCTAAGGCACCATGGCTTTGCTTTTTTTGTAAAACATGCTATGGCATTGACAGTTTTAAATGGTTACGGTAATGAGCACTTTAAAGGCCTTTTTTGTTAAAAGCAAGAAAAGTTAAAATTATGTTAAACTAGTAAGGGTTTTGAAATTAAGGTTTTTAATTATTTAAAGGGAAATGTGTGGATGCAAGAAAATCATGTTTGGCATCTTAAAACCAACATTTCACGAGATTCACCCAAATAAGAAATAGGAAAAAATATTTAAAAATCTGATAGATTTTTACTAGATGGTACGCAGCTCGGTGACTCTTGTGGCACTTGCTATGTGTGAACACAAAAATCTATAATAGATGTGATTTGAAAACAGCATAGAAAAGCCACATTTTTACTCCCGACTGCCAGAGGAAATGAATGGATATGGAAAAAAATATATTAAATAATATTATATTAAATCAAAATCCCTAAAAGTCTTAAATATTGTTGAAAAAATGTACATTGCTTTCACTGAGAGTAAAAGTTCGATTTTAGGAGTTTGTCACTTTTGACCTGGAGAATCATTTTGTACCCTTCATACATATTCAACACATCAATGTGTTCCTCATGAATGCACCATGTCTCTAAAACATACAGTACAAACCCATGTGCGTACGAGTATGCCTTGCTTACATCTGTTGCTTCTTCTTTCCCAAAGTTACACCACCACATTCCTCATGCAGCTTGCTGAAACATCAATTGACTTAAAAGTCTGATCAAACTCCAGATGGACCTATTTGATATTCATTCCCAATCTAAAAATACTTCTTTCTGCGTCACTCTGAACTCTCTGTGCTCTGGCATCAGAAGACTGCTACAGATGCATATGTAAAGTTCCCCTCTGAAGACTCATACGAGAGCCCTGCCTATATAAAACACCTTGTGTCCCCCAACATCTTTTCTTTTACTGTCTCATTGCTCCGTGTTCTCAATTATCCTCATCACACAAAGCTTGTAATGGTGATAGATGAGGATAGGTGAGAACACGGAGCAATGAGACAAAAAGACTTTAATACCCAAAGTGAAGCTGAACGTCTGATTTGTCTTCACAGTTAGGATCTAAAGAAGGGGGAGGATACAATATAAAACTTATCAGCTTGTCTTATGTATATTAATTACATGACAAGGCATTGGCACAAGTCCTAACCGACTGCCTGAATTGTGGGCATCCATGGCATCATAAATATGACAGCTTAAAACTTTTATAGGCTTTGTCTGAACAGAATAATAGCTCGCACTGAGAAAGATTCACAAAGTAGTGTTTTAACATGTGTTCACAGAAATGGACATGACGTAACATCTTCCAAAATCACAACAACTGTGTGAATCTTCTCTAGTACTATATATTTGTATTGATGTATTTTCCATCTCTTTCTTCTTTTAAAAGTTGTGACGATTTAAAACCGAGCATTTCAATAAGATAATAATGTCTCAGCTCTCCTTAAATACACGAAAAAATGATTTGTGATGATTAAACATGAATATGAATACATGCAAAAAAAATCTTGACTTATAGCCTTTGCAGCTGAAAACTTAATTATGGGTAGTTGTTAAGATTTTGGGGTAAAATTACCCAACAGTGGGGTTCGTCCATTTGTGATCAACATTAGGGGGGAATAACCCAGCATTTTTAGAGTTTAGGTTTCTGAGGCACCTTAACAGTTACAATCGGCTGCAATCTTTTTCCATTCAGCAAAACAATCAGTTTTTTCAGTTATTAAATTAATAAAATATTTTAGGACTAATAATTGTAGTATTGGTGAGAAAATTGATTTAGGGGTATCATACCACTAGAACAGTTGTTATAATTGTCAATCTTTTTTTTACGGTAGTGTACCTGACAGAATTTACATTAAAGAATAACACATTTTATTTTTAGTTCATTTTTACAATGATTGACGTTGTAAGAAAATCTATAAACAAATCTGGAACCTTCACAGCAACTTCGAATGTGTAATGAGAAGCATGGTCTTGTGTGTCACGCTGCAGCTTGTCAAAGCTCGGCACTGCAGATGAAATCTCATTTACACCCGTATATACAAGAAGGATCTGTATTTGGTCTTGAAGCAAACAACGGTGCTGAATTCTGCATTCTGTTTTGCACAAAAAAATGCTTGCAAGCCTTAGCTTTAGGCTGCTCAGTAGCATGTTCACAGTGGAAATCACCTTAGCGTCTGGGTCATGTTGTACTTTACATTTAAGTCATATTTCGTGCACAGGGGCAGCTGCATGTTTTATATATAATGTACCTGTAGCCTGCAGCTATAAAACGGAGTTAGAAAAAAATACTTTAACAAATTATTGTATATAGAAATCTCTCACCTACATAGAGTTGAGAACCTTTGTGTGAGATGGTATGCATTGCATAAGTCCAACAGTAGTCCTACGATTATAATCTAAAAAGTAAGCTTTTTTCATAATGATTTTATAGATGAGTTTTATTTAAGTATCAACTTCCCTTCAGATGTTTCTCCTAAAATTTCTTAGTACTTAATGAGACTATTGGTGTAAAATGATTGTAGAGGTAAAATAATCTGGATTTGGCTAAATTTGATGAGAAATATTTAATTCATATTAAGATCTTCAATAATATGGAGTTTTCATTGCAGACTTGACAAATCTTCTTAAGACTAGAATAAACTACAACACATTTTCTCAGATTTTGCCTAGATTTTCAGTCTGGACTTGTTGCAGAAAGTCTGTGCCAGTCTGCAGATTTGATCAGTTAGTGTGTTTCTATCTGAAACTTTCAAAAAGTCTGTATGATGTCTAGTTTAAAAAAAAGTTCAGATTTTAAAAGTCTTGTAGTGTATTCCAGCCATTAGTTATTGATATCTCTTCTCAAACTCTAATGAAGACATTCGTGAGATGTCTGTCTCTTTTCATCAGAAGACATGTCTGAGACATTTTGTGTCTCTATTTAATCTCACTGATGAAATATTAAAGAGCTCTCATCTGTGATTTTTGTGCCTTCTTGGTCCTTACAATTTATGTACTGCGTTTCAATACGCCTATGCTGTTATTTTATCAATGAAAGAATTATTACAAAGGTCCAAGGATGCATCATTGTGCCATATTTGAATCTGAACATGAAGCCAAATGAGATTTCAGAGTGTTGGTAAGAGAACAATTTCTATAAGAACTTAAATCATGATAATATAATTCTTAGTTCATTCGAAATGAAAATTGTCCTTTTATTTCTTATAGTTGTGTTATACTCCTTTGCTAGCTGAATAGGCCTTTGCCTATTTATGTATGGACCAATCAGCATCCAGGCCCTGAACTATTCATTTTTTAATACACAGCATAGTAGCTCTGGGTTTAACAGTACAGTCTAATGTAGCAATTTAATGCTATTTCAGCTCTCAGAGCACATGTATTTCAGTCTGCAGCTTGCGTTTTCTTTGGTATCTTTTAAATTTCCTTTTTTGTTACCCACAGGCTAAAAAACACAATGACATGTCCGTGTAACACTGTGCGCGACAGCCCTTGGTCTAATTACATTAATTATTATGATAATGTCAGTCTACTTTACAGTGTACAACCAAATTTGCTCAGTTTTTCTGTGGCTCTTCCATTTGATTTTGATTTAAAGATGACCGTCTGGATAGTCACAGCAGGTGTCGAGTACAAAGGTTCGCCCGCATAAAGGAACGCTGCAGTTTCGGGATGCCATTTGCGGTTAGCGTCTTTATCATACCTGCGCACATCAAAGGTGCTCCCGATCAGGAAGCCTATTAGTGAGGTCCAATGACTGGCGCACAACATCTGAGAGCTCTGAAACCGCAGAGCCATCCAACAAATCTAGTCATTTCGATTTAGGGTCACGGGAAGAACAGGTTCTATTGCATAATGCAATAAGCGGAGTGAAAAAATCCATCCTAAAATGTTGGACAAACCTCTTCCTCACCCAGATTCACAATGGTGAACTTGAAATAGGGATATGTCCTTTGAGTGGTCTGGTGTGATGCTTAATGTCATTTTGACATAATTTGACTTTAACACATGTAAACTTGAAAGTAAGTCCCAGTGAAATAAGAAAAGACAATGCCTATTTTTTCATGAGATATTGCAGCGTAAATAGTTTATAAATGTGGGTCATAAATTCCGTGTGTCCTCATAATCTTTAAGTAAATTCTGAAAATGCACTCTCTTCCTGTAATGACCATCCATCTTAAAAGAAGTATGTGAGACAGCTTGGACATAGCATCCGTTAACTCCTCTCCTTCAACCATCACTTTGCTGCCAGATCCATCTCAAAATTGAAAACATTTTTTTATATCCAATCAAATAGCAGAGAAAGACAAAGGCTTCGCCACTATTTCTCACATTAGTAATTCCATTTCACTCGGAAATGTGTCAAAATACGGATATAAGAAACGATCGCAATTTCCGGTTCACTGTGACTTTAAAGGAGCAACGTGGAGATTTAAGCGGCATCTAGTGGTGAGGTTGCGAATTGAAACCAAGGGCTCACCACACCCCTCCCTTTCGAAGCACTCTGATGGCTGACACAGAACTACGTTGCGTTGCATTTTCGCTTCTCTGCTGAAGGAGATAAAATATTTACTAATATTTACACTGTAGAGCAGTTTGACCCTTTAGGGCTTCTGTAAAACAACATGGTGAATGCAAGCAGACCCGAGGTAGATAGATGTAGATAGAATTAGCTCATTCTAAGGTAATAAAAACATAACGCTTCAACATTTAAGGTCTTCATACACCCTGAAGACATAGTTATGTAAATTATATTGTATTTATGTCTATATATCCTACTCAATATTTACCCAAAGCAGCTTTAAAATAACAGCAAAAGTTACAGATTGTAGATTTCACAAAATTATTTATAACAAATAGCCCAGTTGAACTTAAAATTGATTCTTTTACACCAGATTTGTGCGAGATAGAATACTTAATTCTTTAGCTAAGCAACATGCTTATGCAAAACAAAAAACAACAGCGAGTCAAGTCTCCTGTGCGGTACCCATGAGAAACACTACTAGTTTGGCGTCCTTATGACAACCTCATTTTTAAAGTGTGGGGAGTTATTGCTATTCTAAACTTTACGTGAAACTTGCTAACATAATTTAGAGCTTTTGTTTCTAAAAGAGTCAAACAATTGGTACTGTTGGCATACCCTATTGATTTTCTTAGCAAGCTCCCACATAGATCCATATCAAGGAATGTCTCATTTACGAAACTTTGTCTCATTTAAGAATAAAACACGGATCTTTGAAATTTTTATCAGCCACTTCAGATGGTTGCTCCTCTCTGTAGATCTGTAAATTTGCCTGGCACACACAGTCGGGTCAATAGGCCTATTAACATTTCCCGCTTCATCGCCTCGTGTTGGTTCTTAGAGAGACAAATGGCACTACGTCTGCAGTGCATCAATATTGTTCTCTACTCACATTTTTCATTTTCACATTGTATTTGTATTTTTAAGTTAGTCAATTTGTATTTATAATACAGCCGGGGCGCCCCACACATTGCCTAACATTTTTGAATTGCACAGCAGTATTGATGACATGTAATTAATGAGACATATATACATACAAAGATAAACTGGATTTATTTTACGTTGAACGTCATAACAGCATAAAATCCTCTACAGTTTGTTATTAGAATAAACCTTCTTGGATTTGGGATGAAAAAGTGTCCGTTGTTTTATTCAGAATAATACAGAATGCTTTAAGCGATGTAAGAGGTGCAAGATTTTTCTTTTCATGCATTGTTTCATAGCATTGTTTCGCTATATTAGTAAAATTAGTAGTGGAGTTCTTTTCTTTTGCTTCATTTAATTTTCGAGCACAGCTATGATGTGTGTGCTTCATTGCGTATATCTGAGTGTCTAAATCAAGGGTCAAATGATTTTAATGCTTGTAGCCACTAGGGGGCCCCAAGCTTGCGGGGCCCTACGCATTTGCATGGTTTGTGTGGTGGTTACCAACGCTACTGAATACGGTCCATCTTAATTATTAAAAGAAATGAAAAGTCTGTAATTATTTGTTTAATGTCACTTCATTTCAAACCCGTATGTATAAAACCAAACAACATTGAACCCCATTGACATTTTTCTAAATATCTTCTTTGGTGTTCCACAGAAGAACGAGTCACATACAGGCTTTGAATGACATGGGGTTGTGTAAATGATTTCACAATTTAGTTTTTGAGTAAAATGTCCCTTTATAAGTTCTTCACCAAAAGAGTTTGATCATAACAGCTGCCAGCCTCACTAAGATTGAGCGTAGCTACGGTTGGAACAAAGAATTTCAGCGTGCCATCGTGTCAGTGCCACAGCATACCCTTCCCTTGCCAATCCTCCCCTGCGGTGCGCGTGAAACCCAGAATCGCCAATCACGCTTGATTGAATCAGCATTCGATGAGCTACACGATGAGAGAACATGCAAGACGCAGCCGATGTTATTCGATTCTTTAACAGAGCAGCAAATCCCGTTATGCCACTTTTCTGGCTCTCGTGGGAATTGGCGTTTGCGATTGAAACCATGAGTGATTTGATATTTGGAGGTGTCGAGACAGTTATCTCTGAATAGCTGCTGCGATCGTGCCAGGCTGGCGCTCTCAGGCTCTTATAAAAATCAATCAGGGTTTCAGAAAAGCATCATCCATCAAACGTTGCGCGATCAGACTTATCATTAGCGGCATTATTGAACCGTATTACAATCTATGTTTGTCAAATGTCAATGACGTTTGAATAACGCACGATCCACGCTGGTTTGATCTACGATGTAATTTCATATAAGGCAGCGTATGATAAAATGCTCTGTTGTTGATGTTAAAAGGAAAAAGTTTGATTTCGACTGCAGGTTAGGAATGAATGCTACATTGGATACTTAACACGGCCGTCGTAAAACTCTTCAGCTGGAAGTGCGAGATCTATTCCATTAAAGTTTCATGGCTTTCTGTTATGGGTAATCGCCAGGGATATAAAGATCCCATGAAGAACGTCCACCAATCTCCATCCTACATTTCCAGTGGTGTTACTATCTCGCTTTTTTTCCCGACCCTTAAACCATCTCTCTTCTTAAAAATACATTTACACAAGAATAAAACAACAATCTATCGATCAAGTCATCAACCTGTAGATCCGTCTGCAAAAACTGTCTTGTCAGGCCAAATGTGCCGTTTTTTCTGATATTCTTTCTCATACTCCACTTGAACATGTATAGACAATTACAATGGTGAATGTTACCAGAGATGGTGCCATCAAAATATTTGGTCAAGCATCCCAGTTAGCTCGACATAGCACTTATATTAACCAAAAATGTGACTTTGGGGCCGGGCTTACCACAAAAATTGGTTCTTTGTGGTTTATTGGGATGATTTTTCTGCTATATAGAAGATGTATAGAAGAACCTGTTCTGCCTCTGTATGATTCTTCAGTCGTTTATACTTGCCAATGGTAGAAACACGTTTAGTGATCTATCTGAAATACACTAACAGCATAGTCCAACACCAAAGCAGACATGGTTTAAAACAAATATCCGGCAAGCATAAAGCCAGAAATCACACAACATCTAAGATAACTTTCTTATAGTCTGAGAAAACAAAACACTGGGTTTTAACGAATGTGTGTTTTATAGAGACTATGAAAACAACCCACATACACATCTAACATCTACACATCTACAGACCCTCAAAAAACCTTTTATAACAGAGCTGTTGATCATAATGAAAAATGAAGGGAGAGCGTGATTTTTTTTGATGGATCAAAAGGTTATGGGGGCTGAACGGAGAAAAATACGACAAAACTATTTGACATTGCCTCCACGCATTTGCGAAGATTTATGGTTGCGTTATGGCCATCGTAAATTCGAGGGGACAGTCAAACTGTGAACAAACAAATGCGCTTTGGCTAAAGTGGCTGTTTGAAGTCCATTAAAGTCATGGTATTGACATGTTTACGGTCGGACGTAAGAAATCTTCACAGCAGAGAGAACACTTCACATTATGGATGTACTTTCCATCTTTATAAACATGGGACGTGCAGTTGCATTAATAATAAAGGCTTGTTGTTTGAATAATATTGATTTATGGATGACAAGATCTGGATTGTGGATTTTAATGTAATAGTACAAGTGCAAGTTAGAAGGGACATTCCTTCATTTTTTATATTCATATTAATATTAAATATTAATATAATCATGGTTACATATTTTAAGAACTTCATTATTATAATTATCATTACTATTAATAAACCTTATTATAAGGTTACATTTGTTTCCATACCATCAGCTATATTAGTTTATTATTAGCTATTTTTAGTGTACGGCAATAATAATAATATTTATTATTATTGTTGTTTTTTTACATGAACTAACAAACAGAACAATATTTGGTTACACTTTCCTTGAAGCATGTATGTATAATGCATTATAAAGAGTTATTAAAGGATAAAATGCATTATAATTCTTCATAATGTGTGATGTAAGGCATTATATGCAGTTGTAAAGAATTAGTACTCATTTAAAATGTGTAGTGTAACAATGCAGTGTTATAATGTAAAATGTTCATTACAATGCTTTAAAACTACTTTTATAATGCATTATACACACATGCTTCAAGGAAAGTGTTACCAAATATTTTATTAATGTTATCAATTTTATGAGAACCCAGAAATATTATACATAACTAACATTTTTGTTTTACCTTTTCCAAAGCTTTTGATTTTACTCGCGGTGTGAGATTATGGAAATAAACTCATAACGTAAAATGTTATTTTGTAGGTAGATTTTCACGTCCTGTGGCTTTCTTTCTGGTCCAATGCTCCGTTGTTTTTGTAATTTTTGAGGAAAACCAGCACATCAAAAGGCACAGCCTGTCCTGTGGTGGCCAGGTTTGACAAGCTCGTTTGAAGCACCTAAATGAGCGGATATCAGGACACTGCACTTTGAAGTCATAAAAACACTAATGACCCATTGCATGCTTTTAGCTTTTAAACCAAACCCCGGAGTACCATCCAAATACCACAGCCACGCAAAAACACAAAGCAGTAACCGCCTCTAGCAATCATAAGGACGCTTATTAGCTTTAAACCATTGATCTGACAAGTGCAGGCATTAAATTGGGGATGCAAATAAATATTACTGCACCTACTGGAATGATATTAGCACATGCTTTGAATGCAAAGTAGAATATCCCCCAAAAAATATGTTCATGCTTTTTTAAGCAACGTTAAGAGATATCATTTAATGTGTTTATATTCATATGTGGTTGAAAAGTGAATAATAAGTTACTTTACATTTACATTACATTTATTAATTTGGCAAACGCTTTCATCCAAGGCGACTTACAAGAAGGAGAGCATATCAACATTTTGTCAACACGCTAAACAGCACCGTTAGTTTACAAGGCCATGCTACTAGAGGAGTAAAGCTGGCGTAAGCAAAGGAATGAACAACAATATGCAGTATATATATATATTTATTTATTTATTTTGGACGTACAGACAGACAGTACATTTTTGGTTAGTCAAATAAAGCATGCAGGAGATGGTGGTCTAGTGGGTTAAACCACTGAACTGGTAAATCAAAGGTTGCTGGTTCGATCCCGGCATCCACCACCAGAGTGTCCTTGAGCAAGACACTTTACTCTATGTTGCTCCAGGGGGATTGTCGCTGTAATAAGTGCACTGTAAGTCGCTTTGGATAAAAGCGTCTGCAAAATGACTAAATGTAAATGTAATGTAATAAATGCGGAACACGTATGTTTTCAGCTCTTTTTTGAAAGTTGTGAAGAATGCTCTAGTTTGGGTGGAGAGTCACCACATGAAAATAAACTTGCTGTGGAAAGCACAACCAAGTATCGAGACGACATTTTTTTTAAAGATATCAAAAACACATTGATTTAACAAAGCACTCGCCAAAGCTACTGGCTTATCATCACAGCAAATCAAATAGACTCACTGCTTCACGCCAAGCATCTCATGTCGCAGTCTCCTATTCAGAGACAAATTTGCATAATCTAACAACTTTGCTTGGATTGGTCACAGCTTTTTATTCCATAATGCAATATCTGGTTTCTCTGAAAAACAAATCAAGTTGTAAAAGATAGGCAGAAAAGAATATCCTTAGAGGATAAAATTTCTCAAGTATTATATAAAACCTACATTAGTTATTCCATAACATGCATGTATTTATTCATTCAGTGTGCGATTCCCATGTATACAGATATTAGACTTCCAAACATGTGCAAGTTTAAATTTTGCATCGTGTATGCGAATCGTGTTTTGTGCATTGTGGGCGTCATTCTCAGGGCTTCCACGAGAGGCGCTATTGCGCAAATTAGTATTTTTGGGCTAGCAATGATTATGTTCCTTCAGGTAAACTACAATTGTGGCTAAAGAACAGGTTTAGAAAAACCTTGCTAAGTAAATTACTTGAAACACATTAGATTCATTTTCACACCAAGTCCATTGCAATGGTCAACAATGGGGCAGCTGCAATCTCCCTGCGCTTCTGCCCTCAAATGGATAACAGTAATACGAGCAATAACAGGAATTCGAAGGATATTTACAAAACGATCCCATCAATGGTTTGGCTATCCAGCCAACGTAATCATACCAAAAAACAGGAATGAGACCAAGTATCGAGCCATTGAACTTCTCCATCTCTTATTACACGCTTCACAGCTGGAGCACAAACCCTCCAACCTCCTTTGAAATAAACCCGGGGAGAAGGATGGTCAATCAAGTGTGTGTCGGAAGGAAGACAAGGTGACTAATACCAAGATGGGAACAGAGTCGTTTTGTAGAAGATGGGACTTATCTCTCCGGCCACGGGATGAGATTGGCACTGCTATTGTCGCTGGGGATTTAACTCAACTGACCGAAGCCGCTTTTATCCCAGTAAATTCCCCTGTAGGTTTAAGAACACGCTGGCCGGTCTTACGTAAGATGAGGGTTCAGAACTCACAGAGGGACCACAATGGCATAACAGGCGAATCCATGAGGTCAGCTTTTGATATATGGGACTCAAACTTTACACTGAACATCAAGTGGCGAGCCAACACAGTAGAAAATGCACACAGATCAACAAATGAAGCATAAGTCTATTTTTATTTTTATTTTATAAAACACATTATCAAATCCCATATTTCTATACAGAAAATATGCAGTATCACAAACATGCTGTATTTTCGCTTTGGAGGTTCAAGAGACGATAACACAGAATCGCAGACAGCTAAATATTACAGGTTCAACTTTTTATTGATTCACATGCGCAGCGGATCGAAGGCTGTGCTGATTAAAATGAAATATAAAGTAGACAGATGATGATGTGTTGCTTAAGGCGGGTTATATTGAACTAAAATACTTCATGCCGGTAACAAGTGTACCTCATGTTGCAAGATTTATTACAGATTAAAGACAATTTACAGTCATACGGCTTCCCTTACAGCCTTAAATGAATGTTTTATACACACCAACGCTACACATGGCTCATTTTAGGTTGCCTTAGCTCAGTTGGTAGGGCATTGTGTTAGCAGCCCAAAACTCGTGAGTTCGATTCACAGGGAAGACATAAAATATATGTATACGCTGTAAATCGCATTGGATTGAGCATTAGACAAATTCGTACTGAATTAAAGTGGACTCAGTCATCTTAGGTCTCAGGCTATGCTGGTTGCCAGAAAGTCATTCTTGTAATCTAATACACAGGGAAAGGAAATTAATATGATACATGGACTTAAAATGGTATCTAAGGGTGACAGATTTATGTACAGTTTTAAAAATGAATTGAAAACATTCCAAGAGCCATCAATAATTAGCCAGAGCGATCGCCCCCGAGTGTTGATGAAAGTGTCCTTTACTTATGAGTTCACATGTCTAAAAATAACATGTTTTCAGATCAGAGGTGACGGATAGGATCTGGCAAACACTTCACAGCGGACACATTCTGCAAATGCCAGCAGACAAGTAGCTAACTTGAGGCAAATCAAAAGTTATCTAAGCAACTCTGATCCAATCTCAAAGATAGCGGCAATATCTCGACTCGACTTATTCTCAGTTAAGAGAAAATGTTCAAATTAAAAATGCAGCCTCATTTTTTATAGACGGATAATATCTTTTTTTAAAGTGCATCCGTGCTGAAAATGTAATCTTGGACAAGATGATCGAACAGACAAAAGTATGCTCCAGAACTTTGCAAACTTGCTCCACTTAGTCCTCCAGCTAAGATCCTTCAGGTCAACTAGTTTGTAGTCTGTTGCCTACCTTAACCAGTTTATCATGGAGCTATACTGTAGATTTGGTCTTAAAGGGACAGTTCACCCAAAAATGAAAATTCTGTCTTCGTTTACTCAGTGTTGTTTTAAATCTGTATGCATTTCATTCTTCTGATGAACACCGAAAACGAAATTTGGAAGAATGCTTGTACACAAGTTGCCTAAAACGTTCAATAGAAAGATGTTATTTAAGAACCCTTTATGGTTCCACAAAGAACCAATTCAGTCAAAGGTTCTTTAAACTACCATCTCTTTCTTACCTTTTTATAACCTGAAGAACTTTTTTTCTCTACAAGTAACCTATTATGGAACAGAACGATTATTCAGATGTTACAGGTTCTTTATGGAACCATTTAGACCAAAAAATGGTTATTCTATGGCATATTGAAGCACCTTAATTTTTAAAAGTGCAACCAAACAGTTCTTCACGACCATAACCTCCGAAATGAAACTTTTTATTTAACATCTGAATCTCTCCAGTCCCCGTTTTTACAGTATATGAAATAAGAGCTGCCAAAATTCACCTTCATTATTTTTTTTTGGGGGGGGGCTGTTCCATTAAAGGTGCCACGAGCTTTAAAAGTAGGTCCTCGACTGTTGAGATGTGGCAGGCTCATAAAGCAATACGTAACCCGGTGTTAATTACTGCCAAACTCTGACAAGCAGTTTTTCAACTTCAGTGGTTTTACGCAACACAATTAAAATGAAACAGTGTAAGCTGCAGTTCGTTCAACAGCACAGGCCTGTGTTCCATCTGATAATATAATGAAAAATGCACAGTGTATTTTGGCTGTTTATAAACTTCTTCACAACTCCTTCCTGGTGGAACATTCTTCCCATCTCAGTCCGGTCAACCTCATATCTCAGAACTAGTGGTGGGCCGTTAACGGCGTTAACTGCGTTAACGCAGTGAAATTATTATCGCGCGTTAAAAAAATTGTCGCCGTTAATCTATTCTCAAAGTTGGGTTGGGAGCTGGGTCTATACTACGCAAGCTATGATGATTTTCACCTTGATATTTTAGCGCGGATGTATACCAGCTTAACTGCACTGTACGGGGCGAGAACGAGATTTTTCAACTCGCGTGATTCGCATCATTCGCGGAAGCGGAAGCAGAAGCCGCCTCATCATCTCATAACCAGGGCTTCATTCGCGCGATTCGCGCAGCAAGTAGGTCTATTGGCTCTTTGCATTAACATATAAATCACTCGCGCTTGACACGCCATTCGCGTTTAGTCTGAACACAACATAACGTTACTGTGAAATTACCGCATCAAACGTGACGTGCTAACATGGATGCAGCTGTGAAGCTGCCGGGTTTGCTTCAGGGAATATTAATTTTTAAGAAGCTTCCCAATAGAAACATTGACAAGACTAAGGTTGTTTGCACCTTGTGCAATGCGGAATTGGTTTAAAAAAAACACTTTCTCTCAACAGGTAGTGGTCTAGCTTTAGTTAAAATCAGTAACTTTGTATTGAGATCTAATGTATTATGGCTCCTGTATGACATATCGCTTGTTGCTCCCTCACTCTTTGTAAGTCGCTTTGGATAAAAGCGTCAGCTAAATGACTAAATGTAAATGTACTGTAGGAGCTCTTCCAGTCTCAAGTACCACCTAAACGCAAAGAATCCCTTAGCTAATGCGGAAGTAAACACAAGTTCATTTTCCATCCATCCATTTTCTACCGCTCATCCGAACTACCTCGGGTCACGGGGAGCCTGCGCCTATCTCAGGAGTCACAAGTTCATTTTATTGAACATAATTTAATTTTCATCACCAATTATCATAGTAGAACAGCTTTCTCAAGCAGTTTGTGATGCATTTTGGAAACAGGAGATGAGCCCCTGGTCTAATGCGCCACCTGGCTTTAGACACCCGTTCTCAAAGACTTACTTTTAGTCATTATTTGGGTAGCACACATTCTGAATGCCTTCGGCAGAATTCAATTGAGCCATTTTAATCTAGATTAATCTTGGAATTAATCTAGATTAATCTAGATTAAAAAAATTAATCTATGCCCACCACTACTCAGAACATTCAAAGTTACTTAAAACCCATCTCTTCTGTTAATACTTGACAGACAAATGAGAAAAAAAGAAGAAAAAGCCCCTAACCCTCTCTTTCTCTCAACAGGTAGTGGTCTAGCTTTTGCTGAAGTAACTTTGTATTGGCATCTATTGTATTATTGCTCTTGTATTGCTCAATTATTGCTCCCTAAACTCTTTGTAAGTCGCTTTGGATAAAAGCATCTTCTAAATGACTAAATGTAAATTTATAAAAGCATTAATCCACATTATACTCCCTTAAATATAACAGCATTACTTAAACATCAAAGTGCTGCAGATCTCCATGGCAACCGGATGGAAAAGGAGAGATTATGATTCCGAGAGTCACCCGCTGTGAACATCACGCTATAAGAAGTGGAAGCTTAAATATGAATGAAGGAATGAGATATGAACAGAAGTTCAGACAGAGATTACCAAAAATCAGTGTAGAAATATGTGCTAACTACACTCAGACTGTGGCCCTCAGAAGTCAGCATTTTACTGGATTATGAATCAAAACAAGTCTTTTAATATATTTGACTAAATACAATTGTCTACATCAATAGGAAAGATCTCCACAATTATTATTTATTTACAAATGATTTATTCTTTGGTCATTTTTATACTTGAATGAAGAGAGAACAAACACAAACAAGATCTCTTTGACTTCTCAATCATTTCTCAATGAGAGAGATGGAATTAGCAGTAGAGAATGAAACTTTCGTTCTTGCAAAGAATTTTCGGAGAAATTTCTAAGAACAAAAAATCATTTTTTAACATAAAAAAGCAACGTCTGCAATATCTTTTTAAGTTCAGGTACAGTCACAGACTGAACTCGATTTGTAAAGGATTTTTATTTTGCATACTGCGTTCTTTACTCTTAACAGATCTGCAGATGTGCAAGATTTCATTGCTCAGGCCTGAGGGTGAGATTCAGCCATGCGTCTGAGATAAATAAGAGGGTCTGAGAGAAATTCACTCCCGTTTGCTCTAAGTGGATCCAATGAGGCATGGACTGTGAAATGGATTGAGCAAGTCCTGTGCTGGCGCCATTGCCACAGCGTCGCAGTGGATGAAAAGAAAAAAGCAATGAGAAAACAATAACAAGTCTTATCATTGTGCTACAGTTATGAAAGCAGTCTTGCTAAAACCGGCCTGAGCTTGTCGCTAGTTCAGCTTCCAGTCAAGATGATTAACATACAGTATAAAAGAAATGACTCGGTGGTGGGAGACTGGTGACATACTTTGTCGTGAAAACTCTTATCTTATATAGCTTATATGCTTATATGAGAAAAATCACCAGACAAGTGGAAGTTATTGCAGAGGACCTTGTCTCCGAACAAAAAAAGCGTACAGTTTCTGTCTTTTTTCTATCGCACTTGATGAAAGTTCTGACATCACACGCACTGCTCTGTTGATTTTTGTCAGAGGAATAAACGAAAAATGTTGAAATGACAGAGGAACTCCTCGGGATGGAATCAATGATGGGAACGACCAGGCCGTGGATTTCAGGGTTGCTGCACACTTCGTAAAAACATCTTTTCCTTTTATTCTCATCTAGGTTTATTCTGTACCAACATGAAGTAGGGTGACCACCCGTCCCGCGTAGCGCGTGCGCGCACAGCGTTTGAAGCCCAATTCATGCGTCCCGCAAATTGAGACCGTGTAACGCATAATCAATACTTGCTCAAAAAAAAGTTGGTCGCTCTATATCCTCGAGCCCCAGACAACCAAACGAACATTACTTGACAGTTCAGCACGCTACTGTTGCCACACCCACCCCTCAGTTGAACTGCTGACTAGGTTGTTCCGTTGTTGTCGTCATGACAGCGCGCACACGTGCACACAGTAAGAAGGAACTTTTAGATGCGCGCTCCAATTTGAAAAATGGAGAAAGACACGGAGTCTGAGCCAGGGCCGATTCTAGGTTTTCAACATTAGGGGGGGCTCAGCCTCCAATGAGGATATATATATAGAGAGAGAGCCACACTCTAATCACCACATATTGTATACGTTACTAAAATAAAGAATTAAGAAAGAATATGCAGAAAAGCATAAATACAAGTTATTGTTATTCAAATGAATATCACATTAATCGGTTAATCTGCAACATTTATATTTCAAAGTGACAACAACAGTCACAAATCCATAAAATAAAATGTCACAATCAACTGCTGAATCATTATTTAGTAAAAATAACTTATGTTTCTCTGCCATTCATTCTGTTTAGCACTAGCGCTGTCACTCTCTCTGCATGACTGTGTGTTCATCTATTACCTCCACAATATGTTTTCAATTAATGATAAAAATACTGAAGCGTCTGAAAAACGACATAGAGCGTCTGTACACTTATTTCCTCAGAACTCAGAACAATGAATAACACTGCCGCACCGGGCTGAACTACAGTAACTCTGTCCGTCCTCTTTACAGAGCTGTCAAAACTACCGTCAACTCTCTATAACTATGGCACATCATCATTAATGACACTTTCTGTGCGCTACAATATCATCTTGATCGTGGAAGTATGCCATCATTGGTGTTTGGTGCTTTCATTTGGCTTGAGGTAAAGTTAGCAAATAGTTAACGAGGGGTGAACGCACATAAAACTTTTAAACAGTGGATGGGAAAGGGTCTTGTATCGCTTCCACATCATATTAAGATGCATTTATAACAAAGAATGGCAAAAATGCAGATGTCATGTTAATGAACACACCTTGTAAAGTTACTCTGCTAATGACGTTAACTCCAATGTGCTACTATGTGAACTGAAGAATGCGCTAAATAACGCAGCCTAACGCCGTTTTCATAATAAGAGTTTTAAAGGGGGCTATAAAGCGATCTCGAATTCTTCTACAGATTACATTACACACAATATTTTAGGGGGGGCTGAGCTAGAACTTTAGGGGGGCTTTAGCTCCCCTAAATAGGGCCTAACAAGGCCACTGGTCTGAGCCATTAATTAAAAAGAGAAGGTGTGGGTACAAGAAAGACTTGGAAAATAAAATAGCTAAAGTAAATCGTAAGTGGAAGTGCATTTGTCAATTCATTGAATGTTCAAAATATTGTGAATCTTTATGTAAAAAAATATTTATTGGGTGGCCTATTCATGAGCATACATCAGCAATTACACATGTTTAGGGGAATAGAGCATTATTAATATACCATGTACGGTGGTATGTGCTAGAAATGGGTAAACCACTATCTGTGAGTCTGTCTGGGAAATGGGGACACCGCCGCGCCAGGCAGTGTCCCAGATTGTCCCTCAGAAACATACCCCTTGTCCCCCCTTTGGCTTATTAGCAGGTGGTCACCCTAACATGAAGTGAAAGTTAAACTACCCATCTGAAAAATTTGTTAGCTTCACAACAAATACATGAAACTACTTTGATTTTTATGACAATCTCACAAAAAACAGAAGTGTAGTATTTATTATGTGAAATACCTGCACCTTTTTTTACTTTACCACGGTAAATATTAAAGCACAGTGCCTTGAAAAAGTATTCCCCCCTTCATTTTATTCACATTTTGTTATTTTGCTGCCTTTTCTTAAACTACTTTGAATTAAATACATCAAATGAATCTACACTCCATGCACAATAATGACAAAACAAAAACAAAAAAACTTTGCAATTCTATAAACAATTTAAAACTGAAAAAAGTATGTTGCATCATACATCAAGAAGCGTACATCATACATCAAGAAGCTAGAAAATGTTGTCAAAGTGGTAGTGAAGCTTGTCAACTTTATACGGGCAAGAGCGCTAACCATTGGCTGCTTAACGAAACGAGGAGAAAAGTGCGCTGGCCAAGTCTTGACAATGTGTTTCACCGTGTCTGTGGACCTAAAAGGTGAGATATCGACGTTCCTTAGTTTGGTTGGTAAAATTGACGACTTTCCCAAATTACAATACACCGACTGGCTGGCCGACCTGGCGTTCGGTGTCGACACACTGACGTTTCACAGACTTTCCAAAACTGAGACTTCACAAACTTTGCAAAAATTGAGATTGAGCTTGAACATGTCTCACGCCCCTTTTGACAGTGAGAATGCACCACCAGACACACAACTGGAACTCATAGACATCCAGTGTGACAATACTTTGATGGAGAAGTTTCAGACAGCACCAATTGACCATTTTTTTGCTTCACTGTATGAAAAAAATCCCAAACATCAAAAAACTTGCCCAAATAAATGCTTGTTTTATTTGGATCCACATATGTGTGTGAACAAACATACTCAGTCATGAACTACAACAGATCCCACCGCAGATGAACTTTAACAAACAGCCATGTGTCAGCTATCCGGAGGATCTCAACATCACAGATCACTCCAGACTTTGACACTCTTGTAAGGAGAGGGGACCAGGTTCATTGCTCACATTTGCGCTCTAATTGTCTTTCCAAGCCATGGCTATGAAAAAGGTTCTCCCTCAGTATTTATCAGGCATAGATTTGTGATGACTGATATGTACATAGTAATAGCATTGCACATGCAATTATATCTGTTGAAAATTTGACTCAATAATAGACATTAAAGAGCACGTTGCCCGCGATCCCATTTTTCAACCTTAGTTAGTGTGTAATGTTGCTATTAGAGCATAAATAATACCCGCAAAAATGATAAAGCTCAAAGTTTAGTGCCAAGCAAGATATTGTCTTTAACAGAATGCGGTTTTCAAGGAGAGAACGGCTTGATAGGAGAACGGCTTGATAGGACTACAGCCATCTACTTCCTGTTCGAAGACACATTCTGAGATAAACAACTGTCAAATAACAGCTTCCATGACTTTAACATCGGCTGTGAAAGCTGTTCTGTGTAATACACTGATATTGTGTCTGTGTGCGCATACCTCTAAAATACTTCTATGAAACATCCATTAAAGTCCTGCTTGCAATGTCTCCTGGTCAATCTGCTTGTTTTATTATCCAACTCGGGTGCAATATAAAAAGGCAAAACTAATACTTCTGCTATTAGTGATAAAATAACAGGTCTAAGACCATTCGGTCAGCTGTCATTCCCCTCACCATAGATATTGGGGGGGGATCTGAAACAAAAATTGACGTTTGCTCATGCACTAATAGTCCTCCGTTACACTTCGATCGACCCGCATGTTTTTAACTAATAAACTGAAATTGATGTCATTATAACTGTCGCTAAAAGCCAAAGTTTATGAATACATGTCAAACACAACAGCCTGAGAAGTAGAAGCTAATCAAGAAAGACCTGATCAGCTTTACCAAACAGAGCATTTCGGAAGGCTGGACTTTATATATACCAAAATAAATCCAGTCGTTTTGTTAGAAGTGGGACAGCGATGAACAATAGACTTAAAATATGTAAAATATAAAGCGTTTTTTGAAATCAGAAACATGAACATCCAATGTTTAACACCCCCCAAAAAAATCAAAGCCTCTAAAACAGCCAAAGACTGGCTCCTAAAAATAGGAATTGTTGTTTGATGTGTTAATGTGACAAATGTTTCTGTCACATAATATATTTTCCATGTATACCTCCAGTGTAAATTAAAGTTCTATTATCAAGGATTTCATATGTGGACCTTCAATTGGTTAGCAAAACTTAATGTTGCGCTTTGGTCTAAAAGTTTGCCCACCTCTGGCTTCGCAAAAAAATTATGCAAATTAGTAAAATAAGCGAAGACGACACAAGTTTATACAAGCAGCACACTGGTTCCAGATAAACAGTGATGCTCAAAACCGCTCTGATACACCACTTATACAACAACAACATATCTTGGTTCTGACAAACAGCAAAACCAATCTTCGTCACATACGAATCAAAGCAACCTCCTCAGGGGTAATTATTAGACAATCTTGCTCTCCAACGTCTCTCTGCTTGAAAAGCCTTCGCCCTTCCGCGGGTGCAAGGGTCTGCTGGAAAGTCTTTATAATAAGGCAGGTCCTAGCTCCTGCCTGACCTTTGTCCATCTTTTTATACTTAAAATCCACAGATCCTTTACTTTTATGTAATAAATAAGGTATCACTCTTTGCCCTCTTGCTCTCTTCCCCCTTTCCCTGTTTGTATTAGTACTCGGCCCCACTTTGAAAAAATACTAACCTTGCCTTTAACCAGCGGATTGTTAATTACATTGTGTCCAACCAAAGTCATTTCCAATAAGTTACTTGCAATTAACATTTAAATTGTGCATGGCATTTCCACATGCGGGTTCCACATAACTATTCAAAGATACTTCCTACCTGCCTTGTTCTCTCATCACGGTCGCCCTTCCATCTGGCTTTTGTCGGTCAGCAGAACCGAGATGCCTTGTTTCATTTCAGACTATTCACAAACACACATCCCAGTTCACTCCGTGAGTCATTCAACATGGAACACGTTTTTTTTAGTGACAGGTGTATTCCTTCAAAAAGCTTGTCCAATTTACAGTTTGCATAATGTTGCCGTTCGTGCTACAGTCAATCTCTGAAGCGAGCCAAAAGCAGTCATATAAACGTATGAATCAGGCATGAATATATTTTATTCAAACGAACAAGAAAACCGGTATTTGTCAGTAAATTATGACTCATGTGCTTTTCCTGCTTGTTGGATTGAAACATTGCTTTTCTCAGTAGTCTAGAAAAAACAGAGTCAAGGTTATTGACATATGCTTATTAGACTCCAAGAACCCAGCTAAACCCATTTCTGTACCTCTCAACCTCAAAGAACTCATGAACTGGTGTGTTTGCCTCCACATATTGCAAAGAATTAAAGTCTGGGTCACTTTAGATATTTTCTTGTGGATAAGTCAACACCTCTTTCGTTTATGCATTCCAAACATATCGCGCAGGGCCTCCCAAACAGAGATGAGGTGTTGAAGTCAGGGCATGAAGTGACTTTTGCTTAGAAATAATAAAGAATTTTCCTTCTGGAGTTCATCAGAAGGCACCCAAAGGCAAACCTTGCGGTGAGCGGTGCATTGAGGTTTATTCGCAAAGCTGGGGTCAAGGAAGCAAAATAAGACCCACATTTTCAAAACTTGACAGATTATTCGCATCCACAAGTTTGCAAGAAAGAGTCCGAGCATTCTGATAGAAGAAACACCAGCAAAACGTCTGAGTGACTGAAGCTAAAATAAAAGACCGAAATTCTAAGAACTGAGAAGTTCTTCAGACTTCAGTGATTTTATCTTCAAACCGAATCAATCATAAAGACTCGGTGACCATAAAAGAGAACATAAGTGCCCTTATGTCAGCACAGGGAGATAACCGAGCACTTGCGGTGATGCCGCCTCTTTTGAAGGTTTCAGCATTTGTGTCATTTAAAGGGCATAGAGGACTGGGTCTGCGGGAGCCAACATTGACAGCTGGGGTCTCCAAGGTGCCAATACCTCTTACAAGGTCAACGGAACCTGGCCAGCACTCCTGAACGCCAGAGACGTGTAGCCTTGGCCAACAATCTGCAGCCCGGTCTGCCTGACAGCAGTGTACAGTTCATTGATTAGTGATGTAGTTAAAACGACACAAGCCACGCCCCCACTCATTAACACCTGATGAATGATTAACATGATGAATAGATGCTACTGTAGTCTGTAAGGGAGTATGGATTCTGTGTTAACAGGGGTCGGGACCACAGTGAACCATGCACAGGCTATACCTTGGAAATAATAAAAGCCTGACAACACCTCTGTGCAACCCGCAAACGCTTCAGGTGCCTTTGAAGAATAACGTGAAATGACCCAGACCAACTCTAAAGAAAAAATCAATCAATAAGACACAAAAACAGCTAACAAGCCAGGAAGAGTTCAAATGTGTATAGTTCTTCAATACTCCAAGATTGAAAGTTGCACTCTCAAATTGTGGGGTGTTTGTGGACAATAGAACATGCAAGAAGCGATCACGTTTACGACTGTCATTGACAAATGATATTTGAATGCTATGACACAGATCTCAATTTTGAGCGAATAAAGTAAAAAAAACATCCTGAAAGAATTCTTCACCGAGTTCAGACTGAATAGATTCGCAGACGCTAACAATGCAGAAACAATGCACTGCATACTCCTTTAAACGGGGGATAAAAAATTTCATCAATCTTTTAGAACAAGGATTTTATGGGAACATAAAGTTCAAAATGACCTTTTTGTGATGGCTAAAACGGCCTCGCGGGGAATTCTCACTGTGTTCGAGGAAAATGAGGATTGGCTTTAACATTCGGGACACTCAGTACGAATCAGATAAAAAAATCTCCTGTGATCGCAACCCATGAGGTGTCCCGGAATAAGCATCATAAAACAAGTTTGAGGACAGGAACAAATCTATTTATCTACAAATCTACACAAAACGTATTCAAATGTCTGGTCATCTATTTTTTTTTATTAAAAAGAGTCAACACAATTGAGTTTTTCCAAGTTTATTGATACATATGCTTTAACTAAGCCATTAAAATATCTCTAAATAGTTCTTTCTACTATCGTTTTTTTTTTCTGAACACCACCCTAGTGAAAAATAAATATCATTTGAAATAAAATAAATTATTATTAAGTCCATAAATGTTTTGCAGTATACTCATCATGATTTTTTGTAACTAATTATGTACATAATTTGTTAAGTACTTAAATTATGAAACATCCACAAGAACAAAATAGTGTAGTATACTTTTAGCATACTCTATGGTGTTTCCTATAATATTTGCAGTATATTTACATTTACGCATTTGGGAGAAGCTTTTATCCAAAGCCACTTCTATTGCATTGTATTATACATTTGAAATGAATGTATAATTTCATATACATTTGTAAGATCACATAGATCATCTGATCTTTCTGCAGTGTAAATCAAAATGTTTTTCAAAGTACCAGGCTTAGCCAACACAAACTCATAGCAATGTGTAGCCGTTTAACATTGATGTCAAGTAATGAGGCTTCATTATTGCTTTCTAAGAAGTATGTCGAAGACTATTTTATTTTTAGTCTCATTTCACCATACTTTAGAAATGATACAAGGGTGATAAATAAGGGCTATCACACTGGGTAGTACTCGGGCGATCCCAGCAGAGCTATTTTTTTCTTTGGGCCACTTTCCTGGTTGCACTCGCCCCAGTGGAACTCCCAATGACGTCATTGTTGTTTGATGGAACATGGACAATTCAAATCTGATTCAAAGATGTATGAAGAATGGCTAAGAGACGAAACCTGCTGAAACGACATGCAGTGCTACATATCACGGTGGCTAAGAAAAAACACTAAAAGGATCAGACAAAGGCAACAGGTGCTAACATTATCCAATGGTTATATAAACTCTGTACTGTCCCATTAAGTGCACAAATACTTTGAGGCCCCTGTATGTTTCCACACCGAAGGAGCCAGGGAAATGAGTCATAAAAGCTGCCACATTAGCGCTTAACCCCAATGCCGAATCTGTCTGATCACTGGAACAAAATACTCCTTTGGCCTTACACCAGACCCTCGCAATGACAGTGATGTATACCGAGCGTCAAAAAAACACTGCATCAGTGACTTTCTACAGAGAACGAAGGCGGCAGCAAACCGCAAGCCCGTGACAAACAAAACAGATCTGAGCCATGGCCGAGAGCTTTAGAAGGGTTTGTCAGCAATAACTAGAACGGCAGATAATGTGAATCCAAACAAACGCTTGTTCTGATGAAATGTGCAAATGACGATAAAATTGCTTCTCTTTCGGTTGCAAATAAGGACAATTGAGCATGAAATAATGTCAGTTTGTGTATGAATCTGCGGATGGTTTGATTGGTGGATTTTTTGCGGAGGTAAATAACATTTATATTGCGGCAGATGGTCTCAAAGCAAATAATAGAAGGCAATAAATGTGCGATAGATGATATTGTTGCCATAACTTGGATTTATCTTTAGCTCCATCTGTTGTTGTAAAAGATGATGTAATATGTTAATGTTAAAAAACGTTCCAGCGTACCATGCAGTCGCGGCAGTTTTTATTAGCTTAAATATCTGATAAGAATAAGAGATAAATAAATAAATGGATGTAACATCTAAGAAATCATTGACTTGAGTGCTCTTCAAAATATCAAATAAGGAAAATTTGCCTGATTTTACCAATATCTGGTTTTCTGAGAGAGAAAAATAAATAAAGCCCTTAACATAAATAAGCTACGGACACATCTGTAATTTTATCACAAGCACTGAATTATTATAATAAAGTAAAACCTCTGTGTGTGTGTAACATCCACCACCATCACGTTAAACTTACTGACAAATGCCTTTGTCACTTAAAGATCATTTTTATGCAAATGTAATCATGCATCTGGTGAAATGATTCTAATTATTATGAAGCTAATTATGGCCCAGTACCTCAGTAAATAGTGCATGACGTTGAGAAATGCCAAGATCATGGCTTTGATCCCTACAGAACACACAAATCAAACGTATACTCTCAGTGCAATGTTTTCAATAATAGCATATAAACTTTGTTGTATGTTGCACATATAGCCCTAAAGTTAAAGTTTGGGTGCAAAAATAGCTGACGATAAGGAGCTTAAATTCTAATATTTAACTGTTTTCTGCTTCAAAGGAGCGATTAGTTTTTAGCAAGTATATAAAAATCAATGTTCGAAACTCCTAACACGATTTGCGGAGCAAAGTTTATACAATAAATAAGCTTATACAATAGATGGTTTCAAAGCAACAACAAAGGAACGTCACTGGTATGTACACTTTTGTGTCCCATCTTTGAAGGGATAGGTCACCCAAAAAGATAATTAAGTCATGAATTACTCACTCTCTCATTGTTCCAAACATGTAAACATCTCTTTGTTTTATTGAACACAAAGAAAGATATTTGAAAAAAAATATTGGGCACCATTACCAAAGTAGAAAAAAATCTTGTTCCAAAATGAGATTTAAAAATGTTCAAAAATCATATTTTTTATTATGTTATCGTGTTTTTATTGTGTTTTATTGAGTAAATTAGCTGCATTTTTGTTTGTTATTATGGCTTAAATTAAAACAAACCAACTGTAGTTTGATTGATATTAACTAAAATGCACAATAAAAAAAACATGATTTTTGAAAACTTTTTAAAACGGAGTATGATTTGGACCCAAAATTTTCAAATATTGTAATTTTATTTGTTCTTTAAAATACAAAAGAATATATTTAGAAGAATTTAGGATAACTGGAGCATCTTTGACCATTTTATGACATGTTTCATAATATTCCGAGCAAGACAGTGCAACCTTTAAGACATTTGCAAGTCAGCTGTGTAACTAAAACAACATCATAACCTGACTAGTTTGAATTTTTAAAACCCTGGCATTGTTTCCACACTGAAAGCATCTTTTCACTTCTGTTGATCCGTTTCTTCACACCAGTATTTTAAACATCGGCCTGTGCAAAATATTTATCAATGAAGTAAAGAGTGGCCTTGGAAGAGACTCATTGGTAGCTTTCAGTTTCTGATTGATTACCGCTACAGCTCTGGAATTAAACCAGCATTGAAATGCAGAGTTGTGTCCTCACTGTCTCAAAGCACACTCTGAACTAAAATAAAAAAACTTTTAATGATGCAAGTCAAGGACACGCCCTCCGTCTTAAAAAGGACTTTGTGGTATATTACGTAAAAGAGAATGCAGACCATCAAAGGAAGAAAACATCTGCACCTCTTTGCTAGGTTCAATTGCTGTTTCAAAGCATTCCATAGATTTCATCCTAAACCCACCAAAACAAATACCAATGAAATCCACTGAATACATTTTTGGCCTCTTTTAATAATTGCGCAATTTGAAAACTGAAAACGAATTACTGTCTGTTTGATTCTGTTCAGTTTACATGGAGTTGAAGAGAAAGACGTTTGCTCAACATTTACTGAGAAATGAAGTGCCACAGGCTTGAGGACCGCTCTATCTTTTACTGTAAATGGTACACAGAGTGCCCCCAGGTGGTGAGAAACATGACTCATATTAATAAAATGTATAATTAAAAAGTAAACATGTAATTATCCTCAAACTGCCTTTATTAAATATGTTTTTTGTCTCGGTCCATCCAAATATGAAAGGAATATTACTTCCATTCAGAGTGTTAAAGGCTGTGATCAGTGTTGGGTAAGTTAATCTGAAAAAGTAATTAATTACTAGTTACTCATTACATATTCAATAGTGTAATTAGATTACTGTCCAAATAACTCTGTCCAAAAAGTATTAAGTTACTCATTACTAATTACTTTCTATATCCTACATCAACCTTGATTAGTTAAGTGATTCAAGAATATACATGAAACGGCTTATTGAATTCATTCAAATAATATTATTAACTGACAAAAGTATTACAAATGTGAGAATTAGACATTAAAGCACAGATTTTAAAGTAAGACTTTGAATTTTGAAGTCAATTACGCTATTGCACAGTTATATATATTTATCAAAGTATTTAGTTTAATTACATCAAAAGTAACTGTAATTAAATTACAGAAAACATATGAGTAATCCCTTACTTTACTTTTTCAAGGGAAAAGTAATTAAAATACAGTAACTAACTACTTAGTAACTAGTTACACCCAACACTGGCTGTGATTGACAATTATGTCAGATGATGCTGATCATTTTCAGTAAGGGTGGTGGATTTTTTTTTTTTTAGTTTGTGATGCCACTGGAACAAATTTATTATAAAGAATCAATATATAAACCACTTATTTGTGACAGTTATTCACATTTACATTTAGGCATTTGGCAGACACTTTTATCCAAAGCAACTTACATTGCTTTATCCTGTACATTTTACATAAGTATTTGCAATCCCCTGGGATCGAAGCCACAACCTTGAACTACAGGAAAGCTTATGAGCAAGACATTGCATATTCCAGTCTCATAAATTGCCTTGGATATTTTAATGCCAAATTCATTAACAATGACTGCCCGACTTTCTTGTCTTGCCATATTTCTAAGACAGGTAAGTTAGGAAAAAAGTAGCACAACTTCAAAAAATGTGCCACAGCATCCATTAAACTGTAGCAAATGAGAGTCTATAGCCAATAAAACATTACATTGCCTTTTCATATACCTTTATACACTATAAAGAAAGGTGTGAACAATAAGTCCTGGCAACATACTGTAGAGTAGCCTATATATTAAGACTAATTCATCAAAATAAGTTAATAAATTTCAACTTGTTACAGCACCTGTTCCGTATCGATGCTTCACTCGGACTGCATAGCAGGACGCTATGGGGAAAACTCCCTTTTCTCTGAAGACTGAAGCTTTATACACAGTGAATACTGCACGGTAGTGATGCGCGGATGGCGGTTAAATCCGCGGGCGCTGCAGATGATCCGCGGGTCGGGTGTGTCGGGTAATAAAAAAATAGATTCTGATTAATTGTGGGTGGGTCGCGGGTCAATAATATCATATACAATATTAACAAAATTTCTCAAAAAATACGAATATATTTTAAACGCATTTTTAATCCGGCGCTAATTTGCATTAATTTAAAAGAAATGCACGCGTGTCTGTTTCTTAAAGCTGGAATGGAGGCTACGACGGCGTCTTAGTGCCACGTTAAAAATAAAAAAAATCCAAGATTTCGAGAATGAATTCGAAATGTTACGAGAATAAAGTCCAGTGTTGGGTGTAACTAGTTACTAAGTAATTAGTTACTGTATTTTAATTACTTTCCCCTTGAAAAAGTAAGTAAGGGATTACTCATATGTTTTCTGTAATTTAATTAGTTAGTTTTGATGTACTTAAACTAAAGACTTTGTGAAATATATCGTGTGCAATAGTGTAATTGACATCAAAATTCAAAGTCTTACTTTAAAATCTGTGCTTTAATGTATAATTCTCACATTTGTTATACTTTGGTCAGTTAATAATATTATTTGAATGAATTAAATAAGCCGTTTCATGTATATTCTTGAATCACTTAACTATCAAGGTTGATGTAGGATATAGAAAGTAATAAGTAATGAGTACCTAAATACTTTTTGGACAGAGTAATTTGGACAGTAATCTAATTACACTATTGAATATGTAATGAGTAACTAGTAATTAATTACTTTTTCAGAGTAGCTTACCCGACACTGATAAAGTCGAAATGTTACGAAAATAAACTTGTAGTGATACGAGGTTTTGGTAAACTGGCGTTAACTTTCCTCTTGTAGCACGGCGGGATTATATTTGTTCCGCATAGTGTCATGCTACGCAGTACGAGTGATGTATCGATAGGGAACGTACTCCATTACTCCATCATCATAGGTCCATTGGTTCAAAGTTTTATTTTGCACTCACCAATGGCTGTACTGTATTCACTGCGTTATTCAAAGCTTCAGTCATCGAAGAAAAAGAGTTTTCCCCATAGCGTCCTGCTCGTAGTACTCATTCTCGTATCTCAGGGAACCGAGGTTATGTTAGTAACAGAGTACGTTTTGGCAAATTTTAGCCAAAATCGAAAACAGTTAAGTGAGCTATTGTGGGCAATTTCATGGAAAAAAAATCAAGGTTTGTAAAAAATACTGATAGCTCAGATGTCAACATTTGGTGGTTCAAACCCCCTTGTGAGGGCTCAAAGGTTTTTAAGCATTTTGCTTATTTTTAATGCATGACTTAGTCAGTGAATTGTCATATTCATAAGGGTCCATATTCCTCATAAAAATGTGTGTGAACATTTTCTTTCCATCAATTTATAAGTTGAGCTGTAAGTTAGGATTTTACAGGACAAGTCAGTTTACCGCTACTGTTCATTAACTTAAGATGTAACATAACCTGCAATTTATGTTTCAAACAGAAAAAGCGTTAGAGATCTTAAACATAGTCCCACCCCTAACCATCATTGACTGCCTTAGAAGACAACCGACTAGACCAGCGGTTCTCAATCCTGGTCCTCGCGACCCACCGCTCTGCATTTTTTGTGTATCTCTCTTGTTTAACACACCTGATTTAAATCTCTAGCTCATTAGAAGAGAGCTTAATGAATGAACCGCGTTCCGATTGAC
Source organism: Triplophysa dalaica (assembly GCF_015846415.1). Lineage (NCBI taxonomy): Eukaryota > Metazoa > Chordata > Actinopteri > Cypriniformes > Nemacheilidae > Triplophysa > Triplophysa dalaica. The sequence goes on from NC_079551.1 coordinate 20,815,529, forward strand.
GTGTTCCCTGAACTGTGTTCATTGCTCTCTACTCCCTGCACACATGAAATCGGCTGACGTTAATTTAAGAACACGAAGAACAAAACTTACTACGGAAGATTGAAGGGTAATTTAACCGTAATTTTGAGATTTGCGCAACATTATCCACATTTCGAACGGGATTTATGGCAGAATTTCTAGTGATGTGTACTTCGCAGGGCTCTTATGGGCGTATTAAACAAACCTCCGAAGCGGTAGGAGAAGCATACAAAATATGCAGAGCAGGGGGTCGCGAGGACAAGGATTGGGAACCGCTGTACTAGACAGTAGACAGCTCACGTTTTATAAAACAAGGCCCATCATTTTGCTTAGCTCTAGGAATATGGATAGTACTCGAAAAGGAGATTGTGTGTCACAGTCCACCTTGATCAGAAGTTAAGTTGTTTTTGAGTCTTTATTACAAACTAAAAATCAAGCTTTCGGAGAAATTTTGACCTTTCTATCAACAGCGTTAAAACCTGCTTCCAGTATAATGTGCGTAACACCATCATGATGTGGAAAGAAATGATGGCACATCCTCTTTCTCTCCATCCTGATTCATTCGGGTCATTTTTAAATGACAGATCAAAGGTTGCTAGGAGACTGCTTGAGTAATGAACTGTTGTCTGGGCCGGAGGCAACTTGAGTGTTAAGATTAAATTAATCCTATTAGTGCCACAGACTGATATAATGATCAACTTCCCAGGTACGATCTCCCCCTCATTTCGCTTTCAAACACGCATGTATTTATGTAGCTCCTTGTGGACACGTTCAATGTCAACAGGGACATTGACTTTCAGAGGAGATGTAGAAAATTTTTGTGCTCTTTGTCTTGTAACTACTTAAGAGGTGGCCAATTCGTAAGAATTTGTACAATCTTATATTTGTACGTTTTAGTACGAGTCACTTTTGTGCCAGTTACATTTGTATTAGGGGAGTGGCTTTAAAACGGCCTTATTTCTCTTCTTCTTTTGTACTTTTTTGTATGTTTCACATTGTACAAGTGTTTACGATTTAGCCACCTCGTAAAAAAGAATTCCTGTGAGATCAGGTTAAATGGATAGTTCACCCAAAAACTAAAATTTGCCGTTTATTTACTCACCCTCAGGCCATCCTAGATGAAGGTAGAACCTTAAAGAAGATTGTTTGGTAAACCCGCAGCACTCTGTTCATCATATAATGGGAGTCTATTTTGTCCGCTGTTCTAAGAGTTCCTAAAGCACATAACTCTAAAAAGTATATTTCAAAAGTTTCGATATTTTAGTAAATTTGAACATTTTTAATAATATTAGCCATAGTGTACAGCATCAACACTCCCTTTCTGCAGGTGGCGCTAAACGTACCAGGTGCTTGCATGCCATTTGCCACCAAATACTAAAAGAAGATTGCGTTTGTGCGCAGAGGCTGCACATTATGTCTAAATTTATTAAAAATGACGTTCAGTTATATAAAAATACCAAACGATTCGCTTCACAAAACATCAACATGTCGCTAGGAGCCGCTTTTTGGAATGATGTGCTTTAGGAGCTCTTAAAAGGTTGACCCCATAGACTCCCCTTATATAAAGCAGACAGGGCTGTGGATTTACAAACAATCTTCTTTGTGGTTCTGCTCAAGAAAAAATGTCACCTACATCTAGGATGGCCTGAGGGTGAGTAAATAAACGACAAATTTGAGTTGAACTATCCCTTTAAGTCTTGAATTTAAGGCTTAATTCAATTTAATCCCCTACACTTATGTCACTTAATGTCCGATCAAAATCGCAACTAAAGTTATCAAAATAAATAAATGCAATTACTTGAATAACATTGTGTCCATCAACGTCGTTATTGGGTCACGTAGAGGAAAACCAACAGTTTCTCATTAAGCTTCATCTCATTTAAAATTAGACTTTAATATGGCGTCTCTAGCTGCTTTTAAGCTTATTAGCAAGTTCTCATTAACAACATGTGACATAACGGAACGCTATATTTTCCTGTAGCGTTGTGTGCGGTTTCAATAGTTCCAGCCCAGAAAAGTGATTTAATTTTAGCGCTGTAGGTGTTTGTGGGGTGTTCTGCTCTGTCACATCGTCGTCCCATCACGGCAGTTTCAAAGGCTTTGCCACCATAGATGCATAATCTGAATGGCTTTACAGTTCCACATGATAAATGGAACGTTAAGAAGGGAAACAGCTGATAGCAACTAGCACAACACGTGATAAGATAAAACAAGAGATCTCGACTCCAGAGAGTTTGCAGCTTTTCATCGCCTTAATGCCTCAGCGTGCTACTCCAGAGAGTTTTCAACTTGCTTATATAAAGTGCTCAGTTAGGGCTTTCTGTTCATTTTTTAACACATGCATTTTAATATATACGTCTATCCAAGGTTGAAACTAACTACATTTTGTAAACAGATGTAAATGAGCCTGTACCTTGAGAAACTAGCTTCAAAGAAGCATTGCTATTCTGTACTCTAAACGTTTAAGATCTCCGAACCAAAGACACAGCCTCCTTCATCTACAGCCAAAGTAATATTTAGGTTACTCAAGGTGACTTTCTCAAACGGAGGTTAAAATTCTCTGTAAACGCACAAACAGATTTTGGTATGACCTGCGATCGATACCAGAGGAGCTTTAAAAATGGATGAGTGTTATGCTTTTGAGGGTGAGGATATTTTGACGGACAGCTTCCTGTGCAATTCATCTTTGTTTGAGCAACTGCTGTTGAACTTATAAGGTTGATTTTCTCATCAAAGAAAGAAAATGAATCAACAATGCATTTTTCATATCATTCACCATGTTGAACTGCGACTGATATTAAGAGACGCAAGAATACACGAATGTTGGGAGTACCACTATGTCTTGTAATATGTACACTGTTTACTTGAAGATCATCCAACGCCTACATGTGAGCTTTTCGATTCCCATTTCTGGAGACGTTCACCCATATTGTTTGTTTGAACACGTAAGAACTCTTGGTGACATTGGTGTCACTGACACTGTTGACGTTCTGGAAAGGTCCTTGAAAAGGATTGTCCTTGTCTCATAAAGTCCCAGAATGAACATCTGGGTAAGGTCATGTGACAATGTGGGAGTTGTGTTGCCATGACAACTTTTCCAAATTGAAATAAAACATTTTTGTATTCAATATTATATATAGTTAATTGTAAAGTACATACGCTTATTCGTTGTAAATTTTAGGAAACGTTTTAAACAATGATTTTATGATAATGATTCATAAGCTGATCTATAAAATCCAATTTATGTAAAACCTCTTGACTTTAACCCTTGTAAAAAAAGGAAGTTATCTGCATTTTTTGTTTTAAACAGATGTCGAAAGTTACGGATTGCTAAAAGGGATACTACTGTCATTATTTACTCGCCTTCGACTTATTTGGATGAATGCTTATAACCAGACAGACTTTGCCACCCATTGACTACCATAGTAGGAAAAAATACAAGGGTAGTCAAAAGTGCCCCAGAACTGTTTGCTGTCCGTCATCCATCAAAATATCTTATTTTATGTTCAACAGAACAAATTTTACATTATATGGTAGTTAATGGGGGCCAGGATATGTTTAGTTACAGGCATTCTTCGAAATATATTTCTGTATTTAACTCGAAGGTGAGTGAATGGCATTTTTGGGTGATTTATCCCTTTAAAGTCACCGTGAAACCGCAATGGACAACTCTCAGTTTTTATTGAACTGGCTTTGACTTATCTGTGCGCCTCAATATTTTTTTTAAATCACATGCCCTCATAATCTTTCATTTAAAGTTCATCTCCTCCCCCCGAACACCAGAGCCATTGAGACTCCGTTGACTCCAAAAGAGAGAGAAAAATTCACAGCAACGATGGTTCATGGAGCCTCTCAATAGTTTCCAGAAGTAAGTAATAATGCATGGAGCTGCGGCTATACAGACTAATTGAGGTACACTTTTAACCAATTAAAAGTCACTAAATAAATAAATAAATAATGAATGAAATAAAGCATTTAAATAAAAAACATATCTTTCTGGAACTATCTGAAAGCTCCATGAATTCTGGAAACGCAAACATTTTTAACTTCCATTGTCGCGACTCTTAAACGCTCTGCTCAAACTGTCATGGCTTGGGGGTGGGGCTATTCAAGACTCCTTTCTCCCCAGGAATGGATTGCCTCATAAGTTTCATGTCAGGATACAGAAAAAACATTTCATGCAGACTAAATCAAACAATACTTTCTGCTTCTTGAAGGCTTGTTTGTTTGCACTTCTGCTGGAAAACAAAATCCTGATCATTTAATTCCAACCCAATATGCTATGGCAATCGATAAAGAACAATTGGCTTTGTGTAAACAACGATAAAAGTTTCCATACAGTGTAGCAGCTGACTCATAAATAGCAAACAATAAGTTTTTGAGTCTGTGAGGAGTCATTGCTGTAAGATATTTTAGGATTAGTTTATTTGAGGACATGACTGCTGGTAGCTGGAGGTAACAGTTTGGGGGCTTATGTAACAAGCAACACAAAATCTCTGACATGAAGGAGGAATTCGTGACGGGTTGAGTCGTGGTGGGGCTCCACGTTCTGGATCACACAATTTCAGAACTTCCATTATTCGAAATATTACGTATTACTTTATTTGAGTGTGACTTTACCCTCTCGTTCATGAGAGGACTGTCCAAAACATTGCCTGTCAAAACTGTATTGATCAGGAGATTTGTTGTCGTTCAGACAAGGTCATCACAAGAGTTTAAAATATCTTTTTACATTATATTTTCAGATAAATAACTTGTAATATTACCAATAAATACATACGTTTGCAATTACATTTTGTGCCGCTTGTGTGAAATGATTTTCTAACGCGGGTCTAACTCTTGCGCATGTAAATCATTTCACCCTTATTGGAAACGAACTTCATCCTTGAGGGGGACAAAATATCTAGAACCCCTGTACGTGATGTCTTCAAATTGAAGATCCATCTGTGCACGGCATGACCACCACGATCCATCAGTCCGAACTTTCCCGGAGCTGCGGTCCAACCCGAATGACTCAAATGGCCTTTTCGTCCAGGGCCTATCCTTTGATGGAGACCGCAACTGCTAGAGCCTCATTATCAACCATGAACTTCATCATGAGCTGACAGAAAATCTCTACGCATCTTCTTTCATTGCCCCAGTCCACGTTCACTCTCTGTCCACCTGCAGAATAATAGAAAAGTCCATCTCCACAATAGCCGAAGCATCTGTAGATCAAGTTCAATTACACAAGTGAACTTCCTACTCTTCAAGCCGCTATTCATCATATTTCTTCCCATTTGTACCATTCTCCAATTACTTCCCTGGCTTCTGTATTTTTTATAAGCCATTTCGTGTGGATGTATTCTTAATTTTCCTCAACTGGCACTTAGAGGAGGCTTTTAATTCCCATCGTTTTAGAACTGCTCGCATATTAATAAAAGTGATTTCGGTAATGTGCGCTTCGCTTGATTTTTCAACTCTGTTTTTTCACGTAATTACACGGCACTTTTATTCACCCCGTGGCCGTCACATCACGAATAGAAACTTGCACTTAAGACTGCATGCCTTTAAGGTCTCAAAAGACGTAAACAGGCTTGCTTTTAAGATTGTGTTTCTTACTAACTGCACACCACAACATTACTGTTGCTAAGTAACGAGTTGCGACAATTGATGCATAGATTCCCCCGTTTGACTCCAGGCTTAAGATAACCAATCATCACTGCCAGACGCACGCCGGTTAGAAATGCAGTTCGACTTGTGATGTAATGATGATGTTTATAGAAATATTCTTTTAAAGGTTGGTCACAGTTTTCAGAGCGAGCAGCGAGCATGATGGGATTAATGGCCAACGGCATAAAATATATTTCTTGTTCTTAAATTGACTGTTAACTCTACTCGGTATACTCTGACAGTAAAGAGACGTGTCCTTAAAAGATAGGTACTTTATATGAACAGTGTAGGAGCACTGCATATACAGTAATTGTAAACCTTAAATTCAATTCATTTTACAGTGTACAGTGTTTACAATTTAGTGTAAAATTCTTCTGATTTATATTGCTTTTACTTTATGAGCGACAAAAACTAGGACGCATTTTCTGACTTGCTTACACAGATTTGTCATCAGATATGTTGGAGTTGTCTGAATGCAACTGGCTGGTCTCAGCTTGACATCTCTGATTCGCATTTAAATTCAGATTCTGTTCACATTCAAATTCAGATTTTATTCTCATATCATATTAATTTTGGGACTATAAAATGATGACAAGTGTCAGTGTTATGAGTAGAAGTACATTTTTAAAAGGCTTTAACAACCCAGGCATCTCCAAAACAGCCCATGTAATTTGCGGTTAACAATTTAGAGAAAAAGTGAAATCTCGCTCATTTTGCAAACATAACATAATATCTGTGCCCAAAAATACAGTTATTTTCTAGGAGCCAACTGTTGTAAAATAAGTTTTTATTTAATCAGTTATTAGTCTCTCCTCATTTGAATTCCTTCTTGTGATATTTAAATTGATCACTGCTGTGATAGAAAATATTTGAAAACAACATTATTCATGAGAAAATAATAACAAGCCAAAACAGACTGTTCTTTGTACTAGGTGTATTCATTTATATTTTTGTTGGTTGTATTCTTAATTATTTGCTCTTTAGTTATCTTAATACAGATGTTTTGATAACATTTAATAAGAAGGCTTTTTGAATCATGAAATAATGCAAAAGATCATTTTGCTCACCCCACCGAAAATATTTGGATACGGTTATGAATGTATGAATTTCATTACTTTAGAATAAAAATTAGCAGCATCTGCTTAACAAATGCTGCTAAATTGTTTTGCAGAACTGTTTTTGTGAGCCCCTTTTGCAAATACTTTCTGATGTCACTTGCTTCCAAACAAGTTTTGCAAAAAACTATAATTGTGTTAGAGGTTGAAACCCACCAATCTCCTATGTGTTTGCTTTTGCTATATTCCTTTACAATATTCCTGTTACAAATATTTACAATATTCTTATACATTTTTATTTGTTCCCCATTTTAATTTATTTTTATTAAATGTGCATTTATTATACATTTAAATTTGGTATTTAAAACACTCATGAAATGAATTCTGTCCGTTAATACTGATTTGTCATTATAAAGCTGCAATCCGTAACTTTTGCCTCTACATTATATCCCCCTCTCTGTTTGAATCATAAAATGTAGGTTTTCTGATAATACTTATCTTCATCATTTAAGTCAAACTGACATTGATAAATTAATAAAACTTGTAATAAGCTCAGCATTATAAAATAAGCAGTATTTTTAAACAATTTATTTTTACTGAAAGTGAGAAGTACATGACCCCCCAAGTTATAATAGTTGCTACCCTGCCCCTCATAAACGTTTACACCGCTGTTTTATTTATCCATTTTATGATCTGTTTTTATTGCTTTGTTTCACTGACAAAACATTACAGCCCCCTCATTCCATTATTTCCCATAATACATTACTGCAGACCTCACAAAAACCTATCATTCCTCGGCCACAGGTAACCTCACTCTCTCTCTCTCTCTCTCTCTTGACTCGCGCTCTCTCTCTCTCACTCTCTCGTCTCCTGTCTTCCACACCATCCCCTGCATTATCACCACGGGAAGCGTGCCGGGCTAGCACTCACCACACTCGCTTTCCGATGCTCCTTTCTCCTTTTCTTCGGCATTGTGATATTCTAATTAAACCTGACGCGCCTTCATATTTATGCATGCGCACATCCACTGTTGCTTCCCACATTCCATGCTCGCATGCCAAATCCCATTTTTATCTTTTGGTTTCTGTCACTCTTTCTCTCACACAAATAAATATATGAGCCTCCTCATTTCACCTTTCCTGTAGCTCAGTGGTAAGAGCATTGTGTTAACAACCTAAGGTTGTGGGTTTGATCACAGGGGATTGCAAATACCTATGTATAAATATATAGGACAATGCAATCGCTTTGGATAAAAGCATCTGCCAAATGCATTAATGTAAATGTAAATTTGATATCCCTGTTTTTCGAAGACAAAAGCAAAGAACTAGTGAAATCATCATCTCTCTTCCCAACAAACGCGCAAAAACACCCTCAAAAGAAGTGCACAAGGTTGCCAAATCCGCCCCATGGATGTGGAAGAGCTCCTCCCCTTTGAGAGAAGTGAGATATTGTTCTCAGAAGATCATTTCACACAGATACCATTGCTGTGAAGCTTTCAGGCTTATTCATCCCCGGCTGGAGGAAAGCCGATATGATCTTGAGAGGTATATAGTTATTGGCGTCTTGATGTAAGAGCAATGGATGGACTTTTACACCATTATTGTAATATGACCAATTACAAAAGACATCATAATAGTAAATCTTTCAATTAAGTGGAGCCTGGATATGCTAACAGACCTACTGGTCAGAACGTCCACTACATTAAGCCATAAATGAATGTATTGAGTTACAGTCTATGGCCTTCAGAATAATGAAACTGTTTCACAGAGGCACCTGAAAGGCCTCACAATGGACTTAAAGGGAAAGTTCCTGCAAAAATTCAATTTATGTCATTTATTCACCTTCATGACTCTGTGGAACACAAAACAAGATATCTTGAGAAAAGTTTCAGTGCTTTGTTGTTGATTCAATGGAAATCAATGCAGGTCACTGTTGTGTGAATATGTTCTTGGCTATACATGACATCTTACATTTAAAGCAATACAGCGATCTGAATCTTTGCACTGTACTTGTATGCCATCAAGTGGCAGATGGGCCATTTTTGCTCTATGCTGTTATCTCGCTTGTCTTGCACTAAGCCAGTCTCTTTGCAAATGACCGCATCCAGAACTGAGAGAATAAGGTACACAAGCGGCTTTCACACTGTTCGGGCTAATATTAGAAAGATAATCTCTCTAATATGATTAAAGATTAGACAGTAGAGAACCATATTAGCATACTAGGGATGGAACGTGATGTGAAAAGCTTCTGTATGGAGTGAAGAACTGAGTATGTCATGCCAATTTACTAGACCTGTACAAGATATGAAAATTGAGTGTGCCAGAATGTTGAACCATGTGTTTGGTGACAAGTTTCTTTTTTAATATTCCTCTGTGCACTGCCTGAGGAATATAACAAGAAACAAATGGCCCCCTCCGTTACCTTTCAAACATAAAAACGATTAGGAGGTACAAAAATGTCAACTTCACAATGAAGTACACATGGGCATAGAATGACATTTTAGTAAGGGGGAAGACGAGACTGACACCCCACCCACACAACAGATATACTGTAGAAAAAATACTGGAAACCAAATGTACGGTGTTACTTTATGGCCTTGCAGATTTTGCCAAGTGAGAGATGTTCTTGGTCAACTTCACTGATGCCCCTGTGACATCATCCAAACAACCAATCAAATCTGAGGGATACGTTTACCAGCCTTTCTCGTTTGACAGGTTATTCACCTATCATTTTCCATCTGGTTTGGGATAAAGTATGACTAGTGTTTCTGGTTTTCTACTGAAATTTCAGATCAGAATTTTTGTTTGGTTGTTCACACTGTTTTTAAAATGTGGCCAATATCAGATTCCAGTGGGAACTGGTGATGGTTATAAACCAATCGCATGCGCTAAACAACAACACGTGACAGGCAGCACTTTACATACAGAATTAAAAAAGGGTCAAATCAGCGGGTGTGTTTGACTTTAAGCAGTGTTGAGTGGATTGTTCTCGCGGTGCGATTTTAGAGCATTCCCAAAGCAGTCCACTCTCGGGCTTTGCGCATGCCGGTTTGCACGTTGCATCTCGCCATATCAGTGGCAAAATTTGTTATAATAATGGATTCTATAGTCATTTGTTGCATCGCATCGTGCGGCTCACATGCGCTAGACAGTGCAAGGGCTTATGTTTATAATCTGATGCTTAATGTTTGGCAACCGAGCAGTAAAGTGCACTTCCGTCAACAGAATAGCGCGTGAAGCTTTACATTAGCACAGAAGTATGATGCAAGTCGATCTATAATGACGTAAAAGTCACATGAATTCCGATATGACCGTTCAGACTAATGTCGCATTGCGAAACATCAGACCTGTATCTGATATAGGACCACATATGGAAGTGGCTCAGATCAGATTAAAAAAGATTGGGTTCCTTCTGGTTTGTCCTGATCACACTGTCATATCGGATTTGTGGCAGTGTGAATGTTTCTTTGATTTACAAAATTGTCATTTTCTGCAAGATGTATTAGTATTATTGTTATTACATGCACTGAAATGCAAATTCTGTCCGAAACCAAAACGTATTAAATACTCAGCATAAATCCAAAGTTCTGTCATAAAACTCTAGATGGTGCAGTCCAATAAGTCCAACTGTACCTCACAATGACTTTTTTGTGTTTGGTTTGTAAGCAGCCAATATCCTTGCTCCATAACATTCAAATACTTGGATAGTGCTTGTCGTAGCATGTCTGCAGCATGCTTCAGAAACCCTCCACCTTCCCCAGCTCCACCTGTATAGATCTGCTATGAGGTATCATGTATCCTAAGGGGGTATTTCCTATATGTTATATGTATATGTACTAGTAATGCGCTGATGGCGGTTAAATCCGTAGGCGCTGCGGATGATCCGCGGGTCGGGTAATAAAAAAATACATTCAGTTTAATTGAGGCTGGGATGCAGGTGGATGATATCATATACAATATTAAAAACATTTCTCTAAAAATACGAATGCGTTTTCAATGCATTTTTCATCAAGCGCTAATTTGCAGTAATTTAAAAGAAATGCGTGCGCATAGGCGGTAGAGGACGGTCTATTTCTTAAAGCAGAAATGGAGGAAAAACAGATCGGATAGAAATTTAAAAAGGGAGAATTAATAAAAAAAGGTAGGAAAGAAAAGTATCGTGTGGGAGCGTTTTAGCGAAGTGGTTTAACAAGGATGAATCAAGTACTGGGTATGTAATATACATACAATGCCATTCACAATATGAAAGCCATAAGACTGGTACCTCTAATATGGTACATCATGTGTGTGCTAAATCGAAATATTAGATTTAAGTATTTACAGACAAAGACAGTGCTGGAAAATTTACTTCGTAATTTAAATGACGATCGGGTCCGGGTCGGGTGTGGATATCTATATCAGAGAAAATTATACGTGCAGGCGGTGGATAATTTATTTGAAGTAGTGGATGCGGGTGATATTTAGCTTATCCGCGCATCTCTTACATGTAGAGCAGCAGTCTTGTGACTCAAACTCAAACAACCATAGGCCTGAGAAGAGTGAATGAGGTCTGGTGTTATCACAAGTTCTCACAGCTCAGCAGATTCCACATGACGCCATCTGTGGTGAATCAACAAGGCTTATGGACTCCTGACACTACAGACCAGCTCAACCCTGTAATAATCCTATAATAAAATGCAAGGAAAGAGGTTTGAAACCCCTACTCTGTGATCGAAACCGCCGGGGTTTTTGCTGCTTACCACGTCTCTCATGAAAATGTGACTTAAAAGATATTAGATGTTTTATTATCATTAAATTGTGAACATTAAAATGACGGGTAACAATAGTTTATTCTTTTTCGTATTAAAAGCAGTTTTTATCCTGACAGCTAAAAAGCAGAAATATGGATATATTCTTATTTATAAGGCTTTAAGATTTAAACCCACAGCACATCAAGCATAAAGTTGGACCTGCTTGAGAGGTTTTTCAAACATAATGTTAAAGTCTTGAAGAGTTTCTCTTCATACCAATACAGTTTCCTGATGGGTACAGAGGAGATATATAGACGGGCAAGTAGTGTGAAACAAAACCAGATTAAAACAGCCAACCCTGAATATTTTATTCCTTGAAAACAAAATCAACCACTTGGCTCTTTTTTTAAATGTAGTTACAAAAACTGTGATAAATGACTGATTCAGAAGTCCTTGGAATCAAATATAATTTTTAACATTTTGTTATGTAAATGCTTCACTTCTGGAACACGTTTCCGCATACATTTGTGGCCTAAATGAAGTCAGATCCCCCATTCAGCTAGGAGGAATTTTTGTTTCATACTCTTGCGGTTAATCAGCAAAACCACAGAGATCATGAATATGTATTTATGTTAATTATTGCATCCCTGAAATAAACTCAAATAACTGAGCAATGAAAGTTTTTCCGCCTGTTCATTTACATCTAATGCATGCACAGTATTTAAATTGTTATCGTTTTCCAAGAAAATATAGAAGTACAATCATATTTCAGGTCGACAAATACATTTAACAAAATGACTATTCATTACTTGCACCCCATTGTCACAGGACCTGACATTTAAACACATAGTGTCACACCTGCTTTAGAAAATGCGATTGTGCCAGGCTAGCGTTGTCGTAAAATATTCTGATACTTGATAAGGGCCTGTTGTTTGGGTATTTCTCAACTGCTCGTATGCTCCTGATAGTATAGTACTTTGTGTGGGATTTCTATGCCTTTTAACCTAAACTGTAAGAAAAATGTAATTTTCTAAAAGCTCCAATAAAAAATACATGAAAAACAGCTCTCACGTAAATTTTGTTTACATGTTTTTCATATGAATTTAAAGCCTGAGAAAATGACTTTTACACATTAAACATTAAATGAAAAATCAAAAACAATAGTAAACCAGTGGGCCGCAAAAGTATTGCAGGGGGCCGACAATTATTAATAGAAATAATATTGTTAATATCTAAAAATATCTAGTCATAATTAAATATCATAATTTGATATATATAATTAAAGAATATATATAAAATAACGAAATAACAATAATTAAATTAAATAAATAATATACTGTTACTTTGCAACTATTCAAGCTCACTGATTGGTCTGATAACAACCCGCCAATTTATTAAATATTTTTGCTGCATACATTCTACAAACATGGATAAATGGTTGTCAACGGGATCGCTGAAAAGTAAACTTGACACTGAAGAGACTAAACAAAGAAAATACAGTAGTGACTACCTAGGTTTCACATGTGTGGGACGGAGAACGAGCAGCTACAGCTCTGTGTTGTATGCACAGAAGTCTTGTCGAATGAATCTTTGAAACCCAACAAACGACGACACTTGGAGACAAAACATAGCGAAAATGTGTCCAAGCCCATTGAGTTTTATAAGAACAAACCTAAGGAGTAGCAGAGCAGAAAATAAACTCCTGAAACTGCTTTCTCTGGCAAAAACAAGCAGTGGAGGCATCTTATCGTTTTGCAAAACTCATCGCAAAGGCTGGAAAACCTCACACAATGGGTAAAAATTTGGTGGTACCTGCCAGAAAAGAAATGGTTAGTGTGATGTGTGGAGTCAAAAGCGGTTAAATCTGATTTCACTTTCAGATAATACAGTTGACAGAAGAATAAATGAAATGGCAGAAGATATAACTCAGAAGGTGGTTAAAAACATTAGAGAGAATCCCTTTTATGCCTTACAGTTGGATGAATCATCTGATATTTAGCAAACCTTCTTGCCTTTGTACGCTTGGTAGATAATGGACAACTACAAGAGGATTTTTCTGTAAGCAGCTGCCGGCTTAACCAACTGCCAATATTTGATATTTGAAACACATTTATTGTTTCAAATGGAATAGATTGGTCTTAATGCGTGGGGCTGAGCTCAGACTGAGCAAGGGTTGCGCCTCCACACAGCAGTTTACATCGAGAAGCACTAGCGACTAGGAAGATGCCCACAGATCTCAAATGTGTCTTGGATGAGGCTGTAAAAATAGTCAGTTTCCTAAAGACTAAGCCCCTTCAGTCATGTTTGTATCGACTTCTCATTGAAGAACAGGGAAGTGCCCATATCTAGCTTCTTTTACACACAGAGGTAAGATGGCTTTCAAGAGGTAGGATTCTTACTCGTCTCTTTGAAAATACGCAACAAAGCTAAGACTCCGAATTTCCACTTCCCTTGGTGACTGAGTGGCTTGCAAAATTGTCCTACCTTTCTGAAATTTCAATCACCTAAATGGAGTAAACTTGAGTCTTCAAGGCACATCGGTGACAGCGTTTCAAGTCCAAAATAAAATCAAGCCACAATAAAGAAACTGGACATTTGGGCAAGGCGAATTTGCAAATCACACTCCGAATAGTTTGAGAAGCAACGAGCCTACGTGCTTCGCTAAAAATGCTGATTGAAGAGCATCTCCAAGGATTGAAGAGCCAGTTGCATGACTACTTTTCATTCCAGATGACCAGGTAGCCTGGATGGAAAATCCTTTTGCACACTTGTGTGAGGGATCGTCACAAGTTTAGGTGCATGACAGCTTCATTGACTTATCTTCTGGCAGCGCTTTAAAATTAACATTTTCTCAAAAATGTTTGACTGATTTGTTATCTGCATGTGATGTGTATAGCTTTCTTGATTGTTCACTCTGTACATGCTTTCGATTTGCGCTTGTCACTCCCGCCTGACTCTAATCTTGCTTTGTCCAGTGCTCCAGTTCTCTTTTCTGCCGGTCTTGACTGCTCGTGACATCTCAACCCAGCTCTGCCTGTTCCCTATGACTGATTGCTCCGCTGACGGTCTACCCGCTGCCAACCTCTGCCTGGATTTGGTTTTCCGTTTCTTTGTGTCTCTCGGGACTTGGAGCGCCGTTATGTACATTTATGTTTATTCAACACAGACAGTTACTTATTCATGCTTCTGAATACTCAGTTACCAACACGACACAAATAGCGGGTTCATAAAATATTGCAGTGGGCAGCGGTTTTGTGGGCTGTGAGATAAAAAAGGCTGTTCACTAAACATTATTTACTATACCTACATGCTATTCCAAACTCTTACACTTTTACATTTTAGTGTTTGATTTGATTTTATATAGAAACGATATTTCATATTTATTTTATTTAAATTTTTCTACAAAAAGCAGGTTTCTTAGTCAAAAAGAATGACAACGCCATCAAAGTTTTATAAGCTTTTTATGTATTTTTATATGAGCAGTAGGGCACCGAACCAGAGACTTCCTATAGGAGTAGGTGCGGTTGGAGGGAATATGAAAGCAACACAGACACTGTCATTTTAGCTGATTACGATGTATTTACTTCAATAAGACGCATGTAAGAGATAATCGTATAGGTCAAGAAAGATGTTAGAAGCAACAAACGTTGCATGCTGCGCATACACAGACATTCAAAACATGCGTATTGTGATAAAGGCAAGGCAAGGCAAGGCAAGTTCATTTATATAGCACATTTCATACACAAGGGCAAAAGAAATAAGACATATCTAAAATGCTAATGATTTAAGATCACACATACTTTAGATTTTAAGAAACTAACAAAACAGCAATAAAATTGCTTAAAAATGTGAGTGTATATATAAAAATAAAATGGAAATAGAAGTGCAGTTGATGTAAACCAGCACAGTGCTCAGGTTGTGAATGCACAGCTAAACAAGTGTTTTTAATCTGGACGAAAAGTAGCTACTTTTGGTGAACGTCTGATGTCTTCTGGAAGCAGATTCCAGCTACGGGTGGCATAATGGCTATACTCTGACTCGCCCTGTTTTGTGTGAACCCTTGTTATCTCTAGCTGACTTGATCCTGATGATCTGAGAAGTCTGTTTGGTTTATATTCAATGAGCATATCTGAGATGTATTTAGGTCCTAGACCATTAAGTGATTTATAGACAATTAATAATACTTTGAAGTTGATTCTAAAAGTAACTGGTAACCAGTGTAAGGACCTGAGCTGTATGAGCTGCAGCTGTCTGATGATCTTTTTGGGAAGACCTACAAGGAGTCCATTACAGTAATTGACCCTGCTTGTGATGAAAGCATGGACTAGTTTCTCAAAACCTTGGCTTGAGGCAAAACATCTGATTCTGGCTATGTTTCTGAGATGTTAGTAGGCTGATTTGCTTATTGCTTTAACATGACTGCTAAAACTAAGATCAGACTCCAAAATGACCTCAAGATTTTTTACCTTGTATTGTGTCTTTAGACCTCTTAAGTCAAGGTATGTGTTTACCTTGTTAGTTTCATCCTTGTTACCAAAAACAATGACTTCAGTTTTGTTTTTATTTGACTGAAGGAAGTTTTGACACATCCAGCTGTTAATTTCACCAATGCATTGGCAAAGAGAGTCAATTGGCCTGTAGTCATTGGGTGAGAGGGATAGGTAGATTTGAGTGTCATCTGCATAGCTGTGGTAGGCAATTTGGTACTTTTTCATTATTTGTCCAAGTGGGAGCATATACAAATTGAAGAGGAGCGGAGCAAGAATTGAGCCCTGTGGAACACCACAAGTCATGGGTGTCCAGTCAGATTTATGGTTGCCTATGTTCACATAGTAACCTCTCCCTTTATGGTATGACCCAAACCATTTAAGTACCAACCCAGAAAGCCCCTTCCCAGTTTTCCAGCCTATGTAGGAGAATGGTGTGATCTTCCGTGTCAAAAGCAGCACCGAGATCTAGTAAAACCAGAACTGATATTTTGCCTGTATCAGAATTCAATCGAATATCATTAATTATCTTTACGAGCACGGTCTCTGTGCTATGATGCTGACTGAAACCAAACTGATAATTGTCCAGGTAGCCGTTTGAGTTCAAGAATTCGGTCAGCTGATTGAAGACAAGCTTTTCAATAATCTTGCCTATAAAAGGAAGATTTGATATTGGTCTGTAGTTAGACAGTAAGGTTTTGTCTAGATTGCCCTGTTTTAGAAGAGGTTTGACAACTGCATTTTTAAGGGACTCTGGGAAAGTTCCTGAGAGCAGTGAGGTTTTAACTATTTTTAGGAGATCTGCTTCCAAACAGTTAAACACTCTTTTGAAAAAGGATGTGGGAAGTGTGTCAAGGCTGCAAAGTTGACTTTGAGATCAATTGTCTGAAATTCAGACAAAGTTACTAATTTCTGATGTACTGAAGTCAGACTGACCTGATATAATGTTTATAATGTTAGAGAAAAATTCTGTCTAGCTTTGCCCAAGTCAACATTGAATGCATGCAGACTGTCTTTATAGATGTTATAGTGAACTTCAAGTTTGTTTTTTCGCCAAATAAGCTCAGATTTTCTGCATGTTCTTTTCATGCTTTGTACTGCTGGTATGTTTCTCCAGGGTGCTTTACACCTGCCAGTTATCGCCTTGACCTTTACTGGAGCAATGGCATCGATAGCATTTTAAACTTTTGCATTAAAGCTATATAGGAGAACATCCATAGAGTCTGCAGATATACTCTGTGACAAAGACATAGCATTCATAAGTAGCTCACTGGTGTTTTCATTTACGAATCTCTTTTTTGTAGAGACGGGTCTATTTTCAGTGGCAGGACTGATTGATATATCAAAGAAAATACAGAAATGATCAGACAGTGCCACATCTCTAATAATAGTGGATGAAATGTTAAGACCTTTGCTAATGAGCAGATCCAGAGTGTGTCCACGATTGTGTGTGGGACCGTGCACATGCTGGATCAGATCAAAAGTGTTTAAAACATTTAAAGGTCAATTTGCAGTGTTGTTTTCCGTCTTGTCTACATGAATATTAAAATTTCCAGCAATAACAAAGCAGTCAAATTCTGAGGAAATAGCTGATAGCAGTTCTGAAAAATCATCATCAAAGACTGGGGAGTATTTGGGAGTTCTGTAAATAATTGTAAACAGAACGCGTAATGCACCTTTTAAAGCAATACTCAAGTATTCAAAGGACAGGTAGTCACAAAGTAAAACTTTTTTTGCAGTCAAAGTGATCTTTAGATAGAGCAGCTATTCCTCCACCTCTCCTTACAGCTCTGAAAACATTTAGAAAAGTAAATTTTGGGGGGGCAGATTCATTGAGGATTGTAGCACTACAACCGTCATCTAACCAAGTTTAATTTAGAAACATGAAGTCCAGTTTGTTACTGGTGATGAGGTCATTAACCAAAAAGGATTTGTTTTTTAGTGAACGGATGTTTAAAAGTGCTTATTGAATAGTAACTGTTTTTAGTTATTTACCCCTGTCATTCTCAGGGTGACTTCTAAAAGGTATTAGATTAGTTCGTTCACTTATCAGGACAGATATAGGGGAAAACTAAAGGAACACTGGGTTCCCACTTGTTCTGTAAATATTTGAGATTGTTGCCGTTATCATAGTAGGGACCCAATTCATATCAGTTACCAGTGCTCTTTGCAGTCTTGTTTAGTCCATCTCCAGTGTGATCCCTGGCATTGTGGCAGAGGCTGGAGAGCTCTTTCAGAGGGAACAGGTTGGTTTTCTCGGAGAAGTTTAAAAGAGATGATGTAGTAGAGAGGGAGAGATTGTGTAGTGAGAGGGGCTGCGAGTCTGGTGTTTCTGAAGACTGAAGTATGTTGTTTTGGCTCTCCCGGTTGTTATCCACAGAAACGTCCTTGGTGTCCCTGATGTAATGTCACTGGGCAGGGTACAGCTTGAGTGGTGTTATCCAAATGTCCATCCAACTGCTGAGGTGGGTCACTATGGCCAGGTGTATTTGTGCCATTTAGGAGTGGAGTGGCACACTCTACTGATGGGTGAAGGAGGAAGAAGAGGACATTGTCCTTGAGCACTCTTGAACCAAGTTTGTTTGGGTGGAGGCCATCTGTTGTAAAAAGTTGACTTTGACTCCAAACGAGATTAAAGTTGTCAATGAAGTCCAGTCCTCTCATTGGTTTGCAGGCATATGTTCAGGCTGAGTAGCCGAGATAACATATTCGTTCCACGA
Source organism: Triplophysa dalaica (assembly GCF_015846415.1). NCBI lineage: Eukaryota > Metazoa > Chordata > Actinopteri > Cypriniformes > Nemacheilidae > Triplophysa > Triplophysa dalaica. The sequence continues at coordinate 20,834,190 of NC_079551.1, forward strand.
GCTGGGAGAGGTCCACTGATGGATGCCTGTACTTTTAGCTTTCCAAGCATTTCAAAGAGTTCATTAAAATCCCTATTTAGGAGCTCTGACTGCTCTTTTCGAGTATCATTTTTCCCCACATGTACGACAATCCGATTTACAGACTTATGTTTTCAGGATGTTTGAGAGTTCCTTGCTTACATCAGCAATCATTGCTTAAGGGAAATAGTATGTACGTGTAACCCTGCTACGTAGGTTTCTGATAATAGAGGTCCCCACTATCAGAGTATTTGGCTCGGCTGCTGTCTGACCAGAGTGCCATTGCGTGTTTGACACAGAGCGTCTGCCAACTGCAGTGTCCACTTTTGATTTTTGCCTGACCACATTTGGGTATTCTTCACCCATATTCATTAGTGCCTCAAATCTATTTTTAAGATGTACAGGGGGTGGCAGAGTACCAACATTATCTAGTCGAGTCTAAGTCATATCTGGGGTAGATGAAGCTAATGCAGCAATTTGTGAACCTCTTGACAGTCTGATATTACGAGCATCTTTAGGTCTTTCGCCCTTTTTCTGCCAACGGTTTGTGTCCTCAGCTACCTTTGTTTGCATCTGTACAGGTTTGTCTGAGCTAACTATAATCTGATGAGAAGTGCTGGGTTCACAGAACTCACCGGCTATATGCTGAGGGGGTCCACGGGGAGTATCGGCTGTGTGTTCTTGCAGGGACGGCAATATTGTGAGTAGCTTTGTTTCGAGAACTGCAATCTTTTGTAGAAGTTTGTGTCAGTTTGAGCAGCAGGTGGTTGTTGATCCAAAAGAAGGCATTTTCACACCAGTTTGAGAGTGGGCAATGGAGTTATTCTGAAGAGTTTCAATTGTCCGCAGCAAGTTGGTAGACCACTATCCTTAAAGAAATTCTGGTTACTTAGCGAAAGTTTTGAAGTATTTCCCAGTCTTTCCCAGTATTTGGTTTTAGTGCCTAATTGATTAGTCTGAGCACTGTACTGAACTGCTGGTGTTTAAATACGATAAAGCATAAAAGCAGACACGCAAAGCACGGAGCGCTAGTAAATGCGTCCGATCAGTAGCAAAGCCGGAAATACCAATACCTGCAATACCAATAACTAAGGAACAGGTAAGCAGGTCTTACGAATACAGACAAGTGACACAGACTTGGTTGTCACATACTGATGATAAAACATGCATCACTTACACTGTTCCCTGAACCTAACATACAAAATATTTATACCTAACCCCATAATGGCATTCATTCTTGCAGGTATCAAAACTAACCATGATGTGCTGAGTGAAATAGTAACTTCATTAATGACACTTACAGCAATGTTTTTGACAGCTAATAACATGCAATCCTTCCTAAATGAGCTATGACTGCAAAGCCACCAGGTTTGAAAATAGTGATGATGTGACGTGTGGCCAAGTATGGTGTTCCATACTCTGAATCTGTGCTCTGAATTTAACCCATCCAAGTGCACACACACACTACAGTGAGCATCACCCACACACTGTGAACAGGGGACCGGTGCCTTGCTCATGGTATTGAAGATGGAGGAGAGCATTTCATAATCATTTACTCCCCCCACCTACAAACCCTGCTGGTGCTTAAGCTCGAACCTGCAAAGTCCGAGTCTCTAATCAGCAGGCAAAAACTGCCTAATAGTGTCATTTTTCGTTTAACCATCCTTTAGAATTGACTCAGGGATTTGAGAAAAATGCATTTTGCATTCTTACATGTTTTTAAGGTTTCAAGAGTCTAGATTTTATGTATCGAATGGAAGAGCATTAAGGAGTCATGTGACGTTTCTGATAAATTGTGCTAATAAAAAACTTTATTGCCCCGGCTGTTTCTACCTCCCCAAGCTATGTTTTTCATTTCCCAAGCACTAAATAACACACACAGCACATTCCGTGACGCAGCACGTCTATTGCTTCGAAAGGTATCGTGACCCGCTTTGATCAACGGTTAAATGTGGCCCTTTATGGCATAAATATTTGATATGCCTCTTTATTAGCAATATGGTCCAAAACTGGTTTCATTTCTCCTGTAATTCTTGCGAATGGGGTCCCAGCCACAGGTGGAGGGGATGGCGCTTCCTGATTCGTACCTCTTTCATAACTTGAGTGCGACAGGAATGGAAAAAGCTTCAGTGAGCATGATTGATGGAGGTTCATTTGCCGGCTTCAGGATTGCGATGAAGGGCAAGCATTACAGTGAAGCTGAAACCTGGCTGACAGATGAGGCGGCGACTGCTGTGACCTTCCCGGACGTTGATATTTCATGCTGAAATCGGCATTGTCCCTCCAGCCGCTTCCTCACAATCCCATTTTGTGGCGTGGTCCAATTTGAGCGCCGGATCTGAGGTGGAGCGATGTGCCGGTAGGCAATTACAGGGCCGAGTTTAGGCAGGTGAGATTGAAGCATGCAAAGCTTCAGAACAGTGACTGACAAGAAGACATTTCGGAGGGGACGGGTCATCCAACTCATCTTTGGCACAAATATCAATACATATTCTAGCCCGTGAAGATACACTCAACACTTAAATAATAAAGACTGTGATGCTGAAAGATTCAATGACATTTTGCAATAAACTTCACTTTTTTATTGCAAAGTGACAGTTTATATTATCTAGCTTGAGACAGCTGACAAAATGCAGTAGGACCTACCATAACAGTCAGACAATAAACAAATAAAAAAAATGACACGTTTTCAACTCATTGTTGGGTGAAATATATACAAACTCTTTAAACTATCCTAAAAAATCCATACTTTACATTTACATTTAGCAGACGCTTTTATCCAAAGCGACTTACATTTCATGATCCTATACATTTATACATAGGTATTTGCAATCCCCTGGGATGGAACCCACAACCTTGCTTTGTTAACACAATGCTCTTACCACTGAGCTACAGGAAAGCCATACTAATTCATGAGTTGAAACACCCCAGCATATGTTCATTTAATCAACTCAACTTTATATATACAGCGCTTTTTAAAATTTTATTGTTACAAAGCAGCTGTACATGAGACATATTGACTGTAAGCTAATCAATTAAAGTTACACACCTGTGAAACAAGAAAAAGGTGAAAACACAGATGACAGACATAACCACATACAAACGCTCCAGACACAATATGCACAATCATGTTGCCCATGTACGGCCAACCCAGCTGTGTAGAAAACTTTGCTATACATATTCTAGTTTGTGAGTCAACACAGTGTTGTTTCGTCGAAGGCCGCAAATTCAATACATCTGTTCTCCTTGGATATCACGGCCTCACAAATCCTTTTTTGGGGCGTTCATACTATATTGTAAGCGAAAATAAGTATTATGAACAGTATGTCGGAAACCTCAGTATGTCCAAAACAGTAGGTGAGAAATACCCGGATGGTCTACTAGTATAGACACATCTTTATCCCATGATGCCGCAGGAGTCGAGTAACAGTCAAATTTCATAGGTAAATCAAATAAAAAAACTTTTAATCTGAGTACCAATAAATGAATATTTCGTGTCACTAAACTATGTCTTTATCAGCACTTATGTATTGGTTGTTATTAATACATCATAGGTCAAAGAGCATACGGATCACATGACCATAAGTCATGGCGGACGCAGCATGACCGAAATGTATTCATACTACACCAACTAATACCATATAGAACATATTGTTTCAGATGTTGATAGGTAGGTTCAAATTCCATATGTACTGTCACAGTATGCGATTTCGCATGCAGCTGAAGAGTACCTGCATGATCCACTAGTTACTAATGATCCCACTAAAATGAGATTTTCAGCTGAAAATCCTGTGAGTGACAATAGCCTTAACCAGACTTCAGAATTTACAGTAGCATGGATATATATATAACATACAATTTACATAAAAACATTACCAAAATAGTTCAAACAGAATCTCAATTTATTTTTGAGAAGCGTCATCCAGCGCCAGGATGTCAATCACGTTCGGTCATGTGTGAGAGAACCACCATGATCTTTGATGTACAAACATCCAACCTGACGCAATATATTTCAAGGCAGCATATTTCATTTGATTGCAGGATGGTGGAGATTTTTTGTAAATCATGACTTTGTAATTTCAGTCAGTTCTTCACAAAGAAATCTAGCACAGCTTCAGAAAGCATATGGACTTGAAGAGCTTAACAAGGGTTGTGACTATGAATTGTCATTGCATGAAAGATTGTGTTTTCCAACAAAACTAAGTATACAGATTAGGAACAGCGTGAAGCTAACATTTTCATAATCCCCGAGCCAACCTGACACATGATGAATCAGCACAGCTGCGCAAACACGTCATTTGGTAAAAAGAAATGCGTCAGACAACACTGGATGAAATCAACCATCTGCTGATTGTGTTTGGGGCTTATAAATAAGTGGGTAGAGCCACACAGAGAGTATGGGGTATGTTCAGTTACCAGGCAACCTGCTAAAATGCTCATTGAACATTCTGTGGACAACCCAACATAAAAACTTAACAGTGGCCTGAAGACGTGTCATGCCAGCGGCAGAGTTTCCCAACGGCTCTTGTGTGATTGTGAATCAAGAGTGCACCAGCCGCTGGATGCAAACCTCTATCCTGGTTTGTTTCGCCATGGAAAGGGTGTTTTTATCCTTTTTGCATTGAAACATCATAATTTTGAGTCAAGGCATGGGCTAGTCAAATTTTGTAAGACACTGCGAGTACTTGCTCGATTGACAGGGTCAATTAAAATGGGATTTACAGGTACGATGAAGTTCCACTGTTTATCAATAGCCATTAAGTACTGAGCCAAGAGTTGAGCCAGACAAAGAGTCATCTGGCCAGTCTCCAAACAGATCTTCATCTTAATAGCTGCTTATTACATAAATCTCCAAAGGTTATAGCCAGGCTACAATGGAAACTTAATAACTTGTTTGCATAATTGACTTAAAACAAAATGTTTTTATTTCTTTTCTGAACTCTGACATTTTTCAGCACTTTCGGTACCTAAAGGAACTTCATTCTGTGTGGGGTTGGACATAGTTTCAGCCTCAGATCCACAGACCATTGGCTGAACGTCTGATGCATAAGGCACTCTTTTCGTCAACTTATTTGTTGAAGTCTACAGGATTTCCGGGAGACGTGCGTGTCGCATTCTTTAACGGCCAACCTAGAAACAACACGAAGCCGTTCGATCAAAGTAGTAAGATGTTGTGTGACATCGGTTGCAATAAGAATTCATCACGATCGACTAAATGCTAAATTCATAAAAGCATCTGAATTTCACGGCATGAACTCAGGAACGATGTTGCTGTCAACTTCTGACAAGTTTGTAAATGTATACGGTCTGTTACTGCGGGGACATTTCTACGCCTCTAAACATGACACGGCAGAAAACGAAACAAGATTGGTTTCTTTACCTGTCAGTCATATGCCCTCTTGGGCGGGCCTTTACCAAAGAAAGGGATCAAAGTTCTGAGACCTTCATTGTAGGTTGGACATAACAGCATAATCACCCCCCCCCAAAAAATCAGGACATCTGCAATTCTGCTTGGTGGTGTTGTTATATTCAGTCACTGCACAATTTTGCTATTGCAGAGTTTAAAGCATAATCAAACAATTTCTGTAGATTTTCGAAATAATTTTTGCCGAAGATGTACCATCTGATGTCATCACAATCTGGCAAAATTTACTACTGGAGTCAAGCAGAGACATTTATTATAGGGAAACAGAAGGATCTGTACAACTTACGATTTGAGAAAGCGTAATGGCTGACAACATCCATTGACATCCATTAAAAAACAGCCTTTGGTCTCCTTCCCTGCAGTCAAGGCGTTAGCATAAGTCATTACGTCTTTTTGGCTAAAGGTTGCAGGCTTTCCATATGGCTTTGAGTTAAGGCAGCCTCAGCGACGTGTGTTTCACATCTTTAAAACAATACGCCTGGAAACAAAACAAAGCCATCTGATCTATGAAGAAAGCTGTCATGTTTATATCGGTGACAACGAACATTAATCACGATCAACTAAACGCTGATTTCTTAAAGGTATGCGAGGTTCATGGCATAAACGTTGTTTTAAACATCTGAAATGTTAGTATATGCACAGCAGGTCAACCAGCTTGCCAAAGGTTTACATACATAAGGATGGTACATATACACTCATTTATCTGGCTATCTGCACATAGCCTATATGCATGTATTTAAACAGAAACTTCTCTAAAATATTTTTGCTAACAAATGTAACATAGATAGCACAACAAAATAGTTAAATAAAACATTTACTATAAAAATGATAACCTCATTAGGCGGCATCCCAGCGCCCCCTATCGACTACCCGACAGTATGAAATACTGTTTTAGTAAAAACACATGTTTTTATTGCAACGCCTATTTTATGGGTCAATGAATTCTCGTGCACAATATTACGCAAGTAATGACTAATACAATCTGTTGCTAATGATCTGATTTGACCCTCTCTTTGAATGACTAGCTGCATCGCGCAACAAACAGAGTTCTATTAAATTATTAAGAGCCTGGTCTGACAAACAGCTGGTGCATGAGAGGTTCAACCTTTTATTCAGTTTCTCTGATCTCTGCAAAGACAGATACGACATGTTCATGACAGACAGAACCCACACAGATGATCAACCCAACCAACCAAAAAAAGTGCCTACGTTTTGACCAGCTGCTGAGGGCTGCAGGTATAATAAATATGAGATGAATGCGTACTATATTATTGAACTATCAAAGTGCCCTCAACATAGATGGAGATCGTGCCTCCAGAGACGTATCAAGAGCTGTCGTTAAGCACCCCCATAGACTCTTCCAAACATCATAATCCAGCCCGACAGCAAGAGAGATGCGATCATTATTATCTTAAGACCAAAGCCATCTGCCTACAAGGTTTGAGATTGAAGGGAAAAACCACGAAATTGGATTTTGGCAGGTATTATCTGTTAGAGAGATGTATGGTAAGCCCTGGATAGTGCCAAGAGGGTAAACAAGAAAAGCAAGGAGAGAAATAAAGATCGTGCAGCCGACATTTGTGAAAAATGTGTGTTCTAGGGTGGTTTACTCGACCACATGATGGGAGGGGATAAACTATTACTGGGAAATTTTGATTGACTGGCCCCTGGTCCTCAAAGATTAGACCACACAAAACAAAACAATGAGAATGATCATCTTTGAGGAACTACCATGAAAAAGTTATGAGATGACATTTTATCCATTTATCACAATAGTATCTAAGGAATAATGTGGCCAATATCATATAATTGCTGCATTCTGACACGGCATTTCCAAGCAGAATACAGCATAAACAAATATTGCTGGAGAGCCCTATCGTAATTTATGAGGTCAATGAACCCCCAACGCAAGCGTAGCCTACTCTTAAAACCCTATCAGTCTTTAAGAGGAGCTGTTCGATGACTTTAATGCCGTTCATTCTCTGACATTTTGCACAGAAAGCCCTGATACGGGTACTTTAATACAGTAAGTAGTAGAAGAGGCTTTGAAATCATAAAATTGAATAAAAATAAGATTGCATCAATCAGTAAAGCATAACCAAAGTGAACCACGACTTTACTTTTACTCTTTTATCATAGGTTACCGGAATTTCCAAAATCAATATTTATAAACGCAAAAAAAATAATCACAAAAAATCTAAATTAAAGAGTGGCTATATGCGGTATCTCTTTCTCGTCAATGTGTTCCTGTCTCAGGTGCGCTTCTTTGATCACGGATGGATAAAAATGACAAAATGTGACGTCAAACATACTGCCATTAATATATCTGGGCGTCCCATCCAAGTAAATGGCGTTTTGTGGGAAACACTGGGTTTCCCACTGGGTTAAGATCTATATCTAATGTAGAAATAATGTATGACATTATTTATGATTCATTTTAAGAACCATACCAGCAGCCAACGCTAACAATTATTTGCCTGTACTGACAGTTTTCAAATCAGAAAGTGATTTTGTCTACAGGAATCTTTCTACACAAAAGGAGTGAGAAATGCTCATACTGTAACTTATTCTCTCTGTTCACTTCAGTGAAGTGAGTCAATGGCTCACTTGGGACACAAAGCCGAGAGTTACATGTCAACGTGAGCGATTCATATTTTAGTGGCCATTAAAGACATCATTATTGAGAGCCACGAGACTCCAATTTCAGATTAAACTCACTGTACTTTGGCTAGTCATTTTGGAAAGTCGTATATTTATGAAGGCATAATGAACTGGTGGGATTCATCCATCTTACCTCCGTGGCTCTAGGATGAGTTCTGAGATGTACCAAATGATTAAGGCCTCAAAATTACACACGTCCCATTAAAATGCAATAACTTCACAAAGTTATATTACATTTTTAGTTTTCGGTGTCATAACCGTCAGAAGAGTTTCTTGATACACAAAACGGGTGACAAAAAAAACAGCTGGAGCTATGAGTAAATTAGGGGGTAATTGTTCTAACGCAAAGCCCTGGATCTGACAAAATAATGTCCTATTGCGCATTAAATCTACAAATACTTCAGGCACAGCATGCTCAAGCCACAAGAGTCCATAATCAATTTATCGGGACGCCGAATAATTGAACACGTCTTGATTACAAACATAGTTGTAAGAGTTTGCTGGTTTAAGTTTTGTAACTCACAATGCCGGAGGTCCTTTAGATCCTTTACAGCTATGTTCCCAGGGGCCGGTTGCAAAAACTGCTTAGACTAGTCTTAGAAGTCATCTATTTTTTTTCATTCGGTCATAATGTCTTTAAATCAATAATATAAAAAAGGTAAACTGGGCTAGTAAGACTGATTAACCCTTACTGATAGCTAGGCAGTGAGACTTGTCTTAACACAGCTTCTAAGTTTGTGCAACTGGGTTCAGATGTCATAAACTATATCTATTACATGTGGCTCAGTTTTCCTGTGGCTTAGTGGATAGAGCATGGTGCTAACAACGCCAAGGTCATGAATTCGATCCCAGGGGATTGCAAAATGTGTAGTACAATGCAATGCGAGTCGCTTTGGATAAAAGTGTCTGCCAAATGCAGAAATGTAAATGTAAATCTCACATGTTTTAAACACATTTAAGTTTATTGGCAAAACTACTTCGTCCCAAATTGGAATATTAAGAGTTCTTGATTCGGTTTGACACCCAGGCTTGTTGTGATACAATGTCAGTTATGTATGTGATTCTCCCAATGATGTTGAAAATACAACTGCTGCAAAAGGTGACGCGCTAAAAAAAAGATAGTCATATTGACCTGGAATGGCTTGAGGGTGAGTAAAATATTTAATTTTTTGGGGGTGAACTGTTTTTCAAGCAAAAAATATAAATTAAGTAATATATAAAGTGGAAAGTTTAAGTTCCGGTCAATTAGATGTTGTATCTATTGTTATACAACTTTTTCTGTAAATTATATTTCATCTTGCTGAATATAACACATACCTTTTACTACAACAGTCTATTCTTATTTTTTACTTGTACATATTTACATACACACATAATTTTACTCTCTATAGCTTTACTCTATTTATTGTATTGTATTTCTTAATTTTTTATACCCATAGGCCCTTATTTAAATCATCTGTGTAACTGTTTTGCATTGTGTGATGGTCTCTGTGTGTTGTTGATGATTCTGTGTACTGGATGCTCCCGTCACCAAAACAAATTCCTTGTATGTGCAAACATACTTTGCAATAAAGCTCTTTCTGATTCTGATTCTGATTCTGATAGAAAAACCACATTAGGTAAAATTAATTCAATCGAGTCAATCATTACTCAATTGAACTCAGGGAATGAGTAGTTTTAACATATTCATGTTTAAGGAGCACCAACATCAAGGTTGTGCCATTGATTCTCACAGGAATGCACATACTGATAAAAAACATTTTGAGGGCACTGTAAATTGCTTTAGATAAAAGCTCCTGCCAAATGCCTTTATGCAATGTAGATGTAGTAGTATTATTACGAGTAGACACCTCGCTAGGCTTTAATTGTGTTACTAGGCTACTGATATGACTGCAGTCTCATGCGAGTATATATCATTTTATACATATATTTGTCAAAGGTACTATTCATTTCTTTATAGGTATAACGTTTTAATGTTGAAATAATTCATTACATCTTTAAAGAGAAGTTGATAGATGTACTGCTCAGGTAGTAACCTTTGTCTTATTGCTTGTTTCTCAAAGAAATCACTTTACTTTCAGTAGAACTTTCTAAGGACAAAGCCATTCGATTCACTTATACACATCAAAGAAAAGAATCAATGTTTGCTTCAAAGCACAAGACTGCATCTTTATCCTGCACAACAATCTATTCAAGATTCCGGACCTTTACTTGATGCTGAATGTCTTGCTAATGTCTTTCAAAGCACCGCATGCTTGCTTTTTTCACTAATAATATCCCACAATGACTTTAACAAAGCGACTAAATAACCAAAATGTTAAGTCTGGAAGGGCCGATCCCTGCATGAGGAAAGCGAGACCCCACTGAATGGAAACTAAGGTTGATCCATATAGACGCTAGGTTTGTCGTTATGCATGTCTTCTGAACAAGTCGCTAAAGGGGTCCAAAGAACTGCGAACTTGGTAACAATGGCCTGACAAAATAGGAATGAATAGAAAACACAGCATCACTGCAGTTGTGGTGGGGAGGATTTATTTGCGCGGCACGGCAAAATTAATATAACAGAAATACTGCAAGACAAAACGGGGGCAGCGATCATTTCCATGCAAAACTTGCCATTTCTCAGTGTGGACATCAGTGGTAGCTATGTCTGATTTCGATTCATTACATTTTTTTGAGTAAGAGTGAAGGTCCTTGTCCTATCTGAAAAGATCCTATATGAAAAAAAGAAAGATACAGCTCAAATGTTTTAAAACTCATTTCTTAATGAATTATCCAAGTGTGACGAGTCACCCCTTGCGCAATGAGTGTCGCCATGGAGACTAAGCGGATCAGCGAGGCACACCTGCCGGTCGTTACGAGTCAAGACCAACTCGGCGGCTATAAGAGAGTCTGCCTCAGATCGCAAGGTGAGCAAGATCTCCTTCAGACATGCTTATCTTAAAGGCCGTTCTCTTACCTCTCCTCAGGCTCGGACGAGTAACGACTGGCAGGACCGCGCACCCATAACCCGGAAGTAAGGGAAGCAACAGTGTGTAGCAAGACGGCTATCCACCCTGTGGAGGAAGACAGGAAGGACGTTCTTCTCCCCCACGCCTGTGGACCACACACGCGTGGTGTATTTATGTTGGACTTCAGAATACTTTTGTCATTTGTTGAATTAAAGAAATCCCTTCGGGGAGTTATAACCTCTCCACGAGTACGTGTCGTTGCTTAACCCGTCACACCAAGTAAATTATTTGTTCTTCTGTATTTAACATTTCAAGCTGCAACAAAAGTGACTGTTTACTTGCCGCTATCACTGTTAATGCTTCTCAAACGAGCTGCTTCTTATTCGGCTCTTGTCTTGGTAACACAAGCAACACCTGCATGGACACAGACGCCTAGTGGTCATTGCCTGTTGACGCGGACAATAACCCAGAAGTATAAATGATAATCGATATGTAGAGGCTACTGTGTAGGTCCTAGACACGAGTATAAACAGAGTTTAAGGGTTGATCTACAGATATAAGAAAGGTCCCTTTGGGGCGAAGTTTCAAATAAGTGGATCCACCAGACAGTTAAGGGTTCAACAGTTCAAAAGACGCATATACCCAAAGTAACGTACAGAATTTGATAATTTGTAGTTTTTCGGCATTAAGTCTTCGTCTGTTAGCTTTGATTCCATTCTGTTAGCTTTTTGAAAGCTCTCTCACACCCTTCTTCCTATGAAATGCCCTCTCGGATCTAGCAAAACCAACAGTAGGAAAGAGCGAGTTATGTTTTTGTGAGGATGTGATGTAAAGTTACTGTCTATTAAAAAAATGTGACCTGGCCCTACCCACGGCTTTATATACACAAGAAATCAAACTGAATCCGTCAAGCTGTTCCATGAGATCATACATTTCCAATTCTAAATTCTCAAAATAGGCAATGTGAAAGTCCCAACGCAAATTGATCCATATTAAACTGGCACAATATGATTTAAAACTAGAATCTAAATTTATAATATAATGCCTGAGGAAAAAGCACTTTTAGATTGTAGCTTTCATAATGAAACAATTTACAGCATTTGCATGCAGGGTAAATAACAATAGTTCACTTTGCACAAATTTTTGCAGTTCAATATTCATGTCACTTTCTAACATTTACAACTTTAAAAGTGTTGCACTTTGTGTAATTGTTTCCCATTCTCTGCATTTAATCAGCACATTCCCATTTACAGTCTAGCCACACAATTATCCATAACTCAATTTTTGTCATCCAAAATAAAGGATTATCATACTTTCACGCAATATTGCATTGACTGTTTCGCACTAACAGACATAATTAGTCTTTGAAGAGGCTTTAAAGAGCCTAAAACTGGGTGGGTCATCTGATGAGGAAACTTCATAATTCAGCAGGCAGCACATTTTACAGTTTCACAGTCATTTCGAACCAGTTTTTGTCTGCAGATCTTGACCTACATATCTCAAAGATATCTGTTGTCTGCTCTTCACTGGAACCCTGGGATATTTCCGTCTGCCCTTCTTCCATCGCGCCCCCCGCCATCCCGGCTCCCAATGGTTGTCTAATGTTGAGTGACGCAAGATAAGCTTGCAGCATTTAAGTTGAGATTTCAGTTTCTTTCAGAGCACCTTTCAGATTCTGCCCACTTAAAAGTGACATTATTGATCCGTGGCTTTAAAGTCTGTCCTCTGTGGGTTGAATCATGTGGTGGGCGGCTCGGCATGGGTCGCAAGAAGATGGAGGAAAGAACTTCTTACTTGACCTTCTTTGGCTTCAGACCATACCACACTTTTCCTCCTCCACATTTGCTCACCAGTGAGGAGGGGACATGAAAAAGCGAGAGAATAAAGACCAGTTGTCCTTGTTGGGGCATATTGCACTGGCCCTTTTTGAAAGCCAATGGTTCACAGTGAATCTTCAGCCTTTCTTAAACACATAGCAGACCAAAAACAAATATACAAACTAAATGTCAAACGTTACTCTTAGGGGAGGTGCTGAGGCATTTCATCTCCTTCAGGGAATGGATGCAAATTGCAATGTAAATACATTCTCCGTGACGGAACACAAAGAGGTTCTCCTCAAACACAAACAAAAATATTAAGTATTTATTCGCATTTTTGGGGATTTTTTACACACTGTTGCCTCTGAGGTAAGTCTACTGTTATGTAAATTTGATATTCTTCAGCGCTGGCCTTAGGGTGGCAAAGAGATGGAAATACATGTTTATATGGTAGCTCTCTGATGTAAATTCAAAGTGAAGGAGTTCCCTACAGTGATTTTCCCACCTCATCTTCAAAACCGATCCCATTTCAGGCAGACATTATCATCCAACATGTAAATGTTGCTTGTGTGGAAACGGCGAAGTCCCTGAGCAGCCTTGACTGAGGGCAAGCGTCAACACCCTCCCATAGTAATTGAGTAATAACTCAAAGCAACAGAGCGAGTTGCAATTAAAGTAGCCGACCCCTTGCACCAGCTAGACGGGTGAAGTCGTCATTCCGATCGCTAGCTGGGGGCTTTATGATTTGTTTGGGGATTTGAGCAATAATAGAAATGTTTACAGATTGTCATAGCTGCCCATTTCGACAGTATATTCCAAACGACACCCTTTCCTTCTCTTCATTCTCCCTCTCCTTCTTGCACCCGCCTCTGCAAATTGACGGCTCGTCTATTCATTGAAAGCCTGATCATGTAATTTCCCCCCTTCTCTTTCAGCAGTCGTAATAGCACCCGTCTACTAGGCCGCAATCATTGTACCGTCTCCTTCCTGCTGCTCTCTGCCGGGGAATGAAACAGTGGTGCACCTGGGGCCAACTATGCTATCTCTTTCTGAAAACTTTCATCCTCTTTATTTTTCTGTCTCTTTTCTTAGTGTTTTTCTCCCTTTGAGCAAATTGTCCAAGCACAGGAGTCAGATCAAATGCTTCCCAGCCCAAACTTCCTGGCGGTGATGAACAGCTGATGCATTTCATCCTGCCGTCGACGCCAAATGATTTCTTCCGTCAGCTGAAACCTGTCATCTCCAGCATGACGATGAAAAAGGTGATGATGCCATTTTCAGGATCATTCAAGCTTATGAAAAGTCAAACCATTGCATTTTAGCATCATTTGTGCCAGGGGTGCTTTAAAATTGGTGGACTGATAAATGCGTTGCAGGTTTGTTTGACAGGACCGAAAATAATGAAAAAAGATAAATCATAGATAAAATGATACATGTATTATGTATATATACAATAGCAACGTTATATGGTTTTAAATGTTCAGTTGGTTGCATTTTCTAACATTTGTGTTGTGTCAAAAATATCTTCTGCAGTTAATTTCAGAATGCCAAAACTGGTCTGGGATTACGACAACCATCTGGAAGAAGTCCAAAAACTGCAAAGAGGCGAACAAATTCACCCCAACTGGTGATTATCAGATTCATTTAAGTCCCATTATCTCTTTCATTATTTACATTTTTGCACAATATGGTCTTCAATTCTGGGGAGTCTGCATTGGGAAAAGGTCATGTTTAATTAGATTTCCAAACTTATCTCTACTCTGGCCTCTGAACAATTACAGGGTGAATGAGAGAAGCTATCAATGACTGGGACAACGTATTAAGACATAGTGAAGGGAGGGGGCCTCGCAGGACTACAAGCTGTCCCTAAACTGCCTGACGGTAATAACCACTAATCTGGTGAGGCAAAGCCCTCTTGTTTCCTCTGTTAAATCCCAGCTAATTAGCCAATTAAACCAAATCAGGTTTATAACAAATCAACAGCGTTAGCGCACCCACAAGAAGCTCTGTAAAATGAAAGGAAGCATATGGTTTCAGATAGTGTCACTTGGGAGAATGATGTGTTTGGCAACTGATAAGGAGTTAAAAATGTAAGACCCCAACCACTCATTCTTAAGTAACAGTGTGGGAAATAAAAGGTGGAAGGCGGTGCTATTCGTTTTACAGTAAACGTTTAGGGAAAAATTTCTTAACTTGAGATAGACAGCTTTACTAAAGGGTGTGAAAAATCTCTAGTTTCTTCACGGTACAACAATTAAAATGATAAGGTTGCGCTACTGACTAAAGACTAAATTCTTTATTGCAACATATGAGAAATACAACTGCAGTGGAAAGTACATAAATCTCCCAGTTTATGCAAATTGTAGTCCTACATTCAACTATTCAATAATGTACTATTTAGTTATATAAAAAAAGTTAAAACTTATTTATGGGAAATGTCGCGATGAATATCTGATATTTTATTCCAAAGTAGGGTTGATATGCAAATAAGAATTAATAATTTTTCCCCGATTACATATTTTATTATAATTCATTGTATTTGCATCTTTATTGCTAAAGAACATAACATAACATAACATAAATCAGGGTCTAAAACACTGGTAACAAGCTTGAATTCTTTTTAAAAAGTCCATTCATAAAGTGACCTTACTCTCAGCCGAAATCCAGAAAATACTTTCTTGGCTCCATCTACATTTCCCCCAACATCATGTATTTCGTTTTTTAGTATACAATAAACACCCTCTTATCTGAAAGGGTCTAAGTTTGGAGATGCAATCAGTACCCAGAGGAAAGCAGTTGAGTGAGAAAGCATCAAAAACCCATGTGAGGGCACAAAGAGGTTTCACTTCATACGTGTTTGGATTCTAGTGAACGACAAACAGCGATGACGGAGACACCGTGCAGTGGAGCGAGAAAGACCAGAGGGGAATTCACAGAGACTATGTCCACTTAGACCTTGAATGAAAATAAACCCTACTCTGTGTCGTGCACTAGATTCATTAGTAATAACCCAAATGGGGTAAGAGCACTAAAGCACCAAAAAATGTTAAATGGATTTAGCGTTAAATGTGATAAGCTTGGTCCAATTCCCATCATGCAGGCTACTGTTATATTATTTCCTTAGGACTGTAGCATTGGACCACTTATGATGTCTAGTTACCTATTTCAGCTTTTGAAAGGCTACATTTGCCCCACGGCTACATTTGCCCCACATCTATATATACCTGATTATAAAGCTTTTGTCCATTACATGATAATTACTATCTTGATAACTTGAGCACAAACCTCTCAAGAAAACAAATGGCACACTGTTTTTTTTCATAAGTAATAAGTACAACACTAAGTTAAAGAAACAACGCAAACTCTTAGGTACAGCTATAGACAGTTTCATCGGACACGCATGGGCCTAACACCCAGTTAACTTCTGGTTTGTGTTTGGATAGTGTCTAATAATATAACTATTCAGATTTTATTTTACTTACGTTCATATTAATTAGTATGATTATTTAACTGTACGGAAATTTAAATTTAATAAACAATTTGTTGAACTTTGTTGTATGTTTATTTTATAAAATTTGTTTAATGGGTCCTTCGGGTTGGGTGCATTTAAAGAAACCGTATGGTACGTTGACATCTAGCAGGTCGAGCTTGGCATCGCAGTCTAAATTCAAAATATTGGAGAGATAAGTTTAGCCAAGTCACGGTGCTTGCTATCAGAAATAATCTACAGGCACTCTTTTGTTTGTGAATGTGTACCGGAAGTTCAGTTGGGGTAATTAAAGTGCGTATACGCATTAACGTTTGTTTATGTTGTTAAGATAAAACCGTCTATAGTATATATTTGTCACATCAGAGCCCATCCTAATCTTACATGAATCGGTAACTATTCCCATAAGATACCGTAATGTGGCGAATTCATATGATGTGAATCGTCCAAAACATACAATAAAAAAGTCATACTGAAGCCCCTCCCCTAATCCCACCCGTAGAGCAAAGACATACATATAAACTACCTTGTCAAATAGTTACAAATTCAGAAATTGTGTTGCAGAGTCACAAAGAAAAGAGTACTGTATTTTTACCATATAGTAGTGCAGTATTTATAGATATATATGCTTGAAGCCGCTGGTTGTAAAAATCGGCAAGATTGACATTCCAGAAGAAGTGGGATAACCTTTCAAAGGTGAGAATATGTTGGTTTGTGTTTTTATATGTATTTGGCAGACGGTTTTATCCAAAGCAACTTTGGGGTTGCTAGCGCCATGCTCTACCCACTAAGCTATCTATAGGAAAGCATCAACTCTTTTTTATGTGCCCTCTTCGTGTTGTTTAACTGTGTTGGTTTAGCAATTATAAATGTTGTGCTCTGAACAAACGCATATAACTTAATATCTCTACACAAGTATACCTGGTTACAGCTGCACAGTCAGATCTGGTGATCACAAACCGGTTTTGACTGTTCCAATATGGCGTACAATCCATATACAGAGGCCCATGATAACGTCTGGTAATGCGCCATTATATTTACACTGAAATGCATCAAAAGTGTTTCATTTAAATATGCAAAGAGCAGCAGTACAGAAAGCATCAGGTTAAGATGGTTTGAGGTTTTTAGGCTCAAACACAAAAGTCTCACGATTTCAACCCTGTCATGGAGGACACAAGGACAGCAGGCTTTACATGGCATGAGCAAACACTTTGACAGGCAGGGCAAAGTACAAGGTAAGAAAAATCAATGGCATTGCGTACATGTGTGGAATGGAACCGAGACTTATTGCAGCAGTTAGAGGGGGATTATCTGAGACTGGATGCTCAACGCATCATTGCAGAGGTAAAAAAAACTATCGATCACACTTTACCCAAATGCCTAAAAAGAATTGATTTAGTCTGGGAACTGTTGGTATGACTGCACAGAAGAAATGCCCCAGCAACCTGATGCTAAAGGCCTGAACATGTTTTCTAATAGTCGCTGCTGCCATTTTTAGTTTTTGTCCGATGCATCATCTATAAACCATTATTCTTGACATCAAATTCTCGTATTGACTGCCATTCCCTGGTGAATAAACAGTTTAAACCAATGTGGATTATTGACTTTAGCTGGTCTCACAGCCTATTGATCTAGTTTGGTGGTTTTAGGGAGGTTTCGGGTGCATGTGGGTGTTTTACGAAGGAAAAATACTTGTTAATAATAAATGGGTCTCTTGAGTATGAGTGTCCCATCTCTTGGTTCAAGTTTTCCGTCAAGTTTTTTGTCAGCTTAACCTAAAACAAGATCATAATTTACTTGACATGCCTAAATGATTATCAATCTCATTTGACTAAAATTCACAATGAAATATTGATTGTAAACCATGTCTTAAGATGCTGAAAAATAAAAGTATGTCATTTGCTATTATTCTGAACATTTTGAATGTATATTGTACATTGCCAAATTAAGGGAAATGGTTGAATGAAGGGTTGAATTTAGGCGGGTTTACTTTAGTTTGATCAAAGCTTCTTATATGGACAAAGTTCAGACTTTCAACACAACTCTGAGTTTATAAAACGGAGACCGATGTGACAGATTAAGAATACTTTAATCTGTTTTACCCTTGAAGGAAAACTAGAGTGACTAGTTAAATTATCTGGAAACCTGAATGAAAATACGCTGAATTATGTAAAACAAAAACTGAAGTACTATTGCCCATATCAGTTCTTTTGCTAAAACAGCAGAATTTCAACTAGACTTTTACATCTTAAGAAGAAAATATGAGAGCTGTTTGCTTATGCAAAAACCACCTGCCACGAAGCATCGGGTGTCTGGGAAAGTGTTTCATCAACTAGGGTTAGAAACAGCCTATGCGTTTTCTATGTGGTTACCATACATACAGTCCTCTTAAGTCTTTATGGTATTTTGGTCCCAAATATGTTTCTTTAATCTTCATTCAATTCTGGTTAGGGGATTTAACAGCACCTTTTATTGTTTACTATTAACACATTTTCTGTTCGATTTGCATTTAAAAAGAGTTAATAAATAACAAAAACAGATATCAAGCATTATGCTGTGGACTCGAATGAAACCGATGGAAATGAATGAAATTTTTCCAATTCTTAGGATTATACAGCAGTCATGGTGATGCTGGCTTTACCAAATCCTTGGTGTTTGACGAAAGAAGTGACTATTTAAATCAGATGTTTATTTTATGAACACTTTTTCATTCTAACTTGAACACAGGGTCTCGAGAGTCTTTGTCATAGATGTTTTTAAACAACTATATAAAGCAATTTTTGGGTCGGTTTGAATTGGTAGTCATTTGAGAGCACTCGCAACCTATTTCGGTGGTAAGACCGAATATAGGTGAAGAAAGGTCTTCTTTCACAGCAACGCACCTATTCGATAAACCATTAGAAGGTGAAAGGAGGCGTCACTGACAATACACTGGCCATCACTGATCTCCAGCATCTGCCACTCCTGCACTCCGTTCACTGGACTGTGAAACCCACTGGAGTGGATGGCATCCACAGGAGACTAGCAACGAAATTGAGCTGCCTGTTGAGTTACATTTTCATTTGCCGGAGAAGTCCACCGAAGTCTTGATAGGACAGGTGATGGTTTCTTCTAGAGAAGAAGCTACTTTTCTAAAGGGAAGTAAACTCAGCTGAAGGCTTAAAATAAAAAAAAACACTTCACAGTCACTTGTTTTACAGTCAATGATGAATTCTAAAGATTTTGGAAATAGGGAAATATAAATTATAGAACATAAATTGTCTCTTAATATGGTGTCCGTAATAGGACAAATGTGCAACACTGCTCTTTTGTGCCAAATATAAAAGCAAGAAATAGCTTTATATTTTTTACACAGCCATTGTTGGAAACTATTAAGCCATACATCGTTTTTACTGCTATTTGCCATAATTTGGTTAAACAATTTGACATATGACTATTTTAAATCAAAGACCAGATTTATTTTAATATATAGCTTTTATGTGATAAAATATGACAAAAATTAAGAAAATGAACATGCCCGTTTTACAACACAATAAATAAGCCACAACGATTTTAAAATAAGGACTCTGTTACGTTTATAACAAAAAAATCCAAAACAAACTCTTACAATTATATTTTATGGTACAACAGTCATAATTGGGGTCGTACCCTAAACGGTACCTTTTACCGTAACTGGGGTTCCCTTAAAGGGAACCTCCACCAGAAAAATAATAGTCATTAATTACGGACTCTTAAAGGGGTGCTGCAACGATGTGTCATGCATTCTGACTTCTTTACAATGTTAAACATGCAGTCTTCTCATGCTTAACTTGTCAAAAAACGAGTTGGGTGCATTACGTAGTTTTTCTGTATTTGATACACTCCCCCAGCGCTCGTACAGGTTTCGGAAAGTATTTTTCGAACGTATAAAACCGTTTCTTAATTTTTCTTAGTCCCTTATTGGACAATTCTCCCGGAAAAGCATGCAGCATGCCCACGCGGCAGCAAGGAGAGCAAGGAGAAAGAGCATACGTTCGCAAAGTTGTGCGATTTCAAAAATAATTGTATAGCTGTATCTGTTTTTTATAAATGTGATCAAACTAAATGCTCTTCGACGATACAAAGTATGCAATACTACTGTATAGGTACTCAAGAATAATATGAGATAGTCAGAATCCGCGTGTGTTAGGGCCGCTTTAATTGCTCCAAAACTTTATTACCTGTCTTCATCTTCAGAACACAAATTAAGATAGAAAGCTTTCTGACCCCCCCATAGACAGCAACGTAACCATAATTCAAAGCGCTGCAAGTGAGTAAAGACATCGTTGAAAGTCCATGTGACTCCAGTGGTTCAACCTTACGAAAGAAACGATGATTGTTTTTGGCGCAAACATACAAAAATAACGACTTTGTTCTACAATTTCCTGACTTCTGAGTCAATATCCAATGCACATCCAAGAGAACATGCTAAGACCTGGCGTTTACAACGTCACTTGGCACATTGGAGACTGACGCAGATATTTTGTATTTATTGCGCACAAAAAGTGTATCTTGTTTAACTAGCAGTTAGCTAACAACCAGAGACTAAACAAAGGAAACGTTTTAGCGTCTTTTTTCTACAGTTGCTATAAGTGCATTATAATATAAAGGTAGAGGAAGCAGTTAGAAGGCTCATGTTATGTGTCAGTTGTGTGTTCAAGTAGTTGCATTTGCTAACATTTGTTAGCACTGTTAGTACATATATGTATCCAAAGACGTAAACAACATATTCTCTTTGCTTTACACACTTGCTTTCTCTATCTGGTGGTGTATATGTCAGCTGACTTAACTGGAGGTAATCCTGCCAGGTCGTCCATCCACTGAGTGAGCGTGTAGTGGCCAATCTGGTTCCTTACGTTAAAGTTAACGCTTTCAACAGCAGTCATGTTTCCGCACGATTAACCGAAAATATATGCCACCACATCCGAAAGTCAGAGGTCGCTACGGATAAGCTACGTATAAAAATATGATCGATTTCAGCAGGATATAGAGATAATCATGATTAATCATGGACACTTTCAAATGAAATCAAATTAAATTTTTGCCATCGTCATAAAGCAAGCTAACAAAATGCGCCAGCCAGTGTTACTAATGTGGTCGGCATTGAATCTATCTGCCTTCACCTAGGTTCCGTCCATAAAAACATGACGTTTACTAACAGAAAAAGGATCTTTAGGATTTCTGACAGAGCAAATGTTTCCTGAGGGTTCATATCAGCTCTCTTCACATCCTAATTTGTAGAACATCATATTTGCTCCGAGTTCATGATTTTGTGTAATTTTCCTCCTGCCACATTATGCATAAATATTCTTTTCTCAATAAAAAAGAAAGTGCGAGCAGAAATAGATACACCATAACTATCAATTAAAGCATCAAGCTTCGAAACAAATAACATCTGTTCCACATCAACACCCTCCACCGGAGTAAATCATAGATTTATACAGTCTCGCTTGTGTAAGTGGTTTCTAACATAACGCTTTCATAGCATTCATAAGCTCAGAGCCCAAATAAACTTCATCGGAAGAGTATTTCATTTTAAATGCTGGTCCACGTCAAGAACAGCATTATGATTTGCTTGGAATGATTATCCGCACCCTTAAGGTGGCACAGTCAGGGATGATACTTTTTACAAGTGTAAATGTTTCTCTTACAAAGAGGATATTGTCATTTGGCGTCAGTTCAAAACAGGGCCACGATGGGCAGCCGGTGTCACGCTGGCTTATTTTAGGTGCTCCTATTATAGCACATGAGTCATTTTCTGTGACTCATAGACAATTGAAGCGCTCTCTTACCTTTCTGAGAGGTTACCATCTTTCATTGCATATCTAAAACCTTAAGAAAGAAGCCAACATCTAAACATTTTGTGTGCGTGTGTTTGTGTTTTGACAGCAAGTGGCAAAAGTTTCAAATCCATTTCCATGGAACCGTTAAATGCTGGCCTTTGATTGGTCAGAGAAACAAACAAAAAAAAACCATACCTGTTACATTCCGGAACTTCGTCAGCTGCTCCCATAGATACCTCATTTAACCAAGTTCTGATACAGCGCTGCATCGTCCATCGCTAGTGTGGCAGTCCCAGAATGCAATGCATCATTTGGCGAAGGAGCCCTGTGACATAAACTCATATTCACTGCCAAAATATACAGAAATCGTAGCTCAGTGTCATTAGAAGTATGTCGGTATGCAAAGTGCTCTTATGCCTTTTGGAATATCATATGTACCAAATAACATCAAGTGCGTTTAAGCAAAGAACTATTCTAAATAAAACATTAGATTAGTGAAGTTACATGACAGTTTCATAGTGTATCTGTTTATATATTTCTATGTGTTCATCAGAAAAAAGACAATGGGTAACACTTGCCTTGAAGCATGTACGTATAATGCATTACAAAAGTATTAAAGCATAGTAATGTACCTTTTAATGCATTGTAATGTCTAATAAATAACTGTTATTACAGTTAATACATTATTGTTACACTACACATTTTAAATTGGTTATAAGTCTTTACCACTACATATAATGCATTGCAACACACATTAGGAAGAATTATAATGCATTTTACCCTTTAATAACTCTTTATAATGCATTATACATACACGCTTCAAGGAAAGTGTAACCAGAAATTGATACAGAATAGAAAAAACCCGAGGGTGAGTAAATTAAGAAATATCCCTTAACGTATCAAAAGATGCATGAGCACATTCAAATATTTGCCCTCTCTTTTTTCTTTTGGTCTATTGCTTGTGCTCTCGTTCTGATTCAGAGTCGTCTGGGGTAATAATTTAAATTAGGATCATCCATCTGGCTCATGAGTTAAACATTTAAGTGAAGGAGTTGATTTTTACCTCCATTATCTTTATGATTCGCATGCCAAGGAGACAGAGAGCTTCATATCTAGGGCTCATCCGCTTCATTTTGTCTTACAATGTTAATATCTCGCAGCTAGCGTGTTTCAAATGAATGTAGCTAACCGGCAGATCACTTTGTATTGTAAAAAATCTGTTTTCATTAGTTGAGTGCTTTCTGCCGTGTATTACAAGATTACATTACATGGATGTTATTAAATACAAGGATGGATAGCTCTTCATCTGTGGATGCTACTTTGTGTTTTAAATTTCGCATCGCTGCTCATTTACACGAGGCAGAATTATTCTCAACTTTTTATCAAGCTGTCCCTGTTACCTGATTTTGTATCATAAAAATGTGGATGACACGAAACACTGACATGATTCATTGCACTCAAGCACATGACCTGTACATTTTGACATCTAAAATTTCCTTCACAGTTCGTAGCAGCACTCCGACATACTGCGCTCCGGTCCTTTAATCCCGTTATCATTTTAACGCAAGTCGTTGATAAATAGTTGGGATTCGTATAGCAGCGGCAGTAAAAATCCATGAGAGAAGCCAATTCAAAATGATCTCTCTTTAGATCAATTTGCACTCACTGCTGGGATGCATCCAGCTGAAGATCCTCAGGGTTCTCGAGCGAGTCTGGAAACGGCATGGTCTTCTAACGGAGGGATTATAGTTTATGGCGGTAGGGGGGTGATAGCATCTCAGTGGTGTTCAGGCCCAAATTTGCTGGTTGAGCCAGACAGACATCGATTACAAAGTCAGAAGACAGTCAGAGATGAGCGCCAGCTTTGATTGTGGCTAATCAGACCCAATCATCTCTCATCTGATTGGTGAAGAGGACTCTGGGAATCAAGCCTTCCAAAGTTTTATCTCCCTTGTTCACTTTTTGAGGTCCATTTTTAGCTTTCCTAAGAATGCCAGAACAATCCGTTTGGGTTGGGCACCTATTCTTTATGTTTTCAAGTTATCTTAATTTTGAAACATTTTGATATTGTATATCATGCAAAACATTTAATCATTGCAATATCTTAAACCACATGTAGACAAGACTCAAAATCGGACTCATTGATGAGATCTCTGGTCGAGAAACACTTTCATCTACTATGTCCACTATAGGGCCTTAACACATTTTTAAGGGGGGCCCAAGATGAATATTAGTTTGAATAAGACAGAACGCTTATTACAAAACACTGTCATTTTACAGATTTTTTCTTTAAAATCGTCAAATTTACAAGAAATACATTTAAGCGACGTGACCAAATGGTTCCCGTATGGTATTTTACTCGCACCCCGGTAACAAATGAACAGGATTTTTGTGTATTTTTTAAACAAGGTTAAACAAACCCGATCAGACATGGAATTTTATGTGACAAAACTGTTTATTACAGTATCTTACTGGTGTCCCAGCTGCCAAACGATTCCCTGGATTTCCGTGATTGTTTCTAATAGTATATCCTACAACAAGCATCAAGATTTATCTGGTTCGCACGGGCTAGTGAGCCCCCGCTGGTAGATTCACTGTACCACTGAACATCCACACCATTCTGCAAAAACATAGCTTCCTTTTTCATTGACAGTCTTTTAAACGTTATGTATTCTTCATACTAAAAGTTTTGGCACATATACTTTTATGGATTCAAGACAATTCTTTAAGATTAGACACAGTTCAGATTAAGGGGCGTCCAAATACTTGTGTCCATAAAGTGACTACTATGTATTTGAATACCTCTTAAATACAGGACATGGCAGGACCATAGCCTTGTGGAAGGGATGGTTCTGTCATTTAATTATGAGGTTCAAATACTTATATGCTCCACCTCCACTGTTGATGTGAGTGCCCCACTCTCCATTCAAACGGTAATCGGAGGACCACTATGAATCCAACTGCTCATTACAAATACTCTTTGTTCTTTATTAAGGGTCCTTTGGCAAGTTTTACTTTAAGGTGTTTTCATTAGTACATTTACTAACAAAACTTCTGGTTAACCTACTATTGTGTTTTATTGTGAATCCTCATGACTCCAGTATGAGCCAAGGTTAGCCCTTTCATGGCCGTAGCCAGGATTTTGTGACAAAAGTTGACAATGGCATGCTGCGAGATCATGCATCGAAAAACCTGCCCAAAAAACGCAAGTGTTCCCATACGCAACTCCCCACTATTAACTTTAAGTGTGTCATTACGTGAAAACGGATGTGTGAGTGTATCATTACGGGTATGCACTCAAGCACTCACAACTCTTTCAATCAGCTGACACCGCCAGCATCCCGCATCAAGTAATATGAATCCTTTTACAACACGGACAGTAAACAACTTTGCAAACTGTATAGAATGAATTATAAACGTGTAACGCAGACACTCAGAAAATGGCCAAATATTCATGCAAAGCTTAACATTTTATTTTTAATATGGAAAATTAAAAGTGACCTCATATCAGGTTAAGGCCATTAACTCTTTGTTAGTTTTTGATTATAGTCCATATCTTCGCTCATCATAAATGCAAGTATTCTTTCAGATATTAGTACATGATTATTCATGGACCCGTATTGTAAGTTCGGGGTAACTTTAGAAGGTCTTTTGTCCCAATAAGTTGGCATCCATTTAATAATTTGGTATCACTTTACAATACATTTATCATTAAACACCTGTTAGCCATTCTTCAAAGATTTACTTAATTTTGTTGACAAATAAATGCCTGAACAATATAATATGTGATTCTGATATGTGCAGATTCGAAGTTGGTTGATGGCGTCAAAACTAAAGTTACTTGTCACACATCTTACTCACTGTACCACTGAAGCTGCTGATAAAGTAGTGTCGTTTTTGCGCTCACATTTTTTTTGTGCTTCCAGTTCCAACGCCCATGATCCTAATATCTAGTTATTTTAAAGGACACATTTTATTACAAAAATTCTGGACGTTTGATAGTGAGGGTTCGGTCGTTCCAACCACCCGAACCCCCCTGGCCAAGGGACTGCATGGACAAGTCAAGTTTTTATTCTTCCGTCATCTTTTTACATCACACCTCAGGATAGTTGCTTGTAAGGGGTTTGGGACTCAAAACACTCTTGAGGTGAGTTATCAGCATCATTTTCTATATGTTCCAGAATGTTTCTAGTTCCTGAAGGCGTTTTTAGAGTGTCTGCAACAAGGATGTTGTGTGTAGTATGGAAACCTCCCTGGGCAAATGCCACTGAGATAAATTGCAATGCTTATGGCTAAGTCATCACTAGGTATTGCGCTGTGGACCATAACAGTATGTTAATGTATTCTGTGTTGGTCAGTGCAGGTCTGTGTGCTTATAATTGGGTTCACCAAGCCAGACATGACTCCCCACATATTATAAAAATATAACCTTTTTTCACAAGATGAACTGATTATCTTTATTCTTGCTCGGTTTATTTTCCCCATCATAATTTAAAAGCAGTTTATTTGATTAAATTGTCTGACAGTAAGAATCTTATGAACATTCCCGAGACAAATATACTAATTAAATCTCTTATTAACTGTGTTTTCTTCTGTTGAAATAAATAACAAGATAACCTTTCCATTGTGATTTTAAGCTAATTAAAGCTTCCACACCAATTACACCCAATCACATGGTTGAAACAACACCTTTTGTCTTAAATGTTATCTGGACATAAGAAAATGTTAATGTTATCATTAATGAATATTAAATAACGCAACAGTACAGCTGCAAAACTGCACCTTGGGAATACCAACCCCAATTTTGTAGCTTGTTTGTATGTAAGCATTGTAACTTACATTCCCCAACTGTTTATTTCCACTGAAGAAGTTGATAGGGCATTTTCACAAACTCCTCTTTTGTCAAAAATTCATCATCTTTTGAGCATGGCATTGTGGGTAATTTTAGCCTGAAAAGCACACAAACATAGATGGCTCAAAAATCCGATTGAAACCGTATATAGCACTATTACGTCAAATGCACTTATTCGATTCTCATGGGTTGTGTCCATAGCACACTAACACAATTACTTGTACTATTTTTTGTGTATAATGGGTACCAAATGTATAATTTCGATATGACTCAATACTACTTTGCCAAAATAAGCCGTGCACAACAAATCATAATGGAATCATTTCCCAAAATGCATCCCACTCCACTTGCTTCATTGTGTCAATTAAACTAAAAATATTAAGTGACAAGTTTGATCGCTTGTGTTTGAATTGCCAAGAGAAGACATTCACACACAAATAAAGAAGTAAAAATGCCAAATGACGATCATATGACAACAGTGTAGATTGCTACTCCTAGAAACGTTTATCATAGAAAAACAATGGCGATTTCTCAATTCCAAGAATGTGATGAACAGACTTGCATCCTCATGGAGACCGGTCTTGCCAAGCAACCTTGGAAGAACGAAGTTGGATGGAAGCCCCACAATGACTTCTAGGACTTCAAGCGGGTTCGGTACGCGTAATCTACATTTGAGGCATCTTTGATATCAAGAATACATCCTGGTACTTTCATGTTTTATCTGTACTTCTGTTCAGGAAATTGGAACTGGACTTTGAAGATTGATTATGACGTAAAGCAATAACATGGTTTCCTACCCTAATAAAAAGTTGAGTTATTTCAACCAATTGTTGGGTAAAAAAAGGCCAAACCCGTCTTTATGGTTATAAATTACAGTAACCTGCTGGATGGCCTAAACCCAAATGCTGGTTTGTTTTAACCCAGAACCCAACATTTTTTAAGAGTGTATAACTAAAAAAGCAACAAATATGTGAGATGACTTCTCTTAAGGAACGTTTGCTATATTCAGTACTTTCTTCAAAACCAGATAATTAGTATTTAGGAAGCAGTATTTTAAGTGTGCAAATGCTGTTCACCAAACATTACCAAACAAACATGAGCAGTAAACCTTGCTCTTACAGTATCTGTAGATATGCAATATCTGGCACAGCATCAGTTAAAAAAGAGCCACTTAAAGGCCTGAAATACTGCTTTTGCCCGCAAGACAATTATTGTATTTTTCTGCTTGCCGGTAAAAAAACCTCGTACGTAAAATCAATGCAGGGAGACTCAATAACAATCTATCTCTGTTTCTCCAGGCATATCGCCGGCCCTCTGCACCCCAGACCTTTCTTATCCAGGAATCCATGAGAGAAATTTGCACTTTGATGTAACCGAACACATCGGTTTGCCATTCGCTTGCTGCATGAGAGCGGTTATACTCTGATGAAAATGCCAACATTCTTTCACAGGCCTGATAAGAACATCACCGATGGTGCTGATTGTAGATGTGTGCAAAACAGCTTTCAGAGTGAAGACTGCAAAGAAATAGCTTTGAAGTTTTAAGGTAAATCGAAGTATCACAGACAACCTCTTCTCTTTTATTCATGTCATTCTAGGGGAAAACAGCACATGTTTTCTTATACTCCCAGACTGAACTGAACGGCCTCTAGTCGAGAACTCAAGATGTCACTTTGACCTGAAAGGTGTCTTTTATATTTGGCTCCTCTCGTGGGAATTGTCTGAGCATGCTCACAAGCAGCTTTCCCTGCAGAAAGTAAGAGTGGAGGAAAGTAATGGCAGAGGACGACTGACCCGATCATAAATAAATAACAGAATTCTATTTCCTTAAAGTTGAGCATTAAACTTTAACATTTTGCCCTTGGCAAAAGAACAAGAGGAACTTTCCAATTTGGGAGGTAATCTAGCAGATGAGACAAGAAAATTCTATATGAATATTGAAGTTTTCAAACTTTGAGAGATTCAACTTTGCCGACCCGATTCATTTTTGACACGCTCATTTCCCATTTGGCCAAATGTCTAAAATTCTTCAACTTTAATGCGTAACACAAAAACACTTCAGGTCTTGTGACAACTTTTGGCAAGCACGGGTCTCAAGATGACTGTTCTCTGATGAATATTCTAGGATGGGTTGGCAGAAACTGAAAGAAAGACCCCAGGAATCGGAGGAAATAACATTAGCAAAATTACACCACCAGACTGACCAATGTGTGTGCACCAGTGATTTACAACAATCAAAGATGGGACTTCATTGCAAGATGTTTACATGACAAAAGCAAAACTCTACGTGCAATTTTCATTCTTCTGAGTATTGTTGTTATTATGAACATTATGAAGATTATGAACATTATAAACATTATAACACAGCCAAATGAACTGCACAAACGATGTGGTCCATTTTAGTAGGCGCATTACTGGCCACAGTTTAACCATAATTACATATATAGACATGTTTTATGGTTATTCGATGCTGTGGAGAATATATTAAAATGACAGCCATGCCCCTGCAGCTGGTGGCCTGCGCTGTCATTGCGTTCATCACGCTCGTCTCTGAATAAAGATAAGGAGCTGTGCTGACAAAGTTCAGTAAAGAAAAGTCCTAAATAGCTTGTTTACAATAATAATAATAACAGGAACTAAATAAAAATGTAATGTATGAGATAGTGTATATGTATGCGTGTAGGAGGATTCAATTGGAAGAAGGTAAAAATAATTTGAAATTTCAGATATATTGAAGGTGCCAATTCACTCAAGTACTTCCATGAGTATAATACGTCATCCTGATATACAGTATATTATGATATTCAAAAGTTGTTTAGTCTATAGAGTTGTTTAGAGACAATAGAGTTTTAGAGGTCCTTGGTTTAAGCAAGCAGAACTTCAAATTTTGAGTACTGTTAAGTTAAAGTTCTTACCAAATCTTAGCGAACTTACCAAAAAGTGCGACATAAATATTTAATTGATCCTTTTTTATGAAATGACAGAACTTAAGTAACTATACCAAAATTGCATTTTTAAGTTAACTAAACTAAATTCTTTCAGTTTTTTTATTCTACATATTTCTTAGTCTTAATATCCATAAATCAAACACAAAATGAGCAAGAAGAGACTGATCTCAGAACTGGCATTAGCACTGTTCCTGCTCACTGGTAACATAACATTTGAGTACGCAACCCTCCCCTTAACCTAACAGTCTGTATATTATACAATAAAAAACACCACACGTAACAGGAAGACACGGCTACATATGCAGTTTACTCAAAAAGTGCAATAATTCCAAGCATTCCAAGGCTGAAGAACAGACTCCAAAGCTATTCACTTCTCCCCGCACCATAAAACTCAGATTCGGACCGGCTGCGCTGCCTGCACACAGTGACAAATTAAATAAATTGCCACAGGTGAGTGAACCATTACGTCAGCGTCGACAGGGAAATGGCATTGGCTCTTGTGTGTTTGGGACTGGTTGCATCAATACGCTAGCTTACGTTAGGAAACTGCATTGGCTGTCCTGCTCTGATGGTATCTCACGTTTACCTTGAGTGTAGCACTTGAATAAAACATAACTGGGGCATTCCTGGAGCGTGATAGTCAGCGATTAAAACCTGCTGTGCTCACAAAATGATATCATACAGCTTTGGAAGACTCGAATCGCAACGTGAACCGTTCGTAATTCTTTTATACTGTTTTTGGTCAGTGTTTGCAATTAATACCCATGTCTGACTTCTATTTCCTTGTTGCGTCTTTATGTGGTTGGGAAGTGGGCAGTTTCAGGTTTGGAATACGAGTGTCGTAGGTGCTCTAAAATTTCTATTGAAGTACTAATTATAAGTATTTATTATATCGTTTCAGGGGCAAATCTTGACACTGACACGCAATATCTAGCAGACCACTATAGTTCTTCTCTTTAGCGCCCCCAGAGAACTTCTGTGTCTCAAAACTACAGCAATATGCACATGATGCTACATATTTGTTGTGTTGCAAAAAGTGTACAGAGTATTACCAATGAGACAAGGTTGTTGTTGAAAGTACATGAGTGCGGGGTAGAGCCGCAGAATCAAAGTACCGCCCGTCAATGTTGTCAATTTAGGGATTTTGTCTTAAATTTAGTGACCTCCCACCCCTTTGAGACTTTTGTCAATCATCTAGAGACAAATCTTGCATCTTTTTGGATAAACCTTCTCGCAATTCAGAGATTTGCTCATTTATTTGCCAGTAAATTACCTGTTGACCAAATCGAAAATGAATCAGTTATGTTGTCGCGCCACATTTTAATAACATCTCATAACTACTTCGCTAAAATTCATTTCAATTGGTATTATGCTAAACATATGTTAAAAACCTACTAACAAAGTGGTTCAGTATCCTGTCTCTCAGCTTTTCAGTTTAACGGGCCAACTGGTTTGTAAAAATGTAGTCCCATCCAAAACACCGCAGCTTCCCCACATGTCCTTGTTACAGCTTAAAAACTCTCTGCTACCTTTTCCACCTGCGATTTCACATCTGCATTTGAAAAGCCAAGTTTTTAACAAACCAGGACTGGAAAACTTCAGATATGCGCCGCCTGTTTAAAAACCACTTGGATCTGCAAAAATGTGTCTGGCATTGTTGGTTCTGTTTACTCTGGCAAACGCTGCAGGTCTAGAGAACAGTTGCGGGCACGGTGAAGGTAAATCGTGTTAGAATTGTGATCAAGGCCGTGAAGGCCTTTGCCATCTGTATTGTGTCATGCAAATGCACCTGTTCAAATAGCACCTGGAACGCCCGACTCGCCAGCTCATTGTACGCAATTACAGAGGCTTGCGGTTTTGCGGCTACGCTTTGATCCCCTAAAGCTTGCGGCCCGCTGTGTGTCTGAGCACCTGTTAAGTGTGTGAGTCATCTGGACCTCAGCTGGAGCACCTTCTCGGGAGAACACGATGGAAATTAATCCGTGGCTCAAACAAATGTCTGGACGCAGGTCTGCGCTGCAGATCTCAGATCAGTAAACACGCTATTACAAACAGATGTTCACAGTGTGTCACATTTCACTTGTTTCACTTGACTCCACAGAGGAAAAGAACTTATAGAGGAGGCGGCACAATGACAGCAAATATGCTGGATGTTATTTATACCTGGAAGGGGAAGGACGTGCTCTCTGTCCAGTGGCATCTTCCGCCAAGTGACTGGGGTCCCATCTGCCACACTGCGGATATGACAACCTGACCGAGACCAGCCATTCATCATCCGCTCAGATAACGCCCGCATGCATTCGACACCCTGTAGTGTCATGATGAGTGCAATCTGCTGAATATAAACCGATTACATCAAGTTATAAGTGACAACTGAATGAATCATCATGACAAAAAATTACCAATATATTTATGACAGTTATTTTTATGCTCCTATGCAGAAAAAAACGAATTTGACAAAATTCTCATATTTCTGAAGAAATTTGCAAAACATGTCATTTTACTTAGAATATTAGGGTCGTTAGCGTTAACACATGATCAGATTAACATGTTAAAAATATTTAACGCACTTAATGCAGCGCCGTATGTTTTATCATCTTTTGTCTAGTGAAACTTTATATAAAATCACGCTCTTATTCATGTGCAGGCTTAAACAAATTAAACTTCAGTATTAGTAGATAGACAGCTTTTATTTGTGGGACACGGAAAAACGTCGCAGCGGTCCCGTCTGGTGTATACAGTCACAGGATAAAGGCTGCATCAGTGAATCACTGTCAGACAGCGCATCAGTATTAAGTTCACTTTCGTGCTTGAATGAACAAACCACCCAAGATTATGGCAGAAAGCCCGTTTTGTCTTGCAGTTTCGTAAGCACAGATTTCATCGAGTTAAATAAAATCTTAAATGAATGCAAAGAGTCGTGAAAATGGGAGTGGAGTCAGATCTGAGTAGAGGCCGCATTCTTAAACCTGCTTCTGTGACTCCTGTCACTAATGTTAATCAAGTTTTTCACCTACTGTTGCACCTGTGTATATGGTTGAGTGACAATAAAGGCATTTGATTTGACTTAATAAAAATTTAAAAAGGAATTCAATGCGTTTTTTAGCTTTAATGAGAATTTTTTTTGGATTTCATTTGGAATTTACTATTAATGACTATAAATTGTTTGAGAACATCATTCAATTT
Source organism: Triplophysa dalaica (assembly GCF_015846415.1). NCBI lineage: Eukaryota > Metazoa > Chordata > Actinopteri > Cypriniformes > Nemacheilidae > Triplophysa > Triplophysa dalaica. The sequence goes on from NC_079551.1 coordinate 20,867,336, forward strand.
CTGTATATTTCCCATCTGCAAGACATGATAGCTCTCAATTATACTGTTGAATGGCTATAATGAATGTTAAAATAAAACAAGTATAAATTGAATAGTTACCAGGATAATATCAGAATGTTGGCTTTCATTCATAAAATGATGTTCTTCAGAAATCTGTTGTTTCTATGTTAATATTACAATGTAAAAGTATATTTAAAAACATTAATGTCATGGGCAATTAATCTTGGTTAATCAAAGAAGAAATGTGCAATTCATTAGAGTAATGTTTTAATCGATTGACAGCACTAAAAAGTTTATATTTTAGGAGGTTTTTTTCGTGCACCAGCTGCCAGAATTTGACTTTCATGCCTTTTTTACATTGTATGAAAGTCATATTTTACTTGTTTGAAATATTCTTACCATATCATACCTACTCTGAATGGTCAAAAATAAGGAGAAGTCATATTTAGAGGCCTTAATTATTTTCACCCAAAAATATTATTTTGTTATCATTGACATGGAATGTTTGTATCCAAACATTTCTGGGGCGCTAGAGACTTCCGTACTAGGGACAAATATTACCATGGTCAGTCAATGGTGCCCCAGAATTGTTAAGTTTTCCATATTCCTCCAAATATCTTTCTTTGGTGTTCTACAGAATTTTTTTTTACAGTTTTAGAACGATTTGAGGGTGAGTAAATGGTGACAGAATTTTAATTTTTGGGTGAACTATCCCTTTAAGACCTTTTTACGATTTTTACGAACTTATATTTCTCAATCGTCACATTGTTTAAAAGAACTTAAATAAAAGTCTTCAACTTGAAAGTGTCCTTGCACAGCAAAGTAAGAAAACCACATCACAAAGCATTCAAAGAACGTAGAGAGTAAATGGAAATGGTTTCATCTGTGGATGTCTTTTCTTTAGAGAGGCCTTTGGTTAATCCCCAGTTCCTTATCTTATAGAAAATAAAGATCAGAAAAATAAAGAATCAAAGGACAGCATTGAATAATCTATGCATATATAGGGAGTTATATAATATATACGATATAGGTTTAGCAGCCTTTACTTTTTCTACTTTATTTGTTTAGTTTAATAGTTTGATTGTTTTATTGTATTGTATTTTATTGTATTGTATTTGTTTGATTGTTAAATTATTTGCTATCGAAATTACTCATAAAATCTCGATCTCAGACCTTTAGTTTGCTTGGCAAATAAAATTGAAAAAACAACTATGACTTTTCTTTGATGTGTACTCAACAATGCACACACACGTGATGATGCAAAGAGACTACTGCAGTATTGATCGCAAGCCTGCATTCTCTGTGATGCCAAACGTAAAACACGCAGGCCTGCGTTGCGAATCGCTCTCATTGCGAGTCTTCCTCAGGGGGGTCTCCCACACAGGCTGCTTGCATAAGCAGGATAAGATTCATCCGAGGTTTAAGAAACCATTGCTTCCCGACTCACGTTCACAATCAAAGCATCGCTGACAGCTCAACCTGAGCACCACCTGAATGAATGCGGATCATCTGTGTAACACTTTCTCCACAGCGGATCAGCGTGGGAAGATCTGATGTTTATTGTGAAGTACACTGCTGCCATCTGCTGTGCCATTCATTCAGAATTCACTTGCAGGCCAGGGCAGTTTGGGACTCTGAGAGTTAAAAGCCTTACGTGATCATGCGAGAAGACTGGCTGATATATGTGATGTCACGTCAAGTCTCTTGGCAGCTTCATCATCTGTAAGGCATCAGGCTCATGGGATGCTGGGAAACCAGGCAGATAAAATGCTACAGGAGTGGGTTTTCTGAAATTTTTATTTGCTTTTAAACTGAAACGCACATGAGAAAATATAAAAGTCAGAATAGCTGCTTTTAGAACAATGTGAAGATTTTTCTCATCTGTTTTATTGTTCACCAAGTTCGGATGTAATGATTCACTCAGCTCACGATGTGATGTGATCCACCATACTGATCTCACAAAACGATTTATTCAGGGCTGTCCGTTAACTTTTTTTGCACATAGCATTGGTTCTACAGAGGTTTAAAGTTTTGCAGGACAGGCCAAAGAGTTGTAGCACAAGTATATGTCTATTATCATCTTTTAAAAAAATGCAGGTTTTTAAATAGTGCAGGTCATCACGTGAATAGCCACGAAACAGGGAAAAAGGACATTAATGTTATACAAATGGATACATTTGGCCGGTTTAATTTTTTTATATCCCAAATCAGCTTTTCTGAGTTCAGACTTTTCAATGCTTTATGCAGTAGTAAATGCATTGGCCATAAAAATACTGTAGTATACTGTAGCATTAACTCAATTAGACTGCGGTAAAATTCTTGAGCAATGTAGTATATTTAAACCTTACAATAGTAAATATATCTAGTCAAACATACAATTAATAATACAAAAGTCTATTTAATATAAAAAAATGAAGACATATTAATCCCGAGTACCTATACAGTAGCATTACATATGTCGTATCTTCGTAGAGTATTTAGTTTGATCAAATTATAAAGAGAGACTCAGCTGTACGATTATTTCCGGCTAAACACAAGCTGCTAGAGCTGGGACTAGTGGGGAGACTCGGATGGAACTACAACATAAGCAAGCAACACATCATCACATTAATCCCTTCGTGTTTTGTACATTATGCACGTACACGCCGATTGCAAACAAAACACAGACTTATCACCTAGTTTGACTTACCGCGTGCAGTTCATGACGTGCATCTTTTAGCACCGGGACCGCGCCATCTATCAGTGTCAAACCATCTCTAAAACCAGTGTTACAGTTGTGTTCAAAATTATTCAACCCCCAATGCTGTAAATGGTTTTAGGGAATTTAGTGTACATTTGTAATTGTATTCAGAATGAAATCCTACAAGGACTTCTTAAAGAACCATATGCAACTAAAATGACATCAATTAGTTTTGTAATACAGTAGTAAATGTTTCTTTTGTGAATTCTTCATTGACATAATTATTCAACCCCTTCAGACTACCACTCTGAAGAACAGAGGTTCAATAAAGTGTTTTCAATCAGGTATTGAAAACACCTATGGATATCAGGGAGCAGCAATAAAGCCTAATAAGCACCAATTAGCCAGCTTTAAAATGACTGTGATACTCAGCTCCTTCTAGACATTTACTGGTGTGGTTACAAACATGGTGAGGCCAAGAGAATGGTCCAGGAAGACAAGAGAACAGGTGATTACTCTTCACAGGAAGGGCAATGGCTATAAGAAGATTGCAAAGATGTTAAACATACCAAGAGACACCATAGGAAGCATCATTCGCAAATTCAAGGCAAAGGGCACTGTTGAAACGCTACCAGGTCGTGGCAGAAAGAAGACTGACTTCTGACTTCGACTGCTGTGCGCTACCTGAAGCGTAGAGTGAAGAAAAGTCCCAGTGTGAATGCTGAGGAACTGAGAAAAGATTTGTCAGATGTGGGTACTGAAGTTTCTGCTCAGACAATACGGCACACCCTGCGTAATGAAGGCCTCCATGCCAGAACTCCCAGGCGCACCCCCTTGCTGTCCCCAAAGAATAAGAAGAGTCGACTGCAGTGTGCCAAAAGTCATGTGGACAAACCACAGAAGTTTGGGGATAGTGTTCTGTGGACTGATGAAACAAAATTAGAACTGTTTGGGCCCATGGATCAACGCTATGTTTGGAGGAGGAGAACAAGGCCTATGAAGAAAAGAACACCTTGCCTACTGTGAAGCATGGCGGGGGGTCAATCATGCTTTGGGGCTGTTTTGCTTCTGCAGGTACTGGGAAGCTTCAGCGTGTGCAAGGTACCACGAATTCTCTTCAGTACCAGGAGATATTGGATGACAATGTGATGCAGTCCGTCACAAACCTGAGGCTTGGAAGACGTTGGACCTTTCAACAGGACAATGATCCCAAGCATACCTCCAAGTCAACTAGAGCATGGTTGCAGATTAAAGGCTGGAACATTTTGAAGTGGCCATCGCAGTCACCAGACTTAAATCCGATTGAGAACCTCTGGTGGGACTTAAAGAAAGCAGTTGCAGTGCGCAAGCCTAAGAATGTGACTGAACTGGAGGCTTTTGCCCATGATGAATGGGCGAAGATACCCGTAGATCGCTGCAAGACACTTGTGTCAAGCTATGCTTCACATTTAAAAGCTATTATAACTGTAAAAGGATGTTGTACTAAGTACTAAGATTGAATGTCACTTGGGGGTTGAATAAAACTGATAATGATGTGAGCTCAGAAAAGACATTTGTGGTTATTTCATTATAAATGTTATGTTATATTTGTCTGACCTACACGTGCCTCTTTGATTAAATTGTAAGCAGGATGACTGAATGATCATAATCAATTTCAAACCGACCAAAACAATCAATTTCAGTGGGGGTTGAATAATTTTGAACCCAACAGTATATCCACCGCTTATATAACATCCATGCCTGAAATGCAGTGAACAAACAAACACATCTAAACTTCACTATCGCAAGAGTAGCGAGCTGCAGTGCAACCCATCTTGACGCAGCGCATATAATCTTGATGATAAAGCCGGTCTTCACTCGTCAGTTGGCTCATATGCGGGCTCTCTCGCCTACACATTGCCATGCTTTTCCAGGAGAATGGCCGATAAAAGGAATATGATCCTTGTGACGAAACAGGGATCCAGAATTCTAAAATACTTTCCGAAACAAGTTGGAGTGCTGGGGAGTGTGTCAAATACAGAAATACCACGTCATACGTCAGCACGTTTATCAGTGCAAAGAAGTCAGAATGCATAACATATTCTGATAGTATTTAAAGCGGAGCTATCATGCTTTCCACAAATAAGTTTTCACAGCGGCCCCTGCTGTTTAAAACATATATTGCCATTCATTTCACATCTCATCCAACTTGAATCTTGCTTTTCAACTGGCTATATCACCGAGAAAAGGAAAAAAACCTATCTTCTATGAAATTGCCCTCTAACACAAATTTGACCGTTTAGTAAATCTGTCCCTTTGTTCGCTTTTATTTCATATAGATACAAAACTGACACATTCACATTCTCCAAACACAAAAAGGCTCGTTGACGCATCCAGAACACGGGTGGTCGACCCCTTTCCAAAAGCCTCAATCTTTTTCCACCTGCTTACTGTGATATCAGCCCCCACATGAAACCCCTCCATCCAGCCGTCACAGGGTCAGCCCAGGTGTACAGGCTGGATATCGACTCTCTTTGGCCCACATTTTACTGGCCTCCGCTCAGAGAGCGTGAAGTGTTTCAGCCTTTACTATCCATTACATTTCACGAAGGGAAGCCACCACTACAACTCTTTCCCTGAAGCTCAGATCCATTTGGAAAAAGAAGCTGTCCTGCTCTGTGGGGCAGAACATTGGAACTGGGACCGTGACGGCCTGGGACTGGCTGGGTGAAACCGTTTAACGGCGGTTAGACCACAAAATGGGATGGGAAGGAACCTTGTGTGTCACTATTACGTGAAACTTAGATTTAGTCTAATGGGAACACAAAACCACTTTTATCAAAATTACTTCTATTGTGTTCCACAGAGGAAAGAAACGCGCACAGTTTTAAATGGAGTTGGGCCTATTGACGATGACATCGTCCATCGCCGGTGGCTAACAGCCATCACGATGTTGGGCTGGCATCATGATTCCCCTGCATGATGCAATTTTCTGTCTGCATATCGCGTACAGCACATTCCCGAGACGAATGTTTACACCCGAGTCCACAGTATGACATTCTGCGCATGTGCGGAGCTCATCCATTCATGCTTATCCAAAGTGGAGTATGCTTTGGAAGCTGTACGACACACGTTTGCGTACGATGGAGACGGACGTAGATCTATTCGTCTTTCCACATTAAATAACAACTGGGAAAAACAAATCCAAATTTATAGGAGTACTTGTGAAAAAAAATCATGTGGTCTTAAAGCTGGTCACAAAATGAGTTTTGGTTGCAGTCTGGAACACTGATATTATTTTTTTAATGTTCTGACAGATGGCCATCTAGAAAACTGACATACCCCAACCCCTGCCTCACCCCACCTCCGATGTCATCGTCCATCGTTTCACTGTAGGCATTGTCCGATGCCAATTTGGTATACATCATCCAACCCAAGATTTAAATGACACAAGGGTAAATAAATGATGACGACATTTTCACTTTTTCTTATCAGAGATACTTTACTGATGGTTTCCATATTATGGAAGTCAAAGGGGGCCAATGTTGTTTGGTTACTAAAATTCTTCAAAATATCTTCTTTTGTGTTCTGCAGAAGAAAGATAGTCATACAGATTACAAATTGAAGGAGGGTGAGCCAACGATGGAAGAATTTTCATTTTTGGTTGAACTAACCCTTTAACGGAGCAAAAAGACCCATTACATCTATATTTAATAAAGGCCTTTTTCAACACTGGAAAAGCATGGATTGTATTCTCTGCATTTAACCAATGAAGCAATGCGGTCAAGTGGGAGACATTGCATTAACACTAAAGTTAGCCTCTGCGCTGCGTAAGCCGTGCGGATTGAATACCCGTCATGCTCGCCAGGTGAAACGATGTGGACCTTGTCAATATTCTCTCCAGCTAATGATCTCCCCGTAACTGACAGAGATCAATGAAGCTTGTTAACATTATTAAACCATCAATCATCAGGCTGCATTCAGTAAGTCCATTCTCCCTTTGCATTGACGAGAGATGGAGATAAACAGTAAGAGAGAATAGGAAGGAGAACTGAGAGAGAAATGGCAGTGGAATGCGGTTCCGGAAAGCTTAAAACTAGTTATACTTCATGGGTGGATGGATACAATGAACCCATGAAGCAGTTTCTATCGATATGAAGTCTCACATGAGCATGAAGCATGGTAGCTGGTTTGTGCTGGTTTAAGATGGTTAAGGACCAGTTTAAACCAACACATGACCAGCTAAGGACAAGCATGTGACCATGGGCCGGATTCACGAAACCAAGACAAAATATGGGATTGTTTTTAAGATCAATTATGGGAAGTTTGTGAGAATGTTTGTAAGGTACATTCTCAAGCATTTCATAAAAAGTTCTCGAATATTTTCTTGAGAACAATTTTTGTCGTAAGAATAAAATGATATGCTTTGTCAACGCTTGCACGTGTGGTAAGTGTAACTGGTTTATCTACAATCTATATAATAAAACTTTTGTGTTACAAGCACCTCACATTCTTATATTAGCATGTGATGAGTTAAACGGCATTGCTATTGCCTGTTAGCGCAAATGTTTGCAAGCGTTAAAAATGATACTTGTAATACTTTTGGTCTGTTCTTACGGCATAATTTGTGTGACCCTCTCCGTTTCGAGTCACGTTGTCCCAGAATAAAATGTAAAAAACACGTAAAGGAGCTAGACCGCTTCATTACTATATCAATATAAATATTCCTTTTGGCAAGTAAATGTCGAAGTTATGATTCTGGCACAATACCAGTGTTTCCCCTACCATTATATAAGGGGGGCGCCCGCCCTCCTAACGGCTCGCCCCGCCACCCTTGGACGTCAAGTAAATTTGATTTGATTTTCTTTATAGCGCCAGATTACAATTTGTTATTTTATTAAACAAACTAAATAACCCTTAAGTAATATGTTATTTATCTTATTTCCACGATGGCATGTCTTTTCTGTCTGTGTTTGCGCGTTTACAATTATCCCAATGAGTGCGCACACGCGCTCACTCACACACAAACAAACATTAGCGGACAGAGAGCGCGCGGCGGGAAATATGTCGCTTCAATCAGATGAAAACCAAATGAAAATATTTGCGTTTTTTAAGCGCTCACAGGGAACTGAAGATGGCAAAACTCACTCCACTGCGAGTAGCAGCCGTAGTAGCTCTCCTGCTCCAAGTCTAAGTGTTTCGCATCCTGCCCCTGACAAGCATCAAAAGTCCATTCATCACCGGATGGCGGTTAAAATGTATATTAATGAATTACATGCCGCTTACTATTTAAATATGTGTGTTTAAAATGTTTTTAGTCAGGACATTGTAAATCTGCTGTTTAAATAAGACAAGAGATATTTAATACGCTATGCAGATGGCTCCGTGTTGTATGGGAATGTCACGTGATGACGTTCAGAACAGCGCACGTGATGACGTTCAGAACAGCGTCCGCGTCTGACAGGATTATTCTCCAATAAATGCATCATAGAAATTAAACCGTCTCACAAAAAAAATCCCATTTAAAATTGGTTTATCATATAAAGGTATTAACTAACATTAACGAACAATGAATGAGCAATATATTTGTTAGGATTTATAAATCTTTTTTTAGTTCTTTACTTTTTTAAGCTCTGGCCCATTAATATTAACAAATACTTCTATACATTTAACAAAGATTATTTGCCAAAGTCAATTTTAAAAAGATTTAAATACATTTATTTATATTTATATGTAACATTTTTTAAATTTTACAAAGCATTACCCTCCCAGACAATCAATGTATGTGACTAGATAGATAGATAGCACATAAAGAATGAAAAGGAAATGATTTCTCGTCAATTTTCCCCAACCCCGACCCCGACCCTCTCTTAGCATTTTTTACTAAAAACAAGCAAAACCATGATGATGATAGTTTTTATGAATCATACATAAGACATATGTATGAATTTAATACATGTGAAATTTCTTTAAATGTGGTATTGGTAATGAGAAGGGGAAAAGTCATGTACACAGTGTGACAAGAGAATATTTTGTTTATAACAAAAAATATAACGTAATATGTTAACAATTTAAAAAGGTATTAGTAGATGGGTTTCTTTACAACAAAAAACAAAATCAACTTAATGAAAATATCTGTGTGTGCGTTTAAACATTACAGAGGATGATATAATCAGTCCGCAACCCTTTTTTCCATTTCTTAATTTTTATTATACATGAATATTCTTTCAACATTTTCTATTTTGAGAACATCTAGTAAAACATTCAATAGTTTTTTTTTTAAATACATTGGGTCAAAATTATAGATTTTGCTTATCTGCCAAAAATTAGTAGGATATTAAGTAAAGATCATGTTACATTAATATATTTTGTAAATTTCCTACCTTAAAGGCGGGTTAACGGATTTCCAGATTACGCTTTAGACAACGGATTCGGGCCGAGTACCAAAACAACCTTGTAGCCAATCAGCAGTAAGGTGCACAGTGCACAGGACGGACATTAGCCTAGCAGAGCGCTGACGAAAGCGAAATATTGGGTTAGGGGTGTGTTTGTTTTGGTGATTCGAACATCATCAACGCCTAAGAGAAATCGGCAGGACACCCTGCCTTGAAATACATTAAAACTTTACTTCCGTGAGTGGATGGCCTGCCATAGTGCCCCTGATAAATAAGTTCAAAGGCAATTTTCTCAATATTCAGATTTTTTGCAGTCTCAGATCCCTGCGCTTAAACGGTTGTTAGAATAGGACACTATCTTGCTGATATACCTCTCATATAATCCTCATTTATTCAGCTTTCAAGTTATGAAAAAAAACTTATTTCTAAAAATTTACCCATAAGACTGGTTTTGTTGTCCAGGGTCACACATTAGTTACTACGAGTACTTTATAGTAAAACACACACATCCAGATCATATCAGAATAGATCATTATAGCACACAGTACCTGTATAGATTTTAATTAACAATGTGAAAAGGGCACATTAGACAAAAAAAAATTCTCTGAAAACACTAATTTATCCAGCAAGGCAAAACGTTGTATGAGAAGCATGTTGAAGCCAAAATGAATAACACAGTTTTCTTGACCTCAGAATCCTGAAACATCTCATGTTCGGGCAACAGCAGCCGTGTTCTTTCTCAGGACCATAATGTGCAGATGGATGGAGACATTTTCATGTAAAGCCATCCCTCTTTAAAGGGATGGTTCTCACAAAAAAAACATCATCTATTCAATCGCATGTCAATCAAAACCTGTATCAACAAAATATACTTTGCAGAATTTTTTTTGTGTTCAAACAATGGAAGTCAGTGGGGGTCAATGTGTTTGGTCACTACCATGCGTCAAAACACCTTCTTTTGTGTTCTGCAGAAGAAAGTCATACAGGTTTTGAATGACATGTGGGTACATGAATGATGAGAGAATTTTCCTTTTTGCGTGAACTATCACTTACCTATAACTTGCATAAAACGTTTCAATGTTTTACCATGACACACCCAAGTTAAAAAAACAGGTACTGGACACGGTTCAAGGATCCGTGAAAATACATTCTAAGGGATTTTTAGTACAGACAATTCAAAGCATATGTTTTAAATAAGGAATCAAAAAAATGAGTAAATCCAATGAGAACTAACCTGTAACGTAGAAGACTGGATGTTGATGGCTGATTTAGATACACACGAGTGTAGTTCTGCTAAACCCACAAGTGAACTTCAAGACATAACCTTTAAAAACAAAACTCAAACATCCGAGGTCAACGACAAACACAAAGTATATATACACATTGCAGTCAGAGTAGACTAGACACACCTGGACACACTTGGAGTGGGGTAGCACAAAAGACTACAAAGACCAGACACAAGGACTACAAAATATAACTTCAAAATAAAAGACACAAACAAACTTTTGGTGTTAGACTGTCACTGAACTCATTAATGCCTCAGCAGTTAAAACAACCAATAAGATTAATACAAGGTATGTATGTTTACAATCGATTTACATTATATTATATCACATGAATAACCCATTTGAATTTATCTGGAAATAGTTTACTGTAGAAACAGTTCACCATTCTTGAGTTGCACACTCAGAACAATCAGACAACAAGAAACGGAGGAGAAACATTTTCAATTCGAATGCATTTGAACTCTGATGATAATACATCTTGTTTTTGACAACTATTAAAACATACTGCATCCCAAAACCCAGTGAGTGCGAATAGATACAAAAAACAACATTCCGGCAAGTATTCATATCAAGAAATAGATGGATTAACAATTATAAATAATATGAACTTTAGAAATGAAACAGTTCTTAGTTTTTCCTTTATCTTTTTTCTTTGAGACTCTCCGGAGTCCTAGGGGTCCATGGAGCTTTATTTAAAAACCCCTTGTTGTGTCCAAAAAATGACCAATAAGGATTTAGGTATAGCATTATAAAATAAACGTTTGTGAAAAACAATCTCCAGCAAAATGAGTAAAAACATTTAGAATCTGCATCAGTCGTATCAGTAATAGACAATGCTGAAAAGATATAATAAATGTTAGTCCCGAATGAGCCACTAGATGGCGATGACGCATCACAAATGCGACCACAGAGATAAATCCAACATCCAGAAAGATTTGAAGAATTTGTTGTTATGTGACTCTATTGAGGAAAAGACATTTGTTAAAAACGTCTATGTTTTGCATTATCACATATGATACTGAATATGTACGGTAGATATATGTCAAAAAAATTGGCTAGATGCTTAATTCTAAGCAAAATTATAGTCTAAATGTTTTTCTTATGGTTTGAAAAACAAATACACAAGCACAGATTTCAAAACAAAGAAAGGGAGCAAAATAAATAAAAAATGAAAAACACAAGTTACTGTGATAACTCAGTTCTTTCTTCCATTTAATATGGCTGGGTGCCTCAGAGGGCAAATCCTGGTCCCAAGACCTAATGAAAGATGAAGGAACAGTGGAAGGTCCCTCATCTGCTTTTCAAGTGCACTAAGACGAAAACCAATCCGCAGATCACACCAAGACCAAACAGCCCATGATCCATGCTCCCAACCCCACTGAAGGAGGCGACAATCAGAACCATAAATTTCAGAAATGCCCACACCGGAGCGAGTCTACAACCCCATTATACAACATTGGTAGGTCAGAGGTATAGGCTTGCTCCAGACTGATACAATGAATGGTTCTGAGACAAATCTGCAGGGTGATAAGTTCAATGGTTTTGCTTTTTGCTGAAGCTATGTGATAAAGTTTTTGCTCTTTGCCTTTTTGGAAAAGACTGTTAAATGTGACTTTTAAGAAACTATGCAACATTTGGTGCTGTGTTCATTTATGTTGCACAACGGTCAATGTATATAGATGCATATAAATAGGTGTTCATTTCTTTTTTAATCAAAAGTTTGGCTTTTTTCAGTCAACGCTTATATTTATTAATTAAATCAATACATAAAGAAACTAAAAGAATATTGTCTCTTTTAGAGGCGAGCCAAGCAAAAGGTATCAAATCCTGTTTTTGGTACAATGTTCATACACTTCTTGGTTACCTCTTCTGTTCAATTAGATTACAGTATGTTACTGATCATAGACAAAATTAAACACATTAACCCTCATTTCAGTATGTAACGAAATACAGTATGTAATATCAATAAACATACATTTACGTACAAATTTTTTTTTTTTAAAACATGGGCTAACCTTATACAGTAGGTCACTGTTGTCACACCCATTTTGTAACTACCAGGAGTAGATTGTCGGAATTATTTAATGTCTTCCTTTTATTTGTGAAAACTGTAATCATATACATGACATAATTGTTTGAGTTTCTGTGACATCAATAAACACAAAATGTGGTTAGAAAGAGCTGCAGCTGTCAATTATAGAAGTGGGCGGTGACACCAAAGCAGCCAAAGCTTCTGAACTGGAAAACACACAAATAACACTTTTTTTGTGAGAGGATTAAAAATAGATGGGAAAAAATGTAAAAAAATAAATACATTTTGTATGTTTTTACTTCAGTAAAACTTTTATTTTTGTTTTACTATAATTACACTAAAGGGAGCAAAATAAATAAAGTATCGATTGGCTGGAATCAGGGCTGGACTGGGAAGAAAAATTGGCCCATGCTTATTTGGCCCACATCAGTCCTCCAACATTTCTGTCCAGATTCAAGTTCTGGTTTGGGGGGGTGTATGGTTGGGTCTGTTGACCGGGAGGGGGGTTGCATGGTTAAGTCTGTTAACCAGGGGGGATGGCATGCATCCGTGTCTTCTGCATTTGCGTTGCATGTATTCGCATTTATAATAAGTCGGTCTGAGCGGCCCAAGCGTATTTTCTTGCCCCATACGTTAACGGCCCACTGGGAAAACTCCCAGAATGCCAGATGGCCAGTCCGCCCCTGCCTAGAATTATTGAAATTGTGCAAAGTTCAGGCAATGACATTCTAACTGTGGGTTGAGATCGCCAGCGAGTGTGTCGTTGTATGTCTCTAGTCTCTCGCAACGAGGTCGTTGGAAGTCGTTTCTAGCTTTGAATGCTCTACAAGATTTATCAACAAAACTTTAAGTGAAGAGAGACGGATGACGTGAGTTCTGCTGCTTTACTTCTATTGGTAGTTGCTCCCGAAAGTTGCTCATCAACTTTATTGCGTCGCTAGAAACAGCCGCTTCCTGTCGCCAACGGTCGCTCGTATGGTCGGAATTCGCCGGCTCTCCGTGATAATGATTTACATCGTATCGCTTTGTCACCCGGTGTCACTGGAGGTCTTTAATGGACGTGCATGAACACTATGAGCACCGCATTTTTAAGACGCCGTGTTAAAAAAAAGTATTTTCATCTTTTGTTAGTTCCAAAGCAGTGGACCATTCAGAAGATTTTGGAAACTTCCGTTTACAGTAACAAGTTAGAATGATATGGCAACATGGCGGAGACGCATCGCAACCGTCGCGTTCTCCAATGCGCTTTTTAAAAATAACATTCCTGAACGCTTTTTGAGACGCAAAGACGCATTCGGTGTGAATAACCCCTAAGGCCATTTAACACCTTCTTAGAATTCAGCTGGGATCCTCAACTTTAACACCCGACAAGTCTGCGGAGAACCTGTGATTGATGTTCAACGACCAGCTGAAATTCACCTCCCACATCGCAGCAACCACTCGAACTTGCAGGACATCAGAAAGATCAGGCCGTTCCTGTCGGAGCATGCCTCTCACCTGCTAGTCCAAGCTCTGGTCATATCAAGACTGGACGACTGCAATGCAGTCAAGACCTTGCAAATGATCCAGAATGCAGCTGCATGTCTAGTTTTCAATCAGCCTTAAAGAACCCATGTAACACCCCTCCTGATTTCACTTCACTGGCTGCCATTGGCCACCCTCATCAAGTTTAAATCTCTGACAATGGCCTTCAGAACGATAACGGCAAATTTGCCTATTTACCTTAACTCACTGCTCCAGATCTACATCCCCTCCCGGCATATTTGGTCTGAAAATGAGCGTTCACATGAGTGTTCCGTCACAGCGAGGCACCAAATCCCTTACAAAAACCTTTACTCATTCGGTTCCTCTGTTGTGTTATGAACTACCAACCTTCACCTGAAGTGCAGCATCCTTCACAACTTTCAAAAAACAGCTGAAATCATAACTGTTAGGCATTTGCCTGTTTAAATAAGAAATGTAATGTAAATGTAAGGCATGTTATGCAAGTTTTAGGTGGTACTGCTAGTTATCAAATATTTATTGGAATTAAGTAGCCAATTGTGTGAGATGGTGGTCTAGTGGGTTAAACCACTGAACTGGTAAATCAAAGGTTGCTGGTTTGATCCCAGCATCCACCACCAGTGTGTCCTTGAGCAAGACACTTTACTCCATGTTGCTCCAGGGGGATTGTCCCTGTAATAAGTGCACTCTAAGTCGCTTTGGATAAAAGTATCTGCCAAATGACTAAATAAAAATAAAAATAATTGTTATGAATGCAGATTTACTTTTAATATTAAATCTGCACTGGTCAAGGTGACTCGAAGTACCTGGATGATCATGTGTTATTAGTTGAGAGGTTGTTGTAGGTGTTCAATCAGAATCAAATACTGCATTCCAGAGGACCATGTAACAACCGGCAAAAACTCATAACACCATGTTCTGTGAGTCATCTTGACCCTCATTATAATATACTTAGAAATACATTTTATAGATATACAGTATTGTGTCTTGGTTTCTCCTTTTATTAAAAATTCTGATAACTTTGCTCTTCTGTAATAAGACGAACTCCACTTCTCACCTTTCGCTCATCTTGAACCATTCATGATCGAGGAGCTCATCTAATGTCGGCCTGTCAGCTGGGCAAGACAGGCACAGATTTTTCACGTTGTGAAATTCTGTATCAAATGGACAAGAGTACTTATGAGTCAGTGATGTTTCTTATAACACACTAAGATATATATAAGATATACAACACTGTCATATAACAATAGCTGCTGAAAATGTAGTAGATTTTAAAGTTTAAAAAGCAAATTTCAAGTTATTTGAAGTTGGATTTGGTTAACCAAGCTTGGTCTACCTTCGCCAATGTTGTTTTGTACCTACCTCTAGATAATCCGAGGCGGTATATGAATGGGTCATTTTTTACAACTTGGTCATAGTTCATCCAGTCGTCATGGCCACACACCATTTTTACCAGCAAAACACCTAAAGAATAGACCATCTGAGCAACCGCAAACTTTCGTCCTGAAACAGAAGCAAGAAGTGAGCAAACATTTTACTAACAAAAATCACAGAAATCGACAGAATGTTCAACTCACCGTTGTATTTGCTGCCTTGTAGACCGCAAGTTGAGATGAGCTTGCCACATCCGAAGTCTATTAATTTTAGCTCCAGTGTCTCTTTGTTGACCAGGACGTTGTCTATCTTCAGGTCGCCATGATAGACGCCGTGGTCAATGATGTGTTTGCATGCGATCACCGCTTGACGCATTAAATCCCTTGCCAGCGTTTCAGACAGATGTCCTCTTCCGCGTCCGATGAAGTCAAGTAAGGTCATGCATGGATGTGGAAACTCCATTATGAGGACGTGTCCATGCTTTTCTTGGAACCAGTCGAACAACTGGACAATGTAGGGGCATTTCTCAGGGGTTCGGAGTAGCAGATTTAAAGCCACTTCTGCAAGCAGAGGCTTGGAATGCCCCGGCTGGTAAAAAAAAAGAGGTTAAAATATCACATTGTTCAGATATGTGGACATATATATATATATATATATTAAATAGGTGAAGGATCAATTCAATCTTGCAAACTCACAATTTTAATATAATGCTCAGAGGGGTCCTTGAAAATAAATTTCATGGCGACCTGCGAAAACAAAATAGATAATCACATGTAAATAAATATTCACATGCATAGCTGTACGTTACACTTTACATTCTTTACATTCATTTAAACATATTCAGAGGTCAAAACACTGAACACCAATCTGTATGTTAGGACACAAGGGGCAAAATATTTGATCAAAGTTTTTACCTTTTTGCCATCTGATCTGCGAATCCCCTCATGCACACTTGCAAAGCCGCCTCTTCCCAGCTGCTTTCCCACTTCATAAAGCATTAGTCCTGAAAAAAATAAACACAAAATAAACATAAGATACTTGTTTCTTTCTCTCTAGTTTTCTTTGCAGGACATATTAACAGTATACTCACTCGTTGGCCTTGTATCAGCTGGATTTTGTGGGGCCGGTGGCACAAGTTTTGATGAACATTTGTGTACCTTTGATGGATTTTGATTGATTGATCTGGTTGGACGTGGTTTGGGATTGGCTTGACTTTGAAGAGCAGTTTGCTTGAGTCTTGATAGACCATCAGAAGGATTTAGGTTGACTGTGGACGGACACGGTCTAGGTCTGGATTGACTTTGGAGAGCAAGTTTCTTGAGTTCTGATGGACCTAATTGGGGAGCAGGTGGATGTTGAGGAGCACTTGGCTCCAGGTCGGATGGACGTGGATGTGCGGGTTTCTCAGAAATTGCTGCTTGGAGTCCAGATGGATCTGTTTGGTAATCTGATGGATTTTCCAAAGCTATTTTCTCCAGGTAAAATGGATCTGGTCTGTGGTCAGCTTGTTCTTCAGGAGCTGTTTGATTCAGGTTACATGAAGCAAACAGATCTTCAAGAAGCAGTCGAAACGCACAATGATCCATGACACGTGGTCCAGACTGGGAATCAGATGCTTCTTCTGAAGCTATTAGCTGAAGTCCATGTGGACCTGGTTGAGGATTGGCTGAATCTTGGTGAGTCATTTTCTCCCAGTTGAAAGAGAAATCAAATGAAATGTCCAATGTTGGATCAAATGAGACATCAAATGTGAAATCATCTGCTTCTTGGAAGTCAGACTGGGAATCAGCTGGTTCTTCTGGAGCTGGTCCAGATAGACCTGGCTGAAGATCTGCTTGATCTTCGAGAGCTGCTTGCTCCGAGTTAAATGAACCCAGAAGCAAATCGGCTGGTTCAGGGAAGACAGGGGGGTGAAAGACGTGTAGATCAGTCTGACCGGATGGACCTGGATGAGGATCAGAAAGATCCAGGTAAGATTGTGAAAGGAGGGAATCAATTTCATTGTGTCGGACGCAACAGAAGGAATGCTTCATAGCCTTCCATGATCTCCTGAAGAAGGCACGAACTCCGTTCTTTTGTTTGTTGTTTTAAACAACCAAAACAAATAAAGACAAAAATGCAAGGTGCCATATGAAATATGAAAATCTATTAAATGGGTCATTATCTTAATACACAACTCATCACGAGAACATAACATAAGCTTTTTAATGTTGCTAAAATATATAAAAAAGATGCTGTCAATTAAAGGAATGCTGTCTTGAATTAAATGCATTTTTCAGAGCTTTGTATTCATCAGACTTAAGTAGTTTTATCAATAGGCAAAGTACACTGAAAAGCCTAATAAGCTGACTGAGTAAATTCACTTAACTTGATGTTCAAGTGGATATTCAATTGTTCACTTAAATGTGTGCTTATTTATGTGTTTTAAGGCAAAATATTATACAATCTCTGTCAACCGATGAAATATGATAGGTATTTTCATTATCACGGCAAGAATTGTGATGAGTTGAACAGAGTCCATGTTTACCAATGCAAACATGAATCGTCTGAACAATTACTTTCTAGAAAATCTTTGTTTACTGTAAACATCAAAATGATGATGTAATTGTTATCTCATTGTTATACTTTGACTGACCTGCTGTGTTTATCTCCATATCGTGTACTTGAGGAAAAACACCAGATTGTAAAGCGTTTAACATCAGCTGAGGATCAACTGACACTGTTGATGTAAATATGATGTTAAACTCTCTAACTTGGTCTAATTCACAAACTTCTGTCTGTATAGACTTAAACTATATGTGAAATAACTCGAAAAGTCTCTCTGAAAGTCACTGCATGTCTGTGAAGACCCGCCGAACAGTAGCTGCTGTTGCGATCTTATCGCGGGTCTGTGCGTGACGTCACAAAAGAATCCTGCTAAAGAACACACACGCACGCACACACACACACACACTTATGTGGTTTACGTATGAATTGTAGTATCTAACCATATCCTAAACCAAACCATCTCAGAAAATATTTGTCATCCTTAAATAAAACAACAGCATTTAACCAGTCTGTTTTAGGCGATTTAGTTTGTTTAGCTCTTATTCACGTCATGATTTACACATTGGTCCCATACAAGCATGATGCGCACACATAAGGTTACACGTTAAAACATACATAAATACATAATACATACGTAGATAAATAAAACATAATAATATGGAGAATTCTGGTGGATTTGTTTGAGATGACTAGCTTACTGTCATCACTGCCATATCTAATTTTTTGTTCCATCATGTAAAATAACCGGAAGTAACGTCTGGATTTTGTAATATTTAATTTATTTAGTAATGGTGTTATTAAAGATAATCCAACATTAAAAGTATTTTTTTTTTAAAGAGCGCCTTTAAAAATTTCCGGGTTGAGGGGACAAATATCCCAAATCTGAGGTGTCTGGAACACAGTATTGTTTTTTGTACCATCATAAGTAATAAACTAATTTACAAAAAGTACAATAGTAAATAAGTAAATAAAATCCTGACTTTTTGTCTTCATCATCTGAAAAAATAAACCCTTAAAAGAGTAGTGAATGCAGTCAGCAAAGCCTCACGTGCTAAAAACCACCAAATGGCGAGGAAATCAAAAAATTGGATTTAAAACAGGATGTTGACCATATAGGTTTTGGCATCTAAAGAAATGTAGGCCTTCATTTGACATTTTGCCACCAGCAGGGGTCGGTTGCATAAACCAGTCTAGTCTTAAAAGTTTGTCATCTCATTTCTTTCTTCAAGTCTGGTCATAACTTTTTTAAATCAGTAACAAAAAAGGTAGATTGGTCTAATTGAAATCGGAAAAGTAAGACTTAGTCTTCCTACATAATTGCTAATCAGTCTTAATTTCTCTGCTAAATTTATGCAATTGGCCCAGATGACAAGACGAAATACCTTAAAATGAATGTACATGATGTCCTAGAAAACGATCAAACACAACATCCTGGCATTTTCTAACCTTTGATGCTTCATGAAATATATAATTGTGTGTCTGTAATCCTCATGAAATATATAATTTTGTGTGTATAATACCAACATGAAGATTTGCTTTGCTTTCTCATTAATGATGAATGCAATTAATTACAAAAAAAGAAACATCAGCACCATGGACAGCTCCGATAACATGACTCTTCATGCAGTGCTAGACTACAACATCATGATTCAAGACAAATTGGCAACTCATTTATATTTTATTGAGATTAGACTCTAAAATGCATCATTGTAGATTTCACATTTCTAAGGCTTTTGTTAAAGTACATCATACAAACCCTATATTTGTGTTCAATATGTATTATTTCTATTTTCTGTGAGAATCATTACTGCATTATTGATCAAAATAATTTGTTACGTTTATATAGCGCTTTTCTGGGCACTCAATGCGCTTTTTATTAGCCTTTAAATATATTTATTTATTTTTTATATATTGTTTTGTGTGTTTGTTTGTTTGTTGTAATATTTGACCTGTTTGGCCATGTGTTTCCAGTAGAGGGCAGCAGAGAGACAGTTTTGAATAGCACTTTGGTTGCAGTCACTGGCAACACAATGTTCAGTTGCAATAAAGGACCCTTACACCCAAATAATAAAAATTACTTATAATTATTGCTTTTATGCTCACATTTTGTTTTAAAGAAGATGAATGAGAAATCAATAATTACACTAATTTAATCTCAAGAGAATTTCTTGTTCTTGAACTTTATCTGGCAAAACAAATCAGAATCAGAAATCAAAAATTGCTATTTAAAATCCACTAGATGGTGCACAAGTGCAGTATTATATTATCTGTGTTGTGATATATTTTGAAACCCTCATCCACTTTTAACATAGAATGGTGTCCTTTGATTACATCTATGCTGAACAAATAGGCCTACACAAACTGAAGATTTCAAAGTATTTGATGAAATGCATGCATTACCTTTGTACTGATAAACTGTGCTATTATTGTTTATTTCATTTTCTAGGAGAAATTGCTTTTAGTTATATATTAAACTTGTTAGACACAGTATGTTTGTTATAATGCTCAATGAAATAAGAAATACACTAGACCTATTACATGTTGTAGACATGGACAACAAACCGATAAAAGAGAATAAGAAACAAGTACATTAAAAGATAATAGTAGTAGGGCAGGTGTGGGGCATGAAACAATAATTGAATGATTTATAAGAAAACAAGGGAGTGCGGTCAAGACCTGAAACAGGAAATCACCCAGAAAACAAACAAGAGCCATTTCCACGATACATGCAGGACAGGACCTAGTTTCAAGAAACCCCTTAAAGGGATACTTCACCCACTTAGAATTAATTCAATTCGAGTTTATTTATATAGCGCTTTTCACCATGTGCACTGTTCCAAGCAGCTTTAAAGGGGCAAAAAGGAAACACAGAAAAGGTAAAACACAACACAGTCATCTAATAAATAATAGCTAATTAAAAAATAAATGCAGTCTCCCGGTGAGCAAGCCAACACTGCCCGTGGTGAGGAACCCAAACTCCAATGATTGATTAATGGAGAAAAAAATCTCGGGAGAAACCAGGCTCAACCGGGAGGGCCAGATCCCCTCTGACGTGTCATAGCTGCACTCAGTGACCCCGACCAAAAGCCACCGAGCAAATATCCACGAGGAAGAGGGAGAGCCCACCATCTGCATCCCAGAAAGTCACACTCACCGAAAACCGTGCAGATTCAACCCGGTTCCACTCCACGATCGACACCAGAAAACAGAGGAACAACCAGGGAAAAAAGTAATGGCATGTTGTAACTTTATTCCTATGTTATCCGACATCGACCACAAAACAAGGCCAAACCGGACCCACACAGCCCCAGCAGATGAATCCCCACAACCAACGAGCCCCCCACTTCCCACAAAAACCCACCCAACAACCTCTAATCAGGGCCACTGAATGCAGCTATAACTTCAAACTGCTGACATGTGATGTAAGTTTAGCATTAAATACCAAGTGTAACTTCAGCATTAATAAGACAAGTAGTCCGTCTTTGCTCTTGGTTGGGGATGTAGTGGTCTGAGTTGGGATGGTCCGATGGTCGTATTTCTCTTGGGTGGTGGTGGAATTGCCTTAGATGGAGCTGGGATGGTCAGTCAGTCTGCAACTGTAGCTGGCGTAACCGCTAGGTGGGGATGGGCATATGTCGATCATTAACTATGCATTAAGTGAAAGCTTGGCTGAAAAGATGTGTCTTTAATCTAGATTTAAATTGGGAGAGTGTGTCTGACCCTCGAATAGTATCAGGAAGGCTATTCCAGAGTTAAGGTGCTTCGTATGAGAAAGCTTGACGCCCTTTGGTGGATTTAGTTATTCTAGGTGTTATCAAAAGTCCTAAGTTTTGAGATCTTAGATGATGGGTTGTAATGTGATAAAAGCTCTGTTAAGTAAGAAGGGGCTAAACCATTTAAAGCTTTGTAAGTAATCAAAAGAATTTTAAATCAATACGATACTTAATGGGTAGCCAGTGAAGCGATGATAAAACTGGGGTTATGTGATCGTATATTCTTGACCTTGTAAGAACTCTGGCAGCTGCATTCTGAAAAAATTACTTTAGATGTGGTTTGTACCGCATTTGCTGTGGAAGGATGGCAAAGGTGAACAGGTGGAAAAGAACAAGGTTTCTCCTTCTGTTTACCCAGGGTCATGTTCTCAGAAATGTTGCCACCAGCTCCGGGCAGGTCAGTTCTCGTCCCAGCATGTATTGATTGAGGTGCTGGTTTGCTGTTTTTCATCTATAAATATACATGGTGTGCTATCGGTGGCCGCCCCAAGGAGGGAAGATTCTCTCATCGCCTGCTTTTCTCTTCTCTGGAGAAGCTATTTCTGAAGGCGATCTATAATGCCCCAGCACGCAGCCTGCCTGGGGTTCATATAGATCAATGAAGAACTGAAGAACAGGTAGAGATGTTTTGGGGGTTGGGTGGGAAAGACGCTAGGGAGGGACTACAGACAGATTCTTGAGTGTTTGGAGAACCCTTCTTGTTTTCTTCAAGAAAAAAAGAGACATTGATGCTCCAGGTTAATGAACTCACAGGCATCTGTACACAAATATCTAAACGCCCCACATTTGGAATTGCACATTATTGACCGATTGAACATCTTAAGAAATAGAAATGCATTGTGCCTCTTTAAAATGGTGAACACTTATTTCAACCAAAAATAAAATTATGTCATATATATTATTCACCCTCAGGTCATTTAAAACCTGTATGTGACGTCAGTGGAACACAAAAGAAGATATTTTGAGAAACGTCTGGTTTTGTGTCCATACAATGGAAGTCAATGGGGTTTAATGTTATTTGGTTATCGACATTCTTCAAAAACTCTTGTTTTGTGTTCTGTAAAAGAAAGAAAATCACACAGAACATTAGGACAAGTAAATGTTGAAAGAATTTTCAAGTCCATTGAGGAAATATGCGGCCCAATGAAGCTGAGATAACAGCAAGGTTTTATTATCGACGTTTTTACTACCAGAGACTCTTTTACAGCCAAATCATTCTATCATGCAGCTTGGCACAGACTTTCACCCAATATACTATTCTGTACCAACCTGATGCCAGAGAGAGGAAATTAGAGTGAAGGATTCTGGGAGCTGGACTGGGAAGAAAGGTGGATACAAACATATTTTATTTAAAGCATTGCACTGGCAGGATTTTTTGCCATTGCCTACGGCTATTGTGCATTTCGATTACAATAGACTGCGTGGTGGAAGTGCCCTACATCATTACATTCTCTTCTGAGGATTTGTTTACCTGTTTACAATCCAGCAACGTTTGACATGAGCATTAATGACTGAAAGTGAGAAAATAAAACAATAATGCTAGTATGTTATTCACAGTATTTAAAATGTTAATGATAATAATATGGTACCAATCAATTATTACGATAAACTGTATAACTGAATTGTCTTGTTGAAACAATCTTCTGTTTAAACTTCATATTTCAGTATATGCCATCTAAAGTAAAAAGTTAAATGATTGATGGTGCTTTAGATTATACTTCCAATTTAACACTTCTCTGGTGTTTTGCAACAACATTTATTTTTGTCACCATTATTCAACGTTATCATTTCAAAGTCACCATTAATTGAAAATTATTTAATGTAATACTGAATTGTTTGTTATAACTAATAAATCTGTGCCTGTTATTTTTTTATTCATATGAATAAATTTTGTCCGATAGCCAGGTTTTAAACAATCGAAATCAAGCCCAGCCTTACATTTTTCCTAATCCGAAAACTAGACAGTACATCACAATTTGGAATAAATATTTTCAATGCGACTTTAACATTAATGTGTTCTCCCATATCATAACATTTTTAGCACAGTTTACTAAAAAACTTGAACAGTTGACCACAAATTACACATTATAAATGCTATTTCATAAAAGGTATATTACAATATTTTTTTTATTTTTTTATTTGCAATGTTCTGTTTTTCGGCTTAATAATTACGATGTATGGAATGCAAATTGATGTGCAAAAAGGTAACTTGAAGTAGTTTAACATAAGGCAGCAACATAACAAAATGTGAATAAAATAATACGTTTTGAATACTTTCACAAGCCACTGTATGGTGTTTAAGCAAACATCTCCAAAGTTTTTTTTTCGCTGTATTGATTTCAAAACTAAACTGGGTCCACCAGACCTAAAACAAATGTAGCAAAACACCAACTCCAGGCTAAACAGAAATGGAAAAATGGTCAACAGGGTTGAAGATTTGGTTTGAATAAACTCAGCTGTGTTGAATAGATAATGTCTAATGTCAAAATGTGATGAAAACTGAAAACACAATAAAAAAAGTTTTTACTTATATCCATCCTGTAGACCCTGTCAAAATTGAAGTCACCTGTTGAGTATCAAAATAATAAAAAATATTCAATTTTTTTGCGTTAAATAATTTCAACTGGCTGTGAACGTATTCTTTACTAAGAGTACTGGGACACTACCATGTGCCCCAAGTAACCACACCAGACAGACTTCTAGGATAAATAATTTAATGCTAATATCACATCAATACATATACACTCCCACAAACGTGAAAGAACAAGAAGTTGGTGTCTCCCGTTTCATCAACCGTTCTTTAAATATTGCATAACTAATCTAAAATTCCCTTTGACAACTGAATCAGATGCCTGAGAGTTGAAACCCTTTGTTAAATGAAATCTGTCTGCACACACTCAACCGCAAAAATAAAACAAACTGGCACATCTTCACACACACACACTTTAAGTGAAGAGCTATGGAGGGTGGTTGGGGGTCCTAAAATCATATCATGCATCCCCGGTTAAAACAATATTACACCACATCATAAGAAATCCTTGAACAGTCCAAATCATAGAAGTAGTAACCCAACTTTTTTGGTTTTTGATAATTCCTATACAGTATATATTTTTATACAGTGTTTCGAACTTAAGTGACGAGAGCGTTCAGGATGGGCATGAAACAGTATGTGCGCGGGTTAAAAAGCGAAACCAAACTGTTGTAACACTCGTCTACTGTTTTTCGACAGTCAACGCTAAATCGTGGCTGAAACATTTATACGTCCATCAGTCCTGATGGTTTTAACCATTCTGACTGTCCCACAAATGAAATTGCATTGATGATCAAATGTAAACAGTCCCAATGTCAAAACATACACAATGACGTTCTTATCCCGTATAGTGCTTTATAAACCCTTAATAAAAAAATGTATTACATATAGTCTGACTATGGTATGTTCTTCTTTGACCATGTCAGACAACAGACTGTAGGTTCTGCTTAGTGTGATACTACATATTTTGACTGTATATACGGTGTGTCAAATATGGCTGTCGGTTAAGAGTATAAAAAAACATTACCAAATGCAGGTAATGGTGTAAAAGTGTCTTTTGTACCAAGTTTATATCTGGTTTCCCGATTGATATGCTTTATAACCAGAGTTTGGAAAAAGAGTATAGTAAAATGGATGAGATCACAAAACACGACAGGAGAGGAAATGAGACAAGATGCTGAAATGAGCCCAGGCAAGAAAAGAGATGAAATGCTGGATATAAGATTAGAGATGACACAAGATAAGACGTGAGTAAAACAAACGGTGAAAATAGAAAACACTAGAGGAAATGAAAGACAAGAAGAGATGAGGTGAGATTGTGATAAAGGTGTGATGCCGGATTTCTCGTTTCCTTTTCTCCGGTGTCCTGGTGATCAGTCACTGTCATCCGATTTTTCTGATTCAGCATCAAACTACTTTCCTGCTCCTGCAGAACCGCCACGAGACGACAGCTTTCATCACATTCATCACAAAGACACCTGGGAAGGATTGTCGCCTTGCGGGGCCACGGTCCATTTGCCAGAGGACAAATATATCGGCAAAGAGGGGTTCACTGCCAGGACGAACAGATGGGAGGGTAACTGAACACAGAAAGGATGTGAGTCCTGTCTGCAAGTGTGTGTGTTTTCATGAGTGAAGTCATGGGGGAAAGTCATGATGATTTCTTGTAAGGTGGTGGTTGTTTGTGAAGGGCATGCTATGAGCTGGTTGGTTTGATGTAATCATCTACTCCTGTGATAGTGGCCTTGCAGAAGAAGCAGTCCTTGTTATTCATCAAGTGCTGATTGATACAGGCCCTGGGGAAAAGAGACAAAAAGCCACGCGGATCAGGGACACTGAAAATTGAAAAAAATTTAATAACAAAAAAAAGGATAACAATATCAATTAATAATGATTATTATGAACTGGTGTTTTTGTCTTGTTTGCTTGTATACAAAAATACAAGAAAACAAAATTAAATATAAAGTTTTGTATTTTTGTGCTTCAGAGGAAAGATATCGGCCAATGGGGCAATTTTTTTCTTATTTTTCATTATAATCCATTTGACATAAGCTTATTTTTTTTTGTCCACTAGCAAGTGTTTTTCTTCATTTAAATTTAAATAAGCAGACTTCATACATTTTTCTTTTTCTTAAATTGGATGTTTAGATATGTGTGATTGGAAAATAATGCAAAAACAGTACATTTATTTTTTGGCAGTGAATCATTTGAAGACTGTCGAGTCATATCATGGACGTGAATTACTGCACATAAAAAGTGCTTTTTTAATTAAGAGATAACTGAAGGCTACTTGTTTTCACTTTAATTACTGACTTAAAAACGTATTTATTATCATGATTTTTTTTTTTAACATTATTGCTTTCGCCATCAAGTATAAATTTCACTGGATAAGATAAAATAATAAATCGACTCAAATTAACTTACACTTTTAATATTTGATTTTATAAACATTTGTTATTTAGTTTCAATATGTTTTCGCTGTGGCTGAATTGTTTAAATACTTCTGTACATCTGCCATATTCAATATCATATTTGTTTTATGTATTATTGTAGTGTATTACTGATCAAGTTTAGTTTCGCTTAATAATTCTTAATAATACATTGCAACGAAATGTCTGCTTCACAAGACCACAGTGCTACATAAACACAGACGTACAACAGTGAAGTAAAACAAGAAACAACCTATACACAAAGGTTTATTCTTGTTTTACTTTGTAGAATAATAGTAAAATATGTAATTAAAAAATGTAACTATTTATGTAACTATTCATTTGAACAATTATGCTGTAACTAAAACAAATCTAAACTGTTATGCTTTAGCATTAATGCAGAAAATGGAACAAGCAGTTTCTTAATTTTTTTCTTTTTAAATATTGAAGGAGTTCGTAATTTACTTCTTGAGCATTTTCACAATCTTTATCAGTGTTTTTTATAAAGCATATATAAAACTTTACTCCACTACATTTCATAAAATGTGTTTCATGTGTTTATACACATTTAATAGTTTTTGTACACAAGTAAAAGATTTTTGAATAACAAAACTTATTTCGGTTAAAACTAGATTTTAGTTTTGCAATTAAAGAATTAAAAACGGTTGGCACAACTATCTTTTTGTTTACCAACATATATTGTTAAGAGTATTAGAAACATTTCACTCAGATGCCCCATAACATCTATACTGTAATGTTTGTATGCCATTAGATGTTACTGGCAATCCAACAACATCCCACTACATAATGTATGTAGTTCTGAGACCACCAAATTACCAATAACCATCACAGTAATGCAAACATGATGTCACAAGGCAGTATTTCTAATGCTACTCTATATAGCAAGTAATGGCCATAGAAGCCTTTAAATGCATGGTGTTAATCTCCTAAATGGAAGAATGAATAGAAGAATGGTGCTATTGACGGGCTATTGGCAGCAGTTTGTTGAACTCACTTGCAGGATTTGTGGGAGCAGGGCTTGAAGACGGCCGATATGGAGTGTGCATAGCAGATTGGGCAAAGATCGTCCTCGCTGGTCGGCTATGGAAGAGAAAGATTAAAATTAAATTAGTAAAAAGCAGTAAAAAGGTATCATTATACTGTACTGTATATATAACACTGCAAAATGAAACTGAAATACCGGGAATAGTTGATGAGTAGAATAATTGAACATTCATGGTTCCCTTAATGAACTGTAGCTCCCCAGTGCTGGCAGCACTCCTGCAGCCCAAGACACTTCCACCAATATGCTATACTGTAGGCAAGACACACTTGTCATTGTACTCCTGGTTGCCGCCACACACCCTTGACACCATCTGAGCCAAAAAGTTGACCACAGGACACGGTTCCAGTAATCTGATTGTCTTCAGGAAACTGTTTGCAGGCTCTCTTGCGCATCATCTTTAGAAGAGACTTCCGTATGGGACGATAGACATGCAAACAAATTTGATGCAGTGTGCCGCGTATGGTCTGAGCACTGAAAGGCTGACCCCCCACCCCTTCAGCCTCTGCAGCAATGCTGGCAGCACGCATACATCTATTACCCAAAGACAACCTCTGAGCATATGCACTTCTTTGGTCGACTATGCCGGGGCTTGTTCTGAGTGGAACCTATCCTGTTAAACCGCTGTATGCTCTTGGCCACCTCGCTGCAGCTCAGTTTCAGGGTCTTGGCAATCGTCTTATATCCTAGGCCGTCTTTATGTAGAAGAACAATTTTTTTTTTCAGATCCTCAGAGAGTTCTTTGCCATGATCTGCCATGTTGAACAACCAGTGACCCAGTATGAGAGAGTGATAACACCAAATCTAAGACACCTGCTCCCTGTTCATACCTGGGACCTTGTAACACTAAAGAATCAGATGACATTGGGGAGGGATAATGGCTAATTGGGCCCAATGAGGATATTCTCACTTAGGTGTGTACTCACTTTTGTTGCCATCGGTTTACACAATAATGGGTGTGTGTTGAGTTATTTTAAGGGGACAGCAAATTTACACTTTAATACAAGCTGTACACTTTGGATAAAAGCGTCTGCCAAATGCATAAATGTAAGGTGCCGTTTAAAACGACCGCACAGAATAAAAAACATGTGCCAGCCATTTCTGCCATTGCTTCATCAGTTGTAGTAGTCCATTCGTTCCTACACATTATCGTAAGACAACATTGTAAACTCCTTCATGTTGTTTTTGACCTACCAACGCAACATCATTTCCAACTATAGATATTCTAAAATAAGCACCATGGGACAAACAAATCAGATCTGACCAGTTGCCAAACACAGTCAATCTTTTCAATCAGATTCTTAAATAATCAGATTTAGAATGACAGTCTGACAAGAGACGAGATGCCCTGAGAGCTTTCTGTTTTATGACCCATGCATCATGGATGCTTTCTGGACTAATATCGGCTCTTATAAGCTATTGCGTTACAGAGGTGGAAGTGTCACGAAGCAGACCTAGAGCGATTTCCCACCATGCCGTCGGACAGTTCTAGGCACAGTGTGGAACGGTTACAGTTATGTTTCCACGTGAGGCTGGTTTGACTCGGCATGATTACAAACTGTTCTCGACTCTGGATTTTTGGCACGTTTGTCTAACTGTGCTGAATGAAGGAAATCTTGCAGAATGGATGTTTTGTAATTTGTAGGTGGCCAAGTGATCCCAAAGATTCATCATCCATGTTAATATCTCACATTTATGTCAATCAATGTCAGGTTTGACAGCTCTATACAGTTCTAAATGCTAAATGATGACACCATTTTATCTAAAGTATGCAATTCGCATGCCTCACATTCAATGAGCATGATGTTTTTAAAAAGGCTGCAAACAATATTCTGAATTCATACCCAAGAGATGTCAATCGCTAGACAATTATAAAGCCATTACAGAGAGAACAGAGCCTTCAGAAATGTCAACAAACTAGTACATATACACTCAAAGATTCATTGACTCATAAATGGAAGCAAGGAACAAACTGTTTTCACACTGAATTTATCTGACAGCAGTGTTTGTCCAAACTTACTGGAATGATTCTTGCCTAAAGAATGAAAGGGCTTCATTCATGGGGGATGGAGTACATGTTTAACTCCTTTTTAATACCTGGGGTTAGAGATTTAGACCTAATCCCAATATGAGCATTAGTAATGGTGATACTTGTTTTTTGCAAAACCCTGAAATTATGCAATTAAAGAAATTCTTGCTGTCAGTAAGTCTCAATCTTCACTCCCAATGGTCAAAATTTCATAAACAGCCATAAGCCACCCAAGAAGAGATGAATGACCTTTAGCTGTGAGTCACATGAGACTTTTAATCTCAAGCCTTTCATTCAGCCTTCTTTCAGTTTGGTCATATGGCGCGAACACTTGTTTTTCTGTGTCTTTGGTGTGTTATAAGTTGCCAATGCATGTATTAGACACGTAACATTACAAAAATGAAGGTGTCGTAACAAAAGATGCATTCTATATGAAAGCGAATGATCACCCAGACCTGCCTGAAACACCTCGTGTAACCACACCCCCACTAATCCACGTCAGTTCGCTCAGTTCAGGTTCAGAAATGTAAAAACCTCCATTACAATAGGATTCTCTCCAGACATAAGTAATGAAAAACCATATTGATTCATATAGATACTTTAGTTTAAAATATTACACGTACACCTATTACTCTGACCTCAATCCTACAATTGCATAAGGCCTTTACAATGTCTGAAAGTTGTGGAAATGTCATGTCGTATGTTGTATGTACTTTTTATAGTTTATCTAGTTTATCTAAAACTTTAAGGTTTTACAAAACTTGTATTAGTAGGTAGGTTGTTTAATATGTAGTAAAGCAAGCAGTTTGCAGACTGTATTTTGGGCCTAAATAAAAAATGATGTCATTATTTACTTAGTATCATGTTGCTTCAATTGCATAGGACACAACAGCTTTAAGTTATCATGTTAAAGCTGATTTAACTTAATATAATAAAATAACAGGTTGAATTACTGTAAAAAACATAAAATTACATGTTTTGCATGTTTACTTGTAAATTTGTACTCTTTTTCTGTAATTTGACAGTTTTTACATCCCTTCCAAAATGCATAAAAAGATCTCTAAAAAAACAATAAAGTTACACAATGCAGGCTTTACAATTTATTAATATTTAGTCATTAAGAAGACGCTTTTATCCAAAGCGACTTACAAAGTAGGGGAAAAGAATAAAAGGACTTTGTGCAACCAAAGAATAACAAAGGTGAAACTGGTTTCAGTTAGCCTACCACAGTTTATGAAGCTTTGAATTGTTTTGGGGGGGATAGTAAAGTAGAAAAGAAGTATTAGACTGTACGAATGAGTCAGATGTTGACGGAAGAGATGTGTTTTTAGCCGATTCTTAAAGACACCTACAGAATCCGCTGATCTTGTGGCAATTAGATCAGATTATTCCAGAGTCAAGGACCACATCCGGAGAAAGAGAGTGATTTTTTCCTTTTTGTGGGACGGCACCACAAGACGTTGTCGTGATTTATAGTTGTGCATTTGGTATGTATGTATCGGCTTTTATCCAAAGAGTCAATCAATACACTTTTGTGTACGTAACAACTTTAACAAATCTTGCCATTAGTAAAGAAATACTGTTGACAGGTATTGACGGCACTAAGTAAGCCGACACTGCCAAATAATTAATAAATTAACAAACAAAGATAATAGAAACAATAAATAAATGTAAAATAGATCATTATTAAAAAGGCAATCAAAAAAATTAATATAACGGTAATAATAAATAAATGGAATAACCACAAATAATAACAATACAAATAATGGTAATAATTAATAAATAAATAAAAAGATAATAGTAATAATAAGGTATAAATAAATAAAAAATGTATGGCGCAAACACCTGAAAAAAATGAAGGCCAGCAGGATTCCTTTCCCCTGAGTAGTGTAACTGTCCGCCTCTGCTAAACTGATCAAAAACACACAGTGTGACGGAAAGCAGAGCTTCAGCAAGTTAAGAAGATCTTTGCACTCGCCTAAGTGATTTCTGAGAGCAAGTCATTGATCGACCCCAGTTACGCAGCAAAGCAGGGCTATCGAGTTCTTCATCAGTTTTCTGTCCGCTCGCGTGACGTGACCGGGGGTCCTCGTATTAGCATCTGGCCGTCCCCGATCTCTTCCATTCTCAAAACTGAACTTTCTGCCACAGGGAACGATTGGGTTTCTGTTTAGTCTCTGAGGTGAGATGGAGGAAATCGAAGCTTCTTCCAAAATCTCATTCATTCTCTTCTAAGTCCTTCTATTAACTTCAGATCCTGTGTCGGAGAAATAGGGGAAGATATCCACTTTCTTGAGGTAATTTCCACTAGCGGCCCGTGACCTTGACTACTCTGGATCACTTTGGTTTACAATGAAACAGTAGGTCCTTCACAGGTTTCATTTCATTATTCTGCTGAATTCCAATTCCAGTCCGTCAGCACAAACTAATGGAGAAATAGGTCAATGTCGAGCCTGTGATTGTGCCGGTAAGGAGTGTGTTTGTGTGCTGCTCTGTGTCTGAGGTTAGTCGACAAAAAGCAGACACTTATTGTCAAACCAAATCCATAATGTATGGAATTGAAGTTTTTTAGGTAAGGCTGATGGAAGAAGTGCAAGTGCCGATCCAGTCCGGCAACAAAACTTCAGGTCTGATACAACCCTGAAGGGTAACAGACTGCCAGTGCAGGTAAACACCTCATCTATCACAGAAGACGCTGTTCTGAAGGCTTGTCGACAGCAGACAAATATTTACTCAAGGTAGCTGAGGTAGACTAAACACAAATGCAGTGGGTCGATAAATCTTGCCTTATAAAGTTGACAAAAATATTTCAATTTCTGTTCAATTTGGTGTATTCAAACATAAACATTATTTCTAAGCAACACATCAAAATAAAAAAAAGTGAAGTCATCTATTATTGCTTCTTTATGTGAAACACAAAAGAAGATATTTCGAAGAATGTGGTTTTGTGTTTATACAATGGAAGTCAATGGGGTTCAGTGTTGTTTGGTCTTCAACATTCTTCAAAAATATCTTCTTTTGTGTTCTGGAGATGAAAGAAAGTCGCACAGGTTTGAAGTAACATGAAAAAAGTTGTATTGATCAACGCTAACTGATTGTTTTATGACTTCTTGCTTCAAACACTGCAGACGTGGAGAGCCTGTGGATCTTTTCATGTTTTTTGTAATTCTGCTCTGTAACATAAATTTAACTGTGTTCAAGATTTCTAAGCATTCTGTAAAAAAAAGAATAGTATCCACAGTGCACTACTGCTAAATGAAATCTACAGTTGTGAGCCACAGAAGCAGAAATCGAGATGATGGCTCCATCCATCCAGAGCCACGAGTCATATATTCCTGTACGGTCAGGACGAATGTGCTGAAGAGGCACAAAACGCTGTACAGTACCGCCCGGACCCCTCTGAATGACTGACTCAAGACCTTATAGATCTTATGGTAATCACAGGGGGAAACACACAATCTATTGTGTGTACTCTATTCTCAGAAATGGGCTCAAGGTTAATAGATCTAAATAAAAACACAGGATTGGCAATTTTCAGAATCTGTTCCCATCATGCAAAATGCAAATTGTTGAATAAAACTTCTGTGAACAAATCCGAAAGCTGCTTCATCTTCATTAAAACACATCTTAAAATTCATCACTTCCATTTGCTATGCACACTAAACAAATGAGTTTTCCATCACATTAGGATGTGGAAAAACGCGCTGTGTTGTTTCGATTGAACAAATCGTAGATGCGGAAACATGACTGCATCAGCAATATTTACATCTGAGCATTGTGCAGGCCGCTGCAGCCATTTCAGGCCACCGCTAACCGCCTGACGGCAGGGGTCCCGCTGTGGGATACTGTTGGTTTGACAACTGACCTTTCTGTGATGGGTCAGCATTGACATGTGCTGGGGTGATATTTCTGAGATGGCTGAAAAGTGGCTGGGGTTAGTTGTGCTTTAAGGGGGGAAATTACATAAAATGTCTAATGTTGAAAGGCCTGCACTGCAAAAATAACTGTCATTTTATGGAATCGCATTGCATTATTTTACAGAATTTTCACGTTTTATTGAAATGAGACTAAACAATTACAGAAATAAACTACATATTTACATGGCAGGTATAAAATATGTAAAATGTAAATTTTATGTTACTTTACTTTTTTGGGGGACCACAGCAATAGTTCTGGAATATTATCGTTTTTACAGTGCGCGTATAAATTGTATATATTGACCAATAAAGAATTATGAATTTGTCATAGCTTTATTAACAATTTAAATGAGCATTGTATATTTTTAATTGTATTGTAATTAATAGTAATTTTGTTATGAGCTTTTGGCATTCCAATATTTATTTGTTCATTTACTGTATCATGTATAGGTTTTGGTGGGCGGCCGTTAACGGCGTTAACGTGCTGCGTTATCGTGAGACTCTTATCGCGCGATAAAAAAAATGTTGCCGTTAATCTATTCTCAAAGTTGGGTTGGGAGCTGGGTCTATACTACGCAAGCTATGATGACTTTCACCTTGATATTTTAGCTCGGATGTATACCAGCTTATTTGCACTGTACCGGGCGAGAACGAGATTTTTCAACTTGCGTGATTCGCGCAATTCGCATCATTCGCGCCGCCTCATCATCTCATGACCAGGGCTTCATTCGCGCGATTCGCGCCGTAAGTAGGTCTATCGCGTCTTTGCATTGACTTAACATGTAAATCACTTGCGCTTGATGCGCCATTCGCGTTTGGTCTGAACACAACATAATGTTACTGTGAAATTACCGCATCAAACGTGACGTGCTAACATGGATGCAGCTTTGAAGCCGCCGGGTTGCTTCAGGGAAAATTTATTTTTAAGAAGCTTCCCAATGGAAACATCGACAAGACTAAGGTGGTTTGCACCTTGTGCAATGCGGAATAGGTTTAAAAAAAAACTTTCTCTCAACAGGTAGTGGTCTAGCTTTAGTTGAAACCAGTAACTTTGTATTGAGATCTAATGTATTATGGCTCCTGTATGACATATCGCTTGTTGCTCCCTCATTTCCAAGCTCCCCCAAATTTGTTGGATAAAAGCGTCTGCTAAATGACTAAATGTAAATGTACTGTAGGAGCTCTTCCAGTCTCAAGTACCACCTAAATGCAAAGCATCCCTCAGCTAATGCGGAAGTAAACACAAGTTCATCTTATTGAACATAATTTATTTTCATCACCAATTATCATAGTAGAACAGCTTTCTCAAGCAGTTTGTGATGCATTTTGGATACAGGAGATGAGCCCCTGGTCTAATGCGCCACCTGGCTTGAGAAACCCGTTCTCAAGGCTTACTTTTAGTCATTATTTGGGTAGCACACATATTCTGAATGCCTTCGGCAGAATTCAAATGAGCCATTTTAATCTAGATTCATCTAGATTAATTCCAAGATAAATCTAGATTAATCTAGATTAAAAAAAAATCTATGCCCACCACTAATAGATTTACTTATTTTATTTCAGTTTCGTTTTTATTTCAAGTTAATAACTTTAATAACCTCAACATGTTGCAATTTATTACTAAGGCAATTCTTGTAATTTTGATATAATTGAAACAATTAAAATGGAATAAGCCCTCAATTTTATTCAATAAACAAACATTTTTTAAACAAGTATAATAATCCTGTCTGTGATTCATGCAGTTTAGTCCGGTGTTTAATATTTATTAATATTTTGAATTAGCTTTTATTTTAAGATTTTAGGACTTTTAGTTATATGTTAATATTAGCAACTTTGCTATATGCTTTTATCCTTATTTATTTGGGTTTTGAAAACAGTCTCTTTGTCAATGCAGGCAAGAACAGAAATAAACCTTTTATTCTGTCATTTAAATAACCTTGCAAAACAAATAGACTAATATAAAAATATTAGGTGATACACAACGCTGAAACCTCAGATTCGGCAATACAGATTGTGTGAATCTGAATGTACACCACACACAGCTCTGAGACAACCAGACTAGTAAATTCACGGTAATTTATAGGTTTTTATACAGATGTTTTACATCAATATCGCACCATATTTCACGAAGATCTCATCTTTAAGATTTAATGCTCAAATGAGAGCACATTTCGAGACAAAGAGTGCTGAATTATTCATATCCAAACAGATTGTTCTTTGTTCCATTAAAAACAGTGTTGAGCTACAGAAACAGGTTTAACTGAGGTGCTGTTCTAGATATTGCACAAAACCAAAACTAAAACATATTTTTGGGATTAGACATGACCCTTTGTTTCAGTCAACAGACCCTTAAAAATAGATTGAAAAGACAGTTGTGTCAACACAGATATTCTCTTGATAGACGCACCGAAAAGTGTTGTAAAAAGCAATATTAGAGATTTCTAAAGCTAGGAAAATATAAGATGAGGCACATTTCCAAAAGTAATAATGAATAATTTTGTAAATATATTTTCTTGTCAGATAATTAACAGAATTAAGTTGATTATATCACTTCCTGATTATTAAATAGTTTTGTTAGATTTATGCTAAAATCCAAAGGACTAAAAAAGGTCAATAAAACTGTAACAAAGGTCAAAAATGCTAAATGTTGTACAGCTATAGTGCACCTTGTTAATTCATGCAAGCTTGAGTTTAAGCTTTAACTAAAAACACAACCTTAGTATAAAATTACTGCATGAATGATATCTTGTTAGGATGTTTAATTATTTTAATTGGAAAATTAAACCGTGGTTCGAGTCCGGTGAGTAATTGTGAATTAGCGGCAGCTGTGCGCACACCGGGCTCGAATCACGTAGGAGATGGGAGCATAAAAGGAACGAGCGACCGGACCGTCGAAGAGAGAGGACCGGGCCCGAACTTATGTTATGTTTGTATTTATATTATGTTTTGTTCGCCGGAGGTCGTCCGTGAGGGGCCGCCGTCTGTTATATTACTTTATTAAATGTTTTAATGTCTGCCGGTTCCCGCCTCCTTCCTTCCATACTTGAATCTTGTTACACTGTGACATGGCCTTTCTCAGTCAATATGAAAGCTATCAAGGTTATATTTCCACAGAATTTTCTTTACATTATGTACAATGAAATTTATGCAGAAAATGGCAAATCTATGACTAAAATATGACTTTATCAGGGTTTTAAATAATTACTAAATATAATTAAATCTTTAATCAATTATTTAACATTTTGATTCAGGTTATAAATATTCTGTTATATTTTGTTCAAATGTTTGTGTAATGTTAAAAAATCTGAAACAAGTTCTTCTGGACCAGCATTTTTATGTCTTCTGAAGGGGTCTATACTAACACTATTATAATTAATATAAACTATTATATATATACTGTATATTATTTTATTATACTATGATTATTTTAAATTATATCATTTACAGGGGGGGGCACGGTGGCTTAGTGGTTAGCACGTTCGCCTCACACCTCCAAGGTTGGGGGTTCGTTTCCCGCTTCCGACTTGTGTGTGTGGAGTTTGCATGTTCTCCCCGTGCCTCGGGGGTTTCCTCCGGGTACTCCGGTTTCCTCCCCTGGTCCAAAGACATGCATGGTAGGTTGATTGGCATCTCTGGAAAAATTGTCCGTAGGGTGTGAGTGCGTGAATGAATGAGTGCGTGCGTGTGCCCTGCGATGGGTTGGCACTCC
Organism: Triplophysa dalaica; assembly: GCF_015846415.1. NCBI lineage: Eukaryota > Metazoa > Chordata > Actinopteri > Cypriniformes > Nemacheilidae > Triplophysa > Triplophysa dalaica. The sequence continues at coordinate 20,904,582 of NC_079551.1, forward strand.
ATCCAGGGTGTATCCTGCCTTGATGCCCGATGACTCCTGAGATAGGCGCAGGCTCCCCGTGACCCGAGGTAGTTCGGATAAGCGGTAGAAAATGGATGGATGGATATCATTTACAGCATTTTATTAAATAGATACTGAATAATAACATTTGAAAAAGGAACAAAAAGGCTTTGCAAGGACTGATTTAGTGAAACATGTATAGTCATCAATTGTCTAAACAAACTGATTTATCAAATAAAATTAAGTACTTTTCAGACTTTTTGAGTATGATACCAAAACCTTTTGCAGATTATTCTCAACAACTGATTGCAACAGTATGTTGTTTTGTATATTGGTGGGAACAGATTGTATAAGCTGACACTATGTCTTCCAAAATGACTGAAATCTAGGACACAGCTCAGCGAAACTTCAAAAGTAACCATAGTAACACCAGAACACATACAGTATAGTATACTGAGTTTAAACTTTGAAAAGTTTTTCCTCTTGCTGCATAGAATATAAAGATGTGGCTTCAGATTCACAAAGTCAAATTTATTCATTGCAAAAATGTCTTTGACATAAAATGACAAATGCAGACGCTTAAAGAAATATTTCAATAGTCCAATAGTTCAACATGTATAGTTTTTTCTTTTATGGAATAATGTGAATTTTACTCGTATTCACACCGTCGTATTCGCAGCTCATTCCTTTTCCAAATAATGAAAGTTAATCAGAAATGGGTCTGTCAATCTGCAATGCACTGTTTTAGGTATACTTCTCAAAAAGTACCTTTCAAAAATCGTTCCAAAGAAATAAGAAAAAATCTAATTAAAACAAGAACTGCAAGCAGTACCACCGTGGCCAACCCCACACTTTACCCAGGTTACCCACCACACCCAGCCCACACTAACCCCACAGGTAGGCATCAATCCTCACCACAGGAGCTCACTCAAAACACCTTTAAGCCATGTCAAATGAATAAATACTCCCATTTCTGTCAAATCCAAACCTGTATAAGGCCAAATATAGCTGCAACGAGGCGTCATAGTTGGAAACTTTGAATAGAAAGAATTAAGAAGCAAAACAAATGGAGAGGAAAGTCATGGTTGAGAGGTCTGCTTAAACATCCAACAGCTATACTCAGAGGAGGAAAAATTACTGCCACTTTACGGATGCCCAACCGCTGGTAAAAAACACACACACCGATCCCATCAATGGGGAACAAAAGCCAGACCTCACGCTTTGTTACCCCGGACGTCAGAGCCAAGGTGGACTTGGCAGAGAAGAGTAAACTAATGTCAGCCGGTGTGGAAAGAAACACATAAGCTCAAGCCCAATGAGTTAATGATGCGTTTTGCAAAAATGTGCTGGAAATGCAATCCAATGGTACACAAGCTTCCTGTCACACGCCTCTGCGTTTTATAATATTTAAAAACACAACTCATAATACCATACAATTCAGAATGATATTCACAGTGCATTCTCAGTTTAACCACAGGGGGCGCTGTTCCTGCCAATACAGTGAAATACAATTTTTGTCTTCAAAACTTTTTTTTGTGCATGATTAGTCTGTACATTCTTTCATCTTCTTTTACAAAAATATTAACAGCAAAATGTAATTTGTATTTTATAAATGTAATGTAATCGGTGCCTTTGGATTTTTATTTACAACATTGCAGCTGTATTCTATAGCAACAGTCGCTTTGAAATAATATTTTTTCATAAGATAGATTTAGTGTTAATAATTGAAAATGTATTTTACTGCTGCTTAGAGACATGCTGTCAATTAAACGACAGAGCTGCAACATTAAATTATTGTTTCATATCTTCCACTATAAACGTATTAGGCGAGTTCAAGAGTTTAATCTTTTCTTATTACAACCAAACAACGCAATGTATCAGTCTGATTCCATGCGGACATACAGCAAGGTCACAAGAACTGAATATCTATGCAGAAATGATTGTGAGTCTGATCTGCAGACCCATAATCTTTTCATCAAGGGTTGGATGTATTTAAGCATCCAGAATTATAGCAGCAATAAACAGCAAAGGCAAATAAAAGATGACACCATATACAATCAACAATAACAATATGTATCAGCAAGATCACTAAAGGCCCAGAGGCGAGCAGCGGCAATAATATTTCTGTTTGATTGCACTTCTACATTTAGTCATGTAGCATTATGCATTATGACATACAAACAAATAACACATCTCTGCAAAGAAGACTGTCTGGCTCGCCCTTTCAAGACACTTTGTGGCCAGGCTGCATTACATTCGTTAATCATTTACATTATTTTTATGTCACGCAAACGTAAACAAATCTGTTGACGGAATTCCCCTTATTCAAAATGTGCATCCCAGTAAAATACGCCTTTTCTAGCCGAGAATATGACACGCATGCATGAAGGTGAAGTAACGTTACCAGCAGGGGGCGATTTTCTTAAGTAATGTCCTAACACAATTTGCCATCATTACGTAATTTTTTCAATCAAACATGGTATTTTGTGTACGTTTATTAATTTATGTGCACATATTTTATATTTTAGCACGCGACCTGACCCCAACGACCTGACCCCAACAGTTTGTATATTATATAATATAAACAAAACACATAACAGGCAGATATGGCTACTATTTATTCAAAAAATTATTCCAAGCTTTCCGAGCCCGAAGAACGGACCCAAAAGCGATCCCTTCTCCATCCGCCATAACACTCAGAACCGGTTGTGTACAATACAATTTCAGAAACTATGAAACAGCATTGGCTGTCCTGCTCCGACTACATCACACACTAAACTTGAGTGTACATGTGTATATGAGTGGTTTATTTCTAAAAGCATCTTGTTATTTCTTATCCTGGAACAGATGTACTTGATCTCAACCTTCAGAATGAGATGCAGAATTGCTGCCGAAATTATTGAAAGTAGTTCTGTCATTACACTCTGAATGATATTAAACAGGATTGCGGCAGAAAACACAAGCAATCAGAGGATAGTTTGAGATCCGGGTAAAAGCGACAATTTCTTTATATTTTGTAACCAGAGCTTTACAGGTATCCAAGCAAGTTACAGATTAGTGTACTTTTGTATGGCTACAAATGGCTTGCTTGAAGTTGTTTAGTTTGAAGTTGGGAAAGGAGAAGTGTGTCATAATTAAAATGACATTCGATTTAAGGAAATCACGAATATTTCGAAACAACTAATGACACTTGAAATGCCTAAACATGGCATTCATTTGTCAAGCTGGTTATAAGGAAATGAAGCTCAACCTGAAGTCATCATTACACTCAATCCTAGATGTCAGATCTTATTAGCTCCCGATGAGAAACACTTATAAATTGACAATTCATTGTTATTTTGCACCTCAGGTTTTAAACTGAAGCTGACAATGTAATTTCTGAATCATCCACCGGCAGTTGTTCTTATTTACAAATACAAATCACAGATCTGTGTTTCATGAACGCTGAAAGAAAGCTAATTTTGTCAAATATAGACAAAACACCTGAAGTATTTTTCTCTCAAGTACATTTAAAAATATCAGTTCATACTGTGAGTTTCCTTTGGATTTATTTTACTTTAATACATACGTCATAATGCACACTAATATAAATTAAAAATCATACTTTTTACTTTAATTCAAAAACATGTCATTGTTAATACTTTTGAAATGTCTACCTGTAATACTTGGGCACTTGTTCTTTCTTACTTTTACTGAATTATTTTGCTCAAAATTATACTTGAATAAAAGTAAGAAAGTACTAGATTTTTTTATGTACTTAAAGTATTGGGAATTTGAAGTGTAAAAGATTTGATTATGAAAATGTATTTATGAAACAGAGTAAAACATATGATATATACATGCTTTATAAAGAAGTCTAAAAGTGAAAACACTGTAATAAAGTACAGAACAGTACTTTAAATGTACTAGAGTAAAAGCAGACTAAAAATACTTAAGTACTGTCTATCACTAATATAATTTTTCACTTTTCTGTCACAATTTATTTACAAATAAAGGACATTTTCTGTTATTAAACTTCTTTTAACCCTTCTTTACTACTGACCCTGGCGCCACTACATAAAATATATAAAGTATTTTTATTTGCCAAAAATAATTGTGCACAACATTTTTTTAATGTTATGTAACTTTTGACAGCCGTTTTCAAGCACACACACCCATTTCCAACTCTGTATTCCAAAACATGTAAGAGAAACCCTTTGCCTCCTCTAGGCGTGAAAATGGCACGCTCTGTTGTAAAACTGAAACAATTTTATAAATGCGTATTATTTGTACTTGTATATAAAATAATATATATTTTAGAGGACTCTAAACCCACTGCTACCCTAAAACAATATAAAAACAATACGAATAGGTTGCATTGCATCGAGTCTTCTAAAGTGTCTAAAGATGGTCTTTATTTTTTTAAGTCCTTTGCAAGTGCCACTTGCAAACTTGCACACATTTAACAAGGGGAAAGTAAGGTTCCAACTTTTTACCAGGCATACTCCCGCGCATGTGACCTGATATACAGTTTAATTATAAAAATACAGATGTATCGCTTTACTTGTTTATTCCTATTATGATGTTAAGAGACTTCCAACCAGCATGACAAAAAACGTTTCTGCATAGGATTGCCTACACTGGCTTTAGGCATGTTGTTGGATAGTTTCACAGAAAAACTTTCCAAAGTCTTGCTATACAAAAGTACACTAATCTGTATATTGCTTGAATACCTGTAAAGCTCTGGTTAATAAAATTGAATTTGTTTTTTACCTGGATCTAAAACTACCCTGTGATTGCTTGTGTTTTCTGCCGCAATCCTGCTGAGTATCAACCAGAGTGTAATGACATAAAAACTGTCAATAATTACTGCAGCAATTCTGCATCTCTTTGCTGAAGGTTGAGATCAAGTACATCTGTTCCAGGATAACAAGACGCTTTAAGAAATAAATCGACACGCAACTCTCTGAGGTAAAAACGTGAAAATTTGCACCTTCTAGTGCAAATTAAATGTGGATGCTCCAATGTTCAATGTTGCCTTATTGAGCTTCCAAATTTTTCAACATGGCTATTTTAGCATGCAGGTGGTTGACAATGGACAATTACGAAATTCGAAATAAACGTAATATTATCATATACATTATTTTTGTAAAGATAATCATGTATTTTCACCAATTTATGTAAGCTTTTATCTTTATTATGTTATTTTAACTGTGTCTGTGGAATGATAAATGTAATTTTAAAGTATCCAATGCATAACAATCATAATACAGTTGGAAAAATACTTTTTAAAATCCAATCCCTCTTTTGCTTAAAGGTACAATACAGTATGTAAGATTTTTGCATTGAAATATCCAAAAAACCCAAGCACAGAGTTATATATTTGTGTTTACTTACCTACTTACATTATACCGTAAAAGTTGGAATCCAGATAAATCTTCAAGGTTTAGGCACTTCTTATCACAATTATATAATGGTATGTGTTCCTCAAGCTTGTTTTTTAAACCCCATCGGATCTATTTCAATCAGCAGTGTAAGTAAAAACAACAACTCCCATCATGCCACGCTCCTTCTATAATAGAAGGAGGAGAAGTGTAATATAATACATTCAAAAATGCGACCTCTAGTGGCTGATTCCGAACTAGCAAATTCCCACAAAAATGACTTCCATTGAAATGTGTTTCTGCTCACATTGTTTTCATATTTTACACCGTTTCTTTTTATCCACACTTATATATTTAAAATCAACCAAATCTGGTATCCAGGCAAGGATGGAAATACATGAGGCAAAACTGCAAGGTCTCTATGTATCAACTGCCCATGATCACACCAACACATCCCGTCTCAACACGCCAATCACCGCTTATACTTTATTATAGAAAGCAAATACGTTTATATCAAATGCTGTTGCGACACCAGATTCCACAACTCGATATTAAACAGGCAAATCATCTGTTTCAAGTGGAATTCCCTGGTTCTCTGCTGATGGTTGGTGTTGGGTTGAGATGGGAATGGCCGATCATGTTTCTCTCTGCAGAAGAGAAAAGCTCTCGTGGGAGGAGCTCACTTTCTGCTGTCTAATGCTGCGGTGGACTCTCAGCTATCTCTGAGAGCCCGCTGTGGACAGACTTGAATGTGGCAGCCATTACATTAACTGTGGACCACAGAAACCCATGGGAACATTGTGATTCCACTTCAGAAAATCACTAATAGGCTTGTATTGCCACCCACACTAATGCTTTCTGAAAGCTACAGCGTGATGCATCGCTTAAGGTGCCTGCAGGACTCACGTTGCAATTTACTTAAAGATGCGATGGTGTTGACTGAATTATAGATTAAAATTCAATTAAAATTCAACTGAGATTTGATGTACTTTCAGGGAAATGAAGGGTGTATTATATATTATATCTGTTCCACTATTGTCACCAAATGGAATTGACACAATAGAGCTTTATGGTTGTGTAACATTACAACATTCAGGTACATTGGCCCTCGTAAAAAAAATCTAAATAAAACTTTGTTTAGGCAATTTTGAAAGATGCCCACTGAACAGATTTTACCAGTGTCGAAGTGAAGTTATCGGTGAAGTCTTATGAAATCACGTATGTAGTGTCTTCTTTGTTTAGTCTAATATCATAATGTAAACTAGTGTTACTTCTGTTGAACACAAAAAAAACATTAAAGTATTTTAAAGCTGGGGTGCCAGTTAAACAGCGTAAAATAAAAGTTTTCATGTTTCTATTTAATGTAAAATAACAGTTTTGCGGTATAAAATTGCATGATTTTTTTTACTTTTTTCTTGTACATTTAGAGTGTTTTTTCTGTAGTTTGACATTTTTTTAGAAATCTGTTAAAAAAAGTTAAATTCTGTATAATTACTTTTTTCACATTTAAAAAAATATCTTCTTTTGTGTTCTGCAGAAAAATAGAAAGTCACACAGGTGACATGAGGGCGAGAAAATTATGAAAAATATTCTTTTTTGGTTAACTACCCCTTTAACAAGCTTCCACTTATTTGTACTGTAGCAATCGCACCTTGAATTCCTCTATTTAAAATAACTATTTCACAGTTCAAATGTATATATTGCAGACAGGCACGGTTTTGCTTTCTGTTATAGCACATGAGGGAACAATGGTGCAAATAAGTGCTGGTTGTTGTTTTAGGGACCTGTGTGGGTAGGTGTACTCACCGCTGTGCTGGCCGCCGCTTGCTTGGACTCCACCTTCAGGAAAGCCAGCATCTGTTCTACCTTCTGTTCCTCTTCTGCGCTAATGTAGTCCGTGTCTATTCAAACAAATGAACACACAAATAAGCATCAGAGAGGGGTACTGACAGATTGTGAGGAACTGCTTACGGTCAGCACTTTCGAAAATATGGACGTGTGAGCAGTCCAGGCTTAACAAACTGATCTGTGCTGCCTGGTAGAAACTGATCTCTGATGTGAAGTCGTGACACAAGTGAAGAATTTTCTGCTGTAGATGACAGATAAGTCTTTGGAACCTTTTCAAAGATGTATGGTTAGTCGAGATTAACCAAGAGCAAATGAACCCACTAAAATAAACTAAAAACAAATGAATCAAATAAAAATGTATATAAAATAATTGTATGGCAACTACTATAACTTATATAGCAATATAAACAACAAAATAGCTAACATTTTACTGAAGTGAGCATGAACACGAAATAAATACGTAAAAATAACATTTAAATAATTCAAAATTAGTATAATACCACAATAAAACTGAAAACAAAACAGTAACTCTGTTGTTGAAAAAGCGTCTTGTTTACATGACTACTCACGGGTGCATCAAACAAACAAGATTCATTATAAAAATAAAGTGAAATGATGCACTTTACTAGACTACACAAGTGCCGAAGAAAACCGTAGTTACAACCATCACTCAAATCTTCTTCAACAGCTTTGACAGGCAAAACTAAAAAGATCAGTGGAAAAGAACAGACTTTAATAACTACATTTACGTCACTATTTCAAGAATCAGACATAAGGTTTAGCCCAGGCCCTGCGGGGTCTATTTGCTATTAATGTGAACTGTGTGAAAGAAGCCTCCTCAACACACTCCCAACCTCATTTACACAAATTCATTATGAATGCGCTGGGACTTCGGGATCAGCTTGATAATTTTAGTCTCCATCTGAGCGCCAGAGGTCTGCTCGGCGCGTTTTTTCCCGCAGCTTTCACTTTCCCCACAGCGATTTCATGCTTGTCTAGTTTGCAAGTGCCAAAATTGGCCCTGACGTTGTCAATCATTGCTGTTCTAGCTAATGATTTGGACGGTTGAACAGCAATGACAGCCGACGTCCTAATTATGAGAGAAAAAAGTGAAGAGTGACCATGTCATGGCCTTCTGGATGTTCTCATCAATGATACAGATCCAATGTTAAACTTTGCTATATCTGAAGCTTAGTCAATGATGGAGAGTCATTAACTAGCAAAGGTACCTAGCCTACACTTTTCAGGAATCACAAGGTGCTCAGTTGACTGCTTTAGTTATTTTTTCGTAGCGTTTTTTTTTACATATGCATGCATTTACATAAGCATAATTTTTTTTTTTTACAATGCACGCTCCACCAGTTGAGCTAGAGAAAAACTGCAATTCATACTGATTCATTTTTATTTGCTTAAACATTTTATTTAAATAAACTTGTTTGAACATAGATTCACTGACTCGTTGAGCAAAAGCGACAGCATTATTAATACAATTTAGCGTCATTTTCTTTTTATAGTAAGCTAGGCTACACTGAAGCTAGCTAATGGCTAATAGCATCTGGCTGCACTGTTTACATTGTTGCTGCCTTACCTATGTAGTAGAGTAGGCGGGGCGAGACCGTGGTTCGAGTCCGGTGAGTAATTGTGAATTAGCGCCAGCTGTGCGCACACCGGGCTCGAATCACGTAGGAGATTGGGAGCATATAAAAGGAACGAGCGACCGGACCGTCGAAGAGAGAGGACCCGGCACCGAACTTATGTTAAGTTTATATTTATGTTCTTGTGTTTTGTATTTATGTTTTGTTCGCTGGCGGTCGTCCGTGAGGGGCCGCCGGCTGTTATTATTTGTATTAAATCTTTGTTTAAATGTTTGCCGGTTCCCGCCTCCTTCCTTCCTTTTATTACATAATTATTACATTGGTGCCGAAACCCGGGAGGAAGGAGAGACATGCTGTCGGAGAGTCCTCGCCGCCGAGTGGCCTTGCGGTGCCGGAGAGTTCGGGCAGCGCGGTGGCTCCGGGGAAACGGAAGTGCACAGTGCGGCCACCGTCAAAACTTCGCTGGAACAGCGACCTGTGCTGCCGCGCCCCTGGGTCGAGGTGGGTTGCCGCAGAGCGGGCGGGGGGGGTTGCCGCCGCCTGCCAGAGGCCGGAGCCTGCGTCCGTCCCCCGAGGGGGAGGAGCATGGGGATGGAGAACCCGCCCCGACTCCCAGATAAAGGAGGAGCCACCGCCGACCGCCAGGGGGCGGACGGTCGAGCCGTCCACCGAAGCCCCAGGGCCACCACAAGGCACCGCGAAAGAGAGTACTTCGGCTGGTTGAGGAACGAGTGGCAGCATGTCAGGGAACCGGACTATAATTTTTTTTTTTTCATCTCTCCCCTCTCTCTTTCCGGTCGCTCCAAGGGCTCCCGTCTCCGTTGTCTCGTCTCGTCGCTGCATACTTCTGCATATTTATGTTCTTGTGTTTTGTATTAATGTTTTGTTCGCCGGCGGCCGTCCGTGAGGGACACAATGACCCATGACACAAACATGTCAAATATTTAAAAAAATGGATTACAATGTAATAGATTATTATTATTATGTACATAAAGATAAAAATCTGGCTTGTCCTGTAGATGGTCTGATCGTTTCCTCTCTGGAGAATCGTCCATTTGCTCTTGCAAATTCCACAGTGATAATAGAGAATCTTCCGTAGCGCGAGCGAACTGGCTCTTAAAGGGAATGAGAGATGAGACTATGATTGGTGTACTGCACGTTACGCCCAAAAAACATCCATTAGTCTTAATTAGTCATTAAGAGAATCGGGACATCACGTTTAGACCATGCACTCAGGCGGCCTGACCGTTTCCCCATCGTTAAACTAGCAAAAGTGGATACAGACATGCCCTGAGTGCACATTCGCACCCTGCACTTTAGACCATGTGCTAAGATCATGAGAATAGGGCCCTGTCTCAAAATGAACAATATACATAGTTTTACATTATTTATTAATCTTTTCTAAATGTTAGTCTAAGAGATAGGTCCCCCCAACAAAATTCTGTCATCATTTACTCACTCTTTTGTCAGCTAATCCAAGAATTAATTTGCAAAAACAGATAACTGTTTTTTCATCTGTTTTTTGCAAATAAACTCTTTATATACAACATTACTGTAAAGTGTTACTTAATAAGATTTTAATAGTGCTCAATTCTCCATTGTGTCATTGAATGATTCTTCAGAAGTGCATTTCTGTAGCATGCATATATCATTCCATTGGAAGCAGGAAAATCATTGGTACAATATATACAGTACATACAGCATATAAACATATCACACAGAGAAAATGTATAGTTTAAATGTATTGCAGATTGCTTTGGATAAAAGCTTCAACCAAAGGCATAAATATATACAGAACGCCTCATTGATAATGCCCGACTGATTTATCGACTGATGCAACATATGGGCACAAAATTATAAAAACTTGATGGCAAGAATTTACATTTAGCCAGTAAATTCCCGGCAACCGTCCAACAACACCAGATTGCTGTAACTTCACTCTTCTGAGATGTGTAGTAGTTGTGTTTCTGTAGGGAATGGCTGACACTTGTTCATGGCTTGGCGGTCTCAGGGGGCTCTTAAAACCGAATGTCACAATCAGTTCCTCAATGATTAGACAGAAAAAAAAATGTAAGCCACATCTGTTGCAGGAACACAAGCAGATGGGGTGTTTATTACACCTGCGAGTTATAAAGCCGCTGTGATATTTACAAGGAATATGTATGAGGTGGATTTAAATGAGGCAGGGTAATGAAACTTCTGGCCTTTTTCAACGGAGACACACTTTTTCAGATTTAAAGGTAACAACATTAGCACACTAAAAATCATCATTTGAAATCTCACAACGGTAGTCTATTTAAATGATTGAATTTTTGCGTCAATGGTTTCTTTAAGGTTTCATTAATAGTCCGGCCAACACAAGTAGCTCCACCGCTGTTTTCTCCAGAAGACTCCTACACGCTGAAGCTCTTCTGAAGAGGGCCGGGTATCATTCCCACGGCATCTAGATATTAATTAGCCCTTCGAGCCGAGAAGATCCATGTCAAAACCCAGCAGCCAGATCAATTCCGTTATTTTAAATTGCCGGCTTTGCGATAGGAACATAGCCTAATGTCATTACATCCATTAGCATCTATGTGTAACCTCCTTCAGAAGCACTAGGATAATGAGACGGGCCTGTCACCACGCCGGGTTAAAGAAGCAGAGAGGGCCGGTGGTATTTGACTTTTCATTAGATCCTGCACAATAACAGCCGTACAGGTTGGCCTGAACATTTCAAGAAGGACATACCGTTTGAAGTGCTAATGTGAACCACCTACGGTCCGTCGTCTCTCATTAATCTTTTCTTCTGACTCGTTCTACAGTCACGCTGAATCTGAACTGCCTCCAGGAGTCGTACATTATATATAGCTTGCGTGGCTGTGTTTGTGTACTCTAAAGCCCGGTCCGGGTCTATGAAATAAGCGTAATGAGAATGCTTGAGTGCTTCAAAAGAAAACATGAAACCGCTAAATTAGTTTAGGCGTCTTTCCTGTGTTAAAGTGTTTCGTAAACAGAAAGCAAGAAGTTGGGGTAAGGCATTTCTACGGGTTTGATCCTTGTATTTTTGTATTATTCTAAACCAACACAATCACAAAGGAATTTGTACGTATTTTAAGAGGTGAACATTTTTTTCAGCTGATGAATGAAAAACATTACAAGACAATCTAAAATTATTCTAAAAAAACGATAAAAAGAAAAGAAAAAATGTGAAACGTGAGTGTGCGAAAATTATCATAATATAGAATAATGTAATAAATGTACTTTTGGGTATAGTTGTCTTTATAGCAACCGGTATTGGTGTAAACAGGCCTTAAATTCAAGATCTTTATTCCTAAAACACTTATTTCAAAACAGTTATTCTTAAAACATTTATTTTACTCTGAAATATCTGCTGATGGGAGGAAGTAATCAAGAAACGCAAGAATCACTGTATAATTCATGGGCTTCTGATTAAATTCAGAATTTTGTTACTGTAAAATCCCTTCATCCTTTTTTATTAAAGAAATTGCTTTTCAGGACCAGGGGAGCAACACAATAACAATATCAGCAGCAGGGCCCAGGAAATAATGCCAGCATCAACCTCGCCAACTTCTACTTCAATAATTCTCACATTGTACTTCGCACACAATATGTCACCAAATAAATAAATAATATTATGAGCACAGAACAGGTTTTCTTCACATTTGGACTGCCCTGCAGGCTCAGACTTGCTATCGAGAGGAAGCTCAGCCAAGTACATTACCAAGAATAATCTATAAAAGAAAAACAGTGGCACTTCTAAGATGTGACACCGCTAGCAGTTCTGATTTAATAACACGACTTCTGAGATTGGCAGAGACCAGAGATAATGAAGCATTGGACATATTTCAAGACGCTAATTAATACTGCTCAGACAATACCTGCCTTTACATTGTGGTTCTGTAGGGAGTTAAAGAAATAAATTGCATTACAGGGAAGCAAAATTAGGAAAAATAATTTAGCGTTTATTCATTGGCTGTCATTCATTTGCAAGCGCATAGTGTACTGTATATGGAAACATGTAAAATGATACACTCTTAAAAATGTTGGGTTGTTTCAACCCATTGTTGGATCAAAAAGGGAAGACCACCCAACCACTGGGTTAAATTAACCGAGAAAAAAATCATTTATGACCCAATCATGAGTTATAACAATCTAGAATTGGTCAATTTTTTCAATTTTTAAGAGAACCATGTGTTGAAACCAACCCAAATTATTTTACAGTGCATGCAGTATAAAAAACTTTTCCTAACTCTAATTTGTTAAATCTTGAGGTTAGAAATCTGTGGGATTTTGGGCATGGATGGATGATCAGATGAAACACAATGCATTATGTGATAAAGTATCTCAAATGATATGCTTTGTTGTATACTGTGAATTTTTGGATTTAGCATTTCATATCTAAGTCTGTATTCATTTTAAACTATGATAAAATTGTAAGAACAGTACGGTTACCCTTAATTTTTACTGCACGCGTGTGCGACAGTCCACCCCGACGCAGCCACTGGACCTGATCGTGGCCACTTTTATACCCACATGCATGTTAAAGATACGGATGCCGCGTCCAAGCAATGATTACAACAATATACCACACAAATATAACCATTTAGCCAACTTTGTTATGGTATAACCCCAAAAATTCATGAAAAATGAAGAAAAACAACGACGGACAGGCAAATTACGTGGTCTTTGGGAATTCAGCCACTTCGCGTTCAAGGCGCTACTTGAGATGGAACAAAACCTCGCCGGAGCCGTAACGTCCCACCGATTTGTGCAGTGTAAACAAGGGGCTATATGCTTTACAGAACACAGCCACTCTATCGCTTCTTAAAAAATTACAACCCCAATATGTCCAATAACAGCTTCATAAAAAAAAAACAAGTCCTGTGGCTACAAGTGTCCCCGTTTACATGGGTTACAATGTCATGTTGATCTGGGTGAAGATGTTGCCGTTATGTGTCCTTTGGGTTTTTTACCAACAGGTTGAAAAAGACCCAAGGACGACCGCCAACCCATCTCCTGATACCAGTGACCCAGTTTAGTTGTGGAAAAACAACGCACGGTGAGGGGGCATCTGAGAGACAGACAGGAACTGAGACTGGACATGGTGTCCATGGCGACCCTCGGTCTCCATGACTACGAGAGAGACCAGCTTCTTCCTTGTAAGCCTGGAGATTCACACCATGCCGTCCCTCAGAGCTGAGTGGAATGAGCTTCACGGTGTGAAAACAAATTGGTTTTGAATGAAGAGTTTGACGGAGATAAACACCTCAGTTCTGCATGATAAACCTGCATGTGAAGGTTTTATTTCTACTCACCCACAACCGGTAAATCGCTAGGAGTGCAGGTGTTACGCACCTTTTGATTCAGGGAGTCACATTTTGATTTGAAAAACATTCTTAATAAATTTTCAGCAACGGTTGGAGGTGCTTGGTTTTAAACTTTTTTCTCACGTTGTTAATTTTACTTTTTGAGGTATAAGTGCAGCTGCAAATGCGAAATAATATTTTGTGTAGGATTTTTAATAAGAATAATAGAGGATAAAAGCTATTATTTTTGGTTGAAAACAATTAAGTAAAAATCACAGATAAAAAAAATCTAAATTATTTTCTAGTACAATTATAAAAAATCTACAAAATTCTCTGTTATTTATTATAAATTGAGCTTTTACATAGGATTTTGTAAGAAACATCATTATTTTATTTGACTTTAACCCAAGTATAAATTAAGTAAAGTATCCTGCAATATTAATGTGCAAAAGTAACAGATTGCAGCTTTAATAAACATTTTAAAAACTTTTTTTTGCGGGTCAGAATAGACTGCACAATGAATCACAAAGAAATCATCATGGCAAAAATGACCTCATGCTGCTCAGACCAACCAAACTTAGGCCAAACAGCTAATGTACAAATATTAAAATGACTTTATTCTATTACAAAACTCTGTAAACTGTAAAAGTTTACTCTCCTCGCAAACAAATTCTCAATGATGTTCTTGCACGCTTGAAGACCTCCTGTCACGGGTGGCTCTCGCTTTAAGTGGAGCAGTTTAGAAGTGTGGCCATCGTGTGGATAGAAATGCATCCACTTAGAGTAAATAATTCATTAAGGCTTCTTACAGTACAGCGGTGGCGGTAGATTGAGGCGGACGGTATATATAGTTATAGAGCAGATCTGAGCTTCCCTGCTGGAGGAATCGATTAAGACTGCAGTGCAGGAAGGAGAAGATTTCTCTAGTTTTAATGTGACCGATATATGGGCCAATAATTGGTATCAGTCGATAAAAACGGTTATTGGCTGATAGAGGACAGGAAAATGCAATGAATTTGTGCTGTGTGTATATAGAAAATGATTGGAAACACCACCCGTTTAATGTTTAATATTATGAATTAATAACATTCAAAAAGTTAAGAAATATTAATTCAATCTTCAGAAAAGGTATCTCTCCGAATAATCTGCTATCGGTATCACTGGAGAAATGTAGTATCGGTGATTCTCTAATTATTACTCGTACTGAACATATACTGATATCGTATGTTGCTTGTTATTTGCGGGTGGAACAGGTGGCACATGTCCCCACGACTTTTTGGAAGAAATTAAAAAAGCTTGCGGAATGTGTGTATTGTTTACGTGCCATTAACATCTAAGAGTCGTGAAAACCCAGGCTCTTTCTCACTATCTCCCGTTGCTCACACTCAATTCATTTCTGTGGAAGACAGAGAGCCACAACTTAAGAAACGTGGCCAGAATGAAATGCGTTCATTATCCGCGTTTGCACGATTGCTCATGCATCAAGTGTCCAAGCAAAAAAATGCGTAAACCAACGAACAAGTGATATAGTCATAAGAATAATATGTTTTTTTAAGTTTTGTGCACCATAACAGCCAAGTGACCTTCAGCATATGACAGGTTGGGAACCACATACTGTGAGAGCTGGAGTCAAAAGCAGAGTAGGCAATGGATGGACCGCCCACTAGCCTATATGATAAATATTCCCAACAAGTTTTTACAGAAACAATTTACTAGGCTTTAATTGTTTTTGTAACCACTACTTTTCAAAACAAAATTACGCCACTCAATGCTACCAGTAACCAACCATCAAACTATTATTTATGGACAATATCATTTACTTCACTACTGGCTATAGCTGTGACTTTCCTGATTTTTCAGGACAACATTAAAATCAACCAAAAATGTATAACAACATTGGTTTAAAGTGACGTATAGTGCATTACACTGTAGGTATGATCCAAATTTATCTTGCCTTGCTACGCTTTTCCATTCACGCTCGAGAATTTCTGGTTATGAAAGGCAGGATGTAACAAAAAGTGCATCTCATGTAAATAAAATCTGCACGACTTAAGTAATATGGCATTTTATTCATTTCCACGCCCATTCAAATGTTTTCTTTTCATTCTACACCTTTGCGAAAATGTTTTTATTCACATCTCAATCCCACCTGGCATGTAAGTATTTGAGCAAAAATTAAAGAGGCAAATTATATCTGATTACAATTGTGATTCATCTATATCACTGCATGGATTTATTCTTAGCGAGTGAAATAAGAGCTGGGGCTATGGCTCAGCTGAGGCTATTTAAAGAGTCACAATAACTTCAGATCAGTGGATATAAAGAGGTATTCTGAGGAGGAGGAAGTGTTTTTAAAATCGAAATGCTGAGTATCCATACCCGGGGTGTCGAACCCTGGAAGGCCACCATTCCTTGCATAAACATAAAAAATACGGCTGAAGGAAATAATTAAGGTATTTAGGATTACTTCAAAATTGTAGACATTTTTAAACTGAACTCTTCACCCTGGTGGCCTTCCAAAGGATCTGACATCTAAAACCGAAGCAATAAGTGCAATAAATGCAAAGCAAACTCAATTTCATGTCCTACTCGGTACGCCAAAATAAGATACCGTATAACATCACTTGAGGATGAGTCTGTGTAATTGAGTATTTTGAGAATGTTGCGTCCGCTCAAACTTACACGTGTGTAGAGAGAAGTGTTTGCTGTCTGCGGCCGTAGCTCCGCCCTCTCCTTCCCCGAGAAGATACTGGATGGACCGAAGCTGAAAGCAAGGATCCGACAGAAGCACAGCTGCAGCCCGTGAGGTCCTGAAAGAGAAGCGACTCATTTTCACATATTCATATTTTAGGTTTCAAGCATGATAGTTTTTGAGTGCATGATGTACACAAAAATCAACATTTTCATTTACATTTATGCATTTGGCATGACTTAAATTGCATTGTACTATACATTAGTTTTTATGGAATCAAACCCATGACCTTGGCATTGCTGGCGTCATGCTCTAGCCAATGAGCCACAGGAAAGCGTTATAACAAAGTTATAGGAGGAGTTTACCTGCTAAACATTACTTATACTTAAGTTGATGCTGTAACTTTGGAAAGAAAATCTACCATTTACCTAGAAGATCCTACTCAGAGCACCCTATAAACTCTATAGCAATGCCTCTGTAACCAACCAGAATACATCATGGCATCAAAGTTTGCACAGACAACGATAACTGTACTAGCAATTGTCTCAGAAAATGTAGAAATCAAGATTTTCATTGATGTGACAAAAATAGAAATACAAGCCAAGCGACCAATGAAAAGCCAAGGGAACACAGCTGTCAGATTGTAAGAGCAGAGCCCTTCCTATCAAACACAAATCATGTGACGGGTCAACGCCAACTCCACTACAGCATGTAGTGGTCCAGGGTATCCAAACATCTCCAGGGTATAAATACACATCAGAAAAACATACACAATAGATCCTAGCTGATTAACTATATAAATCTGATTTGACAGTAACCTTATGAACAAAGCTCTCTTTCATGTTGTTGTATCACCCGATTCTCAAATAATGCATATAATTCATCAATTGTAGACATCACACATTAACACCCAAACCAATACTTCCGGCCACCCGGAACACCTGCTGTGTACATCTAAACCCTCACTGATCAATCCTTCATGTGTTTTTCCCAGTCGGACAACATTCACCCACTCACATATATTTCTTCATGATGCAAGCAAAGGAAACCGTCATCTTTAAATAATACACTGGAGTTTCAAAATAAAATAAAAACAACTGCTGCTGCTTATGGGAATTCGCCAAAATAAAAGTTTACTGAAGTTAAAGTGACTTCGTACTATACATTATTGTCATCAAACTGGTGTTTTGGTAATGATAGAATCCGTACCTTTATTCTTTCGAAATCAACCAAAATATAATTTACAATATATATATATATATGTAATATATATTATTCACATAAAATATGTATATTAACCTGCAATTTCATGTTTCAAACAGAGGTGGCGACAGAGAGGCAAACGTAACAAATTGCAGCTTTAAGATTGATTTAGTACAAATACTTCTAATGCATTATTATTACCATAATGCATTAACTTTTTTCTAAATTATATTATTAGTTATAATGAACATTATTTCAGACTATAAAAAGGGCTATATTTTAATAAAACAATATTTTATATTAATCTTTTAAAATGCAAAGTCTCTCACCAAATGTACATTGTGAAAGAGCATTGCAAAACGTATCTGGATTAATGTAGACATAACTAAACACTCTGACTAGAGGGTACAGATGTGTTTAAAACTAATTTGTCAATACGTCACTACAAATGTAACTGTAGTAGAGTAGGCGGGGCGAGACCGTGGTTCGAGTCCGGTGAGTAATTGTGAATTAGCGGCAGCTGTGCGCACACCGGGCTCGAATCACGTAGGAGATGGGAGCATAAAAGGAACGAGCGACCGGACCGTCGAAGAGAGAGGACCGGGCCCGAACTTATGTTATGTTTGTATTTATATTATGTTTTGTTCGCCGGCGGTCGTCCGTGAGGGGCCGCCGTCTGTTATATTACTTTATTAAATGTTTAAATGTTTGCCGGTTCCCGCCTCCTTCCTTCCATTTTTTTGGAGATGTGTTACAGTAACATTCTCTGACAATCTAAGTACGTGTTTAAGGTAAAAAATCATGCCGCAAGGCAAATGATTTAGGAAATGCAGAGATACAAACACTTGAGCAAATATGTTTGCACCGCACACAAACACACCCAACAGGCTGCCGTGTTTACAAGGCATGGCCGTCTGTCATGTGATGTTAGCAGTACAGTACACACGCTCAATGAAAGACCTAGACGGACAACAACCATCAAACAAGATAGGTCTGGTAAACAAACCACGCATACACAAGATCATTGCCCGCACAACCTGCACCTGGCAACCCTCCTGCTGTGCTCTAGGGCCGCTGAAATATCACATCCACAGACGTCTTGGAGTGTGCCTGACACCTGACGCCTATTTCTTTGGCACAAAAATGATGACGCAAAGACATACATCTTAAACAAATATAGTAGCGTGGGTGTTGCACAGCGACTGTCAGCAACTTCTGACAATCCTAATTTCACATTAAAATTGACCAAAAAAAAACGAAAAACACAGTCAAAAAGGTTAGTAAAACATCCCAGCATGACAGCAGGTGTCTCTCAGCCAGATAAGCCTGTAAACAAGAGAGGTTATTTGTGGAGCCTGTGGCCCCCAACAGACAGACACTGACTCACGGGCCCCATTTTCCACTTCAGTCCTGCCCCTCGGAGCACAGCGGGACTGACAGCTGAGCACGGGGGAGGATTATTGGAACAGCTTCCATCATCATATCCTTTTTTATGAAAGATGTGAGGGAATCGTGAGGCGTGTGTGTGTGTGACACACGGCTCACGATTCCTTCACATCCTTCAAAAATATGCCTACAGATCTACTCCAACTCACATTGCATGCTACGGGCCCTTTGGCGAAAGGCACAGCTGTGTATGAAGGGTGATGATGAAAGAAAAACGGACACACCAGAAATACGTGTGAGCCCTATGCTTTTCTACAGCTATCTACGGACAATAAAGTGAACAGGACACCAACATTTCTAACGATTCTACTCAACCTGTTTTCATCGAAGGATTTTTGTCGTTTTTAAACACATTACCTAGTAAGATTCAATAGCTGTTTTTGTGATTATTTCGGCACACATTGATCAAAGGACAGCAGAAGGTGATCTATTGTTAGCCGCTAGTTGTTTTGTCAATCGAAATAGGTTTAAGATACGGATTTAAATAAAACAATGAAAAATAAGAAGCATCTGCTACCTGTGTTGGTGTATATGCTTTTTTGTAAAGTATACACAACCTACTCGTAACTATTGGACGAGGTGCCTAATTTGTATGAATTTGTAGGATGTTAAATGTCCATGGTATAAAATTTTATGGCATCTGGCGGTGAGGCAAACTGCAACCAAAGGCTCATTCCCCCCTCCCTTTCGAAGCACTACGGTGGCTGACACAGAACTAAGTTGCCGTCGCGTTTATGCTTCATTGCTGAATGAGATAACGTATTTAAGAAACACACTTAATAAAGCATACGTAATAAAGCATATACATGAGATCGCAAAAAATTCATACAAATTCGCCACCTCCTAATAAAGTTAGGAACTGCGTAAGATTGTGTTGGTATGCAAGACCCACGCACAGCCATAAATATCTCACATTTTCAATATCAGCAGCTTTTTCCCGTGTATTTGATTTGCTTGGCCCTTTTATTGTATATGACACAGTACAAAACTGAAATTAAAACAACTATCAAAAAGTATATGGCCTTGACTCTATTCTGACCCCGGAGATGTAACATTCTGGCTTCAACACAGCACTTTATTGCGCTCAGGAATGAGAAAGAGACCAACAAAAAGAGCCAATTTAGAAGCGACGTCTGAAATCTCTCTCTTTATTCCTCTCTGCATGAAGTCTGTCTCAAGTATTTGTACAATACAACACAAACAGTCTGCCTCAATTTTCCTTTTGTTTTCTCTCACTTTTATGTTGATGAATTGTCTGGATGCAGTTTTTTTCACATGTACCGATAAACATCCCAGATTGTGGATCATAAAGAGACGCTTTCAGAAACTTGAATTCATGCTGAATCTCGACAATAAATGCTCATCTAATTGTCAGAGATCAAAAGACACAAAGACAGACTCGGTGAGCAATAACAGAACTATTCTGCAAAATACTTTGGATCTCGGTATAAAGAGAGTTGGATTTTTGAACAAGCGGCAATGACTGCCGAGCTGAAGGTTCGTGAATCTGTTTGTGTCTCACTGTATGCCATCAATGTCATTGTGCTGCGTGCTTAAAATACATTACGGTGTCAACGTTATACCTCAGCGCAGCAGAACAACATCCATACCAAACAGCGATGAACTAGGAATCCCAGTTTTAGGTATAGGAACTCCTTTAGGACTTAATTATCTTCAGAGTAGGATCTACCAGAACTAAAAAATATATGAAGAGCTCTTCTCCCGTAAAGCATTAAACGGCAAATTTAAAATGAGTTCTTCATGCCATTTTGCTGTGTACTAAACCTATTCACTGCTCCATCAATGTTTCACGCCAAATCGCTAAATTTCCTTGTTTAAAAATGTAGTGCAAGATGCAGTTTCTTACCAAAACGCTATAAGTTCCAAACCTGTTTTTAGCCTAAATGCGATATGTCGTCTCGACCAATCAGAATTTGCTCGTTAGTGGTATTTGTATGTGTTATTTTTAAATTATTTGTTGTATGTGGTGGAAAATATTGAAACATGAAATTGAAAATTTCATGAATAAAATTTATTTTATTTTACTTTTTAGTGTTATACTATTTATTTTATTTGGCTGTTATTTATTTCATGCATTTATTTGATTTATATCAAGTCCCTGATGTCATAT
Organism: Triplophysa dalaica; assembly: GCF_015846415.1. Taxonomy (NCBI): domain Eukaryota; kingdom Metazoa; phylum Chordata; class Actinopteri; order Cypriniformes; family Nemacheilidae; genus Triplophysa; species Triplophysa dalaica. The sequence continues at coordinate 20,926,169 of NC_079551.1, forward strand.
GTTTCATGTTCTGTTGTTTGTTTGTTTTTAAAAAGAAATAAACCAACATCTTTTTGAAAAAGAGGATGGATTTGTAGCGTTTTGAAAAAAATAAAAATAAAATTTGAATTTATAATCGACAATATTGTTGTTTCATTTAACAATCATTGTTTAACATGTTCAGACTGAGCCAACAGACCTTTTTAACAGGATAAATTGAATATTAACAAAATGTATGGGTCTAGGTAAAAAAATGTAATTTTCATGAAAACTATTAAAATGGATTTATAGCGTTTTGGAAAAGAGCTCTTCATATGTTGATTGACTGAACAGACACATGATACAGAACAATATTTTCAAATTTAATAGGATGTAAACTAACAGGAAGCTTATGCAAGCGGCATTTAGCTGTCGCCTTTGTCTTTGGTGTTGTGTTCTTTTCTCAGCCTCAAAGATTGTAGCAGGATATAAAAGGAGTTTTATAGTCTCGTGGTTTATAACAACCCATTGCAAAAGAGCATTGATTGAGCTGTTTCCTTAGAAAAGTTTGTTCTATGGGCTAGTCAATGAGCGTTTTTGCTGGTATTATATACAAGACCAACATATGCTGGGTTAGGTATGTTTTGATGCTGGTTTGACCGTCGTAAACCAGTTATGGACCAGCTAAGGACAAGCTTTAACCAGCACAAAACATACCAAACCAGCATATGCTGGGTTAGGTATTTTTGGATGCTCGTTTAACTGGCTTAAACCAGCACATGACCATCTTAAACCAGCTATGGACCAGTACATGACCGGCTAAGGACCTGCTTAAACCAGCACAGCATCAAAACATACCAAACCACCATATGCTGGGTTAGGTATGTTTTGATGCTGGTTTGACCATCGGTAAGCAGTTATGGACCAGCTAAGGACAAGCTTTAACCAGCACATGACCAGCTTAAACCAGCTATGGACCAGCACAGGACCATCTTAAACCAGCACAAACCACCATCAAAACATACCAAACCAGCATATGCTGGGTTAGGTATGTTTTGATGCTTGTTTGACAGCTTAAACCAGCTATGGACCAGCACATGACTGGCTAAGGACCAGCTTAAACCAGCACAAACCAGCATCAAAACATACCACCATATGCAGTTTTATTCAATAGGGTTAAAGGGACAGTTCTTCGAAAAACAAAAATTCTGTCAATATTAATTCACCCTCATATCATTCGACCCTGTTATTGACTCTTTCTTATGTGGAACACAATAGAAGATATTTTGAGAAATGTCTCAGTGGTTTTGCGTTCATACAATGGAAGTCAATGGGGTTCAATGTTGTTTGGTTATTAACTTTCCTTAAAATATCTTCTTTTGTGTTCTGCACAAGAAATAAATAAGTTATACCGGTTTGAAATTACATATAGTTTGACGCATTTTCATTTTTGTGTGGATCTTTTAAATTGATTTAATGAGTGCTCCTGTTAGGCTCATGCCATATTTACAAGATTACGGAAGTATTGCTCTTGTCTCTGTCAGAAAGTGAAATATGCTTTTAATTACAAATAAGCATCTAATATTAAAACCACTGGCATCAATGAGGTGAGGCACTGATGTTGGGTGACGGAGTAAGAACCACCCTCAGTTTTCCAAACCATCCTCACATTTTCAGTTACCAGACCTACCCGTTCCAGTTCAGATTTTTTCGAAGACATTGATTTGCACACATGGCTTTTTAGAATGTCAGAAGAGAGAAAGACCATCCCAAAATGTTTGCCAGAAAGTTGTTACAACACAATTCCTGAGCATCATCGTATACGATGTCACAGGATATCCATACTTTCATTTATTTTAAGCCATGCACAGAGTACAAAGCAATATGAGGTAACCCACCTCACATAACACTGCTCCCTTTCTATAACTAACACAAATGAATGGTTTCCGCTGCACGTTCATGACACATCGGTTTGTCCTCTATGCAACCATTGAGAATCCAGTATCTGCATGCCTTGAATACATCAACAGACCCCCAAGGTCTTCTACAACACCTTATAAAGCATTTATCAACAGCTAAGAGCAGCTTCCATTACACAACATGTCAGAAGACCCGCCATTGACTTTGAATCACCTATTATCTTTAAAAAGCATTAGCAAACTGTCATGAGGCGATAGATGATATAGCCATCTCCAACATCAAGGCCGGGTGATCTTCGAGATGGTTTTAGGAAAGCTAACCATCCATAACTGCGTCCGTCTCAAACTTTATGAAAGTGCTTTCAAAGGTGTTTCTGAAAGCAGATGGATATGTCATGCCGTCAGAATGCGGCGCGCACGTCAGCAGGGACATCATAATAAGTAGTTTGATGGTTGACTGCTTCTCGCGTCAGAGTTATGAAAAGGTGCAAAGCAACGTCCGGCTCAAATTGATGCTGTCTTGAAACCTTTACGAGAGAGGCTGAGCTATTAACCTCAGGGTTCCACATCCTGTCCCGCTGCCTGATTCCTTCACTTTCAGAGGATTGTTTTTGAGAAATGAGCAAGCTCAGGGCCAGGAAACCAATTTTCCAGAACATTGTCATTTTAGGGGACTGTTGACAGAGAACAACTTGGACTCTGCCTTTGCTAAGCGCTCTGTGAAATATGTGCCCCTCAGGCGAGAAACCTGCAGAAACCGCCCTCGATATTTAGTTATGGATGTAAACCGGTGAAGATGATGAGTAGTAATGAGTCGTGTATCAAAGGGAAGTGTGACAGTGGGTGAAGCAGTGCCCAAATCCTTTGGAGATGGCCCACAGCGTAGCATTCGAAGGAAAGTGAATCATGACCGCAGTCAAAATCTCACAGGTGCTAATACACTTGTATACAATGGGCTTACAACAAATATAAAGAGATTTATTAAATATAAAGGTTCTCCACAGCCATGACAAACACATTCAAGGACGCCGTACACCCACGAGCTTGAACGAGTATGAGCACTGTCAGGTTTATAGTGTGCACACTAACACAATGAATACTCAATGAACTGCGTACTCCACATTTATATTCATTTGGCAGACGCTTTAAGGCAAAGTGACACATATAGTGCATTCAAGCTATACACGCTTGTACCATGCATATGTTTTTCGGGAACCAAATACACAACAACAGGACCAACAAGGACACAAAGACCAAGGGCATTTACTTTTATGTCAAATCTAGTGTGATGCAACAGAGTACGAGTCAATATTCAAAGAAATGTTTCTTTTTTGTAAACACACTAAATCTTCTTTCCAAACACTGACTGAACTGTGATCTTAAAGGTGACATGTGTTTGAAAAATATCTTCCATGCCTGTTCAATACAATACAAACATAACAGTAGGTTGAGAGAGAAAAGTTTGATTATGTTAGACAGGGCGATGGCCACTTGGATTATTTGGCGTTTTTGGTTACCCATGATTCCATGATAGGATTTTTCTCTGCACCCTCATAAGCACACTCTATAAAATAAAGGTTCATATTTCTTTATTGTTTTGTCGGCCCGTATGGTACAATGAAGAACTATTAACTTTGTTTAACTTTCAGAAGCTTTCTATTGTATGAAAGGTGCTTTCAAAAAGGGTTTCAGAGTCGTGTAACAATATACCAGTATTGACAATAATAATGATTTCAAAGGAATATTTTATCCAAAATGTCATCATTTACTCACCCTAACGTTGTTGCTAATCTACACATTTTCTTTGTTCAGATGAACACACGTAAAGATATTTGGAAGAATAAAACAAACAGTTCTCGGGCGCTATACTACTATAGTAGTCAATAGTGCATCATTACTGTTTGATTGCAAACATTCTTCCAAATATCTTTTCTCCAAATACTCTCTCCGTCTCCCTACACTATTTTTTGTTTATTTGGCCACAAAAGAGAAAACACAAAATAAACCAAATTAAAGTGGAATTTGACTTATTCATTATTTTTTTATATCAATAGAAATCACAATATTGTTATCATAAATGCATTGGGAAATTGTAATCGAGCAGTGAAAATCTTATACTGCGATAGCCAATTTCAGACTATAAAACGATAAACAAATTGTTCATTTGAGATTCTCAGATGAAAGGCTTTCTTGAGGAAGCTAAAATATTTATTGTGATATTGCCACAAAACTCTCTTAAGCACTTTATTTTTTAATAATTCTTCAGCAGATTCCATTTTCCATTTGAAAACAGTCAACAAAAGTGATAACCACCCACCGAGCTCACAGTATTCTGCATTTAAACTGTTATAAGTCACTGTTAAAATGTATTCCCCGGTGGTGAAAGTAATGAATCAAATTTTTACTTCTGGAACCTGACTGTACTGCTAATGGAAATTACACAATTCACCCTAAAAATAAACATTAATCTAACAGCTGTACACTTCTACTTTTTGATATAACTAACGTCATATGCACATATGCAGAAATTCACCTTTAAATCCACTCTCTCGCATTAAGATAAATTTTATCCGAACAATTACGGGGTTATTCAGATCACCATTAAAGGAGAGGGGTCAATGAAATATTAAAAGCAAAATAGAGCAAACACAACCTGCCAAAGAGCTACCTGCGAAAAGAAATTAATAATTGGTAGAATGAAAAAAAACAGCACCATCATGGGAGGCTCTGGCAAACACTTGCCTTTCATGATCTCCGACTTCAACCAATCAGTGCTCTGTAGAACTCCTCTCCATAATGCCCCTCCTCCAAAACTCCATGCCAGTGTGTTTATAGAGCGCAGAAAGAACGAGAGAGAGAGAGAGAGAGAGAGAGAGACAGAGAGAGGGAGTGTTGTACACACTCAAGCACCGCGTGAGAGAGACACAGAGGAAAAGACCTTTACAACACAAGAGCGTAAAGGAGAGTCGGATGCTGAGAAAGAAAAAACTGACGTGTAACCAGGACCCGAGAGGAACGCAGAAGAATCTTTTATGATAGTTCAATCTGGCAATCATCTTTTATTAGCTTTTCCAAATGCCACGTGGACACCGAAAGCTTCAAAGCCAACTGGATGAAAGTAGCAGCTCTTACCCACCAAGCATGGTGTGTGACTTGATAGTAAACAAAATGACCTGAATCGACAAAAAAATCAAGGATTTTTTTAACTTTCTGGAGCAACAAACTTATCTTCTGAATTGAGCAAACAACAGATCGATTGCTTCGCGAGCGCTTCTGCGGAGCCGAGCCAATGTGATACGCCGTGCGCCTGCTGTTCAACCGAGGGTTACATTATAGATACTAAACCGGACAGGATGCTGACTTTCTCAAAAAACATCTTCCAGCCTGCTGAAGCAAGCTTACTCGGTAGAAAAACCTCCTCCTAAATGTCACGTCCGCAAAACAACACCAAGTGTTAAAAGGATGTTGCACGGAAGGTTGGGATCAGCCTCAGGGATGGGGCAAAAACAAATGCGTTTTTTCTTTCAATGACTTTTGCTCTCCATTCCTCTCTACTTAAGAATGAACTGATATCTGGGGAAGCACTGGAAATCCAAGAGCCGTAATGGTTGAGAGCGGGAGCCGTACAAACAAGAGATATAAGCTATTAGGAGAAACTGCTGGCAATCTTAAGGTAAAAGCAATTTACGCTCTGCAACTTTTATGCACTTCTAAGTATAAAATTTCACTCTATAATGTCTCTGTGGATTGAATTGACAGTGAGCTAATTGAATTATAATAATACACCTCTCTCATACATGCACTCTCATGCTTTAGGCTAACAGAAGACTATTTTGAAATATAAGTACTGTTTTTAAAAACTTAAGTCTTTCCATTCTCTTTTCTTGCCATGTGTTAGATTTTAAATAATAGGAATACTAAACCCAGGTGCAGGCTCTGAGTCAAACACCGTGTGGACCTCTACCCGTGAACCTCTAGCTGCTCTGTTTTACACCTGAAGCATCTTGCCGGCACAATGATGTGTGCTCAGGGTGTGGCCGCACCCCTGATGCTGAGCTCTTTCCTGTTGCAGCTGGCCAGAGCCGAGCTCCCTTCTGGTTGTTTGATCGCATCCGATATCTTGAGCTGCACCAACCTCAGCCTCAAACATGTTCCTGTAGAGTTGCCTGTAATGGTGGCCACGTTGGACTTCAACCACAACTGCTTAAAACAGCTTGAGGATGGCAGCTTCGCTGGACTGCCCAATCTGGACACCTTACGGCTAGCCCACAATTGGTTGAGCGAACTCACTCCAGGAACCTTCAGGAATACAAGTAGCATACGCCACCTGGACCTTTCATCTAATCAGTTGAATGTTATAGAGGAGCACTACTTTCAAGAATTAGTAGGACTCAGGGAGTTGCTCCTTTACAACAACCGTATAGTAAGGGTGGAAAGCAACGCCCTGAAGGGTTTGACAAACCTCCGTAAGGCTTACCTGAGCCATAATAGGCTGACAGACTTCCCTTTCTTTTCAGTCCAGGAAAATGCCAACCTCATTACCCTGGACCTAAGCTCAAACCGTTTGCCCAACCTTCCTGTGGAGTACATTTTCGGTCTACAGGAATCAATACAGCGAGGGTTGTTCCTGCACAACAACTCTCTCCATTGTGACTGCTCCATGTACATCATGTTCAAACACTGGGAGCAGCGAGGCTTCAATTCCGTGAAAGACTTCCGAGAGGAGCACACCTGCTTGCTTTACGGCGAGCCGCGCGCTTCAGTGAGGTTTCTCCAACACATGCGATACTTTGAGAACTGCACTTTAAAACCGTACGTGGAGAAAGAGAGTCTGACAGCAGACGCTGGGGATTTGTTGCTTTTGGATTGTAAAACATCATTAATGGGAAAGCATCTCACCTTCTTGTGGGTGTCCCCGCAAAAGGAGTACATTGCTCCCCCTGGTAACACCAGGCTGCGAATGTATGCAAATGGCACCTTGGAAATCTTGGCAGCTCAAACGAATGACTCTGGGATGTACTTCTGCATGGTTCTTAACCATCAGGAGTCACGCAACGAGACTCGAGAAGTGAACGTTACGGTGGTTGAAAAGCATCATGAGGATGAGCCTTTCAACACCGGCTACACAACCCTATTGTGCTGCGTGGTCAGCCTGGTTCTGGTTCTTATGTACCTTTACCTGACGCCTTGCCGGTGCTGGTGCCGCAAGCAGCTCCCACTATCGACGCCAAGTCCTGCAAACGAATGCAGCGCCCAATCGTCTATCATGTCTCCCACGCCACCTGCCACCACGGAGGGCCCCGGCCGCAAGGTCAGTAACAACAAGCATGTGGCCTTTCTGGAACCCATCAAGGAGACACAGAATGGGAGGCCGCGGGCAGCACTGGCCCCCGATCACCCCAGGCTGACGGTAACGCGGAGCGATGCCGACTCGGTCACCTCTGTCTTCTCAGACATCACAATTGTGCCATAGAGGCTGCTTGCTGTTATTTTGATGACCTGCTCGAGTGAGAGCGCGGTTCTTACTACGTGGCAGTACGCAACTGCACAGCTACTCAGGACAGATCAGGGAGAGGCTTGGAAAGCCCAAGGCAGGGAACCATACACAGTAGGAAAAAAGCACATTCAAACAGAAAGGTATAATAAACAAAAAGGCAAAAAGATGGAGCTGAGCGTTACCGTAAATCAGCTTTAAGGCTTTACTGAGCCATCATGGTAAAAGACGAAGGAATTGGTGAACGATAATGCTAAAAAGGGTAAAATGCTTCCCCTTTAACACTGCTTGAGCCTTGATAGATCCTTAGCTATGAATGCCTTGTCCAGAGCCTATATCTTACTAAATACCACATAAACCCATGTTATTACTTTAGAAAGAGCATGACGGATATGAAGGAGAATGACAAGTGCATACTGATTTTCTAGTTTTTTACAGACTTTTAGAATGTTGATTTTTTTAGATTTAAGTCATTGTACCCGTGTTTCTCATTACCATTTTGTTGTTAGTTGTAATCCGTTTCGGGACCTTGTCTGTCTTGTAAATTCACAAAGAAAATGGATCCAGAGCGTAAATGTTGAGCTAGTGAAAGTTGTTTGAAAAACTGTGCTCTAAAAAAGATGCGGATATGACACAAACTTCCAATCCCAACCTTAATGGGATTATAACTTGAGTGAAACAGAATCTGTGAAAGTTTTGTTTACATACTGGAATACTTTTCCCCTTTCCTAAGCATTCCATGTTTCCCTTTTGTCCACCACTCCCTCTACTCTCACAATTCCTTCTTTATCACCTTCTTAATAAATCCTTCTGCTTCGACCCCAGAGGTAAATGTCTGCCTTTTTATTGTCAAGTCATATTAATGCTTTGGCCAAACTCCAAGTGTGCCAATGTTTCTGCTTTGCAAATACACATAGTACTGTGTTCAAACACACAAATGAATTCTAACATGAGAAGTCTAACAAGGTTATCAATGTTGAAAGCTCCTGGCAACCAGACACACGTATTAGTCATGACATAAATATCATGGCTTCGTATTTGCAATGGTGTGCAAAAAGACTTGATGAGCTTGGCAATGGTATACAAAAGTATAACTGACCAATGATTTCACGGCACTATCCTACTCGAAAAAAGCTAAGAAGTTGTTTGTTGATGTCCAAAAGTTGGCAATGTTTATCCTGTCCAGATAGGGGGACACCAGCATGGTGATGCTGGGAGACCAGTTCAAAGTATACAAGACCATCAAACCAGCTGTTTTCTTTCTTTTATTCCAAAGATGCTAATGTCCTCTCAGTGAAGGGAGTTATTCATATTAAACAGACTTATGATTCGGTGATATACTGTGACCCAGAAATTAAAACATGGAGTCACAGGGTGAACTTTGCAATAGTACATTACCCTTGAGCCGAAGCCCATCTCCCCCAGAATAACTGCATACTAATTCTTGTGCACCATCTGCTTTATGAAATAAAGCTGCACTACTGTCATTAAAACCACAACCACTATTATCATCATCGTCACGAGATCATCATCATCACACTGTTTCTAATCTGCATGGACTCACGTTCAGCCTAAAAATCGTGCATGCGCTGCGCATATTCTCCTGTCCTGAATGTTCTTTGTCGGCTTGTACATTGTGAGCCTGCTGAGATCCAAGGCAACAGGCTTTAATGTCAGACTGCATGACGTATGGCTTCCAGCTTCTGTCATGTTTGGCAGCGTTGACGTGGGGATTGATCATGTCATGATCTGACAGTCTCATTTACACACAGAACAGAAATGGTAATACACAAGCCCAAATGCTGGAAGTGTTTTACTTTGAAGAGAAGCAAAGTGCTGAACTTTAAAGTTTACTCAAATGTTTGATGAAACAATTACAATAGGACAAGATTGTTAAAGATATTTGTTACCCATCATATAAAAAAGTTATCAATTATTTAATAAAACGTCTCACTTGCTGACACACAAGTCATATAGACCGTTTTAATCGGACGCAAGTGCCTGACCCAAAGTTAACTTCTGGTCTGTGTTTGGTTATAATATAACAATTTATATTATATTTCAATTATATTAATATTGTTTGTAATATTCATTGTATCAATCAATTCAATTAAATTAAAACTACTCAACAGTTATTGATTCTTTGCGGATACCGGAAGTTAAGTTTGGGCCACATAAAGTTTATGTTGTTGCCACTGAATCCGATTGAAAATTGGTTTTGAAAAGGACAAAGAGAATCTGTGACTCAAAACTTCATATAATGATCTCACAGCAATTCATAACTATTTTACAAGATCGCTAATTTGTATGAATTTAAGATAAATGTGAAATTTAAGATGTGAATCATTATTGAATGTGAATCATTATTACAATTATTAGTAAATAGTAATAAGGAACCCCATCACCTAAATCTAACCATCAAATTCATACAATTTATCTGGTCCCACAAAGCCTCGGGCTCTGAACTATTGAGCAATTTGCAATATGAAAACAACACTAATCCAGAATCACTTCCTGTTTTAGTTTATTCAACACTTGCAAACAAATACACTAAATCTAAAATATTAATCAAACATCTTTAAGACTTAAAAAGTGCTGGACAGATCTTGTTTACGTCTTGCAGCAGGGTCTATAACAAACACTCAAATGCAGGACAATATTTATCTCGCTCAAATAACATTTCATTGTTTTCACCTTTCTGAATGCATGTTTTGCTGTATACGTGTCTTTTCATGCGGTGTAAAGGGGAACTGTGTCGAGTGGGGTGCAGGTGCTGCCTGTGAGCTGTGCTTGGTCCACACATCACTCTATTATTTATCACTGAGGATCAATACTGTCACACAACAATATGTCAAAACGCAAAAAAAAGAGAAACATAATTTGAGCTGAGCTCTATTTTAACCTAAGGTTTGGGTGTTAAAGAGGCTTTTTGACACATGCAATATGTGTGTGTGTGCGCATGTAATAAACACGGCAACATTTCATTTACTCCCTAACAGATAAAAACACTCAAGGCCAGGGGTAGACGTTATGACGAAATCTTATATTACAGTGTGAGTGATATATAACGGCAACAGTATATATCACAATATGACTCCTTTTGCTAGATATCCAACAAAAATGATATTGATTTTTAATAACCATCTGGTAGTCGATGCATTTTCTACTTTAATTTGGAACGTACACCAGCCAAAAGACACAAAACATGAAACCCTTAATAAGAAGTTAATGCTTCCTGTTTGGAATCGAAACCTGCGTCTGTTTTTTCACATTACCTAACATGTCTTGTCAATTTTTTGTAAATAACATAAACCAGTTTTTTACATTTAAGGGATAGTTCACGCCAAAATTTTAATTCTGTCATCTTTTACTCACCCGCTCTCATCACTTTAGACCTGAATGAACACAAAATAAGATATTTTGAAGAATGTCGGTAACCGAACAACAGCGGTACACATTGTCTTGTATTGGTTTTGTAAAGCAGTGAATGGGTTCTCCCTACTGCCATTCTTCAAAATATCTTCTTTATGTTCAACAGCAAAAAGAAAGTCATACAGGTTTAAAATGACAAGGGGGTAAGCAAATGATGACAGAATTTTCATTTTTGGGTGAACTATCTCTTTAAAATATGGAAATATATTTACCACAAGTAAACTGTATAGGATCTCAATCATTCCACAGCGGATACACAATCCGACATTTTAACAAGCAGAAGAATGTCGTTTTTTAATACACCCGACAAGAACATCAGCTTGCGTAAAATGTAAATGTAATAAAAAGTTGAAATCCTTTAATCATCTGTTAAGCTTTACAGCTGGTCTATAAGATTCTTTTTGGGCACTTTAATGAGCTTCAGACGTCTGTGTAGGAAGATCAATATGTGCATTTGTTTAAGCCACACGCTGGAAAGGATTCCAACATATCTTCTCTTAACCACGGCTGAAACAGATGGTGCTTAATGTTAACAAAGTCAAAACTGACCCTTTTTGTAATCTTTAATGAAAATGCGATAACTTTTTCATTGGCCCCACACAGCCTCAGCGGCTACTGGATAATGTTTACAGAAGGTTTAGTTATTGTTTTATCAAACTCCCAACGGACTCAATTCTGTTAAAGTACGTACAGTAACTCCCACTTTTAAATTATTACAATATTAATGCTTGTTGGCAGCATGCTTAAAAACAGACTATATGTTCTTTAAACAAAAAATTGTAGGCATTATCTCTAAATGTTCAAATACAAAAAGTGAGTAGCGTGGGAGAAAAGAGGAGAAAGGATTCGAAGCCTATGGATTTATTTATTGATCTCTATTTTCATTTATTATTTATGGTGACAATAATTTGGCACTAATGCGAAAATCTACTTGCGGATGTTTCGTACTTCTGTTTCATTTAATCACATTGGATTCTGTGTGAACCTACTTCCACATTTGTTCTGTGTAAATATATTCCAGACAATATACGATTAAATGTGGAAAGATCTTGAGCAGTGCCAGCATGAAAATAAAGAGACACACAGTTTTAGTCTCCCATAATGCAATCACATTCACATCAGATCGGCTTTCATTTTCCGCCTTTCTGCAAGATTTCTATCATTAAAGCACAGCAGGAGAAACCCAACAGTTTTGCCCAACAGGCTGTGAAGATGTAAATGAGGAACGTGTAATTCATTAGCGTGAATCTATTTCCAAACAGTTAAAAGGGACCTGAACGCATGAAAAACTGTAATGAACACTTGCGTTAAAAACCATTTCTGATGAACACAAAAAGCTTACTAAACTTGGAAAAACTGCCAAGAAATCAATGTAGCCAAGACTGTTCACGTTAAGAAAATGGTATAAATAAGTCATGACTGTATTTAGTTTATTCATTTTTATCGTATTTTGGTCCACCCATTTCAAAGATATTCAAAATAACTTGATCAAGAATATTTATAGCTCTTCTTGATCAGACTGAAGCCATACAAATAATGTTAGGAAAGATTTATGTGTAATCTGACATAAATCCTCTGAAGGTGATGCTTGATCTGTAATAACTGGAGTTGTGCAGGCGGGAGGAACTTTGGAGGAGGAGATGAATTTATCCTTGAAATTTTTTTGATCTTTTTGGTTTCGTCTGTTTATGTGACATAATACTACACATCACTATGATGTCATTGGAATAGGGTTGGCAATGAAGATTATCCCATTTAAAGCCTCAATCCAAAACTTTTCTTTGATTGAAATAAACAAAAAAACAGTTATTAAAAAGTCAAATTTCCCTACACAAATTCACTATAAGCTGATAAGTATGATTTAATATATAAGCTGTCGTGGGAAATTTCAGCAAAACATAATTTGACTCGAACCAAAATAAAGATAAGTACATAAAGTAACTTGCAATTGTTTCAAACAGAGATGGCGACAGAGAGGCAAAAGTTATAGACTGCAGCATTAAAGTTATTACAATAGACGACAATTTTTCGTTTGATTGAAAGCCGTTGAAATGAACATTATTTGGCAGCAGGCAGCTCTGTATGCATGATGGGTTGTTTTCTAAACATTATAATGCTTTTATGTCATGAAGAGAAGCCTAGTGTACTCGAAGAGGACGGACCCTCTGAAGTACAGCTTTACATTAAATGTCTGGCAGTCCTTATTAACTATGTATGAGCTCTCTGACTTCAGCACTTTAGAAATCCAACCATTCAAAATCTATACATCACTTCCATTAAAAGCCAATCTCTGCCTATCCTGATACCGTCTTGATAAACCTTTAAATTATAAAATTGTTTTTGGATATCAATGATTTGCAATAAGAGAAGTGACCTAGATCCATTCCAATGTGAAATGTAATCAATCCACACGAGGTGAACGCGGAAAGATGAAAGGTGACAAAGACTGGGTTAAAGTAACAGAGATCCTCACAGGTCAACCTTCTCGAATACAAATTATTATAAGAACTAACTCACATTCACACACACCACGAGAAACATTATCAAGATCGATAATAGAGCAATAAAATAACTTCACTGCAGTAGAAAATGGCAGAATAATTTAGGTACAGTTTTAAAAGCCACAGTAAACTGCAGAAATTATTCCTGAAATATTATTCCCATGTATTCTCTCCATAGACGCTACAGTAAAAATTCTCGGCCATTAACTAATTTATCCAGCTCTTTTATGAGAGAATGAACTGTTCGGTCCATGGTGTACTGCCAAATGACACTATAAACAATATAAAAATCATGTTATTACAGCCGAAATGTGTAACTTTTAACTCTCTGTCGCCATCACTGTTTGAAACATAGAACTGCAGTTCCTCTTTACATACATATCTTTGCGAGTGATGATGAACAACTGACATTTCCAGCAAAATCCCTATAGACCCGATAGCTCAACACATTAATCATCGCTGTCCTTTCAAAACCTCAGATGTCCAAATTTGATGTTTTTCAGAAAATTGAAAAAAACACGGTAGCCTATTTGTTAAAGGGATAGTTCACCCAATCAAAAAATATTTTATGAATTACTCACTCTCTAGTTGTTTGAAACCTGTATAAACGTATCTGTTTGGTTGAACACAACAAAGGATACTTTGAGTAACCAAACAGTTCTTGGACCCCATTGACTACCACAGTAGGAAAAATGACAACGGTAGTCAAAAGTGCCAAAAACATTTCTGTCCTACATTCTTAAAAATATCTTCTTTTGGGTTCAACAAAACAAAAAAATAAAGTGATTTTTTCTACTGTGGTAGTCAATGGGGTACAAGAACTGTTTGGTTATGAGAATTAGAACAAAGAACTGTTTACCGCTTTGAAACAACTCAAAGGGGATTAAATGATGACAGAATTAAAATTGTGGGTGAACTATCCCTTTAAATAGTTAAATACTGTGTTGTAACAGGTTGACCATCATTTTTAAAACTTTATTTGTTTGATATTTTCAAAAACCCTGTGAAAAACATAAAGGGTGACCAATAATAATGATTTATGGAAAAAAATCTAAATCACGAAATATGGAGAGACGAGGTTGTAGAAGGACAGCATTGAGCTTATTATTGTAGCTTTGTGTTGTGAATCAGGGCAAACTAAGATGATACTTAATACAAATAGAAAAACTTAACATATAAAAAAATGACTAAAAACAATACTCAAAACTAAGACTAAAGGAATTTCAAAGTTACAAATTGCAGCTTTAACCATTGTATAAATGAAGATTTACATTTAAATATTAAAAAACTATAATATAAAAAAATCAAGTAACATTATTAATTTGTTAAGCAGACTGGCATGATTCGCTGTTCCATGGTGACAGCGGCCTCTTTAAGATTATGGGTATAGTTGTTTACAAGGAATTTACCAGGAACTTTTGTGTGACGTTCACAGAAGTATCTTAAACTTGTATATTAAATTTATTTTGAAATTACTACAAGTTATTGCCCAAATTAATTTTCTTTACCAAAATTTTAAGGGAAATCCACTTTTGCGTTACATTGCTGCAACTTACACTCCAATGCTGAAACGTTATTTCACCTTTATACACAACGTGTATACATGCGTGTCCGTTTTCTGAATAAACACCGTCAGCTGATAGCACTTCCTTCATTAGTTATACTCATTTATTTGAAAGCATATCCTTTATCACTCTTTAAAGTTATCAGGATGTTTAGACATGAACCCAGAGCCTTAAGTCCGCTCAAGTTCATTAGCAGGCAATGTTAATGTGAACTCTTAGCCGACATTTAGCCACTCCGCTGGTATTTAATGAAGCCATCCAGGGCAAACTTACAATGACTTACTGGCACATGTGCTGCGAAGAGCAGGCAACCAATTAAATCTGAAGTAACGTTCAAAGGCCATTACCATATTAGTACTGCTATCAAACAGATTGCAAATAAATCACATGAGAGACAAAAGATTTAGATGTTTGCAGGGTTAAACTCCAGATAACTGCTGCTTTTTTCAAGATGATCCTGAAAGATTTATAGATTTATAAAACAAGACGTGCATGTGAAAATGTAACTGTGAAGCATTACACAGTTAAGTATCCGTGCTGCCAATGTTTATGTGTGACTATTCAAACACTCTTCAAGTTTAAAGGAAGCAATATAGACACTCTTATTCCAAAATAATAATAAAATTAAATAAATGTAAAACAATAAACTATTTATTAATGTTTGTTCCTATCAAGAACTTTAACTATATAAATAAAAAGATTGATTTAAATTAAAAGAAACAATATAAGATAATAGATAAAAATATGAATATTAGTTTATTTATTTTGATAATACATAATTTTATTAATAATTAAATATATAAAATATAATTATAATTTGGACTGTCCCTATGTGTGTTGTAATTGTTATAATTAATATAATAAACAATATAAAACAATAGAAAGTAATATTACTATAGGTTTATTTATTTTAATAATATATCATATCATTAATAGTTAATTTGATCATATTTAATTATAATTTCGAGTGTTTTAATTCCTACAATTCATATAACAAAAAATATAACATAATAGAAAATAATACTTTTATTAGTTCATTTATTTTGATAATACATCAATGTATTAATTAATTATATATACTTTTTTAACTTTTAGTTATATTCGTCATCATCTTTAAGGTGAAAAGTCAGTATAAACACCACAGCCATTCACCTAAAAACAAACAACTAAGGTTGAATTAAATATCATGGAATAAAACAACAAATATAAAAAATAGGATAATAAAAGTAGTCCATAAATGCAATGTACGTTATTTGCTTTAATTCAATCTGAACGTATTTATTAGTAGACGTCATTACTCCTCCAGCTGTGTGACGTCATCAACTAGATTGCTGAACCAACTTGGTTCAAACAATTGATCTCCGACAGAGTTACTACATCGTTCATTTCCCCAACGATGCATTGTACTATGATGGTTAACTAGCGAGTTCTGTTATTGTTCGGGAAACGCACCCCTGGGCTGCGATTCCCGATAACGATGGATCTTAGCACTTACAAGACGCTATCACTTTGTGAACATTCAACATCGTTTCACGTGCGTTTCACGAAAATGCACTAAACACGACTGCAGGTAGCAGTGCTTTAAGTACTACTTATGAGTCGCTATCCGTTTTTCAGTTGCCAGCTTATATAACGTCTCGTTTTTGTAAAACACGCTTGTATTTCATTGGATGTGCATGTGGTAGGTGAATATTGTTTAATGTTTAATGTTGTTTAAGACATTTTTTGTGCAACGTAATACTGTATCTTTGTGTAGATAGGACTACCACCAAGTAAGCATTTTGACCATTTCCATTTTAAAAACATTTTTACTTTCCATAAAATGTAGGGTAACTTTAATACGGCAATCCAGCTACAAACATGCATCATTTATTAGAACCAATAACTTGCCCATACTATATCGTTTTTTTCTTTACTTTACTAATTTATGTTCAGTCATTTAATTTTTAGATCTATGACGATTTTCAACTGCTACTTTAGTTACAAAGCTTTTGGGAAATGGTACGTAAGTCTAAGATGATTCGTACGCTTTGTTTTACGATGCACTTAGCCTTATGATGCTTTTGGTAAACGCAACCCTGATCATTACAAAAATAAAAGCGAGAAGAACTCAAATTGAGTGTAGTCAACAACAGCACACAAGCATGTTATTTATATATATTTAAGCTTCGTTCTCTGCAATATTTGCTATGAATGATCAATAATGCAAAACAAGGAAAACCCAGGCACCTGCCCTGTATGACAACAACAGGTGGACACGGCTCATTCAGCTCAATAGATGTTTGCTTTGTTTAGAGTTGGACATGTACACATGTTGACCCAACATAGTGATGTTCTGCTAGAGCATGATTGGATCAAACATTGCTTTAAATATTGCACCAGATGGTCAAACCATCACAAATTTTGCTTTTAGCAAAACATCTACACTATAAACCTGGATAAGTTTGCAATACTCAAAAAAAAGGCAACTCGTATAAGTAAGCAGAACTTTCAGTTTTTGATTACTGTTAAATTAAAGTTCTCAATTCTTTTAGTTAGCGTGACTTAAAATGTTAATTTATCCTTCTCTTGAAATAAAGTAGACAGAACTTAAAAAATAATTACACATAGATTTATTATTAAGTAAGGTAAACATCATTTTTAAGTTTCTCTTATTATTCATTTTAAGCATAGATTAAACACATTGATTTATGATCTCAGAACTGAGATTAGCACAGTTATTAAATAATCAATATAATTAACTCAAAAAGGAAGAATGTGTTTAGGAATTTAACACATTTAAGTAAATTTAACTTTTTTTTATAAAATTAAGTTTACATCACTTAATCTGTTTAATTACTTTGAGTATTCGGGTTACAGTGTATAACCTTATTCTTAAAAAGCCAGCAATGTATTTGTATTTTGTGCTATGATCAAAACATGTGACTGAAATGCAACTTAATAGATAAAAAAAAGATATGTTATTGTTATCTAAGCTGTACAGTTTATTAAAGTTTACACAAAAATCAACACAAAAGAAGATATTTTAATGAATGTCAATAACCAGACAACCATTGACTTCCATTGTATCGACACAAAACAACTGAGACATTTCACAAAATATCTTCTTTTATGTTCCAGAGAAAAAAGTAATACACAGGTTATGAATGACATGAGAGTGAATAAATGATGATAATTTGCTTATTTTTGGGTGTTCCTACCCTTTAAGTGTGCCTCAAATTTGCTGTGATTCCTTCTTACACTTCATATAGTAACATAAAAAAATCATTTTATTCACAAGTGAATGCTTTAACTGTGGAGCAGTTCCACATCTCCAATTGGCTGCACCTAACCGGTACTTTCAGATGGGGAATGTCAGCCACCTGCAGCGCGACTCTCACAGAGCTGGGAATAATCCCAGAATGCTGGCACCTCAGTCAAGTACAAAAACACCCGTTTCATATCCCTATAACCACACAGAGAAACATTTTTCTGAAGCACTACGAGGTGAACTAAAAGTACATTTTTTAGCACTTGCATTGTGGCATGTGCTAATGCGAGAGAAGGTGATGTTGTTACAGCGTTGACAAGGCTGTAAACTGAATTGATCTCAGTCTGCTCAGAACTGAACGAAATAAACTCATTTAGATTTGTGTGATGGAGAAGCCCTGATTTTAATTTCCAGTCTAATTTCCCTCTTAAAATGAATCTATTGTCTCTGTTTTATGACTGGTTTGAGATTTGGGGTGTTCATATTTTTTGTAATAATATGAACAAATCATTCCCGCCTCAGTCTCGCCCTTAGATTTCGTTTCAGCCTTTGCGAATCACATGCTGGGCAACACGATTCAAAGGACGGTTATCTTGTCGCCGTTCCAGCCAAGTAAGAAAGGCTCTGTCGCTTGGACTTCATCCCAAAGCGAGTCAGATGGGCACAAATACACACATGCAAATGAATGACAGAGCAACAGGGTTGTGATTCTTTGTGTTGAAATGTTCTTAGTAAGACAGATGCCAGTGTAATGAAGCTCAGATGTGCCACCTATGGTTTGTGGGCACTTTCATTAATGTTAAAGAAATAGCTCAGCCAATGATAAAATATCAGTTTTGTTAATCGCGATGAATTAAAAATACAAAATTAATATTCACAGTGCAGACACATATTATGTAAACACAAACTTTAATACTGGATGCGATCAATCCTTTGACAGCCCAGGTATTTAAATAATTTATTATTATATATTATGTAGAATATTTGGAGTGTGGGCTACATTTGTGGTGCCATTTTGTCATTTTCGGGGCATTGAGATTGATTGGAAAATAGAGTTATATTATGGAAGCCCAATCCTGCAAAAATTAAAAATAAACAAATACAAAGATAAATCAATTTTATAGAAAGAACAAAAATTAATGAAAATTTTTATTTAAACTTAAGTATGGTCACACTCAACTCTTGCATGTCATTTTGTCAAAGCAAAATATGTTACTATGGCCTTAGAGTTTACCTGTGGCCTACAGCACCACTCTGTGCTCGACTGCAATGTCTGAAGCAAGACACGCCCCCTCATTACCATATGGACACAGAAATGTATAAATAAACTTAATAAAAATAAAAGTGAACATATAAAAATTTCGAAATTCATATATATTAGCATAAATGCATAAAATAAATACACAAAAAATTAAGAAATGTTTAAATAAATAATATACGTTTAAATATTTTTTCCATTCAATTCAATTTCTGTATTCATTTATTTATTTTTCGCTTTTTTACATTTCTTCATGGATTTATTTTTGTATTTATTTATTTAAAATTTTGGCACGATTGGGTTTCCGCATATATATAAATGCACATTAAAATGTATCATTTGGTGTTGCATTGAAAAAAAACATCCTGTTTGGAACAAAATGAAGACAAATAAATGCCAGACTTTTCATTTCAGACAATTTTCCTCTTAATAATGACTCCGAAAAACTGTTTAAAGACTAATATTTAATTTGAACTTATGGATGTATCAAATGCCAACAGTACAACATCAAGCCAAAGCAATCTATTAAGGATTTTCCCAATTCTAATTTTCTCTCTCTCTGTTTCTTTCTCATTTTCTTTTTCCTCAGAAAATCTTTCAATCCAAATCAGCAGTCGCCCAGCAGCGGGCTCCTGACATATGGACCACTCAAACATCGCCACAATAATCTCTGCGGATAAAACTTCGAAAACATATCAGGCCTTAACCTCCGGCACGGCTGCTGTAAAAAGGTCACCAGCTACCAATCTCAAGACCTTTTCTTTCCAAACGCTGTGTTTACAAAAAAAACTGTTCATGAAAATACTGCCCACGCGTGTATCGGCAAGAAAAACAAATAAGCCGGCAGCTCCGTTAAACAACGATGATGTTCTGATAATGTTCAAATAATAATGTTTATGAATGCCACATATATCTTTCTATAATACCTGTTTAAAGCAATAATGAATGAAACAAATGTAGAGTAGATGACAATATGAATCCCTCCATCCGTGAGAGCTTGTATTTTAAATGGAAATTTAGAGGATAAATGTGTAATGCTGCATTGTGGGAATGTCAGGACAGCATGGCAGTGACTTGGAGGTGAAAAATGATGTACTATAGGCAATAAAGAGAATCAACTCACTCACTGCTGCACTACAGCTGTGTATGCTTTATTTGTTACAAACAAACTCAACAACTTTGACTTCAATAGAGAGACGCAATACAGAACAGCAACTTTGAACTTACTCAGGATACAAAAGGCAGTCATGGATAACACGAAACAACATACGTTTACAATGATCCACTTTCAATGATCCACAATGAAAAAAATTGATAAGCCATAAACGGAAATATGATTTGATAGTTTCATCAGATGAAGTTTAGAAATTATATTTATAATACACTGGCACACATAAGAAGATTTGTTAGATGTGACTCTATGAAAAACAAATCAAAGAATAGTTTAATTCAGGTGTCTGAGAGAATCAATAGTGTCACTTTATGATATAATGTTCAATAGTGTTCCTTAAAATAAATAAAACCAAAAATGCAAAGGCCCCCATTTCATTAAATGCCATTGTCCGTGTGAAAGTAAAGATCCTGAATTTTATTTTTGTCAAAGAAAATTGTGTTTTGTCAAATATCTGACCCAGACTGGATTCAAAACGATGATCATAACAGAGATATTTACTGTTTTTGGATCAATAGATGCTGTGCTATTTCAGAAGATTTCTAACAGCGCCTCCTACTGTATATGACTGAAAACTGTGAAAAGCCAGAAAGACTTGTCGAAAGTAGGTTTAGCGTTAGCAAAATATGTCAAGAAAAGAGATTAAATGGTTAAAAAGTTTAGTGCTTCAGTTAAAGAAAACTTGGGTGTGAAACCCTGACCAGTACACAACGGGTTAAAAGTTTCTAGGATCATTTGACAAAAATGTTTCTAATGATCTTAAAAATCTTTTAATCTGAAGGTGTATGTTTCAATCTTTGAAATTACTTTTGTAGACAAACACGTAATCTTGCCAACCAATTCATTTCTTGAACGAAATGTTTCTTTTGCGAAGCAAAAAGCCCAGAGAAGTATCACTGGCTTCATAGAACCTGTTGCTTTTATTCAACGGTAATTCCATATACGTAGCAAGGTCTCATAAAAGAACACATACCAAATGTAATATAAAATGTAGTGCTAAAAATATATTTACTTAAAATATGGATCAACCCACTATTATATAAAAAAGTTTTGAAATAGACTACTTGGACCAAATGACGAACAAAAAACAGCCAATATGTCGAGCAAAGATAGAAATTCATTCAATACTGTTTGGAAAGCTTCCCATGTTGAGACCCCGGATGATGAAATGCCATGTGTACAGTTCTGGGCATATTTGACAAAGGGTGACTACATAAAAGAGTTTAGTCATAACATAATAATGTGGAGAAAAAAAAGAAAGAATGTGTAAATGATCTTAAACCTTCGACCGGTAGTCAATATTCTGAACCCACTTATCCTCTCCAGATGGATGATGAGAGCCTCTTCTAGCAATTTGGGCCACAAGCAAGGTAAACCCATAAACTAACACACCCAAGAACAATTTTACTGACTCCAATCTAAACGTTTTTGGACTGTGGGTAAAAAAAGAGCAAACAGATATACAAAATCAGCAAAAGTAACTCTAGGACAAACACTAAAGCTGACTGCCGCAGTAAAGGAAACTGAATCCATATACCTGGTGTGACACAAGAAGGGTTGATGATGCTGCAGATGTGTCAATTCACACAGTCAGCCAGCACTGAAGGAAAGTGTTTGCGACAGTGAGAAGAATCGACAGTGATGAATTGTCACTGCAATACGGATCAATCTAAAAAAATGCCGCCCAACATGGTGAGCATTAACAACTGCGGCAGTCAAGAACTACAAAACCAACATCTCGAAAACATCACAGGTTCTGTCATGAGCTACAATGTGATGTAACACAGCAAAAGTGCAGACAAAATACAATGATTTTACACTTGAGTCATTCAAGTTGATAAAGCTTGAATTGATGCACTGAAAGGCTAAGAATGGGATTAGCATGCAGAGCGGAAGAAAAGAGTTTGTGATTGATTTGGTTTGGGTATGAGTGAAACCCTTGAAGGTGTTTATTCTCTTCAATCTGTTTACTGGTGTTCTCACGGGTGACGGCTCCTAACTCCACATGAGTCGATATTTCAAGCTCACGCACAAGAACCAATGACAGTTTCTGGAACAACAGATCTTACCACGATTTGTTCAAATATGTCTTAGAACATTTTGTATGCTTATACTTTTACTGTTTATATAGGTCTGCTCTTCATATATTATAATACATTTAAATGCCTTATGATCTAAAATGTGTATGTGTCTTTGACTCACAATTGAAGGTTGTACTTGACTTTTCTATACCTTTAAGAAGCATAATGTATATAACAATCCAACGGATGAGCTTTGATTTTGCCCTATACAGCCAAATGTATATGAGGTATCTTAAACCAGATACGCCAAAACACCAGGTATCATAATGCTGGCTAGTCCGGATGTAGTAAGATGTCGTGACACAATATATTGCGATACTAACAATACATTATGTATTTTAGAGCTATGGCATTTTTTAACAATATGATGTTTTCAAATTTTACAGGATGAGCTGCCAAAATGTGCCCCGTATATATATATATATTATATATATTAAACATATATATATATATCTATATATAAATTATTCTTCTATAATAATAATAACAACAACTATAACTATAACAATAATAATGATAAATTTACCTTTCTTGTTTTCTTCATTGGAATTCACAATTCAATTAACTAATTACAGGAGGTTTAATTTAACCTTCAGTAAAAAAAAATTAACAAGTTGTATGTAAACAAAACTAAAATGTTTGGGAAATAAATCTATTATTTCAATTTTAGGATTTCATAAACCCATTGTTGTTGATTGTATCGAATCGTGAGCTGTAGCCTTTTACATCCTGTCACAATGATTTACGATAACACAGAATACATTATAAATAAATATGAAGTGAAATAAGAAGTTTTGTCCAGTTTTGTCAGAATAGATTATACAAATTAAAGAAAGAAAGAAATTTGTCTTTTAGGGAAAATGGTTCTTCTATTGCATCGCTTTGAAAAACCTTTCATATAACTTATTTTTAAATAGTGTATATTAAAGGAAAATATTTGCCCATATTTATTAACCGTGGTAGGTTGCTTATTCATAAACACAGTCATAGGATTTAAATTTATTGAAATGAAGCCTAATAGCCAAGTGCATTTGAAATGCAATCAGAGCTCAAGTATTAGAATGAAACCATCAACATAAAAAGCTTTTCAAATAAATCAAGCGAGACGAGTCATGATCTCAATGAGGTCAGATGACTGTATTATCTCATGGAGAAAGCAGCTTTGAAATACATGCTGGCTTCTGACAAATCACCCTTAAAGATTTTCTGAAGACATTAAATATCAAGACATAGTCCTACTTGTTTTAACCTGTATTCTTAAATACAGGAACAATACTGTATGGCATAACTATGGTACTGTATCATGACCTAAGAAATGTGGTATTACCCTGGTATAGGTAGCCCAAACCAAAGGCAGGACCATGGTAAATGTCCAAAACTCCCCATGGTATCGCCATATTCAACAGATAAGTACCGTGGTACCATTGCCTATAATACAGAATGGTTTTCTCTGTTGTTGTGGGTGTGATTGATTAGACAGCGAGAACAGTGGTTCATGGGAACGTGCGGTCAAACGGTTATCAGCAGGTCCTGCTCAGGGGTGTTGAAAAGACGCCGAGAGTGATATGTGCCGCCCCTTCACTGCATCCACTGCGTCCCCTCAAGCTGCCAAAGCCAATTATACTATGTCACAATCTAATTAGTACAGCACTGCCAGCTCTATCTGAGGCCTTTTAGCCAACAATAATGGAAGGAAATTATCTCAATAGATTTTTTTCTTGCACCAGAGATTGGGGAGGCGTGTGCTTGTGTTATCAGAATGAAAATATCTCGCTGGCGGAGCAGCTCGCCATTTCAGTGATACTGCGTTTGAAGACTGTTTGAAACGGATAACTATATTAGAGTCTACACTAGCAAGGATAACATTATGTTTATTTGAAGCTAATGCGCTGCAGTTTCACAGTCAGTTAATGTTTTATATTTCTCCAGCTGGAAAATGCTATTTTGGAACTTAGAAGCAATGTTCCTTTGAGACATTATTAGTTGTGACTCCACCATTCTCCTAAATTTAGATTTTTTTTAAACGTTATTGTTATTTTCCTATCACCGCTATCTGACAGATATAATTATAAAAGGTGGTGTACGAAACCACAACAGTCTAATGACAAAGGAGCTAGAACCTTCCAGAGCTACGATATCAAAAGCTCTAAACATCTGTAAAACCAGCCAACTGTTTGCACAGCAAAGAGACAGCATCCATTGTTAAACCAACCAACCAAGGAAAATTCAGGAAATAAAGGAAAATTAAAAATGGTCAAGCAACCAACTTACCAATTTGCGGTCAATTGAGATGGTAAAAACTGTACTATGCGCCATTATAATAGAATCATAACTTAGAAAACATAAGATCATATCCTCCGACCCATACGACATATGTATGTCGTTTTCCCCTTCCTCAAATACGACAAACATGAGCGTTTATTAAATCAGAATCTTCGTGTAAAGATGTGTTGATGTCCGTTCCCGGAATTCCTCGTAAAAAGTTATCGTATGGCTTTAATTCAGAAGGTTTTCCACGTGACTTTACGTTTATACTGTTTTGTTCATTTTATGGAATAAATACATGTTACTGTACTTGTGTTGTGATTTATGGTTGACCGGGGGTTAGGTGCTCTTGAAATCCATGATCATTAATTAAACCATTAATACTTTTAGAAACGCAAGAAGAAATGCCTCTTCATCTGTCTGCATAAAACAGCATGGGGTGGTTTTCATAACAATCGCTAGGGGGGGGGCTTACACTTAAAACGTCAACTATTGCCGTAATAAGCTACGTTCAAAAACAACCTTTTGAGTCGATTTTACTTGGAGGAAGGCTGTGCAAAAATGGTGTTTACACCATTACTGTAACCAAAAATAATAGATATAAACAAATTGTACCGCTGATATTACTATAAATGAGGAGGGAATGTAACCCTCCATAGGGCGGCTCGAGTGAAGGAACTCTCGCCTTCCAAAAAAAGAGGCAATTGTTAATCGACAACCATTAATTTCGAATAACTGTGTTCTGATTTTGCCAGCGATTTCAGAAATATGTCTTTCCCAATCAAATAGACAGGACTGTGGTCTTGTTATGACTGAAACAGATGCAAACATGGCCGCCGAGCGGCACGACTAGAGTAAACAAACTTTGCTCTTCATTTTGCAAATTATACGAAATATACATTACATTTACCTTCATGCATTTGGCAGACGCATTTATCCAAAGCGACTCACATTGCATTAACGTATACATTTATACTTAGGCATGTGCAATCCACTGAGATCGAACCCACAACTTTGCGTTGTTGATGCATTACTCTTACCACTGAGCTACAGGAAATGCAACTAGATATTTTTTCAGTCAGTTTATTTAAAGCAAATTGAAGTTACTTGTAAAGCGTTGAGACCTTTCTTTAACTTAACAGCTTTTTTTAACGTAATGAATTTTACCTAATGGTAACCAAAGAACCAAAAACCTCACTGGCTTTAGTATTTTTTTGTAGCAGCAGCTGCAGTGAAGCACATGTTGAACACTTTTGGCTAATGAAGGGTGATGTGCTAATGCTGCTTTGCATTGTCCTCTCGTATCTTTTGTCAGCGGGGTAAAAGAGAAATGGGTTTATTAAAACATGGCAAACTGACACACATTTGGCTCTCCTTTATAAAACCCCGCCGCCATGCATAAATGACTTGCTAATGCAAATGCGTTCTCCATGAGGCTGTCAAAACAGATAGACTAACCACGCTAAATGAAATAATGCTAACTGTTTGTAATTATAATGAATTTCTTCATAGATTAGAAATCTTTTGCTGTAATGTATATTCACATCACTAGCACAGTCATAGGTCACACATGAGCTATCGCAGGGCTGTTATCGACAAAAAATTATTACTCTCACCCTAACTTGCATTCCTGTAGCACATAGATTACAAAAAGGCACTAACAATGGCATAACCAGGGGTTTGAGTCCCGAGAAATGTATGAACTGAATGTATTTCATAAATGCATTTTATGTTTACATTTAGGCACTTTTGTTCAAAGAGACTACTATTTTAGCCACCATGCAAATATACCTTATTACATTATATGAATATGGTTATTACCGTATATATCAAATTACACTGGCCGTACCCAAGTACAATGTGTACCTTTACAATACAGGTAGAAACAAAATCTCAAAATGTGATTAATAAGAAAATCATGTGAACTTACAATGACCTCCACATCTGTAAAATACTAAAGCCGTCCATCACCATCCAGCTATTTAGGGCGGAAGGAAAGTGACATGTAAGAAATTCATTAGTGTGAAGAGATTATTAGAAGACATGTAAATGGGCCGCTGGGGGATTTCTTCTCAAAGACCAAGGTCGAAACCAAAGTAAATCTTTAAATAAAGATCTCTGAGATGTTTTATGTCCTCGCACCCACAGTTTCCCGTGACCTCTGAAGGACATGACACGATGTGAAGCTTATTACATACATTTGTTTTTAAATACATATCACAAAATGCTGTTCTTATCACAACATCATCTCTTATCTTTCTTTAACCGCAAACCGTCTATAGGTTGGTGGTGAAAGCTTCACCCCTAGATATTGGGTTAGAGATTTAAAGGAGCCTGGTCTTACACCATTTGAGCCTGAGAAATGACTGAAACAGCATCTCAAATCGTCTGACATGGTGTGGAGCGGTGTGCTATTACTTTTCAGAGACTTATTTTCACCTGACGATCCATAAAATGGACAAAGAAGACTTGGACTGAAGGTGGGAGGCGAGGAATAACTACACCAGAATATAACAGAGCCTTGAGGGTTGATACTTTTGACTTGCAACCATCTAAAAATCAACCAAGCAACGGCAAAGCAACTGCGCGACACACTTAAAACCACATAGCAATGCATTAACAATCATTTGGAACACGATAGCAACACCCAAGCAACCACCCAGAACCACCTAGCAGTGGCAGTGTACGTCAGTGGCATTTGTTTGAATGTTTTGTTTGTTTTTGTTGCTTTTCTCAGACAAACTGCATCAGCACACATATGATCTGAGCATCATTTAAGTCCGGATGTGCTCAGTGTGGTTTCTAATAGCGGATGGAAGGCTGAACTTGGCATGGGTCCCACAAAGCTTTTTGGTTCTTGTGGAAAATTACAGGCAATCTTTAAGGAGATGACAGGAGATGTGAAGAGATAATTTAAAGATCCCAGTGCCGAGATAAAAGAACTCATAGTGAAGGTTTCTGAAAGGCATCGAGCTTGATCTTAATGTATTATTGACAAGCATTATTTGACTATGTCAAATAATGTAATTGATGTCAATTTAAATGTTAATTTATTGATGTCAGACAAATCCTAATCGATAAAACGAAGCAACAGAAGCTTTTCCTGACTTCATTGAGAAGGTTTCTGTTAGATGTAGTGCTTACTGTACTTTGCATTCACTCTCAGTACAGGTAGAGGTCAACTATATTTATTAATATGCTAATATTAAAAAAGAAACACATTTCAATAAAGTTGTATCTGTTGACATTAGTAAATGCATCAGTAAATGTATCCACTAACAATGAGCAGTTTTTTAGCATTAATCTTTGTACGTATTTGTTAATACCAAATACAATTGTTTATGTCATGTTTAGTGTGCATCAACTACTGTTAACAATAATCTTGAGTTTTACTATTTTACTTTTTATAAGTTAACATATTTTAAAATATATTAATAAATGATGAACTATTATTAATAAATGCTGTAAAGTATTGTTCATTCTTAGTTTGTGTAACCTTAACAATTAACTGTTTGGTAGTTTTTGTTAACAACAAAACAAAACAAACAAACAAAAATAAACACTGGTCATGGTAAAGCAAAGTGTGAGATGTACACTGCAAAAAAATGACGTTTTTACATAGGACTTTTGTCTTGTTTTCCAATATAAATGGCTTAGAATGATTGAATCAAGATGCATGATGAGCAAAATAACCTGAGAAAATAAATCTTGTTTTTAGACCAAAAATATGAAATTTCCGAGAATTTTTGTTTAAAACTAATGGGGTTAAAAAATAATCTTGAATTTACTGACTAAGAAAAAGGTAAACCTTTGGCAGATTTTGTTGCTTGTTTGAAGCACAAATTCTCTGAAATTTCATATTTTTTGTCGAAAAACAAGACAGGTCATTTTGCTCATCTATAAAATGCATCTTGATTCAAGAATGTTTAGACATTTAAACTGGAAAACAAGACAAAAATACTAAGAAAGAAAGTCATTTTTTGCAGTATAGCACCGCATCCTTAACAAACGCGATGAGCAATTAGTTTGTCCATACCGAATGCGAAAAAGGGGCGGGACGCGACAGTTTATCACAAAACACAGCCAATCAGAACAGTTCTTCTCTGTCCGTGCAGCCTCGCACGCTGCAGCTAAAGAGTTCACAAAGAATGATGCGTTCTGTTCTCATGATTTCTGCGATGCCTCACCGAACACTATGCTAAAAAATTTTTATATAAACATATGAAATCAAACGTATATAGCCTGTGCCCATCCATTTGGTGATGCAGAAATGGAGGTGCAGAACTTACATCGAATGAGATCGTTGTGTGGGCAGAGCTGTCAGCCGCGATGTAGCGGAAATAAAAAACATTTCTAAAATAGAAACGGCCTCTGCTCGTTTGGTTAGGACATAACCTTTGGTTAACATGTAAAAAATATATATTTTATCACTTGTCGTGGCGCGTTTGGTTAGGACACGTGTAATACTTGTCCCTGAAATTTCCACAAATAACTTTTCAAACAAGCAAAAACTTAACGCAGAGCAAATACAATTCTAGTTTGCTACAAGCACTGCAAATGCAGCCCAATGTACCACACAAGGCGTATATTAAACTGTACAGCACGGTAGCCAGGAAGCTTGACACTACTGTAATAAACCGCTTTGGCCCATAACTTCAAGCCATTCCTTTTCCAGGAAAGGTTCCTTTCAATTTCAAGCTTGATTTTCTACGCTTGAAATCAAATTTGTGAGCAAAAACATCCACAAAGCTTAGGATGGTTACATTAAAACGTACGAGACATGCATGCAAATGAATTAGCCGGTGTACATTTTACTACGGTCTGAGTTTCCTGAGAGAATAAAAAAGAGAATAATAACAGCCTGACATCTTGAGTTAGAATCGATTTTGACAGGAATCCAGGAAACGAGAAGGTGGCAGGTGTCACACCAATTATTTCCTCATTAACAGTTTTGTGCGTGATATCATGCGCCAAATTTAGCATCAGATCAGTTTGATTGGTCTGATTATGGCAGAGGTGTTTCTTGTCAATTTTTAGACCTCAACATTTTCTCTCAATGAAAAGATTTTTGTTTAATGAAAATATATGATAATACGATAACTATAATCAAATTTGATTATGAAAAAGCTTTCCAGCTTTTAAGCCAAAACAAACCATTGGCAATTTGATTCAAATACAGACTTGAAAAAATCCAGAACTGCATTTACCCGAGGTGTGAGGTGACGGTTTTCTCAAGTTTGTAAATGTCATCTTGTAAGGAGAGAAACTGTTGTGTTCACATGTAAACAGAAGTGACCTGCCATCTCAATGTGTGTTTACAGGCTTACAGTGACCTTATGAAAGACATTATAAAACAGAAGCAGTCGGATGACATTAAAATGGAAAGAGCACGTCTTATCTGAGCACACTAGAGAGAGATGCTTGGTCATCCTGAAAAGATAAGAGAACGCCACAGTTCAGCTGCGGTGTAGGCTAGCTGTCGACGATACTAGGATGTAAACTGGAAAGTAGACCGCAATTTCTCAGATCTTTTCTCAAGATTCGTATGAAAGCAATAACACAGGAGTGGGAGCGGTGGTATATCAGTAAGACTGTTATTCACCTGAGATTAACCACAGCTCATGTATATACGGCTACAGCGACACAATCAAAAGTGTAATATTTTATACGGTGCTGTTCTTGTCATATGATGAATGAAGAAGAATATGTGACCAGTTCTGGAATAAATACAAGACCGGTCAAGGGGTTTGACACATCTTAATGATTTATATTTTGATGATATTATAAACTTCTGGTTAAGAACTTAAATAATGACAATTTTTGCCGATTTTAAATGAGGTCATACATGAGTATTATTAAATTGTTTAAAAAAAACTTTAATATAATTATGTCACCGTCGGATCAATACATTGTGTCTCTTTTTTTTTTTATAAATCATATTGGTCACTCTTCATGTTTGTCTGTGGGTTTTGCAAATATATAACCAATAAAAAGTATCGAATAGAGCATGTCAAATTGATAAAGATAAAAGAAATAATAACAAAAGAAATATAAAGAAAACAAAAGAAAACAAAACTTAATTCAATGAAATAATATTTAAGCATTAATGTCATTTAATCATTTACTCGTAGTGTATTTCCTATCATCAAAATTCAAGCTTGAGGGAAAAGACATACGCTATAAATATGAAGACTTCGTTTGCAAAAGTTTTTTCTTTATCAAAAAGGTAAAACGTCCTTATCATCATGTTTTAATTGTGTTTTCTTGTGTTAGTTAGCCCTTTTTTTTTGTTACTATAACTAAATCAAAAGAAACAAACTGCAGTTTGATTGATATTACTTGAAATGCGCAAAAAACATGATTTTTCAAAATGTAAAAAACGTAGTTATCCATTTAACATATATGCACAATAAAATAATACAGTGTATGCAAAATATATCAACTCAAATGCTAGCCAGTGCATTTTATATGCTAATACATTGCAAATTGCACATTATGTTTAATGTAGTGAGAAATTCAATATACAATTCCCTCAAGTGCAATCTTACACATCCCTAAAAAAACTCATCTTTGAAAAAAAAAAAAACTCAGGACATTGTACTTCTAAATTACTGCGATATAAAGAAAAGTGAATGCAAGCTTTCTGAGATCAAGCTCAAAAGGAAGGCATTTCAACAGCACGACTTCACTTTAAAATAATGATAGTAAACAGATACGCTTTTACAGGATGCAATTCTCAAACCACATGAAATTCTTCAATATCTACTAATGTGCCATTTCCATCTATCTGCTGTGATTTCTCTTGTCCTTGCTAAACACTTAATCCCTCTAGATCTGTGCAGATAAAGAGAATGTTTCAACATCAGCCTGAAGCGTTTAACATCTGCTCAATGATACACAATTGAACACAGTAGAGTGAAAGATGTCTAATTAGGAAGCATTCAACAGCAGAGAGACGTTATCAGGATATTCCAGGAAAAAAACGTTCAAAATTATTCATTATCTTTTCAGAGAAAGACCATTACCAAACTCATCCATGCATCTTAGATGTTCAAAGCAATGTTCCAAACAATTATGAAGAACGCAACAGATCAAGAGTTTGAAAAGTTCAAGACATCAACTTCATCAAGGCAAACGATGGGAGTGCTTCAGGAGATACGCAAAAGTATCTAAAATATACCCTCAGGAAGGTTAGTCTTTGCATAATTCATTATATGATAACAAATATTTCACCTGCTCATTATTTTCACATTTATAAACTTTAATGCACTACAATTTTTTTATCACACAGGGATTTTGGAACTACAAACAATAAATCCTATAGTATAATTGAAGAAATTAAACCATTTTTCTTTCCGATCCTGGAAAAAAATCTTCAATTTAGAGCAAGCCCATCAAGAGACATCAGACCAAACTGTTAATAATCCCATTAAAAAAATTCTTCTAGATGAGTATAAAAAACTGTAAAAAACAACATGTTTCAATGTAAAATTGTATGTTTTTGTGTTTTTCTTGCAGTCTTTTTCTGTTATTTGATAATTCATTAATACGTAAACATGAACAGTAATATTCACTAAAATTACGGGGGGGGGGGGGGTTAACGCTACACAAATGTTTGAACAAAATAATACCAACAGAACATCCATAACTGAATCAAAATGTAAAAAAAAGATCTTTAAGATCTATTTATATATGTAGGATTTAAAATTTTAAGAAACTGGAAGTGATTCTGGACCAGTCTTTAAATCTTGCGAAGTGGTCTATATTAAAATGTCAATTATTTATATTTTATTTATTTAATTTTTCAATTTTATTTGACCAAAATCAAACCCCAAAACGTATTATTTTTATTTCACACAAATAAACAAAATAGCTTATAAAAAATTTTAAATAAACAAAAAGTAGATCATGAACATGAATGATCTGTCTCCTTCCCATACGGTAATGCTTTATAATTTGAGCTGTCAGGTAAAGACATGTCAGTCTGACATCATTTGACTTTAACACACATAAAGAAAAGTACCTACATTCACCCGCAATTTCATATTTCAAACAGAGGTGGCAAAATAGATTAAAACCTTACAGATTGCAGCTTAAAATAAAAATGCCAGTAATTAACCCAAAGGTGATAAACAAATAACACACTAAACATAAAAAAACAAATGGTAAAGGTGCTGTGTGTTATTTGTTTGTCTAGATGCTGTTATATTTCATACACTGGACCTTCCATTTAAGTGGCAGAACACCGGAGTAAAAATGGCCTCGGCTGACAAACAGAATTGCACAACATCATTAAATTTACAGTTAGTAGTCTTTCTACTTTATCAAAGCTGCACAGTTTAATACTGTCTAGCAAAACAATAATATCAAAGAAAGAATAACATTTCACCAAAAGCCTAAAGCCACATTGGAATTTACTTTTCAAGTGCCAGCAACACGACAAATCTAGCCTTAGAAATGATTTCAAAACCGTAGACACCGTTTGTCCTTTATTTGGTCTCTCAGAAGTCGAATTTCTTTGGTTATTATCTGTCACCTTCCCACAGGACATCTTCTGTCCTGAAACCCTATTGCTCTGACCCTCTTCTCAGCCCCACATGCCCACAACAGGGAGGAGTAGGTGTCAGACTTCCCCAGGCAACAGAACACGCAATTAACTGTCGATTACTTCTGGAGATCAGACCAAAGTCACCCGGCACCCGTGCCAACAAGCGCAACCTCTGCCATGTGCCAGTTTGCTAGGGACAAATGGGCTCTTATAAAAAGAAAGCAAAAATGGCTTTCAAAGCCAGACAAAGTCACAGACATCCATTATTTGATACAATCCACACAGACCTATGAAAATAGAAGCTCAGTTTAAATACAACTTTGTTGGTAAGAGGTTATATACTTTGAAAATATGTCGAGGACAGAAATTGATCTCCAGAGTCTCCAGATGGCCAGAGTTTTCAGACGTAGACAGCTGCATTTTTTATATAGACCACAATCTTCAAGATAATTACTTCTAAAAAACCTTCAGGCAACAACATGTCAAATAAATAGGATGCGAGTGTAACCAAGAAAGCAATTAAGCAATGTCTGAAATTCATGAGTGCTGCTTTAATCCAGACATTTCCGACATCACTGTAAATTATATCCTGGAAGGCTTGCAAATACCATTAAATATAATCTTAAATGAAAAACCCATCAACGTACCCTTGTTTGTCCGAGTCCACCAGAATGCGCACCAGAATCCCTGTAACAGCCACGAGGATAGGATAATGATCAACACTTTCCAGACCTGAGCAGAAATATGACAGATAATTCAGGTAATTACATTTTTATGTTATTAGAATGTGTAAAATAATGCTTTAGTACAGATGAATTGTCTTTTTATGATGTAACCTATTTTATTTACAGTTAAGCTGCAATTCATACATTTTGCCTATGTATTTCAACATAAAAAAATGTGCAGCTCAAAGGATGTTTTTTGTCAATTCTAAGTTGTGTTTAAGTATCATCTGAGTCTTAGATGTTTCTCCTAAAATTGCTTATGAGAGAAATAAAAACAAAAACACATGGAGGTGTAAAACGAATGTCGATTTTAGAGGTAAAATAATCTGGATTTGGGTGAATTTGTTGAGAAATGTTTGAGTTCATATTGAGATCTTCAAAAATATTGACTTTTGATTGCAGATTTAACCAATCTAAGCTCAGTTTGAGACATTTTTGAGATCGCTTCTGAAACTCTCAGGAAGAAGGAGGAATATCTGAGACGCAATAGCTCTCTGTTTAAGAAATAATCGAGACATTAAAGAAATCTCATCTGTGTTTTTTACTTGAAAAAATGTTATCTTAGACGCTTGTTTTGTACATTCTGTAAATTTCCTGTGAAATTGTTCACAACATCTCAGATTATAAATCGTTGTTATAAATTTACCATTCTTGAGGTGGAACTGAGTTTTGTTTATTTCACACCAAAAACGTTATGGAGAACAGCTCTAGGTAACTGATCACTAAATGCTAAAGACCTCAACTATGCATAATATAACAAGCAAAACCTATTTATATTAAATATTATGCCATTTTTAAATACCTTATACCTAATTGCTTAAGCAAACAAATTTTTGTAAACCATTCAGATAACTGTCCTTTAAATCACAACATCATTAGGTTGTTTACCAAGAAAATGACTTTTCATGACTTATATTGAAGACTTTTCTAACTGCAAGCACTTTTCTAAAGTGCAGGTCAAGAAAAAGAACAGACAAGCCACTGTCTGACTAATGTCCTTTTGTGGCATTCCAAGGACCCCTGGAAAATGTCATTTCTTTATAAAATGGGACTGTGGGCACACATAAAAAGAGAATAGGCAAAACATCAAGATTTTCTCAAATTAAAATCCATTTAAACTAAAACAGTATTGTATGCTCCCTACCCGGTGACTGTATGCGAGACCACGGTGACATGAGTCATAATGCACCCATAATGGGTCTAATAACATCATCTCTAGCAGCTAGACTCCCGCTTAAGCGCCGGTCTTCTGTAAGCCCCTCTGGGGGTGAAGTTCAGGCTAACAGCGCGACCCAACCTCATACATTATAGATTTAATAGTGTACAGTGTCACAAGGGAAAATTGGCCCTCCTGCACCGAGGATGCTCTCGATATCCTTCAGCACAATTGGATTATGGTTTCCCCACTAACTCGCCGTCTAATCTCTCGGCCTACAGCATTCGCTCTATATCGTTCCCTGACTAGGCGGGCCGACTTTTCAAACTTCATAGCTGATATCAACCACTTTGCAAAAGGAGTACTGAATTGTTTTGATGCGTTCTGGGACGTAAAATAAGATCCGAAAAAGATGACGACTGAAGATTTAGCTGTGAGAATACAACAAACCACGTTTCAGCCCGCAGGGAAAATGATCAAAGACAAAGCAAAGCCGCTGACAGGTTTGCACTTGAGAAATATAATTGCGTTCAAGTGCGTACTGAAGCATGCACTCTCGTGTGTGATGCTTCACACGATTTGCATTTTTCTATGAATGTTCAAGTATGGTTTTATGCAAAACAAAAGGAGAAGCGTTACCTGGGAGGCGCAAGTTGACCACTCGGTCAAACAGGTTTCTTTCTGCTGTGACTCGATTTAACACTTGGTTCAGGAGCTGTAGAAAAAAAAAAACATCGAAAATGTTGCTTAATCAACAGTTTACCTGTGGGGGAAACATTTTCCAATGAAGAAGCTTTGAGTAAACCAAACACATCTGGGGGTTAAAATAGTGTAACAGACCATATTAACTAGGATGTGATATTTTAAAGGGACAGTTCACCCCAAATAAAAAAAAAAAACATCATTTATTCATCCTCATGTCATTCCTGTATATGATATTTTGAGAAATGTCTCCATGGTTTTGTGTCCATTTAACTGAAGTTGGGGGTCAGTGTTTTTGTCACCGACATTCTTCAAAATATCTCTATTTGTGTTCTGTGGAAGAACGAAAGTGTCCACTCGGGGAAGGCGGAACCCAAACGCAGACAGCGGTTGAAAAAACACAAAACTTTAATTAAAAACAAAAGACCCACGATGGGGTGAAACAAAAACTAAACAATACAAACTTCAATTACTTCCAACAAGGTGGCAAAAAACAAGAAAGACCAGAATTAACTAAAAAAGGCATTAAACATGAACTTGACACGGCAGGGAATAACTTGAACCAGGAGATAACGTAACTCTGCAAACATGCAAAAGTACTGAGCAACGAATCAAAACAAAACAGCACAGGACAGCAAACACAAGGGCATTAAATAGGGGAACTAACAAAGGAAGATAACAATAGGCAGGTGTGGGGAATCAAACAACGGCGGGAAGCTAAACGAGGAAATTAGGGGGCGGGGTCAAATACGAGACTGTAGTGAAAGCGTGGCAGGCCTAACTAAAAAACAATGCCATGTCTCTCTCTACACCAAACAAGTGGGTCTTTCATGATCCTGCCACAAGACTAAGAAAAACATGACCAAAAGAGGCAGAATCATGACAGAAAGTCATGCAGCTGTGGAATAAAATGATGTTGAGTAAACAATGAAAGTGTTTAATAACATAAACCGACGCCAGGATAACTCAATGACAATATTCCAGAACTATCCTGATCTTGGTGTCCATACAGTAAATGTTATTATAAAGAAATTTTATTTTAGTCTTCCATCCTCAAAATGCTTACAGAACTGTTGTTATCTTCCTTTAGTGCTGCTAAGGAAGGAGAAATAATAAATGTGAGGCAAACGTGTGCAGTAGATAGATGTGGGATGTGAATGTGTTCTTCTCAAGGACATGTGGACGCCTGCTGTGCTCAAAGTTAAACTCTAATTATAAGACGCAGGTGTATAGATGGACCACTGGGAACGAATGCTCCTCAACCACAGTGAAAAAAATCATTTTCAAAGCCTTTGCTTTTAAATGAGGCCACAAAACCACAAACAAGGATATCTCATCTGCATACAGTCTGTACATACATTGTCCAAAGACACAAAAGCAAAAACAAGGACAAACAAAACGTGAAAAGCATTAAATGACTGACAAGACCTTCAATGCTGTTGTTTGGCCTCAACACTTTCTGACAAAACAATTTTGTTTAATTAATTCAATTCGACTTTAAGATTCAGACCGATATAGATTTTGTATGCCGCTAAAGTGCGACAATTGGGCACAAAAAGGTCTAAAATAATTGTGCACTATAATATACTTAAATGAGCTTAAAGTGCACTGCTAATTTTGTTCTTAATATTAAAACTTTTTTTTGTACTATTTAAGATTAAATTCTTCAAGAGAAGATCTAAGTGCTTTTTTTGAAACAGTATGAATAGAAGTAAAATATATATACTGCTAGGGAATAGGGTGCAAAAGTCAGTGAGAACAAGAACACAGGTGAGGGGGCGTGGCAGATTAACAGTCCATGGTTAAAAACGTAGAAAACAGTCAGGGGACAAACAGGAATGTTACACGATTATTCAGAGTGATATCTGCTGAAAACGATTCTGACGATTCAAATAATATTTCTTAACTTTCTGAATGTTATTAATTCATATAATGACTACTAATATTGAACTTCAAACTGGTGATGTTTCTTAACATTTTCTATATACAGAGCACAAATCCATTGGGATTTCTTGTGCTCTTTTTATTGACATGATATATCGCCGCTGATCATTGAGTGGTTGATAGCCGAAAGAGTGAAAAGTTGCTTTTAAAGACAACCAAAGACCAATATTTGGCCAATATATAGGTGCATCTCTAAAAACTGCAACTTACTTTTTATTGGGGCAATAAGTGGGCATTAAATAATGCCTATCAACCTTTGAGTTTCCTCTGTTAAAGCACCACACAAACATACGTTACATATAACACACTTCCTTCTGGACAAAAGAAAAATATTAATCATGTGTAATAAAGTGCAATCGCTTCAGAAGACATTATTAATTTACAGTTCCTCATAAAAAAGTGTTGCAGGAAACGTAATGTCAGTAAGGTGAACACATAACGATTGAATGGAAAATGATTTCCGAGCTTAAACTGATAAACTCTGTCAATCCCTCACCTGAGCCAATCGTCGAAGCAGCAGCTCGGCGGAGGGGCGGGACCAGTCCAGGAAGATCTGCGGTACTAGAGTGATGGTCATTTCCAAAACCCGCAGCAGACTGACAGACAGGTCGAAGCATGTCGCGCACACTTTCAGCTGCCGCGTGTCCACGAAATTCCTCTCAGGGCGCTCTGCTGCTTGCTGGATCTGAAACAATGAAAAAAACTAAAATACAACAATTGAAACAAAGTCACTCAAAATGGTGTTGATAAACAAATCATTAATAAAACTGTTATAAAATTATTGTGTTTTACTGGATCGGTTTACTTGTTTAGAATGGTTTTTGACACCTTGGGAGTAGATAAAGCATCAAGTCCCTAATTCTCTCATGTAAATCAAGAGGTGTGCATGCTGGGATGCTTTCAGTTCCTACGTACTCCATGTTTCCCTTCACTATCCATTCCAGCTCATACATTTCAAAGCCATAGGGAACAGATTAATATGGAGACTTGCGGGTGGGTTCTGTAAGTGAGATCATCCAACCATGCAGCAACCCACCCCAGCATTAGTTCATATTTGTATCAAATAACGTTCATTTCATTCGGGGTGATACTTCTATTTGGTGCATAACAGAACGCCCTTATATTTAGAAATTCAAATCGGATTCTTATATAGCACTTCCATGATAGCAGAGAGCAAGCCGACACATCAGAAACGTCCCTGGAGAACGATACTAATTCAGGGATTATAACAGATGAAAGCCGCTCTTAAGATCCGGGCCAACCTCCACGTGAAAGAGCAAGCGAATCAAAGTACGCTGCGAGCGGGATTTCTCTCCCTCACCTCTCCTGAGAGGCATTGATTTACAAGTCGAGGTGGAAGCTCGGTGGGAAAGTGCTTTGACGTCTGAGGTTTTCTTCACCGCCATTACGGATCAGGGAGGGTTTGCTTTCCTCTGGATCTCCCCCTGATGCTAAGAACCTGCGTTTACCCACTAATGGCGCTCCACATTTTCCGAAAGGTTGTTTCCATGCTGTCCAAACTCTTTAAATTAGTGTGCAGCTGGACATATTTTGAAGGAGGTGAATGGAGCATGAGATAAACCTGATTTGCATTTCCTAAAGGAAATACAAGCTCGAGGTGGCTTAGAAGATTAAATAAGGTCATTGGACTTTATTTGTCGTGAGACAGGCCTGCATCTTGTTTATGAATTTAAAACAGGACAAAGCCGGATACCGATGTTAAATTGATGAAGAAAAGACAGACCAATCAGAATCCAGCATGCAACTACAAGTAATAAAACACATACATTAGAATTCAGCTAGCACTGTTATGATGACGTCTACATTGCTAAACCTCAACAAGAGTTAATACTTTATCATGGACATATGATATTAAAGTTGTGTCAATGTTTTTAATTATTTGTAAATTTTGCTGTCTCAAAATCAATGAAAATTAGAAAATTAGAAATGTTGCCTAAGCATTTAACTCTAATAAGTTTTTTTTCAAATAATATTTAGGTGTACATTTTATTTGGTTACAATAAACAGAAATGTTGAATATTTTCAAATAATAATCTTCATGGTAAAAACTGTAAGTATACCAACTTTATCATTTATTTCACTGAATTTTCACGAATTTATAAATTGTGGTATAAAAATCGGCAACATTTTACAATAAAAAGTCGGCAACACTTTACAATAAGCTTAATAATAATTAGCTATCATGAGCTAACAATGAACAATATAGCTTTTCAGCATTTATTAATCCTTGCTAATGTTAGTTCATGTCAATACAGTAATTCATGTTAGATCTTTGTGCATTAACTAATGTTAAAAGTTACAACGTTTGATTTTAGAATGTAATAGTAAATTCTGAAATTAACATGAACTATGATTAATAAATGCTGTCGACCGATTGTCCAGTGTTAGTTCAAGTTATCTAATACATTACACAACTGTTAAAAAAATTGCACCTTATTGTAATGTGTTACCAAATTGTCAAATTAGTTAAAAAATTAGTAAGCAAAAAAAGTTGGGTGTAAAATAACATCAAAAACATGTCATTTTATTTTACAAAAATGGTATTTTAAAGGTATTTTTTATAGCACAGGTCAACGAGAGACTTTAAAAACAACTATCTTCATAATACATAAATAATAAAAAATATAGACCACCAAAGACCAAAATAAACTCAGGTGTAAGTAAAAATACGGTAAAATGTACAATAAGCAGTTCAGGCTGAATTTTATTTTCTGTTACTTTATAATAGAGGTTTAGAGTGAAGGCTAACCACAAGGTTTAAGGAATATCAATGTCCTGCAGGAACAGTAACTAATGAAATTGTGTGTCCATGTGTGCAATTCTGCAATCTCAGGATCTTTACAGCCTTGTTTAATCGCTGAGGTGGATAATGCTATTCGGTGATGCGTCACAAACGCACACATGCAGTGAAAATGAACAGATCTATGTACTTTGTTGCTGATGATGTAGAGTGCAGTAGTTACACAGAACGGAGATGTTTATTAGTGCTGTCATTACTACTGATTAAAAGTGAAGGGTTTTTTCAACCCTAAACTGTGAGGCATAACCCATCCTGCACCATATGTACTAAATACAGTAAAATGGACATGAGTAAAAATCCGTCAAACGATAAACACTAAAAAAAAGTTACTTGGGAATTTTGTTATGACTAAAAATTATAAAATAAATCAAAATGATGTCTAGAATTTGTACAAATATTTCTTCTGTCTAACCTCCTGTATCATGCCGATAAACTCAGAGAAAGCCCAGTTGAGTTGGTTGAGGACGCTGTTGAGGAAACTAGCAGCCATGTCTTTGTCTTGACTGAGAAGCTCAGCCATGTGTTTCTGTAGCAGAAGTGAAGGACAGGGCTCTGTAGACAAACAGAAGAAGATATTATTCACAAACATCATATACTAGTCATAAACGTGTCACATTTAGTGAAATTAATTGTTCAGATGCTCACAACATTTACTTTAATGTACTGTAGAAGGCATCCCTTTTTTTTTTTTTTTTAAAGGAAGACTTAAAACATAGGGCATTTCTAATTTTGTAACTAAACTAAACAAAACTAAACTTTACTAAACTATTAAGGCTTTGTTTACAATGCAAACTGTGGCCAGGGCGATAATTTTTCTTTTCCCATTGCAATTGCTTCCTAAAAATGTAGGCGCATCAACACTACAGAATGCCTTAACAACTGCAAATGACACAAGAAAACTTAAAATAAATAAAAAGCTCTATGTTAACACACTACTTAAAGGAGCAATGTGGGATTATTAGGAGGATCTATCGACAGAAATGCAATATAATATACAAAACTATTTCTTCAGAGGTGTATAAAGACCTTACGTACTGAACCATTATGTTTGTATTACCTTAGAATAAGCTGTTTATATCTACAGAGCGAACCTACATAGGCTACACTGAATTCGTCAATTTGCGGCGACATGTTTTGTGCATGTCCCTAAACGGACAACTACAAATCGAATTTCCTCTCCCTCTACCCTGCGACATGTAGTCCGGTTTTCCCTGACTTTACAAAGGGGGAAAAATGTCTACTAACTTACTTCTTACTGCTATTTTGGTGTCAGATCACACGCCTTAACTAGCGTTGCTATTAACCTCTTAGCTAGCTCTGCCCTCGAACGTGCTGTGCAATGTAATCATGAAATGCCAAAAGACTTTAACATAGTTTAAGCCCGAAATAATAATGCAAATGGATAAAATAATTGAAGACAACACGAGTATATACAAGCAGTACACTGGTTCCTGATAAGCAACGAGCGCTTTTCTGGAACGTTACTGTACGGCTTAGGTGCAAAATGATCTGCGACACAAGTTGTTTGTTATACTTTGTGATGCTTTTGGTCAGTTTGTGCAAAAAATACCTGTGACTGTACTTTTATTCACGTGTTGTGTTTTATATGGCTGAGAAGTGGTTAGGTTAAGGCTGGGGTTGGGTGCTACAAAATATTAATACCATAAATAATTATGAAATGACAAGAATTGCACCCATCTTGGTCTGGAGCATTAAGCGAACAGCAACGCAGTTCCCTGTTCAACAAAAAACGACACCAAAGGGGTTTACCGTGCGTTCAAAAGTCATGTAAATATGTGACGAGTCGGGAGTGAGAACAGGTTGCTGGACAGACTTTAGATTATTAGCGTAATACCTGACTTTTATCCTTCTTTTTATCCTTAAAATCCACAGACCCTTTATTTTACGTAATAAATAAGACATAGCCCTTTCTAAAGTCTTTCTAATGCCCAAATGATCTCTTCCCTGTGTCAAAATAGAAGACACACTGTCTGAGCCGACGACATCTTTTTGTACTGTGGTGGCCACCGTCGTGTTTCCAAAGGGAGGAGTCAACAGAGGATTGAGTGATCGGCTGCAATTCTCAAACTCACCACTAGTAGCCGCTCTAAATCCCACTCTAGATCTTTAAAGAAAAAATAATTATCTTAACTTTTTGCATATTAATGATACAATAATTTCAAATAATACAAATACCAGAGTAACAAGAGAAACAGACAGTTCTGTGCATCTCATTCAAACAGAATGACGACATTGTATAACAAAGAAAATGACAAAACCGAAGGCTGATGGAAAAGCGTCACCCCTGTCCCATTTATTACGGCTACCTGCCAACATCAGGGCGAACACAGAAGGGCACTCTCACATTACACGTACACAAAGAGAACACTGGGTAATTTAATAGCTTATCTGGAAGAGCGCAGCAATGGCAAACACGCTAAGAGCCTGGGAGTGCCGTGTTAAAAGCAAGAGCAAGCAATGGCAATAAAGCTCTAAATAAAGCCATTCATTAGATGCTGAAGCGGGCTTCGCGCATACGGACGCAACCTTTATATTTAATTAAATGTCCGTCTTTGCTTATTGCTAAGTGGAAGGTATGAAACACAGAGTCTTTGGTGGCAATGACCGAGGCATGGGAGATAGACAAAGGCTGTAATTGTGGAGGACGTTTGCGTCATTTATGGCATGGGATAGGACATTTCTGAGCACGAGGAGATACACGGGACACTAATCACATTTACTGTTGTTCTGTTCTGAAACTTTGCCAGCTGCCCCTGTAGGCAATATTGTGAGGCATCATGGTAATGTTTAACCTGATGGGAGGGCTGGATGTTGCTTTCTAGGATACTTACAACTGGCTACATATGAATGCAAGATGATGGCAATCCCATAATGCATCAGTAAATTTTTGAGACGACTTGATAGCAGAATGTCGCTTGCTGAATACAAACTGCTTAAACTCTCAGTTGTATCACAATAAATAAATAATATGCAAACAGAGATTTTTTAATAAAAACCCAGATAAGGTTACTAAATTTGTTTGTATAAGCCGCTATCCCGAGGTAAATTTCCCACAGTTCCTCATTAATTCAGCCCACAGTTTATATAAAAAAAAAACACAAGTGCAGTGTGCATCTTTATGCTAATTTGAGTATTTCAGTAAAACAATATAAAGAAAATTGAATTTGTATCAGTATGTTTTGTTTCATAATTGAACAATTAAGCTTTTGGTTTTACATAATAATATTTAAAAATGTAACAAGTAAAATATTTTAAAAAAGTGTAAAGTACATTATTCAACCAAAAAACTGCTTATACAATTCCTACTTAAATGTAAAATACACTGAAATATATGATGCAATTTAACTTATGTATAACTAATACATTTTCATTATTATTATATTATATAAATAAATTCTAGTATTTTGAATGATTTCTAAAACATTTCAATTACTTTAACCTTTAGAAAAATAAAGTTCGTTATTTTTATTACTTTAACATTTACAAAAAAATAGTTTCTGCCAGAATACCATCATTACCACAGTACAACATTTGATACATTATTATTTTAAAAATAAATTATAATTTAAAAATCTTTGTAGTAAATGAATTTAAGTGATTTGAATGACTTTCTAAAACATTTTAATTCCTTTATCCTTTGTCAAAATATTGCAATAATTTCTGTCAAAATACTGTAAATACTACAGTAAAACTATTTCTTTACGTTAAAGCAATTCATGCATCTTTAATTCAATTCACTTTTATTGTCACTTCCAAGAAGTGAA
The DNA here is from genome assembly GCF_015846415.1 of Triplophysa dalaica. Taxonomy (NCBI): domain Eukaryota; kingdom Metazoa; phylum Chordata; class Actinopteri; order Cypriniformes; family Nemacheilidae; genus Triplophysa; species Triplophysa dalaica. The sequence continues at coordinate 20,970,744 of NC_079551.1, forward strand.
AATCTTGTCCGAGCAAAATAAGTCACAATCTAATGCTTTTTGCAGTATTTGAAAAAAAATGGATTGATTACGAGTTAACTTTGGTTGGAAACCTATGCTACCAAGATAATGTTTGTAAGGACAACGAAAGCTATTATAGTACATTTATTTAGGCCATGTTTAAAATGTAAATTCCAATAAATATTTTGTTTTGAGTGCTGTGTAATAGACTAATACTTTACAACAGTACACTGAGGTCAAACAATAAATCACATTGTAATGAGGAACAATTATAAAGGAAAAGTCAAAACTACAGGCAGGAATGAGACACAATTGGAATGAACTAAGGAAACAAACAAGACAAAATTGAAATGCTACATCTTCATAAAGCTACACGTCAGCACTAAACTAGTTCAAGACTTGAAGGGTAAACTAGTCCAAGGGTAAATGAACACAATCCTAACTGTGAGTCAGTCTGCTGTCAGGCGGCTCCGTCTGTACGGTTACAGCAGAACAAACTGTACACATAGGATAGTGTTACACCGAGGATCAGGATCAACGGAAGGTGAAAACAAGAAGCAATAAGACCAAACTTACTTTGAAAACTAGCAACTGACAAATCCCCTGGACATCATGCAAATGAGAGTGAAGAGAGATGGCATTAGAGTTGAGACAAGACTCATCAGACCAGGAAAGAATTAATGCGTCACATAAAGTGTAAAGACAATACCAGATTGTCCTTTTGGTTATGTAAAAAGAGAATAAATTGTGAAGTTAAGCACTAGACCTGTAAATTGTAATATTATTACTATTATTATTGTTTACTGCAGTTTAACAATACGGTTCGAAAACTGCTCTGGTTAATGATGTCATGAACTGCCTGTTGCAAATGCATGGATGCGGGGCTAATTTGCATATTATTGCATCTGCGTATACTTAATGAAGCTCAGGTGTAGAGTTACATTAAAGCTATTTTAGGGCTCTAAAAAATATTTTCACAGGAAAAAAAACATTTAAATATGTCATTTTGATGGTCAACGATTAGTTTTAAGGGATGAAGTTATCGACCACAGGGGGACTTTAAGACCGTATCTACCCCGAACGCGGCGCGACTAGGCTTGTTCTAATGGGATTGTCATGCTGCTTCGTGCCACACCCTAACCGGTGTGGACATTTACATTTTTATTACAGGTCAGATTTCATTTAGACCAATCTATATTTTTATCTAACTGACTTGAAGAAGTTATTTCCATTCTTGAAGAAAACATTTTGATAACTTGAAGACAAGTCTAAGCAGTTTATACAACCGGCCCCTAATCTTAAGATTCTTTGTATTCGTCTTAAAAATAACAGCCAAGTAAATATTTTCAGAAATTTTCGTTTAAGTGTCATTATTAAAAGTCACAATTGTTATTGTGGTGAAGGAGATCTGGAAGCTGGCATTATATATGATTGGGTCAATGTTTGAGGACTTCTTCCAGAGCAGCAAGTCATGGAGAAGTAATAAACCTCAGCAGCTTTCTCTTCAAACATGTACAACGGAGAAACACACAAATGTGCACTATAAGGTTACTCTCGATTCGTGGTGTTTCAGAGGATGAAATGAAATGAATGAGATTTATTTGACAGTTCCCACAGCTCTTAGCCTCAACAGACACATGAAAAGTGTAGCGGAGAGTGTTGCTCTGTTAATTATTCAATTTAAAAATTACTAATAACATTAAAACAAATGTTGTTAGAATATCAGCCTTTACGCCAGTTAAGGATACAAATAGTACTTCACTATTGCGCCCGGTGTAGCAAAACTGATTTTTGACGTTAAGACTTCAGACCCCCTTAGCACATTCCAACCCCCCCTTCAAAAGTACCTAGAGATTTTTATTTTTAAAGCATTTTTTCCATAGTTTTTTTAATCAGTCATCCTTTCTTCATTTGTAGATGATTTGAGATGCTTCTGCTTTGAACATATTAATTCACAAAACTCTACAAAGTATGTAATCTCTCAAAAACATATTAGTTTTTGTCACATTCATAATTCATGTGTTTTCCTTCAGAAATGTACATTGTTTTCTTTTTAAGACGATGTCTTATACTGCAACTGCCCAACTTCTTTTAGGAGAAGGTAGTGCACATTTCACTATACTCGTTCCAAACCTAATAATATTTGTACAAGAAGATGCTTTATTTGGGTATTTGCCTGTATGTAAAACCAAGAGGTGGGATAAACGAGTAGGAAATAAAATGGACTCTAGACAGAATGCAATGAATATGCTAATGAGCACATGACATCTGAAGACATTTATGGACCTTTGAAGCAAGCTTTAGCCTCTTTCCATTTTAGGTGCAGTCAAATGATAGCATTACCAATTAATTAAACAGACGTTAGCCATTGATTTCACGAACTCCAATCGGCTATGTAACAGCCACTTTCCACCAATTAATTGGTAATTTATTTGCAATTTAGCTGAATGGATCGCAAATGGTGTTGCATTTAGAAGTGACTTTTCTCAAAGTCACGACAGGCTCAACATTTAAAAATGTAAAAATTGCCTGCTTTTATCCTCCAGAAATTCGAATCATATTACAAAAGATCCAGGCAACGAATTAGACGATTTATACGCAATTTATATGCAAGAAAGCGACACCTCAAAAAACAGCAATGGCAGTAAAACAAGAGTGATTTTTTGCAATAAATATTGCAATAAAGCCTTTGCCCAAAATGATTGTCTCTTTAAAAGTATTGATCTGGCAGACTGTTGAAAGAAAAAAAGGGACAACAGGTGAATTGTCATATCCTTGCTCAGTGTATGTGTAAGCCGAGTTTGAGTTAAATGAGTTTCATGCCAAGAGAGATTTTACAACGGTATGACGTCAAAACTGCCCTTTTAACCCCAGCATCTGTAGTGAGTGTTAAACATTATCGATCTGGACATCCTAGAAATGTCAGAGGAGGATGAAGACGCCAGGAGTAACAGACAGAACACCCGCAACCCCATCTCAACATGACGAAGACCACACAACATCTTATATTAAATAAAGAAAAATTTGACATTTCTTAAGAAAAGAGTGTGTTTATCTTTTTAAAGATGCACATGTGTAATGTAGATGGCATCAGTTTCCAAATCCCTGAAAACCACATGCAGGGGTTGTTACTATACTAATAAACACAAATAAAATATTTAAACAAATTTAAAGAGATTTCCAATTACTTTAATATAGATTTACTGTAGTAAATATAGTATTTGAACAGTAACAAATTATTTTGATTGATTTTTTAAACCAGTATAACAGACTCAACTACCAAACCATTTCTTAAAGGGACAGTTCACCCAAAAATGAAAATTCTGTCATCATTTACACACCCTGAAGCTGTTCCAAATCTGTATAAATGTCTTTATTTTATTGAACACAAAAGAAGATATTTTAAAGAATGTAAGAAAACAAATAGCTCTGGGGCAACCCTGATTTCCATAGTAGTAGATTTTCCTATATGGTTGTCAATGGTGCTCCAGAATTGTTTGATTACAGACATTCTTCCAAATATCTTTATGTCCAACAGAACAACAAAATGTATATAAGTTTGGAAGAGCCCGAGGGCTAGTAAATTATGACAGAATTTTCACTTTGGGGTAAACTGTCCCTTTAAGATGCTAACATTGTTTGAGGAGTTTGCGGAAATGTAACTTTTTGTTCAATTATATTTTGGAAATTGTGTCCAAAGGGGCTGCTTCGGATTATAAATGACTCGACTGTTTGTTTGTTTTGATATTGAAAATATAAATGAGTCTCTGCATGTGGTGTGCTTTGGGTGATGAAGATTTAGTGCTTTGTTTTGACTGTTAACCATGAGACATTAATTAAATACTGTTCCATTGACCAAACACACACACACATATATCTAAACAAAGGGGAAAAACTAACAAATGTAAACAAAAATGACAAACACGAGAAAGCATGAGTATGAAATACTTCAAGTGAAACAAAACAGGCCAAATAGCAGACTTGGTTGTTATATAAGATATAAAAACAAAGTCTGTGAATTTAATTTGTTTATTTTGTGTTGTTATAATTTTTTAAATATATATATACAAAATAAATAAAATCAATCCTATTAAATTTAAATTTAATTAATTAATGTTAATGAATTAAACCTTGTTGTAAAATGCTAACAATAAATCATAAAACAGTCTACATTACAAACAAAAAATTCACACATTCAATGCTTTACTCATCTCCCACAATGTTTCTTTGAATATTGCTTCATGTAAATGACAACAGAAATGTATTAGCATATAACTGAAAAATAACAGAGAAAAAACTGACAGAAAGTAAATAATATTTTTAGTAAAATAAAGTAAATAAAGTAATACAATTGAATGACTTACTCTGAAGGCTGGGTAGGTTGGCATCCTCAGGTTTGGTCTTCAGTAAGTGAGGAAGACGAGTGTACCTGTAGCCAAACCCACAACCCTAAAGACAAGACGAAGACGATTAAAGATCAGACTTCATATTAACGTTTCTCAGATTTAGCCTGTTATTGTGCCTTTAACCAATGACCCTTTAAATATTAACATTCACCACTTCTTTATGAAAAGACACTTCAATTACACCCATAAAGTTTATTTTAGTCATGTAGACTTTCTCTGAGAGCTACAGAACAATGCAGCCACTGATTGGAGAACAGAACAAATGTTCAATGGAAACGGCAGCGGAGATATCCCGCATAATGGCTTTGATTTATTGCACCTATTCCGAGCTGGAATCTATAAAGAGGTTGGGGGAAAGAGAAGGTTAAAAGAAAGAAGTGAGGGAAGAACAGAAAATATGCTGCGTACCCTCCAAAGACGAACCAGAATCCAGTTGGTTTGAGCCCAGGGTCTCTGCTCATATGGAGCCAGTAAGTTCCTCATCATAGCCACCCGCCTGCGAGATATTACCGTATATAAAACTTTATTATATATAACAACATTAAAACACAAATACATACAAGAGACAGACAATAGGAACCATTGAAACACACTAAGCAGCAGAATAAAGAGAACTCTTACTCTAATATAAGATCTAATCTGATTGGGCGGCTTTACGCAAAAACACAGGCTTTTGTTTTTTCATCATCATCTCATACATGTTTACAATTCACCAGTCGCTATAGATTAGACAACAATAATGAACGTTGCTTCATTGCAATTTCACGCACATGTATTAAATCAAGTATAAATAGTTACATTTTAAGCCACTAGCCAGACCAATAAACAAACACAGAGCGGAAGTTAACTTTGATAAAACTGTTGATAAACTCGTTTTATAGCCTCCAAAAGAATAAACGCTTTATTGATTCACATCGTTGACAAAAATAAAAATGAAAGGAAATTTGTCCGAAAGGAATTTTAAAACACAACTTTCACTGTTGCCGCTAGAGCTATAGCGGCATCTAGTATACCATCAGTTTCTCTTTTGGATCAACTACCGTCATTACAAAACTAGTTAACCATCAACTGATCCATTACCTTTAGTCGGTTAAACAGTCCAGACATTTTTATTTGATACAATAAAAAAGCACTTACTGTTCCTCTGGAATCCTCTCGACGGCTCGCAGGGACTGTGGGTAACACACATAACTGGCCAAAGCCTGCATCAAAGAATCTTTAATATCTAAAGTTGGAAAAAAGGTTAAAAAAAGAATGCAGAAAATGAATATGTTTGCAGATTTTTTTGGGCTCATAAACAGACATTCTATTCTATGTTGACATACGGTGTGTCCTATTGAAACAAGACATTGACCGCATGTGTGTTAGGTGTAAGAAAGTGTAGATTTTTTTAGTTTTCCCAGAAATTGAACTGAAATATTTCAAATGTGTATGGTAAAAGTTTTTTATCACTAACTACAAGTAAACTACCATACTGACAGAAGGAGACAGAAGTAAAAATGTTTAAAGACCATAATGAAATCAAAGAGAGAGATTTGCTTGTACTTGAATGTGTCAACGATTTAACACCTCCAAATCCTTTTGTTAAAGACTAAAATCGAGGCTTTGGTGACTGCAAATGAATGAAGGTCAATAAAAAAATGAGCGCTACTCTTATAAAGGTAGTTCAGAGCACACCGCAGTCATATTCAAAACAGACATTTTGTCTGCGTGCAAGACACCCACGTTTCAAAATAAAAATATTAAAAAAAACGGACTCCATCGGCATAACGGAGTGTGGACATAATAAAAAGCCTGCATATGAAATGCAATTTAAATAAATGGGTCGTGTCTAATAACATCTGTTCATTTGCATAGTACTGCACTTCTCGTGAATCATGAATTGCATGTATTTCAAAGTCCAAATCTTCAACAGAATAAAACAAAAAAATTCAGCTCGACTTCACATTGCCTGGGGGTTGAAGTAGGAAGCTTTTAATTACACCTCCATGTGAGAAATGGAGCACAGTGATAAACGGTACATGCCACTGGCTATATTAAGCTAAATTATTCCCATTAAAACAGCTGACAAACTGATTCCTTACATATTTTGAGCTGTTCGACATTCTGCAGGTAATGATATATTAACAGAAAAGAAGAGTGTGACAGACAGAGAGACGAATGGATAGACAGACCGAGAGATGGAGAGAGAGTGAGTCCATGCATTAACACAGGAAATGTCTTGTAGTTTGAGAATTCAGAGCATGGTTAATTTAATATTTCTGTCATAAATCATAATGGCTCGGGCTTTTCTCTGTCTGGAACAAGATAATGTGATTCAATTCAGCTCCTCATGGGAAGGAACCACCACATCTACAGCAGGTGCACATCTGAAGAAAATCCTCTCGTTGAACACCGTGTCCATTATTTATCTGTTCACATTACAACACGTGTGTATGCAACGTGGGTGTGTCCAGCACAGTCGCTAGCCAGAAATCACAATGTAGGTGGGCACAGAGAAGATCAGGTGGCTGGGTCTATTAGGCCTGCGTGATACTAATATAATAAATAACCTTGCATTATATACAGAGTTTTTAATCGAAAGTATGCGGTACATGCGTGAGTACAAAAAGCATTTTGAGCTCACGAAAGACCCGTTAATAAAGCAGACTGCCCATAATAATGTAGGGAACATACATAAACCCTTGAGTCGGCACATGATCCTATTTTAGGTTTGTCAAGTAAAATCAATAAATGTTTGAGTAAAAGTCAGGTCTTTGCGGAAATTGCAAAACGCATTCCTCTGTGGTGCGGGGGTAAAGTAATAGGCCTGCAGCCCTGTTTTAAAAGGCCGCAATCCCAGAAAATACACTTTTAAATATTTTTCTACCAGAAATTGAGTCGCCAGGGTGTGTGAAGAAACACCCTGAAAATATATAAATCCATCTATTCTTCTTTTTGTAATGTCCTTTAAACCACAACAGTGACACAAAACTGGCTGTTGGGGATCCCCTATCAATCCGATGTCACATTGTTCCTTTCACTCGTTGGAAAGGTATCCGCTGGGGCAAATCAAAGCTCCGGGACCCGGTGCCCCAATGGCTCGAGGTGCTGCAACTCGGCTCGAAGACCAGGGTCTGGTATAGTATGGGTTTCGCACAAAAAAATATTCTCAAGAGTGGATCAGTACCAGCTGTTCGCGATCAAGCTTCATCTCAGGAAGAACTAAGTTTTACACAACGTTTTTAGATCACCTTTCTTAAATAATGTGTTTAGCATGTTAGCGGCTGTTGTTTACTTTTTCGCGGCTAAACCTGAGACTTTACATTGGTCCAATCAGGTGTTATGTCATTACGTTGGTGGTAAAACGCATTGCGCCCATCGGTTTAGAAGACTTGTGACAGACATCATATCTGTAAAGCTTTTTCATTACAACGAAAGAAAGTTATAGCAGTGTCTTTCTCTGTGAGTACAGTGTTTTTTCGTATGTCCTAAATGCGACAATTCTTAGACAGGATAGAAACAGAGTTCGCATTTCTAAGACAATGAGGTGAGGCAGAAATTGCTCCTCATCACCTGGTTGCTGATCTTTACATACCTGTCTGTCATATGCAAGTACTCTGAATGAATGTTTTTGCATTTATCCATGTTTATGTCTGTTATTGATACGCATGCACATGATTAATCATCAATGGCAAACCGTTCATACAGCAAATGGTCAGCATATGTTCTTCTATCTATGTTTTTGTTTTTATAAACAAGGCATTAAGGTGATTTTTATTGCAGTTAGGGTATGGTTTTGCTTGGATATGGCATTACAAACGTAATTGCGCTTTCCGCCGTATTGCTTGTCTTGATGTCATCCAAAGCACAAATGTAAGCGCTCTACCTCCTATTTTGCAAAGGGGGAGGGGAGCAGAAGCTCATTTGCATTTAAAGGGACACACACAAAAACGGCACGTATACCATTGCAACCACTAATGCTCAAGTAATTTCAACTGAACATCTGCATTTAGAGGCAAAACGACGTCACACTCTTTTTGTTTCAGTTTGGGTGCAGCACTAGATAGAATAATAAATGACTCTCTTAAATCCTCTTTTCATTACCAATTAATTTAACTTTTATTAGATGCATGCATAACCTCTAAAACAGAGCCTTGTGGGAAAAAAAAAACGTGAACTGTGGTTGCTTCGACCTGCGGTTTTATTAGGCTCCTAACATAACGTGAATACATGCCAAGCTTGCTCATCTATTTCAGTATAGATCGATAGATTTGATTATATGGCAAACAAGAATCAAGAAACAACACAATTTATTTTCATAGGTCAAGTTTTGTGTTCAGTGCCAGAGAATTCTCTTATGAGGCTACTGACTGAATGGGCCTGACTGACAAGTGGGTGGGTCCAAGTCCACCCAGGCCCACCCACAGCTTCGTGTTAAAGCGGCCTATATTAATTTTTCTAAAGATTGGTGAATATTAAACAGGTAACACACATGCGCATAATGTCACAGTTTACACATATACTGTACCAGTATCATTTTTAAAAACTTGTCCTTTGTTGTGTAAACGTGTGGCCAATGAAATGTAATAGCAAAATTCGTAACTGTTACTCAGACGATATAAATTTGAAGTTGCTAGCTATGACTAATGGTTCACCACAAGTTCTTTGTGATGTGGATGAGTTATTTTCCCCCATTTTCTAGTGTTGAACAATACGCCCATTCACCCTAGTAATGCCCTAGTACCCACCCTGAACATCTTAGCAACCACTGAGTCACAATGGCAACACACTCTTTAGATATTTACATCGTGCTAATAAGGAATATCTAGACTGTTCATGGTTCAGAACCATACGAAGGTGGTTTCTCTCACCTGTCCCGACGATACGCGGATCTGCGAAGTGCTTGGAGAGAATCGTGGCAAGCTGTGTGAGCGTTTCCTCGTAACCTAATGGTGATATACAAGCAACAGTAAACACAAACATGTTGAGTAACACAACATAACAAAAAAGATATAGTCATAAAAAATGGATTTGAAGAATTTCTTGCTTCAGGAGGTGCACAATTTTGCTCTCAAGGTTTAAATGTTACAGTAAATGCTCCTCATTTATTGTTAATGTATAACAACAGGAATCAAAAAATGCAATGATAGCCATATATGACATGTCATATATTACCCAGGCATATATGATCAAGAGTGTCACACAACAAAACAATGCAAAATGATGAAACTATTCATCTTGATTCCCCAAAACAATAAATTGCAAAAACAGTTTGCATAACAATAAGCGAGTTTGTAAACAACAGTACGCTTGAAGTTAATTTTAAGTGTATGAAGTGATAATGACCTGGAAGTTCTTCCATGCAGTTGGAGGGGCTGAAGTAGTTCTTGAGGGCGCTGTAGCTGTTCATGGCCACGTTGAGGTAGAATTCAGGCATGAATGCAAACAAGGAGCCGGTGTTGTCCGCGTGCTCGATGGTGCGGATACACACCCTCAGGAGCCAGTACACGTCCGACATCTTCTCCTGCATTCAAACACATTTTTTAAAACTAAATAGATTCACAGAAGCTATAGAAGTGTATAAATGGAGAGATAAGCTCATACATTATTTAAAGGGATAGTTATATCCTGCAATTTATGTTTCAAACAGATGGTGATAGAGTGGCATTGTAGATTCAAAGGGATACTTCACCCTTAAAATAAAAATTCTGTCATCATTTACTCACCTTCGAGTTGTTGCAAATCTGTACAAATGTCTTTGTTTTGATGAACACAGAGCAAGATTGGAACAAAGATGTTTATGTTAATATGTTATTTACCTACTAAATAACCTGTTGTTTACCTACTAAATGTGGGTTTGGTTACAAGAAATCGTCCAAATATCTTTCTCTGTGTTCAACCAAACAAGGACATTTACACAGAATTGGAACAACAAGTGCCAAACGTGAGTAATTCATGACAGTTTTCATTTTTGGGTGAAGTATCCCTTTGAATCTACAATGCCACTCTATCACCATCTGTTTGAAACATAAATTGCAGGATATAATACATAACTCAAGTAGATTTAAAGTGGATGATATTAACTGTAATATCGTTCCCCGACAGTCCCTGCTACAAGTATATTGTTGTGAATCAAGGTAAACTAAGCAGTTTCGAGCATTGATTTGTATTTATTTTTAACCAAATAATATGAATTCCAGCTTTAAAAAGTGCAAGGAAAATCCTGTTTCCTACCAATATGACCTCAATTGCTATCATTCTGCTTGCAGAAAGTTCTGTGATATACACAATTCTTTCTTTATTCTAAATGCCATTTTAAAGAGTCGTTTCAGGGGCCATTACATCCCATGACACAGTCCCAACCTCTGAAATTCAAAGAAATACCTCAAATTTATCCGAAAACTTTTTGTCGCCGTCAGACGTACCTTGGAGTAGATGGTGGCGTTGATCCAGGCCAACCTGCGACTCAAGTGGTTCAGCTTTTCAGCAAACACTTTCTGGCTCTTTTGCAACTCTTCTAGAATATCTGGCCTCTGCCAAACAAAATCAGATCATCATAAATAATTAAATTAGAAAATTTTCTGAGGAAAATATAAGGGGTGCTTATAACCTTGCAAAACAGGATGCTTGGGTGTTATGGAGTGATGCCAGGGCATTGATATGCAGTAGATTTTCGTACTGGTCTCTAGATAAGATTTGAGTGTTTTCATCAATATAAGTCACTATTTTAATTTTTTTCTAATTTCAAGCAATATCAATAGTAAAGATGCGCCGATATATCGGTCAATAATCGGTATCAAATAAAAAAATCTAAAGAGGTCATGAAAATGTAATGAATTTGTGCTCAGAATTTAGAAAAGTTAATTTGTAATAATCATCAAATGAATGAATAACATTTAAAAAGTTAATAAATATTAATTTCATCTTCAGAATATATATACAGTATCTCACATAAGTGAGTACACCCCTCACATTTTAGTAAATATCTTACTATATCTTTTCATGTGACAACACTGAAGAAATGACACTTTGTTACAATGTAATGTAGTGAGTGTACAGCTCGTATAACAGTCTCAATTTGCTGTCCCCTCAAAATAACTCAACACACAGCCATTAATGTCTAAATCGCTGGCAACAAAAGTGAGTACACGCCTAAGTGAAAATGTCCAAATTGGGCCCAAAGTGTCAATATTTTGTGTGGCCACCATTATTCTTCAGCACTGCCTTAACCCTCTTGGGCATGGAGTTCACCAGAGCTTTACTGGTTGCCACTGGAGTCCTCTTTCAATCCTCCATGACAACATCACAGAGCTGGTGGATATTAGACACCTTGCGGGTCCTCCACTTTCCGATTGAGGATGTCCCACAGATGCTCAACAGGGTAAAGGTCTGGAGAAATGCTTGGCCAGTCCATCACCTTTACCCGCAGCTTCTTTAGCGAGGCAGTGGTCGTCTTGGAGGTGTGTTTGGGGTGGTTATCATGTTGGATATCGGCAGATATCACTCTAAATAATCAGCTATAGTTGGATAAATTTTGTATCTGTGCATCTGTAATGAACACTACTTATAGTTCTAACATCTTATGAATGTAAAAATGCTTAATAGTGTTTAGTCATTTTTGGATAACGTTTATGTTTGTGTAACATGGATGATGTGATAATCTTACTATGCTTGGGCATCGGGCGATCTTCTCCTCTGTGTCCTTTAGCGCAATCGCGTATTCGTGGACATCATCGGACACGACCACCATCTGCAGAAAACATACACAAAAAATGGCACAAACAACATTAGTGTTTAGGCTATCCAAACTCAAAGAGGACCAGACAATTGTCCTTGTTTTCAGTAGCACTATTATAATCGCTATCCATTCGGCTGGAGTCCAAAAGAGCCACCAATTTTAGGGGGAAAAGGACAATTATCATCCTAGTAACCATGTCCTGCGGACAGAGATGAGGCAGAGACCCTTCTAATAGAGCTGAAATCAAAATAACTCTCTTGACAAGACACAAATGTGTACACTTAAGACACATATATGTGCATATTTATAAAACCATTTAATCACCAATGGGTGTCATTTCCTTCCATTTGTCCAAAACTCACATTTTGAAAATTGTTTCGCCCCTTGTGGAAAGTTTTGAGAATGCAATGCACAAACATTTGTATATTTCAAAATACAGCATTTGGGTCTACCTGCTTGTATGTTTTTGTTTTACCCCTAACATTTCCCAAGTGAAAGTACATTTCCTTTTGGGAAAAGTTGATGCCTCTAAAAAAAACATCACTGTTCAGCTCATTTTCATCTGAGCAACCGCTTTAGGCCATTCCCAAAATGTGAGGCCTTGTTGGATTATTTATTGAGACTATTGCGAGCCGGCCATCTCAATCTCAGCAGAATAAAAACGCATTAGTGTTTGATGAAATTACGAGGTACAATGGTGATATTTCACAGTGTGCCTGAATTCTGCCGTATATCAATAATGAGGGCGAGACTTCTGACTGCACCGTGCCAAGCCAATTAAGATTTTTTTTATGAAGTCTGTTAGTCAAACCAGACAGTTAAGCTTGACAGGCTCCTGTGTAAACCTCATCAACAGAGTTCTGAAGAAATCTCAGTAGGAAACAAGAGACTTTTAATTAACTTACAAAGTCAAGTTAACTCGCATGTATCAATGAGGAATCAGTCTTCTCGAGAGGTTCATTTTGTCCTGACACCAGCGCTGATGCTTTCAATTTCAATTCCAATTATAACTTGCTCTGATTGGCTCAAAAGTGTGCAACAAAACTGCCTAATGCACAAGTAGTTCCAGAAACTTTATATGTAGTGCATTATAGGTAGTTGTAATTGACAAATATCTTCATTAAATGTCATTAAAGGGATAGTTCACCGTCAAAATGAAAATAATGTCACAATTTACTTACCTGTATGACTTTCTTTCTTCTGCAGTAGATATTTTGAAAAATAGTGGTAACAGAAAACGGTAACACTTTACAATAAGTGTTTACTATTTATTAACAGTAGTAAATGCATTAGCTAACATGAACTAACATTGAGCAATTTCGTTTTTCGGCATTTATTAATAATTTTTTCATTAATTGATCATTGTTAGATCATCTTAGCTTATGCATTAACTAATTGTTAACAAATGGCACCATAATTTAAAGTGTTACCCAGAAAACTGTTGGTCCCCACTGACTTGCAGTGGTTTTGTGTCCATACAATAGAAGTCAATGGGGACCAACGGTTTTGGTCACCAACATTTTTCTAAATATCTTCTTTTGTGTTTTGCAGAAGAAAGAAAAATACAGGTTAAATGATAACAGGGTGAGTAAACGGTGACAGAATTTTCATTGTGAAGGCGAACTATTTCTTCAGAGAAGGGGTTCCCAAAGACGGGGGGTCGCATGATGATCTTGTGTGTTGTCATTATGCTCATGTTTTGATCGACCTAATAAGTGCATGTGCGCAGTTGCACGCAACGTTTGTAAATTGTAACCACCTCCGAGGAAAAGTGGGGGTCTGGAGTCACTGGTATTGTTATTTTGGGGGTCGTGGGCTGAAAAGTTTGGGAACCCTGCTTTAGAGAATCATACTGTATGTCACAATGGAAATACTGTAATTGTTGGATTGGCACGATTACTTGCGTAAAAAACTAAAGCTTGTGGGTTCACATCCCACATAACATGATCAATCACTATTGAACTCTTAAACATGAGACCTAACCTCAGGTGTTCCCCAAGGGATTGACCCTGTACTGTCAGCATCTCTCTGAATGAATGCTATCCACTCAATGACAACTCAGCAGTTTCAGAATGAACATTCACCCGAGCGCCAAACAAGAGAAAAATTGACTTGGGTCAGTACATAAAACACAAGTGACTCGCCAGATGGCCGAATGATCTCCAAACTAATGAGTTGCTTCCCAAATAATGTTCATAGATGCCATCATTATGCTGCCTTCATTCTAACAGAGGATTTTCTAAATGCTGGATCATGTAGTACAGATCCCAAAGCCTGCACCGTTTCCATAGTGACACTACTCGTTTCTATTGATGAATGACAGCTTGTTTGATAAATTACTCACAGCTCGCAATCTGACAGTCAGTTCTCAGCCGTTTCAATAACACGTTCAATTGACTACAATCACATCAGAAATCAAAGTGGAATAAATGGAAAAAAGACGTTTAACCAATAAAAGAATATACGTCAGAACTCTCATTGTGGATTAGTAATATTTTACACTTCTTCACTTAAGTTATAGCATTTTTGTTAAACAGAGACGTAAGACGAACCCAGTGTTCCTGTGCAGTTGTATGAGCAATCGCACACCGGAACCATTTCTGGATATTTATAAGCATCCTCTTAGGAATAAACTAAGAAAATTCAAATACTGAACGATGTGGACAGGTATTTAGTATTTAGAGTAAAAAGGGAACAAAAAATCAATCGCTATGTGATAGAAACGCCTCTTCTTCGGGTTTAAGGACACAAGAGAGGAGACAGAGGTCAAAGCTCACTGCTGAGCGAAGCACTTTACAGAGAGAATGAATGATACATATTTACAGCCATGAGTGCCGCACCATTTTCTCCTCGTTGTTGAAAGACTTGAAAAACACAAACAGCTACCGGCAGGGACAGGGATGTGAATCACTCTTGAAAGAAACCACACGTCAACCAGCGGAGCGGGTCGGTCAAAATGAGCTGGCATGAGAATCCGACTGTAAATCAGAGTGGACTTTTTTTCCTCCCAAAAAATGTGCAAAGAAGCTTAGGGCACAATAAAATGTGTATGTTATTTTTCCAGGGGGGGGGGGTGGTGTAATGATATATTGTAGCACAGTACATCATAAAATAATAGAACATGTATTAGAGCTATGGTGATTTGTCTAAGGCTATTGGTTGAGCTGCAAACACATGACCTGCCTATTTCTATTTTTTTAAATGGGCTTTTTTGCTAAATAATAATAAAAATTATATATAAATATTAATAAATGCATGCAAATATTTAATAAATATATACATGTATATGTGTATGTGTTTAAAAATACCATATAAACATACACAGTGCACAGAAATGTGTTATGTAAATACAAAATTTTATTATGGGTGCGATTAATAACAATTAATCGTGGAACAGCCCTACGTTTCTTCATTTAAATTTGATGTTATCATTTTGATTTATTTTTCAGTGATACATTATTAAATTTTTATTAGAAAGTTTAATGAATCCATAAATGTTCTATTACAATTGGTGTGTTCAACAAAAAATACTAGTATTAGTATATATTCGTTATTGTCAATGCTTTAAAATAAAAAAAAATAATTTCAGTTTCTTTTTTTTTTAATTGTAGTACCACATATCATATGATCCAAGTATCATTCGTATTGAATCGAATTGAACCGAATTGTGAGCTGAGCTTTAGGATTCATGTGCATTACAAAGTGTCTACAACTTTTTGTGTTTTTCATTAACAGAATAAGAGCTGTGTCGATAATATAATCTAGAGATGCACAGATGTAATCAGCATTGGTCGATAAAAGCAACTTTTCACACTTTCAAACAATGGAAGTTATCCAGTTTATAAAGTTGTATGGATATTTCTCTAAAACAAACGCATCGATTTGCTTAAGAAGGCCTTTATTAACCCCATGGGGGGTCGAGATGTTTTTTTATCGATGGTTGCACTCATACTCCATTCACTCCCATTATAAAGCTTGAAAAGGCAAGGATAAATGTTATTATAACTCTGACTGTATTCGTCTGACAGAACAAAGTCATATACATGCCTTGAGGGTGAGAATAAACATTTTATAAGATTCAGAAAGTTAAGAAATATTCATTAAATTTTCAGAATTGGTATCGGCAAGGCAGAGTAATCGGCTATCGCTATTGCTGGAGAAATTTAGCACCGGTGCATCTCTAATATCATCTATTGATATGTCATCATACATCATCTTTTTGTCCCAGTATGACACTCTAAAACGAAATCTTTCATTGTGCATTAATATAATTTCCTACAGTTCACGTAATAAAGAAGCAGGTCACCAAATTAAAGCAAACTTTGAGTACAGTCTGAGCTGTTTCTATGTCGCACTGTACTAGCCAAGTAAAGTTCCACCTGTAGTCTCTTTATCCTGTATGCACACACCCAAAAACATCTGTATCTCCATCTCTTACCTTTCCGAGCTGCTGATGAACGCTTAGATTATACATCATCATAACCCCATCCAGGATCTCCAGAAGGGACTTCTCCGTGATTGGCTGGTCGGGCTCTTCTAACGGTCGCCCCAGCAACAGCCCGTCGTTACCATGGCTTCCCTCAACTGAACATGGCAGAAGGGAGAGGGGTGAGAGAGATATTGGTTAAGGGGGAGAAATAAAAGACGAGAGATTTGAGCTAAAACGCCATATTCCTTTGAGGATTTTTGAGACTAATAGAAAAGCAAATTGGTTTCCAGATGGTCAAGGATTGAACCATCGGCAGTCCATGGGACTAAACAACTTGGGGCAAGTCGTCCCAATGGAACATTTCTCTCTAATATTCGTGCTTATATTTCTCATAAAAGCATATTTCTATGGTTTTATATAATTAATCTTATTTTCTAATTCCAGTGCAGATGTTGTTTAGAAATTCAGCAATTTTATTTCTATTAGCCTAGATGTCAATTTAAGTAAATGGTTTGACTCACTGTCCTCCTCTGTTCTCTGCTCCACAGCGAGCGTCCGGACTTTGACCTTTTCGGGCGGGGCGAGAGGTCGTCGAGGGGTCATGAGGCTGACGGCGGCAGTGCTAAGGAAGCGGTTGGCTCTGCCCAGCGTCGGGGAGCTTAACCAGCTGGGCCGGGCCATGGCACCACCCATAGCAGCAGCACCAGATGGTCTCTGTGGATCCCAAACACACACAACGTCATTCATTATTGTCTAAGATGTAAAGTCCCCTTCACACATACAGTCTTTACTGGGAAATTGCAAGAAACTGCAAGTAACAGATTGTGTGTGAACAGAACTTTCCGATAAATCAGTAGTCCCAATTTACCAGTAATAGGAGTTGTGAGATTACCGGCAAATCACCAGTGTCATGAATATGACACATGGCTCATGATGTCAAAAAACAAATTTGCAAGTTCTTTGTCAACCAAGTCATGCAGTAAAATCCCTGGTAGCTTTTACCTGTGCGGCTCCGGTCTCATCATCTTCATCCAGGTCATCCATGGAGGCAGCTTGTATCTCCGCTGGGTCTATGATGATGTTGGCCTTTGAGGCCAGATCATCTGAAAAAACACAATAAATGTTTTTAACACTAAAAAATATTAAATAAAAACATAAAAAAAAAAAATACATCTGAAGTGCACATATTTGTTTTTATTTATTTTTATGGTTTTATTATTTGTTTTTATTTATTATTTAAGTTTAACCTGCTGAATACCAAAAACCATCGATGGTACTCACAATAAAACGAATCAATATTTTCACACATTCATACATTTCGGTATTATTACTCGTACACAGAAATTACACGATAATGGCATAACACTGAGCTCAAAACAACAGTTTAATAAACCAATTACTAAAAAATAAGACGTCCAAAACTTCAGAAGTGTACGTTTGATAATTTTTGTCTTTTGTGACTGATAATGTCCTCACAAACCAAGTTCTAGACGTTGTCATTCGTCATTGCTTCATCCCACCTTACCTGAGCTACAGAACTTTCTATAAACAATGTGGAACTCAAATTAAAAAGCAACTCTCCATCAGTCCCCGAGACTGAAATTTCAAAGCGTAGCAAATCAATGATGACAAGCTCCTAACTTCTCATGAACTCTTCGGTCCATTATTTATTAATGGCCATTTTTCTACTTCTGGACAGCAGAGCAATAAAAGTCACAGCTTCAAGTCATCATAGGACTTTAGAAGACGTATGTTCTCCATTTCCAATCATCTACATATCCCCAGCCATCTAACTTCTGTCCAACAGAAGTGGATTTGCGATAAAAAAAGCTAGTTCAGAAACATGAAAAGAAGGCTTAACCTCAGCAAAGTGAAGACATTTATGGCACTGAGAGTTCATTTAAGTAGGCAAAATGTGCTGTATATGCACATTTTAGCATATTTCAATTATATTTACGATAAGATCTGAATTTAACCTTCAAACAGTACAGTCGTCTGTCCAATTATCCAAAATGCTGAACAATCTACATTGAGTTTTATAATTTATCATAAGCATGATACGACTTAAATGGTTTCATAATTTAGGACCACGTAGTCGGACAGGATGGATGACCTGAGAGATATAGTTTCATTCGTTTAGCGTCAGGCTGATCTAGCGCTTCATTCGACATGCGGGAGTCACTCCTGCGCATCAGTAAATCATCGCTGATGAATTTCAGTATCCATAAACATCACCAGTAGCACATCCATAAATCTGACAGTTATTACACCCTGACAACTGGGAACGTACGCGAGAGGAGTCGACAGGTGGACGTTTTTTTGCCTTTATTGGACAGACAGTTATTTTAGAGAGGACAGGAAGCAAAGTGGATGAGAGAGGGGGGGTGGGGTCGGGGAAAGGACCACGGGCCGGGATTCGAAATATGGTCAACCGGGACGCACCGGTGCCATATGTCGGAGCACGAACCACTGGACCATCGGCTCTAACACGTTTCACTTTTTTGATATAATTTTACAAAACTATAGTTTGGTAAGAAGTGATGCTTTTAGTTTTTTACATTCTAATGTCTCAAACATGACGTAAGTATGACAGAGTATCTGTAACGTTATTGATATTCATCACCATGCTAAAAATATCAGGTGACGGAAAAATAAACCGTTTAGGATAAGGCCATCCCAAGATTTTTGAAGACGAAGGACTGCTAAATAAAATATTGATATTTTCCTCATACTGTCGTGACCTTGATGAAGCCATGAGATGGATTCGGTACGGAAGTAGGTTGGTGAGAGCACCAAGGCCATCCATTTAGCCTCAAATGGAAATCGAAGGTAAATGCTGAAAATGCTGTAGTGAAGTTTGCTAAAGTGCTCAGGAAAGATTGACAACTGAGGTTTCAAAACAAACATCTAGACTGTTTCCATTCAAAATGATTCATGATGCGATTATGGTAATTGATTTGTAGAATCTGATTTAGAGGAAGCTAATGCGGCAGTTTTACTGTAAATGTGTAGCTAGGGCAATGCTAAGTGGTTGTTAGGGTCTTCTTGGTGGTTTAAAACTGCAAAAATATTTATTTTCTCACCATTATTCTCACAGTAAGTTTCTTGTTTTACAATGATCTAAACATTATTACATTACATTTACATTTACATTTAGTCATTTGGCAGACGCTTTTATCCAAAGCGACTTACAGTGCACTTATTACAGGGACAATCCCCCTGGAGCAACATGGAGTAAAGTGTCTTGCTCAAGGACACACTGGTGGTGGCTGCTGGGATCAAACCAGCAACCTTTTGATTTACCAATTCAGTGGTTTAACCCACTAGACCTCCATCTCCATATTAAATACTAAACTCTTGAGAGTTTAATCTTAAAACAAGTAAATATCAGCCAGTGAGATAAGAAAAATAAAACATAATTCAAAAAGAAGATAGATTACCATTGGCAGATATTTTGTCTTGTTTTAAGCAACAAAAAAGCTAGAAAAAAGGAATGTTTGAACAGAAAAACAAAGACAACAATACTGAGTAATAAATACAAATGTGAGTAATAAATAAAAATGTGTCCCAAAAATGTATATATAAATGGATTTTTTTACTGTTCATCTTTGTGGCATAAAAAGTTTGATATGGCGATTATTTTGGTAAAGTGTTCGATCTAATCCAAAATCCTAAAATGTTTCAACACATGCAGAGTAACTTTATTAAACAGACCAAAATCTTAAAATATCTAGGAATAAACCTAGATGGTGGTTTCAAACATGTCATGCTGAGCAAATAAAAAATACAGCACGGTTTGATGCCAAAATCAATAGTAAAAACACAATTAATGTCAAGAACGAACTGCTTTTCACTGATGCTGCTAAATATAAATTGACATCGTTGAGATACGTGCGAATGACAAGCTCCAAAATTGGCATTGCAAATAAGCCTCAGCCCACAGATTCTTCAAGATACGACTGTCAAAACCGATGCCTGCCAACGACAAACGGTCACTGTTGACAAAACACAGCTACCACATGTGTCGATGCGATATTTACCCACAAGGCTTTGAGGAAACAATCAGAAAGAGTTCAATCAGTCTTCTGAAAGAACTATGAACAGTGAGGAGACGTTAGAAAGCGAACAATTTAATCATCAGTGTTTCATCAAATAAAAAAAACAGAGCAAGAAAAAGCAGAAAAAATTGTTGTTGGGGGAAACAAATGACGGTATATAACCAATTCAAACAAAGTGACGCGTGACAAGACGTACCTCACCTCCAATGAAAACACCCTGGATGTCACATTGTGATTAAACAGAAAGCGTGTTTCTTAGTTAGCATATTCAGAATCATGTTCCAGGATTAAGCAAAGAGCATGGGTTTGATTCCCAGGGTACATACTGATAAAAATAGCTTGAATACACTGTAAGCCACTTTAGATAGAAGCATCAAATGCATAAATGTAATTTGAATATATACAGCATTCCAGGTTGGGATGAGTGCATCCCAAATCATATAATACATTAAAACAGTAGCCTATGTCCAGAGATGGCCAGACAGCATGACATTACTGGTGCATTTCTTTTTATGGTTTTAGCTCCTTTTTGACACTTTTATTGATCAGGACATTATGAGGTAAATGAATTGTGAAATGACCTGCCTCAGTGCATTCTGGGTAATCCAGCCAATACGCTTAAAAATACAGAAATATAAAAAGAAAAATCCCTAGCCTCTATTTCTCCTCCCCACCGTCCATCAATATATTTACGGGATGTGACTCTGCCCTGAGGGAAATCAATGGCCATCTGCATCAGAGTCTTTCTAAACGTACCAGGCATCTATCTTATCCCATCATATCAGAAACTTTAATGACGCTACAAATCAAAGTAACGGCCGATGGTTGTTTTTGAGGTTACTTGCGAAGTCGGAAGGAAATTCCCAACTAAAAAAGCACCCCGCAGGTTAAACACAATGCGTGTTCGGTCTCAATTCAAAATTAATAAGTAGCTTAGATCAATCTTTACACATTGCCTGCCAGCTCTGCTAGAATCAATAACTGAAGTTTCAAAACAAAACAAACATAATGAGCACATCAATATGAGAATATCAGTGTAAATTATAAAACATAAAGCATTACATCTGAGAAAAGTTCTGGAAAAAAATATTTTTAGACAAAATACAACAAACATATAATAAACTAAACAAAATGCAAACAAATATTTTATAAATACTGTATATTTTCTGCCAAATGACTTAATGTTAATGTATTATTAATACCTGTTTCATATATAATTTCTGAAAATAATTGTAGTATTTTAACAAAATAATAGAAAACAAACAAAAAAATCAAATATTTTTATATATAATTTCTTACAATTATTTTTATATATAAAGTTTATAAAAGTTGATTGGATATTTTATGCTGTTGTCATTTTACCGATTGACTTTCTGCTCCCTCTGGTGGCCTCCAGCGGAACAACGCACATTATGATTTTGAAAACCAAAAAGATTTATTTCTTCTTTCACCAACCTTTAAGCGTTTTCTTCAAATGTGAGAGAAGGCCACCAAGCCGCTGAAGGTCAAAGTAATCCACCTTCCCGTTGTAGAACAGCTGAGGGGGAACGTATGCATCTGACGGAGAAACAAAATGAACATTTACAAAATTTGTTGTCCATATCTACTGTATGAAGTCAAACTATGAAGGACAAAAGCCCTTTCGATAGGCACAAAGATAATCGAGTCTACATCTGTGGCCAAATAGTAAACATTTGAAAACGTGACCTCATTCCTAAAAGCTTTCTGGCGGTTTTATTCATGTTTATTAATGGTCGGTGTATTCCACCAGTCAATATAAATCAGCTAAAACATAAAAGTGGAAGTTAAAATCGGTTTCAATGCACTTGTGGATGATATAACACGTCTCAGTTTGGAAGTCTAGAAGGCATGAAACGCATCTTTGCTTCATTGACACTATTTCGTAATAAGACGTGTACCTTCACTACTGATGGATCCAGGACTCTTTCTCCTCCCTTCATCCCAGTAGCCCCTGATGGCTGTGATCAAACGATGTAAAAAACACACCATGTATTCCGGAGGACATAAAACTGTGGGGTTCTGAAAATGCGAACACACAAACATGACTGACGTCAATTCACAAGCGGGAGGCAAATATCAAACCAGCAAATATAAAAAAAATGATAATAAAAACAATGTTGGTTCATACGACAAATATTTATATAGATTTACATTTTATACATTTGATACAAGAAACTGCCTAAACCATATTTTGATGGCCTTGTAAATCATGTCAATTTTATCGGTTCGAACTTTTACTAGCTGTTTGCATGACATCTTGATCAAATGCAAATCCCTGACTGTTTCGACTGATACTTCAGAATATTCTTTTCAACCAGTGGGTTGGAGTCCTCTTGGGGGGCCTCAATAAAGTTTGAGGGGACATCAAGAAGATTTTTTTTCAAGACAGAACAAGCATTAAATAAAAAAGCTAAACCAATAAAAAGCTATATTTCTTAATGTTTGGTTGTTTTTATAACAAATACACATCTTTCTAGTTATGCCAACATCAAGAATATTTTAGTTGAAAATTATGAGTGAGGGGGGACGTATGCCTGCGGGAGATTGACGTTAAGAATATTAAGATCCGCTGCTTAAAAGTGATTTGACTAGACTGACGAATGAGTAATCTTTTCATACCCCTCTGTTGCTGGCGTTCTCTTGTAGAAACTTGCGTAATTTGTTCAGAAAAATGTATCGGGAAGCTTCACCCTGCAAAAAGAGAAATCCATTTGAGCCTGACCAATATGCCAGACAAGATAGCACACAAACAAATCTAAGACCGAAAATATGCTCAAACTTTGTTGCTTTCTCAAATAGGTCTCGCCTATTTCAGCGGCAACAGCATATACTAATGTTAAGTGGCCCAAACTAGACTTCTGAAAGACCTGCAAAAAGTATCAATAACTGTTGTTGGGTAGTCTTAAATTAATTTAATACCATTAATATAAAATCAAATATTAATATAAATGAACGTAATGTAAACTGAATATAAAATAAATTAAATTAAATTATAAACAAACACAGACCGGAAGTTAGGCCAGGCATTTGCATCCGATGAAACTGTCTATACCTGGCATAAATTATTTTTAACTTTTTTACGATTAGCAACTTTCATGGCAAAGAAAACGTAGAAAAAGTGTTCAAAATGTTGACATACCAAATGTCTGATATTCTGAAACAAACAGATGAATGTAACTCTGACGCTACCAAAAGTTACACAATTTTACAGTCAAGCTTAACATTTTGGGGAACTCCGTCCCAAAAAAATTTTTATATTGGACATACTGTAGTCCTTGGTATTAATGTCTAGTATTGATGCGTATTATCACATTACTAGTCTTACTGGTAATGAACTCTCTACAGATATGCCTAAAGCTTCAAAGATTTCATTTTAGAGGGGTCATATGGGCGCGAATACTTGTTTTTCTGTGTCTCTGGTGTGGTTGCTCATGCATGTATTCGACACGAAAAATTGCAATTGTGTGGGAACAAAAGATGCATTCTATCTAAAAGGGAATGCTCACCCTGATCTGCCTGAAACGCCTTGAGTAACCACACCCCCACAAATCCACGTCAGTTTGTGACAAGATCCCCAAATGTATACGCAAGTAAGGTGGGCGTATATCCAATTGCTTTGGAACCTGATGTTTCAAATATGGTAAGAGGCGTTACATTACACGCTTTATTAATTCAGCAAACATGTCGACTGTGTGTGGAGCATTTTAAAGTGACAAAGCAGCTTAGTACAGAACTTGCAGAGCTGAGGGACATTTCTGAATGAAAGCCTCTTTTCCGGTCGGTAACTTGTGTACTTTAGACTCGTGACATCCTTTTATATCATAAGTGGTCCATGCACACAAATCCCTGTACTAAATAACTTGTCAAAGTATATTAACCTGTATTTTTTGAATTCTGAGTTTTTTTGTAGGGGTACACTAGTAATTTACAGTCCTAATTCAAGCTATTCAAGAAGGGAGAGGGGACTTTTTTTTTTTTGAATTTCCTTTTTTTTATATAAAAAAACACATTTTGACCCTTCAGTTTATGCAATAGTGAAAATATTGGCTAAATAAATAGATGAAATGCGAATTGGCATGATCGGTATTCGGACAAGTGCTTCATTTTTATTCGGCTTCGGCCAAGAATTTTCTTTTCTGTGTATCCCTAATAATATTTGTTTAAGCCGTGTGATATGACCCCTTTAAATAATGACTGAATTATTTTTTGTAGTCAACATTCGACATTCACAAGGGGCATCAGCATGACTTTTCAAGCACCATCGAAGAGCCAATCAGATCACCTTAAGCAAATAACCTAGTGCAACATTCATGCAAGATCTTGAAACAAAGCAATCGGCTGGATGACACGCTCTCCGTCGAACATGTTAACGGGATAAGACACATAATCAAACTCTTACACCGTTCATTACGATGAAGAATGACACTCAAAGCACTTTCTTTTGATCAGACAACACAGTGGAATCCACATACCTTTCCCTTGTCGTGGTTGTTTAACATCAGTCTGAGAATCTGGACCTGCAACTCCTCCACAACTGCACACAACACAAGACACAAACAGAGACAGGTTCAGCTAAGTGTCACAGTGTTACATTTGATCTTATATATGTATGTGTGTGTTATACCCTCAATTCTTTTCTTGAGCCTGTGACAGCCTCTCTCATATGCCCGTCGTCTCAGTCTCTCGTCAGCCGTCTCTTCACGTGTATCTCTTCATCTTTACCCTGAGAGAAAAAAGGGAGGATTATTCATGTGTAATTTACATGAGGTCACTCGTGTGACAAGATTATTAAAGCATTTAGTGCATGTATAAATATGAGTTATTTTGCTAAGCAACTCTAAATATACTGCAGTTACAATAGTAATGATATTATTATTATATTAATGTTCTTTTAGCATAACACTACCTTAAAATAATAATAATAATACTCCTTAAAGGCTTTATACACATAAACGTAATACTCCTTTTATGTTTATATACATAAATCTGATCTAATCAGTTTATATTGTGTACAGCGTTTAAGTTGTTTAAGATTTAGACCCTACTGTCCCCAGACGTTCTCACCTCTTTGTCAAAGCGTGTCGGCCACCATGTGGTCGGGATGAGTTCCTCCAGCCCCGCTTCCTTCACCCTTAAAGGAGTCTTGATGTAAAAGAAGACTACAGACCTCAGAACATCGAATGTGACAATGTTAAGGACCAACGTTTGTGAAAATCTCCAATCTGTGATTATTTACACATCTACTTTAAGGTGATCATGCACACATTCGTATTATGCCTATGGTTAGATTTACGGTTCAGTTCCGGATATAAAATTTACTCTTTTAAAAGTAATAGTTTGCCCAGAAATGAAAAATATGTCATTATTTATTCGCCCTCATGTCTTTTCAAAGCTGTATGTCTGCAGAACACAAAAGAAGATTTCTTAAAGAATGTTGATAATCTGACACTGACCCCCATTGCCTTCCATTGAATAAACACAAAACCACTGAGGCATTTCTCACAATATCTTCTTTGTGTTTCACGAGAAGAAGCGTTAGAGACCTTCTTCATAACCCAAAAACAGTATTTTAAAATAAGAAAATATGTATATGTAGAATCAATAAAGAGGATATAAAACATTGCTGAGCAGGTACTTCCTTGACTTCTCATGACGGAGGATGGCTATGGTCAGACGGAGGTAATGAATCTGCACAAGATATAAAAGTAACCAGATTTTAGACAAATAAAAAGATAACATGTCTTAACAATACACAACTAAATATCAAAATGTTTGGCGTTTAGTGCATGTGAAAAATGGCATCCTTAAAGTGAAAATGTCCAGCAGTGATGTTCATTTGGATCTCATGTCGTTGTGCTTTTTAAACATCAAAAACAAACATGATTTGTATAACAGCATCCTTCAAAGGTGGTTAAGTGGTTCATCGAAGTGTTTAAGACTGTTTATTTTCACAAGATGCGTAGTACAGTTTACAAGTGGGGAGGTGCACAGCTCAAGTCCTCACCGATAATTCCCATAAACTTCAAGCGGACCTCAACAACTCTGCTTTTGATCAGATACATAATCAAGTATCCAGCATCAAGCACTCCACGCCTGGATGTTTTTTTTATATTAAACACATCCAGTTCAGGTCTTGTTGTCTTGAATTATAAGTGTAAGA
The DNA here is from genome assembly GCF_015846415.1 of Triplophysa dalaica. Classification (NCBI taxonomy): domain Eukaryota; kingdom Metazoa; phylum Chordata; class Actinopteri; order Cypriniformes; family Nemacheilidae; genus Triplophysa; species Triplophysa dalaica. Next base: position 20,997,538 of record NC_079551.1, read on the forward strand.
CGAGGGGCACGCCCGAAAGTGTGCAGTGGGCGGAGCTACCATCAAATGAAATCCTACGAAAAATGACAGCTGAACACTTTTTAATCGCAATTGCTTCACCTGAATAAAGAGCGAAAACATATTTCACTGGAGAAAACAAGTTTTAGAAGAGATCTTAACAATGTCACAAACTGAACTCAAATTTGTCAAGTCTGCAATCAAAATTCAATATTATTAAAGATCTCAATATGAATTAATTGAACCTCAATCCAGATCCAAATGACCTCAACAGTCTACATTCAATTTACACCCTCGTACTCTACATATATTTGAACAATTCATTTCTTTCTGCTTTTTTTGTCTAAGTAATTTTCGTTGATGCTTAAATGAAATGCAACAGAGAACATCTCACCTAGTATTCCCAAAAAATTCTGATTTTGGTCTAATACAACAATCACAACAACGTGCATATTGTGGTGCAAAGTGGTGCTTTAGTTGCTGAAATACATTTGTACAAAATGAGTTTTTCAAACCATCAGGTCAAGGATTTTATTGCAACTAACCTTATCAGTGAAGTCTCAAATTTTTACATATAAAAGAAGTTTAAGAAAGTGTTATTAAAGGCGGAGTATCCGATTTCCGAATTAAGCTTGTTTAGACAAAGTCGGGTCAAGTACCAAAACATCCTTGTAGCCAATCAGCAGAAAGGTGCACAGAGCACAGGACGACATTAGCTGAGTCGAGTGCTGACGAAAGCGAAAGATGGAGGTTGGGATGTGTCTGTCACATCCTGCCTTTAAAGACTTAATTTTTTTTTCAAATAATCAATAAAGAAAACGACTGCAATACTAATTCTCTATTTGTTTCGTTTCTTTTTTTACATTTACTTTCGGCAGATGCTTTTACCCAAAGTAACAGTTACAGTACAGTACATTCAAACTCTACTTTTTTTTGCGCACTCTTCCCTTTTTTGAACCCATTACCTTAGCATTGTTAGCATCGGGCTCTTTTAGTTAAGCTACATTCAATTTTGGCACGGCTGTTTGTATAAATAGCAATAGATATTATTTGCACTAGGTGAGGATAAGGACAGATGCTGAACATAGCAGCATTTCTTAGCAACAGCTATTCAAACTAAATGAAAATAGCTGTGTTTTCTTTAATTAAGTGTACGGTAAATAGTAGTTAGATGCAATTGGTTCTTATAAATAGACACTATTTGCACCTCAGTATTGTTGTGCATTAAACACAATGCGTAAATTGTAAATCATTATTTACATTTACATTGATGCATTTGGCAGACACTTTTATCCAAAACGACTTACATTGCATCACCCTTTACAATCCCCAGGGATCGAACCCACAAGTCTTACCACTGAGCTACAGGAAATGATATTTATCTAAATATTTAAAGGATAGTCACTTATTAAGATCATAAAGCCCTCCACCTACCCCAACCTTAACCTAAACCTAAACTTTATGATTAAACACTTGTCAGCCAATATTCAAATAATTCGTAATTTTATTGAAAACAAATGCCTTCGTGATCTGATATATGATGGAAATATGTTAAAAAGCGAGTCCGGTAAAATATGGATTCGAACCTTGCAATTCTCCAGCAATTAACAACTACACACTTTACAAAACTGAAGTCGCTCATTAAAATGTTGTCGTTCTCAAATTTCTTTATTCCAATCAGATACTGGTGGGCAGAGTTGGTGTTAATAGTTTCTACCAACAAGGTGGGCTATTTGTACTCAGTGTAAATAGACACTCCGTTTAATTTTGGTTTTACAGCTGATTTAATAGGGTCGGTCTTCTGGGATTAACTGTCTTGATCAAGAACACAAACAAATGACTGATCAACCCTAGTGGGATTTTAACCTAACAGAACTGACTTTCAGTTAACAGTTTTAAAGACAACAGTATAGAAATGTGTGTGTGTAAAAGCTTAAGAAGGAAATGTTTGTCACCTGGAAGCCCAAATCAGGAATGATGGGAGAAAACCGATAGGCTCTCAGCAGTGACATCATCAGCTGTTTTAAACACTCGTTTACCTCATAGTCCTGCGGACAGATAGAAACACTAGTTGAAACCCTCAAAAAACGAATTAAAAGCGAGAACCAACAGCTTTTATCAGTCAGTGATGTAGACTCATGAGATGAAAAAATGTTGAAGACAATCACGGCAGATGTTCGAAACAGTTTTAACTATTAAGTTGATTAAACTAAATCAAACTAAATTTGATTAAAAACTGCCTTCACAAACATCCATCATAGAGAAGATGAATTACATCAGAATTCCCAGACGCATTCTAACATTTATAGACCAGCAGATGATTTAGCAACTAAAGCAGACCCAGTAATGAAGTGAATGAAACACGCGAACTAGTCGTCTGTCGTTCGAATTTCAGTTCCGGGTCAGATTTGCGTCACTCCGTGTAAGGCCCGCCTACGTTTAATTTGCGAAGAAAGTAAGCGGTAGACCAATCGCAGCAGGCTAGCCCATCTGACCAATCAGATCAGAGTAGGCTGACCAAAAGAAGGGTATTAGACAGATGAATCGCCAAATGAATCATTTAAGAGTCAGTCAAGAAGTGAGGTAATTATTAGAAAATGAAAGTGTTTTACACCTTGTATGTACGTAAACTTGTTGGACACTCTATAAACCAAAGTAGGACCTTAAAAATCACAAAATATCTACTCTATAATTTGTGGCGTGTCTCTTTACCTCCATGAGCAGCCAGGAAAGATCCAGCAGTTGATGTATAAGCGGATGTTCATCCACAGATCCTCCGCCCTCCAGTATACTCAACAGAAAGTTCATCAACACGTCCTCCACCAGATACACTTTACACTACCAAACACCGATAAAGCAGCAAATGGAAGAATTATGAACCCCATGTTATAAGAACGCTCTTATAAAAAGGTAAAAGGTGATGTGTTTACCATGAGAGGTGCAAAATGGTTAAATACATGTGCAAGGGTCATCAGGATGGTTGGATCGCCATGAAGCTGCAAGGCCCCAATTTCTTTCTCAACAATTTTCTCCTCCTTTTAAAAATGATACATACTTAATAGTGTTTTTAGGACACATCATAATCCCTCAAGAACAATATCGCCTTGTTTACAGCAGATACCTGTTTGTCAATAGAGGTGGACAAAAGAGTCTTGATGTATCCCAGAAGTCGATTGGCTTTGTTGAGGTCAGAGGTCGGTGGGCTTTGCAGAGGAAGGTAACCCTCCACAGGGTACGTGAAGAACAGACGGGTTAAGGAACAAACAGCTTTGTTTTGAATATTTCACGTCTTTTTTACATTTTTTTAAAGTCCCCGTGAACCGGAAGTTGCGATCATTTTCACTTCCATATTTTGACGCATTTTAAAGTGAAATGGAATTTCTAATGAGGGAAAAAGTGGGCTTGGCTTTCTTCCTTGTTTGCGATTGGATTGGATGTATATAAAAACAGCCGATGTATTTTGAAATGGAAATGGCAGCAGACAAAGTTGAAGGGGATGAGTTAACGGATGCTCCGCCCACACCGTCTAACATACGTCATATAAGATGATTACAGGATAGGACAGCATTTTCAGATTTTAAGTGAAGATTATGAGGGTACGTGAATTTTTTAAAGAGAATGGTCCACATTGATAAACTATTTACTATAAATGCTCTAATATCTCATGAATAAATAGGCATTGTATTTTTTTATTTCACTGGGACTTTAAAGCTATCCTTAGAAATGCCGATGACCAATTAATCAAAAATCTATAATATATAAATATAAATAAACACATTGAATACATTCGATTATTAGAGAATTTTCATATTTTGATGAATTCTCTCTTTAAATGACTAACATTAAATTACATTGCATTTTTCTATATCAATACACTTATAAGGATATCTGAAAGGACGGCTGCCAAAGTTGAATGCTACAGACTCTTTAAATGACAAACTGATGGCAGGAAAGTAAGCGATGCCGGGTCCCGTCTTAATGTTACTAAACGCGACACCGAGCGACTGTCCGTTTCTAAAATAAACAAACAAAAAACAATTAATAACAGCTTAAACACCATTTCATTGTAAACCATTGTACCAACGAATAAAACGCATTTAAAAATATACCTACAAACAAAATGTAATCGTTCCTTCATCCAAATCTATCATACAGCTGACGATATCCCCAGCAGCCCACGACTATATAGAAACCAAAAGAAATAAACGTCAAATACTTCAGATTGAAACCTATCCACAGGGAGAAACCGAGCGTCTTTACCTTGCCGTAGTTGGTGGTTGTGACGTTCCACTTTCGAACTCTGTTTCCATCATAGGCGTACGAGTCTGGTGTGTCTCCAACTCCCTCCTGAAGATAATAAGAGCAGTCTTCATAGACCTAATTTATCATAAAACCTACTTCTACAACATACAATTTCTATTAAACCCGAACCCAAAGTCGATAATCAAAATATAATCCCGATTATTTTGTCATTTCTGTATTTTGCGAATCATCTTAAAAAATGGCATGATTCAAACATCTCTTTACCGAAAACTCTGTCCTCAGAGTTTGACATGACATCACTTTTTGTTATTAACACCGAACACTTTTACCTCCTGGTTAAACCTGCAGTTAAATGTGCACCAGCCAATCTGCATAAGTCCTTGAGATGAGATGAGGACTTCATAGACCCATTTCCCTAAAACAAATAAACAAATAAAAAATACATTGCATTACACATTTTAGGGGTATATGATATGACTGTATGCTCAACACTACAGACCAAGATTATTATAGTTTTCCAAAATGAAAACTTTGTTAACGTTTTAATTTATTGAAATCAATTAAAACATTGGTCTAAAAATGATTGGAAAAACTAAACAAAAATCGAAATGTTGCCTCAGAAATAAATTGAAGTTAGTTTAAGACACTAAATTTACAATAACAAACAAAACTGAACAAAAATTGTATATAGCGAAATAAAAAATTATCAAAAAATGACAACAAATCTGCTAAAAATGTAAATAAAACAAATAATCTCAAAAGAAAAGCTAATGTGAAATAATATTAAAACTAAAAGAGTGTTTACAGAAAAATACATTAGCACATCATTTTCTTACAGACATAAAAGAAGAACCTGAAATGTTTTTTTCAGCTGCATTGGAATCATAAAACGTTACATAAATAAACTGAATTGAATGTATAAAAATCATAAAAATAAACAATTACACATTCAAAATGACATCTTCAGGTGTTTTTGTGTGTCCTGTGTAAATGATGTTGGTGCATTTAAAAGCTGTGCTGTTTACACTGCAATCTCTGGTATCAGGTAACATAATGTTAATACATTTATACGTTGCTAGTGAAATGTTACCTTTATAAACACATGTGGTGGCTCTGATGGAGCTGAAGTTGCTGTGGCCGATCACCTTGAATACAAAAAGAAGTTATAACAAAATATCATTCATACACGTTACTGGTGTCATTGTGAACAATTGATTATTGTACATCATCAAAAGAGTATTTTGTAATCTTTCGCCATAATAATAACAATCTTTCCTATTGAACTGGGAAAGTTTTGGGAGGTGCGTAGTGTTTAACAGTAAGCATTTTTATGATCCAATCCATTTCTGTTACCTTTTTTTTTAACTCAGAAAGTAAACGTTTTGGATGCAACCAACGTCTATTTACAACTTGATGAAGCTATTAAACCATTATGATCATACAAATTCTCACCCCTAAGAGGTCGTCGTCAACAAATAACAGTCCCTCAAACCCACTGCTGTGATCCAGAACAACACTCGATGGTCCGAGACAGCCTTCCACCTGATCTGCGCAGAACCAAACACAAATACATGACTAAACACAACTTTACAAATCCCAGAAAATGAATGAAAAAACAATCCGTTGCTTGGCTAATGGTAATTGCTAACACAGTAATTCAGCATTCAATCATCAAGACATTTTGGGGTGAATTAAAATGATAAAAAGTAATTCATATCTCATTATAATAAGGATTGCGGTGGTCCAGAATGCTGACTGGTTACTTCAAAATCGTTTGTTAACATTTACAATATAACACAGCCTCTCATCTTTACTCAAGTGCACCTGTGACCTGAGCACTCTGTTCATCTGATCTACACTCAGCAGGAGAGCCTGTATGTGAAGATGGCCGAGCATGGCCGTCCTCGGAAGAATTATCCTCAGACAGCAGTTTCTCCAGATGGGCTCCAAGGTTCTGGAACGTCAGAGTTTTTCTACAGGGAACAATGATGACATGAGATGAGTTCATTTGGCTCGTCCAAATTATATAGAGATATACAGTACAGCCAACGAAAAAAAAAATTGCACTTTTGCACATTTTCATTTAACCAGTATTTTTAGATGTATTGTGGCCATTCCTGTCAAGTGTCTGTTGAATTTCAACAAAATCAAACAGCAGGAGTGACAAAGTCATCCAACAGCAACATGAAAGACTGACAGCATGACACGTCGCATGAAAACAAAAAATCCAGGTTATCACATAAAAAAGGATGTATGTTGTATTGCTTTCAAGTGATTATGAGCATCTTTTCAGTTTTTTCCACCCATAATTTCAGTTATCCTCTTCTTCAAAATATAAACTTTTTTTTATTTGGGAGAAATACTGTTAGTAGTTCAGAGAATGAAACATTGAAAAACTGAAAATAATTTTCAAATGGTCACTTAATTTTTTTCCACGGCTGTATATTCAAAACCTCTTCTATTTTGTATTTCATATTCTAAGCGATCCAAACTCAGAAGGCAGTGATTTAGCTCCGCGTCATGTGCTGAGAGATGCTCATCTTTGCACCTGAGGGGACGCCAGCGATCAAACACGATGACATGTAAACACACTGAAGCGCTCACACGCTGAGTGTCAGCTTTCTCTCCTCTAACACCATGCTCTATGTATAGATCCACAGAAGTAATCTGACACTGGCTGGGAATGAGCGGGACGGGGCCACTGGTTCCCTCCATCATGACACAAGACACCCACAACCTACTTTCAACCAGCTTGTGAACAACCCACTAACAGATCAAACTTAATTTCTTCATGAATTCATCATTTATGACCATTGGTCAAACAGTTACTTACACATTAAATTAACTGCTGTGGATGTGATAATGCAAACATGAGATTCTGTAATACTGTAGCACGTTTAAGGCTGTTTCACAGCTGTCAGACTAATTTGCACTATAATTTGTCCGTTCACACTGATGCAAAGGAATCCCAGCCAATCGGGAAGCAGAATGTTTAATGTCAAAAGGACCTGGCTCATTCAGCTCATTCATCCATCTTGGTGATGCCCCCAGTCACCTATTTTTCAGAAATGAAGGCAGTGGAGTGTATTTGCTTGAATGATGCAGATGCAAAATTCTCTACAACATTTCGCTGAATTCAACAGAGAAACGTGACGCATAATAGACCTTATTGTTAAACCTCACAAATATGAATCTGTCTGTCTGAGAAAAATTTGTGTAGTGTATTCCATCCATAATAAAAAAGTTGTCGCTAGTCAATTATTGCGATCACAACTCGGATACATTACTTCCCTACATAGTATTCCAATATCAGTGCAAAATGTTCAGGAATGACACATATAGGGTACATATTAATAGTACTGTGTTGTATTTTACAGTCAATAAAGAAATACTCAATTTAATTTCTGATATACTGAATTCAGGAAGATTAATGGAAAGTTCAGAACCCACCTGTTCGCTGCTGACGCTGGTCCAATCTTACCGGACGCAGGAAACACATGATGCAAATAATCACTCAACAACTTCTCATTGACAATACCTGAAAAATATGAAAAAACATACACAGTACATAAACACAACTCTTAAGCATATGGAATAACAATTGTTTGGAAGTCACTTGTGTATAGCACATTTAGCACATAAACATACCTGCAGCTTTAGGTTTGTCTGTTTCAGATGTCAGACGGTAGTTGCGTCGGGGCAGGGCAGTGCCACCCTTTGAGCTCATACTGCTAATAGATAGATCACCAATCTGACAGAAACAGACAAATTATATAAGATACGGAACATCTGTACTGAGCAGGTGTCACATAACAAAAGTTATGTTAAAAAGCAGGTTGAAACTATCCTGCTTAACGCAACATCAGAACGGTGGTGGTGAGCTTTTCACACACAAGCACCACTGTCAAGAGTTATCACAAAACAGATACAAATAAGTGCTTCTTTTTAAATATCTAAATGTCTATTCAATTTTTGCTTTATAGAATTGGAACCTAAACTATAGGCCTGTATTTAAAGCAAAAGAAATATTGGCTTGACATGAATTCATTGTTATCTTTGCCGGTTTATGTAAATAAATCAAATCATCATTAATGTCTACTATTTCAGTTTCAATCATACATAAGATCAAATTTCTTTTTTGTTTTGAAAAACACAGATTTTAACGGCATGAGGCTACCTGCCCAACAAATCTGTAGTTCTTACATAAAATGCAAACGTATAAAAAAATATATGTGACCCTGGATCACAAAACCAGTCTTAAGTAGCATGGGAACATTTTTGGTAAAGAAAAAAATACATTTTATGGGTCAAAAAGATCGATTTTTCTTTTGTGCCAAAAATCATAAGGATATTAAGTAAAGATCATGTTCCATGAAGATATTTTGTAAATTTCCTAACTTAAATATATAAAAACTGTGTTTTTGTGAGTGGATGGCCTGCTACATTGCCCCTGATTAACAACTTCAAAGGCAATTTTCTCAATATTTTCATTTTTATTGCACTCTTGAAATCTAGAGTTTTAAGCGGTTGTATCTCAGCCGCATATCGTCCTATTCTTACAACTCATACATCCATAGAAATCTTATTCATTCAGCTTTCATATTGTGTAAAAATATAAATTTCCAAAAATTGACCCATAAGACTGTAAATCAGGGGAAAAGGTATATTATAAATTTTTTGCTCAGAAAAATGAAAATGAAATTACACAGAAAACTTACAAATTAAAGCTGTATTACATTTATTGCTTTTATCCTTGAACCCCTTTTCGCCTTTGACCCATATAAAACATTAAAAACGTAGTACAGTTCATAGTTATACTACAGAATGTTGTGTTCCTTTAAGTGTGTTATTTATTATTTAAAACAAGCAAAGCTCAAGTTCTCTTTAATGTCCAACACACAACACACATCTATCCAAACCTACGATAAACAAAAACACAGACTCTAGACAGGGTTATTTTGACAACACTTTTTAACTACAATCCAGCCCCCAAAGCAGCTGTAGTTTCAATGTTTACATGCTGCTGTTCAGGCAAACATAAAAACACATTCACAAAATAAATACATACAGTCTTCAGTCACTTCTCTGCCAACACTAATGATGGTCACATGATATCGTTTATACGTGTATAACTTCTATTAATAACACATGTCGATGTTCTAACGTGCCCTAAATATCTGCATCAATAACAATATTTCATGTGTTTCCCCCTCCGTGTTGAATGCATGTGACAGCCAGCACAGTTATGATCATATTTTAAATACACTGTATGGAAATAAAGCGACATTACCGATGGTTGTTTCTTTAATGTCCTGCTGTCGTCACTGATTTGGTGTGTTGTGTTTATTTGTGATCAGCAGATTATGTTATTGGACTCTCCTCTTTAAATGTGTCTACAGTCACTGCCTCTGAACATAGAAATACAATAAAGGTGTAGATCTACAATAGCATTGAATGTGATCTCCCAATGGGCGGGGCTCGGTGGCGCGGAAGTTATCTGCGATTGGTCAGGCAAGACGTTAAAATAAGATATTTATAAAAACTCGTTATATTGTGCATTTATTAGTGTTGAAGTATGTGGTGTCCGTCCATTATGTATTAATCATTTCTCTAACCTTTGTTTGAAAAGCAGAGCGTCTGCGTTAACACGTGATAGCTGCGGCTTATCTCAGCGCTGGTCAGAATGGACCAATCAGATTTGTTTGTGTAAAAACATTTTGATCATTCTTCTCATAGAAATACTCGAACGATTTTAAGCGTATTTGTCAGTTTCCGCTCATTACATTCATTAGTAATAAACGATTGTGCTTTTAAGTTACAAGTCTCTCAAATAACACTAATAAGTTATAGGCGTGAATGAGGTAGTTTGACATGATGGACCGTCAAGCTCCCCCTGCTGGAGACATTGTCTGTGTCACAGGAGAAGTTAATAGTAAGGAAACGCTTTTCTTCCAATGCATTTAACCCGAGCAATTCGCCGCTACGGTACGTCGTATGGGACAAAATTGTCTAAGGCGAATAATTTAATCTATTAAATAGCAAATTGTTGCTGGCTAAACGTCCGTATTTGACTTTGCAGGGGCCTCTAAATGGCTTCGAAAGTAGAATTAAAATCTCAGGACGTTTTGTCTTATTGTATATTTATCTGTGCTGTAATATATAAACGGATTTTAATTTCAAATGTCCTTGTATAAGAAATATAAAAAATCGACACAGCGCATTGTATACAAGTAACTTACGTATCAAGTAACTGCCTGTGATTGGTCAGTCCAAAACAGCGCTGCAAAAAGCATCAGATATTGCTTATACCGAACTGTGTTACTTTTAATGCTGCCAGGATAATAACTAACACCTAAACAAAGACATTTCGAAACTTTAACAGCCATATACTTATAAAGTATTATTTAGAAATGAGAAAGTAGTTCTGTTGTTTAGAAACGCAGTACCTAAACAACAAGGTAGCCTATGTAAGCCCCGCCCATTCCACGTCCCCATTCACATTCCATTACACTAATTTTATGTTATTTCTACTTAAATGACTCGACTATATACAGTACATATGTCATATACAGTGACAGCAAAAAAATTGTAAACTAACTGTTAAAAATATATTATTTGATATTGTTAATATTTATATTTCAGCATAGGAGAGATTTAGCATCCTTGTTCATTTGTTTTTTGCTGTCAAACCATATGACACGTGAACAGTGTATTTGTCTACCCATTTAACAAACTGACTCATACTCAAATATAAAAAAATACTTTAATTGTTTTATACAAACGTAAGTTAAAGCTATGAACATTTTATGAAAAATTACACATCTTCTACAGTTAGTAATGTTAATTGGTTTTTTTTCGTTCACAAAGCCCCTCAGTGTACATCAGCCTTAAGAAATGCTCTCCTCATGGTCACGTCTTCCTCTCCATATTTTGACTGAAGATGCACAAGTTCAAACGGATCAGCTAGAAGGAGTATCTCATCATCCAGAGGGGTCCAGAGGGGTCCATGTGTCTCACGATCATATCCCTCAAGCAGATAAACCTGAGCTCTGGCCAGGTCACCGTTGGCCTTCAACAGCGCCTTGGTCACCTCAACCAGATCTTTCTTGGTTTCTGTCATCAAATTCGTGACGTGCTGCTTGATTTCCGTCAAGCTACTTGACAGCATTTCCACAGGAGTCGGCTGGCTGTGGTCTTCTTCCTGTAATTCAGAGTTCAATACATGGATTTTGGAGGTCACAGCTGTGCCACTGGGTCCAGGACGTTCATCATCAGGTATGGGTGGTGGTGCCCTATTGCAAATGGCTTCTGATGGACCCTGTCGGGCATCAGTGTCGTTCTGAGCTTGACTTTCTGGTTCTCGTGCAGGTGCTGTAGGACTTTCATGTTTGTCAGAGGGCTTTTTTGAAGATGCTTCACTCGGACCCTCTTCTTCTTCGCTTTCATCATCTATCTGTAGAAATACAACCATTGAGGGTCAACATACATAGCAAGACCTATAATCAATCTGGCCACTTTCTGGTATTACTGTCTTCTCTAAAGAGTAGCACTGAACAACGCATTACGTGTGTTGCAAAGCAAACAGCAGAAAAATTTCTTAACTGTTTGCCCAAAAAAATTTTTAGAAACAGCCTAATACAAATATAAACACAAATGTGTGACCTTTTAGCTCTGTATAAATATAGCGTAAATAAAGTGTCATAATAACAGTTTCAATACCCTTGACGTATTCACAACTCATGTCTAACATTTTCGTTATTTTGTTGAAGAGACAATTCAGTACATTGTTTGCAGACATCTAATAATACTCAGTATCCAAGTAAGTTGTAAAAAAGAACATTGTGGTCGATCACTATAGGTCACATTGCACAGCAATCCACAAGCTTTCAAAATGTCTTTTACACACAAATGCATTGCCAGAATGAAAGCAAATACTCGTTTGAATCTGTTATGAACGTTATCACATGATCACCCAGAACCAGTCATGGCATGTCATGGTCATTTTCCATAATAAACGTAAAGGTCGATAACCAATGGTTTTCAGCTGAAACTGTGTTAAAGGTTCTTAAGATCTTAGTTTTTTATAAACAACCCGTGTTTGTGTATTATATGAGACAAAACAGATATTCTAAATACTTATCCCCGGATCCTTAGGATCTATCATTTTGTCAGTCATAGTTGGTTCCATCAGCATGGATTTGACTTAAGATAATAAAAAGCTATTCTTCAACAAAAGTAATGTATTTAAGACAACAGCTACATGGAGTTGTTTCATCTTACCCCGTCAGAATCTTCAAACTCTCTAGCTGCTCTTGCAAGAATGCCAAGTGTCTTGGTGGCCTGTGAGGAGGTTTTGCAGGGTGTTAGTCTGGTTTCTGTGAGAGATGAGCAATGTCCGATTGATTCTAAAAAACAGATTAAAGAAAAAAGAGAATGTCTTCTGTAAATAGCTTGTTGGGTGAGTTCAACAGCACCTCCCAGTGGGACGATATGGTAAACACATTAGAAACATTAGAATCAAACTAAGTCTAAAAAAAGTACAGGTTTTTTTTTACACATGACTCTGAATTTACAAACCCACATCACCACAAACATTAAAAAAATAAACATTACTGTGCTTGAAAGTTTTTCAACATCAAAACTTTTAACATTAAATATTGTCTTTAATTATTACGGCATTGGCACTAGACAGTCACATTGAAAAATAACTTGTATACACACAAAAAGCTTAAGTCACTTTGTACTGGTGAAAGTAATTATTTTAAGAGAAATCATAATGCATTTTAAAAGGAATGTTACCTTCTGGACCATGTTCATCACAATCACCATCTAGTCTTGGTCTTTTGGACGTTTCAGGACTTGGCTGAAGTGGACTTTGTTGTTCTTCATTTGTTGTTTCCTGTTCTTGGACCTGGAGGCAAGACTCCTGCTGACCAGCATCACTCAAACCATGTTGAGGTTCCTCAGCTGCTTCAGCAACATCTGGAGGTGAACTAGCTCTATCAGGAGAAGGCTGAGGATTGGAGACATCGGCTGGACACAAGCTGGTCTCCCCAACCACTTGTGTGGAGTCCGAGACAACAACGGACTTCTCAGGTGACTTTTGAGAAGATTCATCGCTCGAGGAGGTTTGAGAGACATTCTCTGTATTCATCGAACTGCCTTTGAAAGCAAGGGCTTTTCTTTTAGATGCCACACTAGAACATTTCTCCAAGTTTTTTTCTATAAGCTTAAACTGAATGTGTCGTTTAAAGCGGTCTTTCATGGACTGCCAGGAGTGTTTGGTGACCTTTTTGTTCTGCATTTCTTTCCAAACCAGGATGCCTTTCGCTTCACTTTGTCGCTTTTCTATAAACCTCAATATAGCAGCGTCATCTTCTGCTGAGTAGCTCAACCGTCCGTTTCCTTGATTTTGAGTAGAACTCCTTGTCTTTTTCGAAGGCCCACCATCAATGACGTACCCACCCATATCTAACAGCTGGTTCTGCTCTACACAATCTCTGATGTATTGAATGGAGATATAGGTTTGTCCAGTGCTTGTCATTGCACTACTTGCATCCTTGGGGTCGGCTAGTAAAATGGCACTATGCTCTTGAATGCGACACATTTTACCACCTCCTATGGTAACAAGCGGGGCAATTTGTTCTTTGGTGGGGCCAGGTCTTAAAAAGAACCGCATCTGTTGTCCACTTGTGTCTAGAAATAAGACTGGAGACACGTCTGAGATCTCCTCCTTCACAGTCTTTGACATGTTTATAAATATCTGGAGAGAAATTAAGTTCATTATTTTCATAATCACTTCAATTGTATTTCTATACCATCGTTGCACTCATACACAATCCCTTTTTGAATATGCATAAATGTATGTTTTGAATATTTTATTATTTTAGCTTGAGTTTCAAAATGTTCATCGGATGAAGAATACTGGAAAACACGTTTCATATTAATCCTTTTTAAACTAACTTGATATGATAATATCTTATGATATGATATTTGGTTGTCCCCATTTTTAAAAATTGTTTCTTCTTGCAATACACTAAATTTCACATATGATTCTTAAAAAGCTGGTAAACATGTTTATACAATTCGTAGCATCGTAGTTACACCTCACTAATAAAATATATTTAACGTGAAATACTAATTTCACAACCATTATGGATTTAACTCGAGTGTACTGCAAAGCTCTTTTTATACACCGACGGTGATATATGTCAATACAAACACGTTTATATGAACTGTCGGGTGTAAACAAGCACACGACTTAGTTAGAAAACAACATAAGACTGAAAAGAGCATAAACTACCTGTAATGTTTCGCATCTAACAGCAGGACGTGTGTAGTAGTGAGAAGCGATGATGACAAATCTTACGAATAGGAAACAACCAAGGAACAATCTTTCAAAATAAGAGTCCCTGTTATACCGTTTGTCTACTTTAAAGCTGTACGCTGCAGTTAGACGGAGACTTTAATTTATGAAGTTCCAGCCTTTTAGCGGGAAAAGTCACTTCCGACAGAAAAGTGAAAGTAAATATACAGATATTTATACGTATATGAAGATACATCTACATGATTATTGTTGTTGTTCCCTGTTATTTCTATTTATGCGAATTATTAATATTTATGATTATGAATTATTGTTAATCATTATTATTATTACCACTTAATGAAATGTATCTTCATATGGTACTAGCCACAATTGAATTAAAAAAAGTACTAAATCACTTTGTGTGTGTGTGTGTGTGTGTGTGTGTACGTGTCTTCCTATCTAGAGGGGACCTTGGTGTGTGTGATTTGTTTTGCTATATATTTTTGAGGGTCCAATGACCTCAGTAGGACTGTGAATTATCATTACAACCGATTTCTGATGACATTTTACTGGCCTCACTAAATAAAAAGGCTCATAATTTGGTCAAATACTGTTTCATTTCAAATCTTATGTCTTGCACATGTTTGTGTGATTATTAGGTTTAGGTGTTCGGGTAGAGAATAGAATATATCCTAACCCAGATATAAATTCAATAAATTTATGTATGGACTGTTTTTTTATGCAAAACAAACCCCCCTTTTTGCCCTAGAAAAAATAATATTTTTAACATACATTCATTTTCAGTATTTAAATATCTCGGAAATTAAATGAATAAAGATTTCATTCCTTCTATGATACTTTTAACAAACATTCTAATGAAGGTAACTATTAATTTTCAATATTTGAATCTTTTAATGAGAGCCAGGAGTGTGATGTGCATGAAACAGTCATTCTTCTTGAACTAAAAACTTTTGTTCTGAGAAAATATATATAAAAATATATATGAAAATATTTCTAGGGAGAACAACAGCCAGTTTTTACTGTCACATGGATTATTTTCCATAAGCATATGGGAATGATATGCAGATGACATTATGCATCGTAAAACTAAGTATTCTAAGCTTTCTACAGTATATGGTTTTATTGGGGACGAGATTGAGTGAACAAAGTACATGTGTGCACGTTTTCTTCCTGCTGGGACTTAGAAGGGCAATTTTAAGCAGGTTCTGGTGGATAAATCGGAAGGGTTTTGTGCATATGCAAAATTATCATTTGGTACTTAAGCACACTTTACAGAAAAAACTCTATGGAAAGTTTTATAAATGATACCATTGGAATTTTGAAAGAAAACCTAAAGTATGACGCACTTATCCCGTATCTCAAATCCCTTCACCTTGATGGGTGGGTTCTTTGAAACTTGTGTTTTGAGTGTGTAAATATCTTGCTCAATCTGGATGGTGGTGTCATCAGTCTGTGCCATAGCAGGCGGTTCTTTTTCAGCGTCTTGCTGCAATGGTGGAGGACTGGCTGGAGAAACCACAGCAGCATTTGAAGTTGGAGTCACAGGCCTGTGATAGCTGAATGGTTTCACACAAACAGGCGGCCTGGTAGAATTACCTCTTTTCCACAAAACATCTACCAAGTTCATGCTTCTGATTATAATGAGAAATCTTCTTGAAATCTGGATACCTGAGTTTGTATCATAGTTTGAATTGTCGATCTGTAGAGTCACATTAACACGTTCAATCCACTTGTAATTCTTCATGCTGACAATGATCCGGTCTGTATTGCTGTTGTCAGCATAATTAGAATTAGCTTCTAAGACATATGAAGAAAGCTCCTGGTGAATTAAGATTGCCAACCATGTAGTATGGGAGGTTCACATCTAGTAGAAGTTTATCATCGTATTCATCATATCTGTTTTTAAAACGAGGAAAAATGAAATCTTCCTTGGTTAGGTTGCATTCAGAGTGCATTTGATTATTGTTATCAAAAGAAATGCATTCATTGGCCATCCAATACAAGAGTTTACTACCCTGTCTGGGCTAAGGTCGACCAAACCTATCTCTCAGATGGGCTATTTCATTTATTGTTTTCACCATTGTCTTTAACCTTAGGAGGAGAGATGAGTAGCATTAATGTTTGAATAATTATGCAAAATAGGGAAACAGAGATAGCATCTACTTTTATAATCATTTTTGCGAATTTGTCTCTAATGAATAAATACGTAACATCGTTTTTATTTTTGATTAGTATAGTGCAGCATATTAGGTGGAAAAGCGAAACTCTTACCAGCCTTATAATACTCTTTAAGTACATGTGCAGCTTTTTTTGCATTAGAAATTTGCAACAACTGCTTGGTGTGTAATATTCCTGAACTCTTTCACACAGCCTCTTATCAAAATTGTATAATTTATTTTGCTAATTTCAGCGATTTCATCTACATTTTTACTAAAATCTGTCTCAATACAAAAGAAACATTGAATCACAGAAAATAGTAAAGGAGATCAAACCTTATTTTGACAACCATCCGTAGCCGTAGAGTCACAAAACAGACTTTTAAAGATATGAAAACAAGACACCAGTGTGGGTGTGGTGTTTCTATGGAGTTTTCAATTTAGGCTTTTACAATTGGGTATGAGTGTCATGTTCTTGTTCAAACAGTAAAGCACACAGCCATACAAATCAATTTATTTCAATGCTAGCCTATAATTAATTTGATCTAATCTTATTAGATCACTACCCTATTCCCAACACTATAGCTTTATGTTTCATTGAACTGTGTTTTCTTATATATATTGAATGAATTAGAATTGATATAAAGTATTTAATCTTATTTCAGTTAAGGGCACTATGTTAATGGTACACACACAGCTGTGAGGAAAGCTCAATGGATCTCATCACACTGCTCATATATACTCAAAAGAACAAGAGATGCTGACAAACAACCTGGATTTGAACCTATTTGTAATCTAACACTAAAATGAGTAAGGGATAAAAGTCAGCTTTGCCTTGGGTCCTGATCACACTGTGAAGGTTTATTTTACAATAACAACCTTTTTGGCTGTATATTATCACGTCTATTACATGGCTACTTATCCCATTGTTGAACATTAAACATTGATTTGAAATATCTCATTGGAATACAGACCTTCCGAGAAAACCTGTATGCTTTCGGTTTAAATAGAAGTCAATTTCAGTCCTTTTGTATTCTATGTGTTAAATGAAACTGCACCTCAAAAGGACTCAACATGGTGATATAATTTGGAGCACTGTGTAGTACATACATTAATGTACGCACTCATTTCTTTGTATGCAAATAATACGAAAACATTTCGGGTGTGTATGGTTCAAGGTTAAGTTTTTGTTTCAGGAGTGAGTTGATCATCAAATTTTCATTGTCTTCAGATAGAAAAAAAGCCACTTACAAGAAACACCAACATTCATATGATGGTTGCCAAAGGTATGATCTCATTTACTCTCTTTTATACTAGGGCAATTCCATGCAAATGTAAACCTTAAAATGAGGAAATTGAATTTTTACCAAAGGTTTTTACTATACTGACAGAACCGATGTCACAATTTGGTGATTTAAATACATTTGTGTGGTCTCTCTTGAGGTTTTTGAACTATTGTTTTATTGCATGATTTTCCAGTCTGGTAAGTGCCATTTTGAGGATTATCAAATCCATTCCTCACGAATGAAGACGTGTTGTTCTATAAAGAGGAATCCCTTCTTCATTTGTTGTGTATTATAGCTTCTGCTTTGTACATTTTTATTCACAGAAATCTTTTGAAGTATGCTGATCCTCAAAAACGGTCTCCTTTTTTGTCACGTCCATAACGCAGGTTTATTTCCCTTTTTTAAAACAGAAAACTTGTGCATAGACTAATATTTTTCTGATATTTAGAATCTATCAACAATGGTGGGGAGGGGTTGCATTATCTGGCAGGGAGTGTG
Source organism: Triplophysa dalaica (assembly GCF_015846415.1). Taxonomy (NCBI): domain Eukaryota; kingdom Metazoa; phylum Chordata; class Actinopteri; order Cypriniformes; family Nemacheilidae; genus Triplophysa; species Triplophysa dalaica. The sequence goes on from NC_079551.1 coordinate 21,016,065, forward strand.
TTTTCGGCACATGAGGTGACCGTGAGGTGGCTGCCGGACTTTTACTTGTGTGTTTTTGTTCGTTTATTTTATTAAACTTTATTGAATGTTCGCCGGTTCCCGCCTCCTTCCTTCCCTACTTTGAACTGTGTTACAATGCATTATGGATGTGACAAAAAAAAGGAAGTTGTTTTTGGGAGAAGACAAACTTTGTAGGATTTCTGTTAAATAAAATGCACAATCCTGAAGCAATAATACCCCATGAACGGAGGGATGCCTCTTTATAGAACATAATTTTCATGCGTCCATTTATGAAGAATATGTAGCGTTATGGATGTGACAATCCTGAAAATGGCCCTTACCTGACTATCAAAAATCATGCACTTAAACTAAAAACAAATGCTTAAAGAATTTGAAGAGAGATCTCACATGGGTATTTGAACCACCCAATGTTCAAATCTGTGCTGTTAACATGGTAAAAATGTTGGTAAAAACTTAATCCAAAATAATTTTAGTTATACATTATAGTGAGTGATTTAGTTTCCCAGGTTTTTTTCCAATTACAAAATGCTTTGCAGTGACAATGAAGGTACTCTTTCTTTGTCTACTCTATTTTCTATTTAGAATTTTAAATACATTTTTTAATTGTTCAAGGAAATGGGTAGGAACAGACTAGTCACGTGCTTAAAGTTGGTGTTGTAAATTAGCGTACTTACTGTTGACTGTGTTTACTAACATAAATGGTTTGAGATTCTGTATTTGATTCATGTCTGAACAGCCAAATCAAAATTCATTCAGGACATCATATTTATTTGACGTTGAATTACCACTGTCTCGCAGACTGTAGTGTTTTACAGTATAAGTTACATTTGGAGACAAAGAACACAATATGTAGATACTGTCATATTTTCACAAAGTCTACGACATTGAGTTTTCTTGAATATTTATTTATAATATCAATATTAATCTCTCCTTCTCAGGTAAAATGAAAAGGGTGAAAACACTAAATGAAATAGCCCATTTGAGAGACTCTAGGTTTGGACAACCTTGGCCCAGACATGGTCTTAAACTCCTGCACTGGATGGCCAAAGAATTCATTTCTTTTGACAAAAAGAATAAAATGGAGTTTGAATGCGACCCAGCCGATGGAGATTTTGGTTTTCACCATTTTGAGAACAGATACAATGAAAATGGTGTTAAAATTCTACCGACTGTAAAATTCCCATACTACGTGGTTGGCAATCTTAATTCAACAGGAGCTGATGAACTTCCTTCATATGTCTCAGAAGACTATTCTACCTCTGATGACGAGAGCAATACAGACCGGATCATTGTCAGCGTGGACGATGACAGGTTTATTAAAAGAGTTTTTGTGACTAAACACATCGACAATTCAAACTATGATCCAGATGCCACTTTCCGGATTTCCAGAGGCCTGCTCATGATCATCAGGAGAAAGACTTTAGAGATGTTTCAGAGATCTGTTCAGGCAGCTTCCCCGATACGTATAAGCCATCACACACCTCCTTCTCCATGTATCTCTATTTCATGTGTTGCTGAGGATTTTTCATCTAGTATCTTTCCAGAACACCCTGTTAATGTTCACTTTCAACCTCTGACTACTCCACCAAGCAGTCAAACACCTCAGACCATCCCAATTTCAAATGTTGCCGTGGATCTTTCATCCAATCTCTCTTCAGAACTCATTGAAAATGATGACAAAGAACCTCCTCCAATTGCAGAAATCCCTGACACTATTATCTTGATGGAAGAAGATCTTGAGGACCTGCCTATGCCTTGGAAATGTTGGAGATATTGTGCCATACTTTAAGTTATTCTGAGGCTAGTTGAATAGATGCTAACATAAGACCTAAGCTGTGTCTAAAATCGCATACTGTGACAACACGTACTGAATTTAAATAACTACCTAACTATCCGCCACGTTTTATTGTCATGTGACCCGTATTCTATTGACATTTACATTTACATTTAGACATTTAGCAGACGCTTTTATCCAAAGCGACTTACAAAGAGTTTAGGAGCAATAAGCGATAGTTCATACAGGAGCCAATTTGACCTATGACGTAGTAATCACAACCTCTACATGGCAATGATAAAAACATAATTTAGTATAAAGAAATTCCTGTATCGGTGCTTACGTTTGAAAACATAAATCTGCCTGCAACATTTAGTTTTCTTGAAAGGTTTGCGCTATTTTTTATTCAAATTACTTTCGAAATTCGCCTGCTATATAGTATGAAAGTCGGTGATTTTGGAAACAGGGATAGTTTTACAGGCTAAAAATGATTAAGGGCTTAAAAACTGTAGCTTTTTATTGGTTAAAATCAAGCATGCCTCACATATCCTGAATGTGGGGAGCCTAAGAAATTTGAACCCCCCGGTGGCTTAAACCCACAGATAAGGGTGACTAAATAGTAATGAGGATAGAAATAGATTCGAAAAAAGAAATGTGGAGGGTATGGGGTTTCAGTCCGATAGCGATGATATGCTGTCCCTATTTATTTAATTTACAATAGACGGACTGCCACTGACAGTATATGTGAAATATACATTATATCCAATATAAATATAATTTATTTAATTGCATGTGAAACAATTAACATTGTTTGTTTGTAAATCACTTTAACTGTAATAACAATAAAAAATTAACATTAGTGTTGATATGTGTTAAACAATTCCATTTAACTTGCTGTACTCTAGATCTTTTAACAGAGTGATGCTGATGTAAGAAAATAAAGACCAATTCCAGCATAAAGAGGTTCAGTGAATGTTGTGTTAAATGTGTGTAAGTGTCTCAGTGTGTGCATGTCAGAGATGCTGTAAATGGACAGAGTTCCAGTGGGCCAGTTCAGATACACTCCTACTCTGTTGCTGGAGTCTGAACGAACAGTTGTTCTCTCTTCATTGTGATTGACAGTATATCCGTCAGAAGAACAGGTTAGACACCACGACTCTGCATTGTCACCAAACACACTGTCAGTCTTTCCTTTCCGTTCGATCCCCTTGTCTATAACTTATAACTTATCGATCCTGCCGACTGTTCGCTTGATAACATTCTCTCCACTCGGCAACCCAGACCCGCCCCATTTGAATTCTGATTGGCTGGTAATGTTTTTTGGTTGAGAGTGATTGGCGTCATACCACTGGTAGGCGAACTTGTGAACGTGAACTGATTTCAAAAAGCTTATTAAATGTAATATTTTTTATAAGTAATTTTTTTTTTTCAAGGTCAAGAGCCGCAAGCCTGAGATCTGGCACGGTGCAGGAAAACTTTTAGCCCTGACTCTTGTAACCTTAATTCTATTTATTTTTTATTTTATTTACAGGGGCAATGCACGTAAATAAACATAATTGTAAACGTGCCAGAATTAGCCCAAAATACTATTTTTCATCTGCTGACCCTTGACAGAATGTTAAAAGGTCACCCTAAAAACAAACACACTGTTTTAGAGGTGTTTAACTGTAAGCAGCATTGTTCTAGCCAAGTTACAACATGAACCAAGGATTCTGTTAGTTCATTTGCAGCTTGTGACACACTACTTCCGTTTATTTAGATGACAGTGTCATCTGCATACACTTGAATGTTAGTGTTAGGACAGACGGATGGAAGATCATTGATGTACAATGTAAAAAGTAAAGGACCCAGAATAGATCCTTGTGGAACACCAGTGGATATACTTAGGGGAGCTGAATTATAACTCTAACCTTAGACCATTCACATCCAGAATATTTGGTGGTTAAGTTTCTGTTCCAGCAGAAGTTGATCGTAAAGTATTCTTGTCTACAGCTAGAACATTTTTATTCCGCTGCCATACAAAGGTATGATCTCATTTCCTCCCTTTTCTAATCACATTAATTACTTTGCTTTAAAAATATCTATTTGTGAACTGATAAATGAATCAAACGAACAGAAACAAGATTTCACTAACAAAAAAGATGAGGCCACATGAATGAGTACACAAATTTTACACAAAGCAACTGATGAAAACCTGTGATATGAAAACACTGTTTGAACCATAATAAATATTATCATCTAAAGTAAAGTTAGTGTTAAAAACAGAAAACAACTTTCACCTGAGTGATTTAGTTTCCCAGTCCTTTTTCCAATTACAAAATACGGTGACATTGAGATGCTTTCTCTTTGTTAACTCTATTTTCTATATAGAAACATTAAAATAGTATATTTAAACACATACAGTATATGTGTTAGCACTTCTAGGTTAGTACTAGAATCTTTTTATCTGTTTTCAAATTAAAACTGTATGTAGTTGGTTTAACTCATTCAAGGAAATGGGGAGGAACAGACTAGATACATGCTTAAAGTTGGTGTTGTAAATTAGCTTTTCCTAATGTTGGCTGTGTCTTTACTAACATAAGTGGTTTGAGATTCGAACTTGATCCAAGTCTGAACAGCGAATTCACAGATAGATTCAATAGATTCAGATCATTCTGGAGGAAATCATATTTATATGATGTTAAATGAACACTATCTAGCAGGCTGTAGTGTTTACAGTTTAAGTTACATTTGGACACAGAGAACACAACATGGATATATAAATACGGTCACATTTTCATAAAGTCTAAAACATAAACAGGTTAACCAGGTAATCTCGCATCCTTATTTATAATATTGATTTTCATCTCTCCCCCTCAGGAAAAAGATAATGGAAACAATTAATGAAATTGCACATCTGAGACGCTCTGGGTTTGGTCGACCTTGGCCCAGACATGGTCTTAAACTCTTGTACTGGTTTGCCAATGAGTGCATTAATTTTGATACCAATAATGAAATGCGCTCTAAATATGACCCAGACAAGGGATATTTTGGTTTTCACCATTTTGAAAACAGATATGATCAGTATGGTGAAAGACTTCTACCAGATGTAGATATCACATACTATGTGGTTGGAAATCTAAATTCACAAGGAGCTGATCAACTTCCTTCATATGTCTCAGAAGACTATTCTCGCTGTAAGAACGACAGCAATACGGACCGCATTATTATCAGTCTGGATGACGACGACTGGATTGAAAACGTTTATGTGACTCAACACAAAGACATTTCAAACTATGATCCAGATGCCACATTCCGGATTTCCAGAGGCCTGCTCATGATCATCAGGAAAATGAATTTTAAGACGTTTCAGGCAGATTTTTTGGATGTTTCTTTGCATTTTTCAGCTAGTCTCTTTCCAGAACACCCTGTGAATGTTTACAATCAACCTCTGACTCCACCAAGCAGTCTCACACCTCAGACCATTACAACTTCAAATGTTACTGTGGATCTTTCAGCCAATCCCTCTTCAGAACTCGATGATAATGTTGACAAAGAACATCCTCCAAACACATACATACCCATGGTAGAAGATTTTGAGGGCCCGCCGGGGACATGTTGTAGAAATTGTGCCATACTTTAAGTCATTCTGAGGCCAGTTGAATTGATGGTAGAAGAAAATATGATACACAGTGTGTCAAAACGTGATTTATTACCCATAATTTATGACCCTCTGCTAGGTTTATGATTATGACCTTTGACCGTACATCCTGTGTACATTTATGAACCCTTTGTTGTTGTTCAGGAAAAAAATATATAATGTCCAGACCTCGCTGCCTCACACCCTCCTTCTTTGCAGAAGACATAAGGAATTGGTTTGAGAATGCTTGGTCTCTGACCTCCTGTGAATGAGAGCTATAAAAGATGAGTTAAAGAAATTAAGAAGCACTGATGTTTAATAAAATAGATATATAGTGATCAAATGACATTTCTTAAAACATTATGAACTTTTTTCAGAATGGTTGGTCTTTGACCATAATCTCTATGGATGAAATGACACAAAATGAGTTAAAGAATTAAGCAGCACTGATGATAGATAAATATTGTTTAACTGAAATAAGATTAAACATTTTGAAGTCAGGTGTTAAGTTTAAAAATAACTTGCCTGTGTTGAAGTGTGATGCATGCAGTCAGTTGTTAACAATGAAGTTCCAGCTATGTTGGAGGATTCTCTGTCCCCCCTTCCTTCCCACACACACAAGACATCCCATCCCCATCCCCAGACCAAGACAATGCTTTCAGACATGTCTCCCAACCCCTGTGTGAAGTCTATCTGATGTGGGTGATTAGTTTATTAGAGAGAGAGAGAAATTAAATGTTAATGCGTGTGATGTTTCTTCTAAGATCAAGTTAAAAAGTTTATAAAAGTCTTGCTCTGGTTCCTGGGGTGATGTCTCGCCTATCTTACCCCACACCACCTGGCAAAATGTTGGTCCCATCCTGCACGACTTACAGCGGGTGTCTGTCTCGTAACCCAACATGAAACTAGGGGTCTGTCTTTCTTATCAATATGTCCCAAACAAAGTTTATAATGGTGTGTTTTTATGACTTGGTAAGGTTTAGTTAAGCTTTAAAAATAACTTGCCTGTGTTGAAAGGTGTTGCATGCAATCAGTGGCATCCTTTGTGCATTTATGACACCCCTTGTTGTTGTTCAGGTTTTTTTGGGTGTAATTTTCAGACCTTGTTGTTTCACACACCCATTCTTTGTAGAAGAAATAAGGATGTGGTTTCAGAATGCTTGGTCTGTGTCCGTAATGTCTGTGAATGAAGCAATACTAGATGAGTTAAAGAAACAAGAAGCACTGATGTGAAATAAAATAGATACAAAATGAAATACGATAAAATAATATTTTAAAGTCAGGTTTTAAGTTTAAAAAAAACTTGCCTGTGTGATGCATGCAGTAAAATGGTCAAATAGAAAATGAAGTTCATGCTATGTTGGAGGAATCCTCTGCCCCCCTCCTTGAATTCCTACCCACACAAACCCCTCCACCCCCAAACCAAGACCTAGCTGTGACCCTGGCCGTCTTTTTATCTGGTAAAATGATGTGCTGTGGGTGATTACGAAATAAGCCAGGCTTATTTTGTTAAATCAATCGATTTGGTTTCATAAAGCCAACATAAAATAGGGAAAACCCTTGTAAAGAAACATCACATGCCAGCAAACACACTGTACATATTATGGCACATGTTTATAGACTGAACATATGCATGCGTATGACATCAGCTTATACATACATTTCCATTTTGTTACCAGATACTGTTAAATTAAAAAACTAGTATTTTATAACCCGTTACAAAAGGTTTGTTATTAGACCCCTGAAACGCGGCTACAATTTGAGTGCTCAACCAAACACATGAAGTTTTTCAAACTGATTGTAGTGAAGTAGGCGGAACGAGACCGTGAGTCGAGGCCGGTGAGTGAGTGATAATGAGCGTCAGCTGTACGCGCACCGGTCTCATATCACAGAGGAGATCGGGAGCATAAGAGGACGAGCGACCGGACTGTCAATGAGAGAGGACCAGGCCTGGATTTTAGTTGTGGTTTGTGTTATTCACCGGCAGTGGTCCGTGAGGGGCTGCCGGCTGTCTTTTTACTTTGTTGCTACTTTATCAAATGTTTGCTGGTTCCCATCTCCTTCTTTCCTTTTAATGAGCTTTAATACACTGTTGTAAAGACATTCCTTAGTATAGATAAATAAGACACTGTGGACTCCAGGCATTATATAAAACACATACAGTGCATATATATATATATATATATACAGTTGAAAGAAAAAGTATGTGAACCCTTTGGGCTTACTTGGATTTCTTCATAAATTGGTCATAAAATGTGTTCTGATCTTCATCTAAGTCACAACAATAGAGAAACACAGTCTGCTTAAACTAATACCGCACAAACATTATACGTTTTCATGTTTTTATTGAACACAACATGTAAACATTCATAGTGCAGGGTGGAAAAAGTATGTGAACCTTTGGGTTTAATAACTGGTTGACCCTCCTTTGGCAGCAATAACCTCAACCAAACGTTTCCTATAGTCTCCTATAGGAGAAATTTTGGACCATTCCTCTTTACAAAAGTGTTTCAGTTCAGCAATATTCTTGGGATGTCTGGTGTGAATCGCTCTCTTGAGGTCATGCCACAGCATCTCAATCGGGTTGAGGTCAGGACTCTGACTGGGCCACTCCAGAAGGCGTATTTTCTTCTGTTGAAGCCATTCTGTTGTTGATTTACTTCTATGCTTTGGGTCGTTGTTCTGTTGCATCGTCCATCCTCTGGTAAGCTTCAGTTGGCGGACAGATGGTCTTAAGTTTTCCTGCAAAATGTCTTGATAAACTTTGGAATTCATTTTTCCATCGATGACAGTAATCCGTCCAGGGCCTGAGGCAGCAAAGCAGCCCCAAACCATGATGCCCCCTCCACCATATTTCACAGTTGGGATGAGGTTTTGATGTTGGTGTGCTGTGCCTTTTGTTCTCCACACATAGCGTTGTGTGTTCTTTCCAAACAACTCAATTTTGGTTTCATCTGTCCACAGAATGTTTTGCCAGTAGTGCTGTGAAACATCCAGGTGCTCTTTTGCAAACTTCAAACGTGCTGCAATGTTTTTTTTGGACAGCAGTGGCTTCCTCCGTGGTGTCCTCCCATGAAGTCCATTCTTGTTTAATGTTTTCCTTATTGTAGATTTGTCAACAAAAATGTTAGCATGTGCCAGAGATTTCTGTAAGTGTTTAGCTGACACTCTAGGATTCTTCTTCACCTCATTGAGCATTCTGCGCTGTGCTCTTGCAGTCATCTTTACAGGACGACCACGCCTAGGGAGTGTAGCAACAGTGCTGAACTTTCTCCATTTGTAGACAATCTGTCTTACCGTGGACACATGGACATCAAGGCTTTTAGATATACTTTTGTAGCCCTTTCCAGCTTTATGTAAGTCAACAATTCTTGATCATAGGTCTTCTGAGAGCTCTTTTGTGCAAGGCATGGTTCACATCAGACCATGCTTCTTCAGAACAGCAAACTCAAAACTGGTGAGTGTTTTTTATTGGACAGGCCAGCTTTAATCAACACATCCAATCTCATCACATTGATTGGACCCCAGGTTGGCTGACTCCTGGCTCCAATTAGCTCTCGGAGAAGTCATTAGCCTAGGGTTTCACAAACTTTTTCCACCCTGCACTATGAATGTTTACATGTTGTGTTCAATAAAAACATGAAAACGTATAATGTTTGTGCGGTATTAGTTTAAGCAGACTGTGTTTCTTTATTGTTGTGACTTAGATGAAGATCAGAACAGATTTTATGACCAATTTATGAAGAAATCCAAGTAAGCCCAAAGGGTTCACATACTTTTTCTTTCAACTGTATATATATATATATATATATATATATATATAAAACCTAATGAGCATTATGTTATTTGGTCTCATCCTTACACCCCGATGTGTATTCATGAATGTTTACATTACATTACTGATTCCACTACCCCTCATAACTTACACTGTAATGCTGCTATTACATAGTTTACATTGCACTACAGGGCTGCCATGCATGACTGAACTTCACACACCAGTACTTCATGTATCTGCTCTACATGACTGTTTACACACAAATAGCATCATTTGCACTCTATACTGCTCACTTGCACACCAGGAATATAACACTGAATGCTCATTTGCACTAATGGACTAATCTCATAACTGCATTACCTCATCTACTGCACTGTAACTTTCATAACTGCATTACCTCATCTACTGCACTGTAACTTCAATAACTGCACCAACTTCTCTACTGCACTGTAACGCATCTATTGCATTACAGCATCTATTGCATAACTAACTGCATCTACTCATCTATTGCACTATAACTTCAATAACTGCATTATCTCATCTACTGCACTGTAACCTTAATAATCGCATTACCGCATCTACTGCACTGTAACTTCAATGACTGCACTAACTCATCTACTGCACTGTAACCTTAATAACCGCATTAACGCATCTACTGCACTGTAACTTCAATAACTGCATTAACTCATCTACTGCACTGTAACCTTAATAATCGCATTACCGCATCTACTGCACTGTAACTTCAATAACTGCATTAACTCATCTACTGCACTGTAACCTTAAAAACCGCATAACGCATCTACTGCACTGTAACTTCAATAACTGCACTAACTCATCTACTTCACTGTAACCTTAATAACCGCATTAACGCATCTACTGCACTGTAACCTAAATTACCGCATTAACGCATCTACTGCACTGTAACTTCAATGACTGCACTAACTCATCTACTGCACTGTAACCTTAATAACCGCATTAACGCATCTACTGCACTGTAACTTCAATAACTGCATTAACTCATCTACTGCACTGTAACCTTAATAACCGCATTAACGCATCTACTGCACTGTAACTTCAATAACTGCACTAACTCATCTACTGCACTGTAACCTTAATAACCGCATTACGCATCTACTGCACTGTAACTTCAATAACAGCACTAACTCATCTACTGCACTGTAACTTCAATAACAGCACTAACTTATCTACTGCACTGTAACTGTATAACTGTATCTACTCATGTATTGCACTATTACTTCAATAACTGCATTAACTCATATACTGCACCGTACCTTTAATAACCGCATCAACTCATCTACTGCACTGTAACTTTAATAAGTGCATTAACTCATCTACTGCACTGTAACTTTAATAGCTAATCTCTGTAACTAATGCACACTCAAGTCACTTGCACTATTGTATAGTCTATATTGTTATCTGTTCATAACCACCTGTACATTATGTTCACAGTATATAGCCTTCTGTTTATATTGTTCTAGTACATACCGACTGTTATATTTTCATAGTACATGCCCATTGTAAAGTATTTTCCTAATATTGTATTCTGTATTTATTAACACTGTATATCCTGCACTTGCTAATTGCACTTCTGGTTAGACCTAAACTACATTTCGTTACACTGTACTTGTATATGTGTAATGACAATAAAGTTGAATCTAATCTAATCTAAATCTAAAAAAAGATATATATTTCATTTTCAAAATAATGATGAGGGAATATCATAAGAAGCACACAAACACACAGGACATTATTACTAAATGCCGTGATTCAGAATTCATACTTGAGGTCGTCCAGTTTGCACTTCGGATCGTTTAGTTTCTCAGACAGCAGCTGAACTCCAGAGCGTCCCGGGTGATTGTAGCTCAGGTCCAACTCTCTCAGATGGGACGGGTTTGAAGTCAGAGCTGAAGCCAAATAACCACAGCCTTCCTCTGTCACCATACAGCCAGATAATCTACAAAAACACGTAAAACATTTATTTTCACAGTAAACTTGTTTGAGATGCATTATATTCTTAACATATAGATGGCAGTTGTAGTATTTAAGTCAAGTGCATCACATGTTCTAGTCATTCAGTGCATTTCATACACAAGTTCAGTGCCACATCAACATACTTCTTAAACACACATCTCTATATGATCAAATCTCTATAAACAAAGATCAGTTTGTTGACAGAAATGAATACCTCAGTATCTCTAGTTGGCAGTTTGAGCTCTTCAGTCCATCAGAGATGAGCTTCACTCCTGAATCCTGCAGATCATTGTCACTCAGGTCCAGCTCTCTCAGAGGAGAGTTTGAGGATTGTAGAGCTGATGTCAACATTTCACAACTCTTGTAAGTGAGGTTACAGCTCGCCAAACTGAACAAAACACAAAATAGTTTAAATCAGACCCAGATATTAGTGCCACCATGCTAATGACATTTTATAGCAAATTGACAAAAATCCTAATACAGTGATTTGGAAAATAATTTCACCTGTTTTAGTCACATTCATGACAGAAATTCATCAATATGAGATGAAAGAAAGCATAAATCAGTAACGTTAGGGATGCACCATATATTATCGACCATATTGGTATCGTTGGTATTTTGGAAGTGACCGCCTTTTAGCGCGAAAATAAAGTAACTTCTGGCAAAAAGTTAAAGTAAATCTATATGAGTAAATCTTTAGTTTTCAATGCTGTTGTTGTACTTTATCTAATGCTTTGTGATTTTATTATTAGTATTATTACTATTGTTGATGTTGTTGGAATAATAATAACATTAATAGTTTTTTTTTATGAAACTACTATGTTTGTTCAGATGTTTTAAGTTTGTCAGTGCACCATGTACTATAGGGACAATTTAACAAAAAAAGTGGGACCTTTAAATCCCTGTGTGCTGTGCATTAGTGTACTTATGAGATGACGTTATTAGATAAGCTATCTGTAGTCATGTGACCTACCAAGGAGGCTCTCAATAGACACAGTCAGGTCAATTTAACTTCTGTTTCAGGCAAAAATCACCTGGGCAATTCCGTGAAAATGTCAACCTTATCATGAAAAAATGTGTTTCTACCAGCGGTTTTTACTATGGTAACAGCACAGATTTGAACATTTGGTGGTTCAAATACCCATGTGAGATCTCTCTTCAAATTTGTAAAGCATTTGTTTTATTTTTAGTACATGATTTTTCATAGTCAGGTAAGTGCCATTTTAAGGATTGTCACATCCATAACGCTACATATTCCTAAATTCCATTAAAAGAAAATTTATAAAAATTAACTATTTTATTCTCTATAAAGAGGAATCCCTTCTCCATCCGTTGGGTGTTATTGCTTCAGGATTGTACATTTTATTTAACAGAAATCCTACAAAGTTTATTGTCTCCCAAAAACTGTATCCTTTTTTTGTCACTTCCATAACGCATGTTTATTTCCCTCTTTTCAAATATTTATTTTTTCATAGACTGACATTTTTTGGTGTTTAAACTCTATCAACAAGGGTTCACTAGAGGTCTAGGTTCAGGAACGTTACGTACCCAAAGAAGGAGGTCAGCTGACCACCTGAATATACTGAATGACCATGTTATTCCATGAATGTTTTTTTTCTTCCCTGATGGCACGGCATATTCCAAGATGACAATGCCAGGAAACATCAGGCTCAAATGGTAAAAGAGTGGTTCAGGGAGCATGAGACATAATATTCACACACACACAGAGTCTGCATCTTAACCCCATTGAGAATCTTTGGGATGTGCTGGAGAAGACTTTGCGCAGCGGTCCAACTCTACCATCATCAAAACAAGATCTTGGCGAAAAATGTATGCAACTCTGGACGGGAATAACCTTTGTGACATTTAAAGGTGGTCCAAAGAAACATTAGTGTGTGTCTTTTTTGGGATGTGTAGTGTACTGTATATCCAGTGTTTACATGGGGTTACCTTTGAGAAAGTGATTGCCATTAAATGTACACCCGCCCAAAATTTGCCTTTGTTTGTCCAATCTTCACATCATTTTGAGAGTATAGTTATTTTAGTAATGGTTTAAGGCATAGTTTACCCTCATCATCTACTCATCTTCGAGTTGTTCCAAAGAATTTTAACCACCTTATAATTTTTCCGACTATGGTGGTCAGTGGCGTCCAAGAACTGTTTTGTTACAATCATTCATCCAAATATCTTTCTCCTTGTTTAACCAAACATAAAATTATACAGGTTTGGAACAACTAGAGAGTGTGTTATTCATGACATAATTACATTTTTGGGGTGAACTATCTGGTGAATTTCTAGTGGGAGATTTGAAGGGGTTGTTTTCCTGGCAGACCGGTTGCCAAAAAAGCACTGACTCCAAATTTTTTTCCTTTGTTGGTCTTTGGCATTACACAATTTTGAGAAAACTGTTAAAAGGACCCCCTCTTAAATTTGCCTCTGTCTGTCCAGCGTCACACAATTTGAGAGAATAGTTTTATGTCTATTGTAGTTAAGGTTGGTGAGTTACATTGATGTGATACGTTTCTAGCTGGAGATGTGAGGGGTGCTTTCCCTGGGCAAATCAGATACTGACCCCCTATTATCCCCTTGAAGTATTACTTTGTCATGAAGTGTCTGTGCCTATGAATCATTACACAGTCTATGGCCTAAGGAGACATACAGTGTTGCTTATGCATACATCAAACTAATTGTTTTGACCATATGTGCATTCATGCATAAGTTTGAGGGGGGGTAGAATCAAGGAAGGTGGGGAAAATAGATCCTGCCTCAAAATTACCCCCGCCTTGAAATATTATCCAATCATGTGTAGCATGTAGTGTGCGTGGCTTTAAAATTTTATCATCTCTATGTTAAGCATCTCTACCTGCACAGCTCTGACACTAGATAGCCTCTGTTACACCTTGTGAAAATATATATTTTTACTATATATAAATCAATGCATAAGTTTGAGGGGGGTAGGATTAAGGCAGGTGGGCAAAACAGACCCTTTCCCCAAATGCCCCTTGAAGTATTATTATGTAATATGTAATGTGTAACATGTGTAACATGTAGTGTCGTGTGTGCTGTTGAAATATTAGCTTATCTTTTGAAATTAGAAAAAATTGGGCTTCATTTTGCCCTCCCCTTATTGATTGGTTCGTCGCAAGTTGGCCTGATACACTACCTGTAGCCATTTGACCGCCAGTATAGTTCTACTTTTTTTCATGAGTAATACATTATGAAGAGATGTCTTTAAGGGGAGTTTATTGTTTTTGGTGAAACATAACAAGTGCAAATGAATTAGAAAATGTGCATGGATAAATCATTTATAACAAATACTCCGACCGTGTAAGAAAATTACAATGATCCTTTTTTCATTTCAAACTGACTTGATTTTCAAAACTTGATTTTACTAAGAGGTCAAACACACAGAGGAGTTCTAAGTTATAAACAGCTGACTGCATTATAGCCTAAATATCATTTTATTTACTTTATTTTATGAAACCTTGCTACGCATATGTAATATATATTTTATAAAAGCAATAAGCCCTGCTTCTTGGGGCTTATTGCTGTAATTGAAACAGTGTTGTTACATCTTTAAAAAAGGTCATACACAGCTTCCTTTAGGGTTTTAAATATTTAATTCAGTAGAAAAATAGATAAAGCATCTACTTTTAAAATAATTATGAGAAATGAATTGTATTTTAGTGAAGGTGTGTGACATTAATAAATATAAACAATATACAACTGTTTCTATTTTTTGTGATTAAAAGACAGCACATAAGCTGGTAAAGCGAAACTAAATCCTCTTACACAACACCAGCCTTACAATGCTCTTAAACAAAGTAGATGTAAAGTATTTTTGCATAACATCTCCGAAGTACACACATGCACACAGGTATATATAAAGCACAGTATTTCTTGTTAAATTGTCCCTATAGTACATGGTGCAGTGACATACATAAAACATCTAAACAAACATAGTAGTTTCATTAAAACAACAATAAAAATACTAATAAAATCACAGGGATAAAAACAAAAGATAAAGAACAACTACAGCTTCAATAATAAAGATTTACTCATTTAGATTTATTTTCACTTTTTGTCGGAAGTTACTTTTTTGTTGCTTTGTGTATAATATTCCTGAATCCATTTCACAACCTCTCATTTAAACATATTAATTTTGCTTATTTGTATAATATAATCTACGAATTTCACCATCTGTTGCAATACAATAAAAAGAGACATTGAATCAACAAATTATAAAGGAAATAAAAAACTTTTTTTGACAACAATGTTAAAGTTGCAGTTACCGTTCTTGTGAGATGTCTATTTCTAGCTGCAGAAACACAAAACCGCCTGAACAAACTTAACCAACAAAACAGAAACAGATCTCATTGTGGGTGTGGTGTTTCTATGGAGAGTTCAATTCATGCTTCTACAATTGGGTATGCGTGTCATGTTAATGTTCAAATACAGTAAAGCACACAGCCATTCAAATCCTTTTTTTTAATTGGTAGACTATATTAATTTGACATTTTCTGTTTCATGTTTTTTTATTACTACTCTATAACCAACAGTCATTGTATGACCGTGTATATAAAGTGCACGACGAAAGGGTAGAATTCCAAAAGTATTTTATTAAATAAACAGGGCGAAATCACAGAATCATCCAAAACACACAAACTGAAAGTCATATATTTAATCTATGTGTAGCATTAAACTAGACCTGTCAAAAAGACTTACTTTACCCTGATGACATTAGTTTTGCACTCTTCAGGGGTTAAAGCAAAAATTAAATCATGAGCCTGACCTTTCTTTTTGCGGGGTTGCGAGAGTAGTCATATACAAAGGGTTATTTGTCAAACTAAAAAGAATATTATTTCCCTTGAAACGAACTAGTAACATGCCGTTTTCAGACAGACAAGCTTCTCAGACAGACCTTTCTTAAACTTTGATGGTATGTGTATGGATCACAGAATGACTCAAAAGAAGTGGGGCCATAATTATAACCCACAAAACCATAGTTTTATGTAATTATGGTACATAAAAACAAAACTTAACATACCAAATAACACCAAATTCATCACAATAAAAATCCTACTTTTTAAAAAGAAAACAAATAAGACTCACATTTTTGTCCGCATTGAGTTGTATTTTGAGAGCAAAATAAATTGACCAGATCTATGAATAATTGTGCACTCTACTAAACTATTTTGTGCTCTAGCAATTGATTCATTGGTTTAGTACCTAACGGTGATGAAATGGCACAATTCACATCCACAACACAAAGTAATGAGATCACAGTTGGTCAAAGCAGGATAGCATAAAATAGCCCTAAAAAAAAGCAAAAGTGATCACATATTTTAGCTCGTTAATTCTTAATAATGATTAGTGTAGGGAAAGATTTATTTTCCATTTTTAAACTCGTACTGGCAAATTTTGCACTACAACCTGTGAAACGAAAACAATAGCAATTCCTATTAAAGCTACAAAGGTTACGGAGTCAGCAGTGAGTGCTTCCCTTGTCGTTTGTTTGAGTCATATCAACCACATAGAATAGCAGGAATAATATGATGCGGTCACTAATCTATTGACATCATGAGCATGAGCGCATCTGTGTGACGCGCAGAAGTGGAAGCGCAGGTCTTATTACATGATTTGCCGGAACAACACAAAGTTATCGATCTTTTTGTCACAGTCTCCAATTTGTTCATGTCATATTTGTCATAATGGACTTAAAAGCGGCTTTATAAACTGACTCTCGATCCTGCCGGTGTTCGCTTGATAAAGTACTCTCCACTCCGGCAACCCAGACCCGCCCCATTTGAATTCTGATTGGCTGGTAATGAGAGTGATAGCCGTGTTGCTCTCATACCACTGGTAGGCGAACTTGTGAACGTGAACTGATTTCAAAAAGCTTATTGAATGTAATATTTTTTTAAGTAAATATTTTTTTTCAAGGTCAAGCGCCGCAAGACGGAGATCTGGCACGGTGCAGGAAAACTTTTAGCCCTGACTCTTGTAACCTTACACCATTCACATCCGGAATATTTGCTGGTTAAGTTTCTGTTTCAGCAGAAGTTGATCGTAAAGTTTTCTTGTCTACAGCTAGAACCGAAGAGCAACGTCCAAGAAACTCACACATTTATTTGATGGCTGCCATACAAAGGTATGATCTCCTTTGCTCCCTTTTCTAATCACATTAATTACTTTGCTTTAAAAATATCTATTTGTGAACTGATAAATAAATCAAACGAAACAGAAACAAGATTTCACTAACAAAAAAGATGAGGCCACATGAATGAGTACACAAATTGTACACAAAGCAACTAATGCAAACCAGTGATGTGAAAACACTGTTTGAACCATAATAAATATTATCATCTAAAGTAAAGTTAGTGTTAAAAACAGAAAACAACTTTCACCTGAGTGATTTAGTTTCCCAGTCCTTTTTCCAATAACAAAATACGGTGACATTGAGATGCTTTCTCTTTGTTTACTCTATTTCCTACTGTTGGCTGTGTCTTTACTAACATAAGTGGTTTGAGATTCAGAATTTGATTCATGTCTGAACAGCCAATTCACAATAGATTCAATAGATTCAGATCATTCTGGAGGAAATCTTATTTATATGATGTTGAATGAACGCAGTCTAGCAGGCTGTAGTGTTTACAGTTTAAGTTACATTTGGAGACAGAGAACACAACATGGATATATAAATACGGTCACATTTTCACAAAGTCTAAAACATAAACAGGTTAACCAGGCTATCTCGCATCCTTATTTATAATATTGATTTTCATCTCTCCCCCTCAGGAAAAAGATAATGGAAACAATTAATGAAATTGCACATCTGAGACGCTCTGGGTTTGGTCAACCTTGGCCCAGACATGGTCTTAAACTCTTGTACTGGTTTGCTAATGAGTGCATTTATTTTGAAAACAATAATGAAATGCGCTCTAAATATGACCCAGACGAGGGATATTTTGGTTTTCACCATTTTGAAAACAGATATGATCAGTATGGTGAAAGACTTCTACCAGATGTAGATATCACATACTACGTGGTTGGCAATCTAAATTCACCAGGAGCTGATCAACTTCCTTCATATGTCTCAGAAGACTATTCTCCCTATAATGACGACGATGACGACAGCAATACAGACCGGATCATTATCAGCGTGGACGATGACGAGTACATTGAAAGAGTTTATGTAACTCAGCACATAGACAATTCAAACTATGATCCAGATGCCACTTTCCGGATTTCCAAAGGCCTGCTCATCAACATCAGGAGAAAGAATTTGGAGATGTTTCAGAGATCTGTTCAGGCAGCTTCTTTGGATGGTTCTTTGGATTTTCAGCTAGTATCATTTCAGAACACCCCGTGAATGTTGACGAAGAACATCCTCCAAATGCGAAAAATCCCCCTGACTTATACATACGCATGGGAGAAGATTTTGAGGGCCCGCGGACGACATGTTGGAGGAATTGTGCCATACTTTAAGTCATTCTGAGGCCAGTTGAATAGATGGTAAAATAAGACCTGAGCTGTGTCCGTTTTTTTTTTATTGTCATGTGACCCAAGTTCTCTTTAAGCTATTTACAACAACCTGTACATGGGCAATGACAAAAGCATATTTTTTTAGTCACAAGAAATTAATTTATCGCTGTTTACATTTGAAAACTGACATCCGCCTGAAAGTTTTCCGCTATTTTTAATTAAAAAAAAATCGAACGTGGAAAGAATTGGTTTCAGTCAATGATGTACTGTACCAATGTATTTAATTATTAACAATTAACAGACAGCCACTGACAGTTTGTGTGAAATATACATCATATTCAATTATACATTTGATTGGTTGATTGCATGTGAAACAATTCATGTTGTTTATCTTAAAATCACTTTAACTGTATAACAATTACATATTTACATAAGTGTTGATACAGTATGTGTTAAAGGTGCGATGAAGTAAAATCACAATTTAAACCCGAGCTTTTGTTATATAAGACGGAATCGTATTCACGCGAACATCACGTTAATTGTTAGAACTGAAAACGCCCTTGTTACTGAGATTACATCTGTTATTGACACCAGGCCCAGAGAACGGCAGGTTCTGGAATGCATTTATCTATGACGACATTGATAAGTTGAACACCACCTCCATACAAAAATATATACGACTTCTCTAGTCTAGAGTTTGCTGAGCAGGCCTCAAAACCTGGGTAGAAAATAGCCTATTACTTATTGATTTTGATGTTTTTGGATGTAAAAACCACATGAGCGTCATAAGTAGACCTCATATAACCGTATAAAACAATAAACAACACCATTTCATCGCACATTTAAACAATTCCATTTAACTTGCTGTACTCTAGATCTGTAACTGTACATATTTGGAAGGACAAACGTTTAACAGAGTGATGCTGAGGTAAGAAAATAAAGACCAATTCCAGCATAGAGAGGTTCAGTGAATGTTGTGTTAAATGTGTGTAAGTGTTTCAGTGTGTGCATGTCAGAGACGCTGTAAAAGGACAGAGTACCAGTGGGCCAGTTCAGATACACTCCTACTCTGTTGCTGGAGTCTGAACGAACAGTTGTTCTCTCTTCATTGTGATTGACAGTATATCCGTCAGAAGAACAGGTTAGACTCCACGAGGCTGCACCAAACACCAACACCAAACACACTGTCAGTCTTTCCTTTCCGTTGGATCCCCTTGTAAGTGACTGATATATCGGCTTCTCCGTTCCACTCAACCTCCCAGAAACAGCGTCCAGACAGACTCTCACTACACAGCACTTGAGCGTTTATATCAAATCTCTCTGGATTATCAGGGTACTGCTGATCCTCTCTCACATATTTTACTGATCTTTTGTCCTCAGACACTACGAGATGCGTGTGAGCTGTGTTTGGATCCAGTGTGAGTTTACAGACATCTGAACACAAGAGAAAACATTCACTATAAAACTGTATTATAGGAGTAGGTAGTATTACCAAAATATTACTCTACAACACACTAGTGAGTTATAACATATTTGCTTAAACTTCAAGAAAAAAAATGGTTTATACATTTGTAGGAAAAAGTAAGTGAACACTGTTCAAATGAGTTACAATAGAATCATGGAGGGAGAGTTTTACTGTTATTTTTATGAATAACTTTGTTGTTGACTTCCAAGGGGGCAGAACACTTCACATTCTAAAGGGCATTTGATTGGACAAGATTTTTACGAGAAGTTAAAGTATAGAATGATGTCGTAAAATTTCAAGATTTTTTTGCGTGCACGTGCAAAACTGTCCATTTTGAATCCTTATATCTTCTAAATGCAATTTTTGTCAGCGCTTTGGCATATCACTTAATTCCTTAGAGAATTTTTTGCTGAAGGAGATAACATATTTGCAAAATGCGCTCTGTAGAGTAGTTTGTCCGTTTAGGGCTTCTGTAGAAACAACATGGTGAATTCCATGCACTGGGACCCGCAGTGTATGCAGATAGAAATAGCTCATTCTAAGGTAATAAAAACATACTTCATTATGTAAGCTCTTTATACACCTCTGAAGTTATGTATATTATATTGCATTTCTGTCAATAGATCTTCCAAAAAACTACACGCTGAACCTTTAAAGCTAATATATTTTTAATAAAAGGAAAAAGCTTTCATTTTGATCTAATTTCTGACCATCACACGATACAGAGACATAACACTCAGCTCTTGTTTTTGCATATACCTACATTTTTGTGGTCCTGGTGTAATCCTGATCTTTCCCCTATGATCCACACTAAAAAAACAGAAAAAAATTCAAAGTAGAACACATTCTACATGGCATACACCTGTAGAGCTCAAAAAGCTGATTGACATCCATTAGATTTAACAAAGGTTAACAGGAGATGCCCCTTTTCCCCCAAAATTAAAAGTAAAAAACAGCATTAACCCTTTTTGAATGCCATTATCTCTATTATAAGCGTTGTCCTGAATTGCCCTGTTCCTAAACCCTTCGAGAATTGTATGTTACGTTAACACGACACCAAAATGATAAGTTTCACCTTTGCTTTTCTGAAAAGCTTAACATACAGATAAGAATGCTGTCCAAACAATCATCATTCACAAAGATCCAAGAAATTACTAAAACGTGTTTAACAAAAGCCAGGTCAGTAATTGGCAATGCCAGTTTGTGAAGAAATATCACATGCCATACTGTACATATTATCGCACATGTTTATAGACTGAACATATGCATATGTATGACATCGGCTTTTACATACATTTCCATTTTGTTAACAGATACTGTTAAATTAAAAAAACTAGTATTTTGTAAACCGTTACAAAAGGTTTGTATTATTAGACCCCCTACAATTTGAATGCACAACCAAAAAACATGAAAAGTTTTTCAAACTGTTGTGTAGACCATCTTTGGTATAGATAAATATATAAAACACATACAGTATATATATATATATAAAACCTAATGAGCATTATGTTATTTGGTCTCATCCTTAAACCGCGATGTGTTTTCATGAATGTTAAACATTAAACACTGATATATATATTTAATTTTTAAAATAATGATGAGGGAACATAATAAGAAGTACACAAACACATAGGACATTATTACTAAATGCCGTGATTCAGAATTCATACTTGAGGTCGTCCAGTTTGCACTTCGGATCGTTAGTTTCTCAGACAGCAGCTGAACTCCAGAGCGTCCTGGGTGATTGTAGCTCAGGTCCAACTCTCTCAGATGGGACGGGTTTGAAGTCAGAGCTGAAGCCAAATAACCACAGCCTTCCTCTGTCACCATACAGCCAGATAATCTACAAAAACACGTACAGTTTAACATTCATTATCATAGTAAACTTGTTTGAGATGCATTATATTCTTAACATATAGATGGCAGTTGTAGTATTTAAGTCAAGTGTATCACGTGTTCTAGTCATGCAGTGCATTTCAGACACAAGTTCAGTGCCACATCAACATACTTCTTAAACACACATCTCTATATGATCAAATCTCTATAAACAAAGATCAGTTTATTGACAGAAATGAATACCTCAGTATCTCTAGTTGGCAGTTTGAGCTCTTCAGTCCATCAGAGATGAGCTTCACTCCTGAATCCTGCAGATCATTGTCACTCAGGTCCAGCTCTCTCAGAGGAGAGTTTGAGGATTGTAGAGCTGATGTCAACATTTCACAACTCTTGTAAGTGAGGTTACAGCTCGCCAAACTGAACAAAACACAAAATAAAGTTTAAATCAGACCCAGATATTAGTGCCACCATGCTTATGACATTTTCTAGCAAATTGACAAAAATCCTAATACAGTGATTTGGAAAATAATTTCACCTGTTTTAGTCACATTCATGACAGAAATTCATCAATATGAGATGAAAGAAAGCATAAATCAGTAACATTAGGGATGCACCATATACTATCGACCATATCGGTATCAGCCTATTAGCGGTTCTTTTTATTGTTATCGCTATCAACCCGATATTAAAATCAAGCAGATATATTAGAGCCGATAAATTCCAAAGGTCTGAATTATTTCTGTCCTGTGACCACTTGTGGTTATTGAGAACACTTTTTTGGGTTGCACTGGAAGAACATCTATAACTAAATAAACCTAATACTAGAAAGAATATTTAACTAGTGTAAATTAGCCTGGGTACATGTTTTAGCTTGTTTTCTGTAGTCAATATTTTAAAATATAAGCAGTTGTCCTCTTTTAAGGTTTAAAAAAATGTACATTAATATTTAGATACTGTATATCGGCCAAAATATTGATAATCAGCTTCCAATATTAAAGAATTATCAGTTATCCTTAACAGGCCAAATTTTACACATTGGTGCATACTTATAGAACATCTAAAAAGATAGAAGAATCAGACTACAACATATTTCTCTCATATCTGTATTGAAGTCCATCAAGAATCAGTCAAATTAAAAGGAACTTCATGATTGTAATTCAGCACTCACACAGCTTTTTTGCAGTTCCACACCGCTGGCACCAGCCTCTCGCGACCATCCCTTGATTTAATGATAAACTTTGTAAGGTCCAACTCCTCCAGCCCCTTCTCTGACAACTGGATCATATTCCCCAAAGTTGAACACTGTGTAAGAGTCAGGTTTTTATTTCTGTCAGATTGTAAAAAAATCTGAATATCTTCCGAAACCGAATTGTCCTTCATTTCAAGCAAGCATTGCGAGAGATTCATCCATCTCTCCGGGCTGACGTTGTTTTTTTGAACCCGTTTAAGGTTCTGGATCACGTTCTCAAGACTCTTTGAGCTTTCTTCCGTGCGTCTCAAGAAACCCTGTAAAAGTCTCTGATTGGACTCCAGCGAGATGCCCAAGAGGAAACGTAGGAAAAGATCCAAGTATCCGTTTTTACAGTTGGAAGCTTTATTTACCGCTCCATTCAGAAACACATTCAGAGGAACGTTCTTACACCTGCTTTTGTGCGTTCCTCTGAGAAACATTTTCAGAACGTCACAGTTTTTTTGTAAATAAGATAAAAACACAAAGCAAGCAGCGAAGAACTCCTGAAAGCTCAGATGTACGAAGCAGTAAACACTCCTCTGATGAATCACAGATTCCTCCTTAAAGATCTCTGTGCAGATCCCAGAATACACAGAGGCCTCAGTGAGGTCTATGCCGCACTCTTTTAGGTCTTCCTCATAAAACATCACGTTACCCTTCATCAGCTGTTTGAAAGCCAGTTCAGAGAGTTTCATAAGCAATTCTCTGTGTGACATCAGTAGAACATCTGGATCTCTCTCATCTTTATCCTCATACTTCTGATTCCTAATGTTGATCTGAATCAGCAGGAAGTGGATGTACATTTCAGTCAGAGTTTTGGGGATTTCCGCACTGTGATCTTGTTTCAGGATGTTTTGAAGCACCGTGGATGAGATCCAACAGAAGACTGGTATGTGACACATGATGTGAAGGCTTCTCGCATTTTTAACGTGCGAGATGATTCTGTCGGCTTGATGCTCATCGCTGATTCTCTTCCTAAAATATTCCTCCTTCTGAGCGTCATTGAATCCCTGGATTTCTGTAACACGCGTGATGTATTCGGAGGGGTTCTGATTGACTGCTGCAGGTCTTGAGGTGACCCAGATTAGAGCAGAGGGAAGCAGATCTCCTCTGATCAGATTTGACATCAACACACTCAATGATGAAGTCTCAGTCGCATCTAAAACTTTCTCACTGTCTGCAAACTTCAGCTCAATTCTGCTTTCATCCAGACCATCAAAGATGAACACAACTTTACACTCGTCATAAATCTTTGAGTCCAGATCTTGAAGTTCAGGATAAAAGTCCAGCAGAAGTTTGTGAAGACTGTACCGGTCATCTTTAATCAAGTTCAGCTCTCGAAACGGAAGAACGAACATGAAATCTACATCCTGATTGGCTGTTCCCTCGACCCAATCCAGAATGAACTTCTGCACAGAGACTGTTTTTCCGATTCCAGCGATTCCTTTTGTAAGAGCGCTCTTGATTTTATCCGTCCTCTCTTTTATGTTTTCCTCACATTCTAGTTGCAGTTTAAATATGTCATTACAGAAAATCTGTGTGTCCTGTGTTCTGTTTTTCTTCTCCATGTGTAAAACCTCATGTTCTTCATTCACTCCATCACTCTCTCCCTCTATGATGTACAGCTGTGTGTAAATCCTGTTCAGGAGGGTTTGATTCTCTCGTTGTTTGATTCCCTCAAACAGACTCTCATACTTGTTCTTCATGGTGGTTTTGTGTTGTCTTGACTCTCTGCAAGACATCATTCGCTGCCAATCCAGTAGAACCGTGTCCTGCCATGACCGTGTGTGGCTGGGGAACAGGACGGGTTTTAAATCTCTTTCTGCACTGAGGACAGCTGAAGTTTTCTGACTGACTTGACTTGTCCCAATAGCCGCTGATGCACTGACTACAAAAACTGTGTCCACAGTTGATAGTGACTGGATCTTTCAAAACTAGCTCACACAGTTTACATTTACACTGAGGCAGGAGCAAAACGGAGTTATCCACACTGAAAAAAATAATCAAAGAGAGAAAATAAAAAGATAAACAAGGTACATGTTTCTCATGTGATTAGACAATGAATGAAATTCACTAAAATGTGAAAATGTTTTGTTTGTGACTTACACAGTACACAGTGTCTACACCAATGCATCGCACCACGTCAAAATTTTTAATTCTAATGATTTATAATGCGTTCTATTGTCTCCTGTCGCATCCGGTGTAGACACGATATTATAAAAGAATCATAAAACCTTACTGCAGCACAGAATGACTGTTTGTGCTATTTAAAACATTTCTTTTATTTTTATGAATTGCAATAACACTCCAGTTCAACTAAAGGCAAACAAACAGCAAGAAAACCAAGATATTCTAAATAAACAGAACGAAAGAATCACGACAGTAAAAGTGTGTGTGTGCATGAATGAGAGATCACCTGGGTTCAGAGGTCACTCCTCCATCACTGAAACGGATCGGCTGCTTCATGGAGTTGTTACTCTTCATAGACACACAACTGGGTTCTGGGGATGTGGCCATCTCTTTCTCACTCCAGCTGATAATTTAATAAACTACAATCATTTTGTTATTTATATTTACACTGGTAAAGGCTGCTTTGGGTCATCATTTCAACCAAGCATTGGGTCAAAAATGGACAAACCCTAACAGTTCTAAATTATCCTATGCTGGGTTGTTTTAAACCTTTGTTGGGTCAAATATCATTCACTTACGCAGACTTATGTACCCGCCAGATCCTTATGCTCTGTTTTTATTGCTCTTATGCTTTTTGTTGTCCTAATGTGTGACCCAATTGCTTCCGTTGTTTACCCAACTTGTAAGTCACTTGGATAAATGTAAATATAAACGTTTATAAACATGGGTCAATTTAACTCAACAGTTGGGATTGTCCATATTTTGACACAATGCTGGGTTGAAAATAACCCAAGATTTTTTAAGTGAAATAAAGAACATGTTTCACATTCACGATTTTTATAGATATGCACATTAATTTGCAGGCTGCAGGTGTTAACCCTGATAGCACACAAGCATGATGTCAGCATTTACAACTGCAATACATTAGTTTGTTTATCTGCAATATGTCTATGAGACGTCTACACATTTCGGAGATGTCTGTAAGATGTCTATGATTAATATTTTGCGGATGTTTTTACGCAGCAGCTGTTTCCCAGATCTGTAGCAGCTTACAGACACACATCTGTAACCTGGGAAAGTTGATGTAATCGTCTTTGCGATACATATTTGCGTTTTAATGTTTCACTTTATTCGGCGATCTGTTCTCTGTCTTCTAGTAACGTTATTTGATTGACGTCTGGTGGGAGAAACTGCTGTAAAGTCACTTTCAATATACCACTATGACTCAGACTGAACCGCGAACCGATTGATGACTCACACACACATGATAAATTATACAAAAACTGAAACAGAGGTACAGAAATATTATCAGGGACAAGTCATACTGTAACTTTACTGGTGCACCGCAAATTCTCAAAACAGAGTTAAGTTCCCTTAAGGATCCAGCGGCCCATTGATCATTTGTTGATGACGTTTGGTCTCTGAATATTAGGAATGCTGATTTTGAGCGTCGAGAAAAAGTATTTAATAACGTTACCCATACGGAATCATATTTCTCACAACTGTATACATTGTGCAATTGTAGTGTACATTTACTTATTCAAATGTAATATATTCTTAAAGAACGTAATTTCTGTGCTTGACCCCAAACTTGGCATTAAACTCTGTGGACTTTTATTAATGTACATCTCTGACACAATGTCGTGACATTTATGCAACAATATCCAAATGATAAAAGTTATGAGAAAGGCTTTAGTGGACTTACCTTCTACCTAGATTCAAAGTCTTAAATGGCGCCTTTTGTCAAGCACCAATCAAAACTGGTTTCGGTTTATACGACTATGAGGAGAATCAAATATTATAGTTTATACGACTTCATGGGCGGGGCTGCGCACACTGATAGATGTATGACATCAAAGTACCGCGAAAAAAAGACTGCTCAGTATGCTTTGTAATCCTCTCGCGGTATTTTGATGTTACACGATTCTCGGTCTGCGCAGCTCCACGGAATGTCGAAATCACGTCTATCGTCATGATATCAAAGGACTGTGATTGGTTGCTCGTGCTTGATCGCCTCATATTACAGACGAGCAAAACTGAATTAATCCAGTAGATGTCAGTGTTCACTCACAAACACAGTAAAAGTATTTACATTGGGCACAAACGAGGCAAACTTTTATTTCCTGCTTTTATTTATGATCGAATTAGTTGAACTAAAGTGTTTAAAATGTCCAAGTAAAACATATCTAAATGCAAATATTTATATATTTCTGCTCAAACTTTATCGTATACACCGATCATATAATACTAATATAACATTTCTCAAGATGAACTATAATCATCACTTTGTTTGACCAATTAAATTCGAGAATCAGATCATTGGATGTCTTAAAATAGCCTTTAATAAACTGTTATCTGTCAATTTGACAGTCCAGGAGATGGACGTGTTTAAATGAAGATAAAAGTAAATATCTTAAATGTGATGCAGATTTTGGAATTGCATTTTCTGTTTTGCCCTTTTTCACATTCAGGGCATCCGCATGTAAAATTATTTTATTACCAAAACCTCTATTACGCTGCAATTTTTTTAATCATTTTAATTTGATGGTTGGTTAATAGCATATTTTCTGTGGCGTAACAAACTTACAATACATATTTAATATTGGTTTGCTCAGACTTTAAATGTACAAATTTATTTAGCTTTTTATGTTTTATCCTGGGAAAGGTACAGTGACTCTTTACTTTACATGCATGAGTGGTAAAATTAAATTACAATCACTACATTATTATATCAGTCCTAATTTTACCTCAAAACTTGTGCTTGAACTTCCATTCAATTTGTGTGCAGTCCCGCAAAAAAAGATGAAAATGACCACGGCACAACATTCTTGTGCAGTGGGAATGCTTTGGATAAAAATGAAGTATGTGTGAAACAGGCATGAGAGATTGAGAACCTCGAAAGAGGAAAATGATCAACATCATGCTTCTGATATTTTATTGTGCACATAAAATCCACTGGCCGTGCATACAGTATAATCTGTTTTTACTCTATAGGATGTTAAACTGTATGACGTTGTTTAAAGTGTAAATCAGATCAGTTTTAGTATCTACTCATAGTGTCAGTTAGCCAAGTGTTGAAAACACAGTGTATAATGGATTGTGTTATGTTGTAAAGCCAGAAAACTTTCTATTAATAACTTCTACTATAAATCTTACTTTTGTATGGATACCAGGCTGATTTTCAGCAGCACAACGTTTACCCGCTGAGACAATACCTTGCAGTTCATCTTTACACACCAGTGGACCACCAGAGTCACCCTGAGTGAGACAAGACAGGAGAAGAAGAAATCAGGCTCTCAGGCTTTCAGAAATGTTTTGCTGCTGTACTTTTAACTATGCAAATGTTCACTTGTAGGTGTGAAATGAGCATGCCCAATATGTAGTCTTAAGTGTGTGTATATTAAAAGCATGAATAGAGTAGGTCTGTAAGATTTCTGCTGGAGGTCTGGAAAATATCTGCTGTGTAAAAACATCTGATTAACGTCTTTGAAAGGGCCCCTTACGCGTTCTAAATAATAAACATCTTACAGACATTATCTACATGTCTATGGGAAATATGTCTAAAGGACATCTGTCAGCAGACATCTCTGAGACATATTGCAAATGAGCGAACTATATCTTGCAGATATAAATGCAGACATCAAATAGACGTCTGGCAGATGTTTATGTGGAATCCACACGTCTGCTGTATGATGTCATAAAGACATCTAGAAGATGTCTATAAGATGTTTTTGATTTAAAACGGATGTAAAACTGCTATTTCTAAGATGCTTAGAAGATGTTTTTACACCCAGATGTTTTCCAGATCTCCAGAGCTTTAGCAGCTGTCTTGCATACGGACCTGTGCTAGCTGGGATGTCCTGCATAATGTAAATGCAGACATTACAGGGTATCTGCAGGTTTCTGAGAGTTAGATTTAAGACTTTTTAAGACCTTTTTAATACCATGCAGAATGAAATTTAAGACCAATTTCATACTGAGGTCGAGGGACATGAGAGAACGGCGCGAGACCAGTTCAGCTCACAGAGGAGCGGAAGCATAAAAGGTGGAGCGATGACGCTGTTTCTGTTTTGTTAGGTCAGCAGTCGTCCGCGAGTGGCTGCTGGCTTATACTTTCATTTTTGTATTGGTTTGTTTATTTTTTTTTAATTGTTGAATGTTCGCCGGTTCCCGCCTCCTTCCCATAACATCTTACCTGATTACACATACCAACAAATTTGTAAACAGCAAACAATACCACCAATTACGATCATTAACACACATTGTTTATTGACATATTGAAAGGATTTGGTAGCTTCTTTTTCCTGACTGCATCGATGTACATGGTCACTGATGGCCAGAATTCCAGAGCTCTCTCCACAACTGGTAGATTTTCGAGCCACCTGTGTCCACAGAACGGAATTTTGTGCATTTGTTTAGAGCAGTGAAATCCTCCCTCCTAGCTGGTGTATTGTGGAAGAGTATGTGCAAGGCCCTCAGAACCTTCTCCAGCTTCCACATGGAGAAGCCATGTTTGCAGGCATTATGTAGCGTGTGGAGGCCACAGCTCCCCACCACAATTATTTGTATGCCACCAAACTGCTCACGGTGCTCTTATTGGAGCAGCTCTAAGAACTTCCAATTAACATTTGGTCCATCCATAGAAATAGATAACAGCTTTTGGAAGTCTAGCTGCAGTGCACATTCCTAAAAACAAAAGTTTAAAAAAAGAATGAGAGGAAAGTTTGGCATATTGGTATGCCAATATTCCAAGGCAGCATGATAAAAAATAGAAAAAAAACAGTAATATTATGAAATATTATTACAATTTATGTTTTTCTATTTTATTACACTTTAAAATATAATTTATTTATGTGATGGCAAAGCTGAATTTTCAGCATCATTATTCCAGTCTATCACGATCCTTCAGAAATCATTCTAATATGCTGATTTGATAATATGTTATAATGTTGGAAACAGTTGTGGTACTTAATATTTTCTGGAACCTGTGATACTTTTTTCATGATTCATTGATAAATAAAAAGAACAGCATTTTTTTTTCAAAATAGAAATCTTTTCAAACAATATAAATTAGTACTATCCCTTTTAAAAATATATCAATTTAACACATCCTTGCTAAATAAGGAATTAATTTCTCTTTAAAAATAATAATACAGACTATTACTAAGTAGTGAATATTGTTACAAAAGATTTTTATTTTAAATAAACACTGTTCCTTTTTTACTTTTTATGACTAGAGTAATGATGCTGAAATTGCAGCTTTGACTATACTACTACTATACTAATTTTACTACTATAGTAATTACTACTATATAATAATTTAATCATGTTTTTTTTTGCCTTGATGAGCATTAGAAA
Organism: Triplophysa dalaica; assembly: GCF_015846415.1. Lineage (NCBI taxonomy): Eukaryota > Metazoa > Chordata > Actinopteri > Cypriniformes > Nemacheilidae > Triplophysa > Triplophysa dalaica. Next base: position 21,046,751 of record NC_079551.1, read on the forward strand.
CTTATTTTTAAAACATTTCAAATATTAATGCGTCTAAACTTTTCACCGGCGGTACAAGCTACATACACATACACACACTTCATATCAGAAAATAATAATTACTGCAAGCTAGAATGCATAAATGGTTAGTGATGGGTTGGTACTTACTTTGAAATGGTGAAGCAAATCTTGAGCTGTCCCATGTCCCATGAATTGCGAACCAAGGTATCTTGACTGGACGCGATCTTGTCCCCAATATCGGACGTGCGAGTCCAATTGCTTATATTTGGACGTTTCATTAAGGCTCTCGTCAAACATTAAAACAAACATTTCCTTGTTAACATCTGCAACGAGGAGCTTGGTTATGTAAGGAGCCAGTCCAAATCTGGCAATTTATGCAGTTTTGTCTTTACCGCACGCAAATGTACAAGCGATTTCAGAATCGGGAAACATAGTTCGAAAAATGTCCCCGACAGCATCGTTAGCGTTATAGGACTGGTGATTGCTAAATTGCTAATATCCAGTCCACGCGCCTAGCAAATAACCCCGCGAACTAATGTGTTAGTTGCGGCTCCGCCTATTTTTTTCTAGAAATAGACGTAGCCTAATAATGACATGATTTTAAAACGAAAATACAATTTTTTATGGTGTAGGTATGATTGGATTTTTAAGACCTTTGAAACGCGGATTTTTAAGACCTTTGAAACGCGGATTTAAGACATTTTAATGCTATTTAAGGCGTTATTTTCACATTATGGAATTTAAGACTTTTTAAGACTTTTTAAGGACCCGCGGACACCCTGCATTAAATAGAGGTCTCCCAGACGTATGTGTGCTGTCAGGGATGGGATTACAACAACCATTATAAACATTATAATTTTGTCAGCTTTGTGAGATCTGGAAAAGGATTTCATGTACGTTTTTGCAGTGGAGAGCTGGCAAAGACTGAAAAATTAAAGCAGATTAAGGGGGTACTTACATTGGTTCATGGTGTATCCCCAGCCAGAAACATTGCACTTGGTACCAGGAGCAACTCAACTTTTGGGCAGGTTCACAGGCTTCACATACTCATTGAGGACAGCAGGTTAGCTCAGTTTGAGGAGCATGATGTCATTGTCAAGGGTAGCCCAATCATACCGAGGGTGAGTGATGATACGTTCAGAACGAATGGACTGCTCTTCATCACTCTCTAAAAAGAAATTTTGTGATTAGTTTTGAATCATAGACAAGCTAAAAGAAAATATTTGGACTTGATTCCTCATTATTACAAAGAAAACAAATTGTCATTGTTACCTTTTATCAAACGTTTTTTTCTTAAAATGTAAATAACCTGGTAAAGCGGTCACTTATAAGCTGTTGCACTGGGCAGCGGACACAACCCAGATGTCATTGATCAGAGATCCACCGCATAGGTGATTGTCAGTTTTCACTTGCGCGTGCTGAGAATGCGGTTTGCACTCATATCCATTGACAATCAGGAACGGCTCAGCAGCTACAAACATCAAATATCATCTGTTACCTATCACCTGCTGTTATGACACATTACATCCATAAATACAGCGTGAGATAAAAACCCTCTGGTTATCTAACTCACATGCAGCTCTGATGAGAACAAGGAAAACCAGAAATCTCATATCTGCGTGAAGATCCAGTTCAATCATGATCTAAGATGTCATTCCTCTTATTTATACAGAACAGAGGAGGTTCAGATCTCAATACTGGGATCTGATGACCAATCATCACTCAGTGTGCTATTGTGCTAAGACTGTAATTACTCATGTAATAAAAAGATGGAAATGTTTAGTCAGACATTAAACAGTGATCATGGGGTCTTTGGTTTTTAATGTAAACTTTTGGAATTTTGTGTAAATGTGGGACAATATCTAATGGCACTATTTTTACTATACCAGAACACTTTCAACATTTCTTGGATAACGTATACACAGAGATGTATATTTTTACAGAAAGGTCATTCTATAAAAACTAAGTAAATGAAGGAAAGGGTTTTTCAGCATTCAAAAATATTGTTAGTATTGTTAATATATATTTTATTTATTTAAAAATAGATGTTTTTTACTCATAAAACTAATAAATAAAAGATCAGTGGGGCATTACTGTTGTTTGTATTTGTTTAAGGAATTTTGTATTATTAAACAATGTGATGCTATAGCAAAATCACACAACTTAATAAAGGGTGTGAATGTGATTGTGGTACATCATGAAACAAATGCAACTCCAGTTGTTTTACATCACTCCCATCACTGTTTTAGGCTTAGCTAATAGTAAATGACAAGTCTAAATTCAATAATTAACACAAACTCTCTACAAAATGTCAAAATTTTAGTCATAATCTGGGGAAAAAGGTGTAACCATTAAAAAAAGTAAAATGGACATTGAAAAGTAAAGAACTTGCTTATCATAATATGACAATATCATGATTATGATTTAATAAGCACAAAGGTTAATGTCATAGTTTCTGTATTGAATGATGATAAGATTGATCTATGGTAAGGCATCAATTTATGTTGCCTTATAATTCAATACTTAAATATGTATATATTTGTAAAACTTTACAAATACCCAAATGTCCAATTATATAATCATCATATTGTTTTTGGAATACTTGTATGGTCCACTAGGTGGTGATGTGGCATATGTGGCACTTTGGAGATCAGCAGATGCCTGCAGTTATTGACCACGTACAGAGGCCATGTGTGGGATTATGTGTCAATAACGTGAAATGCATACTGAGGAGCTGAACACTGTCATGGTGTGATAGAAAGCCCGAAAGAGAACTCTGATCTGTAATTTAAATGGATAGTTTACAAAAAAAATGACATTTATTTATTTATTTACTCACCCTTGTGTCATCCTAACTCAAGTTTTGCTGTTCTTCTAAGCCAAAAATGTCCTGTTTTTGTGCTAAATATGTCAATGAATTGTGGCTATTTTTACTAAAGCTTGATACATGGACATAGGGGATGAAAACTTGATACAATGTGGGTGTTGCGGGACAGACAGGAAGTGGTAAAAGAAAAACTTACAGAAGGAAGTCTATACACTCTTTACAGAAGCGAAACTTATGTTAGTGAAAAATTACCTCTTCATCAGAGAAATGGTGATTCACCTCTCAAAAACATGTTGGTCCTAATGCATTTTTGATTTAATGGCTTTCAAAATGGATTCAAATCACTTTAGCTCACTCTCTCCACTAGATTTGGACTAAATATTTAGATCATCAAATAAAACCCCCACAATGAACAGCTGTTGACATGGGTCTCTTATATATGCTTAATTTTAGTTTCCTGTAGAAATTCTTTATATGTGTTTGCTATGGTCTCCTGGTTGAGCAAATGACCCACACCTAGGCCTGACAGATCATCTCTCACTCTTGTTACATCCCCAATATAGGCAAAAAAAAAAAAAGCTTATGGTCAGGACAGTAAGAACATGGCCTATTGCGGCCATCCTACAGCCGCAAATCCCCTGCAGTGAGACCATCCCAATCCTGAGTGCACACAAGGTGAGACTCTATCTGCACAACATCACCCCCATGAAGGCGGCAAGCTCAGTCGGAAGGCTGGCAGTGTGTCCACTGGGATCTCAAAAAGTATTAAGTGTTGATGAATAAATTTAGAGAAAATTAAGGCCGTAAAAACGTATTAAAACGTCTTAAATGCAATTTTCCAAGGTTTAACATTTTGTATAATCTTTCATATTTGCCCAAGGTGGTCATATGTTAAAGTTTGCTGGAATTGAATCATTTTGTAGCTGAATAGTGGGAGATCAATTTGCATGCGGTTACCATACAGCATCGTTGAGTAATGCAGAAATGCAAGTTTGTCATGCAAATGGTTGGAGGATAAAGAGCTGGAACCATGGCCGTCTCTGGGAATATCCGTGAGGCGTATTGCTCTGTGTGTCGGAGAGCGATGATTGTAGTCTTGCTTCTCTTTCTAATAAACCTTGCATTGGATAAGTCACTCAATTAATTCCCTGGGACTTCGTTCCCAACCTTTTGAACTATGTTGCATTAATAAGGAGTTATCATAAACTCAGACTGTTAAATTGTGCTGTCTTACAATAAGTATGTAGTAAATGTAAGTTCAAGTGTCGTCAATGTACTATACAAACTTGAAGTGGGGATGAGCTCTTAAAATGATGGAAAGAGTCTTAAAAAGCATTACATTTAGCTCTGTGATTTCTGTATATACCCTGGGCTGGCAAGGGTGCCGAGGTACTGTCCAGTACAACTAGCAGTGGTCTTCATCACAATCTACATCTCACTGTCAACAACTTGGGTTCCAGCATTTTTTCAAAAGTTCCAGCCCCAAGTATGTCCAAGATAACATGGCTAATTGATACCAGACCTATGGCACTTACCCCCATACCGGCTTAATGTCTGAAAAGATGAGTAATCAAGCCCATGAAAAACGCCACACCACCCACACTGGAAATGGTCAACAGAAGATGTCATTTCTATTGAGCTCCAAACCCTGCTTCAACACTAAGAGCACAAAAGCTTCGCTATTCAACTTGATTTTGGACTTCTTAACCAGACACTCGCAGTGTGTGAGAGATGGTGGGCAGATTTCATCCAATTTAGTTATCAACACTAGAGCCCCCCTATAGGATGTATGCTTTACCATTACTCTACACGCTTTACACACAAACATCCCTCCTACTTTGCTCCAATTCTTTATCTGTGCACCCGAGCCTCGGGTTTGAGCCCCTTTCGAGTACAGCAGCAAAGTTTATTTAACATAAATTGACTGAATGGGCAGGCGAACTCTTGAAATAACGGTTTTGAAGAAGAAACATGTGTGTTTCTCTGTATTGGTCACTTGATAAAGAGTGAAACACACAGCTTAGTGGTTTAACCTTTAACATAGGTGTTGTTTATTACCGCAACATTTTTATTGTGTATGACAATTCTCACTTCTGGTATCAACCTCAGAGAGCCGTGAAACATCCTGGCTACTGTGAATTGTTTTGTGCTCAAAAAGAGTTTCCATAAAGTTTCCATTAAGGTTGCTAAGTACAGTATGTATGTTGGCCTACCCAGAAGATGAGAATTATTTTAATGACTGTCGATTTAGCTTAATGGGTTTAAAGTGTTAACTTTGTTCATTTTGTATTAATTTGTATTTAAGCAAGAGTTTAATACAACATGTGCTGCACTATTCACCAAGTTAACCTTGGTTTAAGAAAAACAGCGAGATTTTTCATTTACTACAAATAGTGAGTGTCAGTCTAAAGTAATGGTTTTTATTTAGTTAGGTCAGTGCATTCGAAACCTGCACAAGGAAATGTGGTTTCTGCTGGTGCACGAGAAAGCTATATATAGTGGTGTATGTGTGAAAAGCTTTTCAGACAGACACACACATAATGTTAGAACATCCCTTACCTAACTGTGCCAGAGAAAATGTTTACTTCAGTTTTTCTTATTCTGTGTGGCAAGTCATTCTACTGGTTTTCTGATGTAAATTGTTTGTGCTTTGATGTGTCTGGTAAGAAATGGTCTCATGTTTTTCAGGTGTGTTTGGTGTGAAGACAGATGTAATGAAGACAGTCGTGGTGACAGAAGGAGATGATGTGACTCTACATGCTGGTGTGTCTGTCATGAAAGATGATGTTCAGATACTGTGGATGTTTGGAAGAGAGAATTCAGACACTCTCATTGCTGAAATCTATAAGCTGAAGATCTATATATTTGACAGTCATGCGAGTGTCATGAAAGGTAAACTACAGATGGAGAGTCAGACTGGATCTCTCATCATCAGAAACATCAGCAGCGTTCTATCTGGACTATATAAAGTACAAATTATCAACACAACAACCAAATACAGAAGATTCAATCTTACAGTTTATGGTGAGTTACTCGGACAAATTATTTTTTTACTTTTATAGTAACTTAGCCTTATATAAAAATACTGTCACTGTTAGACAAAAACCTCCCAAACCACATTTCAGGAAATGGAGAGAAAATTTTTTAATTTAATACTGTATAGTCTTTTAAATACTTTTTACTGGTTAAATAGACAAACATGAAGAGTAAATTTAACACAACCGTTTTATTTATTTTAGTTATTCATTTGCTTGATTAAATTCAAAATATTAAATTTTTGCTTAAATATTACACATTCAAAGTTAATGGACATTATCAGGTATAGCCAAATTGTCAGAAGGTTGGTGCTTTTACCAGAGACAAAATATAAATCTAGACTAAACCCTAACCTTAACGTCTCCAAAGCCACACCATCTCTAAAACACAGGAACGTGACAACAGGGTGAGCAATAATATATGCAAATGCATCGCTTGACAGGATATCCTATCATTGTATCTAAACCAAAACCAATGTTTAGATTAACATTTTGTTTTTTATATGCCAAATGCATAAATGTAAATGTTTATTGAATGGACTGAAATGGGGGCGCCGTTGGCGTATGGCGGGAGATCCTGACTTTTTTATTGTTAGTGATGCATAAAAAGGAAACTCTTTGTTATAAAATTATAATTGCTATCATCACTAGCTGAGAAATATTTTCATCACATTTCTTTTGTGTTATTATGAAGCACGTGTTTCATTACCGGTCATTGAGAGCAGCTCTGTGGTCAGTGTGTGTCAAACGTCTGGTAAGTCTCTGTCCTCTTCCTACAGAGTTTAACTTCTTTAGCTGATGTGAATTCTATACATACTGTACATGTTTATGTTTATTGGGTGTCTTTGTTTACATGCCATTCAGTGTTACCTAATTGATAGTACCTTAGTGTGTGTGCACATTTGTGTTTTAGGCTTTAGATAGATAGATGTCTGGTAATGATCTCTCTGACTGGAGTTCTGTGGCAGTCAATAACATCCAAAACTGGCATTCACTTGGGCAATCCCCAACATAAACAGAAGAATATTCCATTACAGTAAACAACAAGGAAAGAGTATTTTGTATTGGACATCATTATTCACCCTCGCATCGTTCCAAACCAGGGGCCTGTGCCATGAATGTTGCGGCACAAACTCAGGGTTACAGGATTGGTTTTGGGTTGTCTAAACTAAACCAACGTGATCAAGGTTTGTTGGTACCATGAAGCAGCTCATCGAGTTTCTTCGTCAACTCAAGCGTTGATCCAGAAGCTAAGATTAGTTTGTGTGCACATGAACGAGTGACGTCGGCAACGCGTTTAACATGGATAGAGGGAGTTCCATATGTTTCTTAGGAATAATTATGCACAAATATTAGGAACACAAAAAGTATTTAGCCACGGAGTAATACTATTTCTGCTTTCTACGCAAGAGAGAAGTGCATCAGAAACACTGCTGATTGAGTTAATGCGCAAGTTAAATGACTAGTACACACATTTACTGTAGTATACTATAGTAAGGTAAATATCACTGTAGAGTAAAATATGATGGTATTTGTATAATGTGTGCGTGTGCCCCCACACTGGATGAAAATATCCTCCCTGATATTAGATATCAATTAGTTGACATTTATTATTAAAAATGGAGCACATGATAATGAGAAACAATCTGTCTGCTGATAGTGTTGAAGTGATCAACGTAGGCTTATATTCAATATGGCACACGTGTGAATGTGAGGATTTATATTTTATGTTACTAGTGTCTGTTAGTGCAGGACATTCCACAACTCTCCCAGAAACTGAAGTGTCTACCTCCATAGGTCACAGAAGAAATGTGAACAAAATACACTAGAGAAGCTAATTCTAAATAAAGAAGGCTAATATAAAAATGCCAGTATGTGAACTTAGTAGTCAGTTGTTCATTTAAAAGACAGATGGCCATGTTGAAGTGGTTCTGTGGTCAGAGTAGCAAAAACCTCTGGCATGCATAGGAACCACTGTCTCCCACCAACAGGCTATCAAACAGTCCTGTCATAGAACAAAGAAGAGTAGATTGTATTGAACTTTGAAATTGTGTATTGGTCACAAATTTAATTCATTGAAAGGGTTTTTGTTTGATACATTATTTAGGTGAATTCTAAGTTGATTAAAAAAAAGATTCAAATCACAGTGTTAAAAGATATGTCATCACCTGTCAATGTAAGGGAAAGCCAGCAAATGTTATCTTTAAAATCAGATTTGACCTATATAGTAACCATTATTTGATTTTATATGTGCAATATATGTTTTTATATTAGTATTTTTATTTTATTAAACATTATTAAAAATGACTAGCCATTGTTACACGCACTGTGAGCTAGTTGCACACGCTTATGTGTACATTTGCTCTCTGCTGATTGGTTCAGTTTCAGTGTGATATCTTATCTAGATCATAACCTGCTCCAGATAAGGTTAGCTGTGCAGTGTAAGTTACCATGGCGATGAACACTTATTAAAGCAGAGTAAATTTCACGGTTCCTTAAACCCAGGGTTTGCGCAAACTAATCCTAAACTTACGTGGCTAGTCATCTAAACGAGCTTCATGGTACAGGCCCCTGCTGTTAGCAATAAACAAAACAAATTATATTGTTTACACATTCCAATGCTAGTAAATGACATAATGACCTGATATAAGTTAAGTGACCAAGATAAAAATAAATATAAAATTGTGATAACTGACATATAATGTAGACATAGAAGTTGCGTTTGAAAAAGAGAAGAGGAGGACTAAGAGGCAGACCTCCCACGACAATAGAGGGGAAGAAAGAACACAACACACATAGGCAACAAAGAAATGTCACTTGCTGTATTTTACATTTAGGCATTTGGCAGACGCTTTTATCCAAAGCGACTTACTTTGCTTTATCCTACACATTTTACATAGGTATTTGCAATCCCCTGGGATCGAACCCACAACCTTGTGTTGATAACGCAATGCTCTTACCACTTACCTACAGGAAAGCTGTATGCTGTATGATTATGACTTGTGACACTTTAAAAAACTGTTTTGTGACAAGCATTCAGCCAGTCAACATACATTAGATTTGTGCCAGTGGTATTGTGCTGGGCTAGACCCTGCTTTGCACCTATGACTTACTTTCCCATTCCTGAAGAATAATCATTCTTAAGTCCTGCAGTGTCTCCAAAAACTTCTGTTACCCGAAAAATATTTCTCCAGTGCGAAGACCAATAAAATCTGATGGATTGTTGGAGAAACAAGTTTCTCTTGGTGCCAGTAGTGGGACTAAAATGACAATCTGAATGCATTTACTAAATGTTTGTTTGCTGATGAATGTTTTCTTCCACTAGACTGTCAGAAATCCACAGCTTCTTGTATCGATCCAGATAAAAGTTTACCCTGTGAGGTTTGTGCAGTGATGTGTTCAGCTGACAATGGAGCAGATGTTTCTCTGTCATGGTTTAAGAACAATGAGAGATTGAACCAGACCAGCAGTCCTGACCTCAACATCTCTCTCTCACTCTCACTGGAGATTAAAGAGAGAAATAACACGTATTACTGTGTGGCTGCTAATCCGGTCAACAACCTGACAACACAACTCAACTTTCAGGAACAATGTCAACAACATACTGGTTAGTTTTACTCTTTTTCTGTTTAAAAAGAACATTTAAGCTTTTTAGCTAATTCAGACAATACATATATAGTTAATTTAGTGAAAAAATAAACAATTCAATGGGGTTTTGGATAAAAGGAGTTATAATTGGTAGTGTACATGTTGAAACCATAATGGAAAGAGGTGACAATGTGCACTAACATTGTAACATTGTGGAGTACAGAGGAAATTCGTCTTTACACGGCGTTATATTTATATAGTATGAATGTGTTTTGTAATGTATTCATATTTGTTTAATGTCAATGTTTAAATTATATTTCTCTCTTCAGATCTCGTTCACTCATGTAATTTCACTGAAGCTGTTATCCGGTTAGTCATCTCTGCTCTGGTATCTGTGGCTACTGTTGCTATACTGGTTTATGACTTTAGATCCTGAAAGGAGATAAATCCACCTCAACAGATTTTTATGTAAAAGCTATTTTGCAGTTCAACAAAAAATATTCACAGTAAAAAAAATTGGAAAATTGGATTTGAATCTTTAAAGAGCTCAAATGTGGACAGCGTGTGAGTTCTATCACACGCTGTCTGGTTTATTATATCTTTCGGGACAGTCCATAGGCATAACAATGTTAAACATAAAGGTCGAAGAAAATGTGGGGACCTCAATTTTTGTCCCCATGAGTTGTTGTGAAAAAAACTAGGCCTGTAAGAATTGAAACAGCAGTGTTTCTCAATTCCAGACAGTCCTTGTGCCTCCTCCTCTCAGCATGTTTTAGATCTCCCTATATGAAACATCTGATTAAATTTGTTTGACTTACTTTGTTATGTAAAACAAATAGTCTGTTTAAATCTCAGTTGGTAGTTCAATATTAAAGGTGTGATGAACAGGGCTTGTTTATTGTTTTTTACTATTATATGAGGTCTATTTATGACGTTTGCGTGGTTTTTACCATTCCTTTAGGTGGAGGTGGTGTTCAACTTATCAATGTCGTCATAGATAGGTGCATTCCAGAACCTGGCGTTCACTGGGCCTGGTGACATGATGTTCGCGTGAATACGACTCCCTCTTATATAACAAAAGCTCGGGTTAAAATTGTAATTTTAATTCATGCCTTTCTTCATTACAAACGTTGTTGATTCAATGCCAGGGAACATGCACAACAAGACCTGCATTTAGCAGGTTACGACTTTTGAATAAAAGTGTCTGCAAAATGTAAATCATTAATTGTAAATCTTCAAACAGCTACCAAAGAGTCAAAACGACATTTCATCTCAAGAGCTTGTAGACTTAAACCATTTTAGTGACTTGAACAGTACCTTAAGCCCCTGTTCAGACCCCCAGCGATAAAGCGAGGCGATGTCATTCATTTCAATGGTAGCCTAGCGACACGAGCGATAGTGACCATTGGCCACAGGAAGTTGCCTGGTCTAGCGACTTGACAAAGTTGAGATTTGCTCAACTTCATGCAAATGATGAACGACTTTTGGGAGTGACTACTAATAGGTGTAAAGCAGCGGAGCTCACAGAGATTCCCATCACTGTTGTCAAAGGCTTCATGGGGATATTTTGTCGTTATTTCAGTGGATCATCACGTCTCCCACAATCACATCACGAACACGTGCAGTGTAAAAAAGCAATAATACAGGTGTGGTGTTTTTTTTATAAAAAAGCTCCATAATTTTTTTTTTCTACAGCTTTAACATTGTTTTACCCTCCTCACCCTGCTCTTTTTATGTTTTCTCTTCCAACACAAAACCACATTTTCTTCATGAAACCAAAGCAAACATTTATATGGATATTTAAAGTGGAGCAGACAAAGTTATTCAAAGCTACTTACATTGCATCATACTATACACTTGTTTCAATCCCTGGGATCGCACCCATGCACTTGACTAGGCAGTCTCTAGCATCCACTGAGCTACAGGAAAGCATTTGCATATCTATTTAAGATACCACAAGATGATTTCAAATGAAGTAGGCTACGTGGTAAGCGACATTCTTCCAATTATTTTCTTTTGAGTTATGCAGAACAAAAAAAACTATTCCGTTTGGAACTATCTGGGGGTGAGTAAAGGATGACACAATTTTGACAGAATTATCCCTTTAAGATCACAACCTGAGTTGACAGAGAAACTTGATGACCTGCTTCATTGTATCATCAATGTACATCAAGGTTTGGTTTTCTTAAACCAACTCAAAATTATAGCATGATAACAGGTTATTAAACCATTTTAGTTACTCCAACAGTACCTTAAGCCCCTGTTCAGACCCTCAGCGACAAAGCGAGGCGAGGTCTTTTGTGAATTCATTGTAATGTTGATGTCACATTTGAATAACCCATGCGAACCACAATTCAGAATGCAAATTGTGACCGATTTGACTCACTTACACTTTTGGTTTAGCTTTCCATGCAAGAGCAGTGATTTTAACATTGAGTTGAACAAATGGATAGAAAACTCCACTCTACATGGATTCTTTATATTTCCCTGGACTGTTGAAGGGGTGAAGACGCAAACCATGATGTACAGGTGACAAGCTAACTCAAACTTGCTTAATTGTTTTACTATGTTTTATCCTGAATAAGCAGTTTTAACCCAACACATAGATGAATACTGTTTATTCAAAAAGTGTAAAGCAAAATAACTCTTCGAAAGTTGACCAATGTGTGGTTTTCTGATAGCTCATAAAAATATTTGGGGCTCCCAGCATATTCAGCTAACTTTGAGCTCTTCTACAGTGGCTATATGTTTAGATATGGTTTTTATCCTTAAAGAGATAGTTCTGTCATCATTTAATCGCCCTCAGATTGTTCCAAACCTGTTTACATTTCTTTGTTCTGCTAAACACAAAAGAAGATATTTGGAATATGTCAGTAACCAAACAGATCTCATCCCCCCTTGACTCCCATAGTATTTTTCCCTATGGCAGTAAATGGAGGATGAGATCTCTTTGCTCACTGACATTCTTCCACAAATCTTCCTTTGCGTTCAGCAAAACAAAGCAATATATGGGCAGATTTGGAAAACCTGAGGGGGAGCAATGACAATGTAGGTGGGTAAACCATGAATTTTAATTTTTGGGTGAAGTATCCCTCAAAGACTTGAACTAAAGAATTAACTTTTGAATATGAATATATATTATCCATCTTATTTGAACACATTGAACACCAATCCGGTTGGTGTTTTTTCGTGTGGAAAACGTGTTTTTATGACCTATCTTGTTTTTTTATGACCTCACATCGTAGGTGTATGCAAACTAATCTATGCCTGTACTAACATACACATACCATAAGTAGATGTGCGTAAATCGTAAGGCCTCAAAAATCTGTTGATCTAAATAAAACTGTTCTATAGTATTGATTAAAAGCCAATGTATCTGTTCTTACCACACTTGTCACAGGAAATATAAGACATCATAACAAATCGTCACAATTTTTTTTATTATAAAAACTGTAAGTTGATTAAAAATAAAATTGAAATACATAAATATTTACACATAAAGAAGGAATATTTGGAATAGAATGACATGGATATAAGACTAATAGACTGAGAGTGACCTAGTGATCGTACAGTAAATCAGTCTAGAGTGGGGCTGCATTTCCCAAAATCCTCGTAATTTATGTAGCACTTGAAAATCGTCGTTAATTTACGAATGGTCTGGAGTAATCTTAAATCGTACGAAAATGGAGTTATGAGGTCACCTGCAGGACAACAGGAGAATTGCGTGACTTTATAGGCTATTTTAAATGAATTTGTTCCTTAATATATTCTTCCCTGGATTTTATTTAAATTACTCGCATAAATAAACTACATTAATAACAAATTAATAAATACAGTAGGCTTAAAATACAAATTAAAGGGCCTATAACATACAATAAAAAGGAAAGAATAAAATTATTGGTTCCAACAAAGGATGGACTGTAGGCCAATGGTTGTTGCTGGATTGCTGGAGGAAAGTTACTCCGTTTCAGCCAGAGCAAAATGTTTAAAATAAAAATGGCCAAAGTATTTGTTTCTCCTCAAGCCGAAAGGAGTGCAGCCATTATTTCATTTTTTCATGCATATGAACAGGGCCGGCCCTAGCATTTTGGGGGCCCTAAACTGATTACAAAATGAGGCCCCCCCATCATCTAATGTACACAACATACTAAATTTACACAGACTATATCACACTGACAATCTGACAATGTCAAATTAACAACACAATATTATCCCTTTACAGCTTTCTTGTAGCTCATTGGTTAGAGCATGTTTCTAGCAACTCCGAGATCATGGGTTTGATCCCAGGGATTACACATAAATAGAATGTATAGTATAATGCAATTAATGTAAGTCGCTTTAGAAAAAGCATCTACCAAATGCATAAATCTAAATTCTGATTTTTAAATACACACAACATAATTTATAAAGCTTAAAGTTTGCAATCAGTTTATTCAAAAGAAAGAGGTTACAAGCAGAACATCAAAAGTAATAACATACACTACAGTCAGTTTTACTGTATTTGTGAATTAGTAAATTAATCTTTCAAATAAAATTCTAAGGACACTGGAGGATGTGGTGGAGGCAACAGATAAGCTGGAAGCAAGGCCGATGTAGGCTGAGACAGGGCAAAGACTGTCATGTGAGGCGGAGGCAGCTGCAGCACAAAATATATGGAAAAACAGAAGTAAATTTGATCGCTCATAATGATAATTTAGTATTTTTGTGTTAATTTTAATATGTTTTATAATATGTTTTACTAATAAACCTTTGTACATGTAGTATTATTAATATAAAAAGGCTATTTTATTGGATTTCAGTTAAGTGAGATCTATAAGAAAGTTATTTAACTGACCTGCATTTTCACCAGCTGTAAGTTAATTATTTTGAAAATACTTCATAAGTGCCCCTAAGGTGCAAAACACACGCACACACACACACACACACACACACACACGCACGCACGCACGCACGCACGCACGGAGACAAACACACGACGCACACACACTGGTCAAATTATTCTGTCCCCTTCCACACTAACCATCACAATACACATTAAGCATATTTTATTTAAAACTCCATTTAGTATGTTTACTGAGCGGATAGTCCTTGTACAGAACCTTTAGAAGTACACAGAGCTTATTTTCAACAATGTTTTATATACAGTGTCTTGTTTAAATTGATTAAATGTTTAATTGAACACTTACCCTTTTCTTGATCCTATCTTTTGTCATCTTCTTTCCTCTTCTTCCTCTTCTCTGCACCAGACTGACAGTGCCGCCTTTTCTTTAATCTTTGCACAGTTTAAAGCTAACGCACATGATGATTGACACTGACACAACGAACAAGTAAATTAAATTTTCACGGACGGCAGGGGCCCCCTAGTTGCCACGGAGGCCCCATGCAACAAACTATATCGGCACTGCATATGAAGCGGTGTCGCACTGTTAAACAAGAGTTGCCTACCAGATACGGCCTGCAGGTGAAACTGTTTCAACAAACGTCATCCAGTCACTGGAAGAACTCAGCTTATAATACTACAGCTCAGCTAGTCTGCTAAATGAATCATTTATTTTATAAGATTAATACCGTTTCACTGTTTACGATGTATCTTTGTTATTTTGTGGTTGCATGGTGATTTTCAGGGGACTGAGCCCCCAGCCTTCTAAAGCATATAGCAAAGCCCCTGACATCAGGTGGAAACATTTAGCATAGCCTAAATATAAAAAAAATCATCACTCTGAAAAGCGAGGTGTGCTCTGAATGGCCAGGTCACAAGAGCGTAGTGATTGGTCGAATCCTGCACGGAAATGTAACGCCTCTTCAAATATTCGGAACATCAGGCTGCGCTGCGACTGTACAATGAGATTTACAAGACCACCCACATTACTTGCGTTTAGATTTTGGCCCTTAGTCAAATCACTCCAGGAGCGGATGTCAAGTTGTGGGGTTGTGGTTACACGAGGCGTTTTCAGGCCAATAGCATTCTCTTTCAGGCAGGTCTGGGAGAGCATTCGCTTCTAGATAAAATCCATATTTTGTTCCGACACTTAGATTTCTGCAATTTCACTTGTCTTATACATGCATGAGCAACTAATAACACACAAAAGACAAAGAAAAACACGTACTTCCGGCGAATGACTCCATTAAAGATTATATTGTTGCTACATGTAATTTGTGTATGGATTTTTAACAGCTCATGAAAGAAAATGTACTCACTCTCTAAAAGGATATCGTGTAAGGCTATTTAACACTTTATGTGGTATTTGTGTTGTTGTTTTTTTGGTCAAATAAATAAAAGGCTATCCGTGGGTCAAACGAGGTTTTGTTTTCTTGAAAAGAAGAAATAGTTCGGCTAACACAGAATAATTGTCCATGGACACAAATAATACAGCCAAATTATTATAAAAGCCAAATTATAAAGCCTATTGTTATCTTGTCTCAGCCCCTCTTAAATGTATGATTTTGAATGTGAACTGCATAATATCTTGTTTTGTTATCTTTTTGTTATACTTTAATAAAGATAAAAGCGCTTTTTGCGCAGATGAAATCATGCAATTTGATTGCCAATGCTTATACATGAAGGTGGTAAGGACACTATATTTCACATAGTCCTAGGTGTGTTTTTCCACATGTAGATTACAAAATAATACACACTGCTCGACTTATTACTGGAACTTTTCAAAAAAAGATATCCATCCATATTAATAACATTAAGTATAATTTATAAACAAGAAATATAATTAACATTCTCGAATATTTCTAACGAAATTCCAGCTTTTTATTGTTTGCTATTGACATCGTTTTTGAATATTGTCCAAAATATGTTTTAAATAGCCTACTCAGGGAGATTTAAAAAAATAATTTGGAATCAAATTCTAACGAAAGTAAGTTATTAATAAAAAGCATTTTACCTCCTTTTTCATATCTTCCATGTTTTTTTGCGACATTTTAAATTCTAATATTTCATTAATTGAACCAAGGATTGCACTTTGAAAGGAAAAAAATACATTTACATATTTTATGCAAAGCGACTTACAAATGAGGTGAATATGCCCCGAAAGAAGATATGCTTTGTGTTTTCTGGAAATTAGTTACAGCATTTACACAATATAGGAACTCTCCAGAAGGATAAATTTGACAGATCATTTTTAAATTAATTTCTTTGATTTTACGGGAATAAACTGGAAACTTCAAATATGAGGTTGTAATATGTTTAAACATCATATTCTCATATTCATGTATCTAAATTGTGTCATTCAGACTTGACATGGTTGAGAGTTTGTCTTATATTAGTTTTAAAAACATTTCTCACTTTTAAACTCAGTTGGCCTAAGAAAAACGATTAAAAACCCGAACGCGATCTATTCCAATTGCTGACGTTTCCACTCGACTGGACAGCGCGATTTTGGAAGTGTCCGTGTCTCCTCCCCTTAGTCTGTCTCCGGAGGCAGTGCACCACAGAGAAACGTACGGTGACGTAACTAGTCCGTCTTCCTTCTAGAGGTTGCCCAAGAGACTCCTAGCAGTTTGTGGAAAAAAACACAGTTAGGCGAGAAGCGTTAGGTAAGTCCTGACCGTCCTATCAGCTTCTCTTCAGCAGTGAGCGCTGAGTGCGCGGAGTGAGTCCTCGGTTGAGGAATCGATTCGGTTAGAATGATGGAAAAGATTTTGTTTGGACTCTGTGTTCTAGCATCTGGTAAGCAAAAGCATTTTGCATTACGTTTGTATGTGTCTTCGTTTATCAGTCGTATTTACATTAACACTGTTATTTCATGTTGGAAACCGTGTGCGCAGAAGCAAGAAACGAATGTGGGTAAAAATTCATGCAATGCCGGTCAAGGTTGTTAAAACTGTATGGAATTAACATACATAGGAAATAAATAAATAGCACTGTATTATGTGTATTATTAAGTAGGCTATAATGTTTCTTATTACGTTCTTTCTCCTGAAATAATGTTGTTTGTTTTGAATTGATTGCAAAAACTGATTTTTAAAAATACTGTTATTAAATGTTCAAGTTAAAAAACGAATATAAGAACTGCAAAAGTGAGCACAGGAAGTTTCTCATAGGACATTGAGTCACAGAGAAGTGAACAAACGGATTCAAAGCAAACTCCAATTATATGGAATAATCTGTTTTACCCAGAATTTTTGCTCCAGATGATTGAGATGTATTGGTGGAGCTTAATTTAGCTCAAGCTTAATAAAATGAGTGAAAAGGTTTTATACATTTTTTGACCAAAATGAGCTCTTATAACATAACATAACAAATTGTTGCATATCACGATTGTTTAAAAGTTTGTCCACTTGGGTTTGAATGGACTACAGCGTCCATTCTCTTTTACTAAAAATGTTCCCGCGCTACTTAAGACTGGTTTTGTGATCCAGGGTCATATATAGGTAAAAGGTGATGTGCAATACAATGATAAAAAAGGTTGTACCATTTAATGGCATATTCCAGTGCATATTTGTTTAAACTTTTTTTACAAAAAATGTGGTTGATGGTTATTTTCAGGGGACTGAGCCCCCAAGCCTTCTCAAGCATAGCAAAGCCACAGACATCAGGTGGAAACATTTAGCCTAGCCTAAATATAAAAAAACGCATGCCATAATTTTGAGTCTTTGTATAAAGTGCGATTTGAGCACTTCTGCTCCTCTGAAAACGCCTCTTACCATATCCAACGAGTAAAATTAGATTTACGAGACCGCCCAAATCACTCCAGGAGCGGATGTCAAGTTGTGGGGATGTGGTTAGACGAGGCGTTTTCAGGCCAATAGCATTCCCTTTCTGACAGGTTTGGGTGAGCATTCGCTTCTAGATAAAATACATATTTTGTTCCAACACTTAGATTCTTGAATTTTTACGTGTCTAATACATGCATGAGCAACTAATAACCCCTCCATCACCACTCCAGCCCCTCCCCTTCTCTCACCACCCCCCAACAGCCCTCTGTGCTTCTCAACCCCTGAGAACCGGGATCCTGTAATGCCGACAGGACCTGCCCATGTGTTTTATGTCCTGATTCTAATACATTTGCTCGGAGCAATACTCAATATTTATTAATATACATGAAATTTAATATTTTGTTGCTTCAACTGGACTTTCACCTTGTTTTCCTCACATTTCATGCATGGGGCAATCATCAAATCATATATCAAACTCTGTACAGTTTTTCTAAGTAGTTTTGGAAGTCAATCTGTTGAATCTTAAATGTTAACATAACTTCATATAATCAAAAACTTAAGTGACCTCTAGTGATCATCAGTGAGAATCAATGAATATAAGACAGAAAAAGATCGAGATCACAGAGAGTGCAGAGGAATTTAACTATTGTGTTTACCTGTCACAAAAATATACATATGTAATTGTAAAACGTATAAAATAAAGTATGTTTTTAATGCATAATTAAAATCACTCTAACTTTAGCATGTTGATAGTCCAGGGCAGGCTCAGCAAGGCTGAACTTGAATCCAAACATATAAGAGTTTGGTTCAGTCCCATAACTTATTTTATTCACAGCTATCAAAACTTCTTTAAAACTCTCCTGTAAACACTAAAACTGGAGGTGTGCGAGACGTGAAGGTATTTTCAGAAGTTGGCCTACATTCTCCTCAATTGAATAATGTTAAGATACAAAAAATAGAAACGGGAAAGCAACCAAATAAACTGAAGAGTTTCTAAAATGGGTGGGAATCGCATTTCTCATTTTAAAGAGAGAACAAACATCACAAATCTGCAAAGGGTGTGGTTGAGTCACCACAGGTGCGCTTGACGTAACTGTAGCTCCTCATTCCTCAGGTGACACTGAGCTGATAGACCAGTTTCCGCTAGTTTGTGTAAAACATTTCATCCCGTTGCTCGTGTCATTTGTTTCGTCCTGTTATCAGTTAAACGCTTTACTGTCAAGGTCGAGGAATAAGATGAACATTCAAGTATTTCTATGTCTCTGCGCTCTTGCTGGTGAGTATTAGCCCCAGTGTTTGATCTGTTCAGTATTTACAGTAGGTGATGTTATGTCCGATACATCGCAATAACTAAGGGCTACTGTAGCCTGGTGCTAAATGAATTTATTGCGGAGTCACGGTCATTCATGGCGTTTGGGGGAATCGCTCAAAATGTCTTCTGTTATATAGATGACTGTACATCGATACAGTAACGAAAATACATTGATATAAATGTCAGGAAGTCGATGTTTAATTCTCTCTATTTCTTTTGGCATTTTAATGTGTCATAACTGTTCATTGAGTCTTTTAGTGGTGCAGGAGAGCGGGTCACGAAGTTACGAAGGGTAAACTAAGTTTGGATGTTTTTCATATTTACACAGGGTCGACACACTGCCGCGGGAATTTGTGAAACTTTTGATGCGTTTTCATGTAGATATTGGACAAAGAGCGTTTTACCAGCATGAAAATAAATGTTTTTAAGTCATTCTCAAGTCACCAAATTCAAACTTAAATTATTTTAATCACTGTTCATTTCCAAGTTACATAGCACAGTGCTACACTGTGTGAAAATGTAGGCTATTAAGACGAAAACAATGTTAATTCCATTTATCGAAATCATCACTGAAATTACAATATAAGCGATGGTTATTGGCGATTATGATTTATTTATTTTAATTGTGATTTCTCATAATTCTATCAGCCTATGTTATAATGTAGGCTTCACGTTTCGTAAAGAAAGCTTATGTCAATGCTAAAACTGAGCAGTGAATTATGACAATAATAACATTTTTTAACAATATCATGGTATCGAGTGCATTGTGTTTAATTTCAAACTTTCCACAACATTAACAAAATGTTAGGCAATACCTGAGTACGCTTATGTAAAGTCTCATTGGGATAATGTTTAAGTGTTAAACATCTACACTAAAAATAATCACATTTTCCTCAAAACTGCACTGAATCATCAAATAGGGGAGCGGGGTACAACGAACCTTTTAGCTCAATCACTCAAAACATATTTAAGCTCAATTAAATCGATTTTAATTCAACACACACTTCATGCAAATGAACAAAAGGTGCAGAACGACATATCATTCTGTACAAATACAGCACAAGTGGCTGTAGTGAAAACGTTACAACTTACCACATGGGTGGGGTTGATTGTAACAGACAGTGGGCAAATTGTAATACTGCCTAGAAAATTCTGTCTCAACACAAATAACTCAATATGATTCTGTCTTTAAACTAAAGTGGATATTGTTTGTACATGTGCCAACTGTATAACAGACAGATATCTATACATCTACGAGGCAGCCATCAATCATCTAAAAAAGCTTCTATTATGCCTTTTATTTATTCCATGAAACACAACAGATCTTAAAGACTATTTAGCAGTTAAAACACTTAATAAAAAAGCCAGATTTACTGACATCTTGCATAGCTTTTGGCGTCAATTTACTTATGACAATTTATTTATGACACTTTTGTAGAATAGAACACAAACAAACAACTTTTTCCATCAAGTATTTTTAACAATTGTGCCTACTGTGGTCAACAGGCACCTGCTTTCTGTTGTAATGTTACATTTCAGGTTTAAAAAAAAACATTTTTTTTAACAGGTGTAAATGTTGTGCGTGCCACAAAGTGGGGGTACAGACACACACGCACACACTTTGCATGTATGTATGTACACGAAAGTAGGCTCACCTAATAACAGTCACTTGTGATTGGCTGAATGTGAATTCACTTAAATCTAGGAAACTCACCGGAAAACATGGGCGAAAATGTTGGCGGAGGTGTGTCAAAAAAGTGGGGAAGACAGAACCATTTTTATCTGAAAGTGGGGATATTCTCATTGCAGATGTTTTACAAAGTTTATCACGCTGAAAAGCGAGATGTGCTATGAATGGCCAGTTAACCAGTCTATAGTGATTGGTCATATGTTGCAAGCGTGTGACGGAAAGGTTAAGCCTCTTACCATATTTGGTAAACCTAACTTAAACAACCAAAGACACAGAAAAAAACGTATTCGCACCATATGACCCCTTTAAGTTTAGCAGGGCTAGTCAGCACCAGTCCTGTAGAGACAGTAATCTGTATAGTTTAGTTCCAACCCAAATCCAACACACCTGGGCTCGTATGTTTAAAACTTATCAAAATAAGAAGTCTTTAGCTTTGAGTATACTGTAGTCTCCTCTCTTAGAAAAATTATATTTTCACTAACAATGTTTTGACACTTAAGAAGCTAAAAGGATCTTTCAGTAAAGTTTGAGCCTGATTCTTAAGATCTTATTTATTTGTTGTGAATAAGCACTACAATAACTTACGCAAAATGGCTGACCCTGACCTCTGAATCAGCCAATAGGGAGCCTGCAAGGGCACAGTCATAACAGCATGGCACCATTTTACCATGACCATACCCAAACATTACTTAATTCAGACATTAAATTAATATATTTTGTATAAGTTTGTACAGTATATACAGCTGCAATCTATAAATTATTTGAGTAAAATAAACCAAAAATTTGTTATTTTGCAAGTACATAAAAATCAGTGTTAGAAACTGTCTGCCTACCTTACCCCTTATTTACAATGGTAAGCTTATAAAAGTGATGGTTCATTTAAATTTAACGATTTTGTGGTAAATTTGCATTCTGTGCCAAAATATTGCAAATATGTATATATTTTTGGCTCGGTTTCACATACTTTGAATGGAGTTTTAACGGTTCATTTAAATAATTAGGCTTCTGAATCCCATCCATCTATATTGCACTCACAGCTAATACCAAAGCTGCAAATCCTTAAAAATGGATTTAACATTTTTTATATTATTATATTACTTCTTTAACTCCCTGTCATCATATCATTCCAAAAAGTGTTTTCATTGTTGTAAAGTCCATGAAATCTGTTTCTGTGCTGCCAACTTGTTACTCTGCAGCTCTCTTAAATAATTTAGGAGCTGAGACAGTCTTAACACGTATGAACCATTAAGAATCACTTTTATTCTTAATTATAAGAACGATAGTAAAATTACGTCATTCTTGAAATTTTGACACACTTGTTCAGCGTAAAATTTTATTCTGAGTGGCCTTATACATACGGCCCAGGTCATCCGTTTTTAATAATCCTGAAATTTTAGATTAGCTTGCTCCGGAGTGTTTGATTAAGGTTGGAACTCAACTCTGCTTGACACCGGCCCTCCAAAGCAGAGTTGACTAGCCCAGACCCATCAGTTCGACCCTTCACGACAGACACTGAGAGCTAGTCAGTGTCCACGGGCATGTTGCTGGTATTACCCACAGTTTTAGTACAAGATTCAAAGACATCGATGAGATCGATTGTGTGGCCAGAGCTGTCAGCCACAACGTCGAAGAAATAGAAACGGTTTCTAAAACAAAAATAGAAACCCTGGTTAGGACAAAACCGATTTAATGGAAATGGAAATGGTAAAAAAGCCTTTAGTGCATCCCGTGAAATAATCTTCACCCCCAGTAATCTCAAGAGCTCAAAGAACAGTTGAAACTGGGTTTTGTCCTTGATGGCAAACAAGTTTTTCCGTAAAGCATTTGGTTTTGTATTTGGTATGGTAACTAATCCTGCCTCTGCTCTCCAGGTGTGTTTGGTGCTGAAGCGAAAGAAAAGGAGCCAGTGTCAGTAACAGAAGGGCATAATGTTACTTTGCCCACTGGTGTTAGTGTTGGAAAGAAAGGAGATCAGATCATTTGGTATTCTGGACCTGGACCTGAAAGACGGAGAATTGCTCAGATAAGAGCAGGTGAAACCCCAAATGATGATAGATTCAGAGACAGATTGCACATGAACCAAACATCTGGAGATCTTCACATCCCAAATGTCACCCTTGAAGACACTGGATTATATTCGGTACAGATCATCATCAACGGAACAGTGTCATGGAAGAATCTCACTCTTACAGTCCTACGTGAGTAAATTCCTGAAAATATGTTTCGCTGATCATACCTTGTAAGCGCCCTGTAATGTATGGTTATTTCGGGGAGGAGATGGTGTTGGGTGAATCAATCCATAACTATGTTTTGATGAACACAGAGAAAAATGTTGGGAAGAATGTAAGCAATATTCAATTCTGGCACATATTTGACTAGCATTTATAGGAATAAAGTCAATGGTGCCCTTGAACTGTTATTTTGTGTTCAAAAGACAAAAACTGATATGGTAGTAGTTGATGTCGTAGAACTGAAAATTGCAAAAATTCTTCCAAATATATTTTTAGATGCTAAAATACTACAATTTGCATTTGCTCATTTGTAGATAAGAATGTTTTCATTTCAAACTGTTCATTCCTTCCTACATTTAAATTAGAATTTGTTGTCAGAAATGTTTTACTTTTTGTGTTTGTCAGCTCATCTGCCTGATCTTGTCATTACGGACTGCCTTCAAAATTCTTCAAACCCACAATGTGTGCTGTCCTGTTCAGCGAAGAATGGATCACCGGGACAGACTCTCTCCTGGTACAAAAACCACAGTTTGGTCTCCAATAAGAGTCTGTCAGATCTAAACACGGGATTCAGTCAGAAGGTGGATTGTCAGGATAAAAACATCTACAGTTGTGTGGTGTCCAATTCATTGACCAATAAAACAACACAGTTCAACAGCACCCATCACTGTCAACATTCAGGTATAATGATTGTTGTTAATTATTTGATATTATTATTGTTAATTATTGTAAACGATTAATGTTAATCAAACAATAGCGATATCTAAACATGTTAAGTGTAGATCTAATCATGTTAATTCTCTTTTTTCCTATTTATCAGGTATGGAAACACTTTACTTTTCATTAAAATGCAATTACCTGTTTTTTAAAAATGTTTTATGAAATGTCTACTTTTTATCCCAAGTAATGCATGCAAAACAAATGTTTATATGCTGGATCTGTTATTCTCTAAATGTGCGGTTGTTTCATTGTGGCATTCGGACATGATATCACCAATTACTGCTGACTCTCTGTCTTTGTCCATTACAGAAGCAAAAACGTATATGATAGTGCTGGTACTAGTGTTGCTGGGAGCAGTGTTGCTGGGAGCAGTGTTGCTGGGAGCAGTTTTGCTGGGAGCAGTGGTAATGGGAGCAGTGGTGCTGGTGGTTTATTGCCGCAACAAAAAACCTAGACGAGCAGAACAAGTAGGCAAGTATTAATACCTGCACCTGTGTCAAGTCGCCAAATAATAAACAACTAGGAAGTAATAATATCTTGTCTAAGAAGTGTTTTAATTTTGATCAAAGTAAAGTTTAAATCAAAACAGTACTAATAGGATAGTAGTATTAAGTAGTGAAATATACAGTAAGTCTCTGGCAAACGTTCTAGAAAATTACAGCAACGTTTTACAGTGTATAAGAAGCTTTTATCATGTTTCATGCCATTTTGTGCATCACGGTTTTATTTTTACCACAATCTGACAGCAGACATGAGGCGTGAGATGAGGCGGAATGATGTGAAAATTATCAACAAATTTACAGTGAAACTTTTTGTAACATTTAAATCAAAATACCAATATAACTGTTAAATCAAACAATGTACAATTTCATCCTAAATGGTTGTCCTTTATTTATTTGTTTTTATGTACTTTTTGCAGGTCACAGTCCTGGGGGACAAATAGAGCTAGAAGAAGGTGAGATTTAATCTAGATTCAGTTTCACGTTATTATTCAGATTATTCAGTTTTACAATGTGTGATTTTCTGTAACAGTCGTGTCTGGAGAGGAAGGAGCTCTACATTACAGTAAGATTTCGTACAGCTGTGTGCACCTGTGCTTTATTTCTCTTGATAAAATCATTGAGTGTTATTTATGTTATTTTAATGATGCGTTCTGTGTTTTAATACAGATGCCACAGGAAACGGCACTCACATAAGAGATCATTTACCAGAGACAAACAGACCATTGATGCATGAGCACATAAACAACAGCATTCGTGTGCAGTCTGGGACACAAATTTAGCTTTTATATTTCAGATGTAGCTGTACAACTACAGTACAGTTGTTATGATCAGTTCCACAAAAGGGCACTCCCCCCTGGAACTTTATATTCACTCTGGACTACAATTCCAACAATCCTTAGCACGGACTTAAACTCAGTCGTTGTCAACTGCATCTCCTTATCTCTGTCTACATAAGCATGGTTCTTGAAGCCTCACATGTCCTGTAACTGAAGCTGCCGGCTCTTTGAAATTCCCTTGGTGTCTGTCTATCTCAGGAGTCATCGGGCATCAAGGCAGGATACACCCTGGCTATTTGGGCATATATAACTTAATTCACAATAAAACGAAAAATCGAAATTAAAGCCGTCACTTACCAAATGTAGTACTTTGGGCACCAGAAACAAATTGATCAGGGATCCATTGCATCGGTGGGTGGTGGTCTGGCAATGCCAGGAATATGGTTTACATTCATATCCTCTGACAATCCTAAACTCCCGGGCTGCTGCAAACATTGAAGGACATGTATTACATTTATAATTCGCTGTTTTGACAGATTACATACAGTAAATACAATGTGTGGTTGATAAGAACCCTCACTGTAAGAATACAGTAGGGCATAATATACTGTATTATTATGAAGAAAAATGCTGTATTATTATTTTCTTTATATACATATATTTGGGAGGCTTTTGGCTTTTTATTTGTATAAAGGATAGTGGAGGCAGACAGGAGCATGAGGGTGAGAGAAGGGTCATAGGAACAGGTCATGATTCCGGCCGGTCTGGAACCCGGGTCCCTGAGAGCCGTATTAACGAAAATGGACATGAAAAGGAATGAAAAATACACAGATTTATGTGCCATTGTGTCTTGGTTAACTTGTTTTTATTTAGACTTTTTTAGTTTAAATATGTACACAAATCGCAGTGAGTGTTGTGGGATCTACAATGACTGTGAGGTTGGTCATCATACAATCCTAAATTAGAAAAAGTTGTGACGCTGTGTAAAGTGTAGGTTTAAAAAGAGATGTCTGATTTCCAAATCTCAAAACCCACAGATTATTAACAATCAAACAGTGGAATTAAGATAACGTAAAATCCAAACATGCAAAAAGTTAACTTCAGTTATTGTATGATGTAATACCCTGAAAAAGAATAATGATCTCATTGTAAAGAGACTTGACCTGTGCCATTTCTCTGCATCTACATTCTTGTTTATGGCCAAGAATGCAAGTGTTGTTAAACAGGCCCAAAGTAATTAAATGTGTTTCCTCTACTGTCAATCATGAAATGCTTTGTTTATAATGCTTCATGTGTGTCATTAGGTTTGTCACTGGGGAGTCAGTTGTGCTTTTTAATCATGACCATCAGTACACGCAATACTAAAATACTATAACGTGTAATTGTGGTAAGTGACAGCCAGATATTTGTTAATTTTTAGTTAAGTTGTTTGTCACTGAGCCGTGTGAAGTTAACTTGTGCTATTGCTTCCGTTGATTAAAGTTTCTAAATTCTACGACTGTCTCCTGTTACTCAACAGTATTACACACACCAACATTACCAAATACTATATATCCTCATTTCACCCTATACAGCAAAAAAAACAAATTCATCATATGCCTATTTCTATTTTCATCTTCTAAAATGTGAACACCAATGTCTACTGTGAAGAAACTCTCACTAGTGAACGGTTCTGAAGTCAAAACATGTGTTTATTGTGTTTATTGATATCTTCCACTGCATTTGGTTTCACAAAAGTGAAACACACAGCTTTGTGGTTTAACCTTTGACAAAGTGTTTGTTTATCACCATGATGTTTTGTATGGTGTCTGACAATTCTCAATTCTGGTATTAACTTAAAATAGAAACAGACCCGTAAAATATTCTGGTTAATGTGAATCGTTTTGTTCAGATAGAGAAGCTTCAAGTTGAATTCCAGAAGGTCCCTCTAACCCAAAGCTATGTCATACCAGAAACAATTCTATGCAAATGGGATGCAAAAAAAGCAAACCGATCTGTGACTAGCAGGCACTTTTTCTCTCATTAACCTCATGTAACCGGGCTGGGATTAAGAGGCTGTTGAATAGCCATCACAAGGGGTGAACTGACAGAATGCTGACTTTACTCACGACACAAAATTATCCCTTTGAATCCATTTAAATCCATATCTTCTTTCGGAGGAACTGCACAGTGATCAGGGAGATGCCACAGTTTGCTAACAAGACCACCAAGCCCCTGTACACAAAAGTAACAGGATTGTTTAAGGTTTTAACAAGAAGTTAACTATTCAGCTCACCCATGTTTGAGAACAGTTCAATCTAATATTTCATTGTTCCTCCCAATGTAAAATGTATTTAGTACAGTCAAAGTGTAATGTAATAGTTATATGATTCTGATGATAAGTTCTGATCATTTTATTAGATTTTTGGTCACAGTAAATGAATTTAAATGGTGTCTGAAACACAAAATTAGATCTTCCGTTACAAAATACTAAGGAAGGCTGACATACTAACAGCAGCCAGAGGTTTGTTACTTCAGCAAATAAAATGTGAGTTTGAGTCTATCTGAAACCTGTACTAAGGGCGTGTGGTTTCTACTGATGCCTTAGTGTGTGTATGCGTGTGTGTGTGTGTGTGTGCGTTTGAGGTCTTTTCACACTAACCTAGAAAATCTACAGTTCCTGTTAAGGAAAATGTTTACTTCAGTTCTGATTATATTGTGTAGTAAGTCAGTTCACATGTTGTTTGTTTACAGTTTGTGCTTTGATGTGTCTGGTAAGAAATGGTCTCATGTTTTTCAGGTGTGTTTGGTGTCAAGACAGATGTAATGAAGACAGTCTTTGTGACAGAAGGAGATGATGTGACTCTACACGCTGGTGTTTCTGTCATGAAAGATGATGTTCAGATACTGTGGATGTTTGGAAAAAAAGAATTCAGATACTCTCATTGCTGAAATCTATAAGCTGAAGATCTATATATTTGACAGTCATGTAAGTGTCATGAAAGGTAAACTACAGATGGACAGTCAGACTGGATCTCTCATTATCAGAAACATCAGCAGCATTCTATCTGGACTACATAAAGCACAAATAATCAACACAACAACCAAATACAGAAGATTCAATCTTACAGTTTATGGTGAGTTGCTCTGACAAATTCAGTCTTATTCCTGAATAACTTTTCTCTTGTAGCAAAGATGTAATATGTTTTTGCAGTAGAGTAAAATGTGGCATCAGTAAATTTTTAAGCCGAAATGTTTGATATCACAGGAATCAGAATAAAATGTTGTAAAGTGGATTATAACTGGTGTAAGACGCCAAGCATGATATGTTTCACTGATTATATTAAAATATAAATAATTAGAGACATTTATTATTATTTATTTTTATTTAGTGTAACGTTTTGTCTGTTTAACACTTTTTAATCTTTTAATCTTTGTTTAAAACAACATGGCAGTTATTTCTTGAGTTATTTTCTTTATGTGGATTGTGCTTGGACACTGCTGCTCTGCAAGGATGAATGTTGTGATCATCGCAGTTTTTATTAATTTCCTCAATAACAGATTTTTGTTTGTTGGGATAGAAGCCATTTTGTGCCATAAGAGTTATATTGCAAAAAGTGTACCTAATAAAAATTGTTAGAATAAATTATAATTGCTATGATTGTCAGCTGATAAATGTTTAAGTCACATTTCTTTTATGTTGTTTTTAAGCACCTGTTTCCTTACCGGTCATTGCGAGCAGCTCTGTGGTCAGTGTGTGTCAAACGTCTGGTAAGTATCTGTTATGCTCAATTGTCAAAAAGTCTGATGAGAGTCTGAATAGATGTTCTGAATGTTTGTATGTTGTTTGTATGTTGTTTGTATGTTCTTCCACTAGACTGTCAGAAATAGTTTTTTTTTGGATCCAGATAAAAGTTTACCCTGTGAGGTGTGTTCAGTGATCTGTTCTGCTGACAATGGAGCAGATGTTTCTCTGTCATGGTTTAAGAACAGATTGAACCAGACCAGCAGTCCTGACCTCAACATCTCTCTCTCACTCTCACTGGAGATAAAAGAGAGAAATAACACTTATTACAGTGTGGCTGCTAATCTAGTCACCAACCTGACAACACAACTCAACTTTCAGGAACACTGTCGACAACATACTGGTATGTTTTACTCTTCTATTAAAATAAATCTTATGATTTAAAACGTTCTGAATTTGAGCTATCGGTTGCAGGCAATACAGATATTTTGCCTTTCAGGAAACATTTTAGACATTAGTCTTGATTGTTCTCTTGTACTCCAAATTGTCTGACGATAGATTATAAACTATGAAGTGTTCTGGATGCAGTCTACAGCTTGCAAAGAAACTTTTCAAAAAGTAAAGTAAAAACTTACATACATATGAAAGCAAAGGCTAATTCATACTGATCCAACAAACACCAGCATATCTGTTTATTTGCATGTGTTAGATCACTGTGAATCAGTCCCAAGACTAATTTGTATCAAGGTAATAGTATGCAGACAAAAGGAACTGCTCACAGTCGAAACCATACCAACTCATATTTAAAATGTGTTATGAGCCGAGATTGTTCGGCTGCTACAGGTTTTGATTCACTGGTCTTTACTGAAATTCCACCTCCATCAAAGTGGTCGGTCTCTGGGGGAGTATGTAAAGGAACTGTGTGACTTTTCCCATCTGGTGAGGTGGAGTGATGCTATGCTTAATGCTTGTTCTCAGCTGAGAATGGATGATTATTTATATTATTGTCTGTCTATGGATCTTTATAAGTTGCCCCTAGTCGATTTGATTAAGTATTTCCTCTAGTTAAAAGTATCATTTTTTTATTGGAGAAAAGATGAAGAAGATTTAATAACCATCCAGTTCCACCCACCATCTAGCTGACTGTTCCAACCCACCCCAAGCCTACGCCCAAATCCTCCGTATATCTCTAGGTCAACACTATTTCGCCAGTGTCAATACCTCCCAAAGCTCAGCTCAGTGCCCGCTCTCGTCCCAATGCTCAGTCCAATGCTCACTCCTGTCCCAAAGCTCAGCTCAGTGCCCGCTCTCATCCCATAGCGAAGCCCTATATTCACTCTTGTCCCAAAGCTCTGCTCAGTGCCCGTTCTCGTCCCAAAGCTAAGCCCAATGCAGACTCTTGTCCCAAAGCTCACCCCAATGCAGACTCTTGTCCCAAAGCTCAGCTCAGTGCCCGCCCTCGTCCCAAAGCTAAGCCCAATGCAGACTCTTGTCCCAAAGCTCAGCTCAGTGCCCGCCCTCGTCCCAAAGCTAAGCCCAATGCAGACTCTTGTCCAAAAGCTCAGCTCAGTGCCTGCTCTTGTCACAAAGCTCAGCTCAATGCAGACTCTTGTCCCAAAGCTCAGCTCACTGCCTGCTCTTGTCACAAAGCTCAGCTCAATGCAGACTCTTGTCCCAAAGCTCAGCTCAGTGCCCGCCCTCGTCCCAAAGCTCAGCTCAATGCAGACTCTTGTCCCAAAGCTCAGCTCAGTGCCCGCCCTCGTCCCAAAGCTCAGCTCAATGCAGACTCTTGTCCCAAAGCTCAGCTCACTGCCTGCTCTTGTCACAAAGCTCAGCTCAATGCAGACTCTTGTCCCAAAGCTCAGCTCACTGCCAGCTCTCGTCACAAAGCTCAGCCCAATGCAGACTCTTGTCCCAAAGCTCAGCTCAGTGCCCGCTCTCGTCCCAAAGCTCAGCCCAATGTAGACTCTTGTCCAAAAGCTAAGCTCAGTGCCCGCTCTCGTCCCAAAGCTCAGCTCAGTGCCCGCTCTCATCCCAAAGCTCAGCCCAATGCAGACTCTTGTCCCAAAGCTCAGCTCAGTGCCCGCTCTCATCCCAAAGCTCAATCCAATGCCGACTCTTGTCCCAAAGCTCGGCTCAGTGCCCACTCTTGTTCCAAAGTCAGCTCAGTGCCCACTCTTATCCCCAATGCTCGGTCCAGTGCCCACTCTCGTCCCAAAGATCTGCCCAAAGTCCACTCTCATCCCAAAGTCAGCTCAGTGCCGGGTCTTGTCCCAAAATCAGCCCAGTGCCCGCTCCCGTCCCAAAGCTCAGCCCATTAACCCCTCTTGTCCCAAAGCTCAGCCCAGTGCCCACTCTTGTCCCAAAAGCTCAGCTCAGTGCTGGGTCTTGTCCCAAAGCTCAGCCCAATGCTCATCTCGTCCGAAAAGCTCAGCCCAATGCCCTCTCTTGTCCCAAAGTCAGCTCAGTGCCCAGTCTTGTTCCAAAGCTCAGCTCAGTGCGCACTCTTGTCCCGAAAGCTCAGCTCAGTGCTGGGTCTTGTCCAAAAGCTCAGCCCAATGCTCATATCGTCCGAAAAGCTCAGCCCAATGCCCACTCTTGTCCCAAAGTCAGCCCAGTGCCCACTCTCGTCCCAAAGCTCAGCTCAGTGCCTGCGTTCTTCAAAGCTCAGCACTGCAGTGCTTCGGTTCCAGAGTGGAACCCAGGGGAAACAACATTGGCTATGTTGGCGGATGGATGTGT
This sequence comes from Triplophysa dalaica, assembly GCF_015846415.1. Classification (NCBI taxonomy): domain Eukaryota; kingdom Metazoa; phylum Chordata; class Actinopteri; order Cypriniformes; family Nemacheilidae; genus Triplophysa; species Triplophysa dalaica. Next base: position 21,078,566 of record NC_079551.1, read on the forward strand.
TTGGGCAACACACACCGTGGCTGAAGTAGCTGTGCTAGATCCCTTGTCTCGGCGAGGAAGATTAATTGTCATGCTCATGTCGGTAACTTCTGTGTCCCGTCTGGCTACAGTGTCATGGCTACAGAATCCACATACAACTCCTGTTAAACAAGGTTCGACGTGAAACAGTGGCTGTTTTTTAGTCTTGCTTTAACCAACATTAATTTAAGACACTTCTGCAAAACAGTTTACTGTCAAGCTGTTATATTCCATATATTTAAAGTCCAACATTCCCAATTTTTCTAATGCATGTCCCTAATTTAATTTCACATGTTGACATTAATTCAGCGAGTATAATGCTAAAACTTTAACTTAAAGGAATTTCAACCAAAACTGACATGGTCTCTAGCAAGCAAAGGATTTGTGATTTTTTTTTAATACTAGATTTCTTTAAATGACACGCGTTTAAATAAAACGATGCACTTGCATAGCCCTATGCGGTTTAAAGTAAGATTTTTTTTCTCTGTATCGTCATTCCATTTACAGTAGTTTTAAACTTCTTAACTTTAAAATAAATGAAGTCAAACATTAATATCTTCCCCTTAAATTATTTACAAGTATTGACACAGAGATGGCCATAATGACAAAGTTTAATCTGTATTCTGTAAAACCACAAAATAGGAATTTCAATGTTGATGTGTATTGTAAGTAAATGACCTAAAATAATACATTTATGTAAAACAATATTGTATTTAGTTACCAAAATAAGAGATCAGTCTGCAATATTTTCGAATGCTAAAAAAAACAAAAATTCTCATTTGCTCATTTGAAGAAAAGACACTCTACATGTCAAATTGTTCCATCTTTCCTGCATTTCATTTAACTTGTCACAATTGTTTTACTTGATAACATAAGGCAGCATATGCAGACAGTCTAGAAAAATGATCTATTAACATCAGTGCAATGATTTCAAATTTATGAGCATAGAAAAGTGTGCAATAGGATGACACTGTGTCATATACACTGGACGTGAGCATTGCATCAACAATACAAGCCATCAGAGAGAGTGATGCTGTCACTAATACGACACGAACAATGTCTTTTGCTTTATGGGTTCTGCTAAGACTACCTACTTATATTTATTGTCACAAACTGCACAGAGACATGAGGGTTTGAAAATTCAATTGGAGTAAATACCGAATCATAAATCAGAAGAACAGGCAGAGGGGTCAACATTTTAGACAAACCGACAAAAGGGAAATCCAGACAATAGGAAAGAGATCAAGATCAGGAATCAGACGACAAGAAAACACTCATAGACAAGCGGTGCTTTCCAAATGGGATATATTGCCATTCGAAGTGAAAACACTCATGGCCATATTGTGGGGTCGTTCCAAACCAGTGTGCTAATAAGTGCTCACTTCAAAGGGCCCTTTGGAATAAAGGACTTTGAGGGGATACAACTGATGGACATTATCAAATCCAGCAATGGATTATGGGAGATGTAGTGTAGAACGGCATTGCAGGAGATGTAGGGAGTGCCCTCTGGTGGAGCAGAACACATCAGCTGACGTGTGAAATTTATAATGCAAACTTTATTACAACAATTGTATGTTTTACATTTTCTTTACTTGAATGTGCAGAATCAAATCTGAATCTGTTACTCTCTAAAATGTGCTGTTGTTTTATTGTAACATTCAGACATGTGTTACTAATGATTGTCTGTCTGTGTCAATTAAAGAATCAGAATCAGCTAAACCAAGGGACTATTTTATTGCACTGCCTGTGTTGGTGGTGGTGGTCGTCATTGGATGTATTTGTTACAAAAGCACTACAAAAAAAACGTAAGTATTATACTCTAAAATCTTACTCTAAGATTTTATTATCCTTGCTAAAGTTTCTGTTCTGTGTCCAAACATCTAAGAAATCATATTTTTGTTTTTTGGACAATAGGATTTGATCCTTTATTGTGGAGTAGTTCTTTTATCTTAACCCCTCTGAAATCTGCAGTATATCCCTCTTCAGGTTTCTTGAAAACACTGGTTTCTGTAAACTCTATTCTAAATTATCATCCATTAAACATTACACACTGAATAGAACGCTTCTCTTCGGTTCACTGTTTTTTAAACATCAAAGTAGTCATGTGGTGCTCTTAACATTTTAAGAAACACACTAAGACCGTCATCCCATTATACCTCTACATAGGAAGGAACAGCAGTTTGATTGCTATTAATTGGAATTCACAATAAAAAACATGATTTTTGAAAAAAAGACTTTATACTTTTATATAATAATTATTCATATTTATATTAAAATCGCATAAGAGAGATTTATCTTCATTGTTAGTTTTTTTCTTTTACACCATTGGACACAAGTGTGGTTTATTTGTCAACTACTTATATTTTGTTGCATTTTTTTTCATGTCATATTGTATATCATCGTTACATTATTGCCATAATCTGACGGCAAACCTTGAAGTAGAGTGGACATTCTTAATAAATGTACCGGGGGAAATTCAAAACATTTAAATCCACTTATGTAACTTTCTAATGTACAAATTTACCCTTAATGGTTACTATTTATTTATTCACTTGTTCTTTGTTTATTGCAGGTCACAGTCCTAAGGAAGAAATCGAGCAAAAGGAAGTTGATATTTAAAACGTTCAGTCTCTCTTTCTTTCAATAGCATAAATCAAGATTATTTAATTACACAATCTGTTTTTCTCCCTAGCAGTCAAGTCTGAAGAGACAAGAGCTCTACATAACAGTAAGATATCATACTGCTGTGTGCATCTGTGATTTAGTTCTCATTAAAATCAATGGGTCTCGTTCACATGTAAGTACACATTTTTGCATTAAACCTGCGTACAAATGTTCTGACAAACAAATCATGTGACAAGACAAAACGTGATATGATTTCATGATATTTATATCATGGTTGAAGGGATCTCGTATTTTGCTTCTCCTCAGTGATCTCTATATGAAGTTTTTTAAGAACTATTACATTTTAGTTAAATTTACATGACTCTTTGGTTAAAACCGATCTGACTCCAATTTTGATAGAATAATATAAAATAACTAATATGACGTTTCAAATGTATCTGTTGATTATAGTTAATTTATCTATAAATCTCCAAACTTTATTATTGATCATTTATAGTTATTCTTTCGATTGGGACCTGCAGTCACACAGAGTCTCACGCCGGTCAGGTTCATGTATCATGAACGGACACAACACGCTCAGTTCTGATCTTTAGTCAGAGGTTGCAGGGTAAACTTATATCATTAAGTTTGGCTGCTCCCTGCTTCCTCAGAAACAACAATAGTTATTTTAGTCACGATCATGCAACGTGCTAAGCCAGATGATAGGTGGAAATTTGTAATATGTGAGCTTTAGTAATGCCCCATTAATAATTTAACAATAACAATTTATTATACCAGGCAGGTTCAACATTAATTAAAATCATAGATGCACATACAAAGAAATTTCTAATTTCATAAGCAAAAATTATCAACAAGAATAAAATAAAACCACAAAGTTGATCATACCTGGTAAAATTGAGACACACAGTTGCAGTGTGGGAAGTTCTGGTTATAGATGCTTTGCCAATGGTCAATGAAAAACTTGGTTTGTTTGTTTTCTCGTAACTGAAGAGAGCATCAAATGAGATCTCAATCTATCTGTAAACAGGATTTTTTTGAAAAAGACACACCTCTATGAGGAATGCAAGTTATGTCATAAAGTTAAAAAAACTCCAATACACTCTTTATTAGGAAAAAATACCCTTTTACCCATCGCACCATGACCTTTAAAACAATAACAAACATGATGATCAACACTTTATATAGGACAATAAATGATGTATTCAGTATGAGCATTTTCCCAGTGATCACAGCCTGAAGAGATGAAGGGGAGGGGAGAAGTGTGATAAGAAGGGTACAATTCCTGCGTATCTACATCCCCTGAGGGGAGGGCAAGGATTAAAATCACGGTCAACCTCTGCAATTATTACAAATGACTATATGTCCCCAGGTAATACTAATCCCATAAGAATAGGACTCAGGGCACATCAAGCGATCTCTAACAAAGCATAATGACGCATAGTACAAAAATGTATACATTTCAACAAACCATCATTATTGTGATCAGTGTTTGATTTAGACGGTCTCTTGACTCTTGATATTTTATCATTATCATTGTCTGTTGTGACAGTGTGGGAAAATACTGTACATTTGTTGAGGCAATGAAAACTAATATCCAATGGGATCAAGTGATTGGTCACTGTAATCATTATGTGTTTATTGAAATAATGGCTATGTAAGTGCAATATTTAAAAATAGAAATGCTGACTCAATTATGCATGAAGATTTAAATATATACATCTCAACAATTGTGACAATCAACAAAATACGTCTTCATGCTGCAATGCATGCTGGGTAAAACCATAGTACAAAACTCATTCATGACTCCCAGCATGCTTTGCAGTTGATCCGTTTATCTGAATTAGTTTGATAATTGTCAGCACTGTTGAGGTTTGTATGATGACTGTTCATGTCTAAGTGTGAAAATATATTTGTCTGTTATCACAGTATCTTTGCATTTAAAAACCAGGACATTCAATTTAATTTCACTTCACATCTTTATCAAAGCTTGATAGACATCACAATAACTTCACTATAAAGCATCTCTTCTTTTCTTTTTAATGCACTAGTGTTTTTGTGAAACACTATAGTAAACACTTAAAGAGGAAAGATATTTAATTTATCCAAAGTCCGAGATCAAGAGCCCAACTAAATCAAACACTGATCAAAATAATGGTGGTTTGTTGAAATGTATACATTTTGAATTAAACCAAGCCATAAATATAATTTGAAATTTTAAAACTAATGCAATTGCTTGTAACAAGCTGACCTAATTTTTTAGGTTTTCCAAAGTCAAAGTTTATCCAAAAGGTTTTTTTTCAGTGTATTTGACCTAATAGTTGAATAAATCAAAAGCAATTTAGTGTATATTTAAGGTCAAGTTTCGAGTAGATGATGTATCATATCAAATCTCATTTGAAAACAGTGGTCATGGGCTAAAAACAGAACACACTCTCAGATTGGCTTTGGATTTTGTTGCTGCATAGTGTCAATAATCTAACACAACAGTAGGTGGCAGTAATACAATATTTAACGCGTTTCAAAAAATAAAGCGCTTTTACAGCTGGAACACTAGAGAGGGGCAAACACCTTTCACGTTAATTGCACAAAATAAAAAGATGACTTTGATGATAGGATGATAATCACTGATGAAATGCAACTGGATTTTCTCTTTCTTTGGATAAAATGCATTTTGTTTATCAAAAATTTAGATTTGACTAACCAGGGCTTTAACTATACAATAGCTGCCTTTATATGTCACATACTGTAGATCACAGCACATATTCTCATTACTTAGCCTTATGGTCATGTTTGCTGACTTTTTTCACAGTCAAGACAAAGTGAATGCAGGAGGTCAGATATCTCTTAAATCAATCACTACATTCACAATAAAATGAAAAAATTGTAGGTATTTCACTTACAAGTTGTAGCACTAGGTAGAAGACAGTCCATTCTTCATTGAGTCCATTCGTCGGTGCGTCCGTCTTCAAGTCTGGAATGTGGTTTATATTTCATATCCTCTGACAATTCTGAACTTCCTGTTACCTGCAAGCATTCAAGGATATCAAATCAAAAATACTTCTTGTAATATAAATAGACATGAAACGAGTTTTTTAGCATGTACTGTTGCTGCTTCTGATTTTGATTAAAAGTTTCTAAATGCTACTGTCATTCAATAATATTCAACTTAATATGAAAATGCAGTAACCATTAATATTAACTTTTCCATTATTGTGTAATGGTTGGTCATGTAGTGTCTGTCCTGCCTCATCACGGAGATTTGACGGCTGTGTAGAAAAGAACAGTGACGAGCTTTGCGTTTTACCGGAAGTTAAAGAGTAAAAATGATAAAAGATCTCGTGAAATATGATTATGATACATAGTGCATCAAAATTCAGTGTAATCAGTTACGTTATGTGCGGTTTACACGAGATATGGAGCAGGTGAACATTTCTTTCGTACCAACTAACATTTTGAAAATACGAATGTAGAGGTTCATTAAAAGGAAGGAAGGAGTCGGGAACCGGAATTCAAACATTTAATAAAGTAATATAACAGCCGGCGGCCCCTCACGGACGACCGCCGGCGAACAGAACAGAACCAAACACAAACACAAACACAAACACAAACACAAACACAAACACAAACACAAACACAAACACAAACACAAACACAAACACAAACACAAACACAAACACAAACACAAACACAAACACAAACACAGTTCGGGCCCGGTCCTCTCTCTTCGACGGTCTGGTCGCTCATTCCTTTTATATTCTCCCATCTCCTACGTGATTTGAGCCCGGTGTGCGCACAGCTGGCGCTAATTCACAATTACTCACCGGACTCGAACCACGGTCTCGCCCCGCCTACTCTACTACAACAAACATTTTCCTGAATCCAAAAATTTACGTTTAAACGACTTTACGTACGATTTACACATTCATTTCATGAATGAGGCTCACTGTAAAAAGGTCCCTTGATAAAAAGGGAAACACAGAATTATAGTTTAACATTTTAGAAAGTGTTTATTTATCATCATGGCTTTTATATTGTGTATGACAGTTCTCACTTCTGGTATCAACCTCAAAATGAAAACGTGAAACATTCTGGTTAATGTGAAATTTAATCTCTGAAGGGAATTTCAACCCAAAGCATGCAGTGTTGCTTGTGTGCATGCATCAAAAACATTTTTTTGACAACTTCTGTATCCATGCATAAGTTTGAGGGGGATAGAAGCAATTCTATAGTACTGTTTTGACGGGGTTAGTTTTACATGGTGAGGTAGTGTAAAATAATTATTACCAGATCTTCTTAGTATTTTTAATCCTTTCAAATTAAACATTACTGTGACTTACCTTCTGTAAAAAGGTCTGGAATAATTACATCAGGTAATACTAATCCAGTCCCCCTCAATGGGTATGGGAGCAGTTTCTTCCACTCGATAGGAGAGCTTGGGTGAGTCCCTGTGTATGAGGAGCTAATGGAGGCTGTCACGGCTGCGATGGCTTGTTTAAGTGTAGACCGGCCTCCTGAGACGCAGAGCGTTTCTCCGCAAAGCCACTTAAATGAGCACTATTTACAAACAAACAATTACAGTAGGAGCTTCCCAGATTCTCTGATCTCCATGAAGAGATCTCTATGACATGGAAGCGGCCGTATCCCACTCTTGTCTTCATCCCACAATGAAATATGTATTCAAACATCAAAGGGACAAGAGATCGGAGATATGGAGCTATGCTGGGTATCTCTCCCCGTCCACTGCTTCCACTCTTAAGGCATTGCCCACCAGGCCATGTCAAGTCACCATGGCATCGGTGGGCAAAACGTATACGACGGCAAGGCAGGCTGGGGGCATGTCAGTCTCCGGCCTCTTTTGCGTTGCTGTTAGTTTGCCAACCGAGAGGTTTCAGGAGCCCCTTAAGGCGCTCTCTCCCACCAAAGCCAGTCTTCAAGGCACAGCCTCTCTTACCTTCTCATATTGTGACAGACAAAAAGAGTGTGTTGTTGCCAGGGTTCCCCCTCAGAAGTCATGGGGTCAGGACGACACACTCAGCCAAAGACAAAACAATTAGTGCTGGTCCTTGATTCTTTTTGTTTCGACTTTTTGCCTTTTTGGAGAGGATAGTAGAGAGAGACAAGAAGCAATTGCGGAGGGGAGGGCGCAGCAGGGTCCAACTGGTCCTTAATTCTGAATGGTTGTGCGGCGTTCCAAGCCGTTTTTAAAGCTGATAAAATCAACTAGACTTCGTATTTATGACACCGACCATATCATATCTTTACAGAGCACTGACCACCCCTAAAGACCTAGCTGAAATCCTATAATCGATCCTGGCGGGCTGCATGTGTACATTATAAAGCTTTGTCCTATCCATTGAGACATACACTCATGACATCAATTTTTGTGCCCAAATCTGTACGTTTTTTTCATTCCATAATGTGTATCATTCCTCAATTTTTGCCACAATAGGTGACACACATGAAGCAGAAGTTTAAAAATGTCTGAAAGTTATCTATACATTTACAGGGGATTTTTTGTAACACTTACATGAAACTACTGACTTTGTACAAAGGGCAATAAAAAAGGCACAATAGATCCAATAATTTGTTCCATTTTGTATTTTTCTGTCTTTTAATAACTCAAGACCATTCAGTTTCATAATTTATGTTTCTCTTTACCGGCTGTGTCTAAAAAAGGAGATCTACATAAGAAATCGAACAGCTTTGTGCACTTGTACCTGTGCTCCTGATAAAGTAACCGGGTGTTAATTCATGCGTTTTATGATGTCTTCTGTATTTTCATACGGATGCCATAGTCACACTTGGAGCTGTTCAAAGATACTGTATGCTTTTCAGCCATCTTGTGCTCCTAATTTGACAGAGCACCTAAAAGTTTTCAGTGCAGGCAATGCAATGTATTTATGATAAATGAATAATTATATTAAATTATCTACATTATGTATTGATTTTGGATAAGAATTGGAACGATAGGGCAATCGTGGCCTAATGGTTAGAGTCAGGATTAGTAACCAGAAGGTTGCCAGTTCAATTCTCAGTGCCTGTGGGTACCGACTGAGGTGCCCTTGAGCAAGCCTCCTTGCCCCTACTTTTCTCTCCGGGCACTGCAGGGTTAGCTGCTCACTGCTCCGGGTGTACCTGTGTTCACTACTCTCTGGATGGGTTCAAAGCAGGTGTCACATTTCGGGAATGGGTCACAATACCTGACAAACATGTCACTTTCACTTAAATAAATTAAATTACTTCAAACATTGAAATACCTTGACCTATAACCTGACATAAATCTATTATATAACATGAATTATGAAATTTGATTATCGTATGTGAAAGGTGCAAAGATTTCTGAATGCAATTCGCTTAAAGTCCGACTAGATGGTAGTGTTTGATCATTTCTGCAGAAGTTTTTTTCTATAGGCTACCATTCCTTCAACTTAGTTTCTTTGTTCGATGTTTAAGTGTTTTGTTTTGTTTTACATTCACAACATGGGCAATTGTGAATGAAAATGTTGTCACATGTACATTGATATTCATTTCACCGCTGTTTTGATAAAAAATAGACTGTTATTGTATGTAATTAAATTTATTTTGCCCCATTCCGCAATATAGGCTACAAACTGAGGGAAGCTCTGCGATATTCACTTCTCTCAGAAATACAAGAGCTTATATATAAACGGTACAATATCTGGTTCAGACTCCGCGTGTTTAAAAACTGTTCAATAAATTATCTTGACCTTTGTTTATGTCATATATCACCAGCATGTTCATGTCCCATTTAGTAATGAACATTTGCCATTCCCCGAACTTTAATCTCAATTTGTGTTTTAAATAAGAATAATTGATTTGCTGTTATAAAATATAGCAGCATATTAACGCAAAACCTCGAGATAATTGGAGGTCTCCCACCGTTTGGTCTGCGCAGCGAGTGACGTGTGACGTATATACTCCGTCTTAGATTTTCGATTGATTGACAGCCGTTATTAACCAATAGCGTGCGGTCGTACAAATCCAACCCCCCAATCAGGAAGCGGCAGGCGTGAGCGCAGGATTAGTGCGGAATTGAGCCGTAGAATTGAATAAAAACTGATTTCTTTCCCAATCGGTACTATTTTCATAAACAGGTCGCGATGGTTTATCACTCGGTGGCGTTGCCTATGATCTGCTTCACCACGCTGTGGGGTTTAGTGGGAGTTGTTGCCCCGTTTTTGGTACCGAAAGGACCCAACAGAGGGTAAGTGATGCTGAAAGAGGCCGAGCCCGTTTATCTGTGCCGATGCATCTCTTAACACATGAATTCGTTCATATATCAGTTTTATTATATTCATGATATCGCACCTGTGTTGATTTGTGATTGAAAAATATATATTTTTTATACAGTGTCATCATAACCTGTTTGGTGCTGACTGCGGTTTGCTGCTATTTATTGTGAGTATAAAACAACCGTTTGGAATGATGTTGAACAAAATACGTAACTATTTTGTCTTTTGATATTATGTATTATGTATATTATGAAGTATTTTGCAAGCATCTATCCGTTCATCACTGGATGTCATTATGTGCTATGAGCTTTATACTCTGCAGAATAAATACTAGCCAATCATAATGTTTACTCTGGATACTGGTTCAATTCATCTCTGCCTTTTGTCTTGATACTATAATTCCTTATAAATATGAAACACTATAGAATCCATTTCAATGTTGTGATTGTGTCAATGTGATTGCAGCTGGTTAATAGCGATACTGGCCCAAATAAACCCTCTGTTTGGACCTCAGCTGAAGAATGAGACCATCTGGTATCTGCGTTATTTCTGGGAATAGATGAAGGTAACCAGTGCTCCAATCACGTTTTTTGGTGAAAACTGAATTTATTTGAGGATTTATGAGTGATAATTGTGTTTGATATCTGTTTTCATATTTTTCAGGTGTCATTTGCCAATTTCAGTCGGACCACTTATTTCATCAGTCTTTTTTCTGACCCTAACACTAATAAAATATTTCACACAGTTATTCAGTTAAAACAGCCCTTTGTACCTTTGTTTTAATGTGAATAAGTAAAACAAGAGGTTATATATATATATATGTCCTGATATTGTAGTAATTAATTCCAACTACGAAAGAGTTAAACACTTCGGTAATACTATGGATACTATCATAAATATGTACAAAGAAATGTTTTAGTGATGTTATTGTGACGTCCAGTGCATTTGAGAAAATACACTTGTAAAGTACTGTTAATGTTAGTCAGTTTTCATGAAATTTTCCTTGCATCTGTGACATGCTTTATCCACATTTTCTTGTTATTATTTGTAAACATTTTACTTGTTTTTTGTTTCCAAATGTGATGAATACTGTATTAATTTATTGTATGAATGAAAGTTGTTGTATGTGTTAATTAAAGACCATGATGTTAAAACAAAACATAAGTGAACATTCTCGTGCTTTAATGTATTTAACTTCCATAAATGTAACAAATATGCACAACCAGAAGTGGAAGTAACAACATCGACTTCAATACTCATTAAATGTATTATAAGGAAACTCTTTGTATAAAAGCAGCAGTTTTTAATTATATGTCTATTATATAAATACTTTATTTACCTGTCTATATCTGTTACATCTCAAATATTTGCAGGAGATCATCTTGATCTTGTGCTACTCATTTTTGAAAAATGGTGTATTGATAAGTACAGTTTTTGATGAATACAGTGCATCTGTTATTGCCATGTTGGGATATGTTTGAAAAGTAATAATTTGTCATTTCTGGTTATGTATGCATCACAATAGTGATACAGTCATGTGATAATACAGATTAAATATTTCATATCAGTACATATGTTGCAAACAGGTCAATTTAATAAAGTTTCGTCAACAACATTATTTTGCATCTTATGGAGGATACGGTGAAGAATAAATTGAAAACTACATTTGGATTAGGCAAAATTGAATCAGAATCGGAAAGAGCTCTATTGCCAAGTGTTCTTGTGACACACAAGGAATTTGTCTTAGTGACAGAAGCTTCCGTTGCACATACAGGTTAAAAGAGTGACAAGGCACAGGCAACACAAATAAAAAATAAATGTGTGAGAGACAATACTCATTTTACAAAAATGACGACAGTTACTATATTGTATGTACGTGTGCTATACCTGCCCACCAGAAAGAGTGCTCAAAAAAAGATAAAACTTTTACTTGTAACAACGTTCGACTTGCTTGGAATAGTTCACTTTGTCCAACAAATTTAATTGTTTAGTTAAAGTAGGCTACATGTAAACCTAAAGATGATTGATGACGTAATATGACGCGCCTCGGCCTCTAGCCCCGGCTGGCTTGTTGATTGGCTGACGATGAATGAGAAACTTATTAATATTAATGAGGTGTTTTAATATTGATCTTGCTGACACGAGCACGACCTAGAGCGGAGGTAACGCGCATGCCCGTAAATGTGACCACGTGCTGCCCGTCCCACACTACTGTCACAACAACTGATAATCGGCTACAATAGTCTGGGTCATAAACGCGATGTAGACAGAGCTGCTACATTGTTTCCGTTTTGAATAGTTTTCAGATAAACTACTTGGCGATTGTGAAAGCTTTGGACATCTGCATCAACCAGGTACAGTGCGCAAAACTAAGTTTCCTTCACTTTATTGTTTATTAATTGATTTTGGGGGGTTTTGAATTTATTTATAAACTATACGGTGCAGTAGAATCTAAAACCCTAACCTACTAAAGCTGTTGCCCAGGCTAATATATCATATTTAGTTGCAGGTAAATATACAAACATATTTTGCAAAACATCCACTTCTATACTCATTAAATGTTCCTTGAGGTATTTGTTGCAATAGGTTTATTTAAATAAAACATTTATCGTGTAAACTGTCCACAATTTAGTCAGAGACTCGCTCTTCCAACCCAAATATTTGTCAATATTTAGACTTGATAACAGTGTTGATTATTAACTGCGAGCACATGACAGGTTTACGTTTACCATACGCATTTTCTCTACAGAATCAAAACCCTTAGCATGTTTACACTCCGAAATGTCAGTGTTGCATGCAGAAGATCATCCGTTTTAACATGGAGAGGTGTGAGTCAAAAAGTAGTTCAAAGACTGGACATCAGTGGAGTTTATCCTCCCATCGCCACTCCATTCACTCACAGTGAAGATGTGGACTATCAGAGACTCACTGACAATCTTAAGAAGTATGCTGACATACCGTTCAGAGGTGGGTTTACTTGATCAGATAACATTAAACATATCTATTTCTGCCATCAAATTTAAGGCACAACCAAAAGCATGTGCAATGAAATGTTAACTTAAAACCAATTAACTTTTGTGAAATATTTACTGTAATGTGAATTTTTGTGTGACCCGTATTCATGTTGACAATAGTTAACATGTGTTAGTGAGCCAATAAATCTCATGTCATGCTACAGGTTAAAGTCCATCATAACACCATTTAGAGGACGTCACCTAGCGGGCTTTTATGAAAACTACATCATAACATTTTAATTCTAATGGCAATTTAAAATGGCTTTATTTCCATTTTAAAGATTAATGTTCAAGATTTTATAAATATTCATATTTGTTGCTTCTATTTGTCATCAACAGGTCTTGTAGTGCAGGGCTCTAATGGAGAATACCCATACCTGACACCCGAGGAACGGGTTGAGGTGGTGAAGAAAGTGAGACAGGCCCTGCCTAAAGACAAGTTAGTCATGGCTGGTTCTGGCTGTGAATGTAAGTCTTATGTCTCGTGTCATGGTCAGCAGCAATACATGTTTGATTATTTAATCTATTTATTACATAAACATGTGCTGCTATTATCATCAGCGCTGGAGCCTTCATGGTAATGGTCATGAGACATCTTGATAGCACATAAATGTGCCTTGGATTATTAATAACCATGTTTTATGACACTAGATTTAAAAAATTTGGGGTCAAGGAATACGACGAGATTTGCCAGAAAAAAATTCTCCCTCTGTTAACCCTCATGCACGGTTTGATTTTTGTAACATAAATTTTGGAATGGAGTTAAGCGGTATTTGATTAAATGCGGTTTGCTTAAAAAACACATTTTGAAAACAGTTTTAGTTGACAAAGGCACTTTTTTAGTCAAATAAAAACGCCGGCTGAGGTTAAAAAAATAGCACCCGAACGCTACGACTTTGGAGGCAGCGTCTGTGCACGAAGGCAACCGATAGAAACAGATAGACAGCGTAACGGAAGTCTACTTGAATTATAAACAGAGCATCTTTGCAATAACTAAATACCATATTTAAAAACCACAATAATAATTTCTCGAGAGAAATGCATCAGAAGTTGTTGAAAGTGAAAATTTATACAAAACTATGCTCCAATGGGTGTTTCTGCCGCCATACATTTTTTCGAGCTTGAGCCTTCTCGACCAATCACGTTCCTCGCATGTTAAGGAAACAACATGTTTCTGTCATTGATAATCTGTGAAAAAAGAGCTTGTCGTAGTTTTTTTTTTTAGAAAAGTATATCTTTTTTCATCAAAAGACCCTATGAGCTGCAGAAAAAGACGCCGCCCCTGGCATTTAAAAGATGCTCTGGTTTACTCCATAGGATTGTAATGCTAAACAGACACTAGCAGCTTCAAAAAAGAAGTTAAGTCTGAACACGGCTTTAAACGTTAAAAATTTGTTTTGAAATATGTGATTCGATTTGTATCGCTACATTGTAGAATTATGATTCATCGTAAGTTGATTTTCCAACAACTAAATTTTTATTTACCAAAATACACAACACTTTAAATTATAGCTTTCAAATATAGAATAATAAAGTTAATAATAAAGAAAAGCAATAGTTTCTAGCAGCAATATTAAGAAAGGAACACTATTAGAATATACCAGCTGGAAAACTTTTAACAAAAATCTGAAGAAATAAAAACAGCTTCTATAAGCAGCCAAAGTTCTAAGTAGCCTAATATTAAGTGTTTGGGCTTGCGTGTGTGTATTTTCTGTTCTTATTTTAATAGAGACCTAAAAGTAAATATGAATTCTCACTATAACTGCTTGTTGCGCACAATACTGATGAATTACAACCTTATTATAAACTAAATTACAGGCAACAATTACTGTCCTTCTGGAACCTCCAAATTCAGTTTTTCAGGAAATCAGCGAACAACACTACTTTTTCATTGATTAAATACCATTTTTTCAAAACACTTTCTAATACTTTTTTATTTGTTAGATTTTTTACAAAACCCAGTAGCAAACATAAAGGGTGACTAATAATAATCGTTTATGGCAAAAAATGAAAATCACGAAATACAAGGTTTAAGAATGACAGCAGCGATATGTAGTTCAGTCTAGTGGGAAAAAACTAAATTCAAATGAGAAATACACACAAGGTTCCCCTCTGGGCAATATTCACCTATTGAGTATCGAAAATAAACACGGCAGTATTTCTACGGTTTGCATTTAAAGAGGACAGACAAATTAATCCAGCTACTGGTCTTTATCTGGATCTGGGTTCAAACTCTTCTGTCTTGTTCTTGGTCTTTTAGTGTCTCTATTTTAATTTCGATAAAACCTGCCTGATGGCACACCATCAAACCTTGCCTTGCTCTTATATTGCTTTTTGTCTATTCTTGTAGCCACACGGGCAACGATCCAAATGAGCCAAAGAATGGCAGATGCGGGTGCTGAATGTGTGTTAGTGGTAACACCATGTTTTTACCGCGGTCGTATGGACAGCCGTGCTCTTATAAACCACTACGCTCAGGTAGTCGTCAGTAAAGCTGTGGATGTTTCTATTGATTGTAGACTGTATAATAAAAAAGCACATCATCAACAGTGCTTCTCTCCATTGTGTTTTTATTAAATGCACTGTTGTCTTTGTCATTTCCAAGGTGGCAGATTCCAGTTCAGTTCCAGTCGTTTTGTACAGCGTGCCAGCAAACACTGGTCTCGACCTGCCTCTGGATGCCATCATTCAACTTTCCCAGCATCCAAATATTGTCGGCCTCAAAGATAGTGGTGGTGATGTAAGTGAATATATAATATTTATTTAATTGTTTTATTCACAAACCAAGAATAAAAAAAGATTGATTTAATATTGGTATCATTTACCCCAATTTGGAGTGCATCAGTATTAATATTACTGTGGCTTTGTGGTGTTATCAAAACGTCGTTCTACAACATTTGTTCAACCAATGGGTTTAGGGCAAGCCATGTGTCTTTAATCAGTGACAGATGGGGAGAGAGTTTAGAAAATCTGTTTGGATATTTTTATTTTTAGAATCACATTTAGATATGCCAGCAGTGCAAAAAATACACAACTAATGTAATTCATCCCAATGTGTTACGTTATCTGAAACATGCATAAACCAGCACAACAAAATTAGGATTTTAGGGATTGTAAGTGCTCACGCTGTTGACACCCCAGTTCTTCCCTCCTTAATACCCAACAATATTAAACAAGTTAACAATATTGAGTTCAATTGTTATCGTTGCAGTCAAGCCGAGTGTCTCCTCATACAGTAACTATACCAGAACTTACTCACCTGAAATCACTGCAGACGTTAAGATACAGCATTAGTTCTGTTTTTATATTCACCATCTCTGTCTTTATTTTCACTTTCTTCTATCACCTTAATACGCTTTTTGATAATTGATAGATCACAAGAATAGCTCTGATTGTGCACAAAACCAGATCGCAGGGTTTCCAGGTGCTTGCGGGATCAGCTGGGTTCCTCATGGCTGCGTACTCCGTAGGTAAGAACTGTCTAACTATCATTTGATTTCATGTTTCTCCAGTTTAATTTTTTGCAAATAAATGCAAGTAGAAATATTATTATTATTTTTAATTTGGGAGGAATATTGTTATATATTATATATTATATTGTTACAAAAATTATAATTTTACCTAAACACATACCAATAAATGGTAAATTCAGAAAAGCTGAAAATCCTTATGAAATGGTCTCAATTTCTTCCGCATCTTTATATTTTAGCTTGGTCACAGATTGCATGATGTGTTCAACATGTTTTGCATCTTTAAATTATTATCATGCTTTCTACGTAGGATAAGACAAATACGTACATTTAATAATAAGATAATAATTAAAACAAAAATGGGAAAAAGGTAAAAATAAATAAGAGCAAAATAACAGAAAATAGGCTCTGTATTCTGTCAGAACTATTGCAAAGTTCATATTTACAGAAATACTTTTAAAAGATTGTTACGTCATTTTTAATCACAGTTTCATGTGTCTTGTCATGCGGTCACACTGCTGTTACCGTATGAGATTTGATTTTATTGAAATTCAACAGACACTGGACTGGAATGGACACGAAACATCTAGAAATAATGATTTAATCAAAATTTGGAACTCAATTTTTTTCCATGGCTGTATATATATTATGTCTGTAGAGAATATGAAGCAATTTCAACTTGTTTGGAAACATTACTGTTGATCAAATGTCAGCTGGTGGGAGATTTTCCACCAAGTTTGTCAATTAATATACACAAGCAAATATCTGTGACACGCAGAAACTGGGGGTGGTGAGTTCCTCTGCCATTTTTATGTGCATGGGTGGAGCCAACCTGTCAATCAACCTCAAACAGTCTGTAGTTTGTCAATCAAAAAAGCAGCAGCTTCAAATTTTCCTTTTTTCCACGTGGTCATTCCAGGCCAAGTTGCACGAACACCGGCGATATTGCACTAATGTGACATTTAAGTGCCTGTGTGTTTGTTGTAGGGGCCGTTGGAGGCGTGTGTGCCCTCGCAAATGTCCTGGGTCAGCAGGTGTGCGAGCTGGCACAGCTGTGCGTTTCAGGTCGCTGGGACGAGGCCAGAGAGCTCCAGTATCGCCTCATCGAACCCAACACAGCAGTGAGCATCACATCACCATGGCAACATGGCACATTTATACCACAGCTACATTTACTGCTATGTAGGCATGATAAACATTGGAAGCAACCCTTCCCCCAAAGGAGCTGTCGAACAAAGGCCATGAGAAAGATGTTAACCGTAGTGCAAATAAGCTTTAAAAAAAAAAACTAATTAAAAACAACTAACCAAATAACAGTTAATATAATTAATTGATCATAAAGATATTGCTTCGAATAAACAACGGATTGTGTCTTTGAGAAACTGATAGATTTGACTCATTAAAATGCAATGTTTTTTATTTTCATAGGTAACTCGGCAGTACGGCGTCCCGGCTTTGAAACAAGCAATGGAGTGGTTTGGATATCATGGTGGGGTGTGTCGGACCCCCCTGCAGCCACTATCACAAACAGATATAGATCAGCTTCAAGTAAAATTCACCTCTAATGGTTGGCTATAAATATTGGTTATTAAGCACCAATGATTTGAATGCTTAACAATAAATAATGTCTTACTCTAAAATCCTTTTTTTTTTAATTAACCTCATGTTCAGTAAACTGACTAAAAAATCTCAGGTATTGTTGTAATATTAGATGAACCTATTGAAGATATTAAGGTACAACCACAAGTGGGCGCTCTAACCCACCTAGAAGCCCTCTTAGGACTGTCGGATGAGATGCAAACCTGTGATCACCTCTAAAAAGGATGAAAAGCATTGGTATATGAGTCATGCCGAGCCAAAGAGTAGATTGTCGGAGGAATGAGAAAAAAAATGGCTACGTCTTCTGACTTCTCGCTGGGAGCAAAATGACACGAAACTCAAGATGAAGAGCAGTCATTATCTCCTCTCTTTACCTCATTTTCAGTCTATTTACAGTGCTGTCGCTGTGACATTAAGTTTTTTTCCCCCTTGTCAAGCTCTTGTCTGATTGTCCTTGTTGCCAAACCTTGGTTTAACATTTTCTTTTCACATCTCTGTACATTTCTACACAACAAATGGCATGTCCACCTTTGTAGACAGTTAGTCAAAACGAACAGACCTGATACTCTGGCAAGATGCTTAAAATGTATTTGTATAACTTTCCTATCCTTTTGACCAATATTTGTCTCTTGAGCTTTTGGCCTTACCGCTTTCACACTTGCATGTACAGTATGCAAGGCATCCTTTCCCATATAGATGTCAGTCAGGCTTAAACAAGTGTTTGCCAACAAAGATGGGTCCTACTTTGCATTGTGTCTTTAACTGCTTTTTCTTAACTTTCATAAGAAAATGTTTTCACTGTAGCTATTGTGTACATATGCAGTATGTGTTGTTGTATTGTACAATTTCAAGTATCTGCATGTCATTACACTCTTGACCCTAAATCCACGACGAACTTTAAACCTACAGTGTACAACACATATGTTCAAAATAAATACAGAGTTTAAATGTTAAAGCGTTTAAAGGGATAGTTAACCCAAAAATAAAAATTATGCCATCATTTACTCGCCTTCAAGTTGTTCCAAATCTGTATACATTTCTTAGTATTGATGAACACAGAAATATATTTTGAACCAAACAATTCTTGGACCCCATTGACTTCCATAGTAGGAAAAAGTACTTTATGTTTTTTGTTCTGTTGAACACAAAAGAAGCTAATTTTAAGATACAGTTCTGGGGCACTTTTGACCACCATCTTAATTTTTCCCATGGTAGTCAATGGGGTCCAAGAACTGTTTGGTTACAAGTATTCATCCAAGTATCTTTTTGTTCAACCAAACAAATCAATCTATACAGATTTTGAATAACTAGAGAGTAATGATAGGAATGAGTAATGATCTGTTTTTTGTTCTTATGTACTAACATAAAATGCTGTACTTTAAAGGGATCATTAACTCACCCAAGATGTTTCAGACAAGTATACATTCTGTTGTTCTACTATATACAAAAAAAAAGATACATGGACAAATATTTTCAAGCAAAGATTTCTGGGGCACCCATTGACTACCAAAGAAAAACTACTATTCAATGGTGCCCCAAACTATTTTGTTTTTCACATTCTTCAAAATGTCTTCTTTTGTGTTGAACAATACGTATACAGGTTTGAAATCTATTGAAAGCGAGTAAATGATGAGAGATATTTCATTTTTGGGTGAACTATCCCTTGGGTTAAAATGGGTTAAAACAAAATGGGTTAAAACAACCCAGTAAGTTTGGGTTGAAAGAACCTGGGAAATGTTATTTTATGACCTAAAGGCTGATTTTGTACCTTTTCGACCCATCACTGGTTTGTATTGGATAGTGGTATATGTATATGTATATGTATATGTATATGTATATGTATATGTATATGTATATGTATAGGTATGTTTGTATGTATGTATTTATATATATATATATATATATATATATATATATATTCACTGTTAAAAGTAACACTTTCAGCGTCATACAATTTTTAATATATTGATGGTCATAGGTTTTGTTTACAGTTGCTCTCCAGAAGCAAAGGTTGTGTTCAAGTATTCCTAATCTTTACTGGCTGATAAGTATTAAGGTTCTGTGAGTTCAGAGAAATGTAAACAAATATGCTTATATGTTATGTAGAATTATTCATATTATATTTAATTGTGCAAATCAATTATCACGATAAACCATATTATCAAATAGGTGTTCTAAATAACTATAATTTCTTTATTACATCTTCGGGATTCTCTTACATTTATAAGACCTAGATTTTTTAACTTGTTTACAAATTACTCTTCACATCTTTTTCTTCTTTTATAACATATTAAACATTTACTAGTGTATATTTAACTTCCCATTATTTAAGCTTAAATAAGTCTCAACACAGTAATAGTTTTGTGGTGTACAGGTCAAAACGGCTTTGACTAATTTAGTCTATACTATAGAGTCAAGAGTTCTTCATGTGTTTAATAACAATTATAATCTCTTAAGTCCTTTAACTGATTATTAAAAAAGCACCAACACATGCAGAACAATGAAAAAACCTTACAAGAACATTGTGTATATTTGTAGTCAAGACACCATACATCTACTTTCCTAAAACACAACATGCGAAAACTTATATGTGAAATAAGTAAATGCAGAATCAGGATACAAAAAGAAAAAAACACCCGGAAGGTCCACTACAAGGGATTCTGCAGTGTGCATAAAATAAACACTTTTATGAGGTCATGAGAGATGAGGTGGCACCAAATTCAAACATATATATATATATAGAAAATATACGAAAGCGGTAAGAAGGGCCTTTTCATGCGTATCTGATATACATTAAACAATTTTTTCCTTAGCTGGAAGAACATCATAGGTCAGAGAACACGCGTCTCACATGACAATGCAAACATGGAGGATGTAGTGTCAGAGATATGAGGAGATGGCAACCTCTGTATCTGTGGGCGAATTTCAAATAGTAGAGAAAGTTTCAAACAGAGTTTCTTCACAAAAGCAGTCAGAAAGTGTACTGTACAAATGGCCATCGGTGTAAAGTAAATTTGCCATTTATGACCACGCGATGATAGAGGACTAAAAAGTAAAACATTTACAATTTCAGTTTATATTATATATATTGTCTTTACTCTCTTTACCACGAGTGTCCCAAACACACAATATGAGACCTTAATACACAAGGTGATTCAAAAGGTTCTTTGATGCCATATACAAATCTTTTGGTTCCATAAAGAACCTTTAACATCGAACCCTTTCTGTTTTAAAAAGGTTATTTGTGGTGAAAAAAATGTTGTTCCGATTTTTTTTAAATTAAAAGAGACCTTTGACTGAAAAAATGGTTCTTTTATAGCATCCCCGTGAAGAACCTTTTAAGCACCTTTCTTTTTAAAAGTGTACCCTACACCCCAGAGGTCAGATATATCCCCATAGAAATGAATGGGCAATGTTGCAAAATGACTCCTTACGCAAAACTATATTTCATTTTTTCCACACAAAAAACATGAAGCTTAATGAACAGTATCTCCTCAATTGACATCCATTCAAAAACAGTCTCTTGTTTCCTTTGCATTGTTTTGCTAGCCTTAAAGGCCCTGATAGTATTTCCGGAAATCACCAACGGATAAGTAATGCAATACCTATACTGCCACAGTGTGTGATTCTGGACATCATAATAAAGGTTAGACATGTTGTCACGTTCCGTCTGTTTCCATGCCAGTTTTCTCGTGTGTTCCCCCATGGACTCAGTTTCCCATCACGCTCCTGCATCTGTCCGTGTTTGTAATCATCGCACCTGCCCATCATTAGCCTCATCACTGGACACTATAAATACTCAGCCTGTCCCTTGTTCATGGTCTTGTCTACTGTTTACGTTATTTTGCTGGCTTTGTACCTACATGTTGGACTACCTGTATTTATTACATTGTTTCTTTTGGACTTTTCATTAAAAGTATTCTTTTTGGAAATCCTCCCTTTTTGGTTCCTAGTTGTTCCTAGACAATGATAAAGGTTAGAAAGTAAATTAAGAATAAAGCCTCACTCCGTACCGAACATTACTAGGGTGAAAATCTTTGAATCTGACAAACCATTAAAACATGCATCACATTTTTCAAGTAAAATGATACTTGTAAAATTACATTTAAACAAATAAGCAATACAGTTGAATAAGAGTGGGCGTACATTGGCCTTAATACTATAAATGATTTTTCTATAGTTTATACTGGTCGTATAGTTTTTAGTGCCTGAACCAAGAATGCAGTACATTAAAAACTGCTTTGAATGGCAGGTGAAGGCAGAACATTTCAGTATTTTGCCATGGCAACAGACCCTATGCTTAGGAAAGCGGTTAAACTGTTGCAACACTTCACATGCTACCACATTGTAAGGTGATGCAAATAATGGTGAATACAAATGTCTCTATGTCAACAGAGTGGGGTGGATATAGGTTAAAGTCCATTTTAAACGCAATCAGAAGTTTTGTGGAAACAGGAAGGTGTGAAAGGGGATTGGCAACCAAAAGGATATTTAAATGCTGATAAATACTTCCACACATCATTTACTGTATGAAAACACATTTCTGGGCATAACTTTGTGTTGTATTCACTTATGTTTTAATCTATTGTTTAACTACCGTGGTAAGAATAACGACAGTCATTTTTGCGATGCAAAAATTTAGAAAATGAGTGACAAGTTTCTTATGGAAAATAAAATATCTTCACGTTCTCTTTAATGTAATGTATACTAGTAAAAAAATGAAGGTATAGACAAATATGTTGTTTCTATCCTGTGTTTCTGTGGGAAAACAACACTACAAAAATAATTGACACAATCAAGATCCTCAAATTCAATCTCATTTGGTGTTTGAAATGTAAATCTGCCCGTTGTTAAATATAGATGTTCAAAGTCTTTTAAAGTGATTGACACAGCAGAGCTCAGATTTTTTTGTGTGTTTTGAGAAATAATAACAGGACATCAATCAGAAAACTAGCCAGCAATAAATGTTCTCCGCCTGTCAGTCATTGGCTTTGCTAACACAGGGTTGGCTGACATGTCTTTTAAGCTTTTAGAGAGAGGGGGAGTGCGTTTTAAGATGACAAAACCAGCCAAACCTTCACCACTTGTGGTCCACACTTTCACAGCTCAGTTTAATCCTAGAGAAAACGTCATTCCAAAAGTCTTCCTCTTTATGTTTAAGTATTTTTCTGCTCTCTAGTATTACTATTATATCCGTTAAACATTTTGCTTTACGTTTATTTCTCTGCAAATTCTTAAAATAAAACAACATGCTAAATTAAGTCTGCACACACTCAATTTGATTTCTGACCAGATACTAAAGCAATCCCTAGCAAATGTCTAGGACGTTCAACAAGAATTTCTACATAATGGCATTTGATAATTGTGTATTACTATGGTTATCAATGAATATTTATGAAATTCCTCCCCCCAACCTTAGTCATGTCAAAGCACATGTTGGTTGTGGTATGCAACAAAGACGGCTGTGTTCAGGATGTAGATCAGTTTGCTATAGCTAGTTTGTTATATTCATTTTGCATACAGTAATCATAATAAAAGACTGTTTGATTTCCCCCCGACACCTCCGGATATGAAGACACGGCTAACAAATCTCACAAAATTGGGGTGTCTTTACATGTACAGTACTACAATACATCTACTTTGTACCATAATGCAGGTACTAAGACCACAGAAGCCTAAAACCTACATAAAGGATTACATTGAGACACTGCAAATAAGAGGGCTGCAGTTATCCCAAACAACCCGTTCAAATAAATGAATACGATTTTTTATCGGTAATCTATTGAATCATTCAATTCTCCACATTTGGCATACAAATGCATTAAAATATTAGTAGATTCCGCCTGAGCTTCAATGTAAGTTTGCAAACAGCACAGCAATCCTCGGCTTTTGTGTGTGAGGATTTAGGAGTGAAGAGGAGGGAGGGGGATATTGCTTTTTTGCCAGCTAATGGTTTACTAAATTTGGCTCTCCATCTGTTGGCTCTTACAGAGCTACCTATTCCCTAATCTATGAAGAGATTCTTAGCCAGGAGATTTTGTAGGGGAGTGGGGGAAAGGGCTTAACCCCTGGAGTGTAGATAACATGGATGTTTGCATGATATATGTTGTGTACTTAATATTTGTGTATTCAAATGTTGTTGAGGATTAAACAATTAACTTGCACACTTATGCATGTCATTTTTGTGTGCATAAAACATCCAACAAAGCCATTTGTTTTTGAACAGTGAAGCAAACTTTCAATTAAAACCTATAGCCTACATGAAGAAATGGCAGTGTGGCTGTTGTTTTCAGAGAGTACAATCTGTGCAATGCTCATCAAACCAATTCCAAGTGACGGTTGCCAGATAATGAGGACTTATGTAGCTAAATTTGTGAGAATTTTGTGTCAGTCCGTTGCTTTGATGCTCAACAACAATTTGCAAATGACCCAATTATTTTTAAGAGTGCGCTTTTGGGTGTGTTTTTATTCGAGGAAGCTGTCGACATTGCACACATCAGTATGTACATTTGATTAACTGCAAGTGGTTATTTGACAAAAACGTTACGTTCGGTTTTTTAAAATGGTGTCAAGCTTGATTTAAAAGTCAGTTAGATGGCACATTAGCAATGGGTCTGCATCCTGAACAGCTGTTTTAAAAGTAACACTTTCAGCGTCATACAATTTTTAATATATTGATGGTCATAGGTTTTGTTTACAGTTGCTCTCCAGAAGCAAAGGTTGTGTTCAAGTATTCCTAATCTTTACTGGCTGATAAGTATTAAGGTTCTGTGAGTTCAGAGAAATGTAAACAAATATGCTTATATGTTATGTAGAATTATTCATATTATATTTAATTGTGCAAATCAATTATCACGATAAACCATATTATCAAATAGGTGTTCTAAATAACTATAATTTCTTTATTACATCTTCGGGATTCTCTTACATTTATAAGACCTAGATTTTTTAACTTGTTTACAAATTACTCTTCACATCTTTTTCTTCTTTTATAACATATTAAACATTTACTAGTGTATATTTAACTTCCCATTATTTAAGCTTAAATAAGTCTCAACACAGTAATAGTTTTGTGGTGTACAGGTCAAAACGGCTTTGACTAATTTAGTCTATACTATAGAGTCAAGAGTTCTTCATGTGTTTAATAACAATTATAATCTCTTAAGTCCTTTAACTGATTATTAAAAAAGCACCAACACATGCAGAACAATGAAAAAACCTTACAAGAACATTGTGTATATTTGTAGTCAAGACACCATACATCTACTTTCCTAAAACACAACATGCGAAAACTTATATGTGAAATAAGTAAATGCAGAATCAGGATACAAAAAGAAAAAAACACCCGGAAGGTCCACTACAAGGGATTCTGCAGTGTGCATAAAATAAACACTTTTATGAGGTCATGAGAGATGAGGTGGCACCAAATTCAAACATATATATATATATAGAAAATATACGAAAGCGGTAAGAAGGGCCTTTTCATGCGTATCTGATATACATTAAACAATTTTTTCCTTAGCTGGAAGAACATCATAGGTCAGAGAACACGCGTCTCACATGACAATGCAAACATGGAGGATGTAGTGTCAGAGATATGAGGAGATGGCAACCTCTGTATCTGTGGGCGAATTTCAAATAGTAGAGAAAGTTTCAAACAGAGTTTCTTCACAAAAGCAGTCAGAAAGTGTACTGTACAAATGGCCATCGGTGTAAAGTAAATTTGCCATTTATGACCACGCGATGATAGAGGACTAAAAAGTAAAACATTTACAATTTCAGTTTATATTATATATATTGTCTTTACTCTCTTTACCACGAGTGTCCCAAACACACAATATGAGACCTTAATACACAAGGTGATTCAAAAGGTTCTTTGATGCCATATACAAATCTTTTGGTTCCATAAAGAACCTTTAACATCGAACCCTTTCTGTTTTAAAAAGGTTATTTGTGGTGAAAAAAATGTTGTTCCGATTTTTTTTAAATTAAAAGAGACCTTTGACTGAAAAAATGGTTCTTTTATAGCATCCCCGTGAAGAACCTTTTAAGCACCTTTCTTTTTAAAAGTGTACCCTACACCCCAGAGGTCAGATATATCCCCATAGAAATGAATGGGCAATGTTGCAAAATGACTCCTTACGCAAAACTATATTTCATTTTTTCCACACAAAAAACATGAAGCTTAATGAACAGTATCTCCTCAATTGACATCCATTCAAAAACAGTCTCTTGTTTCCTTTGCATTGTTTTGCTAGCCTTAAAGGCCCTGATAGTATTTCCGGAAATCACCAACGGATAAGTAATGCAATACCTATACTGCCACAGTGTGTGATTCTGGACATCATAATAAAGGTTAGACATGTTGTCACGTTCCGTCTGTTTCCATGCCAGTTTTCTCGTGTGTTCCCCCATGGACTCAGTTTCCCATCACGCTCCTGCATCTGTCCGTGTTTGTAATCATCGCACCTGCCCATCATTAGCCTCATCACTGGACACTATAAATACTCAGCCTGTCCCTTGTTCATGGTCTTGTCTACTGTTTACGTTATTTTGCTGGCTTTGTACCTACATGTTGGACTACCTGTATTTATTACATTGTTTCTTTTGGACTTTTCATTAAAAGTATTCTTTTTGGAAATCCTCCCTTTTTGGTTCCTAGTTGTTCCTAGACAATGATAAAGGTTAGAAAGTAAATTAAGAATAAAGCCTCACTCCGTACCGAACATTACTAGGGTGAAAATCTTTGAATCTGACAAACCATTAAAACATGCATCACATTTTTCAAGTAAAATGATACTTGTAAAATTACATTTAAACAAATAAGCAATACAGTTGAATAAGAGTGGGCGTACATTGGCCTTAATACTATAAATGATTTTTCTATAGTTTATACTGGTCGTATAGTTTTTAGTGCCTGAACCAAGAATGCAGTACATTAAAAACTGCTTTGAATGGCAGGTGAAGGCAGAACATTTCAGTATTTTGCCATGGCAACAGACCCTATGCTTAGGAAAGCGGTTAAACTGTTGCAACACTTCACATGCTACCACATTGTAAGGTGATGCAAATAATGGTGAATACAAATGTCTCTATGTCAACAGAGTGGGGTGGATATAGGTTAAAGTCCATTTTAAACGCAATCAGAAGTTTTGTGGAAACAGGAAGGTGTGAAAGGGGATTGGCAACCAAAAGGATATTTAAATGCTGATAAATACTTCCACACATCATTTACTGTATGAAAACACATTTCTGGGCATAACTTTGTGTTGTATTCACTTATGTTTTAATCTATTGTTTAACTACCGTGGTAAGAATAACGACAGTCATTTTTGCGATGCAAAAATTTAGAAAATGAGTGACAAGTTTCTTATGGAAAATAAAATATCTTCACGTTCTCTTTAATGTAATGTATACTAGTAAAAAAATGAAGGTATAGACAAATATGTTGTTTCTATCCTGTGTTTCTGTGGGAAAACAACACTACAAAAATAATTGACACAATCAAGATCCTCAAATTCAATCTCATTTGGTGTTTGAAATGTAAATCTGCCCGTTGTTAAATATAGATGTTCAAAGTCTTTTAAAGTGATTGACACAGCAGAGCTCAGATTTTTTTGTGTGTTTTGAGAAATAATAACAGGACATCAATCAGAAAACTAGCCAGCAATAAATGTTCTCCGCCTGTCAGTCATTGGCTTTGCTAACACAGGGTTGGCTGACATGTCTTTTAAGCTTTTAGAGAGAGGGGGAGTGCGTTTTAAGATGACAAAACCAGCCAAACCTTCACCACTTGTGGTCCACACTTTCACAGCTCAGTTTAATCCTAGAGAAAACGTCATTCCAAAAGTCTTCCTCTTTATGTTTAAGTATTTTTCTGCTCTCTAGTATTACTATTATATCCGTTAAACATTTTGCTTTACGTTTATTTCTCTGCAAATTCTTAAAATAAAACAACATGCTAAATTAAGTCTGCACACACTCAATTTGATTTCTGACCAGATACTAAAGCAATCCCTAGCAAATGTCTAGGACGTTCAACAAGAATTTCTACATAATGGCATTTGATAATTGTGTATTACTATGGTTATCAATGAATATTTATGAAATTCCTCCCCCCAACCTTAGTCATGTCAAAGCACATGTTGGTTGTGGTATGCAACAAAGACGGCTGTGTTCAGGATGTAGATCAGTTTGCTATAGCTAGTTTGTTATATTCATTTTGCATACAGTAATCATAATAAAAGACTGTTTGATTTCCCCCCGACACCTCCGGATATGAAGACACGGCTAACAAATCTCACAAAATTGGGGTGTCTTTACATGTACAGTACTACAATACATCTACTTTGTACCATAATGCAGGTACTAAGACCACAGAAGCCTAAAACCTACATAAAGGATTACATTGAGACACTGCAAATAAGAGGGCTGCAGTTATCCCAAACAACCCGTTCAAATAAATGAATACGATTTTTTATCGGTAATCTATTGAATCATTCAATTCTCCACATTTGGCATACAAATGCATTAAAATATTAGTAGATTCCGCCTGAGCTTCAATGTAAGTTTGCAAACAGCACAGCAATCCTCGGCTTTTGTGTGTGAGGATTTAGGAGTGAAGAGGAGGGAGGGGGATATTGCTTTTTTGCCAGCTAATGGTTTACTAAATTTGGCTCTCCATCTGTTGGCTCTTACAGAGCTACCTATTCCCTAATCTATGAAGAGATTCTTAGCCAGGAGATTTTGTAGGGGAGTGGGGGAAAGGGCTTAACCCCTGGAGTGTAGATAACATGGATGTTTGCATGATATATGTTGTGTACTTAATATTTGTGTATTCAAATGTTGTTGAGGATTAAACAATTAACTTGCACACTTATGCATGTCATTTTTGTGTGCATAAAACATCCAACAAAGCCATTTGTTTTTGAACAGTGAAGCAAACTTTCAATTAAAACCTATAGCCTACATGAAGAAATGGCAGTGTGGCTGTTGTTTTCAGAGAGTACAATCTGTGCAATGCTCATCAAACCAATTCCAAGTGACGGTTGCCAGATAATGAGGACTTATGTAGCTAAATTTGTGAGAATTTTGTGTCAGTCCGTTGCTTTGATGCTCAACAACAATTTGCAAATGACCCAATTATTTTTAAGAGTGCGCTTTTGGGTGTGTTTTTATTCGAGGAAGCTGTCGACATTGCACACATCAGTATGTACATTTGATTAACTGCAAGTGGTTATTTGACAAAAACGTTACGTTCGGTTTTTTAAAATGGTGTCAAGCTTGATTTAAAAGTCAGTTAGATGGCACATTAGCAATGGGTCTGCATCCTGAACAGCTGTTTTTCAGCATTACTTGTTGATGTATCTTAACTGATAAATACAAAAGGCAATTATTCCATCACAGAACCCAAAGGTTTCATTGTAGCAATTAGCAAGATCTAAGTTTCTTTATTAATATTTAAAGTTAATAAGATTCCTGCTGTTTAAGTTATAATTGCTTTAACTCGAACTTCTCTGGAATATATATTTGCAGGTGTTTGCGTTAAGATATCTTTCAATTGTGGAATCTGAGATATTGTCGAAGGTTTCAACATCGCAGAATTAATTTCTATCATGCTGGCACTGTTTTATAGACGTTTTGTATCACATATCCAGACTACAGGGGATGTGTTGAAGTCTTTGTTAAAATATTTGGTGATAATGAATGCTTTACAGCTGCCAAGCTATTTTTTAAGCTGACCTTTTATTGCACAATTGTCTGGTTATATTGCTTTTGTATGTGTAAATTCAACGCTTCCGAAAGAGTGCAGTTGTTACAATTGGACAAGGGCCTCCATGACACTTTAAAGTTATCTTGACTACAACAAAACCTTCTGGTTGTGAATGCATATGTGACCTTGGACCACAAAACCAGTCTTTTGGTACCAAAAAAACATTGTATGGGTCAAAATGATCGATTTTTATTTTATGTCAAAATCATTAGGATATTAAGTAAAGA
Source organism: Triplophysa dalaica (assembly GCF_015846415.1). Lineage (NCBI taxonomy): Eukaryota > Metazoa > Chordata > Actinopteri > Cypriniformes > Nemacheilidae > Triplophysa > Triplophysa dalaica. The sequence continues at coordinate 21,108,545 of NC_079551.1, forward strand.
TAATTTATAAATTTCCTACTGTAAATATATTTTTTGTGAGTGGATGCAGCAAAATTGCATACAAAAATGTCCGGAAACACGCCTACAAACTTCACTCGTTCACTCCTTGGGAATTACCCACTCAAGTTTGGTTTCTACTGTATGAAAATCATACAATTTCTGCTTTCGGGTTCTTCTACTCTCCACAACATCTTTACTTCGGAGAGTCAATAGTGTTTAAACAAACCTGTTTCTTATTAGCAAGAGTTTCTTCTTCTTGGCCCGCTACAGCGCCTCTAACAACTTTAAAGGAGATTTTCTCCATATTTAGAATTTTTTGTACCCTCAGATTCCAGATTTTCAAATAGTTGTATCTTGGCCAAATATTGTCACATCCTATAAAACCATAAAGCTTTCAGATGATGTATAAATGACTATTTTGAAATATTGACCAATAAGATTTGTTTTTGTTGTCCAGGGACATAAATTTGGTTTACAAGATGTCAATGCTCCGTGTGAAAGAGTCAGAAGCTAATTCAGTAACTAAGGGCTGAAATACACTACAAGACTTTTAAAATCTGAACAGATTAAACTAGACATCAAAAACTTGGAGATGTTTTGAAAGTTTCAGATAGAAACACACTAACTGACCAAATCTGCAGTCCAGACTGGAAATCTGGGCCAAATCTGAGCAAGTCTTGTAGTGTATTTCTGCCTTAAGAATCGCTAAGATTTAACCTCACCTCACTTCAGTTCAAACATGACTTTCTTCTACAGAACACAAAAGAAGATAATTGAAAGAATGTTGATAACCAAACAACATTGACTTCCGTTGTAGGGACATGAAACCACAGAGACATTCTTCAAAATATCTTCTTTTATCCAACACTCAAGAAAGGGTCACAAAGGTTTTGAATGACACAGGTTGAATTTAAATGTAAAAAATGTAAGCAATCCCCTCAAAGCAATCAATGCACAAACCTATAACTTGCGCACATTACGAAGCCGATACATAATCCTTTATATTGGCCTATAACATTCCCATGAAACGCTGTCTATAAAGCCCCTCCCCCACCGCAGTGGTATTTGAACGTCAGATTATCCCTAAATGCTTTGAGCGGTGAGCATGAGACCAGGCTAAGAAGCGCATTAGCCAGAGAAGAGTTAATAATGTAGTCCTTGTGTGCCACTCGTCTGGGGCTTTCATAGTCATTTTATGTACATTTCAAATGTTTAGAAACGTCCTACCAAAGGTCACGCACACGACACCGAGCCAATCAACAGGTCAGTTTGGTCTCCATGGGAACCGGTTTCAACAAATCAGTTTGCTGCATTTTCTTTACAAAAACGCAACAAAAACTGTTTTTGTTACAGTTTACCACTGCATTGCCAAAACGGGGCATTCAGATCACTTGTGAGTGACTGCTTTGTGTTTGTCCGTGGGACTGATGCCTTTTGTTTAAACCAAACTGCAAAGAAGACCTTGAGGGTATGGAGTCCTGGTACATATAGCGCCTCTGTTTGTGTGTATAACTGTCTCTAAAGATGCCTGTGGAAGATTCTCTGTAACGTGATCGTTCACTTTAGTGTCGGCGATAGAGACTTGGAATTAGATTTGCTATAGAGAGGAGGGCTTTTGTTTAACGCAGCTGGTTGAATAAAATATATCCTTTTCAATTATGATGTCGATCCCCCTTGACTAAATAGAAAACCCATGTAATTCATACAGTGTTTTAAGAGTTCAACGTGAAGTTGGAATTTATACGGATCCAATTAAGTGCTATAATCTATCTTTATAATCTATACGCTATACTTTCCTTATTTATATATCCGTTATATTGATCTTGTTGGGAATAAATTTTGTCCATGAGACATGCATAATGTGAGAAAGTAATTAAATATATATAAAATTTCATTTATAAAATACAATTAATTTCTGATAAAGTAAAAATACACAAGGATCAAGTAGAGTAAAAATATTTTGTATAGTTCATCCTTAATTAAAGGAATCGATGTATGTTCTCCTTCATAAAATGGACTGGACTTTGAAACGTCTACAATGATAATACACAACAGTGTCTTCTACACAATTATGTTGTTGATCAATACAAGCTGTGTTGTATTGAAAGACCTTTTGTGGCAGACAATTGAGTCACCAGTGTCCCAATGTTTTGTGCATCAACATTTTTGCTCTAATTTGTGTTCATTGCGGATTCACAACAAAGGAAACAGGATGAGATGCATCTTATGTGGCATACATCTAGGCAGAAGTCTCAATAAGTTTTGGTTTTAAAGCAGCAATAAAAATGGTATTCTAAAAGTTATGCATTCTGCTAAATATTTCCTTGTCTATAGTAACAAATCAAGAAAAATCATAATGATTATATGTTTTTAATAACAAATAATAATTGTTATGTTTGTTAAATTATTCCTATACTGACATGCTTTTTTTCGAATTGCTGAACCATCTTTTGGTATAAATATTTTATAACCAATTTTCTAATTATTGATTTAATTATTTATTCTATTTATTTTAACTCATTTATTTTATTTTCCAAGACATTTTGGTTAACTACATTTTCCTATGCCATTCATTACCTTTACTTACCCCATTGCCCATTTCCCTCTTATACTCTCATTTTGTGACAAAGAAGTCCTACTTTACCACACGACTCAAGAGTAAGCTGAAGTTTATCAACATTTTATCAAACCAGGATCTCTGTTTGTTGCTTTTGCAAAGTTACAAAAAACTAGTCTTACGAACATAAAAGCTTTTGGACCACTTTTTGTTATTCTGGTTGTGTAAAGCACATTTGTCAAATTGCGTTGTTTTTAAATGTGCTATAGAAACAAATGTTGATTGACTCATTTTATAATAACACTAGGCTATATATAAATAAATAAACAACTGAAAGCCTAATTCAAATTTAATCGTAAGTTACTACAATAGGATATAAAAGGAGAGTACTTGGCCCTATGTGATAATAGCCTAATATTACTATAAATAAATAATATTAATATAATCATATACATAAAACATGCATAAAATAGGTTTTCAGGTCATAAATCTAAGTATCTTATACTTGTATAATAAAATTACAATAATATGACAATAATCGATTTTCACCTACTCAATACAATATGTTCTGAATAATTGTGAATCATATGCAAATGTTCAATCTTCAGTTTGGATATTTTGAATTTAATGAATGATAGGAACCACATCACCATGGCTTCCATTGTGCAGAGATACACTATTTGAACAGCTTTGGTACCATAGGCTGAATAATATTTGGATATGGGAGGGACAAGCTGCTGCAGCATCGAAGCCCCCCACACTCGCGCCCCACCCACAGAGAGGGGCTGAGTGTTGATGACGTCGGAAGATGGGAAGCTCCCAGCAGAAGGTGCGCGCCCGCGGGAGGGGCCGATAGAAAATGGCGAGTCTGTGCAGAAGGCAGCAATGCACGATCGAGAGGCGCGGCTTTCGGCAGGAACTTGACTCGTGGCGGCATAAACTCATTCACTGTGTAGGTAAGCTCGTTTAACCTATCATGCAGAATGGTCTGGTAACGTTACAGCTTCAACGGTTGCTTAGATCTATATATGTGGCGTAGGGGAACTGCCGAAAATCCGTCGCCTATGACAGCGAGCGAAGCGGCTTTTCTGTCTCGCAACGATTTTTTCCTCAAGCCGCTCGCGCCCGCTGGACCTTGGCAAATATTGCGGTTATGAGTTTAGTTGCGCGGCCGTTATTTTGACAAACACTGCGTGCGAAGTACGCATCTGTGTTTTAACATCATTGCTGAATGGCCGGTTTATTTGCCTGACGTCGTTTCCTTAAGTTAATTATTTTTTTGGAAATTTTGGGCGATGTTTATTTATTGTAAGCAGGGCGTGTTGCGTGTACAGAGGGAATTGTCCGCGGACCAATCAAACGCTCTCGTTTTGCCAGTGTGCGCGCTCCCCGTTTCATTGTAGGCTACTGTATTATTTGGGTTTGGGGGAGGGCTGTGCGCGTCACCGCCCCGCTGTCATGCTGATGTGCTACCGTGCGCGTTCCCTCCCCTCAAATGATCGGCGCTGGGGGAGCGCGCATTGCTGCAATGGGGAAATGTCAGAAAATTATTTTGTATTTTAGGGGAAGGTGGGGGGTTGACAAAGAAAATGACACTGCGCATATTTGCTAGTTGTTCTCGCGGCCTGAGATTCTTGCGTTACGTGAATCACTGTCCAATGTAACATTTTCAAGCTTTTCCCGAATATATACGCTGATATTTCAGTCCGTTTCATTTCCTATTTTTTGCGTTAATCGATAGCTCGCTTTGAAGCAATCAAGCCCGTTTAAGGACTTTACGTAAATGTAACGAGCAAATAACGTAAGCGCCTCCGTTTAATTTGCTTTTAAGAGCACGCGAGTGTTGTTTCATTTCGTTATTTACTAGTTTTTGATATCCAAAAATCTTCCAAAAACCGGTCGCTTTCTTGCCCCTCCCCCGTCACATCTGATATTTCATTAGCTTTGTTTAATCCCTTTAAATCGCCGTATCTGATGTTATTGGGAGATTATCGAGTCTTAACCTCGAGGTTTTCTAGTTTTCAACCCGAGATTTGTCTTAATCTCTCTTTTAATGTCAGTCAGCAAACCCTTGTCGTTTGGCATCTGTTAACTGCAGTTTTTGTGTATGCTAAATGTTAGTCACTTTCTCTCTTGACCACAACAATATAACGTCTGTCTAGTGCTGAATTAAGATTTCTGGCATAAATGTGTGAATCAAGCAGGGACCCAAAAGCTTTTACACTTACTTTTCTGTTGAATAACATATCAAGCGATTTTAATGCTGTCTTCTACACTTACATTTATCTTTACTATGAAGAGGATTGTTTATGTTGTTTGATTTGACAGGTGCCTTTAAATTTAGTAATCCCCTCTTGCTATGCAAAAAAAAAGGAGCTTCCATCTGTATCAGATTCAGAAAGTAACAAGGCATTGAGATGGTGTTTGGTGGAATCCTTTTGGATTCACTGCTAAAAAAGGCAAATATTTGATTGGAGATAAATATTTTAAATTTGGAAATATGGCACTTTATCATTCTGATTTACAGATATGTGTAATCTCATCAATTCAAACATTATTAAATACATTTTAAATAGTCTCATGTTAGAACAAATTGCTGTTAAAATATATGCTGTTAAAATGTGCATGTGACAGGGGGAACGTCCTGCAAAAGTAATGACAATTTCTTAAAACATTTAGAAAAAATGATGTCTAATCCCTGTGTTGAGGCATATTGAATTTGTTTCTTGTGTCTCGTATGTCTGCTCAGACATCCTTTAATTTTCCATTAGAAGAGATTAATTCTTATTGTGTGTTGTTGAGGAAACATCCTGAATAATTGGGTTTGGTCTGTCAATAGTAAATTGCAGTACATTTTGTAATGACTGCTAAGCTTTGGATGAAATTATAAAACCGCCATATGCGCATTTCTCAAACCTAGAAGTATGTAAAAGTTGATTTACTCAGCCAGGACAAGATTTCGCTTTCGTGCTTTGTTGATAACACTTGAGAACTCGTCATAAATCATTTCCTTAAACTTTTTCAAGGGTCAAAGTTCCAAAATCTGAACCTGGTGCTCTTCTGCTTGCCAGCGCCCTTGCAACGCTTACGCAAGAGTTATATCTTTTGTCTGCAAATCAGTTTGTTTCATTCTTAATTTTGGATGTCAAGCATTTGTGATATTTTAGATTTTTGATATTTTCAAGCATTTTGTTTTTATTTGCTTGCAGTTTATGGTCTGATACTGAACGGCATGAGCTATTGTTTAATGTCATGGACACATTACTTTATAGTGTAGTATACCTATAATATCTCTCTTTTTCCTTCTTCTCAAGCTTTTAACGACATAGAATTTAATTTGGTGTGCGATTTTTTTTCTGGCGAGTGGTCAGTGTTTTATATTGAAATTTGTTTGTTGTAAATGTGTCGTCTAATTGTTTGTACCCACGCGAATAGCTAGGACATATGGACCAGATAGGTCAGATAGTTTGGCTTTCCTGGCTTTTTCGTGTCTCTCTGTGTGGGTTTGTCGCCGCACATTTGGTGTCATGCATGAGCGAGTCACAAATTCAAACAAAACTGAAGGTCAGAGCTGCTTGCTGTGAGAACCATTAACATCAGGAAAAATGTCACTTTTTATTTCTGTCTCTAGTCATCATCTACCTCCCCCTCTCTCATCGAACGCTTCTTTATGCATCCTTCATTTTTCCCCTTTCATCGCATATCAGCAACAATCTTATGGCCAATTATGTCCCTTGAAACCTCTCACTTAAATATATAGGGCTGGTTTGGATTTTCCTTTGACATTTAACACATTTTATACATCTCAATACTGCCCGGACTATATGTCCTAGTCTTTTTACAAGTTCCAGAGTTGTTCTCAAAATTATAATCTGTTTGTAATAGCACCTTGCGTGTTGCGGTTTGAGAATGTTTCCGCGTGTATTAGGAGTGACTTTATAATGTTTCTAAGATGGTCTTGAACATCCATCCCCAAGTGAAGAGGTTGTTAAAGAAGCGCCTGCAGCTTTGACGACAGTTTCCAGCAGGTTTAATTTGCATGTAGGCTGCGTTGATTCAAGATGCATCCTTTTTGACCACTGTGATAAATTATAAAAAACGCATAGAAAAAATAACAGAACTTTCATCTTTGTTGGAAAGTTGTGTAAGGGAGAAAAATCCAAAGATTTGAAGTAAATTAAGTATCCTTATAATGAAATATTTACATTTGCATTCATTTACAGTAGGGATGCACCGATATGTAAACTTTGGCCGATAATAATATAGGATTGTTCTTTAACATTGAAAGCCGATAACTGGTATATAGGCAGATATACAGCATCTAAATAAAAAAATCCCTAAGACTGAAACAAAAGGCAAAATGTGGACAACTGCTTTTATTTGAAAACAATGACTGCAGAAACAAGGTAACCAATAGTTGTCGTTTTTCCCCTGAAAATGATGTACAAAGCCTACCTTAGACTTTTTAACGATTCATTAACCTTCAAACTATCTGGTATATTTTATTTAATAAACCAATTATAAATGTTCTTCCAGAGCAACCCAGAAATATGTTTTTAATAGCCACATGTCTAACAGGTCTCAAAACAGAAAGCATTCAGACAGCAGTCTGATTCTAACAATATTCTATAAGATCCTATAATTAACACATTCATAAATACTGTATCTACATACTGCAGCTACATTAACAATGTTTTGTTAATAGCAGTGAGTAAATGATCAGGACAGAAAGACAGTACTGTAATGGATTTTAACTGGGAGTTTCTTGCAGCTGAAGAAGTTTAACCAGAATAAATAATTATGATTTATCGGCTGTTATATATATATATATATATATATATATATATATATATATATATATATATATATATATATATATATCGGCAAAAATTGTATTACGGCAATTTATTATTAATTATCGGCCATATATGTACTGGCCATTTTATCAGATACCAATATGGTCTATAATTATCATGCATCCCTGATTTACAGTCAATAAAAAGATACACACAACTGGGAATCCCTGGGAATGGAACCCATGAGTTTGAGCTACAGGAATATAGTTTGCATTTGTATTTGATCTGAATGGGTCTAATTGGTGCACCTATGTAATGCATTTACTCTTTATTTGACATTAAATATTAAACAATTCAGATACAGTGCATTTCTGTATAGAAGCAGAGTTTATTAATAATTGCGTTATATGTCTAAGAGCGCCTCTGCACCACCAAGCAACTAATTTGTGCTTTTCACCAATGAAACAAAAACCTATTGATTCTCCCTGAATGCCTAATACAAGCTTTCCAGCACATTGATGTAAGCTGTCTATATAAAACATATAAACCACTTTCTAGCTATAGCACTTTACTAGCACAGACATCATATTTGTCATTTCTGCAAGATTTTTCTCAATGTCAAGAGTTAAGAACAGCATTTTAATATGTCCGACATCTGTGCCTAAATATTCAGACATCTGGGAAGTCTGTCATGGCCACGCATTAAAACCCTATGAATTCCCATTCTGTCAGAGGGCATCTAGATTAAATTTGTAGCTTATCCCAGTTCTGACTGTAACATTAGATTTCTCTTTTCATGTGAATTCGGTTCAGTATTTTTGTGATCATGTACATAGTAGAGGTGGGAATCAGCAGAAAACAAGGCAATACAATAGTATATTAATATATTTTGTCTTAATGTGTAATTGTATTATTACATGTTTTTTATTTGATTGGTCTTTCATTTGCACTTTATTGCTTTGTGCAGTTGTATTTGTGGTTTGTTCTGGATTAGGAATTTGATGTAATAGAAATGATTCGCACATTGACCTTCATACAGTTTTACAGACGTGCTCTTAAAGATAATAATTGTCCCATTACTAAAATATTTAATGCCGGAAAAATATCGATACAGTAATTAGAAATAGCATTTGTCCACCATTTCTTTTGTTTTTCATGTTTCTGAGATGTTTCACTTTTTAGGAACATTCTCAAGAATAAAAATATATAAAAAAAAGGAGATCTGTAACAGACGTCTTGTGTAAAAACCTTAGGTAGTTTTCTTTTGCATAAATATGGTAACGGTAACTGCAATAACACCACTTGCTCATTTTTTCTCTCCATATAAATGTGCTGGAGTTCGCTTTAGCGAAATAAATCCATGTAAATCCAAATGTGTTAAAATCTGCCATATGGTTTCACTTTTTTAGTCTTCCCCTCATGTGACACACTGTGACTTGTTTGCCATTAAACCCCCCTGAACATTTACAGTGTCCCATATGATCTGAGATTATGTTCTCAAAATGGGATTCCCTGAAAGCTGCGCGTGTGGTGTTTTGGGTCTTTAAAGGGATAGTTCACCCTTAAATGAAAATTCTGTCATAATTTACTATTTATTTCATAATTTGTTTGTTGCGATGATCACAAAGAAAGAAATCTGGAAGAATGTTAGTTATTTTCAGTTCCGGGACATCATTGAATACCATAGTAGGAAGGTTTAAATGGTAGTCAAAGGAGCCCTAGAACTCTTTGTTTTCCTAAATTCTTCAAATTATCTCATTATGTATTCAGAACAAAAAAATACTATTTCTTTTCATAGTGGATGATGTCCCAGATCTGAAAATTGCAAACATTCTTCCAAATATCTTTGTGTTCATTGAAACAAATACATTTATACAGGTTTGAAACAACCCGAGGGTGAGAAAATGATGACAAATTTATCATTTTTGTTAGAACTTTTTCTTTAATGAAATTTGTCAATGTTTTGTATTACAGAATAAAAAGTGGTTTCCATATTAATCCTTTTAAATACTACGATAGTGATCTTTTGTTAAATTAAAACTTTGTTGTGCACAGTGACATGTGTCTATATAAAGGGCATATTTTCTTTCGTAACGTTTTGCTAGTTTGCTTTTTGGAATTACCACTTCTAACATGCAGAAAACCTTTGGTCATTAACATTTTGAATGTAATTTCAACGCATCAATCTACCATTAACATTTTTCTGGACGCTATGTTTTCTGTTTTTTTTTACGACACTATAGAAATATTTTTGCCAGCACATTAAAAATAAATCATTTTTTGTATTATTGTGTCGGTTTGGTTCATCATATCAGCTGTATGTGTTGTATCATCAATTCCCCAACATCTCCATTCTACATGCATGCAAATTATTCTTTTGTTTCAGTGAAGTGCGAGAATCCATGTGAAAATCACATGATAAAAAAGAACAGCCTTTAGCCAGCTGAAATCTCATATCAATTACATAGCTGCATCTCTACTGGAGATGATTTTATACGCAGATGATCTGATGATTATTGTCTTTAGGGTCTTTGTGCTATTAAATGAGGATTAAAAGCCCGTCCTGATGTATGGTGCCGTTGTTAAGTAGCTGTCACTAATTAAAAAGTAAAATGAAGCTGTATCAGCAAACTATTTAGTCTTTTTAGTTTGAATATTATTGGTTTTAAACGACAAATGTTGAAGGGATTTTCCATACGGTACCTCGTAACACTTGTTATCTGTTTAGTAGATTTATTACTTTTTGTCACTGTTTTTCAACCTCTCATAAAGCCAACATTTTATTTAACACTATATAGACTATGGTAATATTTTATCTTTAAGAAACAAAGTAGACGCACTTTTTTAGGATTCAGTCCATGCAACGACTTTGACTAATAAATCACACACACACAAAAACAAACAGACAAAGCTATAGAGATGTGCTTAGAATTGGACGTTTGTGTGGTTGTTTCTAGGGACATTGTTGCTTTTTTGCACTTTTTTTGCCGTTTGTCATTTTTTTGTATAGCACAAGAACTCTCATGTGGGATAATAACTTGTTATATATGTTAATTCTTCCTTCTGCAACCAGTCTTTAAACTTTTTGTAATCTTTTTGAGTTGGTTTCTCAGTGGCGAGACATATAAAATTCATTGAAATGCTAATCTTGTGGGAAAGAGTGCCAATACATAGTGAATAGTATCGCATCACCTGTATTGTACCATTGAGATAATAGAAAGATTTAAGGAGAAAAGTCTATCTTTCGTGTTTTTGAATTATTACACAAGGCCTAAAATAGATTTATGGGGGATTTATTAACTTGTGGAGGACTTGTGAAAAGACATAAAAACCATCTCTGTGTAGTAACTAAACTCAATTGAAAGTTTTTTTTAGTTTTGTTTTTACAATACATATGGTTTTAACACAGTTTAGAAAGAATAGTTATTTTCCCACCCTCCTCAAAACAAGCCATATGAGACCATACATTATGACCCCTCTTTTTGTTTTTGAACATTTGCCAGTCATAGCTACTTTGATAAAAGTTAAATCAATGCTAAGTCTTTGTATTATTTCCATTTTAAAGTTGCACTGAAGATATTAACACATTAATTCCTAATATGGAAAAAACTTTAAATGTTTTAGCCACATCATATGTAGGCTATAGTGAAGGTGGATATTATTCTTTGTCTATCTTCACAGATCTTTTCTTTTGTATATTACAGAAGGATTACTAGAGATTGAGTTATGAGTATAAGAGGTGCTATAAGAAGTCTGATATAATGATATTCATGAAATCTGTTGTAAGTAGTTTTATCACTCTTCACTTTTAACAGCTGCTAACGTCTTCATCGTGTTTCTTGTCAAAGGTGTTGTATTAACATCGAACAGTGTTTTGGATCTCTCCAGCGGCGTGTGTTTTGTTAATATTGAACACTTTTAAATTGTTCTCTCGCAGCTTCATTGTATACAGAAACGGCGTGAGGCTATTTGCACGTCAATTTAGCGCTCTACATCTTTTGACAGCTTTATGGAGCAGTCCAACTTTAGAATTACGTGACACTTGCACCTTCTTTACACGCAGCCCACTGCGAGTGCACACTGAACGCACGGAAAGTGAGGATTCATTACAGTCTGTAAGTTAAATCAAATTCGCTTTTATCAGTATAATTAAACTTCAATTATATTGAACTAACTTAAAAACTACTACAATGTAAAATACAACTAGATTTTCTAAAAGTTAATTTACTTAATTTTTTGCGTCAAGTTTTTGCAGACAGTTTAAGAACATTTATTTTTTTATTCAAATTGTTGTTTCAGTGCATCGGTGGGTCTTTGGTTTTCACCAACATGACGTAAAATGAAAAAGTGCATTAAATGCAGTAATTCCTATACCATTACCTTAGGGTAGTGCCCCGCCCCTCCAATGTCACCGCACACGCCCCTTGAAGGTTAATTTTATTTTCTATACAGATGTTATCTTATTTACATGGCGGCATGTCATTTCTGTCTCTGCATGGTCACGTGTTTACAATTCTCCCCTGCTCTTCGTATAGAGTTCCGCCAAATGCACGTGCGTGCACACACACACAGTCCCACCAGCAGACAGAAAGCGCGTCAAAAAATATGTTGCATCAACCACCTGAAAAGTAGATACAAATATTTGCGATTTTAAACCCTCCCAGTTTGGTGAAAATTGCAACATTTGCTCTCCTGCTCAGAGTCCAAGTAATGAAAAGACGCACGCCCTGCCCCTGACAAACAGCAACAGACCTGTCCAGTCACCGCCGGATGAACAGTCTTCACCCAGCTTGGCTTCGTTCCACCTGCACCGCGAGACAAAGAACCATTCAAAACATCAGACTATTTCTGTAGTTTAAATTGAGCCGCATGTCTATATAACTGAGATGTACACATCACGCACACTCAGGGACATTTATGTTGATTATATTTTTCTGCTTTATCTTCTAATAGCTTTATCTAGCGCCAAATGCGCTTTATTTTAACCCCTTCCACTCTGTGAGTGCTGCTTCTCCCGCATCGTATATGAAGACCAGCAGACACAAAGAGCAGGTTAATAAATGGACACTGTTGCTGTAACGCTTAAGTAAACGTAAATGCAGCAGAGTATTTTTAGCTGTCAGTCAGTCATATAGATTTACAGTTTGAACAGTTTGCTATATAGGTTTGTGACAGATAAACCATAACTTCTTGTATCTACATTTAGCATGTGATAATATTTATAGCATTAATAATCAGCATGTTAAGAACATTTCATAATGAATCATAATTAAACGGAGATTATTTTGAATCCGTTCTAGTATGAACGGCATGGAAAGGCTTCTTGTTAGTAACTTTGTAAGTACTTCTGCTCATTATGAATTCATTTCGTTGGTTACATTTTATTGCTAATATTTTTTTTATATTAAAATCGACAACACATTTTCTCAGCTACCAGGCCTTTCTGTTTCATACAAACTGTGGGTATCAAAATATAAAATAAATGGCCAGATAAAACCTAAAAAATTAACTACACACAATTAACTAGGCTCATTTAATTAAATATTATTTATTAAAAAAAAAAGTATTGTCCGGACCTCCACCACAAAGAAAATTTATAGAACGACCACTGAAATGTGTAGCCGTATCTGCAAGGTATCAAAGCCGAAGAGTTGCATAGCATTCCATAATAAAATACCCTTCAAAAATACTGTAAGGTTTTATAAACAGCCAGCTAGACTGAACTGTATTAACCCAAAGAGAAAATCGGGAGGTACAAGTCAACATCAATGCTGAGTGTGGATTGCTCAAACAAGATGACACAAGGCCAAATATTTTTTTAAAGGGCTTTCATTATCTGATTGCTGGGTCTCCATGCTTTTAAAAAAAATCTTTCATTCAAAGATATTTTACTAGATGTACTACAGATGTTATGTGGGTTTTCTTGAAGCCCACCACATCACTTTGACATGTGCAACCGCTGAAAATAAACCATTTGGTGACTCACGTATGCAGAGCACCTTTCAGAGTATCGTTGTATATTGATCAAATCATTCTTCAAAATAATAAGGCTTTTTGAAAGAAAGATAAATGACAAGTATGGATGCCTCCACCATATGTTTTTTGAAACACATGACTCCATTAATAACCTTCTTTACAATCCAGAGATGTACTTTAACCTAATGCTGTACATTTGGTACATAATGGCCAAGTAAACATCGCTTTTCAAACTAATCACCACCATCAAAAGCTTAAAAATTGCCTTTCGTCGTAGATAGTCTTTCAGACGAGTGATGCAAGTACAAAATGTGCCTTCGCAGTAGTTGGGGCTTGGTGACCTAAAATGTCCCGTCGTTGATGGCCAGTATCCTGATGTGTTATTTGATTGGCTGATCCATTATAGTACAGATGAATGTTTCGAATTCACATTTCCCAACATCTACATTGCATTTATGTATTTGGCAGATGTTTTTATCCGAAGCGACATGGAGTGCATATATTTTTTCAGTACAGTATGTGCTTTCCTGGGGAATGGATCCCATGACCTAGTACAAGTTGAGCTACAGAAAACATCTCCAGTTCAAACATAATCTAGGTCGAGAGGGACCCGGATACCACCGTTTCTCCGGTTCTTCATTAACACATTTGTACTTGCAATGGGTAATATGAATTGTAAAGTTTAGGGCTGTTCAGAGAATAATTGTGATTAATCGCATCTAGGATAAAAGTTTGTTTGTACATAATGTATGTCTGTGCACTGTGCATATTTATTTTGTATTTAGAAACACATACACACAAATATGTATATATTCAGGAAATATTTGTATCTATTAATATTTGTACATAATTGAAATTATTCATAAACATTTGTTCATTTTATATAAACACATGTACGTATATATGCGTTTATAAATAAATAAAATAAAAATAAATAAACTCATAGTAGAGTTAAGGTGTATTTGGGTTGAAGAAATGATAACACACTGTAACAAATTGTTTCACCCGACCTTTTTAAAGTTCTTGAACAGTTATATGGTGCCAATTATAGTGATAATATTTATTTTCACGTAGCGGGAAATTGGATATTTATATAGTGGATATTTAGCTTTAAGTTAATTTAGAGCTTATATCATTAATTACAATATTTCTCTATATTGCAAATACATTGTACAAATATTCAAATATATACACATTCATATCAAATTGTCACTGTCAGAAAATTCTAGAAATCTCTGTAGCACAGGCAAGGTGGGATGAAGCGATGATGGATGACTACGTCTGGAACTTGGTTTGTGAGGACAGTATTAGTCACAAAAGATAAAAACGATCAAAAGTACACTTCTGAAGTTTTGGATGACTCATTTTTAGTATTATGTTAAACTGTTGTTTTGAGCTCAGTGTTATGCCAGTACCTTGTCAGTTCAAGCATACAAGTTAAAATAAAAAAATGCATAAATGTGTGAAAATACTTTTTTATACATTTTGATACGTTTTGTGCGAGAACTGTCAATAGTAAAAAAAAGAATATGTGATTTTCAGCATGTTTAACTTCATAAAGAAACAGTAAGAAATAAAGCGAAACGCAACTTTAAAAAATAATAATTGTGTAATACACTTTTCAGCAATTTTCTTTTTGCTGGAAAAGCAAAATATTTTAGGTTGTAGTAAAATTGATCCGGATGAAATCAAAGTCTGCTTTTATGTCCTCTTTAAAGATAAGATATAAGGGCTAATCTTTATAATCTGCTTACTATATGAGACCAGCGTGCCATCTCCTAAAATACTTATTTCTGAGCCTTGTTTAATGTCGGACTTGTGTTTTATTGATTTTTATTATTCACAAGGGACATGTAGTCTAACTTTGGAAACTTTTTTTGGAAGTTCTTTTCGAGCTTTAAGCACAGCTGTTAATAATAATTATATAACAGACATGCAACTTGATTTGTGATACGTTGATCTATAAACCATGCAGATAAATCGGCCAACATTTGACCACTTTGAGATCTGGAGATTCATATTTGTCCGACATTGATATGAATAAGTAACACACACTTTCTTATTTTTACTTAAATCCTGTTATATTTACCATTGTTCACCCTGCTTTCGGCATATCAGCAATCCATAGTATAATGCTCGGATACCTGATACTTCACAAATCCATTTTCATTTCCCTATACTATTTAACACTAGCAATATCGATTTAATTTAACGCCCCAACAAAAGAATCCCAAAGACAGTGCATTTGTTTCCCACCTCACCGCTGGTTTCTTCATGTGCCATTACCCTACATTGAAAAACCATAATGTTCCATTCATCTACAAAGAAAGCCCCACAAGAAGTCAATGAGAGGTTCTTATCCCGATTAGATTTTTCCCCACCAAGACGTTATTTTTTATATTGTGACCGTCCTTTTGAAATCAAAACGAGCTTAGTTTTTGAAAGCAACTTTTCAAGCGCAAAGAAAACATACTATATTTAGTCGGTGAAATGACTGACAGGCAGCGGTAGACAAAAGGATGGAGGAAAGGCTAATTAAGAGAAGTATAGCGATCTCACCCGTTGTCTCTAAGCAACGTGCAGACCCTCCTATACGCCCTGAGGTTGGGAAGCACATCTCTGTCGAGTCTGGAGCTCCAAACTTTCCTCTTCTATTCTCTCTTCAATAATAAAATATCTGCACCTCGCGACCTTGTAATTAGTTTTTTTTCCGCGGCACTTCAAATTAATTAGTTTGACAGAAGTGTCTGTATATGAAGAAGGAGGATGGAGAGCGTTGTGAAAGTAGTCAAAATGACACTCGCATATGCTATTTATATTGCTAATCTTTCCCAGGTGATGTTGCACTCTGTTTTTATAAAGACAGAAAACAATGTATTTATTGTGGTGGATACTGTTTTTAATGGGAAAAAATTAAGCAAACGCTTTCGTGTGCGCGAAACCACATTACTAGACACTATATTACAAATGGCCATTTTTCATATTTTCAAAACCAAGTGATTGAAACCAACAACTTTGTGAATTTGTGTGTCTCTCAGAATATTATTGTATTGATAATGTGAAATAATTGACTCGGACTACAGTGGACATTTTGTATATTTAAGCATTAAACAATTGAAATGTATATTTATTTAATTTTTACCATTCGTCTTAACAGTCACAACGACTGTTCCTATGGATGTCAGTTTACATTAAAAATCAATGTTTTATTTTTACTTTGCTATCAATTAAAACACTAAACAAGATCAAAATAAAAAAGCTGTTCGCATGTTTTTGAAGAACTGTTTGCAGAGAGAAAGGGCTTATTAAACCTTTACCTTTTTGGAAAATGTTTGATGCAAGGTCAGAAGTAAGTAATGCCTTTGTATTAACTGTTTATTTGGAATTGAATTGGATCCATCAGGATGCGTGGGTTAGAGTGAAGGATATTCATTAAGCACTATCAGTTAAGTTCATATAATAGATGATATAATAGTTTTTGTAAACTAAGGGTACTGTTTAGCATGTTGACAAAATTATTATATGCTCTCCTACTTGTAAGTCCCTTTGGATAAAAACGTCTGCAAATGAATAAATGTAATGCTAATGTAATTGTAAATGTAAATGTAGTTAACTTCATTCTATTCACACACAGCTGTTTTTGTTATATGTGTGCTATTCCTTCAGTATGCATCTGTGGGTGTGCAGAAGCAAATGTGTTTCCCGGACATCCCTCTGTACAAAACTTACTCATAGATGAATTTCACAGCAGCAGTGCAAGCAGTCAAACTTTCAAGGTGGTCTCATCGGTTACCTCGTCATTGTACTCCGCTTACACACTATGAGCGTCTTAGGCAATAAAAAATATCAAGACGTTTCATGAGGCAGAGTACCATTATATCTAGCAGTAAAAACAGATGACCGGTGAAACTGAAATGAGTTTTTTCGCTACTGTATCTTTATGTGTAAACTGTATGTGTATCTACATTTGTTTGAGCTTATTTTGCCTTAGATCTAATTCTAAAATGCGAGTCCTTGTTTCGAGTAGTTCGCTTGAATGCAGTAATCACGTTTACACATGTTGTTAACTATAGAAACCGTCCCATACAGTTTTTTCCATTGGAGATGAACGTTAAACTGTGCTGTTACTTTTCTAAGAGACTGCAATTTACCGTTCCAGCTTGTAAAATTATCTTTCAGTCTGAAGGAGGGACTTGACCCAAGACCAGAACATAAATGGTCTGTGGGCTCTTTTGACCTGGGTCAGTAACAAACCACATAGCAGCCACTCAAAAAACTCTAACATCACAAACCACAGCAGCAACAGAAGAATGATGTCCTCTCTACACACTTCAGTGTCGTTGGGGGCGAGTTTTGCATGGGCAAGCAACACTCATTGTTTCTTTAAATATGTGTCGCTCCCCTTTCCTCTTCGGGAGAAATTAGGGTGGATATTATCAGGCCTTTGTGCTTCTTTTCATGTTTGTAATTGTCACTTATTAGCTTCTCAACAGCGTCTTTTCACCGTGCTCCCAATGCGTGTTGCACCTTATGGTATTTAGAGTTAATGTTTCATGTACTCTATTGTAGAAGGTCTATTGAAAATAGCAAAAACGACATTTCTCAGTTCTCAGAACTATTAGCTCTATATCTTATGTAGACTGTTTTTTTAATTGCATTATTTGGTGAAAAAAATAATATTTAACTTTATAAAAATGTTACAGAAGTCAGGAAATACTTAAACAACAAAACCTTTTGGATGGAGTCATAATTCTTGACATGAAAATGTATTCATCATTTGAATCTAGTTTGATGCATTTGTGAATCCAAAATATTTAGAAATTACTACATTGAATTTGTTTACCGCATTCATTATCCAAGTTCATTTTTACATCACTTTAAAGGGATATTTTGCAGGAAAAAAATGTCCCCATGTTTTAATCGCCCTCAAGGCATCCTGACTGAATATGACTTTCTGCTTGAAGATAATGCAGTCGGAGTTATAATACCACGTATCATTTTACTTCCAAGCGGTAGAATGGTAGTGAGTGGGTGTTGACTTTTTGAAGCTCCAAAAAGAGTCCCCCAGGGATCCGTACTCCATATCCCATCACTTTTGTTAAATACAAAACCCACATACTGTCTGTGTTTTGCAAGTAGAGTTTTTTTTATGAAAACTCTAAAAACAACATTTCTCAGTTGTCAGACGTATTAGCTATACTTTATGTAGACTGTTTTTTAGTTGCATTTCTTGGTTAAATTATAAATATTTAATTTCACTTATTTTATATATCAAATCAGATCTGGTGTCTTTGCTTTACAATTGAATTCCTAATCTTTTTTCGTTAGATAATTAAATAATTGGATAATTAATTAGATGTTCTGCTTTTGGCACATGGCACACTGAATAAATCATTGGCCCCAACAGAATGGTTGAACCGCTCAGCGTGACTCCTCGCCAAGCTGAATTTCAGCCGACGGCTTCCTGTCAGAGAATTTTAAGGCAAGCTCGCAATGCTCTGCTTTTTTATAAACTCAGAGAATACCCCTCAGGGTCACGAAGGCAGTTCTTTATTTATTAGGATTGCTCTCTCTCAAAGAGCAGCAGTGTTGCTTTTTTAGTGGGTTATCTCCTATACCAAACAAAGGGGAATGACCCAGTTTCTTCCGCCCCTCCCCAAATTGAACATGCTTGGACGTGAAATTGGATAAATGCAGTTGAAACACTGAGAAACACTTCCTTTAAACACAACAATGGATGAGCTTAAGAAGTGGGGGGTCTGATTTGGATTATATTTTGTTTTATTTTGGGTGTCTATTGAACTGGCCAGGTGGATGATGGGATTCTTTATCTCTGTACTTTAACCTCATTGGCTGCCGCGACTATCCCTAAGAATTAACAGAGATTAATGTGTGTGTTGGTGTACGTGTGCGCAAGTCAATTGCATTCCTTGTATTGGTACATTTTGTCTTTGGTTTGCTTTTCGAGAACTCAAAATCAAGTTTGCTTCAACACGGTGTCTTGTTTTAGTTGCCTTTAGCCAGGCTGTCACGTACTGGATTTTTATTCCTCTCATGGAATGACCCTATACCAGATAGGCAATGACCCTATACCAGATAGGCATGGTTATATTTGACACAGATTTCCCCTGAAGTACAACCCCCAACCCTTTTTCTACCCCCTCTGCATGAAAGATGTTAAGGATTGGGGGAGGGAGAGGGTTTAATTTAGGGTTAAGATAAACCACGGGAAAGCCAGCGTGCACGGTATCTAATATGCTGATTTTAATGATTTAATGAAGGTATTGTTCTCCCCAGAGAGAGAAAGCTGGTCTTTTTTTCCTTTTCCTTTTATGTAAGATGATATTGATCTTCTGGGCGGTGCTCGGTTCCTTAAAATGTTACAGTCAGGAAATACATGCATCAAAACCTTTAGGATGGGATCCTATCTCTTTACGTAGGTTTGGTATTTGTTAATTATTTGAATCAGCTATTGTAAGCATTTTCATTATTTAAAACACAATTATTTAATACAAATAATCCATGCAGTAATGCATTACAGCGATTGTGGATCCAAAATACCTGCATTACATTTGTCAAACTAGAGGTTGCGCTAGTCATTTTCATGGCTCGTAAAATCAAATTTTACCCATCACTATGGTGCAGTTACGTGTTAATTAGCATGTTTGTAACGTCTTCGCAACATGCATTCGTTTACTCTCTGGACTTAGTGTATTTTTGACACAACTGAATACCCAATAAAGTTGAAGTCTTTAACATAATTAATGTTTCTGTTGTCAGACATAAAATAATAATTACAGACAAATGTTTCTGTTCAAATGTCCAGTCAGTAACAATGAAAGGTGCTCGTGAATGATTTGTAATCATTCATTATTAGAAGTATGCAGTTGTGCGTATTGGTCTGGCTTATAAATTAAACTAGTAACTTTGTATTATTGCTCCTGTATGACATATCGCTTATTGCGCCCCGAACTCTCTGTAAGTCGCTTTGGATAAAAGCCTCCGTAAATGACTAAATGTACATTTAAATGTTCATTCATTTACTTAAAAGTAACTATAAGCTGCTGTTTGGTCATGAATGTGCTGCTACTGCCGCTCATTGAACGGATAATTTTTCCACTCACTGAAAGTTAAGGTTTGTCCAACATGTCGCTATCACTCTCTGAAGAATAAACTTGTTTATTCGCTGATCAAGTTCATTTTATTTGTAAAGCACATTTACAACAGCCACCTGGCTGACCAAAGTGCTTTACAGGAGTAAAGATTTATACTACATATACAGAAACAGACCATACACAAATTTAATTCAACCCCGTTAAAAATGGCTATATCATTGTAGTCAACAATTTAATACAATGCGATCTTTGGCAATCGCGTTCAGGGCAGGGATACCTCCGGCCACTTAGGATTGCGTTCTGATGAAAGGAAAATGATTGGTTGCTACCAACTCGACAAAAAGGGGAATTACAAATTGTACTCATTGTAATAAGTCAAAATGATGTAAAGCTTTAGATTTTTCTGTGACTGAAAAGAAAAATCTGTCAATGACGGAGAATTTCGGTTACGCGACGGTTCAAACGTATTATTCAAGTTCATTTTGACATCACATTGAGTGGTGTCCCCCAGGGCTCGGTACTCCATATCCCTTCACTTTCATTGAAAACAAGATCGCCTTAAGAGCAACTACCGAATGTTGAATCCATGTCTTAGCAATTAGCACACATTGTCACATAATGTCTGATTTTTGGAGTAGAGTTGATGTTATTATTTTATCCTTGATCAGGCTATGCCCAACGTGTCTATGTACACACTTAAAGGTTGAACACATTAATATATAAAAAAATCACCTGTAAACACGTTCATCGTGTCTTTAGATTATTTAGAGATTTATCAAACTTGATAAAGAGTCAATAAAGTGTCTAGATAAATAATTAGTTCATAATTTTGTTATTTCTAATGTAGTTAGTTCAAACTTGCAGAATTCCCAAATTGTTTGGTTCCATTTCCCCATAATTTACTATATATTTCTATTAATTAGTGAATTAAATAAAAGTTGAGGCAAATAAACGCAATAAAAAAAATCCAACACGAAGAACATAGCATGAGGTTGGAGTTGGAATTGTCTAATGTGGATCACTTTTGAGATATAAGCAAAGCACTCAAAGTTAATTGTGTTTAGACTAATTTGAGTGACGGATTTAAAAGCAAAGCACGCCTATGTTTTTACAGCGAGACTGTCTTCAAAAGAATCCAACCTTATTATAGAATAAAGAGTTTTTCACATGGCATTTAATTACATTTAAAATCGAACAATTAGCTTGTGTGCGAACAGCACTCAAAACACATCTTGAGAACGGTGTCCTTCAACCATCTCCAACATCTCGACTCCGTACAATATATCGATCTTATCTACTGGTTAGAGACATGGGTGCTTGTTGCCCAGTGAGGGTAAATTATTCATACATGCACTTCACTATATATAGACTATTAATGGTCACCAGGAAGTTCAAACAAAAAGCTGCTGATGTGACCCTCCCTGGTGTCAGATTGATTAGCCCGTTCACGCCACCGTTCATGGGAGATTTCCCCACCCTGTTTGTGCTGTTGTGTTTTCATTTTCTCTAGATGTATGCATGATTTAGGATAGTCTGGTATGAATGTAAGTTTTGTTGCTTTGAATGAGTTGGTTTGTTCCAAAATTCCACACAGTTCTCCAGCCACCCCTGCAGCACGTTAGCCCCTCTTGCATGGAATATTATAACAAGACGTACAGTACCACATCACATACAGTATGACGAAACTGAATCCTCAAGACCCTGCAACTCAAGTTTGTTTTCAGCAAAGTTTTAAATGTTTTATGTCTACAATTCATAACTTTTACCTCTAAATAACATTGTAGGTTACTTTACGTATAGTCTTGGCTTGGTTCAGGTAGAATTACTGAAGACTGACATTTTCCCCAAAACCTAGCCTTTCAGCACAGCTTATAAATCAATATAATAGGCTCATTATTGTCAGGCTTTGAACACAGATTTTTGTACTTTCTAATAAAAAGCCTTATTTTTGCATTTGGTGTGATCCTCACTTACAAGGCGCGTTGAACGCAGTGTGGACAAAATGATAAATTATAATGGGTTCAAGTGCGTTCTACTGTCTTTTTTTGTCCGGTGTAGACACAGTGTGAACGTCGTGTATCGGCATCATTATCTACGACAGCGTACAGACAGCTACATATTCGCAGAAATACGAGGTTTTTAACGAACAGGAATATTGGAACTTTTTGAAGTGTTTTTGTTTTGTTTTCAAAGCTTTCTTTGTTGCCAGCAACAATTTGGAAGACAGTACATTGCGAACAGCTGATGAATAGTGACTCGCACTTAGAAAGACCTAGTGTTTTTCTCATCTGTAACTGCAAAAACTTGCTATCACATGTCTCTTGAAAGCACAATAAAAGGGCGTTGCTTAAGCAACGTTATGGATTTACTTTCTACTTGACATACCATAAAGGAATCTTCTACAAAGTGTAAAGTAGTAGTGATGCAACAACTTTTTCACAAAAATTAAAGGGAAAGTTCACCCCAAAATGAGATTTTGGCATTTACTCACTCAGATTGTTCCAAACCTGCATACATTTCTTTGTTCTGCTGAACACAAAGGAATAAATTCATAAGAATGCCAATAACAAATGGATCTCGTACCCCATTGTCTCCCATAGTATTTATTTTTCCTGCTATAGCAGTTAATGAGGGATGAGATCTGTTGGTTACTGACATTCTTCCAAATATCTTATTTTGTGTTCAACTGAACAAATACATTTATACAGGTTAAATGTGGTACTCTATTGAAAAGATGCCATTTCTGATCTCATCCTTTCTTTAAGCAGAGCTTAATTGTCAACTTAAGTGTTTCTGCTCTCTACTAGAAGGCATAATAATTATCTTTTGTCTTTCAATTTCAAGGAATCATCAGTGTATTCGCGTAACTGTGCTGTTGATCCAGGATTTGCAGTTAATTAAACTGAGTGGCAGTATTATATTGGGCAAGGCATTGATTTAGTTTATAAAACTGAAAGCAGTGGGTGTGGGCGTGGGTGGAAGTGTGATTCTCTACATACAGACTTTCCATATAGCTAATAAGAATGTACATTTGTCTTCCACACAGGGTTTGAAAGCATTTTGGAAGGGCTGTTTGGACCAGGACTTGTAAAAGATCTAACCCTCTTTCAAGGTCAGTATTCAGTTTTGTTCATTTTAAAAGATGTGTGAGGAGACCAAAAGAAGTTAAAGGCCAAGCTCGATTGATCAAATTTAAACCACAATTGTAATAGACGGCTCTATTATAGTGTGGTATGTTTAAAGCAATTAAAATGAACTTTATTTATTGACATAATTCCAAACGTGTACGCTGCTACAAGTTATTAAACTGTACAGCTCAAGGACATAATACCGAGTGAATTTCTCCAGGTGTGAAATGAAAAGACTTATATTAAAAGCTTTTGAAAACCACACACAAAAAATTTAAAGGTGCTCATTCAGTTTTCAGCCAAAATACAGTTTATGCATTTTGTAGACGCATTTATCTTACATTATTCAGGGTATACGTTTTTATCAGTATGTATGTTCCCTTGGATTCGAACCTATGAACTTCGCGCTACTAATGCAATGCTTTACCAACTGTGCTATAGAAAAAAAAGCTTAAGGGTTAATTGGTTGTTATTGTGTAATTGACTGGGTTAAAAAATAATAATGAAAGGAAATTAAAAGTAGAGAACTGTGTTTCTTAAAATAGTTTAGACCGGTTCTTAAGACACGCGTGATCTCTCTGAGCATCTATAAAAAGCAGATCATGAGGAATGTGATTTTATGTGGAGAGCACCAGTAGTTAAATCATTCAAATGTGTATAGATGACTAAATTTAAACAGCTTCAACCAGGACTAGGACTTAGTTAAATAGGATATAAAAAAGGATATTTAAGTCATTTTTAAAAACAAACTTTCAAAAAACCTCACTGGTGTGCATCTTAAGATAAAAATACGCACTTATATATTTTAGTTCTGTCAATCCAAGTTGTTGTCCATCAAGATACCTCTAACATTAAAGTTAGTCGGGGACTAGGCTTAAACTCTGTCATCGAAACCCTCAAATAACTTGTTGTGGCGAATCGGCCTTCCATCGCAGAAATAAAACTCAGAGACAAGGGTTCCAGGTGCCAAGAGTTTAAACTTTATTTGCCCGGGCAAGCAAAGTGGGATATTCAGAGTACATCTGAAGGGATCCCACGAATACATATCTGACTCCATCTTTTATACATTGTTTTCAAGTTGTTATCACAGTTTAAACCAATCATGTGTGCATGACATCGTCTTCTTCCAATCAGGTTTCATATGACATCACTTTTTCACTAGCCAGTCCCTTTCATAGTTCCGGCCTACCATATTAGGATTTAAACATAGCGTGAGACTCTCAAAAACAAGTGCCCCTTTATCTTGACACTTTTCCGGGGGTTTCGGAAATTACATGATTTACACTTGTTTTTATTAAAAATGAGCTCAATGTTTAGCGATAATGAGCTACCCAGTGTCCTTGGTTGTAGGCGATTTAATTAAACTTCTCTACAAAAGTATGTGGGGAGTTCGTCTTAGTGTTAAAAGATATTTGGTGTGTGTGCAGATGTTCAAGTGTTCAGACTCATAACATTAGCTTTGTTAAAATGAGCTCACTGTTTAGAGATACCAGCGTCCTTGACTCTATGAAACAAACCAAACTTCCTTATTAAAACTTATTTGTGGTGCATGTGCAGTTAAGATAAGCTGTTTGTTGTTCATGCAGGTGTTCATGAGCTCATACTTATACACGAGGCCCAATATTGTTTCATAAGAATACATGAAACCTATAACTAACTAAATGAATTATTTTATATAAGAAAACTCAACACTATAATAGAAAAACCACCATAAACTGAGCACCAAATATGGAATGGTGTGAAGAGATTAAGGTAAATTTACATTTTTGTGTTTGTTAAATCAAGGCTTAACAATGTTGTTTTGAGAAAACAAAGAGCTTGGACCGTAGACCAAAGGGTCACAAGTATCTCATTTGGCGATAACATTTACAATTGTGATGTTCAAGGGTCAAATAATGGTGGAACAATGCTGAAAACCGAATAGCAAAAACAGATGTTACCAAGGTTTGATCCACTAAAATCCATTTATACACAAGCATGTTAAAGATACTAAAGATCTATAGTCACCGATAATTATGTAAGGAGTAATTGACGAAGTTAATGCATTAACTTTCGAATAATTGAACGAACCAAAGTCAATAATTCCGCTTATACCACGGTTAACACACCACATGACATTGTTCAATTGTTGAATTTTTGTCATGTCATGTCTTTAAAATGCTGTTGAAGGTAGGTCTACTTTATAACAAATCTCATTTCCGTTAGAGCGAACGGACTCGTAGGCTAACTTTAGTTATTTTATTTATTTGATTTCAGTATATGTATTTCTTGTTTTTGAAATGCTTTGTTTATTGAAACCATACTGCATATGTTTCCATTAACAGTAAAGTTTGACATAAACGTCAGATCAAGGTTAGGGGGCTGTGTGTGGTGATGGCCTGTAGTCTACACTATAACCTTTATGTTGCTTAAACTTTAGTGATATGGAACTTTAATGCAGTCTGCAGACCTGCAACACCTTCGAAGGTGTGCATTATACTTAAAGTTAGTGGCATACCCATAGAACTTTTGTCAACAAATCAGGTTGAATTGTAGAGCAGATTTCATTCACAGCAATTATTCTACATTTAAAATGTCTTCACACCCTCTGACCTTCTGCTAGGAGTGTCAGATGCTTGGAAACATATTTCTGAGATCCTTTTGCCCCTCCTTCTAAAAAGACTTTGAAATTTTCACATTAAAAAAAAATATTTTTTCTAGTTGTCACTGTCAGAAAATTCTAGACATTTCTGTAGCACACGGAGGGTGGGATGAAGCGATGATGGGTGACTACGTCTGGAATTTGGTTTGTGAGGTCAAAACTATCAAATGTACATTTCAAAGTTTTGGACTACTTCTTTTTATTTTTAACTGTTACATTGCACTGTTTTGACCTCAGTGTTACAGAAGACCTTTTAATTTCTGCATATGAGTAATAATACCCCAAAGTATAGATGTATTAAAAGCCTTTTAGTTTTCTTGTGAGTACCGTCGACAGTAAAAAATTATGCGATTTATATATTCAGAATGTTAAACTTCATAAAGAAACAGTACAAATTAAAGCGAAACACGACTTTTCGTGTGTCATTGTGATATACCTAATGCCTGCTTGTGTCAAATGTTGCACTACTGATACTGAAGGGACAATTTCCTTTAAATGGATACCACCTTAATCCTACTACTTTTTTGCAGATTGTGAGCCAGAGGAAGTGTCAGATTGGTCATTCAATGAAAACTGTCTCTTTTGCTGCTTAAGACGTGAGAAAGTGAAGGTAATACATTTGAGATTTTATGTGTGTGTGTCTGTCTTTTATTGCGCTTTTCCACTGCATAGTACTGCACGGTATGGCGTGTTACAGCTCAATTTTGCGGGGTTTTCCACTGGGTAAAGTACGTAGTACCAAATACTTTTTTTAGTACAGTCTCGGTTGAGGTTCCAAACATACTGTACCGGTACCAAAATGTGACGTGTTCGCACACAGATCACTGATTGGACAGATAGAATCATTACCAGGGTCATTGAATTTGCAACGCATGAATATGCATTTTAATACGTAATATTGGCATTTCGATATGTGCTTCGTGACAGTAAAATAGATTGAGACCCTTAACGCAATGCTAAATGGTACATTAGCTTACCCTCGTGCGCCGTCGAGCAAACCAAATGATCGTTGTCTGCTCTTTACTGTTAGATTTCCCAAACTCTCCGGTATTTTAGCAGTATTTTATATGCTGCCATCCGCACTCGACATGCTCCATCACATCAACTGTGTTGTGCGGGTGTTTGTCGTGTTCACAATGATGCTACTAGTGAAGTGCTACTAAACTGCTGTGGAAAAGTGAAGTGAGATGTAGTAAGATGGGCTGTACCGAGCAGAGTCTAAACCTGTTGGTACCATGCATTAGAAAAGCGCAATTTTTCACCTTAGAACACAAGATTTAAAAATGTAGTCATTATAAAATCACCTTGTACTTTATGAAAGAAATTAAAGTTCTATTTTAACTAATTATATCATCCAGTAATAAACAATATGTAAATACTGCAAAATGTTTGATCATAAACTCAGCTGACAGACAGTAATTGCACAAAAAATGTGCTTTGTTTTTTTAGTAGGCGCAGCTTTTATTAATGAGCTGTGGCTGTTTTCTCTTTATGCTATATAGCAGAGGTGGCGATCATATCACAATATCAATCCTCCTTCCTCCATTGACTGAACTTCATAGCCTTCAGAGAAACAGTTAAAATTACATAAACACATGTTTTATGCATACATTGCACATACGTAAGAGACAGATTATCTGTTTTGAAGAGGTTTGCCTGTGAATGTATTTAAAGTAACGTGAACTTGCAATTGCCATACTGTACTTGTGGTACAGTCAGCTCAGCTGTTGAGCAGCCGTGCAGTGCGTGCTCCCAAAGCCCTGCTGGCAGTGGGAACCGCCTGTAAATACTTAAGCACGAGCCGCTGCAGACGCGATAGACGCGTGTGAGCGTTGAAACCAGTCCGTCTAGCGTGTTTCCCTAAAAAAATTTTGGGAAAATAGCGCTACGGATGGAAAATCCCGTTGTCGAATGGCTGGGCGGGTAACTGTAGCGCTGCTCAGAATACGCACATAAGTGCAGTTATTTGCGTGTTCTGTACAGTAATGAAAACAGGTCACACCACAACAAAATGTGCACTCACACAAATGCTCCCAAATAAATTTTGAGGTCATGGGTTCAATTTATGGAGCAAATGCGATTAAAATGCTTGCAATTTCGAGCCCAACAACCCATCATGCCGATCTCACGAGATCTTGTCACACACCTAGTATATATATATATATATATATACATACATATATACACACACACACACCTGTTAGACTAAGCTATTATTTGAAAGCATTTTTAGAAGAACAGATTGTAACTACATCACTGTCATCACATTATATCCCTTGTGATATTCCCCACAAAACCGCTAATAATAAATCATCATATCGTCCCTTTGACATATTCAGACATTTGAACATCTTTAACCTCAATTATTTAATGGACTGTTACTGTCACGGTTAATCCAGTCCAAAATCTACATGCATTTATCATATCTAACTGCACAATCATTACATTTTCATCCAAGTTAAAAAAAGTCTTAACATTTTTAATACAGTTGATCATGTACATTTATTTTTACATGATCAAACTGGGGTTTGGTTTGTATGTTTGTCAAATAACTCATTATAACGTCATTAAAATACAAAACATTTAAGCATGAGCTTTTCAACCTGACCTTGTAAAAATGAGTCGTCTCACAAGTTTAATCTCATTCATTTATTGATTGCTTTAATGCTATCAATATTTGACAAATCCTTTTTTTAAAAACAAACGGAATGCACTGGATGCTCCATCCTTTTAAAAATAATGTTTTTTACTTATCTAACATATTTATTTTAACATTTAGCATGATTATATCTATTGACATCCCTTCTCTTAAAGTCTTTGCACATATAAGTGTGTTGCTTTGCCTGTCTGATTTAATTGTTTTTTCACTTTATCTTTCTATTCTGTTTAGGAAAACTTTGGTTCGAACAACCAAGTATCATCAGAAGCAGACAGCTTCAAGCAAGAGCAGTACAATATTAACAAACTTGAGAAGCAAGCAGAGGACTTCCTCAATGTTGTCTTCTACAGAAAGGGTAAGAAACCGGTGTGAAAAGGAACATAATATCTTAGTATATATTTTATTAAATTTATTAGATCATTTAAAAAAATAGAACCTTCTAAAAGCCCTTTGTATGCCAACATATATGGGTGTTTAAGTTCAAAAGGATTCAGGATTGTGTTTCTTTATGACCGTGTACAATGATTTCTTTTAGAAGTCTGTAGAACTTTGTTGCCCTATAGGAAATGTTTTTATGGGTTTCTGCCAAATCATCGGCTTTGATTTTAACAATGGCAGCATGGCAACCAACTGTTTTGTGCAACAGTTCAATGATTCTGTTGAGAGACGTGCTTGCAGTCAAATATTAACTTATACTGTATGCTTCATTTGACTGTTTAATAATGATTTTACAAAAGAGGACCATTTAAATGTGTGTGCACTGTGAGAGGTCAAAGGCACAGAATATTTGAAATATTTTCTAGATCCCTGTTTTAAGCCATGAACCAAACCAACCTAAACTGGAGGAATAAAAACAAAGCACCACGATTTGAAAGTATTTAAAAATATAAATAAATCTTATAATAGATCAAATTTCCCTTCCCATGATGCTTGAGTGTAGGGTTGATTATGTAGTTCCTGCTGTTGTACAAAGTAACGCCTTTTAGCTCCTACAAAATCATCTTTGCCTTTAAATGCTAATAATGTAATCCATATACTACACATTCACTTGGTCTTTACATCATTCTCACCATTTTCCCCCAGCAGACCTCCCAGGATTCACAGACCCCCACATTCCTCTAGTGGCTCGTGAGATCATGCAGCGAATGATCCGACAGTTCGCTGCGGAATATACCTCAAAAACCAGCTCAACTCAGGACGTACCCAACCCCCAGTCCCAGCCCAACGGCACCAAGGACCAAAGCCTGCCGAAAGCGCCCGTCGCTGGAGCCGGACGCCTCCACACCTGCTCCCGTTTGTGGTGGCGCCGGTACCGGCACAGCTGCCTCCGCACAGAATCCCGTCCTCAGCAAGCTTCTCATGGCAGACCAGGACTCGCCGCTGGACCTCACAGTCAAGAAACCAGAGACAGAACCCAGTGACCAAGGTGAGACCGCCGCCAAGTTCAAGTAATCACATTGAAAGTAGAAGGATGTCAATGTAGCAGCTGTAGCATTTAGCTAAAGCTTTTAAGATTTGATCAGTTGCTTTTGCTTCTCTTGTATTTCCAGATGGAGTCCTTGACCTCTCAACTAAAAAGAACCACAATCATGGTAGTGTCTCGCTTAAAAGCTCTCATGGTTTCTCAATCGTGCCCACAATTAAGGGGTAAGAACGGTCTTTATTTAATTGGCACAGCATTCCATTAAGGTCAACTGTTGCGTCAAACACAACGTTTCTATTTACCAAGCCTATAAGTGAGATCCTAACCTATACCAAACTTCGCTTCTGCGTTTTGTCTCAGACAGCTTAGTTACATCCACCACTTGTAGTATCTTTAGGGAACAATGACGTTTTTCACTCCGTCGCTTCAAGATGCTCCTAGGATTGCGTTCATCGACGTGAGTCAAATTATCCAAAAACTACGTCATACATCGACAACGCTATAAGAGGGGAAGAGCCTTAGTCGGCTGAGAAGTCATCACTCTGCATACAGGCTATTATGTTTTTGGGGAAAAGTCGTTCTCTCCAAAGAATTTATAAAGACTTTTGTTGATATTTACTTGCAATACATTTCTTCTAACAGTGTCTACAATGTTAGCAAGCAATTAGGCATATAGTAGACCATTTTACGGTCAAATCTTCATGATGTGACTTGCATTGTTTACTGCTAAATTTGGAAGCAGAGTGCCATTTGCAACAGATAACTCAATTTACAGAGAACATTGCTGCTGCTATGGTTTTACTGAAACATGGCTTAAAAGAAGTCCACCAAAAATCTAATCTAATTCATAATTTACCCATATGCTGTCCTATGCGTCTATGCTTTCCTTTCTTCAGCTGGACACAATGCCAAAAAAATATAGTGGTTTTTACTAGCATTGTAATGGCATTGGATCGTTCCCTATTTTTGAAGCTCCAAAAAGCTCGTCCAACTATCATCAAAGTGATCCGCACAACTCCATGGAGTTAATAAATGTTATGAAGCGAAAAGTATTTAGTGATGTTCATACTCTCATATGTAATGTAAACACTGATCTGCACACTAAGATCAAATACGGCCCCAAGCATGCTCACGTTGCCAAGTTTGAATCATACCGCTTCTCGCTTGCCATGTGTGACTAGTCATCACATGGGTGTTTTGTCACTATGTATAACAAAACACACGAAAATTAAAATGAGATTAAAAGTTAAGAATCAAGGAGCAGCCATTTTGTGTGTGCATCAAAGCACAACTAAATGAGCTAAAATATTAATTGTTTGTACTCACAAACATAGTTTTTCTTCAGAAGACATGCATTACCGATTTTGGAGCTTACAATGCTAGAAAGAGCGAGGGCATTTTTTATTACCACCAAGTCATGTTTAACTTCACCAGCTGCAGGAACGTGAACAAAAGCGCCAATCTCATTGGTCGGACAGTTTTTAAACGCGGCGTGTCAACCAAAAAAAAGAGTTAAAGCGTAAGCCTTTACGCATACCGTTTTGCACGTCTGTGTGCATACTTATATTGGTAACATTCGTTTAGTGGCGAGGCGTTAAACGTTGGCGTTTAATGCGTGTGATAATCGTACAATCCTTTAGACTGTTTTTACCTTAATAACCCAAATAAATTATGGATTAAATTTGATGTTTGGGTGAACCTTAAAATATTGGGTTGATTTGTCAGCAAAACCTAGAATGTACTTTAACTGGACATGCCTTTTTTGGTGTCACTTTCGGGCCCTTCATACAATTTCGGGGCCATATACAGTAATGGTACAATAAAATAGAGGCCTACACGAGAGCAATTATTGAAAGATTATTCGTGCCAATCGGTATGTGCTGCGCTGCATGATGTCCGACAGACCTAATGGAACAGTTTGGGATGTGGTAAGGACACAGGTTGCATGTCACTATCTTAAGCAACACAATAAAGAGAGGAAACGAAGTATATGTAATATACCGTTGAAAACAAAACAAAACAATTTTAATGGCTGCAGCAGTTTAGTCTCATGCCCTTGCATGTGCTTAAATCCGCATCTGTTGCAGTTGGCAGTTCAGCAACTGAGCCACAAACAAAAATGCTACAAACCTTTTCTAAATTACCTTAAAGAAACAAAAAGAAATATGAATAATTTGCAAAAAAAGAAAAAACTTAACTAATTTGATGGCTGCAATAGGCTGTGTAAGGGAGAGGTAAAAACACAGGATTCAGTCGGACTCGGGCTGAGAATTCTGATAAGCTGTCGGACAAGGGCCAGGCTAGGGACTGAGAGTCTCTGGCTAGGGCCTAAATTTGAGCCTCGTGCAGGGCTCATCAATGACAGATTGTCTGTGCACTTTCAATTAACACATTTATTGCTGAGTGACAATTATGTTGTTAAAAGTACTACAAATTTAGATTAAACTATATTAATATACTCAACTCTCACATATAAACATACGTTCATCTTTCCAAAATTTAGGCGTTCCCAGAGAGCTGGTCACAACTACAGAGATGTTGATGATGAAGATGGCTTGCCACCGAGAAGCTTGCATGATGAGATAAGGGAGAATTGTATTGGTTCTGGACCCCTCAAGCCACCGTTGGCCCGCTCACTTCTTATAAAAGAGGAGCTCCTGAGCCAGAAACACCGCCTCATTGGCCAACCGACAGCTCTTTCATTGGCTAGCCTAGAGTCTGTAAGTCTCCTCAATAGCCAAGCTCAATCCCTCCTCTCTCGTGATGGAACCTGGGGAAAAACCCCCCTGGATAGCCTCCTGAAGCTTAAACAAGCGAGCGGGAAGCTTAGTGACCTAAATGATCTGGCTCTTTACCAGGAGACCCATGGAGTATTCACCAAAGGCACAAAGTCCCTTGATGGCAGTTCCTCAATAAAGAAAGAAACAGGGCATTCTCCTCCAGTGGACTTAAAGATTCCTCAAGTCCGAGGCATGGATCTGTCTTGGGACTCCCACGGGAATTCCTCCGATCTGTACACTTACGGCTCCCTCGCTATGGCCAATGTGCACTCTGAGAATGCGCTCAGCAGGAAGCTGAGAGCCATCTTGCCAAAGCAGAATCGCAGGTCCCTTGGAGGCATTCTTGACGGAGGAGCTGTGGGCGAGTACTGGGGCGCAGACATCGAACAACCAAATTTGGGACCCCAGTACCCAACATCTGATCCAGAGGCAGATCCAACAGGCTCCAAGCAACCCAGAAAGAAAAGGGGACGGTATCGCCAGTACAACAGCGAGATACTAGAGGAAGCCATTGCTGTGGTGATGGGTGGGAAGATGAGTGTTTCCAAGGCGCAAAATATCTACGGTATTCCCCACAGTACCTTGGAGTACAAGGTGAAAGAGAGGTTGGGCACACTGAAGAACCCACCAAAGAAAAAGCTTAAACTGATGATGAGGGCTGATGGGCAGGACTCTGGGATCACTGCTGAAACCGAATCCACGTCAACCCCTACTACCACGCACGTGGATGTCACAAGTGGAGACAAAGTCGAGTAGAATACACAGAACACCTCATAAAATGGAAACATTTCAAAATCTAACTGAAACAAAAAAAACTAAGAATTCCGAATTGAGGACGGGGCTTTAATTGTGCCAATTTACTTGCAGTATCTGGGTGAGCACAACTGCAGGAAAACATGGGAGGATTTAAGCGTGACAACTTGGGATAAGAAAGAAATTGGCAGTTATCTTAGTGGTCACATTGACGCTGCAAGCATTTGTTGATGTTTTTTACAACGTTAAGCAACAAATGCGTACTAAAGCCATAAGAGAGTAAAGACAGAGACATTTTATTATAGAAAAAAAAAGAGATAAATCTTTCATTCGCCCCCCTTCATCTGAACTTTTTGAGCTGCACCATTAGTGCTGATACGTTTGGACGGCATGCCATATATTATAAGAAATGAGAAGTGGGCTTTGGAGGGTTGCGTGCAAGGAATTTGACCCTTCAAAAATGAATTTATCTCTTCTGATCGGTAGGTTTATGAAATAAGTCTTTAAAACGAATTCATTTGGAGTTGACAAGGATTCTCACCAGGATTCTGTCGCTAGGGCCCCCTTTTTTCTATTAACAGGTAAAACATTTTCTTTCAACCCTTCATAGTTTCCTCCTTTTATATTCTGCACCATTGAAACAGACTAAGAATTAGACATGTCCATTTAAAAAAAAAAGCTTAAGATTAGTCATTCAGGGATGCATGTTTGTGATGTTTAAAAAACGTCTTTTTTACGTTACTGTAACTAAAACTTTCTTTAACTCTAGCGCTTTCTTTTGCACTACACTTTCAGTCTGGCGCTCGCCAGAGCCTAAATCTGGCAATTAGACCTGATTACCTCGACATTGCTTGCATTACGCACTTACTGTTCTGTCTTGCATACTACATAATACTCATTTTAAAATACACTTTTCTCTTGGTGAGAGTCTCTCGCTCGTAAATGGATTTATACTCCCGTGAAGGGACAATGCCGACTTGTAC
Organism: Triplophysa dalaica; assembly: GCF_015846415.1. Taxonomy (NCBI): domain Eukaryota; kingdom Metazoa; phylum Chordata; class Actinopteri; order Cypriniformes; family Nemacheilidae; genus Triplophysa; species Triplophysa dalaica. The sequence goes on from NC_079551.1 coordinate 21,143,356, forward strand.
CACACAGAACAGGAACGTGTTTTCAATTCACATCTTTCTACTTAAATTATTCGAGGGAGGGTGCGTTCAGTCAATTTTTGGCTCGCCATTCCCTCATCGCTGCTTATAGTCAGTCACTGACGTGTATATTTATAAAAAGAAGAGCATTTTTTGCCAAGGGTTGGTTTTGGGGAGGGTGGAATATAGGTGGGTAAAGGGTAGTGTTATGACCACATAACTCTATTATGTTTTAAATTAGCATTTCGACAGAGAGCCAATTCTTGTCTCTGAATGGTTTATTTTCCTCATGTATAACTCAGGGCAACTGAGGCAAATATAGCGATCATGTTTTTAGAGAAACAATGCAGATCTTACTTGAAGTGGAACCTGTGACGCATTCTCAGTCAGTGAGTTGGGTCAGGGGCAGGGATTTATACCGGGCGTAGGTTGGGTCGAGCTAAGCCATGGATTGCGGATATCAGTGGGATATTATCATTCGAAAGAGCTGGCCAGTTGGGATTTTTCTGAGACCTCTCAAAAAAAAAAAAATAGCACTTTGTTTTAAAATTAAGCGATTATGTTCGGATGCGTGTTTCAAAGTAGCTTTTGCGGTAGCAGATAGCATTAAGGAGATCATAAGGGGAACGTCTTGATAGCCCTCACCATCCTGAAGCGTAGACCCAAACATGCTAGAAAGAAAATTACCTCTTCGAAATACAGTGGTTGACAGCTTGAATTCTCAGATTTGTCTATTGTTGCCATCACTGTCAATTGTCATATCGCCCCTCTTTCCAATCCAAACGGTGTCGTATAATGTATATAAAAGAAGGCTTTTGGAATGGCATGCTCCACTTTGATGTTGTTGAAAGGGCATTCTGGTCTATCACTGCCTGGTGCTCACCCAGTCTGTGACAAAAACTGATATTATAAACTTCAGGGTTTCTGATGAAACTGTTAAAAACACTAATGTAATGTACCTCTTTATTTATTGTATTATTTAATTTGAATCATTGATGTAAATGGCATGCACCTGTTTAGCACCAGATTTCATTCATGACATCTTCAAATCTGACACTTGGAAAACCACTTGGCTCTTGGAAAATGTATATATATATTGGGCAATTCTTACAACTTGGATGTAAGCTGTTATTTTTTGTTAATTATCCCAAACATATATCAGTTAACAAATTATTCAAATTATTTTATTTTACTGGTTTTGTTTAAAGAATTTCCTTTTAACCTTACACTTTAACCATACTACTGTACATCATTGAAAACTAGAATTTAGAGTAGAAGGCTTTTTAAGAATAGATTGACAATGGAGAATACATTTGGTGATCCAGCATGAAATGCACCAACACTTTAGTAATGCCGAGCATTTAAAGTGTCTAATTTGAGTTTAGTTTGTAACAATCAATCAGGCTATTTATCAATCAATGTGATTTGAAATACTACTGACATTTGCTCAATATTTATTTTTCCCAAATTAGTAAATAACTAGTCCAAGATAGTTAGTAGCAACTATATTATCTGTTTTTACTAGTATGTGCAGATTCTTTTATAATTAGAAATGCACCGATATGTTGGCCAATAACCATCGCTCGCTAAAAGCAATTTTTCACACGTAAAAAAACAGCCGTTGTTCAGGGCCGATATATCCTGTCAAACAAAAGAGGACAGAAAAATGCAATGAATTTGTGCTCTGCGTATATAAAATGTTAAAAAATATCACCAATTTGATGTTCTATATAATTTGTCATTATATAAATTAATAACATTCAGAAAGTTAAGAAAAATTTATTTTAATCTTCAGAATCGGAATCGGAACTGGCCATCGGTATCTGTGGAAAAATGTTGTACGGGTGCATCTCTAATATTTAGGTTTTCCCCATTAGTAAATTACTAGTCCAAGATCATGAGTATCAACTATTAAAGCAGATTCTACTATATTTAGAGATGCACCGATATATCGGTCAAGGCTCAGTATACGTCAATACTGATACAGTCAATAAAATGTTTAGAAATATCACCAGCTTGATGTTCAATATTACTAGACATTATATGAATTAATCATATTCAGAAAGTTATGAAATATTAATTGAATCTTTATCACCGGTATCGGAACTGGCTATCGGTGCAGCTCTAATATTAAGGTTTCCCCTATTAGTAAATTACTAGTCCAAAATCATAAGTATCAACTATATTATTCAGTTTTTTTCTATTATGAGCAAATTCTATTATAAAAATTGGCACTTATGATTTATTGCACTGAAGGCCATGACTGGAGTTTGTTTTGAGGCACTTAAATCTTCGGCCCTTTCCTAGAGCATAATCTTGAGCCACTCTATTGTAAATCTTGTGGTATCATCAGCTGTCTGAATTACTAAGGTGCATGCCATTTCAACATATTTATTTGATTTCGCTAATGTATTTTTATCACAAGGTTAACGGCTCCCCCTGTCCAAAAAAACTCCTCCTGTTTATGCCATTGTTTCGCACTTCGAAATGAAACCTTTACACAATGAATGTACTGAACCATAACATGTTGTTTGGGACACAGCACTTTCATATTTCATACCTTAAACAGACTGTTTTCGTTTCTCCTCTTGCTGCTGGCGTTACAATAGCTCTTTATTTATTTTGTTTGTTTTTCTGAAATGTACACCTGTAGCCTTCAGTACTTTCGTATCTCAGGATAGATTCCGCAGAAGGGTTTGCAATATTTGTCAGTCATGACGCAGACGTAACTAACTACCTGTACAAAATGTGCAGAGACATGTGATAGTATCTTTGCACAATATACCTCATCCTTGGGAATAAACGCACCTTTCTGTGCCACACACTTAAATACCGTTCAGGGGCACGTTGAAAAGGAGCAGTTGAACTCTGGGAAATTTTCCTCTTCTTCACCATCGTTTTCGTCTTCTGTGAGAGAGATGCCAGGCGACGTGTCTGACTGACCAATATTTACACCCTTTTCATTCAGGTACTTTGTGAAAGCCAAATTTTTGAAAATGTTCAGAAATTTCGCTCAACATTTTGGGTTCAGATTTTGCCAATAACCAGTCCAGTCATTGATGTTATCGTATAACGTTGATCCTCAAGGCAAGTGTGTAAAATACAGATATGGAGGTCTGAAGGGGAGAATATGGGGCAGGTGGAAATGTTAACCTTCTGTTCGTCTTTGTGTGGTCTCTGTACACTTGTTTTTAAACTGCATTCCAAAAATTTCTAAAGATACCTTTATATGGAAGAAAAACCTATACATACTGTATACAAATGAATATATTATATTTATTTTACGGTTTATTATTTTATTTTTTTTCTGGTTGAAATTGAAATGCTACAGACAGCTATAACCTCAGTTTCTGTACCAAATGAAGTGCCATTTGTTTTGTCTCAAGTCACTGACGATTTTTTTTCTGACAATTTTTTTTTAGTTTGAAAAGTTTTCGACCTCCACTGCAAATCCACATAACAGCATTACCTCAGGTTAGATCTCTCCAGAGCAGCTGATTGTACGTTTAGCTGTAAAAATCAAGACCTTTTCTTGACTTTTACACGTGTTTCCAAAACACAACTACTACTTTATGGAAGCAGTTTTTAAATAACACTAGTCGTAATTATTTTTCGTCTGTTGTATTTCAAATATATACATCTATACCTTTGCTTAACTAAACCACGGGTCTCTTTTTAAATGCAATTATTGACATTAGCACACAAAAGAAATAGGACACATGACTTACAAGTTAGCACACACTCGCATATAACAAAACAACATGTGGGTGGATTATATATACTTTATAAGGCTATTGGTCTGAAAGATCTGAGACTTGTTGGTTGTGAAGGTTAGGGCATGTATGGAAATAGAGGCACTCCAAATCCAAGGTGTTGTTTTATCTTACGGCATTCTTGTTCGAATTGATGCATATTTGTGTTGTTTATGATTCAATGCATTGCGACGTCCTGTTTTTCACAGCATTATAAATCAAGTTTATGAGCGTTTCAAGTGGTTATACTGCATTTCTTTTGCGTTTTCATCATTTCAAAGCGAAAAGGCACACCTTTATGCAGCGATGAAGCAACTTCTGGTCTATTACATTTTCACACTTGCTATAAATTGGGAGAATTGATTTGTCAGCAAACACCGTCCTCCCCTTGGACTAAACATACCCATTGTATTGTCAATCTATGCACTAAAGAGAGTAATGTTGCACCATTACTGTGTGTGTCATTATATTTAATTCTTTTAGGGGGAATTTTCCCATTAGAGAACTTTAAGGCACAACATTTAACTAAGTCAAAGAGTTGAAAATTTTATTCAATTTTGAAGTCTATCATTTGCAGCACTGAAGCTTAAAATAGCTGTTGTCATGGTACTTGCAGCCACGGTAAAATACGTATTTTGAATGTAAGCTCCCAGAGAAACATGTCATGGAAAAAATGTTAGAATATGCATTTACGAGGGTTGCCACTTCAGCTCGAAATGCACTGAAGTGCAACTTGGTTTAAGCCATTTACGTCTGAGAATCAGTCCGATACATCATGTTTTTTAATGTTTATTCGTTGTGGTTTCATCTAGAGTGCCTGTTTTTGCAACGTTCAATCGTCGTTGATTGGCTTCAATTTCGAAATTGCATTCAAATTGTACGCAAACAATGAGTAATCTGGACAATTTAGTAAACCGCAGTTATCCGCAAGCCAATCATAGCCATCAATAATTGATAACAACAATCGAAATCATTTAACAAGGTGACTTACAATCTATATATTCGTTTTTTTATAAGTATTACATTAATGATATACTTATTTTAGATTTTGTTGTTTAAAAGTGAAGTGTGTAATTTCTGTGCCACCAGCATAGTTGCTGGAATAAATGACTATTTTTTAACATTACATTTCAAACTGATCACTTTGCCTTTAGTTGAAACAATGTTGGCAGGTTTGGCAAAGCTTTCAATCACATTATTTAATCCTTTCTCTGAATCAACCAATAAATGGGTCTTTGTAAACTAAGCTAGATTTTAAGAAAAAAAAATACGACACACTTCACCTTTAAGATAGATGAAATGATAGATGAGAAGATCCAGAATAGGTGTAAGAGAAACTGTGAATTTTATGGAACAGAGCCATGAAAAGTCAACATCCAACCACTACATCAATTGTCTAGACCAATGTTAAGATAAGTGAAGACTTTCCTCTCAACACGATCAATGGCTTGCTCAGTTAGAGGTCGAACGGAGCTGTGTGGAAATGTGCTTTGTCAAATGGCCAAGGTTCTGCTCAAGAACTTGAGAGGTTTTGGCTGTGAAAGGGCTCTTGTGTTGCCATGACAATCTTGCAAGATCATTCACTCATAAAGGTGTGCCTATTCTAATTCTTCTTGTTTAAATATTCACATTTTACTTTTAATCCATGGACTGTGCATTATTTCAGTGAGATACGAGCATTTTTATTGGCTTTCTACCATACATTTTGTCTCTGTGTAATATTACTTTGTCATTTAACTCTTATTTTTTAGACCCAAATGGAGAAAACAAAAGATAGAAACATAGAAGTTATGATATTTCCAAACAAGCGTCCATTGAGTTTTGAACATTCTGTATTTCTGCTGTGCTCACCCCCTATAGCTTGTTGGCATTGCATTGAATTTGATGAACAAATCTGCTCTTAAACATAAATGTCACCCATGACTGTTCAACCCTGCAATCAGTTTTGCAGGAATAGAATTATTAGTTTTGCTACCTCAACTTGCAAATGGTTTCATAACGTCGCCCTTTGGTAGTGAAGCAAAAATGACTTGTATCTTGTGGGACTGACAGTCCCTAACGGCGTTTTATTGATCAGGTTTTGGCAATGTAACAATGGTTTGACCGGCTTACCGGCTGGAACCTGTATGTAGCATTTCAGATGCAGGGATAACACTGGCTCATCATTCCAAAAGAGTGTCACGGCCCCATTTGGTTAGAAAGCAGTTGAATACATTCCACACTAACATATGTGTACCTCATACGGTTTTGGGGTAGAGGGAATAACTCTTCTTTTTGTTATAAATGTTTTTTAATTATGCATCCTTGCATCTCTTAGACCAGGTTGATCACCGACCCCGTCTAGCTCCTTCACACTGCCCCAGCTAGCCCAACAAACTGGGTTTTATGAAGGAGTGTGTTGGTTGGGGCGGTGTGAAAATGACTGTTGTGTTTAAGATCAGGAATTCGACAGGCACCTTTAGAATGTTTGAAATGTTGGGGCAGTGTGAACCAGCCATGAGGTTGGAAATGCGTTGTTCTTGTGCATTTCTTAAAAATATTATAATCACGCCATACCTTACAAGTCTGTGCCCTTTTTATAAGCCAAATGCAGTCTGTGTGCAGTATCTTCGTTTTGCGAGAAATCTGTTGCATATTTAGTTCGGTCGCACTCATACACTGATGTTGGTGCATTGTCGCAACCTTCGTGAGTTCTGGAGCAAAAAATGCCTTTTGCTATCCGTTCAGTTTTGCTAATATTTCAAGTACTTTTTCAAGTTTTGTCATTTCTGAGAATAGAGTCGTAACATTGTAAAGTTTCTGCATTCAGTGTAGTATAATGATTGGATACCGGTCTCCCGTACTCCTTCAGGTTAATGCATGAGAGTGGAATGATAAGGCTCTGCTAAAGACTGGCTAAAGGTTTTTCGATATTTCTTTATACTGTTTATATTGTGATTATTGAAAAAAATCATAAAGTGGTTTGCGATCCATTCTTTCACGAAGTGTAATACGTTTCCGCATAAAGTCCCATAGCAAGAGGATATTAGTCCAGAATGACATTGTAACAGATCCACCACTACGTGGTTCCAAAACGTCTTTAGTTTGATTACTTTGCAATACAAAACAAATTCTCCGAAAACGAGTAAAGCAACGCAATACTTTTGGTTTAGGTCCCCTCGACTCAATGTGTTTTTTGTCACAGGCCCAAGATATAAGGTCACTCAACGGCCTGACAACTTTTTCAAATGAAAAAGATTCCGCCAAATACCCTTAGTTCAGTGCTTTATGAACAGCAAAGATTGTAAAGTACGAATTACCTGGGGAAACAAAAAAATGGAGGTTTAAACTCTTGTTTGGTCCATCGAGACTGGCATGGCCACAAAGACTATTTGTTTTGTTTCCTCTGTCTGTACAACTTGTGATGATGTGTTTCAACTTAAAGAAAAAACCTTACAACACAGAATACCTCAGATAATAAATCCATGTAAATCTTGACAGCCTCCACATGTAGATAGAGCCCAGTTCACTGCCACCCTCATCCATGCGGTCAGGAGGACCGCATTTGTCTGTTAATTGTCAATCATTTCAATACCTGTTGTAACGTTGTGGAGGTTTCATTACTTTTTTCTTGTCCTGTTTGTTCTTAACAAACAAATGAAACATTTATTGAATTATATTTAGTGTCAACAAACAGAACTGCAAAATCATGATTGTTGTCAATCGATTCTTTTAACACATTGGTCAGTCAAATAAATATTCCTACGCCACACTTGCAACATTGGTTGAGCCAATGTTATAATGGAGTCACAGTGTTAACAGTTTGGAATCAACTCAACAAATGGGTTGCTTAGAGTTTAGTAGTAGCAAGTATTTTAACATTGAAAAAAATGACAATTTAACTGTAGGCATTGCAACTACAAGATTTTGAGACACAGAGACCATTGCAGATGCTACAAAGTTGAGCAGAGTTCAGCTTTATGCGAATGCAAAGGGATAACCACCAACAACATGTCAAAGCAGTGTTCAGTACTCCGGGGGGGGGGGGGGGTCTCCCAAAATGGTTTAAATATCTTTCTATATAAAACACCTGATTCCTAGTGTATGAACTTGGGTGACTAATTAACACACCAACTAAAATTAGGAGTTAGGGCTTGAATCAGGTGTTTTATATAGGGAGACATCCAAAACATCCTGGAAGGGGAGGCCCCGATGACTGGATTTTCGAAACAGCATCTTAAAGGTAGACTCTTTTGGGAAAGGGCTCATTCTCCAACTCCCCCAGAGTTAATAAATTGAGTTTTACCGTTTTGGAGTATATTCAGCCGATCTCCGGGTCTGGCGATTTAACTTTTAGCATGGTTTAGCATAGAATTAGCATAGTTTGCTACTGTAAGATGGCCATGGCAGGGCATTTATATCACGCATCGGATGTGAAACCTTCAGTCATCATATCCAACATGAACAAATGCTTGTACAAGGAACGTGATATCAATGTGCCTGCTGCCATGTTACGGCAGCAAACTTTCTTGATTATTACTGCGGAAAAGGATTAAAGTTCCTCATCATATCAGCCTAGAAAATGGCAACTTTTAATTTTCCGCCAGTTTTAGCACACAATATAAGTACAGAAGAGTCAAGATTTAAATAGGAAAAATATCAAAACTCTTGGGTCAATTTTGAACCTGATGCTACTGGTCTAATTGGATTCAATGCTCTATGCTAAGCTATGCTATACGTGCTATCACCACAACCAGAGATCGTCTGAAAAAAACTCACCATCGTCACTACAAACTTAGAGTTGTAGAATGAGCTTATTTCCAAAGAAAGTGGAGTGTTTCTTTTTAAAGTGAAGCTAATATGATCCGTCGCCTGATTACAGTTGGATATTGTTTGTTCCAGTAGAAATGTCCTTGGTAAAGAACCAAACCATTTTATTTTTAATCTTTTTAAACTTTAATCGCATGTTGTATTTTTGAAAAAAACATGTTGTAACACTAATGACTCCAAGAGTGGCAGAAAACTGGTCCAAAAACCACCATGAACTGTTTTAAGCTATAAAATGGGTTTTCGTTTGTTGAGTTCAAACTGAAAACCATAGTCTGTACAATTGTCATATGTTGGGTTCCATCATTTTATAAATCATTTTCATTATCAGCTAAACTGAATGTAGGAGGAAAAAGAATAATCTGAAACTTTTAACACACACTTTTTATGTAACTATACATACTTTAGGACAAGCTATAGATTATATTAATGTGTTCTTAAATATATATATATATACACAACAGTCACAGTGCATTGTATATAATGTTCTGTATAGTTATATACTTATCTACTGGAAAGAGTTCATCTCTTCCTCATTTGATTCAGGGAACAAACGTTTCAGTGCAGTATATTTAGACTCCTGTATAGCTATAACCGTTTGTATAGTTAATTTGTGTTGATTTGCTCATGCCTATCTTTTGTCATCAACGTAGGGGAATGGTAGTTAGTCCTAAAGTGAGCTAAAGAAAGGAGAAATTTTGTTATTTTAAGTCATTTAAAGCTGCCGGGGTGCAGTTTTTCACAATACTGTACAAACAGAAAATATATCAAGGGGACGTCGCAAACTTTTTTAACGTGGATGTGTATATAGTCTCGCACCCATTTCCTGGTTTGATTTCATCATTCAGGCAAGATGTGTACAACACCTCATGGATGACGAAACAGGATTTTTTAGAAATGTGATTTTGAAGTATTTATTGCAACATCAGTCGGTGATGTAAACTAATTTTCCCCGTAATAATGGGTATCAGCCAGGATTTTTGGTATTGCTTGTTAATTTTGCTTGCTACATAAGTGTACATGTTATGAACTTTAAGTTTAAAAGTCAGATGGGTAAAATCATTTTGTGAACACTGGATCTCTACCGGACGATGTCCAAAATCATCCTTATTCGTGAGGAAACGTGCCCTGGGTGTGCTTAGCTGCAACTGCTTTTTCTTAATGATGAAGATTATGATTTTTCGCGTGAAGTGAAACGTCGCCGTGGGTGTGTATGAGTGTGCAAAGCTGCTTTTACTTTCGCTCGAGCGTTGTGTGGATAGACCATTACTTTGACGATTCTCAATCATGCGATTTCGGAAAAGATAAGCCTCCAAGCATTGATTTTCTTGATCATCAAAGAAAACAAATTCCTTTTCTCGATTTATCTTAAAATCTATCCTATTATTACAAAGCCACAACTACGAATCCCTCAGGGACAAACGACACTCTGATTTAATCTATTCAGGTACTTTCTTGATTCTGCGGCCTAGCTGTAAAAATATTACAAATACCGCTACGTATTTTAGGGAAAAAATGAGCAAGACGTGAGTCGTTTTAAACCTGTCGTCGCATTTTTCTCCGCTGTCCTTTTTAGTTTTTGTATTCTTTGTATCCAGACTTAAGTACAATATACTAAATGAATGTCAAAGCGAAAACTTCAGGTGAAGTGTAACACTTAGCCAGGCAGTGCTTTTCATTACGATTTCCTCTGCGCACACTGTGCCTAAAATGCCTGAAGACAATACAACGCTATTTAGACACACACCACTTCAGACCCGTCGATGACAGTGGTTGACCGGTCTTAGCACTCCTTCACAGACGTACCTCTAAAGCGTGAGGCGTGATCTTTCTCATTCACACTCCGGAATTGCTAGTTTCTGTCTCTTCTTTAAGCATGTAAGTATTTAAGCGACAAAACTGCCTGAATAAACTGCCTCGTGATACAGTTTACTATTCGGTCTGGTTTTCATTTGTGCTTGTACAACAAAGCCAACATTTATACAGATTTGTTTTTGCTACGTTTTTTGAGCTTGTAGGGTGCCTGCTTTCAAAATAAAGGATTTATGAACAGGTTGTGTTTGACCTTTTACAATAACAGTTATTTGAAAATCATTGAAATGCAGGAAATGTTTATATTAAAGATTTATAATTTTACTCACGGGGAACATCTGGGCAGCATTAACTCCCAATTTCGTATATTAGTGTCTATGTTGTTTAACATTTTTCTTCCGATTTACAGATTTTGAAACGTTCCAGTCGTTCTCACGGGTTTAAGTTAGAAATGGCTAACAGTCGGCAGCAGGCGTGTTATCTACACACCTACTTGGATTAGAAAATTCAGGCTTTTTAATTCAAATACTTACATGTTAACTCTTATCACGAGACAGAGCGTAATAGTTTTTAAAACGCGTAGGTTTGCCGGTTTGGGATAAGGTGCTGCTTTTTTCGAATCTTCTCTGTTTTCGATATACCTCAGACCGTCTAGCTAATAGTGAGTGCTTTTTACAAAATGGCATCTTGCCTTTTAACACTGGTTGCTCTGATTCAGTCAAGTGGTCGGAAGACAGGCGCTCCAAAACTGGAATAGACCTCATTTCAATATATACTGTTTACTCTTTGACAGAAACATTGTATAGTTTAATATTTTCTTGTACTGTAGATTTATTTATGTATATTAATTTGTTCCTTTTTGTACTGTGTGTTGGACTTTTATGCTAGACTTATATCGATGTCTGTGTTAGAGCACTTATGAAGATCACAATAACTTTTTTGGTTTGATTGCACTATGTTTCTTTCATTTCTTTTTAGTTTTGTTTTTTGATGCAAATTCTTATTTACAAGCTGGGCTAATGAATAATAAGCTGTCTCCTATTGTATGTGATTTTTTAAAAAGAAAAAAGGAAATGAAAAACTGATTAGATTTTCTGTGGTCTAATTTAAAACGAAACGAAAAAATGTTTTCTCTTTCTTTTTATTTGCATTGACCGTTAAGCAAAATGCTGATTAGATCCGTCTTTGTGCATGTGTGGAGTTTACTGGTTATATTTTACCCATTAGGAAAAAATGCCATTTTTTCAATTGTAACATTGTGCAAGTTAGTATTCACTGGATGCTAGAACCTTCTTATGAAAACCACTATTCTTCTAATAAATTTTTGTTGTGAAAACAACGTTTCGAGTTTCTTATTGTGTATGTTACTTTACTGATGCTTATGATCTCAGTACCTGGGCTATTACTGAAAGAACTTATGGATGGATATAAAGGTCAATATAAGAATAAACATAATAAATACTGATAAAGATGAAAGCTGGAGATCATATTTGAAAGATTTAGAGATGGTTAATCTTAGCAGTCCAGTACCAAAAATGCACACCTTATAACCAAAAAAACTTGTTTTCTGTTTCCCATGTCAGAGGCCAAACTTAATGACCTTTAAATTTTGGCTACTTTCCTTCCCATTACATTTCCAATTATGTTAATGTGCCATTTAGGTAATAACCAGTCCGCAACACCAAGATATGTCAAAAGCCTGCACTGTTTGTGATTAATGACAATGTTGCGTGTCATGCACGGTGACCTTAAACACATTACATCAACGAAATCATTTGACATCACCTAGTTTTTGATTGGGCCATATTTTAACAATGCGAACACACACAACACTTACACAGCGCAGGTCTGCATAGTTTTAAACTGACATATGTCAGTGAGTGGAAAGGTCAGGTCCATAATCATAGAGGCCTTCGTGCTGTGCACAGCTGTAGGTGCTCAGCAAGTGCCCCCATTACTCAATAACAACTGCAGAAAATGGATTCAATTAAGCAATGCAAAAAAATGTGTTTGTCATAAAGGCCATTATGCTCACACATACAGAACAAGTACATCCACTGTCTTTTTTAGAGGACAGTTTACATGTTAAAATACCTGAACATTTTAGCAACTCAAATAAAATGGACGCATTATCTACGATTTTGACTAATGGGTAAGTCTATGCAAATGTCAGTTTTTAAATACTTTTTAAGCACAGTTATTAGAGAATCGGCACATTCAATTTTTAATAAAATAAATTTTTCATGGTCTATAATAAGCCAAACCTTATTGTTTCCAAATTATTTCACAGAAATCCTAAAAAGCATGTTGTCTCAAAAATGTGTTTCCTTTTTATTTTTTTCTCTTTTTAAAATAAAAAACTAAAAATGTTCCTGATGTCTGGACTATCATCAAGGGTTTAGTCAAATATAACAGATAATTCAATATATTGGTAATAAATACATTCTCTAAGAATTTACAATGCAATTTTTGACCGAAAATGACACATCCATAATACTGGAATTGCCCTAATATGTAATATTTCTATAAGCTCATATTTGTGTTCAAGCATGAACATTTTCAGATAATGTTTAACTGTTTTTGAGAAGGTACTACTTTTCTAAGCGGAATATACTCAGGTTATGTTTTAACATATTTCAAGTGTTGAGGGTTTATGTAAAAGGGCTTTATGGATATTTTTTAAACATTCTTCTGTGGTTTACCTTTTTCTTTTCTTTTTTAATGTAAAACTTTCCACATAGCCTCTACAAGGATTGAGTTGAAAGATTGAAATTCTATACCATCCTTGTGATAGCACATGTACTGAGAGGTTTCCCGGACAGGGCTTAAGTCTAGTTAAGACTCTTTAGACATATCTTAAAATATATTTTTGATACAGTTTTGATCAATATTTCCACCAGTAGTGTATTTTGTAAAGTATGTTTTTAAAACGACTTGAATATCCTTATTTAACTAAGGACTAGTCCTGTCTTAAACTAAGCCCTGTCCGGGAGACCACACCGTAATGTTTGTGCATTGCAATGAGAGTCATGAGTGTACTTTTGAATCGGTGATAACCTTGTATTCCAGCATTTGCAGTACTGTTTAATATCCCCACACAGACTTCTTTAATGAATCTGAATTATTTCTGTGCTTACTGACAGCATAACCCAGAATATTCCTTTCTATAATCGACAATTATTCGACTCACCTGTCACCACCACCCACATCTTATCTTAACATGCAGCAGAGACAGGTAGACTTATACCATGACAAGTTTCCTTCCTTCCTAACAAATATTTATTTTAACTTTTGATTTATATGATTAAATCTACCTGTTCACTCTGAATACTTCTTGGGGAGTCATTCTTGAATTCAGCAGATGGTCCTCTAGTGGTGGAGCAGTGTACTGCAGGTAACGATGTAACTACAAAAAACAGCGTGATTACTGTAGTCCTCAAGACACGTCAAGTTTTTGAAAAATTTAAAAGCTGTCATCATAAAAACAACAGAATATAATGTAATTTAATATAAAATAGTTTATAAAACCTAACTTAGACCGGAAGTTAACTAGGGGCCAGGTGTGCGTCCGATGAAAGCTGGAAGTTAACTTCGAGTCTGTGTTTGGTTATCGTTCTGGCTACTGTCTAGTAATTGGCTAGGCTATATTAATTTTAGTATTTTATTTTATATTAATTGTATTAAATTAAAACTACTCAACAGTTATTGATTTATTGCGGATGTCTACTATAAGTTACGTTTGGGCCACGTTTGTTCATGTTGTTGCCGCCAAAACCGTCTATAAAAACATCGTTTCGGAATGCTAACTGCTTTTGGCGCTAGATAGCGCAACATCCCAATTCATAACTTAAGTTAAATTAAATTTGCACTTTTACATGCAAAAAACAAAATAATTAGGTCTGGATTCCCGTTAATAGATTTTAAATATAAATGCAATTCTTAATAAAGGGTTGGGTATGCACATGTATAAACACAAGGAAGGAAATAATCGCCATGTTGTGTTTTGAATGACGTAGCCCACAACCGCAAACATTTTTCCAGAGTTTGTAAACACCTACAATTTAAGAGCTACGAACAACTTTCTCCATCCCAGTGACACTTTACACTCCGTGTAATTCACTTTTTACGTCTTTACCTTTGTGAATCTGACGGCTTCTCAGCTGAAGTGCTAATCAGATAGCACGGTCTCTGCTAGTTACACACTTCGCATGCTGTTATTATAAAAATACATCGCATTTTAACATTACTTGGAGTAGTCTTTGCGCACAAAATAAAGATATCAAGTAGCCTACGCGCGTTTGGAAGCGGAAACCGAGACGAATGAGCGTTGTCATGACAACTGTTATTAATCCCAAATATCGGACAGGTGGTGAATGCCACAACTGACCAATTAAAACCAGGCATTCCAAGAGCCTTCAAATTATTATTTCTTTTAAGTTTTAGCCTAATAAAAAAACCATTTAAACAAGTCATTTCAATTTTGTTTTTGCGATTTTAGTCTTTCTTTCAGAGCCAGTTTTGACGCGGACCTTCACATGCTGCGTTCCGCACACCTCGGATTTAGGATATTTCCGCTCAAAACCGGAAATAACGTCACGATTTAGTTAAACACCGCGGTTCCAAAAATGGTTACCAAGATGAAACTTGAAGTGGAAAATATTGTAAACACGAGGCGTCTGTAATGCAGCAGCATCAACCCTAGACAATCATTTAAAAAGCACTAAATGTATAATCTCATTTAATTATTAAATCATTTATTGAAGAATCTTGAAAGCCTCTGATTTAGTAAAGAGAATTACAGAGAATCTCCCCCAGATTCCTAAAGGCATGTTGAGGTGAGCTCATATTAAGGTGAGCTGGTATAGTAGCCTACGCTTTAAAGCCTTCATAGCAACAGACATTCCTGCAACTCTGTAATGATTAAGACAGCTTGGATTAGAGGACTTTGGTACAAAGGTTATCATGGTTAATTTGAAGCATTGTGGGTTGTTGAGGGCTGTTAAAAATAGCTGTGTGCACTTGAGCCGGCTGACAAGCACTGTGTGGCAGTGCAAGGTCTGCAGTGCATGGTCAGCTTTTCTATTCTCCTATTTGGTCTTTTTTAGTTTTTTGTTATATTTTTTCTTTGTATCCTGATGTCTTATTTTTTTCTTAGGCGAGCATCTCTATCATACTAACAACATTGCAATACCACAAATGTGAATGATAACCTCAAATCATACAGCAAATTAAGGAGAGTGGGGGTATTAACATCTGATGCAATGGTTTTGTTGGTCAGACAATAAAAAGTGTATATGGCACAGTGATTTGCATTAAAGAAGGGACCTGTAACATATATCACAGAGACATGTAGGTGGATTATTTTGACTACAGCTAATAAGCATCAGCACCCTCGCAACTATACGTGTACGTCTGTCTACTGGTTTGGCAATGAGAGCCGCCATATATATATATATATAGGAATATTTTTAGACATACGTGTCAGAAATGTTATATACAAAACCATATTAGCCTATGAACTACTAGACTAGTATAAGTCTATGAACAATTCTTCCTTTGCATTTTGTACAATGCAAATGCATAAACAGCCCAAATTAACAAAACAAAAAAACTGAGTTAAACCAAAAAATTAAGAGGCAAAAACTTTAATGAAATAAATAGAAACAATATCACTTGTCAACAACAAAAGATTGGCACCAGACTGCATTAAATGAAAAACACAAAAGCTACTTTGTAAAATAAACGTGTGTAGAAAACAAAAAAAAATGGTGTTTAACATACAAAAATACTATATCGAAATTAAAAACTGTATATATTACAATCAAACTTAAAGTTAAACAAATATATCACAATGAATGTTATAAATGCAAATACTATAATGTACTTTAACATGTTTTCTGTTAAACTGAATGAATATATCTAAGCATCTAATCCAATTTTTGGTTAGCTCTTTACTTTCGACATTTAAAAGTTCATTCGTCGGACAGCACGACTCAACATTTAGATGTCAAAATGAATTCTGGCATCATCGTTCTCATGCAATCTTCTCTTAAACAGTTCTTCAAACTCCTACATCACAGATAATATGGTCCATGATACACTGATACATAACGTGTCTTCTGCAGCCTGTGATCCTTCTTTGTGACTACACACACTTATCACAGCCACATTCTACGGTCTTCTCAATGTCTTGTGTAAATGACGTGCCGTCGTCACACTGGAAGCTGTAGCGTCTGCGGCGTACTCTGATGCTGGTGCAGCACAGGCCTGTGTCCGCCCTGCAGCCGCCGCGACACTCCTGCCAGGACAGGGGCTGGGTGCTACGACACTGGAGCTCACCGCGGCGTATGCGATGAAAGTCCCTCACAGATTCTCCTCTACAGGGAGCAACTGGAAACAAACACACATGAGTGAGTTAATGTAAAGCATATTTCTCTTAAAGGGACAGTGCATTCAAAATTTTACATGTTGTTTGTCGTAGCGTTATTCACCCTTGATGTCTAATTTTGTACATACAAAAAACACGAATCCCTCCGTCATGTGGAAATACATAAGGGTGAGTCATTTTATTTTGGGGTAAACAAACCCATTAAAATAAATTTTTCATGGACATGAGTATAATGTAAATGTGAGTTACCTATGTCACATAATTGTCCACTGTAGCCACTGTCGCAGATACATTGCGCCTGTCCCGTCTGTGATACCTCACAGTAGCCATGTTGACAGTTTAGTGCTGTGCAGGGACTGGGAGGGACGTCCGGTTGACTGCATAAGGAGCCGTGGAAACCCTCCGCACACTCGCAGCGGTAAGATTGAACGTCTACTGGAACACACGTACCATGGACACACCTAACAGGAAATACAAGTAAAATGTGAAAAAGATTAGTTGTTTGAATAGGTTTATTGAGTTTTTACTTTTATTTGCTTAAGATTATATTTTCCCCCTATTTTTGATCAAATCTAAATAATGCCTACAGTATTTCTAGATTTTAGTGAATTAAATACTTTATAACAGAGAGCTACCTACGTTGCATTTGATGATCTTTTTTCATCTACTTTTATTTACGAATTGATAGTTGCAAACCAAAAGAAAAAATACTCCTGATGTTAATGCCACACTTGAATCAAAAACTAATATACACACTAATGCTGGACACGCCCATGTGGAAAATAATGAATTCTAGTTGTTTTATGTTTACTCCTACTGTGAATGGGCCTTAATGCAGCGAGTTGCGACCAGTGTTGGGGAAACTGTTACTAAAAAAGTTTTGTTGCATTTACACTGTTGAGTGGGTAGGCAATGGCTTAAGGCTGAAGTATAGTTCCCTTTTTACGCGTACGCGAGGGTCAGCGTATAGTGCGCGTGATGCGAATTTCGTCATCAGATCAGTATGCGCACCACCTTAATTTTGTTACCTCGCATATGAAATCCTCGTATTCCATTTCTTGCAGTAATTACTTTAAAACCAGGTGGCAACAGCGTCTAGCGAGTATCGATTCACGGTAGTTGCGAAAACCTGAACCCTGTAGGCCCGGAGAGGTATTGCATTATGTCGTAATGAGCATGCGTCGAAACCCGTTTGTACTCGTATGAGTCAAAGGTATTTATTATACTTTGCAAGGATGACACGTAAAATAGAAGTTTGCCACTGGCTTTAGAGGTTGCAATTTAGAGGATTGTTTAAAAAGTAGGCATGAAACTAAAGTCGTGCATGTCTTTTCTTCGCTATCATGACGTAGATCCGAGTGAAACGGCTCGTGAAATGAAACATATGTAGATGGGACTTGATTTTGTCCATCAAGAACTGATTGGATAGTTGCAGGATTTTAATCTTTTCAGCGACATCTTGCTGGAATTGTAGAAATGAGTCCTTGATAGCCACCCCCTCACCTCGTGAAGGGAAGTGAAGTTTTCACACATGAGTCATTTATAAAAATACGACAATATTAAAAACATAACAATAATACATTTTCAATTCATGGTGACTTTCCTATTTTGTGCAAAACTATTAGCACAGCTAAACACATTAATTCATGTTTGACAAAATATGGATTTCAAAATAACGTATATATTTCTTTCGCATAAACGTAAACCTCTGGTCTGCCATCTCTTTTTGTCTGACTTCCTGCACTTCCTGTGTTTGTTCCTGCACATGCATGAGTTCTATGGTTTTAAAATGTTACACAACTTAATCCCAGTAATTTGCATCATGATTTTTAATAAGTATTTCAACTTTTAATGATTAAATTGTTAAAGTAATGCATTACTTTCTCACTTTGTAAAAGTAATTTAATTACATAACGCGTGTTTCTTGTAATGCTTCACCCCAACGCTGGTTGCGACTTGCTCAGGCACCCTAAACAACCAAACTTCTGTGTATTTTTGTTTGTTGTTTTCAAGCTGCAGACAGAATAACATATAATAGCAAATATGGAATAAAACAGGTGCCGTGAACAGACAAGTACTCACTTGTTTTTCTGGCAAGGGTTAGCAGCAGCTGTAAGAAGAGCTTGATCACAGTGAGGTCCTCCCCAGCCCGGCTGACAGCGGCACACGGGCCCGACAGCGGTCTCCGGCTGGCACAGTCCATGCACGCAGCGGAGCTCTTGACAGGGCTGGCACCCCGGCACCACCCCGGGCTTCATCTGAGTTTGAGTAAAATCCTGCAGTTCATTATTAATGTACAGATTCCGAATGCAGCCCTGAAAACTGGATCCGTTGACAGGCGGCCACGGGTTGAACGACAGTGACTGGGAGTTTTCAGGCATACCTGATGGGAAAACATAAATTAAAGGAGAAGTTTGGAAAAGGGCCAACTGGTGGTGTTGGTTGCATTCATCTTACCGCCTACATATAGCGAGGCGTCTTTAGTGAGAGGTTGGACGTGTCCCAAACTGTCTAGAGTCGTGGGAAGCCCTCCGTCAACTGACAGATTGACCATTCGGTCATAAGTAACTAACTCGACCGTATGAAACTCTCCGTCGTTCACTATTTCAGAGCTGCGAAAATAGAAAATCTGGCGAGTTAGTGATTCTCACATGTATGTGCCTTTAGGTGAGCTTGACCTTTAATTGACGCACCTATAAATGGTACTGCCTGGCTGGTTTCCTGAATCATAGGTCACTTTGACATGGCCCTCATACAGCTCTACTGCAATATGGTCGTTGACTCCATTGTAGAGAAGGACGCCATTGTCCTCAGCCGTGGAGACCTGGAGTCAAATTTTAAAGTATAGGGATGGGTGCCATTCAGAAGAGAGGGAAACCTTCTCAATATCTGATTTGAGAAACAGGCTGGGACAGCAAATGTTAATTCCTGAATAGCAAATAGTATTTCATGTAGCCCGTCACTGTGTTAAAAAACACCAAGGTCATGGGTTTCATTCACAGGGAAGAGAAACAAATTAATAACAGAATACCTTAGTACATTTTTGTTGCTTTAGATGAAAGTATTTACTAAATGCATATACTGTAGCTGTAAATGACATGAAACGTGACTAGTAAAAATATTTCAGCAGGTATAATTCAAGGCGCCAATAATAATTTTTTATGTAGAATTAAACCATAAATCTTAAATTATACACATTTTTATTAATTGATCAATTTGAAATATCACCTAAAGAAATTGGTGTATAATTAATATACAATTCATTTAATAAACTTTTTAATGACTTTTATTTGTGAACCATGATGGAAAATCTCAGGATACCAAAATCTGGATGTGAATTCACTGGGAACCTCACACCACAACATCAGTGCGATATTTCAAACACGTTATGAAGGGATTCATAAATATTATTTTATAAAATATAGTTTTTTAAAAACTAAATGTGTAAAGCTATGAACTTGAAATGTAAATGCGTGTTTAAATGCAAAAACTCAGCTCAATATAATTGAAGTTGAATTGACTCATAAAGTTAATTTGATTTGACCTTAACATTTTATGAAGCCTTTAACTTTATTTTTTAAGTTTTTTTTACAGTGCATGACCTTACGTTTGGAACCACAGTGCTTTACCAATAGGGTTGAATAGGGTTAAATAATTGAAAACAATTACTTACAAAACTTCTTCTTTAAATTAGCCTTCATTTATATTTATATGTTTATCAGCTGTTTATGTGCCATAAGGTCAGTGAAAAAAAATATATATATAAATAATATGATATATTTTATACAGATATATCCAGCTACACATTATATTTTAATATATAAACAATGCATATGTGTGATTTCTTGTACTGTTAAGTGTTTTGTACCTGCAGGGTTATGTTGGTTTGGGGCCAGTTTTTAAGATCACTGAGCAGCAGGTAAGAGTCTCTGTCAATGAAGTTGACACTGAGAAGCTTTTCACATTGTGGTCCCCCGAACCCTGGCAAACACTGACACACTGCACCTCCCTCACTCTCTGCACAGGGGGCGCCGTTCTCACAGTGCAACAACTCGCAGCCGGACGGAGAGAGAGACACTTCACATAATCGACCACTGCAAATAAACAAATTAAATAAAAATAATGAAATAGCATAGTTCTTTATTCAAACTGCTGCAAGATTTTGTAGGATTAGGCAAAAATAGAGAAAATTACGACACTGCAGACAAAATGGAAATGGTTATTTAAAAAACAGGTTTACGGCATTGTTTTAATATTTGTGGTTTTTGAAAATTATTATTATTATTTATTCTAATCACAACCTAATGGATTGGAGTTATTTACATTTTCATTCCTTAAAAAGCCCTACATCAGCATATATTTCTAGCACAGCCAAGGTCACAAAAATGAGTGTGACCATTTTGATAATAAAATAAAATAATCTTAATAATAAACATCATAAACATCTGTTAATGCATCAGCAAACATGGACTAACTTATGTCTCTATATGTATAATATGTTTTAGATAATACGAATACAATTGTTTCTTGTTTGTTCAGGGTAACAGATACAACTTTTGATTAAAAAAATTTAATGTTGAAATTCTCATTAACTAAAAATGAATAAATGCTGTAGTAATAGTTTTATGTTAACAATACTATACTAAACTGTGTTAAAGTGTTTGCGATTGCAATACAGTAAAGAAACATACAAGCATTTTATATCAGAAGCAAGACATGGTGTATATGGTCTCACCTGTATCCCTGTGGACAAACGCAGGTATATCCTACCAGATTATCTACACATCGTGCACCGTTCTGACAATAATGTCCCTCACATTCATTATAATCTATACTGCAGTCATCTCCTACAAAACCAGGTGGACAGATGCATCTAAAAACAAGCACACAGAACATCGTGAACATTCACACCAAGGCCAAATATTTATAGATCTTGACACGATCTCAAATTAATTACAATACACAATGAAAACGATCTAGTATCATTTAATACAAGAAAACAGAAATGTTACAATAGAGTCCATTAAAATGATCTAAATTGATTTAAACACGTGTTACTCTAAAATTGTGTTGACCAGCCGGTAAATCAATAAGATTCAATCCTTTCTTTCACCCCTATTTTATTTTTTGAACTAACTTTAACATCAAATCCATGAATCTAAAAATATTAAAGCAGTGTAATACGTACTTTGGTCCTGTGACTGTTGGAATACAAGTAGATCCACGATGACAGGGATTTTGACCAGGATAACACAGATCTTCCTCATACTCTTCACATCTTTGGCCTGAAATGTACAATAACAAATCATTCAACAACTGTGACATCCGACCAAATTATTCTAAAAGGGGGTGCTGAGATTTAGCTGTGCCATCCCACAAGCCCCCAGGTGACCCATAAGCCATCACCATTGTAATTTGTTGTTATATTTACCTGAAAAGGGGTGAGGACAGACACAGGTGTAATTTCCCACTCCGTCCACGCAGATGGTGCCATTTTCACACTTGTTATCGACACAATCATCGACATCCACCTCGCAGAACTGACCGTCATATCCAGGTGGACACGCACAGCTGGTGAGAGACATGAAGACGTTCTCATCTGTGTGTTTTTTTTTTTCACTGAAGCTGTGTGAATATAACAGCAAGACTTGATTTTTCACCTGAAGCCTTTTCTTTCGTGTTCACTTTGACAGGTGCCGCCATTTACACATGGATTGCATTCACAGGCGTCGACGGAGACCTCGCAGTTTTTTCCCTGGACAGACACAAGCAGCAGAAATAACTAAGAACAAACACACATACTGAAGTAAAAGATGACATCATGGCTGTATGGTTCAATACACTTTAAAATCACCTTGTAACCCTGTGGACACATGCATTTGTATAGATGTACGGGGTCATTGTGACATTGGCCCTGATTCTGGCAGGGGTTTGAGGCACACAGGCTGCATTTCTCAGACACAGATGGATCAACGGGGCCTGAGGAATATGAGATTGGTCAAAAACTGTTTTTAAACATGAATGGATTTTCTCTGCTCATTTCTCTGTACATACAGTACCTGTGCATTGGAAGGTATTGCCTGGTGTGGTGAGCAGCAGTTTGCCCTCCATGCCCTGTGGCCCTGCGCAGCGGGCGATGCCGGGTTCCTTATACCCACTTTTCACCCAGTCAGACAACCAACGTAGACGACAGTCACAGTACAGAGGATTTGCTCCAATGGCCCTTGATGTTGAGACAAAAACATGTGGATTTAAAGCAAAAATTTGTCTAAATTAGATTTTTTACTTAAAATTAAAATAAATGTTAAATAGTTAAAATGTTTAAAATAGATTTGAATAAGTTTAACTTTATGATCACACTGGTTCGAATGAATACATTTTATGAGAAAAACTAACCTATAATATGGGGAAAATACATTTAGCTAAAAAATATAAATGTATGAAGTTTAAAAGTCACAACATTTATCAACATTAATCACAAACTGTTTCAACCCATGATCACATAAAATATGCACAAACCCAAATATTTCCGTACACTGGAGATTGCGATGATTTTCACCTCCATATTCTGTTCTAGGTTCATATTTGACCCAACCATGGGTTGAAACAACCAAACATTTTTTTAGAATGTATACATGCTACGTATCTGTCACTCTGTACAGTGATGTATGTTACTCACAGATGAGATAAAGATGAGGAATCTCTAAAGACTTCTTGGTGTAATTCAGAAATATTGTTGCCATGAAGAGAGCTGAGGGAAATAAGTCAACAGCAAGAGATAGACGTTGAGAAGAGGTCAAATGCTTTTCATGATAAATACAGCACATTGCTTTCACAAACCCAACGCATTCACTATACGTTTCTGTAAGATCTATTTAGCATGATGCCAATAATACCAAGTTCATGGGTTTGTTTTTCAGGGAAGGCATACAACATAATAAAATGTTTAACTTAAACTGTAAAAACATCTGGCACATGAATAAATATAAATAATTATATTTTTGTGTTATACATTATACTATTATTATTATAGACTGGTATATTATATAGAGGGAATTAGAGGAGATGTACAGCCTGGACAATAGTATGGTTTACTGATTTACATCAACATACATCTAAGCAACAAGAATGATACACTCACAGCAGCCGTAGAGAGGACAGGCCCCCGAAAACAAAAGGGGGGATACAGTTCAGGGCATTATAACTCAGGATCCTGTAATACAAACACGACACATTTAAAAAAAGGCATCTCTTGCCCTGTTCAAACTAAATTATGTTTTTTGAAAATGTAAAAATGCAGAAAGGTTGTATGATGGTTAGATTTAGGGGATAAAATAAACAGTTTGTACAGTATATAAAAATCATTAAATCTATGGTAATCCCCCATAAAAACATGTGGAACACTCACAGTGTGGTCAGCTGGCTCATGTTGGCAAAGGACGAGTTGGACAAAGAACTGATTTTATTGTTGCTCAAGTCCCTAAAATGTACAAAAAAATCATTGTATCAATAGCAATATTGTATTAAATTTGTACAATCCAATATATCCCTACAGGTTTTATGAAATTAAACTGTATCTTGTAGCAAAAACATATATTTCATGTTAAATTTGAGTATTTAATTTGAATATATTAGACAGATTGCGCCTGGTGGCCGAATGTGGAACTGCAGCCACATTACTAGCGCAATCAAAGGTCATGGTTCAAGTATAAGACACTCACACCAGCTGTAGGTGTTTAAACGTTGAAAGCTCTTTGGGCACCGAGACAAACTGATTCCCATCCAGGTATCTATGGAGACAGGACGCCTGTCATTGAGTTAATGACATACTGAAATAAAGCCAGACAGGAATTCCAAAGCATTTGCATAATCTCCAGCCTCCTGCCCACCCCTGAATATGACTCACAGTTCAGTGACATTGTGTGGGACGCCACGGGGTAAGCCGAACAAGTGTTTGTTACTGCAACGCACCACTGTATCCAGACAAGTGCACTCTTCGGGACACTCTGGCTTGGGGACGCAGCTAGTGTCATCTTCAATGATGGCTTAAAGTGACATACAGAGAGAGAGAAAGATTCAGACACACAGTCATAAGAATGATAGCACAACAACTTATGCAGTGATAAAGTGTTTTGGGATGTTGCTAGGACATTGGTGGGGGTTGCTAGGGTTAGTTGCTATCTGGTCCCTTACAGGTAGAAAAAGGCCACTTTAGGATATCATGGTGCTTGTTACCCTTGTCACAGCTGAAATCTGGTTTTGCCACATCCTGCAATGGGATCTCTTTAAGAAAGGCAGGGTTCTGACAGCGAGGGTTCCCCGTCACAATCTGTCGAGAACGAAGCCATTCTCCCAACCATGACAGACGACAATCGCAGTTAAACGGGTTTGCCAGCAGGTTTCTGAAGTAGATTGCATTGAAAGTATAAATAGACCGGAATAAAAACAGCTCAAATACTACAAAATATCACAAGAATCCAGTAGTAGTGACAACAAGGGGCACTTACAGGGTGGAAAGGTTTGGCAGGGTGTCGAAGGCTCCAGGCATGATGGTCGTAAGCTGGTTGTCATAAAGCGAGAGCAGACGAACATTCTGAAGACCACTGAAGCTGCTATTGTGGACGCAACGGATGAGATTATTCCTGAGCATCCTAAGAAACAGAAATAAAGAGTTTCAGGATATAGACTGTTGTTAAATTCAACCATAACTAGCTATGCTATGCTATGCTATGCCAGCTAGTAATTCTCAAAAGTGAAATGAATAGTTGAAATGACACTTGCAGCATGCGTAATCCGTCCATTCCCCTGAACATTCCTCCACGCAAAGACACCAAGTGGTTGGCGGTCAGATGAAGTTCAAGAACAGACGATGCCCCGTCAAAAGCTCCGTCCTCAATCTCTGAGATTTTATTGTTGCTTAGGTTTCTGAGACGCATCAAGAGCAGTTATTTAAATTATTTAACAAAACGATGTATTTATTGTTGTTTTATCATATGTTGTACAACATGTACGTGTCAAACTCACATCTTCTTCAGATGGTTGAGAGACCGAAAGAGCCCTGTCGCCTCCAGGATGGACAGGTCGTTGTTATTAAGACGACTAAATGAGAAAATAAGATAATAAAATGCTGGATCACATAAATCTTTAAAAAACTTACAGAGCTGACTGCTGCTGTGTAAAAACGCCTGCTAAACATCTTAGAAAGAGAAGTTTTATATACCTGTAAAGTTTTATATACATCAACAAATAAACATCTTGCAAACATCTACTAGAAGTCTATAAGACATCTGATATGTCTCAGAGACGTATTGCAGATCAGCAAACAATAAAAAATACGTCTTGCAGTCGTATGTAAATCCAGACATCAAATAGACGTCTCCCAGATGCTTGTGTGCTATCAGGGTCTACTATCTAGAAAAAAAATATTTATTCAAAATTCACAGTTGATGTCAATGGATTTCTTGTCAATGTTAGCAAGCTGCTAGGCTAACACTGCGAAACTACAGATCACACAAATTGCATTTGATATTATCAATACACTGCAGTATAAAGTATTATATGTAAAAAGCAGGGCTGTCAAATGATTAATCGCATCCAGAATAAAAGTTTATGATTACATAATATATGTCTGTGTACTGTGCACATTAATTTAGTATTTAAAAATACATACATGTACATGCGTGTTTTTAAGAAAAATATAAAAATCTAACATTTATGTATAATTAAAATGATTGGTAAATATAAATAAATACATCGAAATATTTCCTAAATATAAATACAGGTATGTGATAATAAATACCAAATTAATAGTCAGAGTACACAGACATACTGTATATTATGTAAACACAAACTTTTATTCTGGATGCGCTTAATCGCGATTCATTGTTTGACAGCCTTAGTAAAAAACAAATGTCATTTGGAGACAAACATCTATACAAGATCACACAGTAGCAATGCATCCTGGGAGTGAATACATAATTACATAATTACCCTGCTATAAAAGTTAAGTGGGAACAACCTGAAGAGCATATAATGTTCAAACTCTATCTGTATCATTGGGTGTTTGTTTTTTCACTAATTCAAGTATTTGCGTGTGCTCTTACAGTTCCGTGGTAGCGAGAGGCAGATGCTCGGGGAACCTGGTAAGACGCAGATTGGAGCAGTCCACTACAGTAGCTTCACAGCGGCATTTCGGTGGACAAACAGGTTTGCTGTTACAGTCCTTGTTTAACCGTGTGTCCTCTGTACCTGAAGATAATGCACAGAGGCTTTCAAGCACCATATTGAATATATATGACTTAAACAACACAGGTTGTACTATGGACGCTTGACAGATAGAAAAAAACTCACCGGGAATGTGGTACTGTTCCTTGGCTGCTATGGCAACGCATGTAAAGAGGAAAATACAGCTGTTATGAAACCCAATTTAAACCATTTTGAAGAGGTAAACAACAGTGGTCCCAATTGCACTTCCTGTTTAGGTTATTTTTCTTTTAATTCCACATGCACTATAAAACTGAGTCTTAAAGATGTTTATTAAATATTTTGGCTTGGATCGAAATGTTCAGTTGTGTGTTCTAATGTACACCACCTAAAGGATTACTAGGAACACCTGTTCAATTTCTCATTAATGCAATTATGGTGGTGGTGTAATGGTGTGGGGGATGTGTTCTTGGCACACTTTAGGCACCTTAGTGGCAATTGGGCATCGTTTAAATGCCACGGCCTACCTGAGCATTGTTTCTGACCATGTCCATCCCTTTATGACCGCATGTACCCATCCTCTGATGGCTTCTTCCAGCAGGATAATGCACCATGTCACAAAGCTCGAATCATTTCAAATTGGTTTCTTGAACATGACAATGAGTTCACTGTACTAAAATGGCCCCCACAGTCACCAGATCTCAACCCAATAGAGCATCTTTGGGATGTGGTGGAACGGGAGCTTCGTGCATCCCACAAATCGCCATCAACTGCAAGATGCTATCCTATCAATATGGGCCAACATTTCTAAAGAATGCTTTCAGCACCTTGTTGAATCAATGCCACGTAGAATTAAGGCAGTTATGAAGGCGAAAGGGGGTCAAACACAGTATAAGTATGGTGTTCCTAATAATCCTTTAGATGAGTGTATATGTAGTGTTAAGAAAATGAAACAGAAAGTTCTTTTGTATTCAATAAAAAACAAAACAAATACAATTCCTGTAAATTCATATAATAGTGGCATGTTACTTCTGCTGATATTAATACATTTACATTTCATAACATTACATTTAGGCATTTGGCAGACGCCTTACTTTGCTTTATCCTATACATTTTAAATAGGTATTTGCAATCCCCTGGGATCGAACCCACCACCTTGCGTTGTTAACACAATGCTCTAACCACTGAGCTACAGGAAAGCTAATAGCAACCAAAGCATCACACCATACATCCAAGACAATCTCTCGGCAAGGTGGATCATTTGTATGAATTTGTGCATTCTCATTTGTACATTTTAGTACAACCTGCTTTCGCCCCAGTGACAGGAAGGTGTAGGGGCGGGGTTAAGGGTGGGGCTTAATTTCTTTTTTTTTTCTAATCGTTTTTTGTACTATTCATATTTTATGAATTCATCCGAATTAGCCGGATTTTAGCTTAATCTTCCCCAAAATACAGCTGGTATGTCATGGGCTCATGTTTGTGATTTCCACCTGAACATCTGAATTTCTTGCTCTTGATTAGACTGATGCGTTTGTTGGCGAGGCGTCGTGGGGTGGAGCAGCGCGCACCGCTGGTCTCAATCGGGTTCGAGCGCAAAAAGTCCGCTAGCCACTTCAAACCGCAGTCACATACGAATGGGTTCTGAGCCAAGTGTCTGAAAGAGAGCAAATGATAAGATCACATATTGGTCAGAGCTTGTGTAAAATCAAGTAAAATGCAAACTACGTAAACTAACAGCAGTTCTATGATTTAATTATAATTAAGATTCATACAGTGTCTGGATGGATTTCAGCGGCGAAAACGTCCCTTTGGCTAAAGTCTGGATCTTATTGTCATACAGAGACAATAAAGACAAGTTCTCAAGGTCCTGGAAGACGTTCACACGAACGCAGTGGATTTTATTGGCATTTAATAGCCTGAAAGAATGAAAGACGGGTCAAAAATACATACTGTAGACGGCCCCAACATTACAATAAGCATATAGCTGGCAGTTTTAAAAGTGCTGCCTTCCCAGGCCATTAAGCAACGCTGTTATGATATTTCTCACATGTGGGCGGTAAATGTGCATTGGCGTACAGGTGACCGCAGGGAACCGCATCACGCATTTGAATACTTACAGTAATTCTAATGCGGTAAGTCCTTCAAAAACACCTCGAGGCAGATCTGTAATCTTATTCCCATAAAGAACCCTGTGAAAAAAGCACACTAACATCAGATTTCACAGTGTTGATAAACCGTCTCAATTTGTAGCAGGTCCGCAGGGTTAAATGCGGATTTCGTAAAAAACGATTCAGACGTGAGGCAATACATAAATTTGCATCCAAATAAAATATGCATGAAGTCCATACAAAGCCGTATTAAAGGGCTAGTTCCCCCAAAAACTCAAATTTTCTGTTTATTTACTCACCCTCAGGCCATCCGAGATGTGGGTGACATTTTTTCTTGAGTAGAACCATAAAGAAGATTGTTGGATAAATCCGCAGCACTCTTTGCTTTATATAATGGGAGTCTATGGGGTCCACCTGTCTTAAAATTCCTAAAGCACAGAATTCCAAAAGAGTGCCTCCTGGTGACATGTTGACATCTTGTGAATCGAATCATTACATATTTTCATAAAAATTAAGTTATTTTTATAATATTAGTCATACTGTGCAGCCTCTGCACACATCCTGATCGCGATTTTCTTCTTGAAGTATTTGGTGGCATTCCAGCATCTGGTGCGTTTAGCGCCACCTGCAGAAAGGGAGTGTTGGAATTCGTTTTTTTTGGAATTATGTGCTTTTGGAACTCTTAGACAGGTGGACCCCATAGACTCCCATTATATGAAGCTAAGAGGGCTGCGGATTTATCAAACATTCTTCTTTATTGTTCTACTCAATAAAAAATGTCACCTACTTCTCGGATGACCTGGGTCTGAGTAAATAAGCAGGAAATTTGAGTTTTTCGGTGAACTATCCCTTTAAGTATAAGCAGAATTTGACGAAAATGTGAATGGTCCATGCCTGTGTAAAATCTTGCGATGCTTTGCAGTGTCCAAAATTTGGTTGCTAGGGTGGTTTGCGCTTACTTTTAAAGGGATAGTTCACGCAAAATAATATTAAAAACCAGACTCTTTCTTCGGTGGAACACAAAAAGATATTTAAAAAATGTCTTATTGCATTCAATTAAAGTCAATTCCATTCAGTGTTGTTTGGTTTCCAACGTCCTTGAAAAATGATATATTAATATTTAGGGTTTTGAAAAATCATGAACCCTAAATATCTGCAATGATAACAGTGTGGCCTTTGCAGCACCACTTATAAATATCAACATGACACACATGCACATTAAAGATCTGTATTTAATGGAAAAACACAAACGTGTTTCCATCTGATGAAGAACGCCCGCTGAGTTGCTGTAGATATAATAAGTGCATGTTTGCTGGTGAAATCATATATGATATGCTGGGGATGGCAATCCCTGGAGGCCAGACGTGCGTCTTTACATTTACACAAACCACACGCTTTCCACATCAGACCCCTGGTGAGATGTTCTCATAACAGATGTTTCCAAAGAGCTCTTCTCGCTCCGCTGATGCATAATTCAACAGAATTAATAACAAGCTCACACTTGTGAATATATGTTTGAAATATATGCAGCAATTATAAAGAGATAAAATGATTATATTATTACAGTACACTACATGAGGGCTGTTAGAATGTAACGAAACATCACGAAGGCTTGAAATAATTATAAATGTGTATCTAATTCACAAACCAGTAATATCAACAGATCCAAACAATTTGAAAGTTTACAGTAAGACATTTTAATGATGTATGTTAGACAGGCTAAACATTTTTTTTTTGTCAAATTCAAAACTGGAATGGTTGTCTGTGATATTCCTTTTTCCGTGTCACTCAATCTAATGCATTTCAATAGAAAGTATTTTTCATACGAAGAGCTCAGTTTTTTTTAAGTTAAAAAATATTTTTTTTATGTATTGATTCAATAATTTTTTATAGAAGACTAGCATTGAACATATGAACGTGTGGCCTCTAGTGTCTCATTACTTTTGTGTTTGGGTCATTGCATCATGCTTTACATTCTCTGCCCCTGACTGCCGAACAAAAATCACTTCCCATGAAAATTGCATTTTCTGCTTTGGAAACAAAAGTACAATTTACTTTTCGGCGAAAGCTGTTTTCCCCCATCAATGGAAATCACT
The DNA here is from genome assembly GCF_015846415.1 of Triplophysa dalaica. NCBI lineage: Eukaryota > Metazoa > Chordata > Actinopteri > Cypriniformes > Nemacheilidae > Triplophysa > Triplophysa dalaica. Next base: position 21,174,518 of record NC_079551.1, read on the forward strand.
TCTTGCAGTATATAGACATTACCTGTAATGTTTCTACACACATCAGTATTTTTGAGCACATCTCACTGTAGAAAAACCAGGTTACTTCATGATGCTTGTGAGCTTTTACGAGACTCACTTATAGAGACGTCCATCTGCAGGATTTCAATGGAGCTGTTTGGCCATTTCATACCCCTTCATTTCCTCTATGGAAGATTGACGCACAGATTGGCTTCCTAACACAAAGCCATTCTACTCTCAGATACATTGTAGAAATCACAATTTTCTCAGATGAAGGCTAGCCAGGTCTTTAAACCAACAAAAAAGACTTAAATAATAGGATTCAGTTCTCTTGCTCACGGTTTTTGGTTTTTGTTGGACACCACAAAGAAACAAGACATTGCACCATTGATTTGTATATTTTCTTGACAGCAAAGATTTCTTGCAGATCTAACACTATGTGGTTCGTGCACTCGTGCATTGCTGTATCTCTTGGTCAGATCTTTAGGAATTTGCTGGTACAGACAGATCTGGACTGATTTACAGCACTATAAACAAATTTGCTGTAGTTATGGAGCAAGTTGCCAGTAATTTACTGTAGATTTATATTAACTGCAACTAAATGTAGATTTACATTTATGCAATTTAGTGGCAACAGTTTGATCAAAGATCAATGAACATTAAACATTATTAAGTCTTTATCTTCACAGAAAATAACTATAAAATAACAGAATCATGCAAAGCATTCTGGGAACCAGAAATCCTCGTCAACCTTTTTCTGTTAATAATTTTGGTTTCCAGAATGCTTTGCATGAGGATGTTACTTTATAGCTTTTTTTCTGTAAAGATAAAGACTTATCAAAGTTTAACGTTCATTTATTTTCGAACAAACTGTTGAAAATTACACAAATGTGCCACAGTAAATTACTGGAAAACTGCTGCCATTAATACTGTAATTTGCACAGATTATTCTTACAGTGAGTGATTTGCTTCCCCGGACTTCTCGGTGATGTGGTGACCATGGCTTATTTACAGAAGAATACCGAGACAAATTATTTTAGCACGAAAGTACGTCAATATTGATGTGCGAGCATAAACCTCTCCGCTCTCACGCGGATTTATTTTGCTCTCACTCAAAACTATACGCGCCCCCTTAGATGAGTGCAGCTTATGCCCAGGACATTTTCTCAGTAAAAGAATGCCATAAAAGACTGACATAAAGTTGCCTTGAAGTTGGACATTCGACATTTGTGAATTTAGGGACCATCAACTAAGTGACATTCACGTTTCTAACTTCAAAAGCATTTAAAGAGAAAACAGTCATAAAGCACCGCAGGAGAGATTATTTATTATGTTTCTCTGCACACAAATAAAGCATATGATGTGTATTTTTGTTTTATTATAAAACCTACAGATAAAATGAATCTTCAGTTTAAGATAGACTTGTAGTGTAAATCCTTTAAACGTGCTTTTGTGGTTTGGCCACATGATAAATGTTAATATTTGTTAACATAAAACATTCTCAAACCCAAATGTATTTATTTTGCTCATAAACAATGCAGTGTCCATTTAATTAAGCACTGATGTAGCATTGTGGGAGCGTTTAATAAAAGATAGGATAAAAAATAGATTTGTGGTTTCTATTTGTGGTTTGTGGCCTGGATGAGTGTGAGATTTCCCGGCCTGAATTTGTGTCCTAGTCCGGCCCTGGTGGTGTGACATTTGTGTCATGCGGAGGTTAATTGTGTGTACTTTTAAAATCCATCTGACTGATCTAAGAAAAAGCTGTAAAAATGTGTATTTACATACACTGTTTTAAGTTAAAGGAAAAAATGAAAGCATCACGTGACTTAAAATTCTACCTAACTTCAACCCTTTTCAGTTTTCTGGGTTCAGACCACGTTGCCGAAACAGTTCATGTTTTCATGTTAACATTAACAATGCTCAGCTTTGAATGACTCGCAGCCAGAATGTCATGTTTCCACTTCAAATATTTATAAATTCTTAAATCAAGAAACAATTACTTGAGGAACAAAATGACTCAAGATATTAAGTCTTGTTTTGTCCTTTAATTAAACAGCTAAATAAGGCGAGATTAAATCATTTTGTTTATCTTGTTTCTTGTTCATTTTTCTTAGCCCTGTGAGAGATATTCTTTGTGTCTTATAAACTTGCTTGATATGTTTTTAATAAAACTGATTATTATTTTACTGTAAGTATTTATGAACAATAAAAATGCTTGTGATAAAATTATGAGAACGTTTTCTTTATGCACATTTTTAACAACATTTCAGGCTATTTTCGGTCATTTTAAACACATTCAGTAAACACAACAAACAAACCCAAAGAGTAAATGAAATGTTTGAACTCACAGCGAGTTGAGTGACCGCAAGCCTTGAAAAGCATCCGGGGCAATGTCAGATATTTGGTTATTACTCAAATCACTACGGAGTAAAAGACAGAATTAGAAGATGATAACATTTTATAACCAACTTGATGTATTTGGCAAAAACTGGATTCTCCAAACACTGCACCCAAATTTCTAACTAGGCATTTTTGTCTTGTTTCCTAAAATTATCTAAAACCTCTTAAATCAGAAAAAGTTTATGTTTCAAACAAAAAATCAGCCAAGATTTGGGGAATAAGCAAAAAAAACTTTTTTGCATTGTGGAGCTTCCAAAAACCTCAGAAGACGGTTACCAAAATGTTGTGAGAAAATGTTGCACATGTTGTGATTGTTGTGTCAGAGTTTGTTTAAACTGCTGCTCACTTACATTCTTCGTAGTCTCTTGTAGGGGGCAAACGCCCCTGGAGGAACAGATTTAATACCATTCTGCTCCAACCGTCTATAACAAAGAGGAAAGAGTTATTGTTGTTAGTACAAAAGTTTGGCTTGGACAACACAACCAAGTGATACAGTATCTCTAAACATCCTTTTTGTCCTTGGAATACTTGAAACTTTACAAATAAATGTAATTATATATAAATTCAGTAAATATTTCAAAATAAGTGTGAAACAAAAAAAGTTCCTAATAAATTAGATACTGTTTTGTGTCTGTTTACATTTAGATCAGTGTTTCCATTGTGTTAGCTTGAGCGTTTTTATTAGACACATGTTAAATATCACCCGAACCTGAAACACTCACATTTCAGTCATGCTTTCCGGCATATTGGCTGGAATGGCTGTGAGACCTTTTCCTCTACAGTCCACGATGTTGTTGCTGCAGGTGCACATCGGGGGGCAAGAACCAGACACTAGACTACACGTCTGGGGGCTTGAATCAAAAATACCTTGAAAAAAGATTATACAGGTTTAAATAAGCAGTGCAATAGGTTTATAGTTTGCTTAATATCAGTGTTAGTCTGTTCCACAAGTCAAGAACTCAGATTTACCAGTGCATGTGAACTCTTTTTTCTGTAGTTCAGCCAGGTTTAGGCCATGTAGGTTTGCTGGAGAACTGCACTGTGTGAACAGTCCCAGCGCTGGTCTCTGTCTGAGCCATTGAGACAGCCATGACAAATGACAATCGCAGTGCAGACTGTTCGAGTGCAGACGACTACAGCAGAACAAAAATGAAAAAGTATTAAAAATGAATGACTGTACTGATTTGGAGGCAACATATGTATTATTTATTTGGATCATGTTCAGTCTTTACTGCAAAATAAACTGCTAAGATGATTGACATAATGAGTGTCTGAAAGTACTTTACATGTTACTGAACAAATACAATACATAAAATAGCATGTGTATAAGACGTCAAATAAAAACATCGGCGTGAAGAAAAGAATATCTGGGACAAGGCCATTTCATTTAAACCAAATAAGATGAAATTCGATTGTTTATGCTGAATGTCCTTGGCGATCTTGAACTGTTATGAGAGAAAATGAGATCTGCACTCACAAGGTACGTAACTTGGGCATGTGATTGAAGCTGGATATGGGGATGGAGCTGATATTGTTATTGTTCAGCGTGCTGTGGAGGTTAATAAAAGACAAGAAGATAAAGAAAATGAAATTCACATAATAAAATATATACAACGAATATGGAATCCATATATTTAACCTGATGAAAAAATTAACCGTATCAGTTTTATAAATCCACTTAATTTGCTTTTAGGGAATAGTTCACCCAAAAACGAAATGAAAATGATTTCATTTACTCACTCTCATGTCATATTAAACCTGTATGACTTTCTTCTGCAGAACACAAAAGAAGATCTTTTGAAGAAGGCTGGTAACCATTGACTTTCATTGTTTGGACACAAAGCATTTTTCAAAAATTCATCTTTTGTGTTCCACAGAGGAGAGAGTCATATACACGTTTTGAACCCCATGAGGATAAATAAATAAAAAGGTTATGTTTGTGTGAACTATCCCTCAAACTTTGGTTGTTATACATAAAACAAAGAAAGTCTACATACAGGACCTCCAGGGCTCTCATGGCACGAAACACTCCCTCCTCAATGCAGCTGATGCGGTTTTTGTCCAGCTGTCTGAAATGATCACAAACAGTAAAAATCTAACACAAAAGATATTATTTACTCACATGGGTGCGTTTTATAGAACTTACAAGTTCCTGATGTCAGTAGCGCCTCGAAACGCTCTCCTTGGGATGACCTGAATGACATTCTCACTTAAGTCACTAATAAAAAATAAATAAAAGAGATCAATAATTGTATTAATATAAGAGACATATTCATTCAAATAGACTAAAATTATATAAAAAAGCAATAAAAACATTATTTCTTTGCTCTGGAATTTCCACTGTAAAAAAACATTTTTAAGGAAGTTTTATTTGACAAAGTTCTCACATATTTTTAAAATGCAGTAAAACAAGTCCAACTCCAATTATAGAAAAGGACTACAAATGTACAAGTTTATTGTAAATAACATGAAAAAATTACTTTTATATAAATAACAAATTATTTTAGCTTCCAGAACATTTCTGCCTTTTTAAGGGTATTTTTTTAAGTTTACCCACTTTTCAATATAGGTATATTTTACATGTAAACTAGTCTCATATGTTTAAGCTAAACTAATTTCATTATAAGAAATAAAACCAGACACAAAGAGAGAGCAGGTGACGTACAGCTTTCCTGTATTTTAGTTTTTTTGGTAACAAATGCATTAAATCTCACAGCCATGAAAAGAAATTCGGAAAGTTATCTATATTGCATATCTAATCTTGCTCTGTTCTGTAAAGAAGTAAGTTGGCATTCAGGGAAAGAGCATTTGGATTCCCAAATGTCATTTCAGCTCTTTGCTCTCCATCTGAAAACCATTGATGACCTTTTCTTAACGCATGTGTTTTTAGGTTGGGTGGAATCCTGCTGTAAAGCTCTTCCACAAGAGCTTTCAGGACGAACAGAGCGTTGGGTTATTTTGCTAATAAAAGCTGCTTTAGTTAAATTACTTTAAAGGGCACAAGGCAGTAAAAAAGTTAAAAGCAGAAACCAAGCGGGGAATTTATTAAAAACAAACTGCACCCGCTGATAGCATGGTTTATATGCACGCTTTTGTTGTAATGCCGGGGTCAGTAAAGGTATGCAAATCACGAAACACCCCCCAAAATGGCATTTGAAAGGCAATTTGCGTGATAAAATTCCCACGTGCTTCATATACACATGAGCACAAAGGGGGGAAAGGTATGTGTTGTTTTTTTAATACACAATAATCTTCTTTACAATATCAATATTTAATCTTAATGTGAATAGACTATGTTGGTCGTGCCTACGTTTTTATTTTATGCAATATGTTTGGTCACTTCAAGGTTACTGTGACCATGACCCTTAAACATAAAGCGCATCATTTCTGTATCTTCTTCTCGAGTTCTGATAGAGGTCAGATCACTGAACCAATGCAATGACACAGATGCACAACGAGCAATCTGAGATCAATTCTGTAAGTGTCATCAATTGTACAATAATGAAATGTCAGATGAGATGGCTGGGGGTTTCTAAACAACACCACAGAATCTTATTGTTACCTAAATTCCATGAAAAATGTGAAAATCTCAGTGTTAAAAAACAAATCATGAGCTCTAATTAAACCCATTTGTCACTTGCGTGCTGTCAATGGCTTTGCTCCAGACAGCAAACCAAATAGATCTCATTGCCTATCGATTATCACATGTGTGTTATTGCCTGGACTAGGAGCTTGAAATGTTTTTGCTTATCTTTTGTTGGCTTTTATCATTGATTCCTCCAAGAAAACGTTAGCAACTGTGTTCCTCTACTTCACTGCATCGAAACGCATCCATCCATAGACATATTATACAGAAAGCCAGCACGACCTTCTTCTAAACCCTGGGAAGAAAGTCACCATGCACTGTGTGAGTGTGGGAGCAGGGTTACCCTGGAAACCTCTTTAATCAAAGATGTTTGCAGACAGACGTTCAGTTTGCGTTCGAGACCGTCCCTACCAGGGTTCGCCAGAGGTGAGAGCAAACAGTACAGAAACTAAGAGTGCTTAACCTCAACAAATATTACACTCCAGTCCTTATTTGAGAACCCTTGAAAGGGGTAAGAAGACGACAATAGAAGCAAGAGTGGGAAGCAACGGGCAAGAGATTCTGGCATCTGAGAGTCTGAGTGGTCACATTGGTTTCCTTTTGTTAGTCCTCCTCTTTCTAGCATTTATCTTTTTGCGCTTGACGTACTGTTTACAGAGGTATATTAAATGTTTGAGGAGGCAATGCTTCTTTCGTCGGAATGTAAAGACAGCAAAGAAACTGTGATAACATGACTGAAGCGTGAGACTCTAAGAATTGTCATTTGTATCTGTTTTTATTGACTTTCAATTTACGGGACATGAACAACATTACAGATAATCTAACAATATAGGGTACAGGGTCTTACTGTCTACGGTCTACAAACAGTTTTTAAGGTTGCTTTTTCTTTAAAATTGAAGTGACTCTACATACTCGTAACACTTATTACATCCACTCACATGAAGTGCATGTGATAATAAACTCACAGTAGAGCGTGCTAGCATGTTGCTAAGCTAATGCCACAGTATTTAATACACAAACAGATGTAGCACACAAATATAGTACATTTTAACCTGCATGTGATTATTTATACCTTTCAGGACTGAGTAAAACGTAAAATATATAACAGTTTGGATTGCTTTTTACTGGAATTTACTGGAACAGTGGATCGAGGAGGTACAGACGTTGACAATGGTAGTGGTATTGTGCAAAATAACATTGATAACTCTGTATTACGTGCCTCAGTGGATTCAAATGCATTCTCAAAATCGCACCAAAAAAATATTTGCCATGAATACGTAGTCGCGTAACAAACACGTAGCTAGGCAAGGTCATCGTTGAAAACTTGTGGCCGAGAACTGTCCGAAAGGCGAAGCCATTTTCCCCGTTTTGGTCAAGACATTTTTCGCAAAAGAGCCACTGCAAAAACTACGATATCAAAACAGTTATAAAAAACATGTTTTACTGCCTTCAATACATATACTGTAGCTTGATTTAGGAACAAAGACAACTCAAAAACAACTCATAAATTTGGGCCTCCAGAAAATGACTTGCTATAATTTTAAATGTGTGAAAGGTATTCCTAGGATATTAATTAAGTGTAATGACTCTGTTGAGTGTTGAGTCTCCACTTAATATCCATAGTTAAAATCCGAGTCCTAATTCGAGACCAAATTCCATTTACTTTTTTATAATCAGTAATACATTTACTCCCTACTGCTTGCAAGTTTGTAGCGCGTCTACAGTACAGTTTAAGATGCCTTAGTCTAGGTAGGGAGCTCACTAAGCCTCAGAAGAGAACTTGTTCACGCTACTGCACAATCTTTCGGAAAGGCTGAAGAGTAATTAGTCTTTTCTTGATGTCACTGGTGTTAAAACATTCACTAATTCTGAGACAAGTTCACGCTCGGTTAGCATAAATTATCATTTTGGTACGCCGTAGTGACAGGGTTGAGAAAAATCTACATACTAATTAGGAATCAATTATAATTAGCAAGCACCCCCTGTCATTTCCTTTCCTAATGAAGTATGGTAATTAATTGTGCATGGAGAACACCACTATGGTGCCAATTACTTTCTAAAGCTATAGATTAATACATTTTTAGTATAAGAGGTTGTTAATCTATAACATTTCCAATGCAATAAAGAAACACCTGACTCATATTTTCATAAACCGAGACTTTGTGATGTTTACCAACCCAAGGCATACAAACATACACCTTATTTTTAAAGACATACAGTATCTCCCCAAAGGCATGTGTGGGTGGATGGGGGTGTTCGCAGGAAATGGACTGAATGCGACACATCCATATGGTAACTCGCTAATGAGGCAACATGCGAAGAGTCATGAACAAACGCAACTAAACAACCAAGCCAACACAGCTGTCCTTAACTGTTTGTTCACACCCATTATGTCTTTCCTTATGTACACCCACACATTCCTCCATAGGATCCTGTTTGACCCATCGCCCCTACAGACTGATACCATACAAACCATCCTCAAACTCAACAGAGAAACGTTGTTTAAAAGTCATATTAAAAGATCGGTGGTTCAACCTACAGCGTGTAGTCCAGTGCTTAGAAACCGGCGCATCACAGGTCTGTTTTGAAGGGTCATGCACAGCCGAGAAAAACAACTATTATGCAAAAGTAAGCTGCAACTAAAGGTAATGCTACATGGAATGGAAAAATAAATTGGCTTACCAATTTTAAAAAGAAGAAAACACTTCATTACAGTATCTACTGGTGTGAGTCTCCAATCAAGCTCTACCATATTTTGACACAATTTCAACTTTTAGTCTGAACAAGCAGGCAAAATAAAATAAGAAGTTAACAACATTAAAGATTGGTTGGTTGACTGCAACAAATGTTTGTTGTTTTTACAGCATTATTACTGTAGAGTGACCAAATCCTTACTGTAGAACATGCATACAGCAGGTTGCTGTAGATCTGCAAAGCATCATGGTTAAATTTTGATGGCAAGAAAGTTCTACAATATATTTGTCCTTTGAATCATAATACAGTCATTATAATATTTTTTTTTAATCAGGCCCAGGAAGAACACAGTAGTTTAGGAAAAAAATACAGGAACAGAGTCAGTTACAAAAGATTACTGTAAAAAGGAAGATTACCGTTACTCTTTTTACAGATTTTTCACGTATGATCTCCAAAAAACTGTAATTTTACCCAAAATGCAAATGTAGAATATAAACAGAGAAAACCGTTTAATTGTACAGGATTTTTTTTATTTTTGGGATACTTCTGGTGCCTCACTTGCCAGACTTTTTTTACAGTGACAGTTTAAAATTATACATTTTAAAGATTTTGTATTAAATAATAGAATTTTAAGACATATTGGCCCAGTTTCACAGAAAAGGCTTAGCTTAAGACAAGTAGTTTTAAGTCGCTTTTATAAAATTGCCTAATAAATAAACATTACTGGTGTGCATCTTTAGACGAAACAATGACACTGACATATTTTAAGATATTTCAGGGCAAGTTATTTTCAGTTTTTCAGACAGCTCAATCATTAATTTTAGTCTGGGACCAGCCTTATTTTTTTATAGATTTGTGTTTTATACATTTCCAATTTTAATACTACAAAAGTTTACGGAAAAAAAGTTTTTAATTCAATTCAATTTTTATGCCTTTATGTATTTTCACATAAAAAATATTTTTATTCAATAAATTGTGTTGTTATTAACGCAGTAATGTCTATCACTAATCAAAATTTTGCTGTAATAAAATACAAAAACTTTGACGGCAGTTACAGAACTGTGATTATTACTGTCATAAAATTACAGTATTTAATAGTTAGTGTGATTAAATTTACAGTCAGCATACTGTGAATATGTATAGAAACTTACATTGTTACTGTAATGTTGGTGAATCTTTGTCCTAGAATCCGATTGGTTGTGTTTAAATTCAGATTCATGTTAATAATATTATTAAACGTTTGTATGTATCCTGTTAATGGTGAGATAAGTAACCCCTTAATGTTTGGTTTTAAAGATATTAGGATTAGGGGTTATTGTTTCCTTTTATGAGAAAAAAATCATGTTCAATGTAAAATCTGTGTGCTGTATATACCGGTTGGTAATTGTGTAATGTAAAAATGAAAAAAAAAAATGCTTCAGATAAATGGACCAAATAAAGGGCAAGCTAGCCTTTACATGTCTGGGAAGATCTTTGGGGAATGGGTGGTTCTGTGTAAAGAATCATATCCTGATGAGTGTGTGATAATGAAACATCACTCACAGTCTGGAGAGAACGGGATTCTTCAGAAACAGAAGCTCAGGGATCTGCTGGAGTCGGTTTCTGTTCAGACGCCTGAGGGGACGAAACGACAATATCAGCTCATGATTTAGGAAAATAAAATAGAGAACGTGATTGAATCTTCTTAAACCTCTCGGGGAAAACAAAAGCTTTAAATTACTTAAAATATTCTAATATATCATTTTAATCATACTACATAAGCAAAACAATTACAACAGGTGCAGCTTTATACAGTAGGAAAAAACTTTTTGGTAACGCTTTAGATTACAGCCCGCAATATACTGAATAATGAAATAGGATTTACAGCCTAACTAATTGTAACAACAATGTACATGTTTGTAGATGAAGGGGAACAATATGCAATGTTTGAGGCATAAAGGGGTTTTACATTATTGTTACAATTAGTCACGCTGTAAATTCTGTTGAATTATGCGGTGCATTACGGGCCGTAATCTAAAGCGTTACCAACGTTTTTTTGAACTCACAGTCTATCCAATTCCTTGAGATCACTGAAGGCTCCTTTGTCTATAGTCACTATTTGATTATCCATCAGATTTCTGTATAAAACAAGAGAGATAGATGTGAATGTGCAATGCTGATGATTATATAAGATGAATATAACAGTGCACATCCTAGTAAGACAAAAAGGAGAAAAACAAAGTTAATTACTTATTACAGTAAAATTAAGATTTTTGACAACAAGACCACATGAATAAATAACAGTAACCAAAAAACATGTTTAGTACTGTAATGCACTAAAATTCAAAATATTTCTCTCTATCTCCATTCTAAACTCAGTACAGTTTTTTCTTATCTCATATTTTTATCAGGCAGACTGAAATCTAAAACAAACAAGACAATAAGAGGCACTTCATTCTTGACTTGTCTGATTTTCTATCTCATTGGATATGCATAGTTAACCACATCGGCCACATAATTATGAGGGCCCAAAATCTGATTTATTCTTCCTGTGCTATATGCAAATATAACCTAATCTGCATATATCCCATATAATGGCAAAAAAGAGTTTTGCAGTTGTTCCTCCACGATTGCTCGCTCATCTGTGGATAACAGGGCTCCTCGACTTCACAGATATAGTTTATTTTGTTTAGAAGGAGTAAAGTTTACCCATGTGGCCCGAAGGACCAGATGCATTTACAAAGTTGTGTCTCCTGAGATAGCCTACTTTCAGCGATCAGATTGCTGTCTGTCTCCAATGTGTTTTGGAGGGTCCTTTCATCATCAGATAACTAGAATGAAGTCAGCGACTGTAAATACACACTTAGTTCCCTTTCTTAAGCTTTTGATGCAGAGGTCCATTTATAGCTCGTGTTGTGAAAGCCACTGAGACTCGTATTTGAATTCAAGTTGATTGCTGAAACCAAATAGCCGGGCATGACCTCAATCATTTGTCTGGAGAAAACCTTGTTTTAGTGTGAACCTTTACAAAACTACAGCTTATATACGGTATATACATATACTGCATACAATTTAACTTCACTAAACGGAAATAAGATTCACATTCAACTCACATAATTCTCATGTGCTTCAGACCAGTGAAGTCGTCCTTCCCGATATGTGTGAGATTGTTTCCATTCAAGTCTCTTTAAAAGGAAAGAAAAAAGAAGTGTAAATCACAAATGAAATGAAATGTATTGGAAGCACTGATTTTTTTTATTACATTTCTGGAGCGTAACAGCCCATTTTTTCATAAGTTCACGTGTTACTTGATTCTTTGAGTCTGATTTTGACACCAGACTCAAATTGTAGTACACATCAATGTTATGATATTGTGTCACTTAAAATTTAAAAGCAAGCATCACTGACAAAGTAGTTTGATGGCGGAAATGCAGATGCCCGAGAACGTGGAAATGAAAAGTGGATGGTACAAATAGACAGAACGATTCTGTCATATGTTGTCCAACAGTACAACGCAATCTTGTAGCAATTCATAACCATTTCTCATTTTTACATTTTAGCTTGATTTGCTTTCATGTCAGTGACAGATCCAGGGATGTGGCTTCAATATCGCTTTTCTGGATAATAATACATGGTGTTCCATTCGAATTGTACAAATTCATCTGAATTGATTGTAGTTAGGTTTTTTCTGTGAGATCAGGCTGGTCTGCATTTGCGGACGGTGGCAGTCTGTAAAACGGATGACTGTAATAAACAGATAACAAGCAATTATCCAGAACATACTGAACCTTTCCAAAGAGAAGGAAACACAATTGCTGGCAGAGCACAAGACCTCAGTCGCTGTTATTCAGAAAACAGATGTACATACTGAGAGACACTGAGAAGAAATAAGAAAACATAACAATAGCTGCAGAACAAACATCAAGGGCTTTGTCATTTGGGGAACTTTGAGTACTTAATCATGTACAGTGAATGTATGTTGTATATAGAGATTTCAAGAACACAGAAGGGAAAAAATTGACGGAATCGAACCTGTGATAAGTGTTTGGGGTGCAGACATGAATTACAACTCAAAACCTGCAGATTGTTCAGGTATGGTCTGTTGCAGACATTAAAAGAAAGACCCAAGCTGTATATCCAGAGACAAGAAAATGAGAGATGCACCCCATATATTGTCCAATAATTGGTATTGGTAAATACATTTTTCACACTTTCAGATATCGGTCGATAGGATATATAAGCCTGTCTGTTTTTAAACTGTCAATCAAAAGAGGACAGGAAGACGCAATGAATTTGTGCTCTGTATATATAAAATGTTAAGAAACATCATCAGTTTGATGATTAATAGTAATAATCATTTAATTAATTAATAACATTCAGAAAGCCGAGAAATAACAATTTAATCTTCAGTATCTGTATAGGAGAAATTTAGTATCTCTAGAAAATCACGAAATTCTTAATGTCTCAATATGTTCTCCACCATAACAAATGGTTAAATCGAGAACAACACTTAAACCTGTACAGAACAGACATGACTGTGCTCAAATATATCAATATATCAAAGCCTGCAATCAAACGTCAAAGATTTTAATAAAAACGAATACGTTTCACCTTACAACCTCCCGAGACAAAATGAACCGAGTTGTGCTATCCACATAAATGTTATATTCTTTTAATATTTAATCTTTTAAATACTGTACGTCAATTCATACATCATTTTTTTCAAGAGAAACAAGTGAGACTAAGTTGGAAACTCCATGGCGTCTCCTGAGTTTTAAAAGATCAACCTCTGAGCATTTATATACTCCTCTGGGCAAACGCACATGACATTGACCAATCTATTCCTCAGAAAACACAGGCTACATCACATGTGTGGTGTGTTCAGGACCCTGATCTGCTCTGAGGCCCGACACAAAAGAAAATCACAATAAGGAGGCTTGAATTCATTGTTAAGCGCTGAATGCTGAATGGCCGCCTCTTTTGTAGTGGAAATATGCATTTGCACACTTGTACAGTAGTGTCACCTGGGACACAGGCTATTGTGGAAAGGAGCCCAGGTGTGACCAATCAGGGCGACTCTTTTAATCCTTTAATTAGTCCAGCATCTGCGGCCAACACTGGGACCAGTAACCTGGAAAATTGGACACAAAAGGGGCTTGATCTCTTTATCTGCTGTTCACAACTCACAAAGCACCTAATAGGTGTCCACAGACAATATTTAGGCCTATACATTTAAGGGACACCGCATAGATATGTCTTAATTCTGATGTGTGAGCTCAAATCTTTAAAATTGGTTTTACAAAGATACAAATGTGCAAACTTATCAGTTTATTTTATTAGTAATCAAAACTTACATTTTAAAAGTAATGTGTGTGGGAAACAAATGACTTAGAACAAATAATTAAAAGCATCTGAGGGTAAGACCAAGAGTAGATAACTGTAAAATATAACCGTTTTGGTTTATTTGGGTACTTTAGTCACGTACCCAAAGTTACAAATGATAAGTTTACATCTATTCCACAGTTTTGATGAAACTATGAATAAAGTATGAGTATATGAATATATATGTTATACAAATGAAGAGTAACCTTGAGAAAACACCTCTGAAACACAATCATTCATGTGTGGAATAAAAAGCACTACTTTGAGTCCCTGGAGACTTCCAAATCAATAAAGACTAACAAATTTACCTTTCTCTATTTATTTCTCTCTAATTAACAGAAATCTACACAAACACGCGCAGCTGTTTAGCTTCTGTGTTTATACAAACACATTTGTTCTTTTTTTAAATCACCTGACCTTTGGAATGGTTCATTTTGGGTTTATGATTTGCAGTGAAATGTGCAACAAAATAAATAAACATACAAATAAAATAAGAAATAAACCAGGCAACAGTGATAGCAGGAGTTACCAGGGCTGTGACAGATATAGTGCCATAAGCACAACGTTAGCACAACATATTTACAACGTAATTTAAAACGTTAACGAGACAGGTTTTGAGTTTCATGATTGTTATTGAAATAGACCTTGATAATCATGGGAAAATGTACATATTTTACAAGGTGTCTATTTCATAAGAATCTGCACAGGACTGTGAATTGCAAAAACACTAACGTCACGAGGCCGAAAGCAGATCATACAAAAAAATACAAATGCGATTGTACTCATCCGAATCTGGTTATGAACTGCCAAGATTATGTTCATGTTTCAGAGGGAAATCATTAATACATTTTTCTCATCATGATGTCCAGATTATATGATCCAAATTTTGGAAAGATACAACGACTGAAGCTCATTTTATCAAACAAATTCACAATAGCTGTAAATCGAAGTCTATAAAAATGCATTGAGTTTTATTTGGTAGAAAAGTTCATTGTCAAACTTTAAACTGTTGGTGTCATTCCAGAGACCCCTAATTATCCATGACAGATGCTAAGACTCACCAGTATGATTGTGCAAAAAACCTTTTATCCTTATCTTATTCCATCAGAAGATCATAAAGCTTCAGTACACTCATGTCCTCCTTCATCTCGACCTCTTCTGAACTGTGTCAATAAGGAAGCTTAAATTCGACTTGTGACATGAGATCCCCTACCCAGAGATTTCAAAGCGTTCCAATCGATTCATTTAATAACAAGCACCTTCAATTAATTTAGCCTGATATATAAAACGCATAAGCAGACCGCTGGTCCGGAATCAGCTCTATTGTTGTGCGGAGATACCACAACCCAAGGCAGCCTTTTGCCCTCGGCAGCGACCCCCCCGCCTCCCCCCTAGCCAACTCAAATAACGGCGCCTCTACAGCTCCATTCTTCACCACTGCAAGACTAAAGCTCAGGGGACGATGGGGGATATTATTTGGCCAGTGCAGTCTTCTTGATAAATGACTCTCTTTGCTTCACATCGCCTGGGGAATCACACAACTACTGCTGTTATCAATACTGCATTCACTCCTAATTGTTCAACAATAGCTTCAACACATTGAACCCTATATAAACGTCTTTGTTTTGTCCGTTGAAGCATGCGCTTGTGGATCGACATCTGTTGTTGGATCCGAAAGATCGCTTTTGATAAAGAAACAAACTAAACCGACCCTTAAGGGTGATGAGGAGTTGATGCGCCAACATCAAGTGTCAACAACATCCCAACCATAGATTGGCTGGTAGGAACGCCTTTCACGCCCCAATCCCAATCTTGAGATCATCTTAAATCTGATTGGTCAAGAGAACTGTTGTTTAATATAATAAACCCTAGCCTTAAACCAGATTGGTGGAATCTGGAAATATAATTCCTTAAAGTATATTGACCCTAGAACGTAAAAAAATTCCCAAGATTTGTAATATATGAGGTTTTGGTCAACAGCGCAATAACCTTAGGAAGAAAACATCCGATACATCCGAAAGTGCATTTGAGGAGGGCATTAACCGGAATTACAAGACCTGTTGTTTAATATAATAAACCCTAGCCTTAAACCAGATTGGTGGAATCTGGAAAAATTGTTCCTTAAAGTATATTGACCCTAGAACATGAAAAAATTCCCAAGATTTGTAATATATGAGGTTTTGGTCAACAGCGCAATGACCTCAGGAAGAAAACATCCGATACATCCGAAAGTGCATTTGAGGAGGGCATTAACCGGAATAACAAGACCTGTTGTTCAAGATAATAAACCCTAGCCTTAAACCAGATTGGTGGAATCTGGAAATATAATTCCTTAAAGTATATTGACCCTAGAACGTAAAAAAATTCCCAAGATTTGTAATATATGAGGTTTTGGTCAACAGCGCAATAACCTTAGGAAGAAAACATCCGATACATCCGAAAGTGCATTTGAGGAGGGCATTAACCGGAATTACAAGACCTGTTGTTTAATATAATAAACCCTAGCCTTAAACCAGATTGGTGGAATCTGGAAAAATCGTTCCTTAAAGTATATTGACCCTAGAACATGAAAAAATTCCCAAGATTTGTAATATATGAGGTTTTGGTCAACAGCGCAATGACCTCAGGAAGAAAACATCCGATACATCCGAAAGTGCATTTGAGGAGGGCAATAACCGGAATTACATCCTCTAAATCAATTGACATTATTGTCCGGTGGTATCCGTTTCATTCGACATGTCACAGTCTAAACAATGGTTTTGACAGCGAACACTGACATACGAGACACTCGTACCTCTGAGACACACCAACATGCCTCTACATACACAAACGCAGAGCGAGAGACTGTAAACAAAACCCAAATATGAAATATGTGACATTTTTTTCCAGAATTACATTTTCTTATTCACACAGACACTTGAAGCATGTGAACACAATTACAAAAAACAAAGTTTAGTAAAAAATGTTATTGAAGTTGTACAGAGAGGGAAAGAAAAGTATACGCTCAAGGGTCTAATCTGATAACTGAATGGTTGTTGAATCAAAAAAACGCATCTTAAATCAACTTTGTACCGTTTCAAAACAATTTAAGTTTTATGGATATGAACACCGGTTTGGTGTGAACTTTCTATTTGATGTAAATCCTTTATTGTATTCGTTTACATTAACTGTTATTTCAATTTTCTTTGGGAAAGTTGTAAATGTTATTATCTTGGTACAGGTCTTGCCTTAAAAACTTTTATTAATGTACACAAATTAAATTTGACAAATTATCCTGTAATTGATAGTATCTCTTACTAGTGTTTATCTGGTAGCTGTAACATTTTAAAGCTTGTCTATTGCAGGGTTTCGAACCAGCCAAAAAGAACATAAACAACACATATCAACATCACAAAGCTAAAACTCTAAAACCAAGCACATAAAATACTTTCGAATGATTTCAAAGCAATAAAACCCATACAAATTTGAATAAACACTCAAGTACTGAATACCTATTTAAACCATCATCAAATTCAAACACACACATGCGTACAAGCAGAAAGCAGCACATGTGTCATTGCGCACACTTTCACGGGATACTCACAGTCTCTCTGTGTTCTTTGGTATATTTCGAGGCACGTTCTTGAAGGCAAGTCCATGGCAGTCCACAGTGGTCCCCGTACAGGAGCAGTGCGGCGGACACGCTTCAGACTGACCTGCGAGAACCAGGGCACCCAACGCACCCCAAATCCACAAACCAGCCCAAACCATCATCTCCAAACCAGAGCCCACAGACGTAGAGTTTCTATAAACCTCAACTCTCTAACAGCTGGACACTCAACTAAACGTCCCAACGTACACTATTATATATAAAGCATAAGTTAAAACACTCTGATATGAAATTTAAGAGCGGAAGTAAAGATCTTCTCTGGATGTTTTCTTATCCGCCGGCTGGTTTTGCTCTTGTCTTTGTGCGGTGGTTCTTCCACAGTCTGTTTTTACAGTCCCCTCTCCATTTCTTTCCTCTTGGGAAGAGCTCTGAAAGAAGGAGTCGGTGAATTCTCCCACACGCGTCCTCCCTCATTCACATATAGGAATCATCCATCAAAGCATCTACAAATCACAATGTCTGACTCCTCCCAGTCAATATTACACCCTCCAACGGTTTCTAACGGACACACACACACTCACATCTCTTCCAGTCTCAGTAATGGGAGTCCTGCGGTCGACAGAGCGGGGATGCCCACGGTGCGGCTCTCTCATGCAGGCAGTGGAATTGAATGAGAGGAAGAAGGAGGTAGAGGAAGATGTATAAACATAACAATGTCTAACATTACATATCATATCTGATTTAGGTGCTTAATATAACTGGGACATACAGGAGATGTTAAGAAATGTTATTAATAGCCTACTTTGTGACATTCTTCTTCTAATCAGTTTATACTTTATTATAGAGAACCGAATTGAGGTCTTTGTGTGTCTGAGTCTGAAGACTCTGAAAAGTGAATGTGCTAAAAGTAAGAGTCATGTTTATAATCCACTTTTCATATACAGTAAATTATATATATATATATATATTGATTTGACAATTTATACACATTTGCACATGTAATAATAACTCGTTTCACTTTATACAATTAATGTACGAGGTAAATGAAATGTGGAGATGAAGCTGCAGCATTACGTTCACGTCCGATCACGGTGAATCAAAGATTTTGTTCCGTGTATACAGCGCTGGACGTCACAACCAATCATAGACAACGCAGGAACGTAATAACCAATCAGAAGTTTAGATGAGTCACCGGCGCAGAAGAGTTTTGTTGCTGCTCGTTCACAGGACAGCAGTTACACCAATTTACAGTTTTATAACGGGAATTTTATGCAGTCCGTTTCATAACGCGAGATTTCATTAAAATATGAAGTGAATGACTGTCTTTCGCTTGCCTTCTGTTTATTCACAGATTTAATAGACGTTTCCTTTTCATACTACTAAAATGTGAAGATTTACTAACGCAAAAACTGCAGAATATTCACTCATAAACAGTTTGTCTGCCTAACCAGAATATGACATGCAAAACGATTTTAATGTATAATCATAACTATAATAACAAAACCATTAATACTGTTTGTTGTTGTTGTTATTTAGATCTTGCAGAGCCTGTTTTTTATATTTCTTACGTGATCACGTGCTTTTCTGACTCAAGACATCAGCATCAGCCTTAAAGGGACAGTTCACACAAAAATGAAAATTCTGTCATCGTTTAATCACCCCCAGATTGTTCCAACCCTGTATAAATGTCTTTGTTTTGCTAAACACAAAGGAATGTATTTGGAAGAATGTTAGTAACCAAACAGATCTCATCCCCCATTTACCGCCAAAAAAGGGACAATAAATACTATGGGTGTCAATTGGGGACGAGATCTGATTGTTTTTGTCGTTTTTATCATTTATGTTTAATGTATAAATTGCACATCAAATTACAATTAAATTAGATTAATCTTACATTATCTAATATTGGTGTAAATAGGGCACATTTGACCTGCAGTAAACAGTAATAAACCAGCTCATGCTGCTGCAGTTTAAAGACGGCATTTATTGATGTTGATAACATCTTACTTCAGTTTTTTATTATTCTTATCGATTAAAACAACATTGAATATAATTAGTTAAAGACAATATATATATAAGACAATGCATATAAACCTTTACCAACCTTTTGATAAAACTTGATTTTCAGAACTTGATAATTCTAAGAAAACATTGTGTAACGCAATGAACAATAAGTAGCGGCAGTATTAATATTCATGAGGATATTCCCTCTGCGTAGCAGAATTTGCTAAAGCGTAGAAATTCATAAACTGCATGAAAAAAATCCACGGGATAATTGAAGTCATATTTTCTTATTTACATGCCTATTAAACTTACATATTATTTATTTTCTTATAGGCCTATTTATTTTACACGTATTTGGTTTAGCTAAGAAACAGATGAGAAATAACCAAATTCCGGTTTACTACAGTTAAAACCAAATACCAGGCTAGTGTAGTAAACCATGATTACCACAAAATTAACATGGTTTTGATACAAAAACTGTTTTTTTGTTTCATAACACGATGGACGAAAATGCTGTCAAAAAAAACTCACACCATTGAGGTCGATGTCTCGTCAGTTGAGCTGCTGCGGCCTCTAGTGGACAGAACATGAACTGCTTTTTATCTTCATACTCATATATTTGACAAAACAACACACTTTCACTAGTTTCCTGGTAAAGGTTTTAATAAAAAAGCGCCAATTGCAGTATAGCAGATAACATACAAATGTTTCACAGATGAAATAAATCAGGATATTACAAATCTATTCATAAAAACTGCACTCCTAACCAAGCAACATAAGGAACAGAAAGGCCTTTAAATACGACAATGCACATTTGTAACATTTTTTTAAGATTCACTAGGCCAAATCAATGAATATCCCATTGTGTGTTGCTGAACCATTAGATGCAAACCTGCTTAACTCGCACATGGTACCGTCTGTACAAAAGATCACACACTCACCAGTACTTATAAAAAAACACCCCACACTTATACAAAATTCACACTTACAATTTGACTAACAAAACTGTTGCGAAGCCGGGCACCCAAAATTCAAACATAAAAGAGAAATCAAAGGACATTCACTTTATGTTTTTAAGGCTAATTCATACAAATCCAACAAACACGACAGTCAACAAAGGTTATTCATTCAAAACGAGACTGTGCGTTGGATTAGCCATTCCTTTGTAGAAAAATCGGAGAAACGTTTATGAATAGTCTCGTCTACACTATTTTACTATTTATAGTGATTTTGTAATTATATTACAATGACAGGAAGTGACATCACAGCATGACAACACTGCTCCCTGAGGAACAAGACTTCACAGGAAACATCACGCTTGAAGCCAAACCAGCAACAACCAACCAATCATTCCCGTCCTAACATCCTTTCAGTCCTATTGGTCCAACCACCAGCATACTCGCATGCGACACGCCCACTAAACACAAAGACCACTTTTTCCTTCTCATAATTTTCTCTCTATGTGTAACATACAGTGTAATAAAACTGACTCGACTCACTCAACACCGACCTTTAACAAATATAACCCAATCCCGTACCATCACAATTCCAACATGCCAAAACCTTCTGAACGTCCACTGAAAGATGCCCGAAACACTTGAAATAAAATGTAAACTGTTAGAAACACGTCTCCATTACCCAATATAACAATGGAGTATGAACAGCAACAAATAAAAGAGAGATGCCTATGATCTCAAAGCACCATAAAAACAACACTGTGTTTATGGTAAATCACATTTAAGCAACTGTTCCAGCATCACATCACATTTTGAGAACATTTTATAAAATCGCTTTCTACACTCACAGCGTTAAAACCAGTATCTATATGTAAACAAACATCAACTCTTTTGTAAATAATATCAATACATATTTGTGACGAAATGTAGTCTATTATTCTATTATGTTGGTTTACAGTGTAAACTGAATTTAATGCACGTTAACGTATGGCCCAGATATAAGCGAACGTATTTCTACACAATTATATATATTTACACAAATAAACATTGCAAATATAAACAAGTTCCTTAGCTTGTGTTATCATGGGTCGGTTTAAACTACCCAGTGAAACTGACTAGTGGTTTACCCCTGCAAACCTGATGTAACAGTTTTAAGCTCTGTAAGGATAAGTCCTGACGTTTAGTAAGTTAAAACAATACAGAAGATAAAAAGAAATAAATACAATTATTAAAAATAAAGATTCTATCTTCTCCAGTTGTCTAACTTGACGGCTTCTACGCAGGCAGAATTCACACTGTAAATGAAGACGGAGTGCCCTAGAAAATAAGAAGTTTTATTATTATTTTTGCACTGGCAAATGCTTAAGCTTGGTTTATAAACTGGTTCTTACCTGAATAGTTTAGATCAGCTCACTGGCTCACAGTTCACATTCTCCTTCCCTGAACCTGCAGAACATCCAGCTGTAGATGTCGGGGACACATGGCGACCCCTTCTGTCCCCCGGCTGACCACCCAGAACTTTCCTCTGTATTTGCAGACAGCAACATTGATTACATTATGCAACTAATAGTTCAGTGTTAAGGCCTGTACAAATCAAGACTGATGACTATAAAGATAAATATAACAATAACTATATTAGGACATTAACCTTTGCTCACTGCAGTACACATTTTAAATGTGCATGCCTTTTAAATTTGCTTTTCTGTCAATGTTTCATCATTCATCAACTAAATAAAAACGCTAATAAATGGTTCCTCTTTTTCTATCTTGTTAAAGTTGCGGTGTGGATGCCACCATTCTCTTGAATTTGTAATGATTTTTAAAACAATAAAAGCATTTATGTATACACAGTGTGAAAAGTATTAGTTTCGCCCTGACTTCTTTATAGTTCTTGAACAATTCTGTGGTGCTAATTATTGTGGAATTATGTTATTTTAATTACTTTATATCAGTATATTGCAAATAAAAAAAAGAAAATGTTCACATATTTCACTGTCTGAAAATTCTAGAAATTTCTGTAGCGCAGGGACGGTTAGATGAAGTGATGATGGGTGACTACGTCTGGAACTTGGTTAGTTAGGACTGTATCAGTTATAAAAGAATAAAAAAACATCAAATGTAAACATTTGTAGTTTGAGACGGCTCATTTTTAAAAACTGTTATGTTAAACTGTTGTTTGGAGCTCAGTGTTATTCCAGTACCTTGTCGAATAATACCGAAAAGTATAAATGTGTACAACATTTTGTGAATACAGATGGTGTGATTTTTTTATTCAGAATGGTAAACATCATAAAGAAACAGCAAAAATGAAAGCAAAACTTTTTAAATTTGTTAAATTGTGTAAGGTATTATGAAAGTAGTTTTAATGTATTAATAATTATGCTTTGTAATGCACCTTATCGTGCCTTGTAAAGTGTTAATAGTTTATAGTAACCAAAGTTAATATATTACAACACAATTATCAATTAATTGCTACACAATGCAGTTTAAATTAGGTTATAATTCTTTAAAAAAATATTATAAAGCAAATTATGAACAATTATAATGCATCATACCCTTTAATAACCCTAAAGTATATACAGCATTAAACATAACGACTTTAAGTAAAGTCAGTTTTTTATCATTATTGTTCTTGGTGTGAACTGTTTTTAATTTCCTCTGTGCCCAAAAAGACATTATTTTGACCATTTTCACACTCTCTCTTTACCCTTCAGATTAAGTTGCCTTTTATTTAATGCTGCTCTATCCCTTTCACTAACTTGTTAACACCTTCTGCTTAGAAGGCAAACCTCTTTACATGTGAAAATAGTCAATGCTGCATCAACCTATGTAAATTATCGTAACTAACTAAATAACAAACCGTATTGTCCAGCACTTGTAAAGATGTCAGTATGTCATATAATTCCATATTAACGCTAAGAAACTGCTGACCTTGATGAGACCCCCGAAGGATCGAGAGCGAGCGTGTCTTTTACTAGTAGGAGTTGTGTTCTCATTGACTGGAGTCCCTGGGGTGGACTGCTTGCCAAGCTGAAATCATCAACATAAGAGTTTCAGCAAAAAGTGTATTTTAATTATATTACACATAAACATTAAAAAGTAGTTTAGATTTTTTATTTTAATAAGTGGTAATAATAAATACTAAATATATATATATATATATATATATATATATATATATATTTTATTTAACATATTGTATATTGCATTATTATTACCAATTTAAGTGAATGTATTATACCATATTTAGGTACAGACCTGTCTGATAAGCTTTTTCTTCTTTGCTGAATTTGGCACGTTATCAGTGACATGTTGATAAAGCTCTCTCAGAGCCTCTTCTGTGTGATGCTCAGAATCTAAAGGCACTTTTGCACCACTCCTCTTACACGCCTGTGTGAACGGAGAACCGCTGACTGACAACAACTCCAAATCATCCTGTACAACAACAGAGGACAGATAACGTACACCTTTAAATATCTGTAACTAAATGCATGCAATACAGTAAAGCAAAACAGCACAGACCTTGGAGTGAATGATTTTGGAGTTGGCGAACTGCAGTCGGGCATGTTCTCTTAGATAACCTGGTGCCTTTACAAAGAAATGGGACAACAGGTACAGCTTTCAATTGGCAATGAGGTAAAATGTACTACAATCTCCTGTAGATCCTATCAATTATTAAAATGTACATAACTATTGCAAATATGACAATACCATTTGTTTTCCTTAACGCTTAAAGTCCCCCTGTGGTCAATAATTTGATCCCTTAAAACTCATCTTTGACCATGTTTAAACGTTTCGTTCTCTGAACATATTTTTTCTTGCCTTTAAAAAGCAGGAATGTAACAACACATCTCAGCTTCATTTAGTATAAGCAGACATATGAATATGCACATTAGCCCCGCCTCCTCTTAAACGCAAAAGGCAGTTCAGACGTATTCATTTTAGCCCGAATCTATGCACCATCTATGCATATTTATGCCTCAAATGGCTGATTCAAAGGAGTCAAATGAGTTATTGTGGTTGGTTACAGGTTTATGACGTCATTAACATGGCAGTTTCAAACTGCATATCTTTGGTAAACTGCAGTTTTATGGAGAACATACTTAGCAATGGATTAAAATTATCGATTTGCACATGGTTTAAAAAAACACCACATGAACATATAAACCAAGTTTTAAGGTGTTAAAAAGTACCCGAAAGATCTTCTGTGAATGTTTGATGAGAAAAGCCATGCCGCTGTTCAGCTTCTTCAGATTCTCCTGAAGGTCACTGGCATTCATCTAAAGAAAGTGGCAAACTTAATGGTGACGGACAAAACCATTAAATTATTTTCTGCTTCACTTCGGTTTTTCAGCAAAAACACTTTAAACTTGGATGTAAAAGTGCGTACATTCTTGGGCCAGATGACGTGTGGGGCGAACATGAGGGCGAGGTTGTGTGCAGACATCTTGTTTTTGTCCTGTTGTTTGGCGGTGTGGTACAGCAGGTCCAGCAGCAGTTTCAGGAGGGTGCGATTGGCTGTGGGCAGCAGCATCAGCAGAAGCTGTAACGCCTCGATCTGACGCTCCTTATCTGGCAAGCTCGTCTTATTGCCCTGATCGTCAAACATTGTCAGTTCTGCCAGGAAACATAACACAATGTCATGGACTGATAAAATAATAGTATAAACCAACACATTATTACTACTCACAGATTTACAAAATAAAAGCAAACATTTGATGTTATCAGGTTGCGGTATATGAAAGCCACACTTCTAAATGAAGGAAGACATCGTGTTGTTTGAGTAAATGGACAGACCTGTAATTTTCAGGTGGGCGTATAAGTGACGATGGGTGAGCAGGGGCTCGGGCAGGTCTCCCAGGAAGGTTTTGAGGAGGGTGGCGACGTCGTTGGGATGGAAGTCACCAGATGCGAAGTTAATATCTGCCCCGCTGTTGAGCTGCTCTCGGAGGATCTGCTGCCTCAGGCTGTTCCCCGGAACCCGAAAGAGACCCTCGACATGCAGATCTATAGACACATAAAAAATAAAGCACCCTTAAAATGATAGTTCACCAAGAAATTACAATTCTGTCATCCTTTACTCACCCGCTTGTCATTTCAAACCTTTATGACTTTCATTTTTTGCAAAACACAAAAGAAGATATTTGAAGAAAGTTGGTAATCGAACAGCACTACACCCCATTCCCCTTTATTGTATAGACACAGAACCAAAGTAAACGGGGACCAGTTAACAACATTTTTCAAAATATCTACTTTTGTGTTCTGGTGAAGAACGAAGGTTTAACAGGTTTGAAATGACAAAGGGTGAATAAATTATTTAATTTTGGAGCAAACTATTACTTTAAGAACTATTTGGAACATTGAGGTTGGAACTGCCTGGACATTTGACATGAATTAAAAAATAATTATGCAAATGGGTGTATATAACACTGTAATATTCCATAAAAAACAAGAATCATACATTTTTATAACATGGTGACTTTGAAAACATATGAAGTTGAATATCGCAGACTCACTTTTGATGAGGTACATGATAAGCTGATAAATTTGAGCTATTCCTTCTTCTGTTAGGGGCATTCCAAACACAACACCTTTATCTGGACAATAAAGAAAACAATAATATTGAATACGAGTCAAATATTTGCAGATGCAAAAAAATTGGATCAAGATGATTCATAAACACTCCAAAAACAGTGTTAGTCAATATTTTGACATTAGTCAATATCGTTTGTCAATGTTTTGCCAGAAAAAGTGATGAAAATCTAGGCAAAAAAAAATCTGATTTTCAAAAATAAACCAGCAATAGCCTTATACAAAAAAATTAAATTCAAGAGACTCATTTTGAATGAAAAGCAAATACAGAAAAAATAAACACTGAGGAAAAGTTAATATATCGATAGATAAGAGCAGTTACACATAAGTGTGTATAAAATAAAAATACTAAGAAAAACTCTGATTTTGCTTTGCCTTCATTTTTTTCAAAGGTTAGATGACCTGTTACATATAATCTGGAGCTTGCTACTCAATACCATTAAGAGGTAAAATAGGGTTTCAAACTAACTTGAGGGAAGAACTTGAAAAAAAAAACATGACAATTCTAACACTGACGCATATTCAATAGTTTGTCAATAATGTCTTAAATCCTCCCTCTGGAAAAATCACCCGTGGGAGCAGCTGTCTCCAGAACCTCACAACTCACAGGCAAATTGACTAAATGACTTAAAGAAGCTAGTATTCATGCCCACTGTAGGCTCAAAAACACAAAAAAATAGCAACATTTCCCAGAATCCCAAAAAAGACCTTTGCGTTTGAGGAAGTTGAAAGAGCGAAAAAAGCCTCCTGCAGCGGTGCTGGTTGGAGTCTTGGGTTCCTCGTCCCCCTGTAACTGGGAGAATTCGGCACCCGGGAGGTCGATGAGGCGCGTTATGTTGCTCAGCACGAGCTCGGTGAAGGCTTCAGGCCGCTCGTGACGCAACTTTTCCACAAAAAAATCTGGATTGAAGATGATGGGCGGCCCGCAATCTCCTCCCCTCCCTGTTTCTGTGCCTTGACTGATCACAACGTTGCATACTGTCCCCCTGTGAATACACAGATATGAAAATGAAGGTCCACATTTACATTTTACAGTCCGAAAAATTGGATCAGGGAGCTTATGTGACCCTTTAATAATGCTTAATAAAGTAATGTAGCAATACTTTAGCAATGTGTTTGCAACACAAAGGTCATTGGTTTGAGTCCCAGGGAGCACACATACTGATAAAATGTATAGTTTAAATGCACTGTAAGTCACATTAGATAATGCAAATGCGTAAATAAAACATTGTGGCTAAAAATGACCCTTTAAGTTTAACAAAAAGAGTCAGATTTACTCTCTTCTATTGAAGCACTATCTAAAAAAACTGCTGGGATAGCATATAGATCATAATGTTTTTCACAAATCATTTCTTTTCTATATCGAGATGAAGTAAAGCACATTGGTCAAAATGTGGTGTTTTAATGGAGCTACACCATAGTTATTATAGTTTTGACTTTAGGTTTATTAATATATCAAATTATTTTTAGATTTTTCGTTTTTATGTTAATTTTAGTTACATTTTTTGCTATTTTGGTGCATGCGTTTGTCATTGCATAATTGATTTGTTTATTTTATGTTATATAAGATTAATTCATTTTTATTTCTATTTAGTGTTTGTTTGTTTATTATTATAATTGTAGTGCTTTGAACTTATTTCAGTTTATTTTTGAGGCAACATTTCAGTTTTTCATTTAATTTTGTTTTTTCTAATCATTTTTAGGTCAATATTTTAATTGATTTGATTGAATAGTTTTCAAAACTAAAATAAAATAACCTTGGGCTTTGCAAATAAATGTGACATTTGACTTCTGAAGTATAGGCACGTTTATGTACATACATTAAGGCTAAAGGGACACATACATTTTTTTACATATCACAGTCAACATTTCATTGTTGGAAAATGTGCAAAAAATAATGGTCTCAGATTTAATGTATACTAACTATAACAACCAGGTCAATTAAAACTATAAAATAATGAATTGTTAAATAAATCAAACAAAGCATAGGCCTTAATATTATTTGTAAAACTTAACCTAAACATGTAGCCATAGTGAAAAGTCAACATACTAAAATTATTAACCAAAGGAAAATTTAAGTGAAAACTATTAAACTTTGTCAAAATGTACCTAACAAGGGAAATAAAAACAACTGCTAGATATTACCATGAAATCTAAAAATATTAGATTAAAACTTAACTATTTGCTACATTCGGACCCCATTTTATATGTTAGGTAGGTCACCCAGTTATAAACCCATTCCCCGTGACTGCTGATTTTATGACTAATTTTACTTAATTTTATTAAGCAAGACCTCCGAAAATATACATGAAAATGATTTGTACAGTGAACTTGTACAGCTCTCAAAGCATCATAATGATAGATACTCTCTTCTTACTGCTTTTGTTCCATATAAATCGCAATGACGGGTCATGTTCATAACTGGTTTTTATTTTATACCCATGTGCCCTTACAAACACACAGAAGCGGCACCATAGTACAGTCATTGTAAACAATGGTATTTGCGTTGTCCCATAGATTACAGTGTTCACACGGTATTTGGTAATGTCTAAATGGTATTAATGCTAATATCAAGTTACCCATTACCGCAGTTCGTAGTACATATCCGCTGGTTACCATGGTAAAATACTGACTTTATAAATGTAACTGCTACTACACACCTACATATACAGCAACTGTCAAGATACTTGCGAACATTTCAGTTTGTGCTACGACACATAACTACAGCTTCTTGATTCATTTAAAAGTTCCTTTTCCTGAAACAGACAGAATGCGTTGCGTTAATATAGTTATAAAGTGATATTTGTTACCTTCTGTCTCGTTTATTTACATCGGTGTCTTTCTCTGCGGCCATCTTTCATCTTCAGTTTGAATCCGCCGCTGCTGAGGCGTTAAAACGCTGCTTATTCACGATTGGTCGACGACTGGATGGTAGGCGGGGATAGTTCTCACATCGCGCGGTCTGAGCGCCTATTGGTCTATTTAAAAGTTTCAGTGTTACGTCAGGATAGTAGGCGTGTTCCACTTCATGCCGCCCCGCGCAGTGTGCGCAGTCTGTGTCGCGAGGGTTACGCTTTGGAATCGTTCTCGCGGTACTTTGATGTCATTTGATAATCGGACTGCACAGCGCTGCTTGAGGAATATTTTTGACAGCTGTTTTCCCAAAGACTTCAAAATTATAATTCACTTTTTCACTTGATGACAATAATTTTCGACCATTCTTGGTTTTATATTCAAAAGGAGCTTCTAGCAAAAGTTGATCAAGTTGCCTGAAGGAAGTGCATGCATTGATCAACTGGAAATGACAAAAGACAAAGACTTGCTTGTGTGTAATGCATAGCAATCGTGAATTTATTGTGAAAATAAAAATAAACAAAATGCATTTAAACACGTTTATACACTACCATTAAAAATCTATTGCATAATCTGAATGTCAAATTCCATTATAATAATCGATATTAAATATAACTGTATATACTTACTGACGAAAGTAATGTGTATTTTCTACTGAGTAATAAAATAAATAAATTAAAACAAATATGCATATGCTTTATACTACTTCTATGCGCTCAAGTTTTAATTTGAGCACTTCAATGTCTGAACTAACTGTATTGTCAGTCAGTATCAGTATCAGAATCAATACAATACTTGACATGACACTAAACAAAATATCTTGTCCATTAATTAACGAGCAAATAATTACATTTGTAAGAAAAATATTCTCTCATTCTTTATTGTGTATTTTCAATAGATTCATAAAAGTCATGCCAGGCTGAGAGGCTACTTGCATATTTGTAGTAAATTTGTATACACGATAATGATAAAGAATACCAGAACTTGTTGACGCCCCTGTGATTTATATAATCGGAGTATACAGAAAGACCGTAATAAAGCCAGTGATTTAACTTTTACCTCAACAAGCTCAGAATCCTAATATCACATATCTTCATTATAGGGTGTAGAATAATGTGGCATGCTCACATACAGCATCTCAACAGTTCAGTCAATAAAAGCTGGAAGAAGTCATTGTGTTGTTGTCAAAACAGACGTTGTCATTCAACACAGTTCAGCAAGAAGCTAAATAATATGATCAAATAGATGCATGGACTCCATAATGGCCTCATCCTGGTTGGTAAAAAGAAGAACACAAAACATTATTAAATAGCCATCTAGCCTACAAAAAAATATGACACACAGTTTATTGTGCACATAACCCACCCCAAATGAATGGCGTACTGTATGGTTTATTCCCTGTTGTTATGTCTGCAATGCTCAAACAAACTGGGAAATGTTTTAAAAAAAATCAACAGAGCCACAGTTTATTCATTAAAGATGGATCTGAGAATATATAAAGTATTTTAGCCAAATAATTACACACATCACTTTCAATTCACATTCATATTTAAGAAAGGTTACTATTTTTATGGTATTTTTTTTACTATTAATAGTATAGTTAAAGGGATAGTTCACCAACACATTTTTTTTTCAATTATTTATGCACCCTCATGGGGATCAAAACATACAGACTTTCTCTTCTGTGGAACACAAAAGAAGATATTTTGAGAAATGTCTCAGTGGTTTGTGTTTATACATGGGAGGGTGCAATGTTGTTTGATAACCAACGTACTTCAAAATATCTTCTATTGTGTTTTGCAGAAGAAAGAAAGTCATATAGGTTTGGAATGACATGAGGATGAATGATGACAGACGTTTCACTTTTGGGTGAACTATTATTTTTGTTGTTGTACCTTTTGACATGATTCAAGGAATTCCTCCATGGTGACAACTCCGTCATTATTTCGATCCATTTTCTAAGCATGGGGGGGAAATCAAACTGAGTGTAATTTATCATAAGAATGTTTGCTTGAGATCTTGAAAATTACCCGGAAGAAACTTTCGACGTGTTCGTTGGGTGCGCTGTCCTTCATACAAGGATATGTGCATTTCCCCATCATATCATATATGGACTTCATGATGTCGTTCATCTCCTGAAACAAACATTCAAATGAAAGAATAGCTGACAATTTTCAAAGGGAGTCATTTTCTGGGACTCTAACCCATGACCTTGATGTTGCTAGCACAGTATGCAAGTAAATAGTAAAACATCCGGGTTTATAAACATGAAAAACATTTAAGTGATTGAATTTTTGAGAGGGTTTAATTATTGCAAACGATCCATATGTATGACACTGTACCTCTTTTGTGATGCAGCCGTCTTTATTGAGATCATACAGACTAAAAGCCCAGCACAGTCTATCAGTGACTGTCCCTCGCACAATGATTGAGAGGCCAGTCACAATATCCTGAAGCCAATGAAAAACAATATGCAAGAAAAACTGAATTTAATATGTAACATCATGTTACATACCAACACAACAATTAATATAGTTGTGTTAATAATTGATAGTTTCACATTAAAAATGATTATATTATTATTGGTTAAGCATAAGAATAAGCATAAACTGACCTCAAAACTCACAGCTCCATTCTTGTGTCTATCAAAAGCCTCAAACAGGAAATGAGCGTACATGCTTGAATCTGCAAATTAAGAAAAGTGATAAGCGATAAAGCGTCAATAGTTTATAACTAGAATTGTGACATTGTCAGAAGCCTGTTGTCAGAAAACATTTATTAACTGAGTAGATTCATACAATTTCCAGCCTTAAAAAAGGTCAAATTAACTCTCACAGTGTATAATCCACACGTTGAGAGTGTGGATTATATATATACAGGGTGAGAAAATTATGGGGTTTATTTCATTTTCCAGT
This sequence comes from Triplophysa dalaica, assembly GCF_015846415.1. Taxonomy (NCBI): domain Eukaryota; kingdom Metazoa; phylum Chordata; class Actinopteri; order Cypriniformes; family Nemacheilidae; genus Triplophysa; species Triplophysa dalaica. The sequence goes on from NC_079551.1 coordinate 21,206,471, forward strand.
GAACATCTTCAATTTACTGTGCCAAAAGTATTTTTGTTAAACTGCATTAAAAACCAACCTACAGGAATTTATTGTACTTTTGACCTATCTATTTGAAATAGGCACTTATATGAGATGAACGGCTCATTAGAGCCTAGAAAAAGGTTATTTTAAGTAACTGGAGTATATATTTTGATCACATGACCAGTTGAATATTAATTACTTTATTTCAGATAACTCTTTATCAGACACGAGAAATCATGGGGGCCAAAAATTCTACAAGGGTACTTATTTGTGCAAACTGCATCTGTTTAATGAAACAGCTGTACCAATAGGTGTCAGTATAAAGTCCACGACCACCGTCATATCAGTCAGTAAATCATACACGCCAATAAACGCCAAATATGATGTATCCTGTACTCACCTCCCTGAGGAAAAAAGTGAGAGTAGATTAATTTAAACGTGTCTTCATTTACAAGCCCAGTGGGACATTCCTAAAGAGACAATTAAAAAAATTCACTCAGAGACACAAACTGAGAGTATTAATGAGAGTTCAATACAAATAAATCAAGATCTAAATTGTTTTTTTTCATATCAAGTTTTTGTGCTAAAATGTATTCTTGTAGCTACATTACATATTTAATAATAACCTTAAAGTGTATTGTATGATGTTAGATAATGAACATATATTGAAACTAAACTAAACTTAACTTAACTAACAAAAAAAAGTCGAAGTATAGAGTTGTCAGAAAACAATTTACAGAAAGACTATAGGTGAGAGAAAAAATAAGACAAATGGACTAATATTATACACATTTTGCTAAAAATTACATACAGTTTAATTAAAAACATGAGGTAACGTCCTTAAACATCAACGTACATTTTTAAAGCCTCTGTAGAGAACCTGTAGCTCTTTTCTGTTGAATTTTGTCTGTTCTAGCAGCTTCTCTAAACCCTCCGGCCTGTAGCACACGGTGGAGAGTTCAAAATCATCCTCTATGCTGTCTACAGGAGAAACACACAGAGATAAACTCAATCACACATAAACTGACACGCAAGGATTAAAACACAGACAGACAAGCCAGTGACTTACTTTTCCTGATGGCTGGTGTTGACTCTGTATGACAGCACGACAGAAGTTTCAAAAAGCGCTGTTTGATGTTTTTTCTCCTCTGGCCCCAGGGAGAGTTACCTGCAAATAACGAAGAATATTAGTAATAGGACAAATTGCTTAGCTATGCAAGAAGCAGCAATTGGTCACAGTTAGATGGCAAAGTTTGGCATATGAAATGTAATGGATTCATTTGCCTGCAAAGAGCAAACATATAGTCTTTGTGTATTGGATTAGCAGGTTATGGTTTTCTTCGATAAAAGTATAGATTTTATTACTCCTCTTAAATGAAGTATCTTTTAAAATCTTATTTGAGAGATACACAAACTCTGTGAAACCTTCAAAAGCCAAGAAATTGTGTTTGGCCAATAACATGGCAGAACATCCCCAAAAGTTACAAATTCAGAGGAAACCAGTTGCTCTTTTAGAGTTGTACTGTGTTTAATTTGAGTATCAACTAAGTTTTAAAATTGCTTAGAATCTGACAAGTACATATTGCAATCTTCAATAATATTGATTTGACAAACCTGAGCTCAGGTTTTGAGAAATATCTGAGACGAGACTTAGGCAAAAGTTTCCATTTAATAACATTGATTTATATGGAGACATTGAAGATATCTTATTCGTGATTTTTCATTCTCATGGGAATGTAAAAATGACGTTTCTAACAGACGACTGTCAGGATCTCATAAGCAGATGTGATATGTATTTTTTAATGCTGTATTTATAGACCAAAACATTCCCCAATGGCAACGTTTAATGTTCCCATGCTTAGGACAAATATTACAGTTTCCCATAAGAATGTTTACTAAAATCAACGGCCATTGATAAAATGACAAATAAAGATGAGAAAAAGGGAAAAAGATATTAACTGTATATCTCAGACAGCAGTACAAAAACAAATCCTGTACAAAACAGTAAATTTGGCACCAGTTAAATACCATAAATTAACATGCAAATTAAGTTTCCATGTTAAACTTGAAATTTTTCAGTCTTTTTCTGTAATTTCACATATTCAAAAAGGTAAAAAAGAACAGTTTTTATCATTCACCTATAGAGAACATTTGGCGCAACAGTAACAACAAAATAAATCATCGGCTGGAAACTCATATAAGAATGGGACCAAATACCAACTCCAAAACTCTAGAAACTCAAAACCTCGATGCTCAGACGTCTTCAAACTGTTTGCTACACAATGGTAAACATGCCCCTTCCATGCAACTATTTTGCGACCTGTAGCAGGCATCAAATTTGAAATGAACTAATTTTGTGAAAAAAATTGCAACTTCTCAATTGGGAACATTTGTTATGTTCTCTATATGTTCTCTTGTAAATATAGTGTTGTCTCATGTGATTTGAAAGTCTTTTTTCATATTCTTAAAATTTTAAAAACGTCCCATCATTTCTGGGTACTAAGCCTCATATCACTGCTGTCCTTCTGTCCAAATTTGCTGTTTTTGTGGAACTGGACATATTTTAACATTTACAATACATTATGCAATCATTAAAAAAGTTAACTAGCACTTTCTAATATCTTTTATTGGTTAGATATTTGCAAAACCCACAAAAAAGGTGACTAAAAATAATGATTTATGGCAAAAAATAAAAATCACAAAATATGGAGATATGAGGTTTCAGAAGGACAGCAGTGACATGAAAATACACAGATTGAAATAGCATTTAACATCACTAAACTGTGTACACCTGTTCCTCAGCGCTTTGATGTGATGGAAAAACAAACAAAATCAATGCAATACTGAACACGCAGCTCATGTGCGCAGGTGCACGCAAACCATTTACTGCACAGTAACTACATTACAGTAAATGAATGCATACAGCTGAACCCACCCAAAAATAATGGGCTCACGTACGGTGAGAATACGTGACACCAATGCTAAAACATAGCAGTATAAAAAGTTGCACGCATTACAAAGACCCATACATTTTCTGTTGATAATCATTCTGAATCTAAAGTACATCATATTACAGAACTGAAATGGATTGTAAATCCTCTTTCATGTTAACATTGACTATCTGTTTTTCCCACTATTCTGGTGTGATTTGTGCTTGTTCGTCCAGACGGCAGACTGACTTCGGGCGATTCAGGTTAATGGTAATCAGATGACACAAGTTTCCATTAGAGCTTTAGATAGAGAGCTGGATTGATTTCATTGAAATACATTTAGCTTTGCTTCTTCACACACTCCAGTGTTAATTCAACTTTGTGTTTGGGAGCCGGTGAAGTTTTGACAGGCATGGAGAAGCGTGTGAAGGGCAAAAGCAATTAAACACAACAGATTGGCTATCTGATGTGAATGCTGAAAGAAGGAAAGGACGTGATCACTCTCCGTTAGCCAAACTTACTTTAGATAACTCGCCCAAAACAATGAACTTGAGCAAACCGTTCTACAAGTTATTACTTCTTTTAACCTATTTGGATGGGAAGTGTGATTACAATTATAGACCCTTCTCTATTATTGCTAATGTACATATAGACCCTTCTCTATTTTTATAGTAGTATTGCAAAATCTGTATAATACAATTTGTAAAAATCAATGTATTATACTAGTGGTGGGCATAGATTAATTTTTTAAATCTAGATTAATCTAGATTAATTCCAAAATTAATCTAGATTAATCTAGATTAAAATGGCTCATTTGAATTCTGCCGAAGGCATTCAGAATATGTGTGCTACCCAAATAATGACTAAAAGTAAGTATTTGAGAACGGGTTTCTCAAGCCAGGTGGCGCATAAGACCAGGGCCTCATCTCCTGTTTCCAAAATGCATCACAAACTGCTTGAGAAAGCTGTTCTACTCTGATAATTGGTGATGAAAATTAAATTATGTTCAATAAGATGAACTTGTGTTTACTTCCGCATTAGCTAAGGGATGATTTGCGTTCAGGTGGTACTTGAGACTGGAAGAGCTCCTACAGTACATCTACATTTAGTCATTTAGCGGACGCTTTTATCCAAAGCGACTTACAAAGAGTGAGGGAGCAACAAGCGATATGTCATACAGGAGCCATAATACATTAGATCTCAATACAAAGTTACTGGTTTCAACTAAAGCTAGACCACTACCTGTTGAGAGAAAGTGTTTTTTTTAAACCAATTCCGCATTGCACAAGGTGCAAACAACCTTAGTCTTGCGATGTTTCTATTGGGAAGCTTCTTAAAAATTAATATTCCCTGAAGCAAACCCGGCGGCTTCATAGCTGCATCCATGTTAGCACGTCACGTTTGATGCGGTAATTTCACAGTAACTTTATGTTGTGTTCAGACCAAACGCGAATGGCGTGTCAAGCGCGAGTGATTTATATGTTAATGCAAAGAGCCAATAGACCTACTTGCTGCGCGAATCGCGCGAATGAAGCCCTGGTTATGAGATGATGAGGCGGCTTCTGCTTCCGCGAATGACGCGAATCACGCGAGTTGAAAAATCTCGTTCTCGCCCCGTACAGTGCAGTTAAGCTGGTATACATCCGCGCTAAAATATCAAGGTGAAAGTCATCATAGCTTGCGTAGTATAGACCCAGCTCCCAACCCAACTTTGAGAATAGATTAACGGCGACATTTTTTTTATCGCGCGATAAGAGTCTCACTGCGTTAACGCCGTTAACGCCGTTAACGGCCCACCACTATATTATACATAGTTCATGGTTTTCATGGTTCATTTTTGCTTATTTCTACACTTTTATTTCTATTCTGTTTCTATCTGTACTATGTTTTTTACTGTTAAGCTGCATTGCAACAATGCAAACTTCCGAAAAGCACTATAAATTAGAATTGAAATGAATCTGCAAAATCACCGGATCTCCTTTTATTGCATGCACTAAGGTAGCACCACACTCTATGAAGTACGTTGGAATATCATGAAGTACCATGGTATTACTGTCTGAAACAATCACTACACTATGGAGTATTATGTTTTCATTTTGTCTTTTGTTAAGAGCATACTGCGTGTGGTCAATCAAAAGGAATTGTAAAGTATTGTTTGCTAGATGGAACAATGGTGGTAGTCGTAACACTGATAAAGAGTTGGTCTTCATAAATTATTTACATAATATCATAAAGGTGTTTGTTATGAACAGGTGTGAGATATGACTAACAGGCCTGTTTTACATGGCCCTTTATGATATATTTGACGTATGATATAGCACAGTAGTACTGCAAAGAGATATTTAGTTAGTTAGTTAGTTAGACAGTAAGTTAGCTGGTGCATAAATATTGTTTCGGCTGTCATTAATAAAACCAAATCAAATAAATCAAAACAATATTCACAATGTTATGTCAGCTGAAAATGAATCATGTCCTTGCACCATAAGTTAGTGATTTATGATGACTGAATCAACCCTCACTACATTGACAAAAGTATTGTAATTCGGAGAGAAATAAGTCATTTGTGATTTATTTATTTATTTTGCAGTGCATAGAAAAGTCTATGCATTGCTTACATGACAAATGAGTTATGGATTCATTGGGTCCTTCGTCCAGTTGGATCTCTATAATAACATTTTTTAGAGAGTGACGGAGTTATATGATAAATAAATGATGAGTAAATATGAAAGATAGATAGTATGTCTAAAGAAAGATAAATAGTATGTCAATTAACCAAGCATTCGGGAGTATAATGTAATCCACATCCACAAGCCAGACTCAATATACTGTACACTTCCAAAAATATCCCATTTATAAGTATTTATGTCCATAAATAATATTATGTCTAGTCTATAAATAAGAACATAGCCTACAGCCCATTCGTATGTTGTTATATCGTTGTCATTAAACATGTTATTTACCTGTCAGCAGGTCATTGGATCCATCCAGTTCTCCAGAAGTATTAAAACTCTCATCCCGAGATCTCACCTTCATTTTATATTGCCACCAAATGATCGCGATTGATAAAAAACGCACAGATGTATAAGGTCAGTATACAGTGAGTCAATGAAGCGTGTCAATTACAGGTGATGTTATATTTCCATGAGAAGCGCTAAAGCATCTTGTTTTCACTTCACTATAAGAGATAGTTCGCGATGGATATTATGAGACACCATCTGCTCTGAGCTTCTGTGATCTCAATGAAGCTTTCAGCTCTGTGTCTTAAACACTAGACTACTGAGTCACCAGACAGAGCTGGGCATCACTGCGCGCGTTCCACATCAAACGCGTTTTACGCGGTTCAAATAGCCCAACTGGACATCATCACTTTAAATGGGCTTTAAGCTAATGATATTATATGTGTTCTTAATTAACACATTTTACGCGATTCACAAGAGTAGCCCATTTTAGCGCAATTTTCAAACCCTGCAAATGTACTGCGCTTATTTTTGTGGCGTTCCAAATCTAAAGCGTTTTGCGCGAGCATTGTTAATAATGAAATTTGTGCAGTTTTAAATACTGTATTTGTTCCACATCAACATAGCCTATTTTTAACTTTTGGCGCAAATTTTAGCACGACTATACCACGTTACAAATCAACAGCAATTGTTAAGCTAAGTGTTCCACTAAGCCACTTTTATTGCATTTATAAACCTTTAAGAATGTTTTACGTATTTTTAACATATCAAAAGTTATACCCAAAACGCTGCAGATGCCACAGTATGTGATGCCCAAAAGTCTAGGTATAGGTTCACAACAAAGCATTTCGAAGCAAAGACTGTGCCATTAGATCCTGAGAGCTTGAATTCAAACATCAGTCCTCATTCACTGTCACATTTCCCAAACAAACATTTCTCTTCAAATGATGTCAAAATTATGTAAATTAGTCATGCATTTCCTGTGCTTCAACATTTTTTATCTATTAAATATTTCATGGATCAGACACACCATTCCACTACTCAAAGATGAAAGACTCAAATTTAGTTTTTGGCTTGAACTATTTTTAAACCACTATAAAAAAACTCATCTCCTGGAAGCTGCATTGATGACATAATACTGGGGTGTGTATATTTATTTGGATCACTGTTTGTCCGTATGATTTTTTTATACACATCAGTTTATATTGTGCTTATACTATTCCTAGATGAAATAAAAAGAAAAGAAAAAGTACTCTGGCAAGAGTCAAGTATGAAGATGATAAAAGAGAGATTATACTGAAAACTATACAAAACCGAGGAGCCTTAAAATAAAGTAAGTGTGGTTGGGCGAGATATACAGAAGCAGCTCTGCAATCTTATAAGCCTAATAAAATAAAAAATGAAAAAATCAATTGCATTTAAATCAGCTTTTATAAAGCACATTTAACAATAGAAATAGTTTCCAAGCAAATTTATGGGGTGTCAGTCCAAGTTTGTAAACACCCATAAATAAGAATGTAATGTAGGGAAAACCGCAAGAAAAAAAACTTCTGTCACTTCACAATCACAGTTCAGACTAAAAGAAAACAGTCAGTGATCGATATTAAATGGTTGTTCTGTATTTATGGTGGGGCTCTAAATGCCTCCCCTCAATAGATTTATAGCAGTGATTTGTTAAATAGCTATAAAATGTGGCTTAAACAATAAATAACTAAAGAATTGAGGAGAAAGTTCCTCTTAAACTTTGCTGAATGCTGATATCAATTAAGTTTGAGGCTTGTTTAGGACTATTTTTAAAAAAGTCAATGAAATTATTTCCTTCTGTCCTGAAAAAGCCTTGTACTTCTCACAAATTGCTTAATAACTTGGCTTAGGGCTTTGTTTAAATAAACATATGAGCAAAAGGAAATTACGCTTGCCTTAATAAAACACCACAATTCAAAGCAAAGAGACTGACCATCATTTTATGCGTAGTACAAAATATGATTTAATTCAGAAACAAACACCCATAAATAAGAATACTAAGGCCAAGAGAGCCAAGGCGTAATCTGAAAGACTCACCCATGAACTAAAACCAGGAAGAATTTACAAAGAACGTCTTCGAAATGGATTTGATAATTCGGTTCTCCTCCATCTGTTGATTTTAACTAACTGACAGTAGAACTGGATTGAATTCTATTATGCTTTAATAATAGACCGAAACCAAAATGAAAATATAAACAGCTCGTTCTCTGATCTCATATCATATGAACTATAATTTCAGTTTTATGTCAAATGAATACATTCTTCTGTACCCAGTGTTGCATAAGTAAACGTTCATTTTCTATAACTGCAACCACGTACAATCTTTTCACGATACTTCTGGCAATGCTGAGAAATACTGAGGAGAAAAATATCCAAAGACTGTCAGATTGAACAATTAGTGCATCTTATGAACATGTCCGACTCATATCTCACCACCAAATAAGAAAAGAATAACAAATCATACCTCGCTTTAAAAACATTAAAAACATAACTGTTTTATGGTAATTAATAGAAGTACTTTGTAAATGAATTGATTTTTTTTAACATTGCATTACGGTAATGAGTATTTCAAATTACTATTTTTCATTAACTTCCTAGTCATGAAAAAAATATGCTCCTCCGGTCGCGAACCGAACCATGTTTTTGCATTCAAAATATAATTTATTTTCAATTCATTTTGATGGGTGAAATATGACCCAGACAGTTTTGTTGTATCCGCTGCCAAAAAACAAAACAAAGTTATTTGTGAAAAAAATAAAAGATAAACACATGCGAGCACAACGATTTCATCAGTTTGGTAGTAAAGCCAATGAAGAACATACGGTTTAATTCAACAAGAAAAGGACCAGACCGCCAAATGAAATAAGGAAAGAGGAAAAGTGAATACCGGTTAGTCAGAATCAAAATTCACATTGTGCAAAGTTTGGCCGATTGCTTTGTTAAGCCAATACAAGTCTGATCTGAACATGACCAAACACACACACACCCCATTGTTAATACAGTCTGCGGATCAAATCCAGTATTATCGTCTGCAACGTCTGCTGTCAGGTTGAGTAGCCTCAGGTGTGTGGGGGTCATTTTGGAAGCAGTTTCAGATCCTTCAGGATATAGAGGAGAATTCCTTCAGAAGAAGGTCTTGACTCATCGTGCTGAGAGAGACGTTCTTCCTCACGTTCAGACTGATGGAGCGCACCTGGAAAATTACAGCCGCGTCACATTAAACCCAAAATCGTGAACAGAAAGAGAATCTTGCTTCCGATTGAAATAAACCGTAGCCCTCACCAGCTCTTTGAAGAACGCGGCCTCTCTGGGCTGTTCGGAGTATCGCTCAAACTGATCCAGACCATCCTGCAGCTTCAAGGTCAACGTATCATAATTTGACCGTACCACCTCCAATACCTACAGGAGAAACACACAGTATCTGTTAATGTCAGTGACCTTCGTCCATGCAAATGGCACTGCCATGACGCAAAAAATTGTTGTTGCAATTTTTTTGTTGAAAAAGTGATAATTATCCTGCGTCCGAAATTGCCTACTTTCTAGAAAATCATGAATAGCCCGAAACCTCAGTTTGCAAAAAACTGTAGGTAGGTGGGAAATTCCTGGATGGTAAATAAATTTGGTAAACAATGCCATACAATAAAGGCTTAAAGCCGCAATTAATAACTTTTGACTCTCTATCGCCATGTCTGTTCGAAAGATAAAATTGCAGGTTACTTTACATACAGATCTTTACATGTGTTGAAAAACGAGAAATCCGATGCTTTTATAAATCATTTTTAAAAGCTTACAATTATAAATTGCAAAAGGTAAACACGCAGTTTTCGACACTGATGTTTCGTGAAGTTGCGCAATACCTAATTAAGTTAATTTTAACCAAAAAAAATTACGAATTGCAGCTTTAGTTCAAACAACTAATTTGAACTATATTAAACTTTATTTAAAAACGAAATATTGTATAACAACCGTTGATGACCTAAAACTTTGACTGTATATCATTTTATTGTACACCAGTTCAGTTACATATGTAAGTGAAGTATTAAAACCATTCAGTTACTGTTAACCATTGCGATATGCACATTTGCGATAAACTACGATAATATTAACATTTTGCGCAGCCCAAGCAGCCTCAACTTTAAAACCGTAAAGAAACAATACAGGGTTTTAAGGAGGATCTATTGACAGAAATACAAGATAATATAAAACTATTTCTTCAGAGGTGTATAAAGACCTTACGTAACGAACTGTTATGTTTCTAACACCTTAGAATATACTATTTATATCAACATACAGAGCGGCCCTACATACATTGAACGCATGTGACCCGCGGATTAACTGTAAATTTATTCATCATTGAGTAAAAAGCGCTCTCGCTCTAGTTTTAGTGCCAACTCGCTCTCCTGTATCTGGACGAGTACAATATTAAAGCGGTTCCAGATAAACAATGACACTCCAAACTGCTCCGTCACACAGCTAATCTTACAAAACAACAACATATCTTGGTTCTAACAAACAGAAAAAACAGTGTTACTCAAATACTAATAACTGCATTAACTCATCTACTGCACTGTAACTTTAATAACTGCACTAACTCACCTACTGCACTGTAACTCATCTATTGCATTATTGCATCTATCGCATAACTAACTGCATCTACTCATCTATTGCACTATAACTTCAATAACTGCATTAACTCATCTACTGCACTGTGACTGTATATCTGCATCTACTCATGTATTGCACCGTACCTTTAATAACCACATTAACTCATCTACTGCACTGTAACTTTAATAGCTAATGTCTGTAACTAATGCACACTTGCACTATTGTATAGTCTATATTGTTATCTGTTCATAACCTCCTGTACATTAATGTTCACAGTATATAGCCTTCTGTATATATTGTTCATAGTACATACCGATTGTCATATTTTCATAGTACATGCCCAACGTAAATTATTTTCCTAATATTGTATTCTGTATTTATTCACACTGTATATCCTGCACTTGCTAATTGCACTTCTGGTTAGACCTAAACTACATTTCGTTACACTGTACCTGTATATGTGTAATGACAATAAAGTTGAATCTAATCTAATCTAATACTGATCCGAATCAAAGCAAACTGCTAGGGTGTGATTTTTAGATCTGATGGAGGTCACGAGGTAGCATCTGGCATAACGAGATGAAAGAGTCGACGATCCACGATTGTGAGTGACACAGCTGGCGTGACCATCTGTAAAACTGACCACGCTTCTGCAACGTGCCATCATTACCCTACAGATCAAAGGGCAATTACGCAACACCTGTGCCCATTAACACCAGCGGGTGTCTCACTAATGAATGATTACTCTAATAACATTTTATGTGTGGAATATTCCTATAGACACACACATACAGGTACACATGATATAAAATGATTTAAGTCGGTAGATAATTTTTATGATCTGCTATAATTTCACAATTCTTCCTGATAAATAACAATTTGCCACATTTTTCCTTGCAGAAAGGCAGATTTTGGTATTGGATTACCTGTTCTTCTGACAGCTGGGAGATGTGATTCACTGCAGCATATGACTCAATTTTAGGGTTGAAATGGTTAATAATCGCCCTGAAAGTAAAAACATAAAGGACAATCTGGTCAAATGAGAAAGATTTGAACATGTCTGTGTGTAAAATGCAAGCTCTGTATTAAAAAATCCAGAGTTTGCAACCGTTCTGTCCCACTTTAGCGAAACAGAAAAGGCGCGGTTCTTTAAAATATTCTGCATTCCCCCGTAAGCCTTTGCATTATGTATGTTTCAGAAAAAGCACTCCACTTCTTTTGTGTGGCGCAAACACTCTGTGACATCTATGAATGCTGGAGAAAGCTTAAGCATTACCTCAGCCTCAAAAATCAATAATTTATTCACTGTCCTCCCCATAACCTCAGCGCACAAAAATGAATTAACTCTGGACAGCAAGTTTTACTACAGCTATAAAGCGATCAGTCTTGGACTTGAACTAATTTGTGTTCACAGACAAAATCTGTGTTTTTAAATATTAATATCAATTACAGATATGTAATTATATATTTACTTTACAAATATTTATTAAGGTGTATTCTAGGCGTAAATAAGCAGGTATCTTATTATCAGCTAAAATTAACAAGCTTATGTTCAGAATAAGTAGTCTATTATTTGTAACTATACATTGGAATTTACTATCTGATACGGTTTATATACACATTTTGTTTATTAGATTTATACCTTTCTGCTATGATAATTAATCATTTATTTAGAATATTCCTTGAAGTCCGTAAATTTATGCCTTTAATTATAAAAATAAAATGTTTTGAAAAGCCTAATAAACAATGTTAAGCTTATAATACTAATTCGTAAGTTGAACTGTCGGGTACAATGTCTTGGTTACTAAACCTTTTAACAGAAAATAAACTCAAATGTAACTAACTAAAACGGAAATTAAATTATATAATATTATTTAGTAATATAAAAAATAATAAAATGACAAAATCAAATATACTAAAGAGTTATAAATGTAAATAATATCAACAAGTAAATTAAAAAATATAGAAATAGAATGAAATGTAAAATATTAATGAATTCGCAGTAAAAAAAATCAAATAACTTTGCCTATTGCAGTTGTATAATTAAATTATTATTATTATTCAAATAGTACACATTATTATTTGTAACAAAATAACAAGTTTATACACGTATATAAGTGTACTAAATCTAAAATAATTAAACAATAAAAATCATTATTTATATTGATACTGCAATGAATCTGGCATAAAGTTAAATTATCTATGTCAAACATGCAGGGTCCGAATTTAAAACTAACATGTAAATTAAAATTAACAACAAATGAAATGCAAAATATTAATAAATTGGCAATTAAACGAAAAATTATTTATAAGATAACTTGGCGTATTGCATTTTCAATGTGTTACACTGCAATGAATCAGGCATAAATTAACATTATACATGTCAAACATACGGTGTCAACAAGTTTATACAGTCAGTCAGATCACTTTTCTTACCTGACATTGATGAGTGCATGAGTAACTTTACTAGCCGGCTCCTTCCATTGACCTGTGTTGGTCGAGACCCTCAGCACTGTGATGTCATAAAGATCAGGTCAGTGACAAAAACACACACGTCTATTCAAAGCACATCAAAAGTGTTGCGGGTGATGTCACGGGACTTACCCATGCAGTAGAGGTTCTCAAACACCTGATGCATCCGAATAATCTCATAATAGAGCTCGTCGTAACTGCTGGGGGTGGGCAGAAATGTGTCTCCATACGTGATAAACATGTTAAAGAGGTTCACGACCTACGAGCGAGAAGTTATTAGTCAAGGAAGGTGACAAACTGGAAATGAGCCCCGAGTGTATTTGTACTCAAAGACCCGACAAACTGTTGTTCACGGGCAGTGTTGTTTTACCTGGAGAGCCAGCTGGAAGATATTGTGCTTTCCCAGAAGGCTGGTCTCATTAGACAGCAGGAACTTCAGAAGGTTAATGAGAGCTAGAGAAACACAATTAACAGCCATCTGATCAAACTGATTTCCTAACGCGAAAACCATCACTCCTTAGACCTGCGACCTTATGCAACTGTTAGCATGGATTAACATGGGTATTATCAGATCAATTACTGGGGTAGAAACAGAGACACACAGTTCTATACTAAGACTTCTCTTTTTTACCATATGTTCATCTGCATTCACTATTCTGGAATTAATCATCGAAAAAGCTCAGTATTAAAATGATATTGTTAAATCTGTTTGTAAAAGTTTACCTAAAAATTAAAATAATCAATTCTGTTTCATTCTGTAATCTACTAACAATATTTCTTCCAAGTTTCGATTTGTATTTATGTGCAGAAAATGAAAAGGGGTGCAAATAACAGAAAGGATGCTCTATATTTTTTCAGATATCTAATACTGCAAAGAAATATTTAAAAGTTCATATTCACTTTTAAGCAATACAACAGTAATGGTGCATTTCCACTGCATAGTACTGCACGGTACAGCTCCTTTTTGGGGGATTTTTTGAGGTACAGTACCTCAGTTGAGGTTTCAAGCGTACTGTGTCAATACCAAAATGTGAGAGAATCATTGCCAACATCATTGGAATTGCAACATATGAATATGCATTTTAATACGTAATTTAGGCATTTCTTTATATGCTTCGTGACAGTAAAATAGATTGAGACCCTTAACACAATGCTAAATGCTACATTAGCTTACCCTTGTGCCCCGCCGAGCAAACCAAATGATCGTTGTCTGCTCTTTACTGTAAGATTTCCCAAACTCTCCGGTATTTTAGCAGTATTTGGTTTTGCTGCCATCCGCCATCGATATGGTCCATTACTCCTGTGTTGTGCGGGTATTTGTTGCGTTCACAATGATGCTACGGCAGTGCCACCATGAAGATACGGTTCTAATCCCCACCCACTTTGAAGCGCTACTAAACTGCTGTGGAAAAGCAATGTGAGCCGAAGTAAAATGAGCTGTACCGAGCCGAGTCATACTAAACCTGATGGTACCATACAGTGGAAAAGCGCCATAATATTATTAGTCCATGCATATAGAAAAAGTTACAAAACTATTTTTAATGTAGTGACCTCGACTTTAATCACAGTTTTTAAGTCTTTTAAGTCTTTCACATTTGCAGTTGGATAACTTTATGTCAGTCCTGAGGTTTGATTTTGTTAAAATTCACGGACTGGAATGGCCACAATACATCTAGAAATGTTGATTTGAAAAATCTGGAGTGGTCTCAATAATAATAATGAAATAATAGAAAAGCATATCACAAAATAGGGAAGAATACAAATATTCAATAAAATACAACAGAACAGAATGGAAAAGCATATTATAAAAAAGAATAAGCAGCGTTCAAATAGAATAGGATAGGACATAATAGAATTAAAAGCATAAAAATCTAATAAAACAGGACAGAAAAGAATAAAACTGAACGGAATTCAGTGTAACATATCTGCCTTATGGTCAGAAGCACACTTATGCCAGTCTTACCTGACCAGAGTTCTCTCCAGGTGTAGTGTAGTCTAACTCTGCATTTCTTCTGGTAGCAGATCAGTTTGTGAATAATCTGAACACATCGCCTACAAACACAGAAATGCATTCATTCTCACAGTGTCCTCAGTAAAAGAAGCATCACAAGTGTCTAAACCCGAATACCGCATGAAGACTCACGTATAAAGATCCATGGGAAATTCCTTCATCATATGAGTGACGGTGAACTCCACCATAAGATCTGCAAAACCGATCAGATATTCAAAAACATTCGTTTATCATATATTTCATATTTTACACTGAATTCTGAACTTACCCAGGACCGCACAGACTAAAGGTCGAGAGGGAATGTTTTTATCCGCCCCTTTCTTCCGGTGTCTCATTGGCTGAAATGAATGAATTAAAGATCAATTCATGTTCTGGTCTTACACCAAAAGATCTCTCAACAGCCTTGTGAAATCATGTTGATAACACATAAGGGGGCAGTTGACTTATGTATTCAAGCATTAACTTGCTTACCATTCTGTGCAAGTTGACTCTGAAGTTCATGTTGTCATCGTGGAGAAAAGCGTCGGCATACTGGTCCTGCTCAACATATAGCGAGATATCATCAATTTAAGGAAAGCACATAAAAAAAATCATCAAAATATCCAAAGCGGCATTACCTCGGCTATACATGTCAGAATAATGAGGCACAGTCGAGCGCTGTTGAGTCTGTGTTCATCTGAAAACATAACAACAAATATTTAAGATTCATTATTATGTTATTAATTATTAGTTTAAAAGATTACAAAAAAGGGCTACGTTCTAAAATCTAGTGAGCTAGTAGGCAGCATTCAAGACATGATACAAATGCAGAGTATGCTACGGCTAGTCAGTTTTATTCTTTGACCAGCATGACATTAACTTTAATGACTATCCCATAATGCACTGCAACAAGTTCCAAACAAACTGATCTATGATGGCAAACAAAGCGAGAAAAAAGTAAATCAACACAACGTATGAAATATCAATGAAGCAATGATAAAAAAGGATCGAATCCACAGTTTAGCATTATGCTAATAGCAAACTATAATGTGAGTCGTATATTTTGCTTTGTGAACATTCTGCATTGTTCTTTCAAAAGTTTTGATTTCGTTGCGATGCTGCCTTAGTAGCCTTAGTCTATGTAGACAGCGGACAGAAATACATCTCATCAGGTCGGGATATAGAGAAACAATAAACAGAACGACAGAGATATCTTGCCTTTGGTGTCCTGCATTACGATGGAGGAATATTTCAGGAACGTTATAAGAAGATTACTCGTCTGCAAGTTTGGGTCCAGAGGAAGTTCAGGATTATTCATCACTGTGGAGAGAAAGAATGAATTTTCAATCGCTTTTTAGGATAAGGTACATCAGGGTTACACAAACTGGGACATACTAACAGGAAGCGGAAGTGGCCGTTGTTGCCTTGACGACAATAACTGTCACACACATCAAAATACAGCTCTTCTTTCAAGTAAGGTATTTATTCATTCATTATTTTGTATGTAATGTTTACTGTATACTTTAGTGACGCATCAGTTATATAATTTGTGACCCTGGATCACAAAACCAGTCAACATTTTTAGTAAAAGACAAAAATACATTGTTGGGGTCAAAATGTACCAAAAATCGTTAGGATATTAAGTA
Organism: Triplophysa dalaica; assembly: GCF_015846415.1. NCBI lineage: Eukaryota > Metazoa > Chordata > Actinopteri > Cypriniformes > Nemacheilidae > Triplophysa > Triplophysa dalaica. Next base: position 21,223,098 of record NC_079551.1, read on the forward strand.
ATGATAATTTTCCATGAAGATATTTTGTAAATTCCTACCTTAAATATATAAAAAGTGGATTGCCTGCTACAGTGCCTTTGATTAACAATTTCAAAGGCCATTTTCTAAAATATTTAGGTTTTTTTGCACTCTCAGATTCCTAGGTTTAAACGGTTGTATCTCAACCATATATTGTCATATCTTACATCTCATTAAGATTTCAGATTATGTAGAATTGCCGAAAATGTCGAAATTTCGAAAAATTAACCCGTAAGGTTTTGTTGTCCAGGGTCACATTTTGTCACATTTTTTAATGCAGTGGAGCGTCGCTTAACTCCGCCTACTAGCGGTGAGTTGTGGGTAATATCTGCCGTCAGAGTGTGCATCATTCTGAACTTTCTGCAAAAATATCTACCGGAAGTAGTAGACCATCCGGGAATCTTTGGAATACCTTCTTCAATATACGATTTGGCACATACTCAGTCTACTTTCGAATGCTATTAGGACGTATAGCATGTGATTGGAATGCAGGGTGTCGTTTTTTGTGTATTTTAACAGTCCTTTAACTCTTTCACTGCCATTGATGAGTTATCTCGTCATTTAAGAGAAAACGCTTCCCCGCCAAAGACGAGTTTTTACGGCAATCAGTGTTTGTACTGTTTTACAGCAGGTGGCGCTATTACACATTTTTGGGAAAAAGTACAGAATCCCAGAACCTAGAACGTATATGTTTTAGCGATTTTTAATGATTGTTCTGAGTGTAATCTGAGCGGAATCTTTGAAAAAAAACGTTAATTATCTCAGCTGTTTAATCAAAATTATGCATTTTTGAAGAAACCTACCCATATCTAATGAGTGATAAAAAACGAACAAATGAAGATAGAAGTATACGGTTTCTTTTGTTTCAAAGCTGAGACTCTGTTCTTTCATTTGACATATTGTCCATATATTCTTTACAGAAAATTTACAGTGAGTCATTAACTTTGGGTGAAAATGTTAAAAAACGCTGGCGTAGGCTGGCGGCGAATGAGTTAAAAATGGATGAGAATATCAGTCATGGACAACTCTCCACTAGTTCTTCAATTTTATTATCCGTGAATATTCAGTCAATCACTATTTATGTATTTTTTCGTGATTTGAGAACATCTAGTAGAACATTCAATAGTTTTTTAGAATATTTTTATTTGACTTACATTACATACATTTCACAGCTCTGTAAAAGGTTGAGAACAAAATTAATATGAACAGTTTTGTGTTACCAAGTTATGTTTTATAATTAAAATCTTAACTGCCATGAGGTTTCTGTGGTTTCGAGACAATGGCCCAAAAGAACTGTTAACCCTTTGAACACACATTGAAATACGTCAAATCTTCACTGTGTCTGTTTTAAACCAACACTTATGTGTTGTTTTGATTCCAAATTCGTGACAAAAACCCTTATTATATATTATTCTACACACAGATATTAATTGGACAATATGATTTGAAAGCTTAGTTTTTATGTTCACACACCACATCTAAGCAAATTTATATATTTCATAAAGCAAATGGATTTCCAAAAGGAAGCGACACAAAAGGCAGCCTTGTGTTTAAAGGCTCACATGTTAGAGATGTTAGAGAGAAATAAGGTTTAAGAAATAAACATGCTGGTAGTATATAACAGCCCAAATTGAAAGTTCAGCTTGCAGGGCCATTCGGTGAACAGCAGCTGTCTAAGCAGCGTTTTAAGCGACATGCCTCAGTTCTTCGTTTCATTATTGAAATAACCCTGAAGTGCCTCGCTTCTGATGATGCTCCTCTTATTTGTACAACCATTAAAACAGAGCGAAGGTAAAGCAAACCGAGCTAAATGCGGAAATTGCACAAATAAATCGACATAAACCCAATTAACAACTGAACAACAGCAGAAGAGATATTTGAAGAGTCTTGTCATTGAAAAAATGTTTGCTTTTGCCTTAATTGCACACAATAGGGAGCAAATCTAAAGTGCATGATGGGAAAAATGGCAAAACTCACAGTCCAGAGATGGCGGCGTGGTGCCCAGCGGTGTCGTGGGTGAAGCTGGAACAGGAGTCACAGATGTTGTGGTCATGTCAATGTCTGGATGGCTCTGTAATTGACAAACCAGATGCATGAATGACATCATCATCTAACATTTCTATGACCTGCACCTCTATGCATGGAAACACGCAGGTGTACAATAATACAGATAAAAAAAACAAGATTATGAGAAATAAGAGTTCTTATGCAGTACTGTGTACTGTACCTGTGCGAGAACTGTGATGAAGTTCCTGTTGAGATGAACGGCCTCATACAGAGCCAGCAGGATGGCTTCATTCGTCCTAAAGGACCATAAAGTCATCAGACATATGAAGGATTTGACACAATGGCAAAAGCATTAAGCCGTAAATAAAAAGGCTTTTATTATAATACCACCACCCTTCAGCTAGAGATTTATGGTGAATGTAAAAGCTGACTTTGTGCACTGATGTAACAATATAAATACATACGTACAAGGGCATTACTCAAATATATCAGAACACATTTTTGTCCCTCAACAATAAAATAAAGCTGCCAAATGTTTTTAAATATTAAATTAATTTAATGCAAATCAACTATAAGATGTATTTGTTATGACTTACTGCACTGAGAGCTTTTCGTCTGCATCAGCAATAAACATACTGCCCACCTGTGGACGAAAGCAGTATTACAATTAATTTACTGTGACTTACCAAACGCTGAATTTAAATGGCTGGTTGAACAAAAACAAATTCTGTCTATTTGATTTATTTTCTCCATTTAATTTACCTTGTGTGATTTAAGCTTTTATGACTAAGAACCCAAAATAGAATATTTCAGAATGTCACAGAAACTGTACAATTAAAGTGAATGGCGACTGGCTCCAATTGCTTCAAAAATTACCTAAAAAGTACAATAAAGAAGTCTGTGCAATTTACAGCAGTATATTCCAAGTCCTCTTAAACTAAGCAGTATATTTTTATGAGAAAGTGAACAAAGTCATTATCTACTTAGGGGATATATTTAAAAGCTTTATTAATATGTATGTGAACAAGATTTGGGGGCTCCTAAAAGAAACTGTGTTTCATCTTAAAATGTCATATAGTCAAATGTCATTATGATAAAACGATTTCTTTTTTCTTTGACTAGATGCTTCTAAACTTTTTAAGACTATTCAATCCTTCTTACCATGCTGCTTAGGGCAGAGAAAAAGCCTCCTTGGTTTTCCTCTTCTTTATCTTTATACTGCCTGTGGAAACAGCCAAGAACACATAAAATTTCAGTCTACGACAAATGTTTGCTAACACAAAAATAGGCATTTGGTTACCTGTTGTAATCTGAAAGTGCATGGTGGATGACCATTCCCATTCCCTGCAAAACATTACAGTGCATTAAACTTCCATATGAGTCAATAAATGATTGGAATTAATAAATATAATCTTGAAGAACGCCCCATTCACTTACATTCAGCGTGGGCTCGTCGTCCACTATTGACAGTTTCACAATGTAAGGGTTCACGGACTACAATAAAAGAGACAAAATGAGTTAAACTGAAACATGCTTTAGATAACATGGACCTAAATATTGCACACCGGTGTAAAAAACAGCATGTGGCATGATGCTTGGGTGGGTGGTTGAAATTTAGTTTCTAAGGTGTTCTGGGTGTGATTTTATATGGTCACTTGACTTCATACCAACACTACATAAGGAAGACACTATAAAAATTCCAAACATAGGAAAAGATCTGAGACCTTACAAACCTCATACTTCCTGTAGTTGACCAGGAGAGCTAACAGGACCACAGAATCATAGCCGTGCTGAGATCGACTGGACACGTCCGATAGAATCTGAAGAATACAGTTAAAACAGGCAATATGTATGACATGACATCACTGTTAACACAGTTAATTTGTCATACACCTCAGTGGCAGTAAACAATCTCACCTGTAGAATGGCCTCAAAGATACTGTTGATCATCACATATTCCAGTATGGTGTTCTGACTGATGTTATCCGTCACCTAAAAAAAATGAACACATCATAAACATGTGTGACAACAACTACTTCTGCTAAGATGATCTGTGCTAAAACACTGCAATTGTAGATGTAATAAGGCTTGACTACTGTAAAATAAAGATCATAAAACTTTGCTTTTGAAATACAAGTTGTTTATATATGTTTACTGTATCAAGTTCACTGTACTGGCACCAAAAGATTAAGACAAAAGACAATTTGGGTAAATCTCATTTGCATATCCTTAATGCAATATCTCATTCTCATTACAGCATGCAATATACAGTATCTCATTACCGTTGTTACGAACGCTCTTATATCATTTTGTTGGCAATGCATAGCTGCGTATGTGTGTCTGTATTCTGTTTCAGATTTTGGAAGCTATTGGCTGATCCACCTGTCAATCTGCGGGTGTGGGGTTCTGACGTCAGAGATCGCTCCACCAATTGGCAGTCACAGAGCGGCTTACGAGTGCTTTAAAAATGGATGGCGGCAGAGTTAAAACAGACTCTGGTTTGGGCAGAGTGCACGCTCTTTGAGGACTGTTTCCTCGTTCGAGATCACTCTGAGAGATTGGTCCGTGCTTTGGGCTTTACGGTGTTTTGCTGTTTGTAGTCGGATCAATGCTCTCTTGTTTTGTTGTTCGTGTTGGTGTTTGCTTGTGTGCTCGTGTGTTTGACCATTTCGCCATGGATATGCGCGTGGAATCTTCAGCCGTTGTACCGGCTCTAAAACAATTATCTTGGCAGGAGAGGTTGTGAGTCAGGTAAGCAGGTCGCGACCTACATTTATGCACGTAAAGTATCTATGTATTAGACACACTAGAATTAGGAGTGGTGCTAAAATGTATGTTTAGTTTTGTTAGTGAGTTTAATTTAGTTATAGCGTCTTGTACGCTGAAGATGTTTCTTTCTACATTTTATGTTGTTAGTCAGTTAGATCCCTGATATTAGTTAGCTTACGTTTGGGTATATTTTTGTTCTTTGATTTAAGCACCACTCTTTAACTCCCTCCTCTCCACCAGATTGTTTATGGATTAAAATGTATTATTATTATTATCATCATTTTCTTTACTTTGTATATATTGTATATATCTACTTTATCATTCTATTACTTTATCTTACGAGTTATAATTAAATTTGTGTAACTTAATTGCTGACTGGTTGTCTGTCCTTTCTTTCGTTGTCTTTCTGTTACTACCACTGACCCACACGTACAACTATAGTAATTTCCGTGTTATGTCTGCTAAACTCCTAGACCAATTAACAGCTAAATAACTACAGACGTAACATAATTGGGGGCTCGTCCGGGATCTTCTATCTCTTTTTGAGGTAGGGATCTAAATATATATGGATTACTATATTATCTCGGAAGATAGTTGTATGTGTGTGTTTCTGAGGGGGAACGAAAAATTGCAATGAAAAGGAATTGTTTTGTCCATTGTGAAGTGTTATTATATTGGTAATAGGACCATGAGTACTTTTGATTTGCAATTGTTTGTTGCTGACCCAACTTTGCAAGTATTTGAGCGATGTAGAAAAGACGAGTTGTTGCAGATAGCGGACCACTATGGTATTCCTGTGGTGAGGCAAGCTCTAAAGGGTATTATTAAGAGTGAGATTTTGAAAAATTTGGTCGAGTTAAAAGTGTTTGTACTTCCAGATGCGGATGATGAGCAAGCTGACATATCGGCTGTGGAAAGACGTCCGAGTAGCTCAGGGAGTGTGGAAGGGGCAATAGGTGAGCATGCCGAGGTGGAGGCGGAGGCTGAGATCAAGGCTGTTCTACCGCCCTTCTCCCCACATTCTCCGTTTTCTGTAGAGTCTGGGCATGACGCACGATTGAAAGTTCGCATAGCCCGACTCCAAATGGAAGGACAGGAGCGAGCTGAGACGCGCCAAGCCGAAATGAAGTTGCGCTTAGAGATCCGAAAAATGGAAATTGAGGCTGAGAAACAGGTGAAGCTGCGACAGCTTGAGTTAGAGGCAGCGAATGTTGCCTCTGAACGAAATGCGCAGTTTAATCCTGTTAGCCCAGGCATTGTTTCCACAAATTCGATCGCTACATTTGATGTTAGTAAGCATATCACTTTAGTGCCTCACTTCAGAGAATCCGAAGTGGATACGTATTTTGCTGCTTTTGAGCGTGTCGCTGCTTCACTTCAGTGGCCAAAGGAGGTTTGGTGTCTTTTATTGCAATGTCGCTTAGTGGGAAAAGCACAGGACGTTTGCTCTGCGCTATCCTTAGAGGAAAGTTTGACATATGACGTGGTAAAAAATGCAGTTCTTCGTGCATATGAATTGGTACCTGAAGCGTATCGACAACGTTTTAGGAGCCATAAGAAGGTAGCTCAACAAACATTTGTGGAATTTGCTCGGGAGAAGGGAATTCTTTATGATAAATGGTTGTCTACTAACAACGTGCAAGATTTGAAGTCATTGAGAGAGCTAATGCTTTTAGAGGATTTTAAGAATTGTTTGCCAGAACGAGTAGTCACGTACCTGAATGAGCGAAAGGTGACTCTGTTATCCCAAGCCGCGATTCTTGCGGATGAGTACGTGTTGACGCATAAGAATGTGTTTGTTTCGGCCCGATCAGAACAAGTACCGAATTTGTCTGCTGCTCATTCATACAATTCGAATACCCGTAGTAAAAGTAGTACACCACAGAATAAAGAAACACGAGAATGTTTCTATTGTCATAAGGTGGGACACGTTATTTCTGATTGTTTGATGCTTAAACGTAAGAATCAACAAGGACAGGTAAAATCTGTTAGTTTTGTGAAGACCGTGTCTAAAACTGTTTTCGAGAAAGATGAAGTTGATGCTGGGTTTAAACCATTCGTGATGAAGGGTCTTATCTCCGTTCATGGTAGACCTGAAGAGCAGAGAAAGGTACGGATTCTGAGGGATACGGGAGCAAGTCAATCGTTTGTAATTGCTGATGCACTTCCGCTGTCAGAGCAGACATCTTGTGGATCCAGTATATTAGTACAAGGGATTGAAATGGGTGTAGTCTCGGTACCATTGCATCGGATACACTTACAATGTGACCTAGTCTCAGGGTTTGTGAAGGTGGGGATACGTTCTTCCTTTCCGGTAAAAGGGGTGGCATTTATTCTCGGAAATGATTTAGCGGGTGGTAAAGTGTCACCTGTGCCGGAAGTTGTTGATAAGCCTGACTGTTTTATTCATGTGGATGATATCTCTGAACATTTTCCAGAGGTATTTGTTGCTAGTGTAGTTACTCGTGCTCAGAAACGCAGAATTGGGGATGACATTATCTTGTCTGACTCTTTTATATCATCTGTATTCACTGAAGAAAATATGGAGGTAGATAAAAAGGGCGATGAAGATGTTGTACTTAACAAGCATTCTGTTGAGGTTGTTGCAGGGTCTGAGTTGTTAGCGGAACCGGTTTCCTATGAACGGATTCGGAGCGCACAACAAGAAGACTTGTCACTCACTAAATGTTTTTCTGCTGTTACAAGAACAAAATGCGATTCATCCAGTCTTGTGGAATATGTGATTGAAAACGGACTGTTATTAAGAAAATGGCGTCCTAAATCAGATATGGTTAATGAGTGGGATGTTGTTTGTCAGATTGTTTTACCTACTGCGTACCGCAAACAAGTGTTGATTTTGGCTCATGATCATGATTTAGCAGGTCATTTGGGTGTGACGAAAACTTACAACCGCATTCTCAAACATTTCTTCTGGCCTGGTTTGAAGAGAGACGTATCTCAGTATTGTTGTACTTGTCACCAATGTCAGGTGATGGGAAAGCCTAATCAAAAGATTCCTCGTGCTCCGTTAATTCCGATTCCTGTCATTTGCGAACCCTTTGAACACATAATATTGGATTGTGTTTGTCCCTTACCGAAATCGAAGGCAGGTAATCAGTTTTTGTTAACCATTATGTGTTCTGCGACACGTTTTCCGGAAGCCGTTCCATTGAGAAAAATAACTGCGCCTGTTATCATCAAGGCTTTGCTCAAATTTTTTTCTACATTCGGATTGCCGAAAGTCGTACAGACAGATCAAGGGACAAATTTTCTTTCTAAAATTTTTAGACAAGTCTTGAAAACTTTGGGTATAACACATAGAATCTCCAGCGCATATCATCCTGAAAGTCAGGGTGCTATTGAACGTTTTCATCAGACGTTAAAGTCAATGCTAAGAATGTATTGTCTAAGTTCTGGGAAAGATTGGGACGAGGGGGTACCCTTCGTACTATTTGCAGTTCGAGAAGCAACACAAGAGTCTCTGGGTTTTAGTCCTGCAGACTTGGTATTTGGTCACACTGTACGAGGTCCGCTGAAAGTAATGAAAGACGGGTTATTAAATGATAACAAATCCACTGAACAGAGCGTGCTGGATTATGTTAGTCGGTTTCGGGAACGATTGCATACTGCGTGTCCATTTGCACAGAAATCGTTGTCAATTGCTCAGGAGGGCATGAAGAGACGGTACGATAAGAAGGCTGTGGTGCGTAAGATTCAACCTGGAGATGAGGTTTTAGTACTGTTACCAGTACCTGGTTCGGCGTTGACCGCTCGGTTTTCTGGTCCGTACCAGGTATCTAAGAGATTGAGTGAGACTGATTTTGTGATAAACACGCCTGATCGCAAACGCAAGTTTCGAACATGCCACATTAACATGTTGAAATTATATTGTCCTCGGCCGGTGTCTGAAAAATTTTCAGAGGAAAAAGAAAAAGTTGCTGCGCCTATTGGGGTGTTGGGTGCTGTTGCTCGTAATCTGTCTGACTTTACTGCAGGAAATGCTGAGGATTTGTTGACGTCTGGCGAATGTTCTACGGATGATGGTATTTTACTGCGTAATGATTTATTAATGAGTGGTAGACTTTTGAATTCAGAAATTTTGAAATGCTTGCCAGAAAATCTGGATAATTTGATTGAGTCACAGAAGCGGGATATTATGAAGTTAATTCAAGAATTCCCTATGTTGTTTAGTGATGTGCCAACTCAAACTCATGTATTACAGCACGATATTCAAGTGACGTGTAGTTCAGCGATTAAACAGCACGCTTATAGAGTGAATCATAGTAAGCGTTCTATGATGAAGGCTGAGGTGGATTATTTGTTAAAAAATGATTTGGCTGAACCTAGCTATAGTCCATGGAGTTCACCTTGTCTTCTTGTTCCAAAATCTGACGGTACATTTCGGTTTTGCACAGATTACCGGAAAGTAAATTCTGTGACTGTACCTGATAGCTATCCTCTTCCTAGGATGGAAGACTGTATTGATAATTTAGGTTCTGCTAAATTTGTGACGAAATTAGATTTGCTGAAAGGCTACTGGCAAGTGCCATTGACCGCTCGAGCTGCGGAAATTTCAGCTTTCGTTACTCCGGATAATTTCCTACAATACCGTGTTATGGCGTTTGGGCTACGCAATGCCCCGGCAACTTTTCAACGCCTTGTAAATATTGTACTGTCAGGAGTTAAAAATTGTAGTGCATACCTAGATGATCTAGTGATTTATTCGTCGGATTGGTCCGAGCATTTGACTGTTCTTCGGACAGTTTTTGAAAGGTTAGCTAATGCTTCTTTGACAATTAATCTAGCTAAGTGTGAATTTGGTAAGGCAACGATTACCTACTTGGGCAAAGAAGTAGGACAAGGTCAAGTTCGTCCTGTTAGCGCTAAGGTATCTGCTATTGCTAACTTTCCTATTCCAACGACACGACGGGAATTACGTCGGTTCTTAGGAATGGCTGGTTACTATAGAGGTTTCTGCCGAAATTTCTCTACTGTAGTGCATCCTTTGACCAGTTTACTAAGTCCAACTAATGTATTTTGTTGGACTGAACCGTGTCAACGTGCTTTTGATGGTGCAAAGTTGTTGCTGACTAGTGCACCTGTTCTTGCTGCTCCAAACTTCACACATTCTTTTCAATTGGAAGTGGATGCTAGTGCATTAGGTATGGGAGCTGTTCTTCTTCAAGAAGATGATGAGGGTTTTGAGCATCCAATTTGTTATTTTTCCCGAAAGTTCAATAAACCTCAACGAAATTACTCTACCATCGAGAAGGAAGCTCTAGGCTTGATTCTGGCGTTACAGTTTTTTGAGGTTTATGTGGGTTCATCGGTTTTGCCTGTTACTGTGTACACTGATCACAATCCTTTGGTGTTCCTGTCCAGAATGTACAATCACAACCAACGTCTTATGCGTTGGGCGCTAATTGTGCAAAATTATAACTTGATTATAAAGCATAAGAAAGGTTCTGAAAATATAGTTGCCGATACCTTATCTAGAGCTTAAAGATCTGCTTTATGTCAAGTCTTTAAGAAGGGGAGTGTTACGAACGCTCTTATATCATTTTGTTGGCAATGCATAGCTGCGTATGTGTGTCTGTATTCTGTTTCAGATTTTGGAAGCTATTGGCTGATCCACCTGTCAATCTGCGGGTGTGGGGTTCTGACGTCAGAGATCGCTCCACCAATTGGCAGTCACAGAGCGGCTTACGAGTGCTTTAAAAATGGATGGCGGCAGAGTTAAAACAGACTCTGGTTTGGGCAGAGTGCACGCTCTTTGAGGACTGTTTCCTCGTTCGAGATCACTCTGAGAGATTGGTCCGTGCTTTGGGCTTTACGGTGTTTTGCTGTTTGTAGTCGGATCAATGCTCTCTTGTTTTGTTGTTCGTGTTGGTGTTTGCTTGTGTGCTCGTGTGTTTGACCATTTCGCCATGGATATGCGCGTGGAATCTTCAGCCGTTGTACCGGCTCTAAAACAATTATCTTGGCAGGAGAGGTTGTGAGTCAGGTAAGCAGGTCGCGACCTACATTTATGCACGTAGAGTAAGTATCTATGTATTAGACACACTAGAATTAGGAGTGGTGCTAAAATGTATGTTTAGTTTTGTTAGTGAGTTTAATTTAGTTATAGCGTCTTGTACGCTGAAGATGTTTCTTTCTACATTTTATGTTGTTAGTCAGTTAGATCCCTGATATTAGTTAGCTTACGTTTGGGTATATTTTTGTTCTTTGATTTAAGCACCACTCTTTAACTCCCTCCTCTCCACCAGATTGTTTATGGATTAAAATGTATTATTATTATTATCATCATTTTCTTTACTTTGTATATATTGTATATATCTACTTTATCATTCTATTACTTTATCTTACGAGTTATAATTAAATTTGTGTAACTTAATTGCTGACTGGTTGTCTGTCCTTTCTTTCGTTGTCTTTCTGTTACTACCACTGACCCACACGTACAACTATAGTAATTTCCGTGTTATGTCTGCTAAACTCCTAGACCAATTAACAGCTAAATAACTACAGACGTAACAACCGTAAAGCAATATATCATTCACATTACAGCAATTCTATATCTCATTCGCATTTCCGTGATGCAATATACAGTATCTCATTACCGTAATGCAATATATTATTCACATTACCGCGATTCACTATCTCATTCTAATTACAGCGATTCAATATACAGAATATTATAATAAATATTATATTTAAATCCTCATGTAAATCTTATCAATCTAACATAACGTGAATATTTGTCATCGTTTGATATAGAAAAAAATATTACTTTTTATTTTTACATGAAATAAAATGAATGACTGTACTGCATTAATGTAAATCTTATCAATCTAATCACTACTGAGAATTACAAATAGTATAAAAATTGCAATACAAATGCATGGGTGAAATGTGACCCCACCATGTTTTGCAATGACCCCTCTGCTAGCAAGAGAAATACATTAGAATGAATTGTCATGCAGTAATGAATGTACTGATCTTACAGTGACCAAACACAGCAGCAGTTTCAGACATAAACTCTTAAGACTCTCTGATCCGTCACCGCACAGCAGGCTATCCAAACTCTCCATCAACTCCTGAGAACAGAATTTCATTAGATCTTCACGTAAAACACAAACATCAAGATCATGTGAGGGCCATTGACAGACCTTCATTCTGAGTTCAGCCTTGTCAAAGCCCATCAGCATGTTGATGATGTCAAAGCCCGTGGCTGATTTGTTCTTCTGGTGAACTCCTCGAAATAATGCACACAGAGTCTAAAGAAACACAAAGAGGAACCGCAACTGCTGTCAACAATGCACTATATTGTCCCCATGCCTTTTCAATGCAGGGTGTGTCTTCTCCAAACACAAAAGCAGATTTTCAGAATGCCACAATGTATTTCATGTTTTTTCGTGCAGGTCATTTCACCTCAAAACCAAAACATTATTTACACATTTATTTATTCAGGAAATCAATCCTCTAGTGGAATAGATACATCTTGTGGTGCATTTTATGGTAACATAGGAAGCATTTTAATATTGGAAAAAATTACACTTCACATATACATCTTTGGGAGAGTTTGGTTCCAAAATGATATAACTCCAACTCGTTTTTTATTATGCATTACAATTAATATCAATCAAACTGCAGTTGGTTTTATTTGATTTAGGCCATAGTAAATAAAACAGCTAACTAACACAATAAAAATATGATAACATAATAAACAACATGACTTTTGGAGATATCTCATTTTGGAACCAAACTCTTAATATTTTATAAAATATTAAAATTAATAAAAATTATAAAATTAAATGACCGTAATGTGTCCAGATGTTTTACTTTTGAGTATGTAGGTAAATTCTAATGATCCTCATTAGTGATTTTCATTATTATAATAGCAAAAGGATGTCCAAAAATGTATTTAAAAAATGACAATTAAATTAAAAAATATATTTTTAATAATTGAATATTATTTTTTATATATATGTACAATTTATGAAATGTGATTATTAAAGAAATCAATGAGAAATTAAAAAATATAATTTAAATAATATAATTTTCACATTAAAATGTTTGTTTTTAGCTAAAATAAAAAAAAATGGCTATAACTAGAAAAAAAATCGGCACGAATTAATAACGTACAGATGTGTAATGTGTAGATGAAACATGCTTTATCTACATGCATATCCTGTCCTGTCCTCTCACCTGAAGCGCATTGACTACTTTGATCTGGTGTTCCTCACCCAACGTTTGAACACAGTGATGGAACAAGCAGTTGATGTTGTCTTTGATTTTCATCACTTCATCTCCATCTAGAGCCTCTAACTTTCCTTCCAGATACTCAAGATTCACCTGTTCAGAAGAATATAAAAACAACCAGTAAAACCTACTTATTTAAACAGGTGGATGTTTTATCTAAAGTGCTTATGAGAGAATAACAGGTGAACTTAATGGAAATTTAGAGATATGTTTTAGTTGCCACTGACCTTCATCAAAAACAATTCATCCCAGAAGCGAGGGTTGTTCTTAGTCGGATCTTCCTTCTGCAGGAATTAAGAACAAAGAAATCGGATTATTCCGAAAATTAATCTTATTATGCATATGCATGTAGATATAGACGGTTTCATCTTAACAACATACACAATTGTTACTGCAAATGCGCACTTTTGTGACTCAAAATTAACTTCTGGTACACATTCACAAACAATAGAGTGCTTCTAGAATATATCTGATAACAAGCAAAAGAAACCAAGAAGAACCGTTCCTTGGCTAATCTTGTCTCTCCAATATTTTGAATTTAGTCTCCTGATACAGGATCCATTCAACAAATTGTTCATTTAATAAAATGAACATAGAACAAAATTCAACAACTCGTTTATTTAATACAATTAAATTATACAATAAAATTATATTAGTTAATATTAAAATAAATGAAATATAAATAGTTATATTATTAGATACTAGCCAAACACAAACCGGAAGTTACCTGGGGATGAGGCGCGCGGTCTCTAAGGTTAAATATCAACATTTTTACAGATAACCAATAAAATACACATATTATAATATACATTATTTTGTTTGTTTAGAATGCAGCTGAAATGGAAACGTGTATATTAAATCAGACATGTACAAATACAACATTGGAATACAAATAGGAAAAAATACAGAATATTTAGCAATATTTATTAATGACTTACCGCAAATATCTCATCATACATAAGCACAACTTTCTCCTTCAGTGGCTTCTTAGAAGAGGATGTTCTCTTCAGCAGACCTGCTTTCTTCTCAGTCTGAGCCATGGCTTACACCTATAAAACATAACCCTACACACATTAATATGACAATAATAAGTGTGATTTCTCTCCTTGCACGATTTGCAAAGATTCTTCTGTAGAATAAACTAAGTGAAAGACTCTTGCTGGTCTTAGTATGTTGACTATCATCTTTGCTTTAAAGATCATCTTTAAATTACTGGAGATAAAGCGCTCACTGTGTTTTATCTACAATGTTGTCTAGGTAGCGTGTTAGGGTTTCGTAATATGATATCTTATATGATTAGATATTAGCCCACTGGCATTCACAACACGTTAGGTCTATATTATACACTCAAATCCTGTTTACATCGACAGCTCACTTGGTTTTTAAGAAACAACATGCTGGACTCAGTTTTGACAGCTTTGCTTTAGCATGTAGCCTCTCAGCCATACATCGCATTAAAAAGACACTTACAAACATACTTTAGTTAGGAACAGAAACAGAATATGGAGGCACCACGTAAGCAAAAACGATCACAAATAAATGATAATGTAACACTGATTATGTGTGTGGTACTCGTGCTAACTGATCAAAGAAAGGCTGTTTATAAAAAAATGTTATAATCACCATGTGTGCGCGTTGATTTAGTTTTTATAATCGGAGTAAATTAAAGCATTAAATTATATTTTTTAATACTTGCGTGAATGGATTACTGTTTTTGTTCCATTACTCTGGTTAACTGGAAGGATTGAGTTTGTTCGCCCCACTTCCGGTGTGGGCGGAAACCACGCCCATCGGTTATACATCACTTCCGATTATTGCGATTAATCTTCTCTTTTCCTCATTGGCCAACTTTTATTATGTTGTTTATTTTAACTTATTTCTTTATTCATTTACGATTCATTATTTTATTATTATTTATTACAGTTTATAAATATTTTTCAATCGTTCTCGCGGTACTTTGAAGTCATAGACTTATCAGTAAGCGCAGCGCCGCATGAAGTTGATGTTGTCCATGAACTGTTCTTTATGGTTAACAAAATACTAGTAAATATATATTTGTAAAAGGTCACAACTAAATGAATGATCTCAATTATATATGGTTATTTATGCTTATTTATTATTAAGATAATTATTATGGAGCGTAAAAGAGGATGAGCATGCACGTGAAGTCTTGTAATATGTACTTAACATTTAATTCATTTCTAAATGCAATTGCAATTTCGATCTTTAAGGCATCTGGAATTAAATTAAATGTGAACTTACTAGATACTGTCCGGAATATAAAACATGAAAACAAACCTGACATGACACATGGGAAAAATATTTTGAACAATTACATTATTGCCTTATTTAATTTTAAATGCTCTATAATATCTCTGAAAAGTTAGCAAATGTAAAATAACAAAAGACAAAAAAACTATTATAACTAAAATAAACCTATATTTACATTTACTGAATGAATAACTGAATATATAAATATTTTTTCTCTTGAGTATTCAGTATTTCAACTGATTGAGTAAAACTCTATATTAGATCCATATATTGTAGATCTAGGAGTTTAGCAGTAGATGGAGCCACATTCACTGTGATTTTATTCTAACAAGAACGTAACAGTTAGCAAAAAAAAACCTAATTGAAAAGGCTTGGGAGAAAACCTGCCCCCTAACAATATGATCGCAGGCACCTCGTGTGTGAGCCACTCCAGTGTTTCCTGAATTTACAGAAGAATATATCTCACAAGGTAAGCACATTTAACGTTACTCACATTACACACATTTATCACTACTGGCAAGATTTACAAATGGGTAATATCATATTTGTATATGTATAGTCTTTATTTATAACATTTTAAATCTTTACTCTGCATGATCCTTATATAAGTGTAATTTATAACTAAAGTAGCCTTACAGTTTATCAATGTGCATAACAAAATAACTTTCAAGTTTTCCTGTTTTGTTCAGACCCATTCAAAGCAACTGCACTTTGTTTAATAAACAAAACAAAGAATAAAGTTGTTATGTAGTACTGAAGGCTACATGCAGGTTTTGAATGAGAATTGACACAATAGACTTTGTGTCTATGCAGAAGGTTGCATTATTACACGAATGAGAGATTTAGCTGAACAGAAAACAACAATTTTAGCTGTAAGTTGCTAGAGGGCTTCGTCAGATAAATATGGTGTCTATGTACTAGTTGCTACATGCCTTTGGTTCCACTACTTTTGAAATAGCTGTAATGATCCTGTACTGCAGATTTACTGTTACACGTGCCAAAACTTTTGTGAGGTTTAGAATAAGAACCAATCTTTTTGCTAAGTTTAAATCTATTAACACTAAATAAAAGTTCATTTTAAATGTGCCACACTGTTTAGATGTTGTGGTCATTTGCACATGGACAATGTGAAAATGTGGTGTAATTACTTAAATGAGCTGGGTGAACGGGCACAGTTTGGACACTGTTTGGATCCGTGCTGCAAAGTTAAGAACTCTGCCAAATTGGGTAAAATCTGAGCCAGGGTCAACAGCAGACTTTTATTCCAACTAAACAACGTGATCCTTGCGACTTGAAAGAAAAGTAATTGATGTTTACATGGAAATTTGCAAATGCCACTGATGAAGAGAAAAGTATTTTGCAAAATGATTAGTAAATGATTGATGTCAGCTTGAAAGTCTTGCATGTTATTTCTGAATCATCAGATGAAAGGATGAATGAATTGCTTTATCAGTATGGTTAGGTTATCAGTCTGCTAGGTTTAAGATGGTATTACTTGTCTTTAAGTCTGATGGTATAGGTTTAAGATTGTCTCTCAATTTGGTTGAGTATAGGTTTAAGTTGATGAACCTGGCTTAAACCTACCTTACCACGATGAGAGACCAGATGGTTTTGTAGGTTTACACTAGTCTCTCAATTAAGTCTAGCAGCTTTAAGATGGGCCAAATCTGGTTGTGTAGGTTGAAGCTGGTCTCCCAATTTGGTTGAGCAGGTTTACGGGGATCTAGCTGGTCTCTTCGTCTGCTGAGAGAGGTTTAAGCTGATCTATGTGATCTTTTGGTCTGGTCGTGCAGGTTTAAGTTGGTCTAACTGGTCTCTCAGTGTGGTCAGGGAGGTTTAAACTGGTCTAGCTGGTCTCTTATTCTGGTCAAACAGGTTTAAGCTGATCTAGCTGGTCTCTTGGTCTGGTCGTGCAGGTTTAAGCTGGTCGCTCAGTCTGGACTGGCAGGTTAAAGCTGGTCCAGCTGCTCTCTCAGTCTGGTCAGAGAGGTTTAAGATGGTCTAGCTGGTCTCCTATTCTGGTCAGACAGGTTTAAGATGGTCTCTTTTAGTCTGGTCATGTGGGTTTAAAATAGTCTCCAAACTTGGTTGCACAGGTTTAAGCTGGTCAATCTGATCTCTCAGTCTAGTCATGGAGGTAACATGTACTTTATTCTGGTTGCGTAGGTTCAAGCGATACTCTCCAAATTTAAGACAGACTCATAATTTAGTTAAGCAGGTGAAAAGTTGGTCTAGCTGGTCTCTCAGTCTGGTCAGAGTGATTTAAGATGGTTTAGCTAGTCCCTTAGTCTCGTCATGCAGGTTTAAGATGGTCTAACTGGTCTATCAGTCTGGTCAGGAAGGTTTAAATTGGTCTTGCTGGTCTCTTATTCTTGTCAGGCAGGTTTTAAATGGTCCAGCTGGTCCTTCATTCTTGACATGCGAGTTTAAGCTAGTCTCTAATTTACTTGAGCTGGTTTAAGCTGGTCTTGCTGATTGCTCAGTCTGGTCTTGGGTCTTGCTGATTGCTCTATCTGGTCTTTAATCTGGTTACGTAGGTTTAAGCGGGTCTCTCAATTTGGTCATGCAAATTTAAGATGGTCTCCTAATTTGATTAAGCATTTAAACTGGTCTAGCTGATCTCTCAGTCTTTCCGTGCAGGTTTAAGCTGTTTTAGCTGGTCTCTCAGTCTGGACAGGCAGGTTTAAGCTTGTCCAGCTGGTCTCCCAGTCTGATCGAGCAGGTTTAAAGCAACTTGAAATAGCAGGTATCAGATGCTATCTCAAGCATATCATATTTTTAGAGTAACCATGCATATACTCTGTTTTGCAGCTCACAATGCTGGGGATCTGCTTTTGTTTAAGTGTTGTCGTCCACCTTGCTGTGTCTCAGAAAACAGAGGAGCCCGTCACATTCACGGCAAGTATTGCACAACTGACATACTTGGTTTCTCTGTAAGTGAATAATGCATCTTCTAACCATCATCTTTTTTTGTAAAGAATAACGTTTTTATAATTAGGCTAAACGCAAAGTCTTGTTATTGTTTCAATAATTAACGTTTGTTGTCTGTTAATTTAATATCAGATATTATTTCTTTCTACAGTGTACTGAAGGTTATGAATTTGATGTTGAAAAGGAAATCTGCAAAGGTAACTTAGCCTCTGTGTTTACTAGGATGATGAATTGGCTGATATTTCACTTTTTTTTATTCTAGCTATCAGTTGATAACTGTGGCTTTTTGTCCCAGAAATGGTAGTTTTATCTTGCGTCAAGATCTACTCACAGCCTCTTAATAAAGCACATTTCTCTAGAATAAAACCGTTTTTTCTCATAAATTCTAGTTATTGCATGATTACTAATGGTGACAGATTGTTTTGTGGTATCTTGATCTAACCCAACCTGCATTTCGAAACTATTTGCACAGATATAGATGAGTGCGAGACGGTTCATGAAGCCTGTAAAGGCGGCATGAAATGCGTCAATCATTTTGGCGGATACCTCTGCCTACCCCAAAACGCTTGGATAATAGTCAGTAATGGTGAGGATCAGCCCACTACACCCCCACCAGTGGACACGGGTGCCAGAGCAGTTCCACCCGCTGTACCTGAAGTCCCCAGGGCCTCTCATACAATCCAGTGTGCTGTGGGTTTCATGCCGGACTCTCAGAACTACTGCAGAGGTGAGTTAACGCAGTGGTTCTCAAAATTGGGGGGCCCAAGATGGATCCACGGGGCCACAAATTTATAGCATTTTATGAAATACATACATTTTTAATAGATTTTATTCTATCAAACATAAGAAAAATAAGACCATCAACCAAAATAATAAATTTTCCAGCATTGTATAACTGAATTTGTTTTGCGTTTGATTAAATTCTAAATGTAGGATTATAAGTCTTTATTTGGGGGTGCCACAAAGGGATGCACAATAAAAAAAAGGGGGCCTTACATGAAAAATGTCTGAGAACCACAGAGTTAAAGTTATCACACTATTTGTAATATTTGTTGTAAACCTGTGTGAAGTGTGTAATTTATACCCCATAGACATATAATTACAAAAATAAAAGCAAGCAAGTTGAAATTACATTTAGGCAACTGTCCAAAGCTTCTATTCAAAGCATTCAGGCTAGGAATCAAACCCATAAACTTGGCATTTCTAGAGCCGCTTACTCGTCGAGTTATAAGATAGCTACACTGGGTTATAACATGAAAATGCAACTCTTAAAGTATAGATCCATTGAATAGTGTGCATACAGGTAATACATTATGTTTTTACTACGGATATAGTTAACCTGAAAATTGGCCAAAACAAGAATATTGAGGGTGTCCTGGCCACCCCAAGTTTTCACTTGGTATATATGGTTATTTCAGTGCTTTGGATCCCTATAATGATTGTTTTCCATGCAGGTTTCCCAAATACACAACTCCACCCAAACTATTGAAGTTGGATGTTAAATCAAATTGAGTACTTTCAAAAGCACCACAGTGTTAAAATTCTTCACAAAGACATTATATGATAAACTCTGAGATGTTGTTGTGGAGAATGCAGTGCCAGAAATCTGCTCCCTCTGGGTCTGTCTTTTTGATGGATAAAACATTTTGTCTACGTGTTAATAGCTCTCCTCTTCTGCCAACTAGATACAGTAGATGTCTGAGTCGTGTTACAGCATGCAGAATCCCAGTGGTGAGAGAAAACAATTTAGGCCGCATTAATCAAAATTGAAACTGAAATACATTGCATAGACATGCCGACCAACATTTCATTATGCAAGAATTATCAGCATTTTCAGATTCCATAATCAGCTATGTTCCAGGTTCAATCTACAGCAAGTCATGACAAACCTAGGGCCAGGATTCAAGCCATAGGTCAAGATTTTGACTGGATTACGTTGGGCATGCCAACATGGCCGCTAAAAATGTTTTCAGTGGTATCATATAATAAAACAAGCAATTCAACCCCTCCTTGTCATATTTGTGCGATATGCATCAGGCAGCCAGTAAACAGATTTTAGGTAGCCTGTGGGTGAAGGCTAGTCTGCAGCTACGCTTTCTGTTACAGTGCATCTAACGGTGGTTATGTGGTTTTGTCTGAGGAAGTATGGGTCAGGACATGCAATCTCTCAGCCCATTAAAATGAGTCAACAATTAGATCGCGCCTCTTCCCGCAAAGAGAGGTCCGTGTTCCTGCGATGTTTACATACTTCAGGCCACTGTCTTTCGAATGTGCCTTGGCAGCGATCCTCCTTTGGAATCTGACACCGGTTTGTTGGAATCAAACCACCGTCATGTGGGTGATCACAGCCTCCAGGTGTATTCTGAACAGTCTCTTTTCTTTCAGAACGGTGGGCGAGTTTCTTCGCCTGCGAGGTCCCTCGCCTCATTTTTTCCACTGCGCATCAGCAGGTTTGGCTATCAACAGCGCTGAACCCCCCGAATGGGCCCACGTGAGTCGTGTCCGGCCAAACGCTGGTCAGCAAAGCTTTGGAAACTCTAGGCAGGAGGCCCTCCTGGGGTTTTAGGATCTCTGCTTTGATATTATTCTCACATTAATGCTTCAAATAGGTCACTTAGGAGCCAAGGAAGAGTATATTTTTATTTGTACGAGGGGCTTTTTCACTCACTCGTGTCGCACGTTCAATGGTCTGTATATGAATCAGAAAACTGGGCTATTCTTAGGCCTTTGTATATAGTTACTTGACCAAACCTGGCAGATAAGCTCAGACCACCCACGATGGCCCCCACAGGGTGAAAAGACACTTTATGCGCTCGAGAAGTACGCTGGATATCATGCCAGATGAACCAAAGAATGATTAGGAACGTTGAAAGGATGTGTATCTTGGATTTGCTACCTGTTGGTTTAAATAAGTGCCGTTATTTCGGGTATTTTTATATTTGGTACATTTCATTAACAAGCAAACACTTTGTTTGTTATTTTGAGACATTTTTAATTTCCTCATCCATCATTGGTGTTTTGTTTTGCTACACCTTAGAATCTGAGGTTTGTTATTGTTTTTATTACAGACGTGAATGAATGTGCCACGTCAAACCACTGTCAGCATCAGTGCTACAATCTGATTGGCTCTTACATCTGCCAGTGTGAAGTTGGGTATGAACTGGCTTCAGACTCTGTCTCCTGTCAAGGTTAATGTCCAGTTTAAGCAACAAAACCTCAACACGCAGTTACACACTAAAGATGTTTGAATTGTGACATGTTCTAACTTATACAAAATACAGTAATATAAATGCTATAGTATGGTTACTGCATCTCTGGCATGCTGTTTATTACCACAGGTAATAACTTCACCTCGTCCATCAGTGTGTATAAACGAACAGAAAATGTGTTTACATTAATATACTCTCGATAAAAGTCGAGCTGGGGCTGCAAATAAATGTTTAAAATATATAACAAACACACTGTTTGAAAGTACAAGCAAAACACTTCAAGATTGCTGATGTTAGCATGTTAGCCTTGTCTGTACAAAGTTAAAGTCTATTTTTGAGTCTAGGTGAAATTTGTCTCCATGTCTGCATATAGCCACTTTCCTACTGTATTTTAAAAGCTGCACTTAAAAATATCTTGTTTGAATAGGCAATACAGACTTTTTAAATAGAGCAAACATTAGTAATGCCCAACCAAAATGACTCTTCACTGTTACATTACATATTAAATCAGCAATCCATTCCTTTTGCCTCTCATTTGCCATCTCTGTTTGAAACATACATTGCACGCTACTTGATGAAAATAACTTTACATGGGTTGAAGTTTCCGTTTCCGATTTCCATTTATTTTTACACATCAAATGTTTGCAATAATTATAATGGTGATTGTAGTGTTAAACATCATTATCAGAAATATTTTGGTTTCATTTTGCTTAATTTGCAGTTTGGTCAAATAATGATTTATATCTGTCCTATCTACTGTATGCCTGTATTTCTATGTCAATGTGTTATACTGAAAATTTGCATCAACCATTATTCCTCACATTTTCTAATCCAAGACAATAGCGACACTGGCCAGCAAAACATAAATCATACAAAAATGACTACTACTTATAAAGTTCAAGTAAAAGCATTAACAAAATTGCATACTTATTAAAAATGTATTCAAGTTAAATTAAAACACAGATACCATTCCATAGCCTTTATTCTAAAAATGATACGATAATAATTGCATAAAAAATAAAACCCCAGTTAGCAACAGTGTGATAGTAGTCATTTTGTGAGTTTCATTCTTTGTATTTTCCAGACATCGACGAGTGTGAATTCTCCAACTACATGTGCCAGTTCCAATGTGTAAATCAGCCTGGAGGATACCAGTGCGCATGCCCTGAGGGATACCAACTCCATGGGACGAGACTCTGCCAAGGTACATTCCCGCCCTCTTGTTTAGGACTCCTGAACTCCCTTCAGATATTTTCATGGACGTTTTAAACCTATCTCAGATATAGACGAATGTGAAACGGGACACAACTGCAGAGATGAGGACATGTGTTGGAATTACTACGGAGGATTCCGTTGCTATCCCAGAAACCCCTGCCGTGAGCCATACGTGAAGACTGGCGAAGGGTGAGTCCACCTTATCCTACCGGTAAACGCATGCCATTGTGTCGCAATAATCCAAACATCTGAATTTGAAAGTATATTTTCCTAGCTTTCGCCTTTGAATTCCAGGGCAGCTTTTCAAGCCGTATTGATTTCTTGTTTCTGTTTGGAATATTTTGAATTTGGAAATTTCCAAATAATCTGAGTTCCTTGCCAAACTTTTTAACCCCGCAAGTATAAAATTAACAAGTAGCATTTTTACCAACAGTCGCTGTAGGTGCCAGTCACCCACTGTGTGTCGGGGGCTTCCGCCTGTTATTGTCTACAAATACATGAGCATCTTTTCTGATCGCTCGGTGCCTGCGGATATCTTCCAGATTCAAGCAACTAGCGTCTATCCCAACATGGTAAACACTTTCACCATCAAATCCGGCAATGAGGGAGGAGAATTCTACTTGAGGGTAAGATCGTAAGACTGTCTCTGGATTGATATTAAACCTGAGACTAGATATTAAAGTTTAACTTACACTGTCTGCTTCAGCGTTCCAGTAACGTGAGTGCCATGCTGGTCATGACCAAGCCTTTGACAGGACCCAAAGAACACGTCGTGGATTTGGAGATGGTCACCCAGAGTAACGTCTTGAGCTACCGTTCCAGCTCGCTGCTGAGGCTTACCATTATAGTGGGCCCATACCCTTTCTAAATCCTCATCTACATGAACCTAAACAGCACCTTGGATTTAATCTTTGTACTACAGCTTTCTATATTCATAGTGTTCAGCATGGTCACCTGATTGTGGTCTAGATCAGTGGTTCTCAACTCATGGGTCACCATAGATGTTTAGCGAGACATATTAGGAACATCGCAGAGGAAAAACATTGCTAAATGCAAATTATGAAGTGAAACTGGCCATGGATATGTGTAAAGGGAAAATAACAAAATACTTGTCATGGCAATGCTTCGTTACTTTCGTTGAACACGAAAGAAGATATTTGAAAGAATGTTTGTAAGCAAAGTACATTGACTTCCAATGTATAAACACGAAACCACTGAGACATTTCTCAAAATATCTTCTTTTGGGTTACAATGCAGGTTTCATATACAGGTTACATATACAGGGTTACATATACAGGTTTCAAATGACATGATGGTGAATAAATGATGGCAGATTTTTTTATTTTTGGGTGAACTATCCCTTCAATACACTACAATGTTTGATATTAAGAATTTTTTGCTTACTTTTCTACAATGAACTACAGAAAGTGTTGGATCGAGCTATATTAAAATCTGAGTCCTGAAGCAAAACCCGTCGAGAACCACTGATCCATATTGTGTAGATATTTGCATATTCATTGGGTTTCCAACAGGATTTGAGATTTATTGACTGATATTTTTTATCCATAGCTTTACAATTCTCATCCATGCATCAGAATATAGATGAGAAAGGTTATCATAAGGATTCATTTCTAAGACTCTCTTTAATTCTCAGCAGGAAGAAAACTGTTTTATAGGTGGAACATGTGGATAAAGCGAAAGTCTTAGGTGGAACAGTTTGTGTCGTAATCGAATGGCATCCTTAGCTAATGGAAATATTTGAATGCGACCTCCGCCTAGCAAATACTGCCGAAATGACCTCCCATCCTAGGAGAATAAGGCAATAATGTTTTGGAAACAGAAGTGATGTTTTTAGGAAATTGCTGGCAAGGGTTTCGGGTCACATAAGCAATGGAACTGTTGCCTAACATGTCTGTACGCTTGCCAGAGCACCGTTTGATCTTGAGCAGTGTTTCTTATTGATGATCCAAGACAAAAACTGTTTCTTAAACCCGTTGCGTCACACCCAGTGCCCCCAGAGATGTGGCCCTGGGTGAGGCTGAAACGGTTAACCCACGTTGTATCTCGGTTGCATCGAGATACAACTGTGTCATGCAATGCAAAGGATGCTTGCCATTCAAACATATATTTGATATATATAACATCAATTTTCTTATGATTCACTTCATGACTTAACTGAATTTGATTCACACATGGTGAAGGCTCCCTCTTATTTCTCTTATTGAGATAATGTTGTTAATATAGTCTAAACCAGGGGTTCTCAACATTTTTGACTCCAAGGCCCGCTTATGCATTCAACAATATTCAGTGGCCCCCTCCCGAACACAAATACTCAAAATTTCTACCCAATAAGATATTTGAAAGCTTGATAAAGTGTTTAAATTTATATTAAAATATAAAATGGACAAAATCAGTTATTTTAAAATGTATTTCAATGCTCAATTTGTCTAATTTTAAATTATTAGTCATTCTGAGGCCCCCTTGGAAGTCAGCCCGGCCTCCTTCATGGGCCTCGGCCCCCCCTGTTGAGAATCCATGGTCTAAACTGATCTAATCTCAAATCAATGTAATAAAGAGAAGTTTTTTTTCTTACAAGACCTGAATGTCGATTGGATTTGCACCTTGCAAAGAGAAATAATCTGTATTTTTAGTTTATTTACAATTGCACTTTTTTAACTCATATGTAGCCTTAGTGCCATTTATTCTGCTGTAAAGTTGTTGTTTTTTGGAAATAAAAGAAATTCAATAACAGTGACTTGGAATATTTTATTTTGCAGATTTGTTGGGTTTTGTAAACCTCCAGACAAGACATGTAAATGTTATGTTTATAGATCTCTTTGCATAATCTTTTTACATATTTCTAGATCTAAAAACAAATGTATTATCAGTGAGGGAACATGTTCCAAAATGCTCATGGATTAAAATCTCTTTTTCCTTAGCATTGCATAACATGCATGGGTCAGTTTGGTATATTCCTGGAACAGTTTATGAGGACCACCAAGATTCATGTGCAATTATTACCTCCCGCAGCTGCGATGGGAATATGCAACTATGCGATGTTGTCATGACAATAGTTGAGCAGTTCCCGCAAGAATATTTACACACAGAAGGCCAAGTCATTACGGAAAAACATGTGATTCATACTGTTACAAACATACATGAAATGCATGTTTTTCCGCACATCTAAACCTAAGACCACCCTGCAATTATGTTTTTCTTTTTTGATATGAAAGTCAGTGGACTATGAACCCCCACCAATTCTGAAGAGCTAAATAACAGATATAAAACAGTGATAAGGGGAAGAAATTGCCAGGACAGTATGCAAAGACATTTTGTAGAATTTTTATATACAATGGTTATTTGTAAAAATTATTACAGAACTGATACTCAAAAATATAATGCTATGTTATCTCTTCGGTTAAGGATGTAATATTTTATTTTATATGATAAATCTTTTCATAGAGCAACATAGTTATTTTACAAAGGGTATATGCCAGGTTGCATAAAGCACCTCAGGTTTTCCCTTAAGTGTGACACTTTTGTTATTTCTCTTTACACAAGACAATAAGAGAATAACTTAAGTAAAACTTAAGGTATATTTAAGGGCACACTTAAGGGGAAATTTCACTCCAAGGTGCTTTATGCAACCGGGCCCTAGTTAATAGTTAAAGGGTTCATCCCAAAATAAAAATTCAATCATAATTAGTTTACCATCATGTCGAATAAAACCTGTACATGACTTTTATCTGTGAAACACAATATATATATATATTTTAAGAAATGAAGTTTCAGAAGTTTTATGTCCATATGGAAGTCATTTGGGGACAATGTTGTTTGGTTACCAACATTCTTCCAAATATCTTATTTTGTGCTATGCAGAAAGAAAGTCAATAAATCGACCCCAAAAATATTAGACGACAAGACCTCAAATATATTGAGTATACTAGTTTAATAAACATAGGTTTTCAAAACATTTTGTAGCTGTACATTAAATATGGATACAAAACAATAAAAAATTGGTCAAAAACAAGCATTTGTCTTTGTGTTCAGTTTATCTTAATCCTCCGCTTCTTTAAATACTTTGTCGGAAGCAAATTAAAACTTTTTGATTTAAAATATTTATGTATTTTTAATTGTCACTAGATGAGAACTTAATTTGAGAAAGATTAAATTGAGTTTACAGACATACTTTGTGTAACAGTGCCATCTGCTGGTTGTATATAGAATGATCACTTACACGGCCATCAAAGAGCTAAAATGACAAATTCAACTAAAGCTAAACGTAAATGTTACCATTATTTCACTTTATTTTAAATTAAATCATCGCAAAGGTGTCCTTTATAATTGCATATTTTCATTGCTGGAAGTGTTTACGTTAATGTATTAAAGTTCAAGCACCTTTGCCAGTTAGCTGTGTGTACGTAAGTCAAAATGAGACTGTAGCCAATCGTAAAGTATCAGAGGTATGAGTAGCCAATCGCAGCGCAGCACAGTGACTCACCATAAATGGACAGGCATCACCATATAAGGAAACATCGCCTCGCTTTATATGGAGGAAAGTAGATCCTTAGGCAAAGGTCCTTGAGAGTTAACTTTCCTCAGAAAACGTGTGATATGTTATTACACTATTTAATAAAATAACAAATATCACATAAAAAGATAATAAAGTCCATTACACGTTCAAACGAAACTGTGTAATCAGGTGTTGACGTTACATCGGGTAACTAGTTATTTTAGCGGATGTACAAGAATGGTCGTGATTCGTCGTTTCCAAATGCGGCTAGAGCGGCGCAGGCTCAGTTAAGGTTTGATTGATGGACTGTTGGCGGAAACTATACGTTTTAAACTTTGTACGATGGTCGCAAAGGGCTAGTTTTGGATATTAGTTTTGCACGCAACGTGAATTCAGTCGCGACTTCCACCCATGAATATCTCCGTCCTGTGAGAAAGTCCGGATAGCGAGCGGAAGACGTGGGTTTAGTCCGAGTTGTCAGTTGAGTTGAGCTAATGTTTCTTAGCCTAGCGTCTCTGAGGTAACTTCAGTATCAGGTGAGTTGATTTGCGCGAATCTGACATCAGATCGGCTAGAATAACTCAACATCTGCATCATCCCCGTGGTGCTGGTTGCAGGTCAGTGTGTGAGGGATGTTAGGGGGAAACGGGGCTTCCAGAGGGGTTGGACGCTCAGGTAACGGCGCAGGCATGACTTCTCTACAGGTAGGTAACGTTAGCACATCTGGGGCTTTAGGGGCGGTGAACTCTGCCTTGAACCTGCCCGATGGGGGCAGATATGATGACAGGCCGTCGGACCATCACACAGTGCTGAGCGGATCCGATGGAGACTCGGACTCTGGGGATGATGAAGAGATTTCATTGTCGGACAGGAGGGGAGTGAAGCGGGAGAGGAGTGAGATGGAGGTCGGGGTCTCCTCTGGATCTAATGCTGGAGTAGCTGCTGGATATGGGGGGGTTTCCAGCGGGGTGGCTGGAGCAAAACCGGGCAAGAAGACTCGAGGACGGGTGAAGATTAAGATGGAGTTTATAGACAACAAGCTGAGGAGATACACGACCTTCAGCAAGAGGAAGACTGGCATTATGAAGAAGGTAGGTTCACCCTGATGCATAAAAAAAACGAATACTTAACTAGTACTAGTACACCAATACTTGTGCTGAACAACTGTATTGGTACTGGTACCACGAAACTAGTGCTACGCTAATGCAACTAGCACATAACACTAAAACTAGTATGTACTAGTTCTATGTCACTTTGCAAATACTAGCAGTATGCAACACTAATAGTACTAGTGCATTTCCACAATGTAAGTACTGGTATTAAATAAAACCCCAACTACTGCTAGTGCTATGGCTGGATGCAAATACTACATGTAAGTAACACTAATACTTCCAGTGCTACAGCACTATGCAAGTACAGGAATACTAGTATGTACAATACAAAATGCATATACTAGCAGTACATATGACTACAGCTACTACTAGTGCTATGGCACGATGTAAATACTAGTAGTACGTAACACTGATACTAGTCCTATGGTACTAGTACATATTATATAACACTAATTCTAGGATGTACTAGTGCTGTGGCGCTATGCAAATACTTGTAGAACACAGAACTAATAGTACAAGAGCTATGCCACAATGCAAATACAATTAGTACATAACCTAAATACTACTAGAGCTACTGCATGGTACTATGCAAATACTAGTAGTACACAACACTAACAAAGTTATGCCACTTTGCGAAAACTAGTTGTAGTATGTAACACTAATGCTACAATTGCATAACTCGAATACTTTTAGTGATATAGCACTACGCAAATACAAATACTCAACTGTAGCAAATTAAGTGTTCTTCTTAGGGGCGATTCACATTTGCCGTCTTTTGCAAATAGGGAGCGATGTGATGTGCATGCGGTGAGAGGCTCCCGCACTCGAGGTGAAAATATTGCGTGGCTCGAGATTTCCACACGGTTTTAGATGCGACATGTGAATCGCCCCTTAGCTTTCTAAAATGTTACACACACACACCTGTACCACACACATGTACACTCACCAGGAAACTTTCTCATAAAGCTTAAAACACCAGATCCCTGTTTGCAAAGTAAACGTGTACATGTTGAAAATACTTAACTCTGGGTAGATTCCACATCTGTTCTGACACACTTGTCATTGGTCACTCAGTTGTCATTCATTCCTGTCTCAGCAGAAATAACCTTACTTTAAAGGGGATCCCTGATCTGGTTACCACAATGCTAGACATATTGTTGATACTTGTACATGAGAACTAGGCCAGTTGAAGAAGTCAGGCAATGAAGGTTTACCTATAGCAGGCCAATATAGACCTTCTGGAACATGTGATACAGTTCTCTGGTGTCTGTGACTAGGTAGTTGCAGTATTGGTGTTCGACAGATGATGTCAGATGTTTACAGCCATTGCATATCTGGTGTTTGCAGAGTTCTTTTACTCATGCTCCAGCAAAAATGACAAGCAATATAGCCTACGGTTTACAACAGTTGTGTATCATATTCCACAACTCATCATCTGCGCTCAACATGTAATTTTAAAGCAGGATTAAAAGAAATGGCAGGAGGTTGGTAGAAAAGTTATTAACCTTCAAGTCTTTTAGGCATTGAACATACTTTACACCAATACAGGAGTGCATCAACTTTTCCTGTTATGCTTAGTCATTGGGTTCAATTCATAACTCAACAAAAGAATGTGTTGCATTCTTACATTTGCGGCAGGGCACTTGTCAGGCATTGCTGTTGGCTTTTATTCGTGTTCTCTCTTAGATTATGATTATAAAGAGAATCTTGCTTAGCAAGTTTTTAGTTAGTTACACTGTTTATATGTTTGTAACTAACTACTAAAATCCAGCATATAGTGGCACAGATCTTTGCAGGTAACTATGCCCCCCGCGCATTGAGGTTTGCTACACCCTAAGTAATGCAAAAAGTTAATTGTGTACAATGGGAAAGGCTTCTGTAAAGCATTAACCAAACATACGCATCTGCGTAATTTAACAGAACATGTTTATTACTGTCTCTTTTCTTTCATTCTTGCCTTTTTTTTTCTTTTATAAACATACTCAATTGCTCATCTACGGTTTTTGCACTCCCCCCCCCCCCCCCCTTTTTTCCTCATTACCTTAGAGGGGAAAAAGATCGAGCCATGACAACAGCCACAAGAATCACAAATCAAAAGACGCTAGCGGCATTACACAAGCATAGTGGAATTCTGTTAGATCGTGTGCTTTAAATCATTCATGACAATACACAGATTGTTTTCCTTGTTGTCTGCTTAAAATCATTGCAATGCTTTACAAATGTTGCCAACAAAATGGATTTGTCATCACGTATCAATCAACATCTTTTGGTTGTGCGCTGTTGTGGTTGAAACATCTTCTAATCTTCCTTTCCTTGTTGTCTTTTTTTCGACGTTTCCAGGCATACGAACTGTCCACCCTAACGGGAACGCAAGTTTTGCTCTTGGTTGCTAGCGAGACAGGCCATGTCTACACTTTTGCCACGCGAAAGCTTCAGCCCATGATCACCAGTGAGACGGGTAAGGCCCTCATCCAAACATGCCTGAACTCCCCCGATTCACCGCCCCGTACGGACCCTTCCACAGACCAGAGGATGAGTGCCACAGGATTTGAGGAGACTGACCTCACCTACCAGGTTTCAGAGGCAGATGCTCTTACAGATCCAAAGGTAAGTAGCGATACTAAGACGTGTGCAAAACTATGGATTTTCAAAATTGACTGGTGGGTTTTCTGAACCCCCCAAAAACCCAGCACAGTTGACCTGAACAGTTGACAAGTAGATTGTTTGATGACTGGTAGAGAGTCAGCCGCATTGACTCCCTAAAACTTGCGAATTATCACAAATAGAGAATATTTTTTTTTTTTGATTGGAATCATATTCAGTGTTCTTAACTCTTTGAAGGCTTGATCTGAATTGGAAAATTTCAGTCATTCCAGTATTTGTTAAATCTTTTTGTGAAGTTTTTGATTTACTAAACTACAGAAGTGTATTGGAATATTGTAAAAGACTCCAGATGGATTTGGGTTTTTAACTTTAAAAGAAATCCGATGCACTTGACGTTTACTTGAACGCCTTTAGGACAGTCCACATGCATTGTGAGATTTATTCTCATCCATGTTATGGCCAGAAATGTCACCCAGATAATTTCTTAGCATGGCAGCGAGAAAAATATTCACAACGTCCAACTCTCATTGATAAAAATTAGATGCTGTCTGCATGTCCTTATATAGTATTGTTTTCCCAGTACACTTTCTTGGCTCATGGCTGATCACATTCCATATAAGCTGCAGCTGTTTTCAGATTTGAACAACATTACCCCCTTCTCTACTGGTTTTAGGGTACGTAGTATGCAAAATTAGAAACCAGATCGCCATTTGAGAAAATTGCTTTAAGAGAAGCTGATCCCAAACTAGATGAGCTGATTACAAACTCATCAGCTGGGCCACATTTGAAAGTAATCATGGAAATAGGACCCATTTTCCCACATCAGATCTCAGACGGCGCTCACGCCACATATTAATTGTTACGTGCACACAAATGAGAGATGTAGTACTTCCTGTCCAAGATAAAGACCCAATTGGTTTATTAGTTTTTGCTGGGGTTTGTTGTGTGTTATTCATGTAGTATCTTTTTTAAACATGATTGGTTAAAAATATTTGTAGCTCCCCAAGCCCGGTCCTGGTTTATAATACAGTATATTTGGATACGCTGTAAAGATAACGGGCAGTTACCCTAAAGGCTGGGTCAGTTTAGTTATGTGCACCTTGAGATCTTTTGGCAGGAAGTGAAATCTGACGTCCTTTGAGAGGAAGTTTATCAAGTAGGAATGCTATTCCAGAATTTACACAAACTCTTTAGGTCCATAAAAATTAGGAGTTTCTCTCTGATGAGACAAAATATTTGTTTAAAGCTGCAATTTGTAAAAGCCCTAAAGCTTTATCTTTGTATCATGGTTGTTGGCCCATATGACAGTGGACCTGGACATAGTGACACATTTCGCATATCCACATGACACAACATAAGGCAACATAACATTATAGGTCTGTTATTAACACCATTAGGACTATACACTTATTTAAATTCTGCCATGAATAACTCAACCTCAAGTCGTTCGACAAGCCTAGGACATCCGTTCATCTTGTCAACAAAAATTAAGATTGAGGAAGGTTTTGATAAGGATTGGGAATTTTATGACTCTTACCTATGGACAGCGACGAACTGACTTTCTGCACTTTAAAAAGTCGCGTTGATGTCTATGTGCGGGAGTCAGAAGGCTCCCAAACCTTATCAAAACTATATGTACATTGCGAAGGCTGTCCTAGGCTTGTCGCACGACTTAAGGGTGAGCAATTTCATTTTCCGGCCGTGTTCCCCGGTAAAAGTGTTGTAAACATAAAGCTTTAGACTCATTTTGTGGTGAATGTTGGTGAAAGTTTAGCCAAATCCATTGGCATGTTGCTAAACAGCCTATTAGTAAGTCAAGGGCAAGGTTATGGTGTGTGATCAGTTTTTGCGGTGTAACAAGTGAACGTTTACACACACACAAAAAAAAACGTAATATGAGCTCTGAGGGACACATATCAATTTATGCAAACAAATGCATGAGAGCGTGTTTTAATGCACCTGTTTAAAGCGTTTCCTGAGGGAAATGTCTAGCCCGTCCTTGTGGCTGAGTACCTAGGTCAAAGGGCACAGACCCTAATGGTTTTGGTTTTAACAGTCTTTATAACAGATGCTGGGTGGTGGACAGCCCGTGTAAAGGACTAACTGACTTACTCAGGCCTCTCAAAGAAGCTCTTGATGTTCTTGGGGTAACATATTGACCAATTACAGTTATTATTTCTACCCTTGCACATTTCTGTGAAGTAGAACAGTAGATTCCCATGTTGGTCAGACTGGCCAGTCTATCGTCCTTGTTTCATAGGTTTCATTCAGAGCTGCCTGAAATAGCCGTGTGTTCTCGCTGTGAGGACACCTGTTTTCCTGTGAAGGCAGCTGCCGTTCTTTGGATCAATGTGACACAATTGCTTTTATCATCACACGCAGTTCTTGCGACGCTTTTTGCTGCAGTCAGTCCTGGTCCACAGCATGCCATAGATTTATTTCATATGTTAACATCAAAAAAATGAAACATCTGTTATCTGCATTTTAAAGGGATAGTTCCCCAAGAATGAAACCTTCATCATTTATTCACCCTTATGGCATGTCAAAGCTCTATGACTTTCTTCATCTGTAGAACACAAAAGGTGAAATTTTGAAGAATGTTGATAATCACACAACATTGACCCCATTGACTTCCATTGTATGAACACAATGCCACAGAGACATTTCTCTAAATATCTTTTTTTGTGTTTCACAGAAGAATAGGTAATAGAGAGGTTTTAAATGACATGAGTATGAGTAAATTATGACAGAAAACTTCTGTTTTCAATGTACTGTCCCTTTACAGCATACAGTGGAGCAAAAATCAAATACATACTTTGATGTTTTGTTTAATTATAATGCAGGCAATTAGGATCCAAAACATCTCATAGATGATTTTATTGTGCTAATGGCACAAGTGTCGTGCACATGATGTTAGACTGTCAGGGAGGTACATTGATTCACGCATCATTTTCATTCACTCTAGAGCAGCCCTTCTCAAAGTTTCGGACCGGGAAGGAATTCGATCCGTACCCGCCTCCACTTTGTATTTCATGTGACAAACGCACGCAGGTGCGCATTCAAACCAGTGTTGCATTGTTTACTGACTTCTCCCGTCAGGTAAACCATGTATTAACTATCGACATTTTGAGCGAGAGGTTTTTCTTTGCTGACAGTTTGCAGAGAACATCAGCACATTCAACTGACCGAACAGAAGAGCGTTTACAAAATTCTGTCACTGTTACTGACTGTCTGGGCATATGAACATGGATGTAGTTTGTCTTAAAATATGTGCTTAGTTTGTTGCCCAGACGGACGGTTGTGCTCCATGACACTTAAAATAAAGTAACATTCACTGCTTTATAACAGTAGATTGCAGTTATAATTCTTTTTTGGCAAATCATTAAGTGAACAAGTGACTGCAGATTACATTGGAGTATTAGTCTATGAACAGAAAATATGTAAATGAGAACACTTTTTTTTGGCATTTTGTTGCATAAAAATGCAGCACTGTATATAACAGTACAGAACGTAAAAGCAAGTACGACTTGAATGCCATGAATATGATAATTAGCATATAAAGATAAAAGAACCTACAGTACGATGTTCAAAAACATGTTTTTATTGCTCATTCCAATTAATATCAATGAAACTGCAGTTGGGTTCTTTTGATTAAGTAAAATATAAAGTACACCTAACTAACACACTAAAAACATGATAATTGTGTAAAATAATGTCAATTTTTATTGAGCTACCTGTTTTTGCAAAATAAATTCTTCATTGAGTTGAATTGTTTAAAGTTATTTAAAGTTGTTTTGTTATAACAATTGTACCGGACCTTTGACCTTGACAAGAATTCAGATTTGGACCTTTAAATGTAAACTTTGAGAACTCCTGCTCTAGAGCATTCAACTTGGAGTCTTAAATACACTATAAGATGCTTTAGAATAAAGCCAAATAGATGAAGGTAAATGTAGTAGTTTAGATAATCCAACAAGACTACTATAAAACTTTGCAGATCCTTATTGACCTTCTGTACTGTGCGGATTCAATCTGATTATCTAAGCTTGAAATTAAGTGCTCTTGTTGTCCTTTTATGTCATTTGTTGCCTCTGAAAAGCATTGTTTTCTCTCAGTCTCACAAAAAATAAACGCAACATATAGATGGTCACTGGTAGCATCAGCTTGTCGTTTAATTTTTGTCTTACAATAACAAACTGTTTTATTTCCCGTTTTGTTATCGCAGGAAATGATAAAGCCCACATATACAGCTTCCAGTATACCTGGAGTCACCAGCAGTACGACCACATCGGCCTCTTCCTCTCCCATCTCATCATCAGTCGCCATGCAGACGCAGAGCAGCGCCACCTACTGGCCTTTAGCCACAGGCATAAATGCCCAGAACATGTCCAGTGCGAATGGCACGGTGCTGAAAGCAACGGGCAGTTCACCCGCTGGGGTCATGCAGCTGCCAAGTGGATTCACACTCATGCCTGGTGAGGCCTTGTGTTTGTTCTCTTATTTACTTCTCTTTACAAATGAGTCTCATTTCCTGAGGGTTTGCGGGACAGGTCACGCCAGCTTGCGTGATGTCATTGTTATTAATACACATTGACTAATGTGCTTGCCTGCATGCCTGCTCACTTTGAATTCTGCTTTCAACTGTTTGTCTTTATAAAGGCCTATTCACACCAAAAGTGAAATTTGTGTATTTTTCACAGAAACTGTTTACACAAAATAGCAATATATTAAAGCTGAACCATTTAAGTCTTTTTGTAGAAACAAACAAAAATCAGTTAAAGTTGAGCAAGTATATAAATCAACCAAGTGTTTAAAACTGTCTGGTTTCCTTACTACGATGCACATTGATTTGTGACTTCTGCTGTCGGGTACAATTTAGCTGAAAATCAGTCAGTTTAACATCATTTAACTTTCACCAAACGTAAAGATATGTAACCTGCAATTTAATGTTGATTGCAATAGAAAGGTTAAAATTAAAGATTGTACCTTTAAAACAGTAATATAATCAGCACGGCATCTTTGTAAAATTAGTTTTTTCAGCATTCCAAAAAACCTTAACCGATACTAAGAGATTCACAAACGGTATGTATAGGCCTTTAAATAAGCGAATGTGTTTGGTCGGTGCGCATGCTTACCCACTTCGCTCGCTGAGGGTGTCGCTGTGTGTCCCGCAGGCGCTTCTCTTCCGCCCGGCACACACACCATTCCCCTCAGTCAGCTGCAGACGCACTCTCTGGCCATACAGTGTCCGCAGACGCTAAACAGCCACATCACAGCTAACACCACTGCTGCCGTTGTTCCCGCACACACACAAACCACCCCACAGACCACACTCTTCCGCCTGCCCGCCACTGTCTCGCTTTCAGGTCAGTGCAGTTCTTTCTCTACCTGTGTTTACGTTTGGCTTACATCTTACGGAGGGAGTATGAGCTTTTAGTCGAGGCTGGAAACTTGTGTTTGCATGCTGCTACTTTCTGAAATGGGAAATATGAATTTGCGTTGTTCGTCCCAATTGAAATCTCAAGGTCATTACAAAGGAAAATGAAAATGTAGTAATAGGTACAACATTTTTTTTAATGCAAACATTTCTGTTTTGCAAAACGACGAGTCCACAAAGTCATCATCAGCAATTGATTTTTTTGAGTATAGTGTATCTAAATATATATTGGAGTATTATAATGTTTGGGAACTAAAGTTGTTCATTTCATGCATCTAAATTTATCTTAGTGTGGTTATGATACAGATTATTGTGTATATGCACCAGGTGGCGCAATGCCTCAACAATTACAAGCCATCCAGGTTCATCCCAGTCCTCAAAGCAGCGAGAGCAGCCTAGAGATCAGTCAGACGTCTGCCACTTCCTCTGGTACTTACTAAAGATGCTGTTTTTATCAGTGATCTAGATCAGCATGCTATAAAGATCATTAAATCATTGAGTTTTCTCATTCCCACAGCGAGTCACACGGCTACCATCGTCACTTCCTCAGTGCCTTCTTCAGTGGCAAGTCACATGATGTACCCGGGAGCGCATGCGGCCGTCATGTACGCTACATCCAGCCCTGGACTCACTGACGGGAGTCTTACTCTGCTGAATACCTTCCAACAACCACACACTGCCATGCACATGTCCCACACGCAGGGCCAAGACTCGGGTCAGTCGCGATCATATATTTAAACGCGTTTGCGAGTTGTGTACAAATATAATGCACCATCATTTCACTTCTATAAAGCATTGTTTTGATTTGTATCTAGGTGCCGTTCAGCAGATGTTTCTTTCAGGACCTCAAGGAACTGTACAGATCCCAGTTTCAGCTGTTCCGGTACATTCTGAAATAAGCATCACTATATAGACATACAAAAGGACCATTTTCATTTATTCTCATTAAATACGGATGTTTTTCTTTGCTCGCAGATGTTTATCAACCAGTCATCGACCGGTAACAATGCCGCCACCACCCTCACAGAGCTCAGGGTGGTCAATTTAGACAATCCCAAAGGAGACTGAACAAGAGGCCGGAGTGACCGCTCGCTTCTGCAGATTCCTTCAGGGATCACACATGCCATGCAATCAGACTGCCATTATATTTATTACTGCCTTCTCGCTACGTCAGGTTTGTAAACCCACGACACGTGATTGATGAGGCGTGATGGGACATTTGAAGGACGATTACCTCCTCGCGGATTTTGGTGTGTGGTTTGATAATGGATCAGATTTGTTCATATGTACACACAGACACGCGCATCTTCAGGATTACAGAGACGTCTGGCACTATCGCCGCTGGTGCTGAAGGATCACCTTAAGCCCAAAGATTTGGAAATGTAGACTTGATTGAGTCATTTAAGTTGAATTCAGTTGATTATGTGAAATTCAGTGGTATTCAAACTTTTCCTTTGATATTTACATTATCTGTTTCACTTTTGTGTATTTTAAAGGGATAGATAGTACACCAAAACATGACAGTTTTGTCATGGTTTACTCAAATTCTTTTTATTGAATCTCTTGAATTGCATCACATTTTATACGCATTGTAGGAATATTCTTCAAAATCTTTCCTTTCTGTGCTTTATAGAGGAAAGACAATATGGGTTTGGAGCAACGTAAGTGTGAGTTAATGAAGAATTGAACAACCTCTTCAATAATAATGCTGAACTATCAATAATGTGGCCGTTTGAATCCCATTTAGATCATCATTCTTAACGTTTATGTTTAAATGTAAATTTGCCTAACAAGTCCTAAAAATACCTAAACTTGATCAGATCATTTGAATGTGCTGCTCTACTTAAATGTTCAGTAGGCATCCATATTGTAAACTGAAAAAAGGCCACTTGTCATTCCATATTGTTATGCTGTGCCAAACTATACTGTATATTCAATGACGGAAGGAATTACATTTTTTGCTCAAATGCTTTCGAAAAGACATGCTTTAGCCACTTTTACAATGCTGTAACAGAAAAACACTGACTTGCATTTGCAATGCACGACAACGTACCTGCAGTCAACAACGGTACTGCGCAGTCACAGGTCAAGAAATGGATGCCTATGTTGTGGTTAGGTTAACATAGTGAAGCTACAGTTTGCTATGCCGCAGGTTTATTGAATGATGGATGTGTAACTAATAAAGAGATGGAAAATTTCATTTGGAAACATCCACGCATGATCTTCAAGGGTTTTATCAAGCAGAACTGTTCTAGGATTGCCAACTCTTTCTCTCTCTCTCTCGATATATATATATGTGCACCCATATATTTTTGTAAGAATTTGTAAGTGTGTTGTTTTTTTCAAACCCTTATTATGTAAATCACTGTTTCGTTATCAAACTTTAATTTGGATTTCTAAGGAGACGTCCAAAGGGCTGTTTATCTTACTGATGTCTGCTTTTATGAAAATTTGATTTGGTCTTTCCTCACAGATGTTTGTAAAGAGATACAAACTAACAAAATAGGAACTGTTTGAGAGTGTGGGCGTCTGTGAAACTTTTTTCCTCATTCAGACAGCCATGTTTTGACTTGACAGACCCATAAGCCTTTTAATCTCGTACTGTTATACGGATTGAAACGGACCACTGCAATACTGAATGTTTCGAGAATGGCGTTTCCGCTTCATTTTGGCGATTTTCAGTTTGTGAAACTGAACACTGTTAGAACTTTTA
The DNA here is from genome assembly GCF_015846415.1 of Triplophysa dalaica. Taxonomy (NCBI): domain Eukaryota; kingdom Metazoa; phylum Chordata; class Actinopteri; order Cypriniformes; family Nemacheilidae; genus Triplophysa; species Triplophysa dalaica. Next base: position 21,262,156 of record NC_079551.1, read on the forward strand.
AGTCGGTTGACAAGCCCAGAAAAAAATCATTCTTTAACTTGTTTTAAATTGTGTGGGATTTACAAAGCGGCCAGAACAAAAGTGTTGGATTGTGTTGTTCAGTATTATTACATTTTGAATCCAGGGAAAGACTCAATACATTTTTTTTGTTGAATATTGTTCGGGTCATTAAAAGATATTGAATTCTGCATGAAAAAGAAAACTAGTTTTAGGAATATAAAGACTTTTTTTGCATTGTGGCTTACTCATGACAATTAAGCACATTGACACCACTTCCTATTCTTGCTTTCTTTCAGTAACAATTTTCCCATCAATAATAGTATAATTATGTTTAAGTTTCTATACACTTTAGAAGTGTTTCTTTGACTTCTTTCATAATATGTTTTCAAAAATATAGTAATTGGAATCACCACTAAGAACAATAATAATAAATAATATTTAATACAATTCTACAATATATAATAATTTAACACAATTAATACAATTGTACAAAAATAAAAATTAATAAAATGTCTGGAACCTGAAGATATTCTTGACTGTGTGATATATTGGTTGTTATGTGAAACACAGAATCTCTGCTTTTTTCTCTTTAATGCTGTGCAACCTTATTTGTGGAGGAAATGTTGTTTTTTATTATTATTTTCCTTCTTATCTACAGTGCCATTTTCCTGAGAAATTGTTTTTTTTGTATTATTCCGGGTAAGATTTATTATTAATCTGGATTAAAATGTTGACAATAACAAAAATGAAAGTAGAAACCTTTTTGTTAACGTTAATTCACTTCAATTATCACTTCCAATGAAAATATTAATTATGTATAGAGTTTATTTTACAATAAAGCGTGTTTGTTTTGAGAGAAATTCAGTCATACTTGAGTAAATGTTTTCATGAACCTATTAATAGCTTGACAACAAGCATCCCTGAAATATCTTCAATTTATAATCTTTAGTTTTGAATAGTTAGTAAAAAAACCTTAGCTATAAATAATTCTTCCTTGTTATTTTACCGCAACATGTTATTCTTCCTCTTGCATTCTCAAACGTCACACTACAAATTGTTTTGCTGTGCCATTGCTGTGTTAATTTCCTTATTCTTTCTGTGTTTGCTTCTTTTGTCATGTGCACATTAGATTAGATTCAACTTTATTGTCATTACACATATACAAGTACAGTGTAACGAAATGTAGTTAGGTCTAACCAGAAGTGCAATTAGCAAGTGCAGGATATACAGTGTTAATAAATAAAGAATACAATATTAGGAAAATACTATACAATGGGCATGTACTATGAAAATACTTTACAGAAGGAATGTTCTATGACAGTTGGTATGTACTATGAACAATATATACAGAAGGCTATATACTGTGAACATTAATGCACATTGTTATAAGCTCTGAGTAGGTCAGACTCAGTCATTGCTCAACAATTTATAGAACATATAATTTATACATTCCCATGTAAACTATATCGAGAAGTTGTATGAAAACTGGTTTGGACTGGATAGCTCAGAACCGAAACAGTAATTGTTGTAACTAGTTTTTTTCTGTTGAATGTGACGCACAAAGGCTGTTTTCACGGGAACAGCCCCATGTGGTGTCTTGACAATATGTAACTATAAAACAAAATTCAATGTTCATCAGTATAAAATCATTAATAATATATTTTTTAATATATACAACACAAACCAATATTTATATCATTCCCTCACATGTTAAAAATATCCAAAACAAACCGGTTAGTGAAGTAGCCTATATCCAGCTGTGATGACGTGACTTGTAAATGGTTAGATAGGTGTGTTCGACTTTATGTCATGCTGATCGATCGCAGCTTCGCCCTCAATACATGCAAGTTCTTGGGTTCAGAAGACACCTCAAATCACTTGTCTCGAAAGGTATGATTTCTAATATTTTGCTATCATATCCTATTGCGTAACCTTTAATTGTTTTTGAAGATACAGTTGATATGAGTGAAAAAAGTCCATCTTGCCTTACTTTTCTAACAGACATGTGAGACAAAATAGATCAATTATGTATTTCATTTCATGCAGTGAGTTTACTTTTATGTGTATAATCCTTTTTATTCACTTTTTTAAAAGATATTCTATTCAACCGTTATTTTCTATATTCCGGTAAAATTTGTTTTGTTGGTGTTATTACTATTATCAAGTTTTATGCCACTTAAGACTAAAGTACACTACAAGACTTTAGTTCAGAGTTTCCGTTTGGACTTGTTGCAGAAAGTCTGTGCCAGTCTGCAGATTTGATCTCTTAGTGTGTTTCTATCTGAAACTTTCAAAAGGTCTGCAAGTGTGTGATATGTATTGCAGCCATAAGGTGTGAAATCTGAAATGCCTTCAGGGTAAGAGGAGGGTCCATGTACTTGGCAGCCAACGATGAATAAACCCTTTTTTTTCAAATGTGATTAGGAGTGTAAATTGGGAATTAAAATACAAGTGTGAAAATTTATATCTCAATTTTGTGCTGATTGTCTTTAATAAACCGGAAGCTGTCGAGTAGGTTGTCGATGGCATGAGGCTGTGGGGTCTAGAACTGATACTGCTATGGTATGACATGAAGGCACTGAATCCAGTGCTTTCTGTCTCCTGAGATATGCTACCTTCATCTGAATGATTTTTTAAGACAAGGCAGCATGATGAACTTCGCTGCTTTCTATATCCCACAGTGCAAATTTTATATTGCATTTCTAGCAAGAACTTATTACAAATTGCCTCTAAGGGAGACAATAAAAAGTTACTAAGACTTGTTTCCGAATATGTGATTGGTTGTTACAAATAAGCTCTCTATTACAATTGAAATATTGTAATTAAGTGCTTATGAAGACGTGAAATGTTTAGAGCGATTTGGTGAACCGGATCGACCGGTTTTTAGCTTTACTGTACACATCGTCACACAGACATTTTAGACATTGTTCTGTTTTGTTCGTTATAAACGAGAAATGACAAGGAGCTTCACCCAATGCAAAGTCAATAGAGAGGCTTAGATTGTTCCCGCGGTGGGCGTTGTTTGTAATGTATGACGTATTGTGCTCTGTTTCAGTTGCTGTTTGGAGAAACATAATAGGAAAAACATTGCTACTCACTCACATGAGCATTAGAAGAGAAAAATAAATGTATTGTCCCATACAAAGAATTGGCAAGAGCCAAGAATAACATTAATATTCTTCCCCTACAGAAACTGACTTCATTGACTGAAAAGGATCATGGAACGTAAGTTATTATGTGACATGCAGTGTTTTCATTGAAAAATCAAGACGCACTTTATAATTTTTTATTATTATGATCAACAGAGAGAAATATCCTCCTTATTGGAAAAACAGGAGATGGCAAAAGCAGTGCGGGCAATACAATTCTCAGAAAAAAGGTATTCACACCTAAAGCTTCAGCTAGTTCTGCTACAGATGAACCTGTGACAGGACGTGGGTTGGTTAATGGAAGAGAGATCACAGTTATTAACACGCCTGGACTCTTTGACACAAATCAAGATGATGAATATATAAAATCTGAGATCATTGATGCTATGATGGACACTCCTAAGATTCATGCAATCGTTTTTGTTCTAAAAGTTGGAAGATACACAAAGCATGAAAACGAGGTGGTAGAAGAATTGCTGAAACTAACGAAAGAGGAACAAGTCCAGAAACACTCAGTGATCTTATTCACTTTTGGAGGTGAACTAGAGGAACAGACCTTAGAAGAATTTATAAAGTCCCAATCCAAGTTGCAGGAGTTTGTAAATAAATGTGAAGGCCGCTGTCACGTCATTGACAACAAATACTGGAATGACTGTCATTCAGGAGAAAAGAGAAACAGAGTTCAGGTGAACAATCTGCTTGACACCATCGACAAAATGGTGCAAAAGAATGGTTGCTTTGCCAGTGAGCCGCTTCAGCAGTTAGAAGAGGTGATGGAGAAAATCAGTTATTTGCCTCCAGAAGTGCAGCAAACAGCAAAGAAAATGGTTCATAATACAATTCTGAAGCAAGTTGTAGGAGCAATAACTGGGTCTGTGATTGGTGCTTTTCTGGGTGTCACTGTTTGCGGTGTGATTGTATTTAAAATCCCATTAAATGGACTGCTAAAATACATAGCAGCAATAGATAAAGAAGCTGCAGCAGTAGTGGAAACAGGAGCAGTAACAGCAGTAGTGGAAACAGGAGTAGTGGCTGAAGCTTCCGGAGCAGCAGCAGGTGCAGGGGTTAGTACAGGTACTGGGATTGCTGTCGGTGTTATTGGAACTGCAGCTCTTGTCGGAGCTGTTGCAGGTGGAATCACTGGATGGAAAGCGGCAGAAGATGCTGATTCAGTGTACGACGCAATGAAAAAGTCTGCACAAGTTAACTATGAGAATGGAAAAGCTGTTGTTGAAACGGCACAAGAATTTCTTTCTCTTGTGGTGAACAATAAAACAGATCATTAAAAACCATTTTACATTATATATTTTTAGTATTGACAGTCTCCGGCTTTATTAACTTTTAATTCAAGATTCAAGATCTTTATTTTCATGTTTACCAGCACCAGAAGGGGAACAGACAAATTACCAATACATTAAAAATAATATAAAGAATCCAGTATGTACAGTAAAAGTTGTAAATCAAAATAATGATGTTCTGATTTGTTTTCACTTCTTGCCGATGGGTTTGTTAATCAAACTATGTTGCAGTCACAGTAATGTTATTGTCATGCAGATAAAGAATGGTTGTATTTTAACATTATTTATCTTTTCTTCCTCAATATACAAACGGCAATAATACAAATTATAATATTTAATCACTGATATTAATGTAATATCGCTGGATTAGGAGTGTGATACAGCTGTATATGTCAACAAGGCTGTGATTAGACCAGTGGCACGAGGGCACAGGCAGAGCACTGGAGACTATCAAAGCCATGCTGCTCAAATAACATACCACACAACTACAAGAGTAAAATTGCATTTATAAAACAGTTTGACGGCACAAGTGTCTTTAAAACCCTCTCGTTTTTAAAGGAAAGGGGGAACATGTGCTTGGTTCCAGTAGCAAGTTCACACAGCAATTTCTTTTATCTAAAGTGTGTCTCGAGATTCTTGCGTCCCGCGGTGAAATTAAAAAAAAATTCCCGAGTGTTGTGAATTACTCTAAGAGACACTGTTAAATGCATGTGTGTTTTATGGTGTAGTGATACAGATGAGAAAAGGTTCCCATGATAATACTGGTGTAATAGCACAAGGCTCTAAACCAATCAGATTTGAGAACCAGAAAGAACTGTTGTATAATGTTTTATAAGATCATGCATGTTTAATTATTGCTATATACAGTATATAATGAATAAGAATAAAAATAAAATACTTTTAAAACACTCTGGTGTCTGTTTGGATATTTATTGAGTAGGTCATACAGAAATACTTATATTCTCCTGCTGTTGCAACTGTGTAAGGCACATTTACTACCTTGAAGAAAACTATGGAACACAATGCGAATAATGACATCATCTTGTAACCTTATTTTATAAGGAAAAGTGAAAACTGTAAACTGATATTCCTATTCATTATATTCCTATAATGAAACGACACTAACCTGATTTCAGTTTAAATGACTTGAAGCAGAAGTCTGTTTGCATCATTGAATCATTATTTTTCTGTCGATCACTGTAAAGCTGCTTTGAAACAATCTGTATTGTATAAAGTGATTTAAAAAAGGTGACTTGACTTCAAAATTGTGATTTATTTACCAGAGCCAGAAATTGTCTTGAAGGTACTGTATGTCAGCAACTCATTTATAAGATCTCCATTTATCCATCTATACAAGACGACAACAATAAGACAACCAACAGATGGGGCAATGCTCTTGTTGTGTGTCTGTCCTTTTCTGATTTTCCCAAGTTTGCATTTCTGTGTAAACGTTTTTCACAAGTGTTTCCTTTTCCCTTGATGTAGGATGATCCTACAGGAATAATAAAAAATAAAGCTGCAAGCAGCAATTAGTGGGTTTTCAAGGCACTTTGTGGGATTTATCACTTCAGTGCTTTTTAGATCTTTTTAGATTTATTTATTATTAGTAATAGACCTCAACAACGAAACCACAACTATACTTTTTTATTTCATTTGATCTGAGACATAATCAATACAAACTTAAAAGTTCATCCATCGTAACTTATTACTCAAGATGTAATGTTGTTACAGTCCTGCCAGAGGGTGGCAGAACAACAATTACCCACAATACTCTGAAGCATCAGCCAATGATTTACTGTTTACAGTTATTATTTGCTGTGATGCTGCAGTATACTGTAGATTCACAATAGTTTAGCTGGTCAGACTCTGGCATTAATTAAAAAAATACAATTCAAACTCTAGATCTCAGAGAGGTTTGCTATGGTGTGTGCAATTTGATTTGTATTCCTCTTTGCATTTTACTCAACTATGTTATGTTGGCTGAACAAAAAATCTGACAAGACAATTTTTTTTAATGAAGTTCATATGGCAACATCCTTTTTAAAGTAAAATGAACATTAGAGGATTCAGCAAAACTGACAAAAGGAGAAGTTTATCTATTTAAGTGATAGCATTTATAGAAATAATTGAATGATATATTAGAGGTAGGGATGTCCAATCAGGTTTTTTGTGGCTCTGATCAGAGTCATTAAGTATATGCTCATCCGGAGTCCTGATCTGATACTTATGTGTGTTTGCTACATAAATGTACATAAATATGTTTCATAAATGTTATTTAAATCAAACCGGGATGTACAAAGAGTTCCTCGAGAAGAGTTTCATTATGAAACTTCAATGCATCATTGCTTCAGTTCTCGCTGTATCACTTCCCTTTAGTGGAAGACCCTTGAACTTCCCTTTTCTTGATCATTTCCAGATCCAGAATCAGTATGGGCACATGTCCAGGAATTTATACATTGAAAACAACTGCAGAATTTATTTATATAATTACTTCATTGCTGATCACAGTTGTTTAAACAGTTTTGAAAATTTAATGTGATCTGAAATCCGTATTGAAAATGATTATTTATCTTCAAGGCTACATCTTATGTATAAAACAGACACTAAAGAATAAGTATGAATATATACACAAACATGCAGTCGAGTAAATAACTGTTTATGACAGATGGATCTCTCGAGATCAGACATCACTTTCAAGCAAGCACACAGACAGTTACTTCTGCAGATCTTTATTGCAGCAGCGCACACTTTGTTCATTTTAAGCGCATGTGGTACTCATTTTATCTTGTAAAGTACAGACAATTTGTGGCATCATTTGTGTTGAATTAGCTGCTTAAAGTTTTAGAGCTACACAGGTACCTTGACTTTACACAGTGATTTAAATAAAGAAATTTGCTATATGCAATCATACGGAACTCACCAAGATAGAGAGAAGAGTAGAGATTGCATTTAACTTTACTACTACTATTACTTTGAAATCACTGGATGGAACCGATTATAGGCTATATTTTATGCAAGGAGGTTTACATTCTCACAGTTTCATATAAACAATGAGCGGTGTTAATTAACCACAAACAGTGTATTTTGCAGTGGCATGTCTTTTGAGAAATGCGTTTTTCTTTTGACTCTGTTGGATTCATACTACCGTTCCTGCCTAAGCATACACGCTGTGACCAAAGACTATTAGAATATTAGCAATTTGTGATTTTGAGCCAATGTGACGCTCTAAATAACCAACAGTAATCAAAAAATTGTTTGTACATTTCATTAGTATCCAATTTGTGAATGTATGGTGCACAATTAAAGTACAAATTTGTTGTTCCAATTAAGCAGACTATCAGTGTACCAATTTAGTAGCCTATACCAAAAGTACAATTGCAGTATTTTCATTGAGTACAAATGTGGCAACCCTAAACAAACAGTTTGGTTTTCAGTACACATATAAAAACTTTGTAATCTATACTAACATAACCACAGCTGAATCTTTTGTTCAGTCCGCCTGGTGCTGTATAATACAGCAGAAGCAGAAAAACTTCAAAGCCTGTAGACAAACATGGAAAAAAATAGTATCTTCAATAAGTAAATAGTACACATTTGAAAACTTAGAATTTTCATGAAATTTGTCAATATTTCCTGATCTAGAACCCTTGCATGATGAAAGCATTTTTTTATATAGAATGTGTCCTTCAGTGGTTTACAAATTTAAAATATCAGTCTTAATGTGTTTCAATGAGGACATTTTTATCCATCAGCACCAGATTGTAAAAACATCCATAAAATTTTGCTTAGTTGCTAGAATTGTGTTTATGGTGCATTTCCAAGAAATGGTTTATTTTTCCTCCTCCCACTTTGGCACACAATAAAAATTAGTCAGATGAGCATCTCAGAAACTTTCTGAACTCAGACTCAGCACGAGCTCAAGAACAGCACAAAGGTAAATCTATTGGTATTGTACTAATGTAAACAATACAGTTCAGAAACTTAAATCATTTGATTTTCATCTATTTCAACCGGTCTTTAAGTTTAAAAAAAAAAAATTCTTCATTAGAACTAAGTGGGTAAACTGACAAATTGTTGTGGCTTAAAATAATTTGTCCAAGGTAAACCATGTAAGTTCAAGCAATTTGGACCAATTCCAGCACTAAACTCTAATTTTCATCATAACAAATCAAATCTTGATTTTTTTTACATTTTGTCCGTTTCAACTAACTGTAAAGCTCTATGCGTCTTGTCAGGATGAGATTGGTGGTTCTCCTTATTCTTTTCATCAACCTGACGTTCAGTGATGGAGATCCATGCCAGAGACCATGGGATAACAACGCTTATGATGTTTTTCAAAACCGACATATTCTCCAATTCCAGTTTGACACAAGCAGTCAAAATGCTTGGGAAAATTACTTAACAAGAATGGGACTTTGTCACAGAAATCCACCCCAGTCCTTCGTCCGCAAAGATTACGAGAGAAGAATAATGGAAATCTGCACTAGACGAGGCATCAGATACAGAGACCACATAGACAACTTGTGCATCAGTAGCAGAAGAGTCACAGTGTTCATTGTTTACAACACTTGGAGATATGGACAATGTAAAGTTTGGGTCGAGCGTGAGCGTTCTTACGTGATTGTTGCTTGTGAGAATGTTGACAACCACTGTTTGCCTGTTCACTATCATGGACAAACTGACAGGTCACCACGAGGTGGTCAGACCTGCGTACCTCGGGGATAGTTAAAGCAAAAAGTGAAACGTTAATAGCAGTCATTTCTACTTAATCTCTGCAGGACGTTTCACATAAGTATCAATATCAAAGATGAACGCAAACATGATCATAAACTTCACTTATATCATTTAACATCACTTCTGCAGCTGCTTTTAGTCTTTTTATCTTGGAGGTCCATTCCAATTAATCATCCTTTAATCTGTCCTTTAGAGAATCCATGATGAAAAATAATCAGTGATTTTTAAGTTTAAAGCTTTGTTTGCTTGTTTGAAGAAATGATTGCTGTTTATTACTGTATTCAGTTAAAGTCTAGTAAATATAATATGATGCTTTGTATATATATAATTGAAAAGTTGTGCTATTTGAGTAAAATAAAGCATTTTACTGTGTCAGTGACTTACTGTTTATTCTCACATCATGGATGGTCCTTGTGTGTAGTCTGTGTTTGTGTTGACATGAGCCTTCCTGTGAAGCACACCATGAGTCTCGAACTACACAAACACACAGAGGTGAACGCTTCATAAAAAAATTCATTCATTTATATTAAAGGGAAGTAAAAATGTCCAACAGTGTGACACACTGAACAAACCAGGAGTCTCAAATTATACTTAAACGCATGAAACGCATGAAATACATCAGTCACAAATCAAGATATTTATTAAGTTTTAGCTGACATTTAAACTCAGATTTCTTTTGTCCTTGACACTGACCACTCAAACTCTATGGCAAAATCCAAATGGTGAGAAGTTTTATTTAAGTCTTTTCTTTTCACTATTTCCCTTTACCTTACAGGGAAACCATTATATATTAGAGGCCTTCATTTTTTAAGTTTGAGTCTTACATCTTGTTTAAAAATGCATTGGGAATTTTTATAATAAATATATTTTAATAGTATTTTTAATCTCTTAAATATGTTATCACAGACAACCTGTGGGTAAAATACCTTTTTCGCTTGCCTGTGGTTGTCCAGAAACACACACTACATGTGTGTAATTTCTGCACAATGTGCTTTTTGTAACTCTCTCTTTTTGCATTGTAAAATCATGGTAATGCCAAATTAAGTGATAATTCGCAAAAAACATTGTTTCTAGAATTTTACTACAATAAAAGCATGATTAATTAAAAAAACATATGACATTACCTATTATCATTGTGATATTTTTTTCAATAAAATTCATGGGGATTTGTTCTTAATTTCTCACTATATGTGACCCAATCTGTAAAAAACCAAGAATATTTTTTGTGATTTACTGTTGTCAGGCAGATACTGCGGCTGGAGCTCGTGGTCCTTTCCAGAATGTCAAGTGTTTTGTGATTGTCAAACATTTGATAAAATCAACCACACGTTCATTTTCTCACAAAGGGCCGAACCCTAAATTTTTTGTGTGTTTTGCAATACAATTTGTGAAGGTATGTCACATATAGGGTAAATGTCACTATTAAACTCACACACCCATTAAGCACATTTTTTTTTTTAATTATGTATCATGCTTCTTGATGTGTTTGTTATTAAGTTCCTCCTGTAATTTTAAATCAATCAGATCGTTACACACAGAGGTCGGGGGATATAAGTGTGCATATGTGGCGCCAGTTCTGAAAGTTCTCTGAAAACTTTGACCAAAAGAGTAGCTCTTTAAATGTGTATTTTTAGACGTTTAGACATTTATTTAAGGTAAGAATCACTGTTTACAGCAAAACTACGAGATTATTGTTTAAGAGCATGAATGTGATAAATAATAACAATTCAATCAAAATATATATTTTTCAAAATAAAGCAGGTGATACAGAACATAGTCAGCTCACTAGCTGTACAAGATTGTGTCTACACTATTACTTCACAGGCGTTATTATATTACACTTTACAAATCAGAATATTATACTTTTACAGTTTATTGACAGTCTTTGGTTTCACACTGCTGTCATTTTGAAAGATTTCATATTATTTTATGGTGACCTTAAAGGGTACACTTTGTTCATGTTAAACTATGCAAAAATGTAATACATGTCCTAGATTATTAATTTTGTTAAATATAATCCTTTAAATTTAATGTAAAACTTATTAATTTAAAATTGTTGCTGCTCAGTGTATGCTCCATTTAAACTCATTCACATTGTAAGTTTATGTAAATACTTCCAAAAGAGTTAAATAATCACGGATGACTTTCACTATGAGGTCATCTTTATAGAATGATTAGTAAATTATTTTTACATTAGTAAGATAACAAAATCGAAGATGAAATAGGCATGTTATCTGTTTAAGTGGGAGCCATCAGAAACTATATTTCAAATATGTCATATCTGTTCAAGCTAATATAAATAAGTTCACTTGAGATATAAACAAGTTCACATCCATTAATAAGAGGCAACATGATTGTGATCCTGCCTTTGAAAACAACTTAAAGTGATGCTTCACCCCAAAAAAATCTGTCTGGTTATAAGCATTCTTCCAAAATTATTTTCTTTGTGTTTATACAGATTTGGAACAACTCGAAGGTTAGCAAATGATGAAAGAATTTACATTTTTGGGTGAAGTATCCCTTTAAGTCATGTTTCGTGATTTACTATTCTAAACTATTATGTAAGGAACATTCTGTAAAATAACACTAATATTAAAATAAAAATTATTTGAGTGCTTTGTTTTTTTGTGATTGATACTGTACCTTCAAATAAAACATCTTTCATTAATTATTCCTGAAAATGGCTGTTTAAAATAAACAAGATTTTTTTAAATAAAGAAGATGATGTGAGCTTAATGGGTAGGCCTAAATAAATGTACCCATTAAGCACAGCAAGACTATTTGCGTTCAGTGATGTGTATTTTAATTACAATTGTCATTTAAAACAAATTTTAGTGTACGAGCGATTATCATTTTATTTGAACAGACCTTTTAGTACTAAAATCTATATCTTGTGCACTAAAAATGTCTTAATGTAGTTTTCGGTGAGCTAAGTAGGTAGGCTAGGTTTATCGTAAATGTACATGTATGTCTATAACAGTCCATGTTGTTCCCATTACTGTGCAAAGAAATGTAATGTTAAAGGTTTATTCAAGAGCTGACATTAAGAATAAGAAAGAAGGAATGTCTAATGACTAATGGTTTTGTGCGTCTGATCCAAATCATAATATTAAATAACTGTCGATATCGAGTCCTGACCTGATATTCACTTTTTTCTAGTGTTTACTGCACACTTAAAGTTCATTAAAGTTATGAAATCAATACAGAGAATGTGCAGAAAGTTCCTCAGGGACGGGGGCACAAATGTAAAACGAGAATCTTATCACTTATACAACACTTACTTCAGTATTGATGTAGTAATCATAGTAATTATAATTATATTTACAGTAGAGTGCAAACAGACCATGTTCACAACTAAAATTATGGGACTACTGACAGAATTTTGTGGTATTTTTTGGGATGGTGCTCGAAGGGGGTCTCGCCCAGGGTGTAATTCAATGTAGAATTGCCACTGACTACGGATATAAACTGTTTTGTTTTTTATATGTACAATGGGAAAAATAATTGCAACAAGTGGAATAAGATTACAAAGCCCTACACCCCTCCCTTAGGACCCTCCAAAAATGTCCAGCAGACAATACAATTAAATGGTTAATAACTTATTTTACGTAAATAATGATCTGTCAGTTTATTCACACAAAAATGTGAAAAATTATGCATGCAATGAAATATATTACTAGAAACGTTGTTGCCCAACCAGAACATCTGATTGCCCCTCAGTCTAGTCAGCCTGGTACCGGGCATTTTTTCGCTGTTGTCATCTAAAAGCATCACTGTATTTTGACATTGCAAACAGTTTACAACATCTAAGCGGTCAAACAGTCATGTCTGGCCTGTGTTCATAAACGGATCTTACACAACACATAACCTCAGGTATGACCTAGCGTGAGAAGATGGATGCTTCACATGAGAAGAGAGTCAGTTTGAGTTTGTGTGAGAGTTGGCAGCCCTGTGTTTATAGATTGTGGTTAGGCTAATAAGAAATCTTATTTGCATGATTTAACAATACATTTTAATAAAGATACTCATTTTCTTTATTTGTTCATTTTTTTTTCTTTTTGACAACATCTCCCAATTGTCTAAAACATTAGTATGTGAAGTCCATGTCTGGCCTGTGCTCAAATACATGATATCCTAGCTTGAAATGCAAGGTCTCTGCGTTTCTCTACGACATTCCTACAGCATTGAAATGACGGGTGTACAGTATGTGTATTCTGAAAAGTGCAATACAAATACACTTGACTCAGTACCAAAGTATAACGAAATATGCTGCATTGCACTGAATGACAACCATTCATTTCTATGTTACATTTATGGTTTTTGGTATACTCCAAGAAACCATTTGTTTATATTCTGTTTATATTTTGCTAATCCCCCCATAATAGAGTCCAGACATCAGAAAAATATCACTCTCTGCACAAGGTTTTATTTTAAAAAAGAGGGAAATTATTGTGTCAGGGATGTGACAAAAAGTAAACTTAGTAGGACTAGCCTGCACATATCCCTTGGTGCCTAAACGTGCTGGAGGCCCGCCTAAGCCTCAGGATGCTTCATGGACAAAAAGTAAATTGTGAATTTGTGCTACAGTTTGGGAATTCTTAGCACTTTGTCACAGAAGGCTATTTCTTACATCTGTAACTTTTTTTGACGGGGCCCTCATAAATGGTTAATGGGAAAAGTCTATTAATGTTCATTATTTGCCTTGGCAATTAGTTATATAGCTTCAACAGTGCACAGGATGCACAATCCTTCGTTATGATGTACATGAAATTTCAGAAGCTTAAAACGGTGTGTACATTAAACTCCTATGTGGAACCTGTCAAATAAATTATAACTGGGACTTCCTGTGATTTATCCAAAATCACAGGAAATCCCACTCGCCACCTATCCGACAGGGGTAGTGTCTTCTTTTGGACAATTTTTAACATTTACATTTACGCATTTGGCTGACACTTATATCCAAAGCGACTTTCATTGCATTGTGCTCAGTGGTGGAAAGTAACAAATTACAAATACTCAAATTACTGTAATTGAGTAGTATTTTCAGGAATTGTACTTTTTAAAATAGTTTAAAAACATTGTACTTTTACTTTTACTTGAGTATATATTAGTGCTGTATCGGTATTTTTACAGCGTTATTTTTCCTCATATTGTCGTTGCTACTTTATGATTCACTTTCATCTGATTGGCTAAGGAGAATAATCAGTCCCGTCACGTGACCCCGTCCACTCAAATCGAGCATAAAAAAACTTGTCACACAGATTTCAAGACATCTGCAGCCAATTTAGTGTAATCTTGGAGGAGGATGAACGTGTGCGGCAGGCAGAACGCATATCAAACGGCAGTTTTGCACACTTGAAAGTCACTGCGGGAAAGGTACACAATACGAAGGCTCGTCAAAGACATGGAGAAGTATTGAGTTCCTGTATCATCCAAGTTTCATCCAAAGGGCTATATGATGAGATAAAGTTGTCCTTCTCTCTCCAAAGTCACTACATCAAGTGCTCTGCCCTTATAAGTGAGTAGGGAACATATGCGACTGGAACGCTTGAGAAGCAGTTTCGCAAACTGTGCATTACCAGTTATAATTTTGTAAATAATGTTCATTAATACATCGAAAGAAGCTGAAGGGATTACTTTATGTTATCTATATCTTTATTTTGGACTTGAACATGAACCCTGAAAACGCCTTGGTTACAGATGTAACGGTTACGGTTAGTCTCAAGTCTCTCTTGTAGATAGGACAGCACGTTCCCCGATAGAGCAACGCCACGGGTCTTCTCTTCAGGACCAGAACAGGGGCTACTTATAGGCGGATAGCCGCCTAGTGGTCGGGGCCCTAGCCTGAGTGATGGTCTTAACCACTAATTTCCATGATATTGTTTGTTTATTTTGATTAAACTTTGTTAAACGTTCGCCGGTTCCTGCCTCCTTCCTTCCCTGCTTTGCTACATTGACCTCACCAGGTGGCCACCATCTGCAGGAACTGGTGCTCCGCGATTGGTCATTTTAGGCATATAGGCATATACACACTTCAGGTGGCTCCTGAGAATGTAGAAGATCCTGAAGCCCACCTCGTCATCTCTGTAGCGTCTTGCACCGTAACTAGACAGGGACCACATTCAGTTACCAGCTGAAACGAAACCAAAAGCACTGGGCGGGAGGAACAAGCTCCTGTTTCTCACTTAGTCTCCCTTAGTGAAGTGTATAGTATCCTCTACCCCCCAAAAGGCGGTTAGCACCACACCACCGTCATTGAGGTTGAGTAATTTCTGACACAACACCTCTACAGATATGAATGCTAATCCAATGAAATTTAGGTTACATTATTTGCATGCAGTATTTGAGGACTTTATTTACAAATGTCTGCATTGTGGGGCCTCGTACACATGATTGAACAGTGCTGAAAGTAAATAAATGGTTTTAACTGGAAAACTGAGCTCATAATAGACGGACATACAGACAGAACAACACATTGAATGGTTATTTTGTCTGATTTGTATACAGTCATAAGCTTTATCAGTAAGATCAATATATATTTGTTTTATATATAAATAAAATATAAATTTGATTAATAATTGTACTAAATTCATTAAATAACAGAGTCTAAAAGTAACGAGTAACTAGTACTCGGAGTAGTTTTTGAGAAAAATAATTTTGCTCTCTTTTACTCTTTTTAACTCTATTTAGTATTTTTTTAACTTTAATTCTTTTTAGTATTTTAACACCAGTACTTTTAGATGTAATTGAGTACAATTTCATTAATATAACAATACTTTAACATTTTACAGTACTCTTTCCACCACTTATTGTGCTATAAATTTGTTTCTGACTTTGTGCAATCTCCTGTGTGAGAGCCTGGTGATTCAGTAACAATGTTAAGATTTTAATTATTTAGTTCGAGTAAAATTTCTAAAATTAAGTTTACTCCTTTTATTATGTGTTGAGACTACATAAATATTTTTGTAGATATAACTACCTTGGCAGTTGATCTGTAGATCCCAGCATGCTTTTTGTCACGGTTGTGGAGGAAAAACCCAAGCGCAGGCAGCGGTAGTTCACAAAACACAAACTCTTTTATTAATTATAACAAAAACACCCACGATGGGGGAAAATGAAACTAAAACAATAAACAAGAGGTTCTGTCATGACAGCTTTGTATCTGACTGAATTAGGAGATTCATTTTCCAAATTAACTTTCATTTTAGGTGTTTTTCAGTAAAAAGAAAGACTTGTTTGTGCTTTTGTTGATATATCTTTGAGATTTAGAGTTTGGGTTTTTAAAGTGGTTACCGTTGTTAGATGCTTGTACATAGGCCAGGGGTCTCCAACCCTGCACATGGTGAGCTACAGACCTGAAAATTTCAGCTCCAACACCAATCAAACACACTTGAACCATCTAATCAAGGTGTTCAGGGTTGCTTGATAATTACAGACAGGTGTGTTGAAGCAACGTTGAAACTGCAGTTTGAAGAACGGTAGCTCACGAGGAGCAGGGTTGATGATCCCTGGCCTATAGGGTGAGGGAGGATCAATATTATTCAGAAAGCTTGTCCACTTCACTTATTGAGCAGTAACTGTGCTAATGCCAATAAAAAGACCACCAGTCTCTTCTAACTTAACCATCTATGTTTTGAATTTTTTTATATTTCAATGTGAAAGTAAGTGAAACATGGAGTTTGAGTAATCTTTCTTTGTCTGTTTGCTTTAAGTAGTATTTACTTAATATTTTTACTAATGCTAATTGTATAAATGAAGAATTTACTCTATTCTGTTTAGTAAGTTGTACTTGAATTAAAGCAGCAGATTTTACCTAATAAAATCCTCAAAACAACTTGCACAAATATTTTTAATGGAGTGTTTGTTAGCTAGGAAATTAATTTAAATGTTGTATTTATATTAACTTTATTCTAAATTGTTATTATTAGTATCAGTGTTTATTTCAAGTTTGTATTGTTTCATTTAAACATTATTTTATAATATTAGAATAATATTATTTGAAAGTGTTTTTGTGGTTACTTTGTGTTCAGCATTATTTCACGTAATTTGAATTACTGTGTAAATACATTTATGCCGCTTCAGAGACGCTTTAACGCTCTGTGTCAATACATGTTTTCCTACTTTAAAGCCGCTTACAAAAGGTATGCAAAAGTTAAAACGGGAACACAACCACACATAACACAAGTTAAAATCAGACCATGAACATAGGCCTACACACAATGGAGAAGATAATCAGGAAAACAGGATCAGGTAAGGGACTAATTAACTAATAAGAAAAGACAAGTCAAGTCACAGAAGACAAAATACATTGAGCTTTTTGTTCAATTATTTCAGAATTGTTATTGAGAAACTTGTTGTGAGAGCGTGAGAACATTGTCAGTGCGAGTCTCACGCCAACCTCTGTTACGAGTAAACGTATCATCTGCAATAAACCCTTTTAACCACACCATCTATGCCATTATGTTCAGGGCCGGATTTTCCAATCGGAAGTATGGGCACCGGCCCAGGGGCCCATGAAAGGGGGAGAAAGTTTCACATAACAATGTTTTCGCTATATTCAATCTTCCTTCTGCCTCTCTGGCCCGCACACACACAAGTGTGCACATAAAACATTGTTTCTAACGTATGCAAGTCTGTCTCTTGATTTGTTAACTTTAAAAGCCCTTTAGCAGCTTTTATTCAGGAGAAGCTCAAAGCGAAATAAACAGCGACCTTCCCAGGAAGCTTTCATTCAGTGGGAAAATGTTTCCAAAGCTGTAACACGAGTGCAAGGCACATTCGACAGGTGACTCCTGAATGAAATGAGTACAAAACAGCGTTTCCAACAACCTGTCACTGTAATCGACTGTTTGAATGTATAAACATGAACACATTTCGTCTGTAAATATGCACATGATTACCTAGACAGAGGCTATGTGAAAGAATATAGCCAAAATCAGAACTGAATCCTATAAATGAGTGGAGAGAACTTAAGAGGAGAAGCACCAACATGGAGATGGAAATCTAAAGGGTCTGGAGCAATTCTCTATTCAGGAATTCTCAATCTCTTGTCAGTATCTCCTAACGTATTAGGCATTATAGGTGAAGACTCATAATAACTCAAAATAAGAGGTTGTAAAAGGGGTTGAAAAATTATGAACAATATGTGTTGTGAGAAAAACACATTTATTTATAATGAAATCCCAATATTTAAAACTCTTATTCCCCAATGAAAGGTTTTAGATTTTTGTAACATTTTTCAAAAAAAGATTCTAAGCATTAACATTTATTTTCACAGCCTTTCATTGATCATATTTACCCAGGGGTTGAATAATGTTGATTGCAACTGTATGCAGTATATTGTTTTCTGGTGTCTGAATCATTTTTGGTTTGACTGTATTTTGTGATACATTTTTACATGTGTTGTCCCTCATTACACACACTACATGTGTTAAAATTCTAAACGACATGTGTCATTTTAATACATCTCTTTTTATGGTGCTCGACGATGTAGAAACATCCTCAAAATTTAGCTAAAAATGAGTTTATTGTGAATTTCCAAGAAATGGGCTCCTCCCTCGCTTGCACACAATAAATATCTGTCAGATGAGCATGTCAGACACTTTCTGAACTGCAGCTCAGACTCACCAAGACTCTTTTATTTCCACAAGCTCAAGTAGGTAAATCTATATACTGTACAAATCTAAATAAACTGAATATCATCTTAATAATGCATCTGCATTCATTAATCTTATCATTTTAATCTATTACAACCGATCTTAAAGACTCACCACATCAAGATGTGAATCTTCTTTATGTAAAACCTTTAGTTAGTTAGTTTAGTTATCTAATAATGGGTAAATTTACAAAAATGTGTAGATTAGTAAAATTTTAAACTGAATTTAGGAAGAGTTCTGATGTACATCACAATTGTTTTAAATAAACACTTTTTTCGGTCAATAATGTAGTCAGATCAGATCATCTTCAGACTGTACTTGTCAAAATCATCATCATCAAGCTTAAAAGATGAATTGGACAAAATTCAGTATAGCTTTGGAAAACTGTTACTTGACTTAGGGTCTCGATTCTTAATCAATTTTTAAAGATCAACCATACAAGTTACCTGAATCATCAATCAATCCTGTTCTTATAACAAAGTATGTTTAATTTTCAACAAAACTGGTTCAGATCATGCTCAGATCAAGCCTTCCAAACCCCTATTTTCAAATTTGTATGCATATTTCAACTAACTGTAAAGCTCTGTGTGTCTGTTACTCTTGTCAGGATGAGATTGGCGGTTCTCCTTGTACTCTTCATCACCCTGATGTTCAGTGATGGATGGGATTATGAAGGATTCAGCAATGATCAACATAACAAGTCACCATGCAAGAATCATTCATCAAAAATAGATCCTTATGGTACATTTGTAAAAAGACATATTCTTCCAGAAAATTTTGATACAAGTTCCAAAGACAGATGGGAAGAGTACCTAAAAAAAAGTAATCTTTGTGGCAGAGCACTAACCCAGTCCTTCCTCTACAAAAAGGATGAGGAGAAAGTTAAACAAATCTGCAGTAAAAAAGGCTTCATATACAAAGACAACATGTGCGAAAGTAATGACAGATTCAAAGTGTTTCTTGTTGAAAGCACCAAGGAAGGTACAAAATGTAATGTGAAGACGTTCGGGTTTGTGAAATCTTATGTGATTGTTGCTTGTGATCTTGTTGAAAAGAACTGTTTGCCCGTTCACTACCACAACCAAACTGACACACAAAGCAAAAATCTTAAGGCTTGCAAAGTAAATTGGTGAAAAGTAAATAGCTGTCATTTACTTCATCTTTGTAAGCATCACTATCAAATAACTGCAAACATGATCATAAACTTCGGTTTTAACATTTAAAATCACTTCTACAGCTCCTGTCTTTTTAGCTTGGAGGTTCATTCCAATAATCTTCATTTAATCTATATCCCTTAATGAATGCAAGATCAGTAATTTTTCCACTTAATTCTTTGTTTGCTTGTTTGAAGAAATGATTGCTGTTTATGTCTGTATTCAGTTAAAGTCTAGAAATCATAATACTTTTGAATTGTGAGAACAAATTACATTTTTCAAGATATTGTATATTCTTTGTGCTAATATAAAATATAGCATCTTACTGTGTGTCAGTGTGTGTGAGTGTGTGTGACTGAGTTACTGTCCATTCTCAATTCATGGATAGTCACGTGAGCAGTCATATGAAGCACACCATAAGGAGTCTCAACACAGTGGTCCTGCAAACACACAGACAGAGGTGAACGCTTTATAAAAACAATATTCCTTCATTTAAATCAAAAGTTGAGTTAAAATGTCCAACAGAGTGACACTAAACAAACCAGGAGTCCACATGGAGCCTCAAAATGACTTAAAAGCATTACTATGAAATAAATAAGCACTAAATCGAGATTTTTCTGGCTATGATTTAGCTGGGATTTAAACTTGACACTGACCACTCAAACACTAGAGATGGTTAAATCCAAATACAGAGAACTTAGATACAAAGAGAGTCTTTTTTTAACTTTACTTTGAAACAAGACGTCACAGTCCTAGGCAGTCCCAGGCATATTCATCAAAAGACATCTTAAATCACATTCTTCGGGGAGTTTTTACAAAAGGGTTTTCACTTTAAACATGAATACAGAAATTTAAATCCAGGAGATAGTCCAGAAAAACAAACACCTTAAACAGGGTTGAGCATTAAAGTTTATTCAACACAGGCAGCAACCAATTAACTAACAAAGAATCTGAACAGGAAATTGCGTAATCTCGTGGCGAAATCAATGACATTAATAATTTTTTACATTTATATTGCGCTTTTCTGGTCACTCCGAGTACTTTACGTGGAAGGGGGAATCTCCTCAAGCACCACCGATGTGCAGCATCCACCTGGATGGTGCGACGGCAGCCATATTGCTGCCATATTTCTGTTGTATCCCTTGCGCCAGAACGCCCACCACACACCAGCATATTGGTTGAGAGGAGAAAGAGTTACCAAGCTGCGACCAAACAGGGCTGCGACTAAACAGACCAAGTGAGGTAAAATTATAACCCACTTAAAGACCAAAGTCATTTAATGAATAAAAAAAATGAAAGAAATAAAGCATTTAAAGAGAAAACATAACTTCTTGGAACTATCTAAAGGCCCCATGAATCACGTGACAAGCAAATATTTCGGACTTCCGTTGGCAGAACTCTCTTTCTCAATGGCTCTGCATGAAGACGCGTAAACCCAAGACTTCTGTTGTCAAAATAAGTCACATCAAGTAACGTCGCACTTACCATTTTTATTTTAGCTAGGCTTTCCTTCTTTACTCTTCATGATTGCTTATAGATTTGTTCTTAATGGCCGTTTTATTTATACTACTGTCACAGTCAGACACGGAGGAGACTGAATAGAGATCATCACAAACATGTAAATCCAAATCCAAAAGGGTTTTAATGATGACTATCCAATACAAACACGGGAGCAGGAGAACAGGGCAGACAAAACAAGGTTGACAATACAATAACCAATAAGGAACTGAGGAACACACAGGGCTTAAATATATGGGGAAACACTCGGGCAAAACAGAATCAGTAACGAATGACAGGTGAAACAGTTGACAAAGCAAAACACGTGGGAAACACAGGCAGGGGACAGGCTGGAGTGTTACGACTACGTTGCTTTATAACATGATGATAATTTTTAATACATTTTGATATTCAGAACACGGCATATATGACACACTCTTATTATAATTAATTTGAAAACCAGGAAGACACAATAGGCTCATACAGTAAAGAAATAAACTGTAAATTGATAAAAAATTATTTTATTCACTTTGTGAATTAGGACTGTTCATACTGGTATGTTATATTTTTATGCACTGAAATTAGCTTCATGTTTTAGATTCCATATAGATAGATAGATAGACAGACAGACAGACAGACAGACAGACAGACAGATAGATAGATAGATACGAGCAAAGAACTGAAACAAAATATGTTTATTTGCTTCAACACAACAGAACAGGCACTGAATGAAAATATGCATCATAGTTAGGCTCTGCCCAGCCAAATCAAGCAAATGCTCAGAATGAGAGACAGCATTGTGTAATTTCTGAGTGATTTTGGGCACAGACAAGACATATTTATATATATTTTACATGCACTGGGCACTGTTGTTCAGCACAGTTATCATATACCTAAGAAATACCTAAACGGTATTCAGAAGTATTCACAGGAACATTAGTATACATGAGTGTGCAATGAGGCTCACTGGGGGGAAGGCGTTCTTCCGCTTGTCCCATGGCCAGCTGTGTGCTAGACCAGCCGTTCCGAGAGGTGCCTCGGACAGGGAGTACCAAGCGGGAAATGGGTGGTGTCCAGGGAGGCGAACAGGTCTATTGACCATATGGCTGCTGCCGGTGTGCCGCGCTCTCCAGGGAACTCGATACTGAAGCCAGTGTTGGGGCGGTCTCATGTGCATCAACCCGAGGATGCCATGTGTCCCAGGAGCCTCTGAAGTAGTTTCAGGGGGACCGCTGACTGCTTGAAATGTTCCAGGCAGTTCAACACTGACTAAGCGCGCTCTGTAGTCAGTCGCGCTGACATGGAGACAGATTTGAGTTCCATACCGAGAAAAAGGATGCTCTGCACGGGGAGAGATTGCTCTTTTCTTGGTTGACTTGTAATCCCAAACGATCTAGCTGCCAGAGCACTAGGTGTGTTCACCTGTGTGTACATAACAGATCTCGTGAGTGTGCCAACAGGAGCCAGTCATCGAGATAGTTTAGTATCCGCACATCTCTCTCCCTGAGGGGAGTAAGGGTGGCTTCCACGATCTTCGTGAAGACACGTGGAAAAGGACAAACCGAAAGGCCGGACTCTGTACTGATATGCCCGACCCATGAAGCGAATCATAGGAACAGGGGCCCAGATTTAAACAGAGAATCTTATCACATACTCTACACTTACTTCAGTAATTTATGTAGCTATTATAATTATATTTACAGTACAGTGCAAACAGACCATTATCACAATTAAGAATCTGGGCCTAAGGATATAAACTTTTTGTGTTTATATGTACAATAGGCAGAATAATTACAAGATCACAAGGGCCGGATCTAGGGGCCCGCTAAAGCCTCCCCCAAATTTTCCTTGGGTCCCTCTAAAAATGTCCAGCTGACAAAACAATTAAATATTTGTTAACTTTTTGTTTGTAAATACTGATCTGTCAATTTAACCACACAGAAATTTGAACATTATGCCATGCAATGAGCAATAATACTAGAAACATTGTTGCCCAACCAGATCTCTGATTGTCCCCCTTTTCAATCAGCCAGGTATGGGGCCTGATACAGAGCATTTTGTCAGTGTTTTGTAATAAAATTCTTAAAGTAGTTATTTAAAAGCAGTACTGTGAACAGTACTGTAAACAGACATTGCAAACAGTTTACAACACCCTCAGCGGTCAAACTGTCATTTTTGGTCTGTGTACCCAAACAGATCTTACACAACACATAACCTCAGGTACTACCTTGCATGAGAAGAAAAATGTGTCGCGTAAAAACAGAGTCAGTTGTGTGAGTCTAGACTGAATGTGTGAGAGTTGGCACCCCTGTGTTTAGATTGTGGAAATAAAATAAAAATCTTGTTTTCATTATTTAACAATACATTTTATTAGAGATACTCATTTTCTTTATTTTTTCAATTCTGTATTTCTCTCATTAACTCTTTTATTATCTCCAAAGTGTCTAAAACCTGTCCATATCTAGCCTGTGCTCAAATGAATGTTATCAAAGTCTTTGTGTTTCTTTACAACATATTTCTATTTTAAAAGAGAGGAGAATAATTGTGTTAGGGATGTGAACAAATTAAGTTTAGTAGGACTGGGTGTTATATTTCATCACAATATAATTGCCCAGTAAAACATTTCCCCATGCTTTAAACATGACAGGGGAATATGGATTGAGGACAGGAGGTCCAAGGCTTTGAAGGGTTTGGTCAGATAGGCATCCTCTGTGTTTTGGGGATACATAATTATAAAATACACAATATATTTTTACTTACCTTTCCTTTATATTATCATTGAGACACCTCACGAGTTGCGCATCTTATCCCATTTACATCAAATCCATTATCCTGGGTGAAAGATACTTTCATACTTTGTATGATTACCTCAGCCTCATTGAGTGTTTAGGCCTTTAAAAAAAACAAGACACTCAAAGCCAAGGAAGAGCCAGCCTAGACTGATCAGACCTGGATATGTGTCACATTGTCATTCGGCAGCCCATACTGTATCAGTCCGCTTCAACCACAGCCAGTCGCTCATTCTTTCATCAACAATGTCCAGTTCTTGTTTATTCATCTCTGGACCTGTCCTCTGATCCCCACTTCGTGTATCAATTAGCTCACTGGTTCTCTTCCGGGGGGGGGGGGCGCGAGTAGGCTACAGGATGGGAGGGGAAAAAAAACAAAAAAAAATGTTTTTATCACTAAACTACTGTCATAAAAAGTTATAGTTTTGTATATACATAACTCCTGAACAAAATGTGTTTGGACTGATTTAAAAAAAAAGAGTTTTGAACAAATTTGATTGGTTTGTGGATAGTGAGCGCAAATGCAGGTGAAAAGCGTTTTTTTAAGCGAGTAATTGAGTCGTTCATTCAAACGATTCGTTCAAACGACCGATTTATCAAGAATGAGACAGATGTTTGTGCATGGGTCATTGAATCTTTGAGTGTTGCTGTGAGATGCGAGCGCTATGCTGTGATCTTTGTTTGGATTCATCGGATCTATTTTCGCTGCTAAAATAGACCAAAACAGTCATTATTTCGTCTAAAATGTAGGTGACTTAATATTAATAACTTGTTTGTTGAACTGTCATATGAAATCAGTGTCACATTTTCAATCGTGAGGTGATGGTAAATTAAGTGATGGTCAATTGTCAGCTCTCTTGGTCGTCAGGTCGTGTGATGCATGTTGCTGAACTGCATTCAAAAGTTATAAATATAAAATCACCACATTTAACTGCAGTATGTCAATTTAGTTTATTTGCGTGTGCTGCGCTCATAGACTTTAGAAAATGGCGCACATTTGTTTGATTTCTCCTCGAGAAGCTGCGCAGGCCTCAACAGTTTAATGTCCTTGCACCCTGACTGAGTCCGAAACTGTTGTATTTGTTTTTTTCATATTCGTCATTTGGTGGCTCTCAATTGTCAAAAACACCCCTCAAAATATTTGCTACGGATGCGAAAAATGCAGAAAATCCATCCATTTCCTACCGCTTATCCGAACTACCTCGGGTCATGGGGAGCCTGCGCCTATCTCAGGAGTCATCGAGCATCAAGGCAGGATACACCCTGGATGGAGTGCCAACCCATCGCAGGGCACACACACTCACTCATTCACTCACGCACTCACACCCTACAGACAATTTTTCCAGAGATGCCAATCAACCTACCATGCATGTCTTTGGACCAGTGGAGGAAACCGGACTACACGGAGGAAACCCCCGAGGCACGGGGATTATATTTGCAAGCTTGCAAAAGGTTGAGAACCCCTGAATTTGCTCATCTAGATGCTTGATGCTTTGCTTGTGGCTTGGTGGCATTAAAACTTAATGCAACCAATTGCACCAATCCACTGGCACCGATAATGCGTGCTCAGTCCCCCAAGTTCCGTATGGTATAACATTACAACACACAACAAGACACCACTTTATTACAGCTCAAAACATACCTGTTCCACATTTATTTGACTAACCAATAACGGTCTGTCATAAAAAAAAACTTGTTTTCCTTTGCTTAGTCCATACAAGCATTGACAAACTGTTTATATTTTCTCCTACTTTTAAGTCATATTGGATAACAGCGTATGCCAATTTAATAAATTTAAATGTACATTGACATTTGGCAGCCCATACTGTGTCCATATATTTCAACCACATTATTCACCCTACCGAATAAAGGACAGCCTTTTCAGTTGTTAGTCCGGGTGGCTTACTTTTGGGGGGTTTTCCACACTGATACTTTTTTTAGTACCACATCTGTTGAGGTTCCAAGCGGTCTGTAACGATACCAAAATATGACATGTTTACACACAGATTAAGGATTGGGTAAATAGAACCACTACCAGCTTTTGGGGATTTGAAACACATGAATACGCATTTTAATATGAAATTTGGCATTTTGTTATATAATACATGCTTTGAAATTGGCCACATCAAGCATTTCAACAAGCCAAATTGGAAGCACCAGAGTTTCAGCTTCCCAGGAAGAGCTGTATTATTGATTTTCTTGAGTCCACTGACTGTCTCTTGCCAGAGTTTTAATTTGAATTCAAATGCACAAAACATAAGCAATAATACCCAAATTGAGAAGGGATAAATCTTCATAGAACATAAAATAGTTGTTTTATTTTTCATGTTTACATTTATGAGGAATATGGATCATTATGGACACAATCCGGGCAATTCAATCCAAATGTCCAGATTTTACTTAATGCTTTTGAAAAACTGATATACCTTTGTGGCGTCTCAAAGTTTTTAAAGTATAGTTTTCTATAGTGAGGTATAATTGTCACATCCATAACCGACCATACTCCTCATAAATGGACACATGAAAATTCAATTAAAATAACAATTTCATGTTCAGATTTGAATTTCCTGAAGACAGAATATCAAAGATGCAAAAACATCTACTTCATTTAGCTAGATATGTGTTTGTGGTGCATTTCTAAGAAATGGGTTCTTTTTCCCTCCTCCCTCTTTTGCACACAATAAAAATCAGTCAGATGAGCAGCTTAGAAACTTTCTGAACTCAGACTCAGCACAAGCTCAAGAACACCTCACAGGTAAATCTAAATAGGTGCTGTACTAATGTAACTTTCAGAAACTGTAAATCATCGCAATAATGCATCTGCTGTCTTTAATCATCTGATTTTAATCTATTTCAACCGGTCTTTAAGTTTATAAAATATATAATCTTCATTAGAACCAAGTGAAAACTGACAAACGTTTTGGCTTAAAATACTTTTTCCAAGATCAACCATACAAGTTAAAGCAATTTTGAACAAACTCAAGTACTAAATTATGTTGAATTTTCATCATAACAAATCAAATCTTGATATTTTTTAACATTTTGTCCATTTAAACTAACTGTAAAGCTCTATGTGTCTTGTCAGGATGAGATTGGGGGTTCTCCTTATACTTTTCATCAACCTGACGTTCAGTGATGGACTTCCATGCCAGAGACCATGGGATAACAACGCTTATGATGTTTTTCAAAACCGACATATTCTCCAGTTCCAGTTTGACACTAGAAGTCGAAATGCTTGGGCAAATTACCTAACAAGAACGGATCTTTGTGGCAGAGTAGCACGCCAGTCCTTTGTCCAGAAAGATGACGAGCGTAGAATTAGGAAAATCTGCACTAAACAAGGCTTCAGATACAGAGACCACATAGGCAACTTGTGCATTAGTAGCAAAAGAGTCAAAGTGTTTATTGTTGACAGCACTTTGAATAATGGACAATGTGATGTTCAGTACTTGTCTTATCGTTCTAGGTATGTGATTGTTGCTTGTGAGAATGTTGCCAACCACTGTTTGCCTGTTCACTATCATGGACAAACTGTCACGCCACCACCCCGAGGTCGTCAGATCTGCAGAAATTGAAACGTTATAGGAAGTAATTTCTACTAAATCTCTAGGACGTTTCACATAAGCATCATTATCAAAGATGAATGCAAACATGACAATAAACTTCACTTCTATCAATTACCATCACTTCTGCAGCTGCTTAGAATATTTTTTCTTGGAGATTTATTCCAATGAATCATCATTTAATCTGTCCTTTAGTCAATCATTTAATGATGTTTCTCCTAAAAGCTTTGTATGCTTTTTTTTCTGTATTCACTTAAAGTGTAGCAAATATCATGCTTTTCCATTGTGAAATTCTTTTATAATCTTTAGACTTAAACCAAAGTTGTGTTATTTGTGTAAATAAAGCGTCTTTGTGTTTCACCTTCTGTGTTTGTGACTTATTGTCTAACATCATGGATGTTCAGTGTGGCTGGTCTAGGTGTTTGTGTTGACATGAGCCGTTATGTGCATCACACCATGAGTCTCGAAGTTCCTACACAAACACAATGAGGTGAACGCTTCATAAAACAAAATCATTCATTTATATTAAAATGTCCAGCAGTGTGACACACTAAACAAACCAAAATTTCAAAATTACTTAAAAGCATCCAAATGAAATACATCAGTTTTATTTGAGTCTTTTCTTGCACTTTACTATAAAACATGACACAAGTCACATTCCTAGGCAGTCTTTCAGTCATATTCATCAAATAACATCTTAAATAGCATCATTGGGGGAGTTTATACAAAAGGGTTCTCCAAACTGAAGACCCACTTTAAAAATAAAGACAGAACGGTAGCTAAATCCAGAGACTAAAGAGCAGAAAAACTAATTCAATGCAAATAATCCTAACAAGGCATATAACAGAAGACAGTACTCAAAATAACATCGGGACTGAACGAGAAGGAACATTTATCTGGGTCGACCATTAAGGGTAATGCAACATTGTCAACAACCAATTAACAAAGAAATAATCTGAGGTGGAAATGGCGCCATGTAGCGGCGAAATCAAAGCCCTTGAGGTGGATCATCACAATTTCAATTTAAAATTCATCTCTTATTATTTCCTTTTACCTTATAGGATCACCAATATATATGAGAGGCCTCCATTTTAAAACTGTGATTCTTACATATTTTTAAAAAAGGCATTGGGAATTTTGAGAATAAATATAGTTTTATAGTTTTTCCAATCTCTTAAATATGTGTGAAAAATTTCACTTGTCTTTGGTTGTCCAGAAACGCACGCTACATGTGTTAAAAGTCTGCACAACGTGTTATTTTTAACTCGTATATCTCTTTTGCATTGTAATTCATGGTGACACAAAAATCTAAGAATTTTACTACAATAAAACCATGATTAATTAAAAAAATATATGACATTACCTATATTATCATTGTTACATATTTTTATAAAATGCATGGGGATTTGTTTTTAATTTCTCACTATATGTGACCCAATCTGTAAAAAACCCAGCTAAAATATTTTTTTGTGATTTATTGTTGTCAGGCAGAGCCTGTGGCTTCAGCTCGTGGTCCATTCCAGATTGTATTGTACAAGTGTTTTGTGATTGTCAAAATATTTGAACAAATCGATTTCATTACTTTCAATTTTAGGTGAATTGTCGATTAAACTTTTGAGCACAGACATGGATTCACCGTATATAGGTTGGAGACATCTTGTCAAAAAAAGAAAATTACAGAAATGAATGGAAAAATAAATAAGAGTTTCTGTGTTAAATTATTAGTTTATTTTAATAGGCTAACCACAACCTATAAACACATGGGGCTGCCAACTTTCACACAATTGTTTCACAACTTTCACTCTTTTCAGCAATTGTTCTCACACTCTCACCCACAATATTTTGCTGTTTGGTGTCACGGTTGACAAAATGACAAGATGCAAGTAAGGTGAACACAGTGTATTTAGACAGAATCCAAAACAGCAAACAAAAGAATGGCGGGGCACTCCTGACGTTAAAACAAGATACATGGCCGGCTGTACTCTCTGTAAAAAAAGAATAATCCACAAAATCCGAAAAAGGTAAAGAAGAACCAAAAAGGGAACCATAAGGGAAAAAATAATCCAAACCTGGCTCACTGGTTACCACGTTCCTAAGAAGGGATAAGAAGAGATTAAACACTCGAAGCACAGAGAGACACGGTACAAAACAAATTACATCGCCACACAGAGAACTGGCACAGCCGTGCTAAAATAGAGGGCACATAGATGAGGAGCAGGTGAGGGTAATTAACAATACTAAGAGACTAAATGGGGAACCAGACAGGAGGAAAAATACACAATTCAACAGTAAAATAAAAAATAAAAATAAAAAGGCAAAGCCTGAAATAACCCCCTCCCCAAAGATGCCTCATGGCATCCAGACCCTACACACGAGAGCGGAGGAACCTATCAATAAGAGAGCGGTCCAAAATGTCTCGAGCGGGGACCCAGCATCTCTCCTCCGGACCGTAGCCCTCCCAGTCTACCATGTATTGGTGGCCTCTACCCCGCCGTCTTACATTGAGAAGTCGACGCACCGTATAGGTCGGCGATCCCTCAATGAGTCTAGGAGGCAGGGGGGCAGAGGTCGCGGGTTGAAGGGGGGAGCGAACAACGGGCTTGATCTTGGCCACATGAAACGCAGGGTGAACACGCTTAATCGAGGCAAACGGTCACCAGATTAATGATCTTGGTGATCGGGATGGGACCAATAAACTGAGGACCCTGCTTACGTGCAGGGACATGAAGGGGAAGGTCAGACGTAGACAACCAAACCCTTTGATCACACACGTAAGGGGGAGCCTTGGAGCGATGGCGATTAGCTGACGTTTGGTAGCGTCTACGTGCGAGAATAAGGGCCCGTCTAGCAACCCTCCAGGTGCGGAGACACCGATTTACGAAGCCCTGAGCAGAAGGAACGGAGGCGTCTGCCTCTTGGGTGGGAAACAACGGGGGTTGGTAACCTATGCAGCACTGGAAGGGCGACAAACCCTTAGACAACACCGGGAGGGAGATGAGAGCTTACTCGACCATTGTCAATTTAGAACTCCAAGACAATGGCTCAGACGAAGCAACGCAACGCAGGACCCTCTCAAGATCTTGATTAGCCCGCTCGGACTGCACATTAGACTGTGGATGGTACAGCCCGCACAGACCGGGCATGCCGAGACGAACTCGTGAGCGTCCTGCGCCATGGAATGCCACCAAAACCGTTGCTTAATAAGAGACAAGGTGCAAGAAACTCCTGGGTGACAAGCTAGTTTGGAGGAATGTCCCCACTGGAGGACGCTGGTTTGGACCGACTGAGGAACGAACAACAGGTTCACTGGAAAACCAGCCGGAGGAGTAACGCTGTTAAGAGCCTCGCGAACCACAGATTCCACCCTCCAAGTGACCGCCCCCACCATACAAACAGAGGAATTGAGCCGGTGGGAGAAGGACGCACAGGGATGTATCTTGTCACCTGGGGCGGAACGTTGGGACAAGATCGCTTCTACCCCTCCCACTGAAGCATCGACCTCCACAATAAACTGGCGAGACGGGTCAGGATTAACCAGAATGGGAGCAGACGTAAAGAGACCCTTAAGTCTATAAAACGCTGTCTGAGCCCGTTCTGATCATTCGAACTGTTTCAATGTGGAGGTGAGCTCCGACAAGGGAAGAGCGACCTGACCAAACCCTCGGATGAACCGTCTGTAAAAATTGGCAGACCCCAGGAATCGCAGGTACGCCTTGCGATTCACCGGAGTAGACCAATTAGCAACTGCTTCTACCTTTGTGGGGTCCATCCGAATACCCTCTGGCGACAAGAAAAAAAACAAGAAACGGAGCCGACCGTGCGTGCGTGAAACTCACGCTTCTCCACCTTAGCGAACAGGCGATTCTCAAGTAACCGGTTTAAGACCCGCCGGACGTGCTGAACATGGTCACTTTGTTGTGTGAGAAGATCGAAATGTCGTCGATGTAGACGAAAACTAACCTGTTGACCATGTCCAGGCAAAAGTCATTGACATTGAAAAACGCCGGAGCATTCGACAGGCCAGATGGCATCACACGATACTCAAAGTGCCCTGTGGCAGTGTTAAAGGCAATTTTCTAGTCATCTCCCTCCCTTATCCTGACCAGGTGATAAGCATTGCGTAAGTCTAACTTCGTAAAGATGGTAGCACCCTGCAAGAGACCAAAAGCCGACGACATCAATGGCAAGGGGTGGCTATTCTTGACCGGGATGTCGTTCAGTCCCCGGTAATCAATGCAGGGGCGAAGGGAACCATCCTTCTCCACGAAGAAAAACCCCGCCCCAGCCGGAGAGGAAGAGGGATGAATAATGCCTGACAACTAGGAATTGGCCACATACCTTTCCATGGCTTCCCTCTCAGGACCAGAAAGAGGTTAAAGGCGACCCTTAGGTGGAGAAGTGCCAGGTAAAAAGTCGATTGCACAGTCGTATGGGGGCTGCAGAGGTAGAGATGTTGCTCAAGACTTACTAAGAACCGCTCTCAGATCATGATAAACGCTAGGTACCCCAGTAAGGTCAACAGGCTCCTCCTGAAGCAGAGGAGAAGAGATCAAATGAGAAAGAGCAGTATTCAAACAATTATAAACACAAAAAACACTCCATTCACAAACAACATTCTTTCTCCAGTCAATATGGGGGTAATGTTTTGACAGCCCGGCGTGACCCAACACGATTGGAGCGGAGGGAGAATGAGTCAGGAGAAACTAAAGCTCCTCAGTGTGATTACCGGACGTGGTGAGCGAAACAGGTTCAGTGGTGGAAGATATGTTGGTGAGAGGAGTGCCGCAGAACGTCTCTGCCACGATAGACTGGGCGAGAGAAACTACTGGAACCCTCCACCTCTTGGCCAGCTCGATGTCAATAAAATCACCCTCCGCTCCAGATTCAATGAGGGCAAACACCGAGTGGCTCACTCCTCTCCACTGAATGACTGCAGGAAGAGCTGTCCGGCTGCGAGAGAGAGCACGGGTAGGGCTTACGCTTACCCTACGGGATGACAAGCTGCCTGGATGATCTCTGGTAAGTGGACAACCCGCCACTAAATCCTTGTCATTCCAGCCGCAAGATGTAGCCAGTGCGGAACTCAATGGAGTACTCCAAGAACAACCTGTGACCCCGTTGTAAAAGGGACAATGACCAAGCTGCCTCTCTGTTAACTGCAGACCGGTCGAACACCATCTTAAGCTCCTGGGAAAACAACTCAAAGGAAGCGCAGCAGGCATGGTTTCTGTCCCAGATCACCGTTCCCCACTCCCTGGAGACACCCGTCAGCTGCATGACCAGGAACACTACCTTCGACTGCTCGGTGGAAAAGCAGGAGGGCTGTAGGGAGAAGGTCAGAGAGCATTGTGAGAGGAAGGAATGACAGGAATTGGGCTCACCGGTGTAGGGAACCGGGGAACTGAGACGAGGCTCCGGTCGGCGGGAGATGATGCGTCCGTCTCGACCGGTGTTGCACTGGCAGAAGCGACCACTTGTATGGCATGGGTCTGGTCCAGGTGCTGAGCGATGGCAGCAAGTTGTTGGAAGAGAGTAGAGATGCCAAGTCGAATCTCCGCTACCTCCTGCTGCTGACGTCCCAATAGGTCGTTCCACCATTTCCTCAAATACGATGCACTGGAAAGTGTGGAGTGTCATTGGCTATCGTGACCGATTGCATTATGACGTCTAAACATTTGAATGAGATCTGACTGCATGCGTTGCATGAACAGATCTCTTCGGACTTCTTAAAGTTGTCTTATGACTTAAGTTCACAAGGTTTGGAATGCGATTTCTTTTGTAATATACTGATTATGATCATATTATGCAACAAATACCTGTGACTGTACTTTTACTTGTGTGTTTTGTTTGCGTATAGTGCAGAAGTGTTGAGGTTGCACTTAAATGCTAAAAGCGAACAACCTTAAGCCATAGAATACCCTGCACGTGAATATACGTAACAGCAGATCATAATAAGCTGCTGATGCAAGAAGGCTCTCTTCCTTAAGACGTAACAGTTGGTCGTTGTCACAGAGCTGCCCTCTGTTCCTTGTGTTCCCCTTGTTAGCCCTTTCTAGAGACTCATTAACACATACTTGGGTTTTAAAAGAATCTTTATTACCTTGATGTACCAGCGACGGTAGAGACGGCTTTCACACACACACACACACACAAACACAAACATACAACTAGACTGTTGTGTCTCAGGCTGGCCACCTGAGCACTAACCCAGTGGACATTTTAAGTTTTCACAAACTGTTGACTTCATCGGGATCAGCATACATGGTGGCGGCCATCTTGATTTGAGTAAAAGACCAGAATGGACTTTTGTCATGCTTTTTGTACCTGTGCTGTGTTGCATCATGGGAGTGGGAGATACCAAGTATGGTGGGTAAGGGGTGGAACTGTTTGGATGAGATTATTGATGTTTACTACTTATAATTATTGTTGAAATGAAGTTTTGTGCTGTGTTATTTAAATGTGTGTGTTGAAGGAATTGTGGTTACTTGATCTTTTAATACTTTTACTTGATCTGCAAGACATTTTCATGGTCTTTAATACTTTCCCATGTTATGATTGCTGATAAATGGTTGTACCCATGTGTATAAATTCTCACACAAGGAAGCGGTCAGGAGGTAGATGACTGGTGGTAGTGAGTGCAGTACCTGCTGAGTACTCTGATTGTACTGTTATACCTGATCCAAGGTTGTTGTTTTTCCTTTCGTTTTCTTTTTGAATTTTTATGTTTTTGGCACCTGTGAGGACCTTGCACTTTGCTGGCTTGGGAGAACTGAAAATAAATCTATAACTGGCATTTTACGTTCTCCATGTGTTGATCCAAGACTTCTTGACGGTATACGTAGATGAGCATTGGCAGTCGTATTAAGGTGCTTTGTTTTAGAGGACAGTCCATCCGTTTAGGGCTACTGTAGGAAAATGGTGGTGCTACATGACGATTTTCATGTATTTGGGACCCACGGTGTTTGTGTCAGGCCCTGTGTCTAGTTCAGTTTTTAAATGTTCATTTTTTTGTGTTTTTTCCCTTTTTACTCCCTCCCGTCTGGTCGCGAATTTAGCTACTCGCATCATTATTGTTATCACCCACAACTGCTCCTCATTACACAACCTCCTTATTTATACTATTGGTTTCCTTCACTCAGCGTGGCGATGTATTGTTTCTTTCTTACAGTTTGGATTACTGTTGTTTGTACTCCTTACGCAGTATTTGTTCCAAGGATTGATTCTTCCCATTTCTCCTCAGTGAGGTAGCTTTGAGAGAGCCGGTTTGGACCTTTTCTCCTGTTCGGTTTTTCATTCTTTCAACACTCGTGGATATTCGGCACGTGTTGCCCAGCGGGAAGACCTACTTTGTTTCTGGATATAGTTTTGTTTCATGTTGTTTTTAGAAAAAACTCTGTCCTTACCAATTTGTGACAGTATGTAGGAAGAAATGTCTCAGTCTAAGGTAATAAAAACACAATGCTTCATTATGTAAGGTCTTTATATTGCAAACATAATTATTTACATGTTAAATTGCATTTACTTCAATAGATCTTTAACTGTGCTCAGAGATGAAGAAAAATCTACAAAATGTTGCTTAATTGCTTGAAATGGGTTTGTGGTGGATTTTCATGAAAAGGGCTCACTGTTACTCCCTCTTTTGCACACAATAAACGTCAGTCTGAAGGCATCTCATACACTTTCTGAACTTTAGCTCAAACTCGACAAGAACTTTTAATCCCACCAGCTCAAGAACGGCACACAGGTTCATCTATATACTGTACAAAAATCATTATAGCTTTGGAATAATTTGACCTAATGATTCTTAAAACAGTTTTTAGGTCAATCTATACAAGTTACTTTTGAACTAATTCCAGCACTCTGTCTAAACTGGTTCAGATCATGTTCATGTCGAGACTAAAGCTTAATTTATTGGTGTGTGTAGCGACGACGTTGGCAGTGTGTAGCTCTGCGTAGCATGATGTGCACCTCTCCAAAAATGTAACAACGCTGCAACTCAACTCGTAGCCTATGCGGACTGCAATTGCTGTGATTGGTTTGTTTGAACCCCTCCCTCATGTAAAAAAACTCTGCGATAGCGTTGTGTTTACTCAAACCCATTTCTGAATGTATTATCTAGGTAAATAATTTGTTCTTCTCTATTTAACATCTCAAGCTACAACAAAGAGGACTGTTTCGCTGCCGCTATCACTGCTAATGCTTCTCAAAGGAGTTGTTCTTCGGCTCTTGTCTTTGTTACTCAGGCAGCACGTGCATGGATACTGATGCCTAGTGGTCATTGCCTGCCGACGTGGACACCGACACACAAGTATAAAGGAAAATCTATGCGTTGCCTGTGGCAGAGAGGCTATGGGCCGCCGTAAGTATAAATTACGCTTATCAAACCTTGATTTTTTTTAAAACAGCTTTCAGCCATTTTAAACTAAATGTAAAGCTCTTTGTGTCTGTCACTTGTCAGGATGAGATTGGTGGTTCTCCTGGTACTCCTCATAACCCTGATGTTCAGTGATGGATGGGATTATGACAGATTCAGCAATGACCAGCCTTGGTGAGGAGACACAATAAAAGCTGCCAGTCTGAGAAGAAGCTGAGAGAGATTGGACTGGGAGACTTGGCAGTGGAGAGAATGCCGACCTCTACTTACGGACGGAGTTCTACATTTACATTTACATTTAGTCATTTGGCAGACGCTTTTATCCAAAGCGACTTACAGTGCACTTATTACAGGGACAATCCCCCTGGAGCAATGTGGAGTAAAGTGTCTTGCTCAAGGACACACTGGTGGTGGCTGCTGGGATCGAACCAGCAACCTTTGATTTACCAGTTCAGTGGTTTGACCCACTAGACCACCATCTCCGTTCTAAGAGAAGGATTACGAGACTTCTATGTTCTGACTGATTATAAGTTATTTTGCGTAGTGACGCAACGTCTGGTGAAAACCAATAAAATTTTGAATCTTGTCTCCCAGTGACGCCGACCTCAAGAAAGCCATCCTCCAGAGGGTCGGCCTGAGGCCCGAGCAGCAGCGGCTACGCTCCATGGAGCTCGGGGAAGCAAGTCAACTCTTCGCGATGGCTCAGCAGCTCCCGGGACGCCTGCCGCAAATGGCTGATGGCTGACAGAGGCGACATCCAGACCGAGTGACACTGGAGCAGCTCCTAATGCTGCTTCCACTGAAGACCGCCCAGTGGGTCCAGTTCCACCGTCCGACGTCGCTGCAGAGGCCATCCAGTTGGCTGAGGACCAGATGGTGGTGTTCCCTGGGGTCGGCGTACCCCGACCATCTCTCTCTTTCCCTCTATACCTACTCCCTCTCCCTCTCGGCCTGTACCCTTTCCCAGGTCCCAAGTCCGTGCCCAAGCCCGCTCCAAGGACCCGGGAAGCAGCCGAAGCCGTACCAGGTTGCGCAAGTTTGCACCGGGAGATAAAGTGCTTGTATTACTCCCCACCTCGAGCTCTAAGTTACTCGCAAAGTGGCAAGGGCCCTTTGAGGTCACACAGCGAATAAGCGATCTCAATTATGAGGTAGTGCGGTCAGATAGGAGCGGGACACATCAAGTATATCACATCAATCTCCTAAAAATAAGGAGTGAGGTGAACCCGCTGATGCTGGTGACGGTAGTGAGTAGAGAGGAGGATCTCGGGCCAGAAGTGAGCAATCCAGTCCAATCTCTTGCTCACCTGTCCAATCTTCTCCCCGCTAGTCCTTTTGTCATTTTAAGTCTTGTCACCTGCCCATCACCGTCCCTGTCCAATTTTCCCTCATAAGTTCTCCCCTTTATAAGTCCTGTTAATATTCCCAGTACTGGTCTATTCAATGTTTGCTTTGTACATGTTTCCAGTTTATCTGTATCCCGTATCTGGTAATACCTCCGTGCCGGTTCCTTACAATACTCCTAGTCAAGTCAAGTCAAGTTGGACCAGTCAACTCAGCCGGTCTTCCAGCCGGCATTCCAGCATCATATAGTATGTTTCATTAGCAAAAGTTGAATCCAAGATGAACGCAAAAATGAAAATCAGTGAATGCGTAATGGAAATTTTTTTTCTTCACGAAATGTTTCCTAAAGTTGCTATTTTCTGTTAAAGCATAATACTGTACAAATGCAAGTGGTTCTGCAAAACCACTGTTGTTTGTGCAATGATATAAAATAAAGCATCTTACTGTCTGTCAGTGTGTGTGTGTGAGTGACTTACCCTCCAATTCTCACATCATGAATGGTCCGTGTGGCTGGTCTGTGTGTGTTTGTGTTGCCGTTAAAAGTCACGTGAAGCACACAGCGGTGAATACTTCTTTAAACAATATTACTTCATTTATATTGATAGATAAATAATAATAGCTGACATGACGTCCAGGGTCCACAGGGGTCTTAATTTCAGAGCATTTAAAAGCATTAATATGAACTTAAACAGTGACAAAATCAAGATATTTTCCTGTTACTTTGAAGAAAAAAACTAAATCGCCTATTTGGTAAGTCTAATATTTTGTTCAACCTCAAGGCAGTTGGTTGCACAGGCATAAAATTTGGAATCTATTGATTTACTCAGCACGACTTTACTACACATCTTTACTCATTCATTGTATGAGGTGTTGATGTATGCCATACGTTTGATCTCGTTCATTGTTGCTGTTGCTGTTCCTTGTACATGATACCTTGTTGCTGTTGGTGCTGCCTGTAGCCGTACATTTTTCCTTGTTCCTGATTGTGGATGCCTAGTCTTGCCTTGTTCCCGTTTCCCCTGTCTAGTAAGTGTTAGATTAGTGTTTGTATCAAGTGTTTGTTTTTTCTAGTTTAGTCAGTCAGTGTCCTCGTAAACATTATTATTTATCCTGTCTTGTTTTCCCCCTCGTGGGTTTTGTTTTGCCTTTTTGGTATAGTCTTGTCTGTATGTTACAGTACTCTCTTCAATGAATACTCTTACAAAAAACAGGTTCAGGTAAAAGTTTGCCAGAGTTTATTGGTGGCATTCACACAAATACTACACACCAGGACGGTCCCCAAATTACCTCAGCAGAGATGAGATTCCCAAATACATCCACAGCACAGCAAATCAAATTAAAGAAACCAAAAATATACACGCAAACACAGCATGACAATCACATAAGAAACCCTGGTGAGATACTCTGTACATACAAATAATTAAGGTCTCATCTCTGCCTACAGCGTTTTACCTTCCGTCCTCGCGGCAGCCATGCAGTGGGAAAGGCTCAACATAAAACAAACAAACAAACAAACAAAAATAACTCTATTCACGCCTGGGCCTCCTCTCTAGGCCAAGACACCCTCCCGTATCGGGCGGACTAGAAAAGCGTCATCAAACAAAAAGAAACCAAAAGAAACCCTAAACCAAAAATAAGAAAGAAATTTGCCGAGCCAAAGTAGCCGTTGCCACACTGCAAATGAAAACAACACATCTTTATTATAAATACATTAAAAACCCTCATCCCGCATTCCCCAATTAAACAACCCTTTGTACCCATATCAATAGTCCAATGAGACCCGCCTTTGTGCACCCTTGCACATGGTCACTACCAACAAACTCCTCTGATTCCGGCATGAACATCCGTCCACTTCGGAAGTCACACGCTTTCCAATATTCACTTCCGGGTGTTTCACAGGACACGCACTATGCACCACAACATCAACATGCGAGTCGGTGTGTCACCTTCATTCCTTCCGGCCAGAAACATTCACCTCTCCCAACTCTTTCCTACCAGGCACCTTTATTCTCCTAGCCACACCCCTTGTCTTCGGCACCTCCCTCGGTCGTACCCGCTACATGTACAATAAATATCCCTGTTTACCCCTACATCTGTCTCTGCCTTCAATTGGGTTCTCCTGCCATGTCTTCCATGGAAAACCATGACATAATAACCACAAAGTTATATTTTTAATAAAACTTGTTAAACAAATTCATTCAGTCAGTATTTCGCCAAAAAAACATAGTTACTAGACTTTAACTATAATAAACCCCTGGTTATTTTGATTAGATATGACAGTGATTACCTATATTTTCACTGTTGTATGTGCCTAATGCTCTTTTCTAGTTCAAGGGGATTTGCTTTTTATTCTTACCATATTACATGCTGACATTATATATTTTTTTATCAGATGTTTGTTTAATCAGTTGAAGTTTGCTGTGATATAGAAATAAAATAAACACTATAAAAACATTCTTGATAACCAAACAATTTAATGTTTTTTATCTTTGTTGAACCAAATATTGTTGTTCTACGACATATCTATGAAGAAACTTTAAACACCTTTATTTTCAGGAGTGTTTGTCGGCATATATTGACTATAACGGTTAATAAATGATCACAGGACTCATGATGACACATTACTGTGTCATTTTGCTTTGATTGTGTGTCAAATAAATAAAAGTGACGACCAAAGTTGAGTTAGAAGTGACACAAAATGGGTTTCCCTTAACTATCCACAGAGGTGTGCCGCCTTGAACAGCAGAACACATCACTTGGAATATATCCAAAATAATGAGAACGAAAGTAAATGCTTTACATGACAAGTGTAGAGAAAGCTAAAGTCAGGGGCATACAGCCTGCTGTAACAGCCAATATAAGCTCTACAACTTCTGTCGGGATTCAAGTGGTAAGTTTTACAATTCACATTAATGCATTGTTAGATTTTTTTCATTAGATTATTATTATCATTAGGCTATTGTTATTATTATTAATTATGCTAATATTAAAAATAATTATTATATAATACAATGATTATAATAATAATATTTTGTACTATTATTATTTCCTTCCTTAATGTATTGCCAGTGCTAATGGCAAATGAGAGCAAGTCGTAGAAAGTATTTAAAATATATTGTTATTTGTGCACATACAAGAGAATGTATAAAATGCCCTTTTTATTTAGAAGTATGGGTAACACTTTGTTTGAAGTGTCGGTTTGTGCACTTTTAAATAATGAGTAGTAATAGTAAACTACATGTACTTAGGTTGAGAATTAGGATTATGGTGTGGTTTAGGGTTAGTTACATATAATCATAAAGTTACAAGTAAAAAACTATAGTAAATAC
The DNA here is from genome assembly GCF_015846415.1 of Triplophysa dalaica. Lineage (NCBI taxonomy): Eukaryota > Metazoa > Chordata > Actinopteri > Cypriniformes > Nemacheilidae > Triplophysa > Triplophysa dalaica. The sequence goes on from NC_079551.1 coordinate 21,303,043, forward strand.
ATAGTACACCGTAAAATAAAGTTTTACCCAAGTTGGAAAACATCAAAGATGGTATCATGTTCATTAAATACGTATAACATTTTTGGGTAATTATTGCTCTTTACTGCACTGACAACCCCTGCCCCCCCCCCCCCCCAATTTCCTGGTCCTATTTATTGCCTCATGTTTTTTGTTATTATAAAAAAGTCTTAGTACACTACTGCCGTTCTAATCTTTATGGAATTCGTTCTTGTTTCTTTTGGTTGCCTGGCTACCTGGTTACTTGGTCACCTGTTTCTCCATCATGTTTGCTACTTGGTAACACTCTGATCTGGATTGTTATTACACATATGGATCTCCAGACATTAGAAAACACTTCGCTCACATTGTACACCAGTGTACTAGTAGTTCCACAAGACCATAAGCCTATTCCATACACCCAATGTCAATATAAACACATAAAAATACAATAGGTAAATAAATACAACATACAAAACAGTAAATAAATAATCAAATATAAAGGTATTCAAACTCCAAATGATGTTTGAGAAATTTAATGTCATTGCTCATTGTTACTTTTAAAATGTATTTCACTACAGATTACAAAATAACTTCTTTCAAAAGTAATCTGTTACGTTTTTCGTTAGATTACACAAATATTGTAGCTTAGTCTATATATGTAGGAATTAGATACTCTGGAATACTTAGGTACATAAAACAAAGGGATCACTAAGCAGAGGACTTGGCTCTCCTCTGCATATTATTTTAAACAACAGCAGTTTTACAGTTTTCCCTCATTGGACATTATAGTCCGAAATTGTGAGTGTGTGTTTCACAATTCTAAGAAAATAAGTTTAAATTGAATGATACTAACACATAAAACAGACAAAGAAATTACAATTTAGTGACCGGTCTTGAGTACTACAACACTAGTAAATAGAGTTACTCAAATTTAGTATTTCAAATACGTAACTAAGTCACATGTATTTCGTTACTTCCCAGCCCTGATAGTTGTTTCTCTAATGCATGACTGGTTCAGTATCGTGCAAAAACTCTCATTATTCTGCATTGTTTTTCTTACAGTAACAGACAAACATAATGGGAGGTGAGTGTTCTGTAAAAACATGACTTCATAAAGATTAACATGATCTAACAGAAAATTTCTTCTTCAAACAGCAAGTGTGTCTTCACCAGACAGAAATATTGTCCTTCTCGGTAAAACCGGAGATGGCAAAAGCAGCACTGGAAATACAATCCTTAGAAAAAATATTTTCACGCATGATGCTTCACCAAATTCCATAACAGATAGATCTGAAAGAGGAGAGAGGAAGGTTTTTGGAAAAAAAAAACTGCGTAACCGTAATTGACACCCCTGGAGTTTTTGACACAAGTGTTGATAATGAGACCATCAGATCTGAGATCATTAGATCCATTATAAGCTGCTCTGCAGGTGTTGATGCCTTTGTCATTGTTCTAAAAGTTGACAGATACACAAGGCAAGACATGGAGATGGTGGATTTAATTGGTCAGAATTATGGAGAGGAAATCTTTAGACATGCAGTGGTTTTATTTACTCACTGTGAAAAACTAGAGGGTCAAACCATTGAGGAATTCGTACAGAAAAGTGCAGCACTACAGGCGCTTGTAAATAGATGTGGAGGTCGCTGTCACGTCATCGACAATAAATACTGGAGAAAATGTCTCCACTGCCCCTGTAGTTGTGGCTACAAAATGATGTTGAGGTCTAGGAATCAGCAGAGAGAAAGAGCAGAAAGGAGTGTTTATAATCGTCTTCTGATGGGTTTTGCAGGTGCAACATCGGGAGCTCTGACTGGTGCTTTAATGGGCACAGGTTTTTGTGTTGCTATCGCTCTGAGTTGCATTTCAGAACTGGCAGGGATCAGAACTGAAGCAGCTGTGCTAAACACAGGGGTTACAGGAACAATTGCAGCACATGCTGGTGTTATTCTTTCAGGAGCAGCACTTGCCGGAGCAGCTGCAGGAACAGTTACAGGATGGGACGCAACAGCAGAAGCTGAATCTGTGTCTGATGCAATGTGGATGGGTGCAGCATCCACCCATGAGAATGGGAGAGTTTTAATTGATACGGCACGAGAATATATTTCCTTTATATTTAACCCCCGTAGTTATTAATATACTTATCATTACTGCATGTACACTCTAAGTCTTGTTCGATTGAAACCAGCATAAGCTGTTTGGTCGGCTTGAGCTGGTCTCCCAGTGAAGCAAGTTTAGAGGTGTTTGTACCCTTTTGTAGCTGGTCAAGCTGGTTTTAGCTGGTCAACATGGCCAGTCTGGAAACTTAGCTGAGATGAAAGTAGCTTCATCAAGCCGGTCCACTTAGCCTGACCAGCTAAAAGTGACCGAAACACCTCTAAACCAGCTTGCTTCACCATGCAGCGTAGCTGAGAGACCAGCTCAAACCAACCAACCGGCTTCTGTTTTATTGCCATTAAATCATAGACCATTGCTTTTAATGATGCACGATTTGCATTGACAAGGAGAATATACAATCTGTGCTGACATGGCAAAGCAAATTACGCTTATCACATATCATATGAATTAGACCTTAAAAATGATGCTCTAGTATCAGAATCAGCTTACACATTTGAAGGATATATCCGACGTGACAGGAAGAAAAAATGACATCTCAGGATTGTCCCTGCCCTTAAAATATACACTTAAAATAATTGTGTGTGCAGTATAATACAAGAATAACCTATGTATTTTTATGCCATGTTAGCGATTATAACACTACCTAGTTTTTTTATTGTTTAATACTGTAGCATGTTGGATATGAAGTCACTAAGTGACTACGTTTGAACAGATATAGGCAACTTTTGGAGATCTTTCGTACTAATTGACGAGGACCAAATCACGAATTGATTCTGATTGAAAAACAAAACAATTTGGATTATTTCGATGGACCCTTCGAAAACTTTTAAAAGTATCGACCCTACAGAGTTGTTTCATTCATGAAATGGAAACTGATACGTTTTACCTCAAACTGAATAGGATCATTTACCCTACTTATATTAAATGCAAATAGAAAGAAAATGTACATTATTTGTTATCAATAACATGAAGTGCATTAAATATTACATTACATCAATGTTTAATGAGTCTAATGAAAAGCTAGTGAGTCAAATCATAAAAATATACATTTAAAATAAATACAAATATAAGCAGTACGTTTTTTACAGAAAGGCAATTTAAATAGACGAAAAAAAATGGTGTAATAGTATTTTCAATGAATGTTTTCTGAATGTTTTCATCCAGATGCTTTATAATGAAGGTTATTATTTCACAACTGAGCTTACATAAAGCACTGAAACCAGTAGTTTCACAGAATTTCAAAGAGAGAGTTACCTCAAATACTGCTGAGACTACTACTGTGTTATTAATAAATTAATTTATAAATAAGGCTGTCGATTGAAATTCATAAACCAAACTGGTTTTACTTGTCTCTGCCTCTAATAAAGAAGATAATGCAAGAGTGCCTCAGAGTGTTGACTCCGTTATGATAATATAACTTATACACATCATACATGACATCTCAATAAGTCTTCATTATTCTTTTTTATTTTCTAAACAAACAGAACTGGAAAACATTTACAATGTAATCAGGCATTTGTGTCCATATCGATCAGAATGAGACATTCGGGTAGGGTCACTGCACTATGTGCAATACAGAAGTGTGTAAATATTGGGCTCCTTTTCTAACAAATGTGTGTTTGAATGTTGTGGTCTCCTTTGAGACAAAATCTAAGAAATTCTTGCTCTCCGTGACTTCTGTGTGATAAAGGTTATGAATTATCGCCTTCATCACAAGAAAACATGCAATGTTATATACCTTGGATAATATTTCATGAGCGACTTTGTGTGTGGAAATTTGCCCTACAGCCTCCCCAACCAGAATGTCTGATTGTCCCCTCAGTCCATTAAGCCAGGCATCGGGCCTGATACAGAGCACTTTTTCAGTGTTATTTAGAAATCTAAAAGCATTACTGTATTTTGAAATTGTAATCAGTTTACAACACCAGCGGTCAAACAGTCATGTCTGGTCTGTGTCCCCAAACAGATTTTACACAACACATAACCTCAGGTACGTCCTTGCGTGAGAAGATGGATGTGTCGCGTGACGTGAGAACACAGTCAGTTGAGTGAGTCTCGACTGAATGTGTGAGAGTTGGGAGCCCTGTGTCTATAGATTGTGATTAGCCTAAAATAAAAATCTTATTTTCATTATTTAACAATACATTTTAATATAATCATTTTCTTATTTCTTCAATTCTTTATTTCTTTCATTTTCTCTTTTTGTCAAGATCTCCAAAGTGTCTAGAACCTAAATATGAGAAGTCCATGTCTGGCCTGTGCTCAAATGTATGTTATCAAATGTTTTGATAATCATAATACACTTGTAATGCAAGGTCTTTGAGAGGTCTTTCTGAGTATAATAGCCCAATAAGACATTTTTCCATGCTTTATACATGACAGGGAACATTCAAGAACATATAGTGTAAAGGAGGTCCGAGGCTTCACTTGATTCATAAGGAATACCATTATTCCTAGATATTATCAGCGAAACACCTCATGATCTGATCCCACTTTTATCAAATCCATTATTCTGGGTGAAAGATGCTTTTTGGTGAGATGCTGCTGATAATGACCTTTGTATGGTTACCAACAATGTAACACATGATCATTTGTGTACCTCAGCGTCATTGGGTGTTTCGGCCTTTTACCACAAGTAGGGCTGTCACAATTATTAAATAAAGGTCTCATCGCATTTTTTGACAAAATCACAATTATGTCAGATAACCGCAATCATTGTAAATCCTTAGAAAACAAGGTTGATCTGCAGCATTTTACATCCACCGTCCTTGATCTGCACTCAATGTTAAGTTCAAATGATATTTCTTCAGACCAGAACATTGGACAAGTAACAGTTTTAAATGCACATACATTCGATTCAAGTTTATTTTCAATTCAAGTTTATTTATATAGCGCTTTTCACAATGTGTATTGTTTCAAAGCAGCTTTACAGGGGCAAACAGGAAAAACAGAAAAGTTAAAACACAGCACAGTGCATGGTATTTATACAACGAGTAAGATCATTCTAATAAATAATATCTAATTTCTAAATAAATAAATAAATGAATGAATGCAGTCTTCCGGTGAGCAGGCCAATACTGCCCTGCTGTACATGCGTTTTCACCATAAGCAGTGCTGTGTCATGCACTAAGACCACAACACTGAACAATCAAGGTAACAAACATCAAATCATTAATTCATAAACAACTCTAAATACAACAGACAACTAAAACTAACCGCAAAACAGCATAAATAAAGAGGGTAAACAGTACAGAACCATAATCTTTTTATATATCAGAATTGTACATGCTGCAGAGAACTTTCAAAACTTTGTATAATCTAAAATTGTTTGTTCAAGTTACACTGTTTTAGGAATTTAAAATTTCTGCCTTTATCAAATTCCATAGCACGTACCATTAGTTCAAATTAGTTCATGAATCATCTAATTTAAACTAACAATGAATGGAAACAGTTTTTATAATCTTTAATATTGTTATATAAAAGTATCTATTCATCGTTAACTCATTCCAGCTCAAATCATTCAATAAAATTGACACATACAACTTTTGACAACTGACTTGAAGTTCCTGGTAGCAGAATTTCAACGATGCAAAAACATCCATTTAATTTTGGAAGAAATGTTTGCGAAAAAAGAAATGTGTTTGTGGTGCATTCATTTTCCTCCTCCCTCTTTTGCACACTATAAAGATCAGTCAGATGAGCATCACAGATACTTTCTGAACTCCAGCTCAGACAACAAGACTCTTTCATTTCCACAAGCTCCAGACCGGCACACAGGTAAATCTATATACTGTACAAAAGATCATCTTGATAATCCATATGTCATATGTGTTAAATAAATACAACCGGTGTGAAGGACTCTTCACATCAAGATATTAATGTGCAGTAGGAAAATACTTTTTATTTTTATTTATAACCTCACATCATTTTTGTCTTAAGCAGTTAACCATTGGCGATGTTTAGGGACAATTATTCAAGCAACATCTGCTTAAGATAACAACATTTGAACCACATGGATTAAAAATTTGAACATTTTAAAATGTGCTATTTATCACAGTCACACTTTGTGGTCATACTGAATAAACTATAAGCCATGAAGTATGAACCATGACCAAAAATCATTCTAGTTTTGGAATAACTTGACTTAAAAGTGATTTGACTGATAACAAAGCAGGTCTAATCTTTAACAAAACTGTCTCAGATTATGCTCAGGTCAAGCTTTCAAACCTTGATTTTCAAAACTGTTTGTCTGTTTCAACTAACTGTAAAGCTCTATGTGTCTTTCACTCTTGTCAGGATGAGATTGGTGGTTCTCCTCGTACTCTTCATCACCCTGATGTTCAGTGATGGATGGGATTATGACAGATTCAACAATGATCGACCTGAACGGTTTCCATGCCAGAATAGTTTGAATAACAATGCTTTTGATCATTTTAAACAGAGACATATTCTCTCAGAGGATTTTAACAGAAGTAATGATACTGCTTGGGCAAATTATTTAACAAAAAAGGGACTTTGTGGCAGGACAAAAATCCAGTCCTTCCTCCTTAAAAGTGATGAGGTTAAAATTAAAAGAATCTGCAATGGAAAAGGCATCAGATATGATGGCAACCTGTGCATCAGTAGGAATACGTTCAAAGTGTTCACTGTTGAAAGGGCTTCGACTGAACCAAAGTGTAAAGTTGGTTCCACCTGGACTCAATTTTCTTATGTGATTGTTGCTTGTGAGAAAATAAATAACCTCTGTTTGCCTGTTCACTATCATAACCAAACTGGAGATCCCATAAAGGATGGTCAGATCTGTGGACCTCAGCAAGGGTCAAGCACAAAGTGAAACGTTACTAGCAGTGACTTCTACTTAATATCCATAGGAACGTGTTACATATGCATGGTTATCAAAGATTAATGCAAACATGACCACATTTTTCATTTCTATCATTTAATCACTTCTGAAGTCCTTTTCGGTTTGAGACTGTCATTTATTTTTGTGAAAGCTTAATTTAATCTCTCCAGTAGTGATCGAATAAATGCATAGTGAAAACTGATTTTCACTAAAGGTTCCCAAGAAGGTCTTTGTTTCCTTGTTTGGATAAAATGTTGCTGTTTATTACTGTATCTGATTAAAGAATTGCGATTATGATGCTTTTGCCTAAATTATTGTAAGAATTAAATACATTTTTTAAGCTCCTTTATATTCTTTAAAAATAATGCCTCAGATGGTTTTCCAAAACCAAAGTTGTGTAATTTGTGCTGTAATATAAAATAAAGCATCTTACTGTCTGTCAGTGGGTGTGTGAGTTTATTCTCACATCATGGTCAGTGTTGCCAGTCTGTGTGTGTCTGTGATGCCGTAAACTGTCGCGTGAAGCCTTGATGAGACTTGACACGGTGGTCCTACACAAACACAGAAACAATATTCATTTATATTGAAAGATAAGCAAAAATGGGTAGCTGACATGATACGTCAAACGTCCACAGGGGTCTCATGACTTCAAAGCATTAAAATGAATTTAAACAGCTACAAATAAAGATATATGGCTGTCTAAAACTGACCCCCTTATCCACTGTTTCCTTTCACTTTGAAGGTAAAAAATTAGAATATGCCTAAATGGAAAATTTCAAAAGGGTGATTTCTTAAAACACCTTGGAGTTTATGAATATATATTTTTGTAGTTTAGCAAATCTTTAACAAAGACAAACCTTTTCATTTGTAATGCTTATCTCTTTTTGCTGTGTAGTAAAATCACAAAATAAGTGATATTTGAATTAAAACTGTTGTTATGCAAATATATTATTAATCTGCCAAAAAACATAGTTACTACTCTTTTATTATAATAAACCCATGTTCCCAATGCAATTTACTGTGGCAAGTTGTTTCTGTTATCTAAACCGTGTGATTGAGATCATTTTTTAAACCACCAGCGATGAGAATTAATTGCTAAGAGACAATTTCAACACTGGCAACAGTTTCACTTTCATCATTTATTATAACTGCACAAGTAATTTCCATTATCTACACAAACACACAAATAGAGGTGATATTAACAGAGTAATAATGTGCAAGACAAACTTAATCTCAAACCTCAAGACCTCAATACCAGCAGCAAGAAATCTCTCCCTGTTTAAGTTGAAACTATTGGAGCTCACTGAATCTTTTGTGAAGTCATTATTAGGCTATATGACAAAATCATGTTAACCGTTTTCTGTCCCCGACTAGAGCTATCCGGGGAAATGTCCCCACAGCACGTCCCTCACAACAGTACCAGAGCACCCATGTAGTGCTTATTCACACCACCAGATGGGGCTGTAAGCTACACTAATTACTTGGTCAAGCACGGCTTAGCCATGAAGACTGTTTACGCATGTTTTATCACTGGGACAGCAACTTTTCATATTATCTCCAAAATCCAGTGTTGTATCCACCTTTTAAATAACATCCATCACTGAAATGCCGTGAACAAACAGACACACCTACACGTTACTTTTGCCAGAATAACTAGCTGCAGCTGCAGGCCCACAGCCCAGCCCATATTGACTAATAGGGGTCCACCTAATGTGTCTGTGAAGTTTCAGCTCAAAAAGCACCACAGACCTTTTAATATACCATGATGCGGTACATGCCCACTTTTACATGTGAGAAGAAATGCGATGTTTTGTTGTGTGTCTCTTTAAGTGCAATTGAGCTGATAGTCTCTGCACCCTTTTCAGCAGAAAACGCAGCCAGGGCTGTGTGCCTGTTCTTCCAGCAACAAAAGTACAAAGTAGGGTCACATAAAGCGAACGAGAAACAAGGTCTCATCTTTGAAAACCAAACCTATTGTTTTCAATAAGCACTCCTGTTTCCCCCGGGGGCCATTCCCGAAGCCCCTCCGCTCCCTGTTGGTCCGGTCACGACCGCTTTTGGGAGCTAGAACCGCGTCGCGTGTTTACAAACCATAAACACAGTTTTCTACGTTGAAGATCCTCAAGACAAACGCATTGGTATTTCTCAAGCTAACGTTACACACGACAATCCCGTCGCGTGTTTACAAGCCACAGACTTTGCTAACAGTGAATGGACAAACGTGTCACAGTGAAAATTGTATCTACTTTTAAATTGCCACAGGTCCCTGGGGTCTTACTTTAAAAATACTGGTTCTTATATTGTTCTGTGTTGGTCTGTGCAGCCAAAAACAGAACAGTTCGTAAGCTTCGCTACTTTTGCAATGGGGACGAAACTTCACACATGCGAAATCAAAAATGGCGGCGGCGCAATGGGTGAACACGTTCAGAACAATGGAGGAAATATTTAACTTTTCTAATATTTTAACATTTGTTATATTTTTGTAGTATTAATGAATTGTGTGAACTGTGTTGATCATTTGTAATGGTTAGTGGGCAGTTTTTTAATTGATTGATTATAACAAATGAGATTTCAAGACATTTTGAACATTTAATAAGAAAATGTCCCCCGGTTTTCATTAAAATAATCTGCTCATTTTAAACTATAAATTTAAACGTGAACAGCGTAACTGCCACGCCAAATATTAACATTCCTGAAAATCTAAAAAGGCACATTTATTTATATAGCACCTTAATGCTTTATAAATATTTATTAATGCTTTCTTTGTTATTGATGCATCTACATGTGTTTTTCTTTGTCAAGCAAAACGTCCTCCAACTAGAGCTGCAACTAACGACTATTTTAAAAAACTTTAAAAGATTTTGTCTTTGATTAATCAGATTTTCAAAAAGCCTCATTTTACTTTCATGATTAAAACATTATTCCACACCCTTGTCCGATGCAAACGAGAAAATACTGTTTTGTTGTAGGGTTATTATTCATGCGTTATTATTAACCTGAAAGAGCACATGACCAGCAATGTCACGTGTAAGACTCTACGTTTCTCATCGCTATTCAGAATAAACCAATCATAGTTGTTTGTGATTAATTCGCTACGAGAATTCCATACAATCATTTTGTAGCTGCTTGCTGTGGTGGGTTTCCACTTGTACATCAAATACCGGTTTTCATTCAATATGTTGAAATGTTTGTTTGTTTTAATGTATGTCTCCAACAAGGGAACAAATGTCGTCACAGGGCAAGTTCAACTTCATCGCGATACCTTGACGTCATTTGTCGATCGTTCTGCGCAGCGCTGCATCAATCAACTCCACCACAGCGCGCTAGAGGGCGCAGTGTGTCAACTCTGTATCGTGTGGGGGTGTTTTGCATCTGTGTTGACATTCTGGCCTGCTAAGCGATATGAGGTCGTAGCGAAGTGCTGTAAGACTCTAATTTCATTCAACTGTAATGACACCGTTGTTATATCATATCACGGAGATAAAGGAAGCGATCTAATGTAACGGTAAGGAAAAGGCTTTACATTAAATAATGCCATTTTTTATATTTGTGCACGCGAACCAAGCAAGAATCTCGTCTTTTGAATAACAGCTTTGTTATCTTTGATTGGATTCATGTTTGTTTCGAGTATTTTTTATGCTCTGTATTAAAATTTTAGACGTGTCGATTTTTGATCGTGTTGCATATTGAAGGCAGATTGTTAAAGTAAAGCTGGAGTTCCCCTTCAGTGTTTACTGTTAGCTTGCATGCTAATGTAGTCCAAACTAAATGTGATGTATAACACTTCTTGTGTGACGTTTCCAAATAAGACATTTAACAATTGCTCGATTATTTAACATGTTTATATAAAGAGTCGTTTGTAAGTTGCGAAACCTTTATTTATTTTGGCCTGTGTGTACAAGCTGAGGTTGGAATAACACAATTTTTGTATTATTTGAGTGACGTTAAATTATACAAAACATTTCATCAGAAATGATAAGGGGTTACTCGTTTGTAACCTTTATATAATAATATAGATAATCTATATTAGGGTTTATTTAGGGTGGATGTAATTTATACTACTAATAGTTTCATTAAGATCATTGGTCGGTATGACACTTGTAACTGTAAACATAATTATTTCTGTATATGTTTAATAATAATAAAAGCAGTCATCACATCCGCTGAAGCACAGAAGGGCAATTCCGTTAAGGATGTGATATTTTGCGTTTAGGGTGTGACATACAAACGTCAGAGAACGCATATGTTAGGAATATATTGAACCATCTGTTTATATTTTGCTAAACCCTTGCTGATAGAGTCTAAACATCAGAAAAATATCAGTCAACAAACAAGTTTTCTATTAAAACCCCCCAGAAATAAACTTGTTATGGATGTGACAAAAATGGACACGGGTTTTCAGGAACTAGTATGTACTTTGTAGGATTTCTTTGAATAAAAAAAAAAATGCATTAATACCCAAGAAATTAAGAAGGAAATGACTCTTTTTAAACCATTAAACAGCTACTTAACTTTAGTTTTACTTAATTTGCCCATTTACTGTATGAGGAATAAGTACCGTTATGGATGTGACAATCCTGTCCATGGAAAATCATGCTCTAAAATAAAAAAATCCTTTGAAAACTTGGAGACCTCACATGGGCACTTAACCACCAAATGTTGACACGAGTGCTATCAGTATAGTAAAAGCCTTTGTTAAAAAAACTTTATTTTTTCATGGTAAGTTTGGAATTTGCATGGAATTGCCTGGAACAGTTTGCTGCATTACCCCACCATCTCTGGTGACTATGCAACAATGTCAAATAAGTACGATTTTAAAAGTATTTTACACTGGTTATAAGTGTCGAAACACTTGGCATGGTTTACTAACCCTTGCTTTATAAAAAGTTTACAAAAGAATAGCTAGATGCTGTTTCCTCATACGCAAGAGGCTATCTCTACGTTCGATTTAACATTTCATTCTAAAGGATGAGCAAAAAGTTTTATTAGTAGATTTGTCTCATATATGCTAATAAACTGTTGAATCTGACAAAGCATCCACCTGAAGCATGCTTAAAAATGTTGATGGAATCGTAGCGAATTCAGGGAATTTCTACGGGTTCAATTTTGTATTTCCCACTTGCTGTTTTTCAAGTATTGCAAATTCAGACACATTAAGTTTGGCGTAATGCTTATAAAAGAGAATTGGATTTATTCGTAAACAGAGCTTGTGTATGCACTATGCAGCTACTTTCCAGAATAAAGCGTTTATTCTTTTATTAAAGTTTAAACAGAGATGGCCTCTCTATCGCCATCTCTGTTTAATCTTTAAATTGCAGGTTACTCTACATACTTATGTTGACGTTGGATTACATCAAAATTACATTTCCTGTTTTCCTGTTCCTGTTTGAATCGGTGCAATGACATTTTTCAATACTGACTTAATAAGTGCTTGTTTATATTTACCCCCAAAAATTATGAATTGAGGCTGTAAAGAAGAAGTGTCACACGGTTGGATTCACCAATACCATAGGTTTAAAGGTTTAGCTTGTTATCAGTGCCCAGCCACTTCCACTCGTAAACGACGCAAGCAAGTATCTCCCTAAGCAATCAGCTGAGCTACATCCATTGGGATGAATAGGAAAAATAAAAAGTATAAATATATAAAGTTTATATATTTTAAACTGTCCTATCATAGCTGAATGGGCAGTCAGGGTTGAATTTACCTCTTAGGAACAGAAAGTGGTTAAAAAGGGGAAGTGTGTGAATTTCCCTGTGCACACATCAATTCTCTTTGCATTTGCAGGAGAAATAAAAGCCGATCTTAAGATGCTGCTGTCCTTGGGTATGCTGATGCTCTCTGCCACCCAGATTTACACCATCTTCACAGTTCAGATTTTTGCCTTCCTCAATCTTCTGCCTGTGGAGGCCGATATATCAGCAGTAAGTTTTCACTCGATTACTGCAGTGAGTTAACATTCGACAAAATCCATCATGTTTCCGAGCCAGAAACACAGTTTGCTTTTTGCTCATCTAACGTAAATTAAACAATGAAGGTTTGTTTGTAATGCACATGACGACATTTATAATGTTCATAAATAGACGATTTTCAACTGAGAATGAAATGCATTACGTACATGTGCATTTTAATAACTGCTTTTGTTTTTCAGTATTCCTTCGACAATAAAACTGAGAACTTTGATGATCTTCCTGCTCGGTTTGGCTACAGGCTGCCCAGTGAAGGACTAAAGGTGAGTGTGCTATATAAAATTTGATGATAACATTACATACACACAATTCCATGATTAAAAACACTATAAACAGGTTACTAAACCTTTATTTTATGACAAGAATATCTCCGAAGTGTCACAGATTTTTTTCTTACTATTTGGTATAGCCTCCCCTTTTGTTGTTTAAATACAAACAAAAAAATTGTTGATTTCTATAAAGGAGTCCCCATTGCATTAAAGTTGCAAAAGATTAACTGTTTTCAAACCAGTGTCATTGAAAAACTCTGAAGGACTGTTGGTAAAAAAGTGTGGTCACCCTTAAACACTTTTAGAGATGTTGCATTTTAAAAATGACCTTTAATAAAATAAATTTGTTCGTCCATGTCACAAAATGACTAGACAAAATTTCTGTGTCTTTTCACTCTGCGGTGACCTTTGAAATGAGTGTTTGATCAAATTTTCAAAGCTGCTCAAATAAGCAGGTTTTCTGTTCCTTATCTGTATGAGACAGAACCACACATCAAACCTCATGATGTGTTAGTGATAACTATGCCGAAATCACATTACTTCACAACTGTTTGAGCCAGTTCTCCTTTCGGTACACATTCAGTTATCTTTCTTTGTTGTTGTGAATTTCACTTTGATTTCCGCAGATCAAAGCATATTTTTAAGACCAAGTCAAATGAGATTTTCATACTTTTATACTTTCTTATACTTTTACCTTGTCCTATTAAGATAGACACACAACATGCTGGGCTAACCAGTTTCAGGGGGGCAAACTAGTTTTTGAAACACGAGTGGCTGGTCATGACTGTTTCTTCTGTGGAACACAAAAGAAGATATTTTGAGAAATTTCTCGGTGGTTTTGTGCTCATACAGTGAAAGTCAATGGGGTTCAAGAATATCTTCTTTTATGTTCTGCAGAAGAATTAACTCATACAAGTTTGGAATGACATGAAGGTGAATAAACAATGAACGCATTCTCATTTTGGGGAGAATTGTCCCTTAAAATTTGGTACTTTTAATTTCTCTTCAGAATGAAGTCATTTAGCAGACGATTTTATCCAAAGAAACTTACAGATGAGTTAAACAATGGAAGCAAATGGAACCACATGAGGACAACAAAAAGCATTAAGTGCAATAAAAAAAAGATTTTTTTTAAGAGTAGAAGAGATAGAAGTGAGATATTTAGTGTGGTTTATTCTACCGGGCTGTCTTTGCTTGCCTGTGCTTTCAGTCAAATAGTCCTATTTTTAGAACCTTTAATGAATCAAACTTTGTTTTTAACTCATTGGAATATTGTTTTTCTGGCCTACTTTGAATCATCTTCAGTCATGTGATGGACACATGCCTGCCTGTTTTTCATGGCCCAATAACCACTTATTCAATCACAGAAAGTTTGTCCTCATTGTTTAGCGGAGAGAAAACAATTCCCCAGTTACAATGCGTTTTAGTAATTCTGGATAAAGTGAAGAAGAACTGTGAGTCGAACAGATTCAATAGCTATTCTTGAGATGGATGCTTAAATGTAGTTCAGTGAGATACAAATCTCCTTACGCTCTACTCACTAAGGGACTAAACTAGATGTTAAGGTGATAAGAAGCCAAGATAAAAGTGTAATCCTATGTCTGATAAGCCAAATTCCCAATAATTTATTGTATTGCCACAACTCCGATTTTACTTTGGAGTTTTTCTGTATGTGTTGTTATTTAAAGCTGATGTTTGTTTTCCAGCAGAGGGGGCTGTTGGAAAGCTTTTAGTAATGTTGTAAGGGTTCATTGAAAGGACATGAGTCAGTGCAGAGTTGTTTCAATGTTTTCCTTTACGCAGTTGTTTATTTCTAGACCTTATTTCTTTTTTGTAGAATTGTCTCTTCTTCTTTTACCATTATCACAGAAGTGTGTCTAAACATGTTTTCTTTCAGCAAAAGAAGCAATTTTCCTGTTACAAGTAATAGGATGGCTCTCTCTAGTGTACAAGGAAGTATCTAAAGTATTGATTTGACACGGTGTGCAGTCCTAGAGCACTTTAACCATACTACCTGGATTTAACCTAAATTATCTGGATGACATTGCATTGATCTTTCAGTTTGACTACAAACACAGGTCTTGTTTTGTCCAACCTAGCTCTGCCTCTCCTGTCTAAACAAAAAGATTAGAAGAGATTTAGCATTTCTGTCAAAGATTTGACAACAAGGATTAGTGATCCGAGATTATTTAATTCTAAACAAAGGGGAGTTTATTGAAATGAGTAAACACTTTTTTCTAAGCCAAACATCACTGTTGCTTATTTTTTGGGGTTTAAACACAGCCCAAATCATGAAGGGACAGTTCACCCACAAATGAAAATTCAGTCATCATTTATTCACCCTTGCGTCATTTCAAACCTGTATGACCTTTTTCCTCTGCAGAGCACAAAAGAAGATATTTTGAAGAATGGTTGTAACCAAAACAACATTGGACCCCATTGACTTTCAATATATGAACACAAAGAATTCTCCAAATTATCTAATTTTGTGTTCCAGGGATGAAAGAAAGTCATACCCAGAGCACCTTAGCAACACCCTAGATTACTCCTAGCAACCTTGTAAACAAAATGTGTGATTCCGTTTCTTCTGAATAGGTGGAAATCAGTTTGACAGTCATTGGTTTTATGTCTACACAGGGCTTCCTGATTGGTGCCCGTCCGGAGAATGCCTGCGAGCCGATCGAACCTCCGCCCCTGAGGGATAACCTCACCAGCGCTTTCATAGTGCTGATCAAGCGCTTCGACTGTAATTTCGACATCAAGGTAGGTTTTCTTTGTGAAAACTCCATGAACCTACAACAGAGTTTGAACACCATCATTTGCACATGTGGGTTTGTTTTGTGAACAGTTTTGGGCAGAATTCTGCAGATTTTCCCACACAGAAAACATGAAAAACATGCACTTGTGTAGGTTTCCACTATGTTTCTGCATGTATGGAAAAAATTCTTTATATTGTGTTATAATAATTCAGTTGTTTTTACGAAATTATTGTACAGTAAAATGCTCAGTCAAAAGAAAGTCATATATGTTTTTTGACCAATACCAGAGAATGAGATGTAAGGCAGAAGTGGGCCATGTGACCAAATTCAGGGACTTCAGTAGCCATACTTGAAAAATCTCTCTTGAATTTTTCCATCGTGTAATTTCTCTTGTATTTTTCTGAAGGAATCAGGGAATCAAACGCAATGATACAGACGACCCAATCAGTAAGCGAATGTGGGCAACTACGCTTGGATACTCTAAAGTCTCCGTTTTCGTCCGTTTACACAGAAACATAACCCCACAGTTTTCAAACTAAAACCTGGTCTGCTTTCCAAAACTCTCTGTTTTCAGGGGTCAAAAACTCTGGATAAGTGTAAATGCCAGGCGTAACAGTAGCGACAATTACACGCTTTTAAAGGAAAAGGCACTAGTATCAATGCCGTCTTAGCATGAACACAGCTGCCGTTTGTCTACTGTCCAGTGAGCTAATAAGTAAAGATCCTGAAAGTTTGTTTTTACATGACATGGTGCCTTAAAAAAACCTGTTTCCCCCGCGCTTGTTGTTCTTAACCCAGAAGACTGTCTTCTTTCAGTCAAACAAAATACAGTGATATTCAGTAGAGGTGAAACCATACATCAGTATGGATTTATATTTCTATCTAATGACTAGAATATGATAAATGCAGTGCTAAAAAGTTAAAATAAATCAAGAGGAACCCTAATTTGGATGGTTTTCCCATCTTTACAATAAATATTGTATCACTGACTGAGAGTATTCAGGGTTCTCAAAAGGTCTTCATTATTAAAGGTCTTAAATTTGGGGACAGAAGGTCTATAAATTCTAAAACGGCTCTTGACAATGTAATCTTTCACTAGAAGCAATAAAAGCTAAAGGAAGCGTGTCAGAATTTTATTGTATTTTCTGTGAGAGATTTACTGTGTATGATGTGTTTTTTTTTTTGAGTTAGCATCAAGTTAACAGCTCAAAGCAATCGCAGGAATGTAACAATGAGTGATGTTTTTTGCATTTATTCTCCTGTTCACATGAGAGCTCAGTGACTAAAACTAAAAAGGCATGTGACATGAAAGCCTCTCCATGTATGCAAAGGCCGCCTGTATGCAAATCAGCCCCCGCTCTCTTAAGACACGCTTTCATGCTGGTGGCAAAACTATGCAAAGACTTTATGAGATCTGCCTACAGGTTCTGTTCACCTGGAGGTCTTTGGACTACTGCCAAAGGCAGCCCAACAAAAAGCATACTTTAAGATTGTTTTCCTGTACAGCACTAAACTGCTTGACAAGGTTAAACATTCAGGTTTCACGATGAGCTATCAATCATAAATGTATTCTCAATGACAGGGCTGTGAAATGTTTATGATGCAATATTTGACACATGCATAAAGGGTTCTTCCTGGCTCAAAATGAGGCGGAAGTGGTGCCATCCTTATCTTGTACAAACACCCACATGTAAGCCTACCGTACCCTTTAGCCAAACACATATTAAAACATACAAAAAAATATATAGATGAGAATGACAAATATTGATAAATATAAACATTAACATTACATTTATGCGTTTGGCAGACGCTTTTATCCAAAGTGACATACATAACATTATAATATACATTGTATCTGACTATGTGCAATCCCCTGGGATCGAACCATGATCTTGGTGTTGCTAACGCCATGCTCTAACCCAGTGGTTCTCAACTCTGGCTCACAAGATCCATTTTCCTGCCGAGTTTAATATAGCTACTAAAGACGTCCATCTCTGGTTCTACAAAACATTATAATATGCTGAAAATCTCTCTCTCTCTTTCTTTCTTCCTTTCTTTCTTTGTACCTGGGCTGAAAAACAGCAATATAAAAAAAAAGATTGTATTCATCCTGGTTTTGTTCCACAAAATAAAATTTGTATCCTTTGCAAGTATCATGTCTGCCTTGAGTGGCCGCTGTTTAGCAGTGATAAGGCACTGGCTTCTTCCACACTGAAATAAATATACAAATTGTTAAAATGACTTGTACCTAAAACCCAAAAAAAAACATTGAATTCTGCCTTATACAAAACAGTCATGGAATTGGAACTATTGTCCTCTTCATACTCTTTAGTAGTTGATACCCATGTTGTCCAGCCGTAGTGTCACAAATGATCCTTTCAACACAAAGCAGAACAGGGGGCCGTACATTTTTCATGCAAATACTGTGTGTATGTAGGTTTGAGTAGTGCATGCATGTTTCCTGTGTTAGTTTGAACACAATGCATCTATCTCTGTGTAATTCATAGGTCCTTCATGCGCAGAAGGCCGGCTACAAGGCAGCGATTGTCCACAATGTGGATTCTGATGACTTAATCAGCATGGGATCCAATGATCGTACGTTTCTGCACACGAATGCATTAAACATGCAGTGAAAACACCAGCTCATGTGTTCTGCTGTCAGACAATGGCCGGATTCATAACCTCAGCCCCAAATGCTCTGAATATAGCTACTGTTTATGAATTCTGAATGAGCCGTCATGTTGTTCAACTTGAAATGTTGAGATACCATGATGAACAAAAGTGATGGTCATTCGGAACCAACCATAGACAGAGTCTCCAAAAACACTGAAGGGATAGTTCACGAAAAAATACAATTCTATCATCATTTGTTTACCTTCATGATAATAAACCTATATATGACATCCGTCTACTGTGGAACTTTTGCACCAGATTGTGTTATTTAATCATATTTAATAGTTTTGATGACATTACCATTATTCTTAAATGTGGCAAATGAAGTCTATATTTTTGTACATAAATAAATTTTAACGGTTCAATTTAATGAGGTTTATTTAAAGTATGTCTCTCTGTTTATTTTATTGCAGTTGATCTTCTGAAGCAGATAGACATTCCTTCAGTTTTTATTGGTGAAGAAGCAGCCAACTCCCTCAAACAGGATTACATCTATGAGAAAGGGTAAGAGCTTCAGTTACAGTATTGATACGTTACCGTTTAAACAGACACTTACTAGAGATGAGTAACACTTAAATTGCTAGGATAAAAATGTATTTTTTATCTCCGTGATGTGGTGGAAAGGCTTTGCTTATAGTTTTTATAGCCTATAGTTGTATGGTGTTTAATGATATATGACTGTACATGTCAGCATTTGAGACCCGTGATCCCGAACCGGACAAAAGATCACCGCGATCGTGGGTCTCAAATGTTTTGAGAGTTTCCATGATAAATAAACAAAAGGGAGACTCCTGGTAATTTATGGATATCACCCAGCACCCGAAATAATACCAAAACTACTTCAAAGCAGCCTCCATTATTCATAAACAGTGGATAAAACCTTGAAAAATTATATATTAGCCCACCAAATCACAGAGATGGCGATTTGCACGAGCTTAAGATCACAGACAACTTCTGCAATTAATACAAATGACTAGAGGTCCTCAGGTAAAACTAATCTTGTGACTCATAGTTAAAAAATATTTTACTCACATGAGATTGCTCTGCCATTCCTTTAGCTATCTTTAACGGCATGTGTGTTTATTAATTGCTCTGTCTATCTGGTTCCGCGCCACCAGTGTAACTTCAGAATTGTCATGCGCGAACCAGTGGCCGGAGCTAGAGAAGTAGTCGTTGATATTGTAGAGGTGGTGTTCAACTTATCAATGTTGTCATAGATATGTGCATTCCAGAACCTGGCGTTCGCTGGGCCTGGTGTCAATATCAGATGTAATCTCAGTAACAAGGGCGTTTTTAGTTCTGACACTTACATCATGTTCGCGTGAATACGATTCCCTCTTATCAAAAGCTCAAACACAGGCTGGACTCAGATGTGCCAGATCCACCCATCAGAACACCTGCACTTTCTGCAAAGCCACTGATTTATGTGACGTTTGCCTTGTTTGTTTTCAGTGGTCATGTTGTTCTCATGCCAGATTTCAGTTTGCCTCTGGAATATTACCTGATCCCATTCCTCATCATTGTGGGTATCTGCCTTATCCTCATTGTAGTCTTCATGGTGAGTAAACAAAGCGCCTAATGTCAAAAAAGTAAAATCGTTTATATCTATCCTCACGTTTACTTTCATCCATTCTCAGATCACAAAGTTTGTACAGGACAGACACAGAGCCAGGAGAAGCCGCTTGCGCAAAGACCAGCTGAGGAAACTCCCAATTCACAAGTACAAGAAAGGTAAGATGTATCTTAAATTGCTTTTTAAATCAATGCTGAGAAGATTCACAGGTGTAACACAATAAAAAGTTACAATGCTGATTTCTGAAGTGATTAGTTAAAATTCATTCTTGTATCAAACCATTGGCTTCTCACTTCTGTGATAGGCAGTATACTTTGGCTATAAAGTTTATACTTTGTTGAATCCGTTTTATTATTCAAATAAGACTTATGAAGTCTTGTTTGTCAGTATCTATTACACGACTGGTAGGGACGGATCACACTGGTCGACAGTTTATTTGCATGTTACAATATTTCCTCAAATAGTTTTTATAATTAGCTGCGTTTCATCTGTTTGACAGCTGTATGGTAAAACTTTTTTGAAATGATGCATCCTTCCTCTCATCTGTTCCATAAGAACTAAACCAACTTAAGTATACAGGATTTCCTCAAGACTAGTTGTAAGGTATCCCAAAGTGTGTATTTTGGCAAAAATGCGTTGGCTAAAAGCATCCGTCAGATGCGTAAATAAAAATCCACACTGAACGGACAGCCTGGCATTGTGGACACGTGTGGACTTGTGGGTGAAATGTGGAATTCTCCTCCCACACCGGAGGTTTTCAGTTTTCCACCTCCTCATGGTGAATCATCAAACCATTTTAAAACCAAATAAACAAATATTGACCATTGACTGTCTGCATACATCAGCGTCTGTTGACAAGCTATATCTGCTATGAGACGTGATGTACTGTATGTAGACGTCTAGTGAAAAGTTGTCTTTATGATTGACAGGAAAGGGGGATCAAAATGTAGAGGGCTTGAACACATTGCATTGTGGGATAGAGTATTCTGTGCTGTGTACTGTGGAATATTTAGCCGTGCTGGCAGAAATGCTCATGCTGTTTACGGTATAATGGAGGAATAGAAAGAACATAAGCACGTATAAAAGAGCGAGCCTTACACACGGCATCAGCACATTTCCTCTCTGTCTCTCTCTCTTTCCGCTCATGGCATCTCCTGATGCTGAGTCGTTGTTTTCTTCTATCCGCCCGCTGTGCTGATTCATGCGTTCTGCTGCAGTCTGTCTCACTAACCGAATGAACAGCGACCTGCTGGATCTTCCTGTCTTACGACACTGCAGCTGCTGTTTCTGCACCCACCGGAAACACCGTCAATGACTCTTTACATGGCTGCAGACCGGTGCAGGAAATGCAGATTACATGTTTTAACAGGCTGTCTCAGGCTTTAAGATGGCATGTGTCGCTGTGTCTTGAGATTTCTTATCCATTTGCAGTCCCAGATTGCAATTTAGCTGATGATTTTAAATCATTTATGTATTTGAAAGAATGATTTGTTTTCAGAAGAGCCATCATTTCAGCGTGAAATCCAATCCATGATTTGTTTTCACATTCTTCTTTATATGTAAGAAAACATTGACAAACAAGTAATGCAGTGCTTTGACTTTTGTCAATGTCTTTTGGGTGATTCTCACAAAATCTTTGTTCCAAGATGTCAAACATGATTTTCTTAAAAATAATTGTATCAATAAATTTCCTTTATATTCATTTAAAACAAGGTGTCACATATTAAAAAAGGCATTCATTTCAAAACTTTTAATTACAGTTTAAAACTGTCAATCCCATAGCACATTTTGCTTAAAAAATGCGAAGCCATAATGCCTAAGCAGTTAATAAAGTATATTTTAATAGAAAATTATATATTTTTTAAATGCGGAAAACTACCTGCATCGGTAATGAGAATGGAAAATTTGGGTACACAGCGTGACAAGAGAATATTACGCTTTAACTATAAACATTTAAAGTATTCTGCTAATCTGGTAGCAATTTGGAATATATCTTCATTTTTATTATACATGAATATTCCCTCAATAATTTTTGTTCATTTGAGAACATGCAATTGTTTTTTCACTTTTTATATTACAACATATAATGCACTCAAAGACAAATCAGGATGTGTTTCTATAATGAGAATGAGCAGAAAAGGCTAATTCCTGACTAATTCCTGTGTCAAAATTATGTTTTGTCCGAGGTAGAGAACACAATTATTTTATTACCACCGAATTGTAGGTTTTATAATTCAAATCTTTACTGCCATAATGTTTCAGTGGTTTCATGAGAATGTTCATATTGTCAAATAAAAATGCCTTAAAATCATTGCAGTAAATTGTATTGTTGCTTAGTTCAAATATATGTCTATAGGGCATTGTTGCAAAGCACATTTACAGTAATACAAATTAATATTGACATTAAAGTATAGAAATAAGGGAAAAAAACTGGAAAATTGTAAAATATATAGAATAAACTGTATAATTGCAATTTTCTGCAAGATGGCGGTGTTAAAAATAACAGTTTACTTTGTAAAAGGAGTCTTGGATTCATGGTGCTATTAAGTTGGTTTATTACAAGATGTATGACATATATTTAATTTTTAAAGTGTATTATGAAGTGCTTTTAAAAGGTTTAAGAACACAAAGCACTTTTACGTTATATATTTTAAACCATGAATTCAACATTGTCAGTTTTGAAAAGAATTTCACAGTCATGTAGCCTGTGAACCGAACAAACCAGAAACCCCTCATAGCAGTCTCTCAAATGCTTGCTTTCAATCAGTCATGATGTTTTGTAGTCAGTTATTGCGTGCCCATATATGGTCACATGCCACTGTAGTTTGAGACGGCAAAAAAGCGTGTTCGCTTACTGCTTATATAAACATCAGAGGGACTTCTTCACTGGTGGAGGGAAAAGTGAAAAAAACTGAGGAATTTCAAGGGAGGGCAAGACAAATTCCTGGACTTATAAGACTGGGATGTTTTGATTGCGGACACCCAGAATCCAAAAAGACATGCTACACATTTGAGAGGCATCATCATTACTAACGTCTTTAGCTGTAGAGAATGCCAAGTTCATGTGTTTGATCTTTACGGTTTTGAAAAAATGAGAATTGGAAACCCAATTTGCGAAGAACATTGTGTAGCTTCTTTCATTTTGATTATTATACACATAAGCTGTCCAATCGACAATGGAAGTCATTTCTATAATCTCGACTATGCTATAGATTAGATAAATTTGGTGGAGTTAAATACTTTCTTGTACTTCTCACAGGTGATTCCTATGACGTTTGTGCCATTTGTTTGGACGAGTATGAAGAAGGCGAGAAACTTCGGGTCCTGCCATGCTCACATGGTGAGTGTTTTCCTAGATCTTTCACTGTTAAACCGCCCCTGACAAAAAGAAAGTCCTTCACGACAAATCGAAATCCAAACATGTAATCTGAGTGAATAGCGTATCTGCTGCCAGACAAACTCTATATTTGAAATAACTTCGAGAAAAATGGATCAGCCTGCTTTTTATCAGGATCTCTTGAAACTAGTTTTCTTTCTATCTTTTGTTAGCCTACCACTGCAAATGTGTCGACCCATGGCTGACCAAAACCAAGAAGACCTGTCCAGTGTGTAAGCAGAAAGTAGTGCCGTCCGAGGGCGGGTCGGACTCTGAATCTGAATCTGGTGACAGCGGTGCCGAGGAGAACGAAGTGTCTGAAAATACGCCTCTGCTACGATCTCTGGCCTCGACCAGCGCCCATTCCTTCGGAACCATGTCCGGCTCACCCTCCCAGCACGAACCGGAGTCATCGGACTACGACGAGCACAGCGACACAACCGACAGCGAGGAGGAAGTCACCGTGGAAACGGTGGTGGTTCAGCTGCAGCAGGGGCATCCGGACATGGACATGGAAGCAAACGCTTGAGATGTTAGCCAAAGCTAACACGGACTTAGTGGGGATTTCAATGCACCTGGAGCAACAGTTCACAATCACTTATACGTTAACGTAACAAATTTTATGTACACAACGTGTTGTCTAGAGCTCTGCGAAACTTGAAACTATGCAGAAACGTTTTATAATTTACGATCCCCCAATGCAACATTTTCGCCAACCTGCTCTAAAATAGAAATTGTGCTTTGATTACGTGCTGACAAAATGCCAAACTCATATCAGACGTGTGTCCAACCGCAAAAATAACTGCATGTTTTTATACGACAAAGACTTTGATGGGTCCACAAAATGTGTGGATGCACCAATACTGATGTCAGCTTTAGTTAACAATAACAAAATTAACTGTTCTAAATATCAAGCACTCAAGTGATCTTGGAAATGTAATAAGGTAACACAATGAAATACTGTAAGTTATAGTTTGTTATGTAGATATGAAAGGGTTTTTTGATAACCTAAACTGTATAAGATGTCTGGTTGCCTTTTAAATGTTGCTTTGATGTAAATGTAATGTTCTGCTCACTCTAGTTTTCAAGTAGTCTTTTCATTTTCCTTCATGAATAAAATTCTAAATCTTTGCTGGTTTTGTCTTATTTGTCCAAAAAAAAATGTATGGGTGTATGGTTAAAAATGTATTATCCCCAGAAGGGTCAACTTACTAAAGTTTTTGTACAGCTAAACACTGTACAAAAAACATCGTTCATTTTCATCAACGTTTTCCCCTCAAACAATCAAGTAGAATTTTATTTGTCATGATATAAATGCGCATCAATGAAAACTGACAATTTGTTTTGATTGGAATAAATTTATTTAACCTGTAAACAAGGTGTTAAAATTCCTTTATGGCATTTCTTGGTTTATGCATATGAAATCATACATCAGACGGTATCCAAGATATATGAACATAGAATAAGGAAAAGAAACGAAATAAAGTCAGAGGTTTGGAATCTGTACAAATATCCCACAGAACAAAGTGGCGATGAATTGTTTACTTGGAAGTTGTTTATATTCATCCTAACAATAGCAACATGTTCTTCATTACGTTATGGCACAGAAAACACATTTTCTCTTATGATTTGAGTGTCATACACTAATGCTATCATTTGGACATTTGTGACAGACATTCAGATCATTTTAATAGACAGCTGACAACTTGAATGCGTTTCCATCGGGACATAGCATGGGATGAAAAAATTCATCAATTCAAGTGTTAACAGTAAAAGCGGACAAAACGAGACAGCTCGAGTCTTATTTGCGAGCTTGACGTCCGATGCTACGCTAGTGTTCAGAGGCAACATAAATTGGTCAGATGAAAATTTCAAACTATATATATTTTTTTTAAATGGCAGTTTTGAAAATAAAAAATTGTATATTACATGAGAGAAAAAGTTAAGTGCTGGAGCTACGCCAATGATGGAATGTCAATGGAGATTTAAATGAGAGATGGATGTAGTAATGAACTCATGTGAGGAAATGCTACCGCTTCATATCATTGCACTTTAACTGACAGCCGAACTGAGTGCAAAACCTCCTGAAGCCGCCCAACCAGATCTTTAAGTTGTCAGTGAAATGAGGAAAGATTCTTAAGATGCATCAGTTGATAAATAATGGAGGAATTGTAGTGTTATCCAGGTAGTGTTTCTGTTGTGGGATGTATGGTGGTTGTAACATTGGATGTTAAAGCAATGAACCTTAGGCAATGAGGCTGTGCGGGACACACATGCAGTCCAGTCAATGAAGTTTGGTTTCAAGTCTTCGTCTACTGGAAATTCTATTTTAAAAATTTTCAATGTTTCATTGCACGGAATTGAATGTCAATCCTGCACAGACTTCAAAATATGTAAAGCATCTACCCCCGACTACTGTCCACTTTGTAGTCTCAAAGATATGCGTTGGGTTGACCTTTTCCCAGAGTAGGTCTAGGAAGTAGGAATGAGTTTTTACTCAAGCCCTTGGTCAAAAATACATCTAGTGTCATAACAGTAGTGCCAAACCGGGAACCAAAAACAGAACAGAGTAAAGGGGATAGGGTTATGAACAAATAGCGAAAGGATGACTTTGGGGTAGAACAACAGGAAATGTGCAAAAGAAAATGGATGACAAAGCAAATGTCATCTAAAGTAGTGAGCAATGGGAAAATGAGCTGCTAGGGGTGGGAGGTGTCCTAATATCCAGCTTTCCTCAGGTATTCAGCCATGTGAAACGCTTTCTGGTTGAGCTGCCCTCCATGGATACCTTCCTTGCCCATGACTATAACCAACGCTGAAGTACACAAGGAAAAAAACAAGAACAGAAATCAACAAACATGGGGGCAAAAAAAGAAACCATTTACCCCAACTTAAAAAAAAAAGCTGTTGTCAAGATTCATTACCCTTCCTTGCCCTTAAGATGTCCGAAAACTTTAAATGTGACTGTTTCAAGGAGAAAAAAACCTTCACAGCTTATTTTGGGAACGTGGGTGGACTTGTTGTCTTTTGTTTCTTCCCCCCCTAATTTCACTACTTAATCAAGAGAAGAAAAACTAAAACCCCGAATCTCTCAAGTATTTTGCCATGGAAAATGCCTTCTTATTCAAGCCGCCTCCGTGGACCCCTTCTTTGCCCATTACAAGAACCAAGACTGAAACAAAAGATAGAGAAAAGAAGTTAAGAGGACAGGAAAACCCCAGCTTTGGGAAAAGCCAAACCAAGATTATTTAGAGATAGGACAGAAAAGATCCCCAGCCAAGATAACCTGCACACAGATAGACAGATAGATAGACTGCAGCCCTCTTGAAATCATGAATTTAATTAAATAGAGATATAAAGTGCATTTGCACAGTTCAGTGATTCAAATCTGTACTTTTGGAGGCACATGGTGTTTTCAAGCATAAAATGTACCTTAACTCTAATAATACACTTGTGATATCATGACTAGAGATATCGTACCTAAACTGTCATTCAGGCTTCTAAGTGGGAGGTTCTTCGCTAAAATAACTTATACCCCAGACCACACTCGTTTTCGCATTTAGTTTAGGTCCAACTTCAAATACTCAAACCTATATGTTAAACAGAAGACTCAGTATATTCAGATTTTTCACATTCAAGCATGCGTTAGTACCTCTGCTCAATACATGCCACAGAACACATTAAAGAGAGATTCTTCAGAAAAGCTACAAAGAAACTTGTTTTGATTTCAGGAAACAGGAAACCCTCACACTTTAAACAGCGACATACCCAAGATTTTTGTGAAAGATTGGCAGAAACATGCATGCAAACGAGGAGAAATCTACAGGTCCCAGAGACGACTTCCATAAGCATGAGAGCTGAAATCATGGCTTAAAAAGTATGTTTAAAGAATGGCCATTTGATGAATAAAATACGGTTTGAAATGACAACTAATTGCAATTAAAGTAATTTTTACAATAAAAACGAAGCTTTTTATATAGTATTAAAAATATTTTGATGATTATTTTGTTCAGGGTTTGTTGTAATGTGACATTTTTTATAACAATTTAACATATACAGGAAACTGAATCAAAATGATGTATACTGTAGAAATGTATTAACAATGTAAATATCTTTCGTGTAATTTTTTTCTTATTCCAAATTTATACTGGCAACTGTGGAAAGGATGTGAGTGGACGTGATTTAGGCATTTCTTGACCCTTTTTATGTAATTCACCCAAACATTACAGTGGTGTCACTATGCGACACTTAACTAAAGGACTGACTGAGATTTGTCTGACTTAAACCATTCGATATTCAGAACATCTTATGAACCTGCTTAAAGAAAGTGTTTAATTTAACTCATTAATGTGCTCCATATCTGACTTAAAACTAAAATGTAATTTATTTCTATGCACAAATTCCAGGAAAAATGACCATCTAATCTACAATGTTTAGGCCATTTAAGGCCATATTGAGGAAAGGTGGACATCTACATTATCAACTTACCTCTCACACAAAACACATATACATGTGTAACTTCACTAATAAAAAGGTCATTACGAGAAAATAGGAGAAATGAACCACTACCTTTGGCTGCTTTGCCGACAGTAATGTTGTATGTGGCTTCTCCTCCTTGGCTCTTTGTTCTTATGTCCATTGTCCAGTCATTGTCGATTAGAAGACTGTCTCGAATAACTGAGCATTTCTTTGAACCTAAGGTCATGCCGTTGGTGAAGAAACTTTCTCGGTCTTTTCCTACTAGGATGTCGATTTCTGTGGGCTGATATGAAAGAAATAGCGAACATCAAGAGTTGAACTGTTTAAGTGTTTTAACTGTTCCCTACACAGTCATTTATTTAACATCAAGCTGATCAAAACTTATATATATGACTCTTTTCAGTCGAACACAAAAAAATATTTTCGAGAAATGTAACAGTTGTTTTGTGTAAGAATGGTTAGGGTTTTGGCCGATAACCATGACCGATAATTCTTTAACATTGGACGCTGATTGCCGATATATTGGCCAATATAAAGTCCCTAAATGTTAGTATAACATTAACTTTTATTTCAATTATTTTATATATATTATTATTTTTAATTATAGATGTTCTTCCAGGGCAACCCAAAAAGGTGTTATCAATCGAAAGTGTAACAGGTCTCAAGACAGAAAGCATTCCTACAACAATCGCCTTCAAACAATTTGCTTTTTTTCCTTATTCATAATTTATCGGCTATAATATATCATCAGATACCGATAGCATTAAAAATGCCCATTTGAAGGCAGATACCGATATGGCCGATAATTAACCGCGCATCTCTTGTTTTGTGTCCAAACAATGGAGGTCTTTGGGGTCAATGTTGTTTGGTTACATCAATATTTATTCTTCAAAGTTCTTCCTGCCTTTTAAGTTTATTCATACTGGTTTGAAATGAAATGAGGGTGAGTAAATAATGACAGAATGTTCATTTATAAGTGAATTGTCCCTTTAAGGTCAATGATTAGATGGCTTTAAAGTAAACTACTTAATATGTTAACATCTGTCTATTGCCCTACTGCATTCAGTCTATGTAGCCCTACATATGACTACAAATGATCTGCTTTGAACATTAAACAACAAAAGACTGTTATTTAGAGAAAATATTTCTGGATCATGATGAAAGCAAATGTCATCTGTACCGATACACCCTTAGATGGAATTTCTTGATATATCTGTGAATAGTCAACCGAACTATCAAAGTGGAATGTAGACTTAGAGTGGTTACAGCATAGTGCTGCAAACCCAAGGTTGTGGGTTCTATCCCAGGGGACAGCGCATACTTAGATACAAATGTATAGTATAATGCAATGTAAGTCGCTTTGGATAAAAGCATTTGGCAAATGCGTAAATGTTAAGCTGTTTTGTTTAGACTAGCATCACAGGCCGATCCCTTTTCGTTGAGGCCAAAGCACATAAAACTAAAAGAAGCTATAGACTTCAGTTAGATTCTGCTTAATAAAGTTATATCCGGAGATCTACGTTCAGAGCTAGACAGGGTCTGGTTATGCAAGTATAACTTCATGAAGACTCCCATCTCCTTTTCATTCTATTAATGCGAATCCACATATAATGAATTTATATACACAAAAGGCTTAACCTCTATACAGTAACAGCGGTATAAAAAAAATGTACGCCCGGATTTAAGATTGCCATAAAGAACAGTGTCATAAATAAGCCTGTTATTAGATGAATTCACACCCATTTAGTGAACGCCATCTTGGACAACGGGAAGAGTGCATGCAGCGAACACCTCGTATTCCTAAACGCGTTTGCGCACATTTCGCAGCTTAATGACGTGTGTGTACCGGTATGTTGGTGCATTTGCTTATCCGTCTGAGGAAATTTTGAATCTGACCGGTCGATTGAATTGGCCTGTTTGCACCAACAGCATCGCTCTCATTATTTATGCACAATTTTTATAAAACTTTAAGAAGTCCCCAGTCACAAATTTTACTTTGACTCGAACGACTTTTGACGCATTAAACAAAGCAATGTATTTGTGTGTGTGTGTGTGTGTGTGTGTGTGTAATATGTTAGCTTCGCGCCAAATAAAACGGACCTCGTGTACTTAAAGCTGATAATACGACGTGAAAAAAGTGTAATGTTAGCATAACTCGACATTTGGTCCATTCAGGCCCTATTTCTACTAAACGGAGAGCCTAATCGACACAGAAGTGATTCAAATCAATGCAAGTTCACCACAGATGATGACAAGAAACATTTTGACGCGTGCACAAATCAAATACGTTTTCGGGACGTTCAAATGGGTGACATGTTGGACCTCCCAAAACAACGTAATATCTTGTCTTAGCATTTTGAAACCTTTTAAAATCTGCATAATTTCTAGGCTCTGTAGGTGCATTCAAATACAGTTCCCCCGAAAACCAAAATGCTGTGTTGCTAGGCAGGTCTCTGTTTGACACACAACCATCACTGAAGACAAGAGAGAACAAAGAATGTTTATAATAGCGTTAATTTACCGTGATGTTTACGAACGTCCCCCCCTCCTGCGCTGCCCATACGTATTTGGCATCTGAGTTGTACCCAACAATGGCGGAGTCCTGGCAGCTGCCATCCGACATCAGGTTATCCACGTAGCTCTGCCACGACATATTTGACCCCCGATTTCCAACGTGCACACGATTTTTTTTTAAAAGTCGGGACTGACAGTCTGATACGGTATCGGCTTGCCGTAACCGTATATTTGAAGTACCGCACGCCCCCTTCTCTAATATGAGTTTGAGCTGCAGAGAGTCCCGGCAGTACAGGGTGTAGTCGCTCAGATATCCCTCCGCACAGGCGTGCCTCGGATGAAGTCCTAGGATTGAATCATTGGCGCGGATGGATACATAGACTGGACACAAGAAAGTTAGCTGTTGCTTGGAAGATTTACTACTGTAAACAAGTACAGTACAACATCATTTTCTTTTTAACGTGTTTTCGCTGCATATCTTCAAATCTTAAAACAGATTAGTCGCTTTCACCGACGCCTATTTATCTTGATGATTTTTTTCATTGTACGCTAATATACAAAGGGGACGCATAATATTGGAATGGATTAAAAAAAAATATTTTAGTAACGATTTGTTACTTTATTGACATCATATAATTTCTGTCTAAATGTAAGCCTCGAAAAGCGTTTAAAAGTATTTAATCTAATTTCATTTAAATTATTTATTAGTTCCAAAACCATAAAACAAATATTACTTAATTAACGTGTTTAAATATTGATATGAATGTTTTAAGTTGTAGCCTGTTTGACAATACTGAAGCGTTGAGATCGTAGCACGCCTAGGACCTCTTGTGGGCAAATCTTGTAATGACAACTTTTAGGTTTCTACAGTTGGGCCAAGGTTACCAAACCTTTTTAACTAAAGACATTTTTTATTTTGAATCACTTTACATTGATTTTTTTTTAGTTTTTATGTCATTACACAGCACATGTGAGTTGTATTTTCCCAGGAGTTTATTTAGACATATATGCTTTTCAAAGCAATAGAACAGACACCCACTATTTCAACATGAACCCAAGGCTTTTAATAACGCATGAGTAAAAAATGTGCAAAATGTTTGAAAACTACCTTGCAGGGGCTCTTTGCAAGAATGACAGCAAAAATACCACATCATTCAGAAAATTACCAGAGGCTCTGCACGCATGTTAATATTTTCCAGGACTCTGAAATATTATAGGTATGTGTTACTCATTTTACCTCTTATATACACTTAAATTAACTACATTATGTATAATAAGAGGAACACATTGAAATATTGTTATCCTGTTGGACAAATTAGATGGAGCATAGGTAATGCATCAGTGGTCAATGTCAAGAAAATAAAGAATGAATTAGCTCCCTAACGTTCATGTGGAGAAATAAAGAAAAGTCAAATAAATTGCTTAAATGTTTTCAAGCATTCTTAAGGACAATCTTCTCCTTGGTCAGCTCAGACACTAGATATCGCTGCTGACTCTCCTTGAACTATTAGTTTGAACAACGATCTCTTCATTCAGTTAAACCTCATATTTGAGGTTATGAAAATATTGCAAAGAATTACAATGCACAAAATAAACTAAACAAACATGTTTTCTTTGCACTTTTTAACCACTTAATGTTGGCCTTGCCAAATTTAGTTACACTAATATCCAGCATACTACACATAGTGTATTTCCTATATCCAAAGGGTTGGTAAAGCTAAGAGCTAAACAGAGCAGAAAAAAACGTCAGTGCAACTCATTTTCTGAAACATAAATGGTGATTGAAGCTGTATGTTTCTAACATTTCCGTTCATGTTTCACAGATGAATAAGGGAAAATAGGTTTGAAAAAAAACGTGGGTAACTTGATGACAGAATTTAAGTTTGCTCAGTTCAGTCACTGCGAGCCAGATAAAACCAGACATTGCTCACATCAGTCCGTAAAACGAGCAATTTCCCAGTTTAGATGTTAAATTTAGAAAAATCCCTCCCAACTTTTTATATCCTGGAAAGGTTGGGTATGAACCGACCTAAAGCCACAGTGTGTGTCCATTACAGTGTCCAGCACATGAAAACAAAGAATGCCTGTATATGAGGACATGATAAATAGCACCTGTCTTGAGACGATTGATTCAAAGCCCTCAAAAGGGAAAATGCAAACTGATTTAAGACATACACGCATAAATGCAGCCAGCTAAAATAACAACCGTGTTCCACTCACCACAGGACCAAAGCAGATACAATAAACAGTTTTGTGTGTTGTGTAACTTCACTCTGGAATTCTTGAACAAGTTTGTTGATATTTTGAATATTTATGATTTATAAGCTCTTCGAATCATTCAATCTTAAATCATTTTCGTATTCAATATTACAATGTCAGCTATTTGTTTGGATAGTAAGTGGTTTTTTAGATTTTGGGTAAATTCTAATTGTAAAAGCCTGCTGAGTTTTTTCCTGGACGTTTCACTGCTATTTGGATTGGGCAGCAGAGAGGATGGGCAAACGCAAAAGCAAACACCGCCTCCCCTGCATGTTAGAATAGCCTCACGCCTAAAATAATGACCTAAACTAATAAACAAACTCCAGCAAAGATGTTTCTGTCTGCATTCCTTCTCGCCCCCAGCAAGAACTTTTTCTGAAAGTCTAAACAAAGACAAACCTGTGGTTTGCCTATAAGAAACGCAGAGTAAAATGACCAAATATGTATGTAACATGTATTTATATTCTACCCAACCGTAAGTATTGGAGTTTGTTGCTCATCTCACAGTGCTACAGACATGAATGGAGCTTTATATTACTCTGCATATTCAGAAGAGGGGTTCTGGTTAATTGTCTATGTGATCAGATAAAAGTACAAAATACCACAGACTTACATTGAAGGAGGCATCTGAGCCATAGATTGCAGGGTGGAGGGCTCATCTGACTTTCCAGTAAGCAACCATATAGCAATCTGATCAAATAGCAATGACATAGCACACTGAATTTGAAAAGACAAATTAAGTTTCGATGGAAAATGGAATTATGCTTGATTTGGTTATTTAAATATACAAATCTTAATTTCCCAAGCAATGCAAATCCTTTTCGAATTGTATTCAGTTTAAAAAATGTGTCATGTTAATGTACGCTCATTTAAAGTTAAGGCTAATGTTGTGAAAGGTTTTTAAAAAGTTGGGTTAATTTAAGAATAAGGTTTAGCACATACTTTTTATATATTTTAAAAGTAAATTCTTTTTTAATCAATTTGCGTATGTCACATGTAATGGCAAATGAAAATGAAAATGTCAAGACAGAAAATAAATTAGGGATCATTATCTATTCAATGTCTTTTTTTAATTAAATAATTATTTATAGTTGTATTTCTGCTATTCATTTACAATGTCTTACAATAACCACTAGGAGAATAAAGCATTATTTGTACATACCACATGATAATGATTTGGTTAAAATATGGTTAATTTGTGATTAGCATGCACATTTACTATAATGATAAGGGAAAAAGAGATGAAGTGTTTGTGTGTAAAACACTCCCTGCAGAATATCGTGCTATCGCCAGTTCCCATATTTACATAAAAATTGCTCGAAAATCCCATAATTGTCAAGAAGAAAAATGACTTCAGAAACAATAATGAGTTCATTTAAATATACCATAACAAAATTAAATGGCTCAAACGTAAAGCATGTAAACCGTATTAACTATTCCTTACGAAAATGAATCATGGTTTATATATAGCAAAACAGATCCTCACAAATAAGACTTAAATTTTTTTACTATAATAATAAACCTTGGTTGGTTTTTCCTAGGGAATACTGGTAACGACATCAGAGACTGAAAAAAGAATAATATTTGTGAATCCTCACTTCACCAAACGCAAAAAGATATTTCACATTTAAAGCGACCAAGCGAAAAGTAAAAATAAGAACATTGCGTAAAGACGTCTATTCCTGACTGGTTTACGTACGCCTGTGCGCAGTCCTCCCATAGGGCAGCGCGTGTGGTACGTAGCCATCTTGTGTACGGCAAAGGAAGAGCCGCCGTTAGCTTGAGATTTCTACACACAGCCGATAGACCAACGAACAGTCAGTATACCACGAACAGACCATCTCAAAGTGTGAAACGGCTAGCGAACATGTATTTTTATGTCTCAAGATGTCTCTCCGGCGCGTTTTAAGGAGGATTTGTGTTTTCGAAGACAAGGGAGTGTTTAAAACTGAAGGCGCCTCCTCAGGCTCGAGTGACTGGAGTTTCATTCGCGACAGCGGCCTGAGGGAAACTCTCACACCGGGACATGGCCTTCGTGTAGGCCACGGAAATTAAGAATACGGTATCGGAGAGGTTAAACACAGCCGAAGAAAAGCTGTCGTCGTGTTTTAAAGGACTAAAATGCAGCCATGAGGACGCGCGCGCACTGACAGCTCTGAGGGAGTCGGAAGTTAGCGCTACGCTAACGGAATATTTTATGATATAATTTCATATAACTTCTGTTAGTGCACTTGAAGCTTGACGCTTCCACCTAATCCGTTAAAGTCGGAGTTACACACTCAAAGGGGCCACAATGTCAAAAATGCTGTCGAAAAAGAAGAGCTGCTTTCAGATCACGAGCGTAACGCAGGCGCAGGTGGCGACCAACAGCATCACCGACGACACCGAGAGCTTGGATGACCCGGAGTCGAGAACCGAAGACATGTCCTCCTCGGAGATATATGACATATCTAAAAGCGGAGATTTTGAGGCGGAAACATGCGACGTCAGTTTATATGACGAGACGCTACATTACGACTCTGAAACATCTGGCGCGAGTGTTTCGCTCGTGCAAGACGGTCTCACAACACCTTGTTCTCGTCACACAGGTGCCATTCATATGATCCCAAATGTCCGTGGGGCTCTAGGGCACATGAGCACTGCTGCCGGGTCTTCCCAGCACTCACCTTCAGTTACGGCTAGTGTTGCACAGGCATCCACGTCAGTTAGCAGTTCTGCTACAGTTAGTAGTTGCAGTTCTCGTTTCAGGGTCATCAAATTAGACCATAGTACTGAGCCCTTTAAAAGAGGTAGATGGACTTGCAGTGAGTTTTACGAAAAAGAAACAGATGTTTCTTCATCCAGTCGGACTGTGGATAATGTTAAACATGCTGGCACTTTGGACCACAATGATGGACATGGAAACGCGGCGGGTTTGGTGGCTTCACCTGTTGTGCTTTCAGTACCTGCCGCTGAACCTCATCCTGACAGCGGTTATGCATCTAATCCTTCTGTAGACCTTCAGCATCAAAGTTATGGGATTTCGCAGCAGGGAATAGGCCTCGCAACCCAAAGTTTTTATCCGGTGGGGACCGGTGGTGCGCATATTCATCATGTCAAATCTCCCAGCATGCCTTCTACAACTCAACCACAGCCGATATACCAAGGTAAACAGGCAAATAATCCCAGTAACATCCTTGCATCAAATCAACCTGACTTCAGATCCCAGCATCCCTTGGATGGCTCCTCATTGACCTCCCCTCCGCTCGGGGTACCATTGAATCGGGGCGTCTCACCTGTCATGACACCTGCACTGGGAGGCTCTCATTTACTGGGATTAGTTTCTCAGTCTGTGGACACGATGGGGCATGGAAGGGGTCCAGAGCACATTCAGGGGGTTTTACAACAGCCCGGCATTGGCTCGGCTCTAGGGACTGTGTCAGTCCCATCTGTCGTTCCGCAAGCTTCAGTGCCACTCATCCAGCCAGCGGTGGCTGTGTCTGTCACCCCCCATACTGTTGTCCCTGGTGTACAAAATGTGCCTGTTGTTATGTCCAGTGCCTCTAATACCGCTCCAAGCATGCCAAACCAGACTCCGGTCCCGGCTGCGCAGTCCCAACAGAACCAGCTCCAGGGAATCCCCAGCGGTTTAGTGGTGGGACTGGGCAGCCCGTTCAGCTTCAGCCGGATTCCAACAGGCATCACGCAGGCTGAAGATAACCAGAGGATGTCTGAAGCGCTACCTCGGAGCTCTTTCATCATAGGAAAAGATGGCACAAAGACCCTGGATGCCCATGGCTTGCAGCTTTCCACACCTGCTGTCAACAGTCTGTTCGGAATATCTATTCCCATAGATGGGGATGAAGACAGGTAAATAAGCATTCTTCATGATCCTCACCAGTCTGTTTTGAAGGGTTTTTTATTTGGGTAAAGATCTTAAATACTTTAGTTCAATGTGATTTATTTAAAAAATGTCCTCCCAACTCTCAAAAGTTCATGGAACGTGTATTTTCTTACACTTTTGCCATACTACAAATGTATGGCTGTCATTGCATGTTTTAATGGAACACGTCCAAAGGTTATATGATGTATTACACCTGTTGTTACTCTTCTAGGATATCTGTGTGAACTGCGTTCAAGTGGTGTTGGATAGATCGTATTTTAGTCTTTTTTACCATTGGGAAGATCTGGATTTTCTTTAAGTCCTAAGTTTTCCGTATCGGGGGCGTGTCAGTAAGAGCCATTTATGCTACGTTTGTAGCTTATAGGAAATATACAGTGACTTCATAGATCAATTACATTATATAAAAAAATGAAACTCACACCTAAGGTCCATCGTTTCTACTTGATTTTCTATAAGCAGATTTAACAAACATTGCTGTGTTTTGTGTAAGGCATTTAAAGATGGTCCACCCCCTTATTCCACGCTTAAAAGTGACTTGAACCGAACTGACATTGTCAACACGATTAAAAACCTAGTGAACACACCATTAAGGGGAACTGACTTCACACATTCACTAACAAGTCACATTTAGACCATCAGGTTTCAAGATGACTTAGCAAAATGTCATACTAAGCAAGATATGGTCTACTTTAATTTGTTTGCAGATGCCACTTAGTTTGATATTTTACGAATGCACGCTTTTAAAGTGTCCATATCCCAGTACATATACATCATCTTCTATGAACAGTCACACTGACTGTGAAAGTTTAGTGTTGTTTTTGTGTTTATATCAAGCACTATTTGATTTGTGATATAATATAGGACACAGTACTGTACATTGTCCCCGAAACATGACTCAAGTATTTCCACTTGTGTAATTTTCTTTGAATTACACCAGATTTGACAATCTTTTCTTACAAACCACATTTACTCAATTCATTGTTCAGTTCTTTCGAGATTTATTTTGATGACTCACGTTTCCTTTCACATGTTTTTCTTGATCAACTGAACTGTCTTTTTAGACTGATTAGGAGCTGCTAGCGTAGTGTTTCCTATCTTGTGATATGCAGAAGGTGCTACACATTCTGCACAAGGACTGATATGCCCTTCAAAACATAAGTAACATCTGCCTGATGATGTGTTGCATTAGGAGGATGTTATTTTTCTGTCACTAGTTGGTGGGAGTCCAAAAAAATCTGTACATTCTGTTCTGCTTACATGCTGTTAGGTTCTTACCAAGCCTTTAAAAAGTGTGAACTTTTAAACATGTTTGGAAATGCATGTCTTAAATTGTACATATTCAGTGTGGGATAGAGCATTTTGTTTTAAGAAGTATTATTATGGCCGCTTTTTTGATTACTCCAAATTACTGTAATAATCATTAAACTGCTTCATTTTTTAAGGTCACATTGAACAATTACGTATGCCCCCTGATCTTAAAAGGTACATTCATGCCATAGCCAAGAAAGTTTTTCAGTCCTTTTGATTGCTACAGTTACATTGTTTAACATGTTTAGCTCATGGGAACCAAGTTTTAAACCTATACATTGTCATGATCCACAACTCACATTTGACCCAATCTACTTTTGGTAAACCATTGTTCTGTGAACTAAACCACTCTTGACAGCTATTTGTCTGATATGTCATGCAGTATGACAGCCACTGTATACTGCATGCAGGATTCTATTGTTAGTATTGCATTTTAGTGTGTGTTTGCGATAACTCTGAGATAGAATTATGAGC
Organism: Triplophysa dalaica; assembly: GCF_015846415.1. Taxonomy (NCBI): domain Eukaryota; kingdom Metazoa; phylum Chordata; class Actinopteri; order Cypriniformes; family Nemacheilidae; genus Triplophysa; species Triplophysa dalaica. The sequence continues at coordinate 21,341,535 of NC_079551.1, forward strand.
TCTATGTCATTAAAAGGTTTTAGATCCAGTAGTCCTTCACTGGAGATTCTTTCATTAGTTTTGGGGTCTGCATGTGTGATGTTCATTTTTGACGAGTGCCTTGAATTATAAAATGATGGCATATTCCATAATAAATACTGTAATTTGGTATTTTGAGCTATGGAAGACGTAACCCTGATCATTTTATTCAGCTTTTAAAATAAAATCTTTTTCACTGCTTTTGTGAGTGTGGAGTCTCGTAAGTAGCTTGACTTCAGTTTCTACAGAACAGGACATTCTGAGATTCCTGCTTTTAGTAAATGTAGTTTTCAATCCATTCCAAACCATTGATAATCTGAATATAGCCATATATAATGCCCTGAAACATTTCTACAAATTGTGCCAAATATGTTTCAGGGTTAAATATAAAACAAGAGGTGAGGACAGTAGGCAAGTTTTGTTAAACTGACTTATTGTCACTGTTGGCATTTCATTTCTGTATGTTTATTTTATAGTAAAATGTTTTATTTTCCAGTATTACTATGATCTTATATATTACTATATATCTTATAATGGATCTGCTTATCTTCGAGAGATGGCTGACTTGTATGAACTTCTAGAGCCACATTAGGGAGCTCCTTGAATGATGTTTTTGTCAGTTGTACAGTAGCAGACAACCGCAACCAGGGCAGTACTGTACAGGGCAGCATATATGTCCTGCAGGTAGGACTGCAGCTATCGATTATTTATGTTATCGTGTATTCTACTGATTTTTTCATCGATTAATCGCGTATTCGGATAATTAATACTTATTAAAGAGCAATACAATTTTTTTCCTTTTTAGAGATTGCATACATTGATATCTGTGAAAAGTTAACCCATTTAATACATTACATTGCCATATTACATTCAACATGCAATATAATACAAATTTATAAATAAGAAACATTAAAGAGTAAGTATCATATAATTTCTAAGGTCCTACTTTGGTTTATGGAGTGTCCAACAACAAGTTGGACACTCGGTAGGACCTCAAATGATTCGTTACTCTTATTTTGGAGGGTCATTGCAAAGACGCTTGAGGTTTAGCGTTTTTGACGGCGGCTTCACCCAACAGTGAAACCCTATATGAACTCAGAACCACTCTTTGGATGATTTTCATGACGTGTTCATGTCTCGTAGACTGAGATGCAGTCAAATCCATGAGTGTCTCACTTGTAACATGTTAAAGTTTGCGGCTCATTCACTCGTACACACGCAGAACAAGATGATGACATATGGAAATAGTAGAATTCTGCTTTCGTAATTCTTTCAATGTTATCCCACATGGCGCTGATCATAGGGCTCTGGATAAATGGACTCAATGCTGTTTGAAAACAAGTTTAAATCGCAAAAGATAAATATAGATGAAAATAAATAGTGTGTTAGTTAACCTCACACACGAACAAGCACAACGACAAACACACTTCACACAAGCAAGCCTCTCTGTCTACTGCACGTTCCAAACTGTATGGCTGTTGTAACTTTGTAGAGAAGAATTTCTCAACCCTGGCCCTCGATTTACTTTTCGGCAGAGTTTAGTTCCAACTCACCTGAACAAGCTAAACAAGGTCTTTAAGATTAATGGAAAGTTGCAGGCAGGGGAGTATGAGGTGGTTGGGGCTAAATTTGTGTGCATCCGATATGAGATTTGAGAACTTCTGTAGTAAAGAAACTGAAACTAGGAGTCACTGAAGTTAAATGGACAGTTTTAAGCACTTCTTCCTCAGCACTTAGTACCTTGGAAATGGACGGTAATAATGTTCATCTTTCGTTCATCACTTTCAGTTCCTCTATAGACTTTGCTTTGAAGAGGAAGTGACATTTAGACACAGTTGAGACATTTAAACTGCTAACTCACTGATTGAAATGGTATGACACTTGAGGCACGGGTGAATGATACAGGATTACTGTAGAAAGCGTTACAAAGTTCACAAGTTTAGAAAATGGAAAGTTGCTTTTAGCCTTTTGTTTAAGTTGTTGGGCATCTTTACTTACCTGTCTATATTGTAGAGCTGTGGAAAATAATAGTTTATAAGATGCATTGTGATGCCGATGTAAAAAAAAAAAACTGAAACGATGCACAGAATGAAATTATAGATTTTTAACAAAAGTGACTTTTAGAAGTAAATGGTAAAGTGGCACTTCTGTTTGTACGTACTCAGGCGGAAGTTAGACCATTACTAATAAACTCACATAGTGCCTTAAAACAGGGTTTTTCCTGCATAGAGAAATTAGAGGTAGCCGCTTCTTTCAAATTACGTGCCACCTCAGAATCACAGAGAATGCAAGGTGTGAATGAGTTTTGCTCATTTAGTAAGACTGGTTTATTCAGTCAGGCTCCTTGTGATTCATAACTACGTGTCATTGTGGTTTTCTCTATTGCTGAAGACCTTTATCAGACCGCATGTTTTAAAGCAGACCTCAAACCATTGTATGAGACACAGCAGACTCTTCACATATAGATGTAAATGATCTGTTGATGTAGTTTTGAGTGCCGATGTGACATGCGGCAAAATCACATTTTAAGTCCGTTTACATGAACAGACCCACTGCCGCTCTGTGTATTGTGTGTTTGTTTACTATATTTATAAACGTTTGTATTGGCAAGTGTTGCTGAGTTCTTCCTTTAAGCATATAGGTATAATTCTAGACATTTAGATAATTGTCAAAAAAACATGATTATTATTTTGCTTTAAAAAGCTGCCAGATAAAAGGTTGTAAGAGAGGTATTTGTATTATTTAAGAATAAAGGCAGACTAAATGCATTGAATCGTGACCCTCTGAATCGTAATCTAATCAAATTGTCGGGCAGGCGAAGATTTAAAACTATAATATATGGTACAATATGGTTGGATTTTTGCAGGTTGTTTTCTACGTAATGAACAGCACAGTTTGCAGTAGCCGAACCGGAAACGCTGGAAAGTTTTTTGTGTAACTTAAACTTGAAACATTTGACAGAAATCAACAAAACTGCCAAAAGGAGTTAATTACTTTCAGCTGTTGAGTTATTTGTGTGTTTGATTGTTAACAATGTTCTGTTTCACAAAAGATTCTTTGTGGCGAAAAAAGGTTTTAAACTTGGCTCGCATATCCGGTAGATATAACCAGGTCAACCTCTTGCTCTTTAATTTTCTGCCAGCTTCATTTCCCCAGGAAACTTCATATCGTCACTTGTCATATTCATCACTTGTCATATATGGTGGAAAGACACATTCAGAATTTGTGTTTTGCAAATCAGTTGAGAAAATTTAAAGGGATAGTTCACCCAAATGTTACAACTCTGTCATCAGTAGTCTTGAATCATTGCGAGTCACAGGATAAGGCTTGTTTTGTAACATTCATAGTGTTGCATGATCAGGCGAAGGAAATTGAATTAATCTGCTTTTAGTTAAGCTGTAAAAACTTGGCTGTAAATCAATGTGTTCATTTGTTAAGGGGATCCGTCTTTGTCACACTGATGACTGTTCTGACTTGTTTGGCATTCATTCTGAACTATCAATCCTTGAGGGCTCCTGCTAAGGGCACTGATACCACACAGTGCTGTTAACTGTTACAAATACTGTTCTGTGCGTTTTCAATATAAATGTCTATTCATGGCAGCGTTTTATTGAAAGACAATTATAATAGGCATCTTGTTTTTCAAATTTAACAGATCATATATTTCATATAGTGTAAACAAGGGTTTGTTTGTCAAGCTTCCCCTATCGCCTATGTTATTCTTATTTCATCATTTTCACATCTTATCCTTTCTTTTTTTTCTCTAATCTCCAAGGAACCCTTCCACAGCTTTCTATCAAGCCTTCCCCAACTGCAGATCAAAGGTCATCAGTAATGGGTATGATGTCTGTGTGCATAATATTTTGCACTGTTGGTGGTCATGATTCTGCATGCACTGCTGCAGTGAGCATGACATTTCCAGAAGCGGCTTTTATGATCACGTCACTGATATCTGTAACAAATGCAACTTTTGATGTTTATTGGCACGATTGTTGTTTGTTTGACTGACAGTATTGACAGTAAACCCTAACAGACTCTGGATCCAACCGTTTAATGTACTGTAAACACAATTATGTTTTGTACTTTTGTTAATTGTCCAGTAGACATGTGTTGGTATATGGCAATGATAAGTAACAATGTTGACGTTATCTCCCCTTAGAAATACAGTGAAAAATTCTATATAACCCATGACACGCAGTGGAACACACAGTCATCAGTCGAGATTTGCAACGCTAACTAAGTGAAGTACATGATACACACGTACCTCAGCCTGCCCTGGCTGACTGCATGCCAGCGTTAGATGTGCACCACTAGATGTAAGTAATTTATGAATGAATAAGAGAAGGGCCCCGTTTATTATGCAAGACATGTCTAATAAGGCTATGGAAAATACATTAGTCTCTCCATAAACATGACACTACACAATCAAAAAATACATTCATGGACAATTTGCATTATATTAATTACAGTTTTCTAATTTCTGATATTAATATGATCAGAATTTTTTGTAAGGCGTGTTATGTGTTGTACAGAAGCGCTTTGTTTTGTGTTGCTCAGTACTAAATGTGATCATTTACATCACGTACCAGCTTGATGGTTAGAGGCAGGAATTGACATTTGATTATGATTGAAAATTCGGTAGGTCTTTGTACAAAGGGAGGTTTGTACTGTCATTGAGCCAAAAGGATTTAGCATTTCTGTGTGACTCATTACGCTGGTGGGAAAGATAGAATTCTTAAAAAAAAAAAAACAAGGATAGATTATGTTACCGATGGTTAGATTTGATACTGTTACGTGTTCATTCCTGTCCTCAAAGAATCACAATGTTCAAAACGTTTTTATTAAACTTGGAGAGTTTAAAATCCTGGGTTTTAGAGATGTAATACTGAGATTTGTAATACTTAGTAGGGGTGTCAATATATTGTTATTGCAATGTTTTGTCGACCTTCTACGTGCGATACGAGAATCGATACGCTGCGCCAAATATCAATATTTTAATGAATAAAACAAAAATGAGGTTTAACGTGAACAGTCTGAGAAAGAGTTTAGCATTGCATGTGAAATAAATTATACTCCATGCATATTTGTGAATGATCGTTAATGTGCTTAAAGTTGCTGCACTGAAATGTTTTTTAGGTTTATTTTATTTAAGCTGGTTAACACTAAGATGTCCCCAGGTTTAAATAAGGGGCCGTTACATTTAGAAATGTGCCAGTATAAAATTTATTATGTGTTAAATGTGTCCGACTACAACAATAAGCTTTTAATTTGAGCATAACATGTTTAATTTATTTGAAATGTTACTCATGTTGGTAATATGTTATTAATTTACCTACTGAAAAATGTATTGTGGACCTGAATAAAAGGACAAATTTTGCACTTAACCTTTTCACTGGCATCTTGTTTTCGATATCGTGATGTATCGTTATAGAATTGCCAAACAATAAATCGATTATTGTAGTATCATTGCATCATGATATAAAAGGCACCGTGAGCAATCTATCGTGAGGTATGCTGTGATTCCCACCGTTAATACTTACATTTGTGAAGGGGTAAGAGACACGGCAGACACAGAGCAACGGTGCAAGCAGCCCCAGTGGGGAATTTAATAAACAACATAAAATATATGGTCCCAAAAGGTAAACTTCGGGGTGCTCTTAAATAATAATTTGCCAGTCCATGAATGAAGGTCCTTGTCTCTGCTTCACTCTCTGTCCTTCTGTCTTCCACTCTGGGGCGAATGGGAACAGCGGTTGTTGTCTCTCGACCCAGGACCTTGAGTGTTCTGTGCACGCGGCCTTTATGCCCAGCAGCTAATCCAGCGCACGTGTAGCGCAATCAGCGCTAGCTGCCGGGCTGTTGCCCAGGTGATGCTGATCCCAGGTCAGCTCCACGTCATGCATTCAAAAACACATTCAAAACCACAGGAAAAGCTATAATTTTTGCAACAATAAAGTCTTTATTGTTTAGATAAATATTTTTTATTTTAGCCGTTTATTACTTTGAGTAGTTCTGTGACGTTCATTAGTCATCATTATGACAGATATGTAAAACTTCTGTTTCATCTTATGTGCTTATTTAAACCATTATCATGTTCTTTCATCTCTGTCCACATGTTTCTGGGTTGTTACAGACAGATCCCACTGAAAATAAGATGGATTTTGAAGATTGTTATTTTTGGTAACTGTTCTCTAATAAGTTTGGAATTTCAAATCACGAGCCGAGAAATTAGAAAAGTTCAAGGAAATGATTGTGAACCTTCTTCCTGAAGTGGATTTGAGAGGCATGTTTATATTCATATTTATTGAATCATTTATAAGAACAAATACTTAGAAAGAAACCAAATACCTTGAAAGACATTATCAAATCACACTACATAAAAGATGACTGTATCTTTGTACGGTTACGTAAAGATGGAATTAAATTACTGCGTAAAACTTTTCGTGAAACTTTTCTGTGGCTCAGTGGTTAGAGCAGGTCATGGGTTGATCCCAGGGGATTGCACATACTAGCAAACAATGTATAGTATAATGCAATGTAAGCTTTGGATAAAAATGTAAATGGAAACAAATTGGTTAGAAAAATTAATGCTATCACGAGTGTTCAATCCTGGCATAGACATCTGCTTATAATGGTGTTGCTCTTCTAATGTGGTACAGGACACACAACTTTATTGAGATGAAGTGTGCAACCATGAGTGTGTATATTCTAAAACTTGAGATCATTCATGTTTATAGTCACTGTATGAATAACCATTTACATACTGTAGTTTTCAATTTTATTTAGCTTTCTTCAAATCCCTCACTATGAGCAATTATATTAGTGAGGCTGTGGTTATGAACACTGTTTATTTGTCTTTTTGGTTAAAGATCAATAGTGGTTAAAGACTAGACAAGATTTTTGACAAAGCTAGAACATGCACACTGCCGAGCAGCAGGAGGCACTTGTAGGAGTGCATGTGGATGGAGGTAACACCAGGGTTTATCCACATCAATCACAGCAGTCTGCATGACTCAGGCCAGTGGCCGGAGGTCATTGGTTTTAGGCCATCTGTTCTGTGGCCAGCTGTTTGTTGACCAAAAACCTTATGTAACAGCTTGGCGAATGAATAAAAGGCATCTCTCAAGACTCTAGACTTGTTTACATGTGAGGAAAGACTCACCCATGACTCTGATTTGAAGTAGATGCATCATCATTTACTTGTTGTGTTAAGGGTGTCTGAAAAAACAGGGCTTCCGATTAATTCCCGTGGGGCCTTTTTTGGTAAACAAAACCCACTTTGCTACTTTAAGTTAACTGTTCATCATATAGAAAATGTTTTAAGGTATGAGGCAGTTTATGGATTTCATTGGAAATCGCTAGCTTGTACAGGAAATATAATGCCGTCTTAGTTTTTCCACTGTGTAGGCTACAGGAAGAAGTTTTCTTTGGAATGGTCAGATCGGAATGCTGTTTTTTTGTTGTTGTTCGGGATTCAACATGTATTTGACTTTATGGCATCGCAGTAAGTAAAACGTGTTGCTAAGAGAAGGATTGTAAGACGTTGATAGTCACTAAAACTTTTTTTGTGGTTTGCACCAAACTGACTTATTACTTTTTAACTTTTATGGTTTCATTAACAAGAAATGCCGGTTGACACCTGCTCATCTAAACGTTATCTCTCTTACTTTTTACTAGCTGTTTGAGTTCAGGATAGAAGCAATAAGCAAGCAATGGCATTTCTTCATACTGTTCACATTGTCGCTCCAAGGTTGCTTTCCAACATCAGAATATAAACCAAAGTTGATATGCCTGAACGTATACATGCATATAACAGAAGGCAGGCATTCTAAAGTTTTTTTATTTGAACAAGCTACACCGAGGAAAAGCTTTAAATTAAGTAGATTGTGAAATTAAGGAGATTTTACACAGGTTGTGAGACACCTGTGTTCTGCCTAAATGTCACAGTTTGCGTGTTCATGTTTGCTTGACGTCTGTGGTCCGGAACCTGTTTCCTTGTAAGGATATGCAGGTACCTGTTTGTATAAGAAAGTCATGTGTCCAAGAGAAGGAAATGTAGAGCATGAGTCCTTTGAAATGTTTTATTGGCCAAAATTCAATTGTAGACTGACGATCATGTTCTGGAGTTTCTCATTGACTTCTCAGAATGATAAAATCATAACTTGTAAACAGAACCGTAACTGTTCTTAGAAAAACACACTTTTATCAATGGCGTATTTGTGTCAAATTTATTTCTGTACCTGTGACTTGCATTGATAGAATTAGGTCTGCTATCACGATTTTGCAAGCACTTTACATTTGTATTGAAAAAGTTATTGTTTTATAAAGGTGTCTAAGATCACATCCATCATGAGACGTGTAGTTTTGTTTCATATCTTTTAAGTGTACAAGTCTAAAAACGGTATAATTTAAATGCATTTAAGAATAGCATGGAAGTCTTTTGTAGTTTAAAATTGTAAAAAATGAGCTCAAGTAATTTTACAAGTTTGTAGTAAATGAGCAATTACAAGCAATATCAGAGTTGAGCTTCAGTTTTCTCAACTTTTACGGTGGTGTCCCAGACAGAGCCAAGCGTGTTCCTCGTGTACAGCGTGCTGAATTCAGACCCCGCCCCCTCGGTTGCCACACCCCCTGCTCGAGCACACATTCCATAAATCCTGCAGAGCGCCTGTTCCACGATACAAACACAGAGAGAGACAGGACTGAATCTGACACTAAAACCCTTGAACAACATGCGCTCAAAAATGAGCTATTGCCTGCCCTACTCGCCAGGATCATCTCCTACATGTTCTACAAGATTAATAGCGTCCAAACGATGCAGGTAAATGTTTTACAAAATACCAAAAGATTAGATTCTGGCTTTACTTTTTTACAAAACTTGTTCGGAGGCATTGCTTTTTCCTTGAGTGTTAATGCCTTCTTTGTTGCCTTCTTTGTTGTTTCTAAACGCGAAGTGTTTTATCTTCAGTTTTCAAAGGTAAATGTACGTGTTATGCGTCACGTACGAGCCGTCTCGATAGTAACGTAAACCGAATATGGATGTCATAAACTACGTTTGAATAAAGTGTCATGCTTTAAATGCATTACAGGTTTGTTTGCATTTGTATTAAAGATGCCCAGCTAGAGAAGATTATTCATTTTTATTTACTCACCATTAATGTCATATGTGTATGTGGACGTTCACGCGAGATACGTTCTTGTGGTCAAACACAGCAGGACGGTATTCAACATTATTACACATTAGTAACTATATTTAAATTTACTCAGCATAACGCAGGGCTTGAGACGCGACGCAACAACCAAAAGGGTCCGCTTGACCATGTATGCATAGACCCGCAATAAATAAAGCGCAGATGAAACGCAAGAACACTTGCTTGCTTTTTACGCTGTAATTTCTACTCAAGATTACTCAAATTATTCATAGGGGTATCTGAACGGGATTCTTATGTTTTGGTCGAATCATACAGCAGTTAAGCTCATCGAAAGTTATAATGAACATTTTGCTTTAAGGACCAACAACTGGCAAGATTTAAAAGGAATTGAAAAGTTTATCTCGCAAGTAGGTTCAAGCTTGTTTTATTAATAATAAGGAAACATGGTGTATGGTGTATATTGTATATGTTCTGTTTTTGCATGAATATGACATATTGCGCAATAGTATTTAATGTAGGTTGGTGGTTTGAAATGAAAGTATGTGCATATCTGCTAAGTATTTTTATCTGGAGATTTAATCATAACGTGTATGATTTTATCCACCATGTGCTGATAAGCATAACAAGGAAATGTCATGTAAATTTGGAATTCTGAATTATTGGTGGGTGAGATTCGTCTGATATGATGTCATGGACGTGACGGGACTTGAATATTCCTAAGAAGTGGATGTTTGTTATAAATAATGTCTTTGTTTTTTCTACAGTGCCTCTGGCGCCAGTGTTGTTGCCATTGATAACAAGATAGAGCAAGCTATGGTAAGATTTTTTTCAGATCGTTTTATTGTTTTTCTGAAATAATGTGTATAACTAATAAATTTGTTCCACTTTTCCTCAGGATCTTGTGAAAAGCCATTTAATGTACGCTGTGCGCGAGGAGGTGGAGGTCTTGAAGGAACAGATCAAGGAGCTGTATGAAAGGAACTCTGTTCTGGAAAGAGAAAATGCAGTATTAAAATCTCTGGCTAACTCTGAACAGTTGACTCCATTCAACAACCCCGGAAGCACTTCTCCCCAACAGACAGAAGTGAACGACATCTTACAGGAGGGAAGCAAACTCGTGGCCTTGCCCCCACAACCCAACGTATCCACAGCGTGAAAAACTCATTACCATAGACTTGTATAAAGAAATGCACAAACATATTGCAATCAGCAAAAGAGATTTTAGTTATGGTATTGTTTGCCATGTCGTGGAGAACCATGCTTCGATTTTACATGCTGCTTGGCTTTCCCAGTATTAGACAATCATTTTGGGAAAAGCTCGCGTTTGGCTTGAAGAGGGTTGCGGCAGGTTGTCCCGGGCATGGGCTGATGGGAGGAATAGAGAACGGGAAGTTGAGATGGCCATTTAGTAGGAGGGATACAGTGTGCGTCTATTCCTAGACTTTGCGGGTGAAGACAAACACTGAAGTTGTAACTAGCATGGAAAGGATGGGAGTTTTTCCAGAGCAAACGTTCTACAGCATGATTTTTTTTAGTTTTACAGTTTGCATATATTTATTAGAGGGCTGCTATTTTCATAATGTAAATGAAAAATATGTAACAGAGGTCTATTATATTAAGAAACTTTCCTTTGGTTTGGAAATTGTAAAATAGATGTTAAAGCATCGACAACTTAGTTTGGCAATAATATCCCCATGGCACTGTTCCATCTGGAAAGGTTGAATAATCTTTGCTATCGTTGATATACAGTCCTGTATAGTTGGATGGATCGGGGTTGAATGTATATGTGTATAGATTGTATTATAACGTATTATAACCAGTTGTACAGGTGAGCACCAGTTATCAAGTATTTCTCTAATTTTAAGTATACCATACTTCCCCAACATTCTTCACTTATAATTTTATCTGAAATACCCTTTTTTTAAATCCTGGGATGGGGAAAAAGCTGTGAATTTGTTCATACATATGTATTTGTAACCAAAGAAGAAAAACTGTAGATTTGTTTTGTAATGCACACTTTCTGACTTTAGTTTGTTTTTACTTTGCCATGTCAAGAAATCCTTTGTTTGCTGGTTGGCATGTCCTGCATGATCTTTTCAGACTGTTTTCTTACCTCAATTTTTTTATTCAACATAATAACTTAAAGAAGTCTGTGAACCATATTATTTGAGTATGGACGGTGAAGGGTAATTTCTGGCCCCGGTAATACAACCCTGATAATGGGTAAAAATGAGCCATCTTGTTTAAATGCTTTGTGTTAATATACATCAAATGTTTAATACATTGCAGAAAATGTACAAAATACAGTATTTCCAATAGTAGTTTACAGTGATTGCTAAACTTACACATAAAAGGTAAATTGTCATCCCAAACGATCAGTAGAAATCAATTTGTGAAAGTTTGCATTTCACAGAAAGAGTCATTATTTTGGTATAGGGCATGTCCATTGTTTTAAATGTCTTTTGTGCCTCTTATATCATGTGCTTTACAGCAGTCTGGTTTATTTTTGCCGTCAGAGACAAACATAAATTGTACATCATCCGGCGAACATGTGGTTTGATTTATTTTATATTTGGTGAAGGAAATGTAGTATACAAGCAAAATGTATTGTGCTTGATCACTGAGCCTTGAGAATATCATTGTGTCATACAAATATTGCATATGATAAAATCAAACATAAAAAGGATTAGTAAAACCATAACACATAAGAACAAAATATAATTATTATATTGCTAGGCGACATATGAGTTATGCAAAAGTGATTTAATCCTTTGATCTCAAACTGGTTTGGGTTCAATTGCCAAAAGTACTTTGAGAAGGAAAGAAGCTTTTAAAGAAATAAGTCACTTAATGCTAGGAACTCAATGTGTTATCCTCTTGCTGTTTTAGACAAATAGCAAACAGAAGACCCCAAATAAATCAATGACCTACTTCACAACAGAAAGGAAAGATGTTGGAATTTCAGCAGTAGTTTATTTACATAGATTTAAACCACCTGTGGGTGGGTGGATGAGATGAATGAGTATTCCTAAAGTTAAGACAGCTGGAATGGTGTGAAGAATCTGTCAACAAGAAATATTTTAAGATTGCTATTTCTGCCAATAGACATGTTGCCAAATATAGAAACTACTTTGCACATGCCCCCTTTCCTCTGGTGTTAAATAGTATGACTATATACAGTATGCTGGTGAACAATGCAAATAAAGGGGCTTGAGCCGATATGTGCCAACACATTTCAGCCAAGTCTGCAACATTTTCCATCTTTTCAACGTTTTAAAATAACAGTTCTATCTTAATATTATGAAATAGTGTCTGTTATGTAATTCTCACAAAATACCCACATAAAGCTGACACTTTTTGGTTATTTCTAGTGAAAATAGTTTTGACCCCCAAATCACGTTATCTTTCCTTTGGCAATAACCTCTCTATGCAAATATTGTGCACCTAAGAATAACTTGCTTGTAGCAACTTGACATGACATGCCTACAGTGTGACTCAGTGGAAATCTCTTGTAGTTTGACGCTTGTGTCACATATACTGAAGTTACTTATAAAACAAGTTTATCGCCTTTCGGAACTATGTGTGTTGGACAGCGCCGTCATGTGTTGAAGGAGTGTAAAAAGCACAGTTGAAAGAATACACGTTAAAAACAGAAGTTGCAACACTAACCATTTATAGAAATGGACAATAGAGAATTTGTGAAATGCGAAAGGAAATCCGGATACAAATTAAGCAATACCAAATGTAATATGCTACCATTAGGCTGTCATGTAATGTATATTAAAATGTAGAAGGTATTTCGTCTGGTCACTATATTAAGAGTTTGGGTTCTAAAAATCATGTGTTTTTTATTGTGTCATCATGTTTTTATTGTGTTAGTTGTATGTTAGTTTTTTTAGTTATTATGGCTTAAATCAAAACAAACCAAACTCATCAAATACAACGTTACATAGCTTAGAATATATAGGTTACGATTTATTAAACAATAGAAAAAAATGAAAGAATATAATTTTACTCATTCTTTCCACTAACTCCAAGCTCCTCTGTCAAGCTCCAAAAAAACGACAGAAACAATATGAAACTTAAATAGTGTTTATGTCGTTACTTTAAAGATAAATTATGTCATTGTGATTTTGAAATTTTTCATGTCTTTTATTTAGATGAAATCAGAAACTTTTATTACATGTAATAAGTCTGCTTCCGCTCTTCCTGCAATGCACTTCCCGTGTAAACGTTTTATCGCTGGCTTCACATTTCTCTGTCTTGTTATGGTGCGGGACGCCCAGTGGAAACACCTTCTCCTGCTTTTCTGGAGATTTTCTCTATTTCAGTCTGATCTGTGATCAAAATCTGGCTGAAATAATCACACTTGACCGGGGCATTGATGGAAATATCGAAGGAGTCGGAAGAGGGCGAGCGCAGGTAAATGAAATGAACATATATCGCAGTTCTGAGTTTGACAGCTAAGTTAGATACAGAGGTGTTTAGGTTTCGGTTATTCAGCCAAATGTTGTTCATTCACCTTCTCGTTCTCTTAAAAATATCTGCGTATGCACATATATAATCTGTTAACAACATTCTTGTTTGCTGACACCGTTATCGATTAAAACATTCATATTGAGCTAGCCGGCTAGTGAGTTTATACATCGTATTACAACGAAGGCTATGCTCATGACTTGTAATTACGCTCGATAGAGATCTCTGATTGGCCGAAATGGAACCGTTGATATGTGGGCGGTGGTTCGTATGAGAATAAACCAATAGCAAAACGGAAAATCCAGGAAGTTTCCCAAGTAAGGCTACTGACGCATTAAAATATTTATGAATACGCCATAATCATAGTAGGATTCGTACTTGGTTAGCATCTTATGTTCTAGCAGCAAACACATTGACTGCACATCTTCAGTCTCGTGATGCACTCGCGTCAAGCTGTTAAATACCAGACGACATCACTAAATAATAATAAAAATACTTGAAGTGTTTTCATAGATCTAATCCAAATTCAATGCTTACTTTCTTTAGGTATAGTAGTGTTTATTTAACTTTTTACATTAATGTCATGTTTGAAATATCATTATTTCCTGTTTATGTTTTTATTTGTGTATCTTATTCTACAATAGGAAAGAGCTGAAACATTGCTAAATCTTATTCTAGCACTTATGAAAATGAACTATGGTTTCATTATATCAAAGGTGTTGTAACTATTCCATAGCGCAATTTAACTCTCAAGAGCACAATATGAGTTTTTTAATCTTTTTTTTTGGCACAATTCTATTATTTTAACTTTATGAGTATGACCAGTCTGATTGGTCTCACGTGTTTGTTGTTAGATGGGAACACTGGAAGCTTCTGTCTAATCTGAAGACCACCGTTGAAGGGCTGCTGTCAACCAACAATCCCAATGTGTGGTCTCGCTATGGGGGTCTTCAGCGCCTGCACAAGGACATGAATAATATCCTGGGTCATGGCCTGAAACATGAACAGGTGCTGTATGTTCATTGATGATAAAAACTGCTATCTTCTTTCAAAAACATGAAAGAAAAATGTATACAAATAGTATTGCCACCCAGGAACATTATCCTAAACAACAACATGATATACCAGGAAGTATGAGACACAAATAGCCTGTGTGGCCAATTGAACAAGTTTCATTTCTTCATCCTTTTAGTTTCTGTACTCTAAGGGAGATCATAAATTACCCATGTGACGTATCTAACCAAAAAGAATGTTAGATTTACTCCAGGCCAAAGTATGGATAAACCTGCAGTATGCTTTCGTGTTGCCGTGTTCTTATACAACAGTTTACACAATGCATGCCGAACACATGGCCAAAAAATTGCCACTGCGGTACACGGTCTTATTCTTTCACCCTGCAGGTTTACTACAAACAAAAAGACTACTGGCGTTTTGTGTGGTGCGTGCGGTACCTCTGTCCTCATCTGGCCCGTCATGTAGAACAGGTATTTGTCAACCGAGTAAGATTTCCCACTTCTGTTGTTGTGCCATCTTAAATGAGAATGAATTTGTTTTGCAGTTCAGTCAGTTGGAGCCTGTGTTGACCAGTGGCATGCAGTGTTTCGGGGAGGGTTTTAAAGCTGAACGCTGGCTCTTACACAGTCTACAAAGTCACATCTTATCTGCACAGCTCAAGCCGCTACTTCACCACAGAGCAAATATACAGAAATACTACAACAGTACGACAACATCCGCACATCAGCATTTTGGTTGCATTGTGATGGTATTTATCAAAATTTGTTTTCGTCTTTTGTAGATGGGGCATTCCTTTTGAGCGAGCCACATGTGAGTGCAATGTTCCAGTGTCTGGAGGCGGTGGAGCAGAATAACCCGCGACTGTTGGCCCTCATCGACACTGTCCGGGTGAGAACTGTTGATTTGTATTATATATCCATAACCCAGCATTCTTCAGATATAATTTCCGTTTAAAACCTTTTTATTGAACCATGTCACCATGAAATCAAAAATTGTATGGTGAAAAAACACAAGCCATGCCCACAATTTTTAGTAGATATTCCATTTTACTCAGGATACTGATCACCTCTTATAGTTCACAGGGACTTTAAAGAGATTTAAATCTCCAAACTTCGATTTATGGTGGCCAAAGTCAAAATATCGTCAGAAATCCTTATACCTGAATGCAGGTCTCATAATGAAACATGTAAGATAACAACAGCTTGTTTGTGTTTGATAGGTTGAATAGGCAGTGGCCTTTGACCTTTTTGACCTAAACGTCTGGCACAAATTCTTTGTCACAGATCTTTTTATCTAATAAATCCCCGAGCAAACAAAAGGTCAGGAACAGTTTGTGTAATAAAGATATTACACTGCTATACAAGAACAAGGCCAGCAACTCATACTAGCCCTAACAGGCCAATATGTTTGTTGTGATGTATTGAAAATTGTTGTTGTGAAATTCTTTTGCAACATATGTCATCAAGATACTACCTAGTTGGCTGTCATAGAGTTCAAATTGCAGGAATGACTGTGATATGTACGGTATACCATAATATTCTACTAATTGTGGGTTTTAAAATAATAGAATTACATTACATTGTTTGTATATAACATTGTACATGTTAGGGATATCATTTAAAATTTTGTCCACACTGGATGCAGTGCGATGCCATTAGAACAAGATGTGTGTTGTGTTGCGTCCAGTGTAGACACAGTTTTAGACTAAATGGATTAAAATCCAAAAGAACTGTGAAGAACAGTAAAAAGGACCTGTTTAGGAATGTTTTAGTGCACATACATATGTATAATGTTGTACAGCATTACATCTTAACAACTAAAATAGTGCTGTAAAACGATTTATCACGATTTATCTCATCCAGAATAAAAGTTTGTGTTACATAATGTTATATGTCTGTGTACTGTGCAGATTCATTTTGTATTTATATACACAAAGATGTACAGTATCTCACAGAAGTGAGTACACCCCTCACATTTTAGTAAATATTTTATTATATCTTTTCATGTGACAACACTGAAGAAATTACACTTTGCTACAATGTAAAGTAGTGAGTGTACAGCTTGTGTAAAAGTGTAAATTATCAGTCCCCTAAAAATAACTTAACACACAGCCATTAATGTCTAAACCGCTGGTAACAAAAGTGAGTACACACCTAAGTGAAAATATCCTAATTGGTCCCAATTAGCCATTATCCCTCCCCAATGTCATGTGATTCTTTAGAGTTACAAGGTCCGTCCCAGGTGTGAATGTGGAACAAATGTGTGAAATTTGGTGTTATCACTCTTACTCTCTCATACTGGTCACTGGAAGTTCAGCATGGCACATCAGGGCAAAGAACTCTGTGAGGTTTTGAAAAAAGAATTGTTGCTCTACATAAAGATGGCCTTGGAGATATGAAGATTGCCAAGACCATGAAACTTAGCTGCAGCACGACCATATGGTGTCCAAGACAAAACAGCGGTTAAACAGGACAGGTTCCACTCAGAACAGGCCTCGCCATGGTCGACTAAAGGAGTTGAGTGCACGTGCTCTGCGTCATATCCAGAGGTTGTATATGGGTAATAGATAGGTAGTATGAGTGCTGCCAGCATTGCTGCAGAGGATGAAAGAAATGGATTTCTGGAACCATGTACTGCGGTCTGATGAGACCAAGATACACTTATTTGGCTCAGTCAAGAGTGTGTGCGGCAACCAGGTAAGGAGTACAAAGACAAGTGTGTCTTGCCTACAGTATAGCATGTTGGTGGAAGTGTCTTGGGCTGCAGGAGTGCTGCCCGTACTGGGGAGCTACAGTTCATTGAGGGAACCATGAATGCCAACATGTACTTTGACATACTGAAGCAGAGCATGCTCCCCTCCCATCGGAGACTGGGCCGGAGGTCAGTATTCCAACATGATAACCACCACAAACACACCTCCGAGATGACCACTGCCTTGCTAAAGAAGCTGAGGGTAAAGGTGATGGACTGACCAAGCATGTCTCTCGACCTTAACTCTGTTGAGTATCTGTGGGGCATCCACAAATGGAAAGTGGAGGAGTTCAAGGTCTCTAACATCCACCAGCTCTTTGATATTGTCATTGAGGAGTGAAAGAGCACTCCAGTGGCAACCAGTGAAGCTCTGGTGAACTCCATGCCCAAGAGGGTTGAGGTAGTGCTGGAGAATAATGATGGCCACACAAAATATGAGCCTGACTTTGGGCCCAATTTGGACGTTCTCATTTAGGGGTGTAGTCACTTTTGTTGCCAGCGGTTTAGACATTAATGGCTGTGTGTTGAGTTGTACACTCACTACTTTACATTGTAGCAAAGTGTCATTTCTTCAGTGTTGTCACATGAAAAGATATAATAAAATATTTACCAAAATGTGAGGGGTGTAATCACTTCTGTGAGATACTGTACATGTATATATTTGGGACATATTTGCATGTACATATTATTTATATTTACAAAACCATATATAAACATTTAATATATATATATATTAGTGGTGGGGCGTTAACGCCGTTAACGCAGTGAGACTCTTATCGCGCGATAAAAAAAATGTCGCCGTTAATCTATTCTCAAAGTTGGGTTGGGAGCTGGGTCTATACTACGCAAGCTATGATGACTTTCACCTTGATATTTTAGCGCGGATGTATACCAGCTTAACTGCACTGTACGGGGCGAGAACGAGATTTTTCAACTCGCGTGATTCGCGTCATTCGAGGTAGCAGAAGCCGCCTCATCATCTCATAACCAGGGCTTCATTCGCGCGATTCGCACAGCAAGTAGGTCTATTGGCTCTTTGCATTAACATATAAATCACTCGCGCTTGACACGCCATTCGCGTTTGGTCTGAACACAACATAACGTTACTGTGAAATTATCGCATCAAACGTGACGTGCTAACATGGATGCAGCTATGAAGCCGCCGGGTTTGCTTCAGGGAATATTAATTTTTAAGTTAGAAAAAATTCTCAATAGAAACATCGACAAGACTAAGGTTGTTTGCACCTTGTGCAATGCGGAATTGGTTTAAAAAAAAAACTTTCTCTCAACAGGTAGTGGTCTAGCTTTAGTTGAAACCAGTAACTTTGTATTGAGATCTAATGTATTATGGCTCCTGTATGACATATCGCTTGTTGCTCCCTCACTCTTTGTAAGTCGCTTTGGATAAAAGCGTCTGCTAAATGACTAAATGTAAATGTACTGTAGGAGCTCTTCCAGTCTCAAGTACCACCTAAACGCAAATCATCCCTTAGCTAATGCGGAAGTAAACACAAGTTCATCTTATTGAACATAATTTAATTTTCATCACCAATTATCATAGTAGAACAGCTTTCTCAAGCAGTTTGTGATGCATTTTGGAAACAGGAGATGAGCCCCTGGTCTAATGCGCCACCTGGCTTGAGAAACCCGTTCTCAAAGACTTACTTTTAGTCATTATTTGGGTAGCACACATTCTGAATGCCTTCGGCAGAATTCAAATGAGCCATTTTAATCTAGATTAAAAAAAAAAATCTATGACCACCACTAATATATATATATATATATATATATATTTACATGTATGTGTTTATGAATACAAAATGAATATGCACAGTACACAGACTTTCGTAAACACAAACTTTTATTCTCGATGCAATTAATCGTAACATACAGATTTGTCAATTTCGTCCATCTCTTGTGTGTTTACAGCTTTCGCACTTGAAAGAGTCTCCATCCCTGGGTTTGCTAAAGAGTCAGAGTATGTGTTTGCTGCCAGGGGCGACAGGAAGTTGGAAAACTGCAGACGACTCGCAGTGCCGCAGACTGACGGAGATTCCCAGCACCCCACACTCCACTAACAGCTCAGGTCAGCAGATTTCAGAGCGAGAACAACAGGACGCTCTGTGAACGCTGGCTTTTTTGCGCACATAAAGACCTCATACAAAAAGAAAATGCCATGTTGTTTGGCCAAAACTCTGGTGATGGAAAGTGGGCGGTGGTGAAGAAATGTGACCATTCCTCATATTCGCATTACATTTGTGTTTGTCTTCAGATTCTTTGCCGTCCACCACCACGCAGAGGGCGCCATGGGTGTGTGGACGAAATCAGAGCCCCCCGGACACGGGAATACCTCACATCGCCTTTACAGAACCCACGTCACCCGCTCCGGCTGATATCCGCGACTGCGGGGAAGCGGATCTGGATGACGGTCCAGAATATCTTGCAATCGGTAATCTGGGGAAGCACAGACGACGGGACTCATCCAGCTCCACTCAAAGCAGTGAACACCAAGAAGCAAAGGGCTCCACCCACATGGCTTTGGCTCCACCTCCAGCACGACGTTGCTCTTTCTCAGAGGCTCAGAAGAACATGGGGCGGAGCACCAGGGGACACATACGGTCTCTGTCCGATACGGGCATCTCTCACAAACTAAAAAATGGTGGGTAAAGATGTTTTTTGAGGCGGAAGACCTCATCAAATCAGTGTCGAGTTGTGCATCAAAAAACATGCAAAAAATGTGATTCAGAGGGTCCTGTTGATTCATTTTAGTGAATTGATTCATTTCAGTGAATTGATTCATTTCAGTGAATCAATTTATTTTAGTCATCTTTAATGTACCCAGAAAATATCATTTTCCATCTTTTATTGAAGTGATATGAATTTGCATAATGTTTTTACAAACATTTCATGAAAATATAAAGTATAAACACACTAACTCACTAATGAAATTAGATTTTTTTTTTTATTTGTATTAATTTAAATGAAATCTTAACATCTTGCTTGTAAGTGCTGTTATTTTTCTGCTGTTTTTCTGATCTTGCTGTGGGTGTCTGGGTACTATCTTTACTACTTCAACTCTATTCTCTCTTTCTCTTCTATCTCTTTGTATGTGAAGGAGAGGGTCACAGGAAAATCAGCATAATTATCGAGGACCCTGTCGCAGGTTTGCAGTGCTTTGAAACTGCATTTTGTCCAAACCATCCATTTTCTGACACCCTCGCATGAATTCTATTTGCAGCATTTTGTTTTTACGTTTCTCGCATGTCATTTGGTCTGTTTTCATTTAAAGCAGTGAGCCATTCGTGTTCTTTTATATTATTTTTCCATATTTTTTTTATTCATAAAAGTTTTTATTTAATTGTAATCTTTCGTATTTGTGTTTTTGGTATATTTTATTAAATGTACATAAAAGTAACTTTAAAAAAGTTTCTGGTTTTACCTCTCAGGCAAAGAGGTTACATCCTTTTGTTTATTTTGTTCCTCCATTCAGATTAGACATTTTCATCAATGTTTGTTCTCATGGAAAGGTGGGGAAACTGGGAAGATGTATTCTTTAACATCATGTACCTGCATTTGAACTGGCTTGTGTATCTGTGTTTTACAGAATCGGTTATGGATACACCATGTTCGAAGAGCTGTGGTCCATTTTCACCTCAGATCGGTGATAGCAGCACTCACAGTTCTCTCTATATGGAGTCTAGTGAGTACATGCATGCTTGCTTTCCAGAAAATCTATAAAAACTGAAATTAGTGCCACTAGTGGCTGCCAGTGGCATTGCAACAATTTTTAAAACTGTATTTAGATTAGTTAATTTCATGCTTGTATAACAATAGCTTGTCTGGAAGTATAATTCGTTTTACAGCTTAAAGTTATAGAACAAGACATTAAAGGGGTTTAGTTGAAGAAATAGGAAGTTTGATCATTTAATTAATCATTGTAAATCAGAACTGATTTTTTTTGAGTTCGGTAGATTAACCTTGAAAGCTTTGAGAAGTTAGTAGGACATTTTTTGTTAATTGTGCGGTATTTTAAAAATGACAACACAGGCTTCATCAAGATATGAAGCACACCCTTAATATGCTGTTGTTTAAAAATTAAATTTACAACATTAACGAAATTTCTTTAAATACAAAAAATCACACTTGTCTTTTCTAGGTTGAATACACTAATGCATTGAAGATATAAAAAAATTCTAACAATTGTTAACATTTCTGTAAAGTTATGACAGCGTAGTCAGAATCCTTTTAGACCAAATTGTCATACCTTTTTGATATTTCTGTAAAGGAAGTATATTGTTACATTGTTATATATTAAGTCTCTGTGTTCCTGTAGATGGTTTCCATGACACCAGTATCCCGGACGGTTTATTTCGCAGACCCTCCGAGGGTCAGAGTCTGATCAGTTACCTCTCAGAACAAGACTTCGGCAGCTGTGCTGATCTGGAAAAGGTAAGTCAAATGTCCTCGTCGCAGTCATTGTTGTTCTTGTCTTATACTGTTCACTTTATAACTTAAACTCATGTGTCTGCAGGAGAACGCCCACTTCAGTATCTGTGAGTCTCTGATAGCCGCCATTGAGCTGATGAAGTGTAACATGCGCAGGCCGCATGATGAGGCGGAGGAAGAGGGCGATAGCGACTCTGAGATTCAACAACTCAAACAAAAGATCCGCCTGCGCAGACAACTAATACGACGCAGCCGACTGCAGCCCCCGACTGCTGCTTCACATCACGGTGAGTTTTCAAAAAACAAAATATTTCATTTGTCCGCTTTCAATGTCCAACAGACACAATACATCCGTCAGAAACAGATTTAGCCACTTTTGGTGTCATTTCAACCACCTCACCGTTCATTATGTAATGGAAATGATCATGGTAGAAATGTAGACTTTTTTTGTTTTCACAAAATGGCCGACACCTTTTTGTTTAGGCTTCATTGTTGGTGGGCCATTATTTCCTTTTATACATACTTCCTGTTTATTTCAATAATTAAATAATATTTTAAATGTTTGAAATTTTTGCTCGATTTTAGAAAATAAGTATTTTGGAAGACATTTTACGTGACTCATTGAATTAAAAACATGTTCTTGATGAACTTTAATCTCTGTTCTAAACTAGTCATTTGAATAGCTTTCACTCACTAAATATATATGATTATTTGAAAAAAAAAAACACTTTCAATGACTCAATTTAAATTTAATTTAATTTGATCATTTTTTTATTAATTTATGCACAATGTAGAACAGAGGTATTACAGTTTTGTCCTCAGTTTTATTGTTTTTTATTGATAATTTAAATTATTTAAAATTCCTATCAATTTTTTGTATGCTTTTGACATTATATTATTATTTTTTTGTTGCTATATAAGATAGATATATATTTAGTTTATTATTATAATTTTAGTGCCTTTTAATTCGGTTCATTAAAATCGTTGAGTTTTTTTTCAATAGTTTTTAGGCCAATATTTTAGTTGATATCAATAAACAGAAATGTTTTCAAACTATCATTTTCTGTAAACTATAATAACCTTGAAAAACTGTAAATGTGAAGAGCAAATATGTCTTATCTTTGTCTGGTTTCGGCAGGTGTTCCATCTGTTGACAGCGCCGGCTCACGCAGGAGTTCCCAGGATTCCTTTCACCCCTCTGACTCCGGCTCAGACAGAGAAGTGGAGGACATTGAGCTCCGAGGTAATCGCCTCGCAAAGTTTTCATTCCTGTTCGTGATCATATAATCATCCAATCCATCCACAATCTTCACTACCCCTGTCATGTGATTTAAAATATGTAATCACATTACCAGATTCTAATGGATAACATTCACTCACTCTCTCATGAATTTTACTTTTAATCATTTTGTGCTTGGTAATTTATTCATGTGTTGAAGATGGAAATAGCAGGATGGTCATTGCAGTTTTATTCTACACTAAAGCAATAAGCCGGAGGAGGATGTGGTGAATATAGGCGTTGTTAGAGACAGAGCAGACAACAGACACAGCAATCACTTTAAGTTCACTGTTATGTTGGATGTGGCCGTGTCTTCAGCGATGTCTCTGTCTCTCAGATGGCAGTGAAGGTCAATCCCTGCTGGCGGTATCTCAGATCGGACTATCCCTGTCGCTCGCGTCCCTGTTTTCAGGTACCAGAGACAGAAGGGGGGATGGGAAGTCATGTTTGCAGCTTCAAAGTCTTTGCTGCTTGCATACGTGTCTAAAAAACGAGTATTAATAAGAATGATGGGTTGTGGGTCAGGATGTGTGTTGTCACCTTGACAGATATTTGAGCAATGACTGTTTCTGCTTTTCCCTGCTTTTGCTTGATCATCCAAACCCTTCTGGCATCTTCATTTCATGTGCTGTCATTCTCATATTTCTGCGGTGTTCTCTAATTTCAAAAGATACTAAAAGTACAACCATATTGGACCAGATTAAAATAAAAATGTAATTGTCCTTGGGTGCATATTAAAACTCAACGTACGATTGTGTTTAAAGGAATAGTTCACCTTCGAAATGAAAATTCCGCCATTAATGTCGTTTCCAGCCTGTATGACTTTCTTTTTCTGCTTAACAGAAAAGAAGGTATTTTGAAAAATGTTGGCAAAAGATCAGCACAGCCCCCATTCCCTTCTATTGTATGGACACAAAGACTTTTGTGTTCTGCGGAAGAAAGAAACTCATAAAGGTTTGAATTGACATGAGGGCATGTAAACGTTGACAGAATTTTCATTTTAAAGTTGAACTACTCTTTTAAGTGCTTCTTCCTGTGAACACTAAGGGATGACCTCTGATGCATCACCAATCCACATTAAATATATAAAACCTCGTAATTTTACAGATTTTTTTCTGTTATTCTTTTTACAGATTTTCATTACATTACATTTCATTGCATTACAAAAATGCAGTTCAATTTGAAGCATCCATTAATGAATTATATTGCAGTTTGTTTCTCAACAAAGCCATTCATATGCCTCCTGGACACTTGGAATATATGGAACAAGTCACTTGAAATTATTTTGTAATGCTTTTGCTTATCTTTTCAGAGAATGTCTCATTCCAGTATAATTATAAATAAAAACGCACAGAAAAAGCCTGTGTTATAGTTATGGAATAAATAAAGCCACCAGGAGTTTGAACACATGAGGATGAGTAAATAATGGCAATTTTAATTGTTGCATAAACTTACCCTTTAAATACAAGTAATCGACATTATGCCATAAATTGTTGTTTAATGCAATTGAACTGTAATATGCAGAAAATAAGTTAATAAGATACAAATATATATTGATCAATGTAACTCTAAATATTTAACAGTATTTCAAAAACAGAAAAGTAAAATATTCCTTAAAAAGGTGGTCTACATATTGATCACTAAACAGCTCTTATTGATATTAATAGATGAACTGTTTCATCTGATGTTTCTCAGATGCGGATATCAAACGCAGTGTAACATCCAGCAGTAGATCTTTCCTCAGTTCAGAGTCCATGTAAGTAATGTTGATATCATACATACTCCTACATTTGTTTCTACCTTTGTTTTAACATGACAGCATTTACAGTATTTTTGCTCTGACGTGTTGTCTAGTTATTGGGACGTGATTCTCAGATCTTTTGAATTTCAGTAGTGTGCAGTTGCGTAAGTAATCTAAAGCCCTGAATGATGAAATATCTCTCCGCACAGTTCTCCATCAATGTTACAGTCTAACTCAGCCGAGTCAGTGGCTATGGGTCTCCTCCGACAGTTTGAGGGCATGCAGCTTCCTGCTGCCTCTGAGCTGGACTGGCTGGTCCCAGAACAGGATGCCCCTCAGAAGGTACCATCCTTAAGCCCGTGAAGTACATGTAGCTAAGCTGGTTGAGTGTTGCAACAGGGGCACAGATCATCTCAAAATTTGCTAATATTGGCTGATATCAGTTTTTATTACATTTAAATTTTCATACAACCAGTTTTATCGTTGTTTGTCTTTTTAAAGCTTCTTCCAATACCAGATTCTCTTCCAATATCTCCTGACGACGGCGAACACGCAGACATTTACAAACTACGCATCCGGGTCCGAGGAAATCTGGAGTGGGCTCCCCCGAGACCACAGATCATATTCAACATTCATCCGGCTCCAAAGTAAGACCTTCACTCGATGGTGTGTTTAATAATCAACCTTAAAATCGCATTTAATTTGTCTTTTAATTTGTGTGATCAGGAGGAAAGTTGAGGTCACCAAGCAGAACTACCGCTGTGCTGGATGCGGCACTCGAATCGATCCAGGTATAAAACATATTCAATATATACATCAGTTAGAAGTTTTGGGTTTTGTTGGTATTAATCTGATTAAATTAAAAGCCTTATAATTATTGGAAAAACTTAAACTAAATGAACATTTTAAATGTTGCCACTTAAATACATTTTAAGACTAAATTAAAATAAATTAATCTTATATAGCAACATAAAAATAATAAAATAAATAATAAAATGACAAAAGCATTGTTAAAATGGCAAAAAAATATGTAACTAAAATAACAAAAAATAGAAGTAAATTAAAATATTAATAAAACTCAACTGTTCAGGGTCGGTGGACTCTGTTGTAGCCGGGGTAAGGGGTGGGGGAGTAATATGTTTATTTGATGGTATTTTTCATAAGCTTTACTCTGTTATACTGTGAAATGTCAATAAAAATGACTGGGCAAAAATATAAATAAAACTAACAACAAAACTATAATAACTTTGGAACTAACATGAATGATTGATAACAAATGATAAAAAAAGTTGAAAAGCTATATTGCTCATTGGTAGTTAGTTCTAGTTATTGCATTTACTATTTTTTACAAGTACAACATTACTGTAAATTGTTAATCGTTAAACTTTTATTAAATGAGATAATACATGAAATATTTGTGCTTTTACAACGCATTTGTCACAGCACAGAACCATTTCAAATGTATTAGTATCGGCAAAAAATAAAATGGCTTGTTTATAAAAACATAGATACTTTATATAGCATATAGATGATTTCTCTAATGTTTATATATATTTTAACCTAAAAAATCTTAATCCATGGATGTGTTGCCATACCTTAGGACACATTACTCATTTTAGCGTTAATCAAGTAGTAAAAATCAATAGTATAATACATATTCAAGAGATCAAATAAATCAGTCTCAAAATGACATTTCAGAATATAACATCTTTATATTTTTATACAAAAAAACCCATTTGGATCGAATGATCATGAGAAACATTTCAGTGTGTCCAAGCTTGATGATGTACATATACAATTCCTGTTTTAAACGTTTAGCTGAAAACTCTTTCCGTGTTACAGACTACATCAAGCGTTTGAGGTACTGTGAGTATTTGGGCCGGTTCTTCTGTCAGTGCTGTCATGAGAACGCACAGGCTCTGCTGCCAGGAAAGATCCTTAGGAAGTGGGACTTCAGTAAAAGCTACGTCAGCAACTTTGCTAGAGATTTACTGGCCAAGATCGCTGGAGACCCTCTTTTCAACCTGCATGACATCAACAGCACCCTGTACAAGAAAATGAAAGCCCTGGATACAGTGCGAGTAAGCACATTTTGTTGTTGTTCTTGAACATATACACTTTCCATACGAACACATAACCAAAATATCAAACGTTGGTGTGAAGTTGCCCAGCTCTGACTGTTCTTCATAAAGGATTTGTTAACATTGGTTAATGCATATTTTTTAAGGGAAGTCAAACGATTGATCACGATTAATTGCATCCAAAATAGAAGTTCGTGTTAACATAATAAATGTCTGTTTACTGTGCATATTAATTTTGTATTTATAAAAGCATACCTGTATATATTTTATATACACAGACATGTATTATAAGTATTATGTAAGCACCAATTTTATTATGGATTAGATTGATTCATCTTTTTATTTACTTGTTTTAGCTGTTTATTAAAACCAAATTCATCTTTTCTGTTGCAGGCACTGAGAGAACAGCTAAACCACATGAAGAATCTATTAAAAACTTGTCGTTTGTCTAAAGAGTGAGTGTTTTCCTGCATTTTTCTTCTTTATGATGCTTGGAAACATCACCCTATAAGCCCTCATTCTGTTGACAGGGTGTTGGATCAGTTCGACACGCTTCCAGGACATCTTACAGAAGACTTGCACCTCTTTTCTCTCAATGACCTCACCGCTGTACGCAGCGGCAGCTTAGCCCCGAGGCTACGAGACCTGCTCCGCCTTGGCTCCAGCCACGTCACAGACTGTGTGGTGAGAGACAGTTGAGGACAGACATGACCCTTAATAAGACAGTTCTAAAACTCTGTTTTAATGCTTTGTGGAATTGATTTACAATCTGTTCCAATTGATATTTGTGACCTTGGACAACAAACCAGTTTTAGGCCGTGTTCAGACTTAACCTCTTTTTTGAAGCTCCTAGCGTCTGTTTTACATTGTAATCCTATGGACTAAACCGTGTTTTCAAAAACCGTCCTGAGCGATTTTTTTTTTAAACGCCAGCGCTGCCATCTTTTTCTGTAGCTCAGAATATTTATTATTGCAAAGACGCTCTCTGTTTATAATTCGAATAGACTTCAGTTACGCTGCTATCTGTTCTCTGAGCTGCCTTTGTGCACAGACTCCGAAGATTCATGGTGTTCAGCTTCTATTTTGTAACAAAACGCAGCCAGCGTTTTTTTAACAAAAAAAGTTCCTATGTCAACTTTCTTGTCAAAAAGAGGTCAAGTCTGAACATGGCCTTAAGTAGCACGGGTATATTTGTAGCTATAGCCAACAATATATTTTATGGAAAAAAAATAGATTTATGCCAAAAATCATTAAGATAATAAGTAAAGATAATGTTACATGAAGATATTACGTGAATTTTCTACCGTAAATATATAAAAACTTTATTTTTGTGAGTGGATGCAGCAAAATTGCTAGCAAAAATGGCCAGAAACACGCCTACAAACCTCCTTTTTTTCATCTCTTGGTTCTTTTGCTTGGTTTTGTGTTTCTCTGTAGCTCTGCCAAGCCAAGGGCTTCATTTGTGAGTTCTGTGGAAATGAGAAGGACATTATCTTCCCCTACGAGCTGAACAAGTGCCTGCGTTGTGATGGTGAGTGTGAGACCTTATTGGAGAGACCCAGCAAAGGGCCAGAACAGTTTGGGGATATCACTTCTGTCCTTTGGAAACCTCGTATCTCCACATTTTGCGGTTTTACTTTTGCCATAAATCAATATTATTAGGCACCATTAATGTTTGTCACTGGGTTTTGCAAATGTATAACTAATAAAAAGTATTCAAATGTTTTTGTCAACTTTGACAACACAGTATACAGTATGTACAGTATTCAAGCCCTGGTTTTTGTTTTTATTCACAGAATGTCGTGCATGCTATCATAAGACATGTTTCAAAAGTGGAAAGGAGTGTCCTCGCTGTAAGAGACTGGCAGTGAGAAGGGAGCGCATGGCTCGTAAGAACATGGAGGAACAGGAGGACGGAGAGCAGCAGGCAAGCGGGACCTAGCACACAAAGTAACCAAAACCCTGTTAAGAGCACAATGAAACCGTGAATGTAGTGCCTGGTTTCAGCAACACTTACCTGATTTCCATCCAAAATAAGCTTCAGAATATCAAAGCTATGAAGTTTTATGTGTAAACAATGCGTTTCTGCATTTTACAATTTGCCCTATTTTGATTGCTTCTATCGCCTACATCCCTCAATGCTCCTAAAAGTGGGCCATTCATGGGTATTCATGTTTTTGTCGCCTCTTCTCTTTGTTTGTCATATTTGTTTGTAATATAATAACTGTCATGTGCCTCTTTAATGGAGTTTGTTTATGGCAGAAATGCAACTATGGGGGTTTTTGCACAGTGTTGGTTATTCAAGAGCTTTCCAATTTTTACTACGGAAGTGCACTGCTACAATAAAACTCATTTAAGTTTGAACAGAACAAATTTCTCTATAAAACCTTATAAATAAGGCACATTATTATATGCATTGGTACATTTAGTTCAGTGCATCATAAAAATCATGGATGAGAAACTAACAGAACTAATACTGTGAATAATTGGTAAGACCACTCTTGCGTAAATCATATTGAAACTAATTTAGAAATTTTTAAACTATGTATTTTGCTCACTTGTAAAGCCGTTTTTAACTTTCAAAAACATTTTGGTTTTACTTACAATTAGTAAAAACAAATGTATTATCCACGTTCTTGAAAACATATTTTTCAGAAATAAAAAATGACAAATTTATTTTAGTCATTTGTAAACGTGTGCAAATTGAATAGAAGGAACACCAAACGTTTGTTCTTGCGAATCATGAATTTTCGTAAAAATAGTTTCACGAACAATTATTCCAGTGTTTGTTCTGCTTCAAGAATGCGGTCCTATTATTTTTACATTTGACATGTTTTTGCTTGAACATTTTGCACCTACCAAAAAT
Organism: Triplophysa dalaica; assembly: GCF_015846415.1. Lineage (NCBI taxonomy): Eukaryota > Metazoa > Chordata > Actinopteri > Cypriniformes > Nemacheilidae > Triplophysa > Triplophysa dalaica. The sequence goes on from NC_079551.1 coordinate 21,371,359, forward strand.
GGCACTTTGTTTGTATGTTTTCCTTCTCTTTGTTCTAAAAATTCCTTGGATATTTAATTTGCACTAGTTTAATAATGCTCGTGGAAATGTGAATAGTATTAATGTATGACTTATCAATCATTCCAACATCTTACTTTCCATCCAAAATCAGAAATGATCTTGAAGTGAGACCCATATCTGTCCAATGAAAGTACTTGTGTAAAAGAAGACGAGTCAACCAAAGCGTTGTTTGCTTAAGAGAATTTATTACATTAATAAGTTATAATTCACTACATAGTTTTATCTGTTTATGATTTAACTTGGAAATGTTGTACTCTGGATCACATTTGTTTGCTGCTGTGAATATATTTGAAGCAATAACAACCGTGTGCTATTCTGAGGTATATAACTTGAATGCACTGACTGAATGAATGGACACACTTGCTTTCCTTTAGATTTGTAACAGTTTGATCCTGCTGATGTTCACTTAAGTGTATTGTTAAATTAACTGGATTGCCTTTTTTATTCAGGGGCTTTTAATGAGCCAAAGTGCACTATTTCAGAAAATGTAAATAAAATATACAGTATAATTTCTTATTGTTATATATCTATGTAACAAATTATTAAAGATGTTTAGACTGTTTCATTGTCTTTGTGTTGCTCATTAAATTGGAAATTATTTTATTTTTATTGCATAGCCAAAATTGGTTGCTATTAGCATAATGAATGGTCCACGTTGCAGGTTATTGTGGCCAAGAACCACCCCCATCCTAGACGACAAGACAAACATGTTGTTTTAGGCCAAGGGTATCTAAAATAGTTGTTACTGCTATAATGGAGCTCATACAACTGAAAGTTGTCTTTAAACATAATGGGACCAGAGAAGGTTTAACAACAAAATTTCCTATTGACATTGTATAATAATAAAAATACAGGGAACAACTTCTAAAAACATGACCGATTTTACAGATTTAAAAAAATTATAAATAAAATTTTAAAAAAGACTGCAAATTTACAAGAAAACGGGAAAACCGATTTATTTCAGTGCCCGAGTTGCTGGAAAATATTTGTTTTTACAAGATTTTTTTGTTACAGTTTGCTTTTGAAAATATGGGCATAACCCGAAAATAACAGAAAAATACCGCAAATTTTAAGCATTGTATCTTTTATGTGAATTTTTTAACGCCCCAGCTGCCAGGATTTTTTTTTAGATTGTATCTTAACATTTTGACCTCTTTCTACTGCTCCATCCAGATCCACCACATGCATATAATCACAAGCGCGTAGCCTGTGATGATCAGCAGATAAATGCGAAACAGAAAGAAGTCCAGGATGTAGCCCACGTGACACCACTGGTCCTGTAGTTGATCCTGCCTTCGTAGAATAGAGAAATACGAATGCATATCTCGAAGATCCCGACTGATCTGCCTGAGCTCAGGTACATCCAATGTCATGGTTCCAGAGCCTATAGGTCACAAAAATGAAATATAGCATCTAAATGTTGTACATTAAGCATCTCACAGTTTATATTATTGCTATCAATGTCATCTCACTGTTGGTTGTCTGTTGACTGGAGGTTGATTCTGAAGACGGAGTAACCCATGGATTAGTGTCCTGTTTCTCTGGTGGGTTAGAAAAAGGGTCATCTGGAAAACTGTAGCAAATGATTTTGCCCAGAAAGCCAAACACAAACACTCGAACCCAGTGCGGCACCTCCCTGTACTTCATAGTGTTGTGATGGAGAACGCAGGTGATGAGGACCGTCTCCAGTAAACTTATGACCATGAGCGCCAAACACACCGAGAAATAGATACCTGAGGAGGTGATGAAGAATTTTCCTGTGTTAAACATTGTGAAACAGGTTGAGAACCATCCAGAAAGAGTTGCAAAATGTTTTGTTGCAACAACCAAAGCAGCGCATGTTTAGGCACTTCAGTGGGGCTTTAAAATTGTAATTATTTCGTTTTATAAAACCTTAGTATAAATTGTCTTAAAATATTTATTGTATAGTAATACAGTACAATCAGAAGTACTTTACAAACCCTTGTGGGTAAAGGTCTAATATCGTTCACACATTGCCACTAACAAGTGTGTAATGTGTGACTGACCTATTAAAGGTGTTCCATTAGCAGTGCTGGGAAGCAGGTCGTTCATGATAAGCAGAAAAACAGTATAGCCCAGAATCAAGGTCATTTTAAAGGACGCGCGATCCACGCTGTGTGGTGGCAGGTAGAAGGACAGAATGTCAATGATCATGAGAAAGGCGCTGGGGATGATCAAGTTCACCACATACAGTATTGGCCGTCGCTTTATTACCACCTAATGAATAAGAAACAGGACAGGTTAATCGTAACAGAGGTGGATTGTTAAATTAAGTCATTTTTTAAATGCAACATTAAATATGATAAAAATCTTATTGGCTCATGCTTTTTAGCCAACCAACAGACACAGCCAGTCACGCTTTTAGAACTATCATAATATCATATTATAACTTCATGGTTATTATGAAATCATATGTCTAGAAAAATATCATGGAAACTGAAAATGAAAAGTGAATTTGTGCTTAGGACAAGCAAAAAATCTGCCTACGAAAAATAATCTTGAATTGAGTGACTTAGAAAAAGGTAAACTTTAATTCACGATTATTTTGCTTAACCCATTTTGCTAAAATCAAGACTTATTTTCTTAGGTCATTTTGCTCATCAAGAAAATGCATCTTGATTTTCAAGAATTTGTAGACATTTTAACTAGAAAACAAGAAAAAAAGATGAGTAAGAAAGTCATTTATTTGCATTTATTCTTATTTAACATATATATTAGCATGTGATGTGTTAAACAGCATTAACAATCGCACGTTAGCTAAAATGATAGCAAGAGTTACAAAATTTGTATAAAACCTTTTGTGCTTTACTTCCCATAATATTTGTGACCCTGTCAGTTTCTAGTCGCTTTGTCCCAGAATAAATGTAAAAAGCACACCGTTTTTTAATAATAAAAGAGAGGGAGCTAGACCTTATCATTATTATAGGATTATAAAAAATCCTCAATAGCAAGTAAATGTCAAAATTATGATTCTGGCTCAATACACTTCACTCGTGAAACAACCAAATACATGTCTTCAACATCTTGGGCTTTGATATGAAGAACAACCATGATTTTAAGATGATATTTACGAGAGCTTTTGTTTCAAGAATTTTGATTCTTCTTCATTTTTGTCTAAAATTAATCTTGAGAAAAGTTTTAAAAACAGAAGCTTTTTCGAGAATACATAACATTCCTATCTTTTTTCTTAAATTAAAATTCAGATAAGAATTTTATTCTGAAGAATGTTTTGTGAAGAAGGTTTCTACGCACAAATTTGCATAATGTGCACAGCATACATACTACTGTTTATACTGTAATAGTAAGTAGCAATAAGTAAGGATGCTATTCCAAAAACTCAGTGTGTCTGAATTAAATATGTCTGTACATGTTCATTTCTCACCCAGAAAGTGATGATGTCCCATTCATCTATTCCGAAGTTCAAAATGCTCGCTTCCCCCAAGATGACCACCAGTTCCCACTCTCCACTGGCCTGCAGGTATAGCTTTGAATTCTCCGTCATCTCATTAAAGGACAGGGCAGGGCTGACACGTACATCCCTGACTGGAGAGAATACAGGTGTTAATGTTACATGCAAACACATGTGCGTGTGATGTTTGCTGATTTTCACTACGCGATTATCATGGCCAAAATAATTCACAATATTATAACTGTGTGTTTATTATACTGCATGTTCTCTCTATTTTGGCCAATTAATCACCTTACAATACAATAGGCACAGACAAAGAGTCTGAAAACAGTGTGACTCCTATTTCAAAATGTTAAACAGATGCAATACCGTGCAGGACCTATTTGACGGAGTTTCAACCAGATACGGGCACTGAAATACGTGCAATATTCTCGTATGTGTATTAATTTAATTAAAAAAATGATCACACATAAATAAAACGTGATATAGGCCATAGGACACATGAAGGCAGAAACATTACTGGTGTGCATGTAGGAGCCGAAGGTGAAAGAGCAGTTCTGTATGTCGAATGGGAAGCTAAAGATTTCAAGGTTACAGGCGCTAACCAGCCTCAACATCCTGTCATAGCGGATGGTTCCGTTGTGGTTCACGTAAACGTAAGGGCAAGCCTGAGACACGTCATCATCCACACTGTGCAGAAAGACAGAGATAAATATTAATGAGATATACCTGTGACTGATTCGACAACAAAGAATATCACAACTGAGATCTCTTAGACACCCGTGAGATAAAAAAACACCAGAAGCAAATGTTATGAGTTATGTTAGTAAGTTGTGAGTTGTCTCATAGTTGTGTTGCATAGTATTATTTTTTAAGTGTTGTTTCTTTTTTTTCGTGATTTTCCAAAAACTTCTTGGATCTACATGCAGCTGCGATAATAAAGAAATCTATAAGCAAATCGACGTTTCTCTGTTGTGTGTAAAACATCCACAAGCCTCCTAGAAGAGCCGCTTACAACTCATAAACGATGATGTCAGGTGTCCAGAGGTCTTTCACAGGAAGGGAAATTCTCTTAACATCATCACACGATTCTGGATCCCAAATGAGGAACTCATGGATCCAGTACTGTAAAACACAAGCAAAGAAAGCACAGGTACGTCTGTAAGATGTCTGCTAAAGATCGGCACGTCTGGAAAACATGTGCTTTGTAATCACGTCTGATAAACGTCTTAGAAAAGGTAGTTTTACATACATTGTACATTATAAGCATCTTACAGACATCTAATAAATGACCTTCTGACAGCAGACATCTAAGAGACGTAATGCAGATGAGCAAAAATAAAAAAAATACGTCTTGCAGATGTCAAAAAAAGACGTCTCCCAGATGTGTGTGTCAGGAAAACGTCCATTTATAGCCTTTAAAAACGTACCAGTCTGAGCCAGAGGAAGGTGGTAAGAATCTGTGCCTTTTCGTTCTGCAAAACAGTTTAGGTACAATTATTCTGAATTTATAATGTTTATGAATATGTTGAAATTTGCATGGTATTGGCCAAGCTCACATGGTGCACTGACATGCAATTCAAAGAAATGTGATGCTCACACAAGAAAGGTATTTAAAGGTATTTAGGCTATAGGCTATAACTATAAGGGTAAATATAACAATCAAATGTTATCTCGTAGGAATTTGTACATTTACGAGGTGGCAAATTCGTATGAATTCATACAAAAACGTACGATTGTTAGACAATACTAAAGACCCTCCCCTAACCCCACCCCTAATCCTAGTGTCACTAGGGCAATAGCAAATTGCACTAAAATGTCTGAATATAATTGTTTAAAAACTTATATCTTATAACTCATAATTTCTTAATAATGTATGTTATTGCCCATTTTTAACTCACCACTCCTAATATAGCATAGAGAGTGAAGGAGATGTTGGTTATGGTGGGGGTGCTGAGGTTCACAGTCGGTCTTATGGGCTTTCTGTCAAAGACCTGCTGTAGAGACTCATACGTGGGTCCACTCTGTCCCTCTTCACAACGGAGCAAACTCAACAGACACGGCAATGCTTTTAATCACAAAGACAGACCAGACGGTTTCCACTTAATTTGTAGACATTGTTTTGTTCAGTGGCTCTAAAAATTATGTATACAGTATGTGTAAAACTAGGTCTATCCACAACAAATCACAACAGTCGTCTGAAAACCAATACAGAAATTGGCTTTAAGTCTTAAAAAGGGGTGTTTTACTCATCACTTTTGATTTGACAATTTTGTTTTACCACAATTATTTATTAACCAAACACTATATAATACTGTATGATACTACCATATTCTATTGATATATGTTATTTTAATAATATAATAACCATTACAAAAAATGTAAAAACAATATCAAATTGTTACAGTTTAGAATAAATAGACTTTTAATTAAAGTCGTGTCAAGACCAACAAGACTTTCAATCTGACAATACTTTCTTACTTATTTTTTTATTTATGTACCAAACAATATATTATACTATAAAATACTCCAATAAACTATAATATATATATATTTTAAAATACCAATAACCAAACAAAAGAATAAAAAATTGTGACAGATCTTTTAAAATCAGCAGTTTTTAAATTAAAGTCATGTCAAGTGCAACCAGACTTTTAATTTGACAATATTTTTTACTAAACATTTTTATTTATGTACCAAACAATAAATAATTATAAAAAACTCTAATAAACTATAATATATATATTTTTTAATTAAAGTAACAATAACATAAAAACAATAAACAATTGTTACAAATCACTTAGAATAAACAGACTTTTAATTTGACTATTATTTTAACTACAATTAGATATACTATAAATAAATTATATTTTAATTATAAAATTAACATCAAATTAAAAAAACAATAACAAATTGTTACAGATATCTTCTAGAATAAACAGATTCTTAAAGTCATGTCAAGACCAACTACCAGACTTCCAAACACAAACTAGCTTCCTAGAATACCTAACTTCCTAACCCCAAGCAGCACGACACCAATACATATAGAAGCAAATGAGTGGGTCATTACCTGTTAATAGAATGAAACATGTCAAAAGATGCTGAAGATGACCCATAATCCTCTGTTACCAAGTCTATGAGAGATCTGTCTGTTTTGATATTTCTTGAATTTAAAACTTAACGCTGCTTTCAAGTGAACTGAAATGACTCTCTACTTGCACCGTCATGTTGGTTACTGTACATGTTGTTTAACACCTTTGATAGCTGCTGGCCTATCCTGTTTCAAGAGCTGAAGAGAAGTTTACCTGAACTCATTAGAGGTCCACCTTGTTTTTCCACCAGAAGAAAAACACATTTCCTGTGTCACACATTTAATGAGAGGAAAGAACATTCACGCATGAACTGTTACGGCTCTTTATAAAGTTTATCGCTTTTATTTTCTCATATGTTGTTCCACCAAAAGAAACAATAGTTTCAGGGTTCAGCATAATAAGCAGTTACAAAAAAAGAAATAGATTGATCTACAGATCATATTTATCATGTATTATAACATATATTTATTTATACCATATATTGAACAGGAACACAAGAACAAGTAACATTTTTTTTAACATTAAGTTTTTGATGATATTATTGAAAGATTTTTTACATACTGTACCACCCTATAATAAAACAACTATAACAAAAGGTGTTTTGATCATACATACAATACAAGAAAACAAAAAAGTTTATAAAGGATAAGAAGTAAACTAAGGGTTTTTGTCTAGACGGGATGAGTGTATCCACAGAACCAATATTGTTATTGAGCTCACAGTGACGAAAATAAAATACACTATGAAGAGCAGACGATCAATGATCTGACCGAACATGATCCATTCATCTGTCCTGTTTTCATTACTGAAGTGTTCTTCAACCTGACGGCGGATAGCCAGCAGATCTTTCCTCAGCTTCTGCATCTCTTCTAGACACCGTTCCTGGAAACTCACTGGGGATGAACAAACTGAATCTTTCTTTGAGTATTCAGTCATGCTGTTACTGTAGACAAGAATCTTAGGTGTGTTTCCTTTTGGCAAAAAACAAAAAGCAATAATTATGTCAATGTAAATTGCCACTCATAGCCAATTATATACCTGCAATTTCCTTGTTTTTCATTTGTGTTAACTCTCAGAATGATGCAACCCTAGGTCTAGGACACACCCCAGTTTGGAAAACAGCTTTTAAGCTGTTAGAGCATCAACATAATCGGGTCCAAAACAAAAGCTGTGGAAACATGCCAAAGGAAACAATATGTTGACTTTAAAAGCACTCTTACCTTCTGAGTTTTGATCGCAAGACATCTGCTCCATACACACAAGTCGAGCAAGATACTTAAGCACCAGAATTCTGATCCACTTTGGTAATGGTGGAAAATGGTTGGAACCGCACAGGATATTAGTGATGAGAACCGTTTCAAGGAGACTTGTCACCATCAAGGCAAAGCAGAGAGAGAAGAACAAATCTAGATCGAGAGAAGCAGATTGGTGTACGGGTTACTTTACACTCTTAAAAATCGTGCTACCACAGGTTCTTTGATGCCATAGAAGAACCTTTTGGTTCCATAAAGAACCTTTAACATCTGAAGAACATTTCTGCTTCAAAAAAGGTTAATTTGTGGTGTTTATAAGGTTTATAAAAATTCTAATGGAATCGATGTGAAGAACCTTTTAAGCATCTTCTTAAAAGTAGTACAATGTAAAAAAAAGTTATATTCAAGCAAATGGGGTGCCAGAAAAATTCTGTGAAATAACATTCAGTTTATTAATGTATTCATTTAACATTTTAAGCAATTTTTTATTATCATTATTTTTAATTCTGTAAAATTAATTTTACGGTGTACAATATTTTTTATAGTTTAACATGTGCCCTGAAGAACAGATCGACAAGAATTGAGTAGAGCATAGTTTACACTGCTCAGTAGATGCTATTGCGGTCTAGCTTTCAGGCTTTAAGGCACAAAATATGTCAGGAATCGATAACAAAGGCGTAACTTGTGTGAAGGAGCATGGAACAATGAGAGTTTTAGTCCTTGCCTCCACTGCCGATAAATCAATTTGATAAGATCAAATCATGTTCATGCATGATGTAATCAAAAAACATTTTATAACCATTGCATTACAACGTTAGCCAACAGAGACTTGATAGAAACAACAACAGTGTCATGTATGAGTTTTGCCATTGAGCTGAGTTTGACTGCATGCAGCGCTGCATGGATCGATTGACGTATGTCAGCAATATCGCAAGAACAATGTCGTACACTAATCGGTCAGTGCAGCTCTTCATGTAAATTAACGCAACTATGATTTATATGGCAGTGAAAGTGGAAACCGAGAATAAAGTGGACAGGACATACAAATAGGATCTAAGCGAATTAACAACATAAAATATGTCAAATAGTTACGAATTCTAGTGAAACTTTGATGGTAACGTCAATATCACACCTGTTAAAGCTCTCCAGGAAAAGCAAAATATATCCGAAAAACCAAACTGATTTCTGTGTCGCTCATTTAGTCGAAATAACCTTTGATCTTATATTGGTGTCGTTACAGTAGCAGCACATGCTAGCTAGGACGGTGTTAAACAACACATTTTTTAAGTCTTGTTACTGAAATAGCCTGCAGTAAACACGAGCTGTCTTGATCTTTTCATCAGGTTAAAGAGGGAATACAGAGAGTTTGAAAACTAACTTATGAGAGGTAAGGTGTTTCCTGTGACAGGCAGGAGGTCATTCATTAACAGCAGGAATACGGTGTAACCCAAGATGAGAGTCATTTTGAAGGACGATCGATCCACATGCTGAGGAGGCAGTAAGAAGCTGAACAGATCCACAGAAAGCAGAAAGCAGCTGGGAATCAAGAGGTTCACCACATACAGTGCAGCTCGACGTCTCAACACAATCTATAGTGCACAACAGTGAATAACAATATGAAGTCTCCTTTCAAAAAGACACATTTAACCAACAAGCTATGTTGTAAATCATCTACACAAACTATATATTATATATATTGTATATATTGTACATAACCATGTAATTTGTGTTATGGGTTTGAATACCAGGGAAAACACATACCTGTCCTGGTAGAAAGATAATTGTGAATGCAATGTATGTTACTTTGGTGTCTGACAAATGTATTAATCTCAATATATGTCTTAAATCACAATTTAACATGAATCGATATTTACTGAAAAAGCTTTGAACATAAGATGATTTATAAATGAAGGTAAGTTGCGGTAAGTTATCTATTTTTGTGTTTTGTTGAAAATCAGTGTGTACATGCATAAGGTACCTCAACAACACAAACTTATAGTGAATCAACAGTTATGCAGAGATAATACTATGATGTATTGTGTGCTTGCGCTGTAGTTCCAAAACGCAAAATGAACGAGCACAGGATAGTAAACACAAGGGCGTTATATAGGGAGAAAAACAAAGGATAATTACCAAGGGACAGGTGTGGGGAATGAAACACTAATGGGAAGATAAAAGAGGAAACGAGAGGGCCAAAGACGGGACTGGAGAGAACGCATATACAATAATATGTTTCTCTGCACACAAAACACGTGGGACTGTCATGACCCTGCTATAAGACCAGAAAATCATGACAAGGTGAGGCAGGATTATGACATCACTTCCCTCTATTCGTTGTAAAAGAACTTCGACATCTTTGTTACAGAAAATCGTGCCAAATTTACATATAAAATTGACCGGCCTAATTTAAATTTTTTAAAAATGCCACAAACATGAACTATAAGTGCATCCCATCCTCCTTCTTCATAAGTGTGTTCGGGTTTTTCTCCCAGCATGTCAATTAGCTCCCACTCTCCTTGGGTCGCCATGAGTTCCAAAGACTCCTTGAATACTAGCTTCACGGATTTATAGAATGACAACCGAACATCCTGAACTACAGAGAAAGAGACCATCAGGTACAAAATCATCACATGGATTATAGCAAACACTACAATTCACAGTGGAGTGTCACATTACTCACCATTGTGTTTGTAAGAGTTGAACGTGTACGAGCAGTTCTGAATATCGAAAGGAAAGATGTAGATGTCCAGTTTACAGGAGCTGATCACATGAAATGGCTTGCCGTCCCTCACCTCACCATTGGACATAACGTACACGTACTGTGTTTCTGGTGCTCTGTTTTCATCCATGCTGTAAAGTAACGGTTAAAGTTACACAGGTGCTTAAAGTCAGTATGAAACAGAAGTAGCGATTGTTTTTTCTTTAGTATCGTGACTTATACCCAAGTGAAACGACTTTAGAAATGAGATTTTTTTTTATTTCATCCACCTACAACTGAATGGATTGTTAAAAGGAAAAAGATTTGAACGTGCAATCTGTCAGACATTGCAGCCCCGCCCTCTCACCATTCCTCATGACCAGAAGTAAGAAGAGGACATTTTGAAAGGAGGTTAGCGTTTTTAATTAAGATTCCAAGTGCAATCGCATAAAAATAAATAACGATGTGCACAAATTGATCATTTCTAATAAATACTTCATCACTGTGTAAAACTATTAGAATGATCATTTTGAATTTCATGCCGACTTTAAAAAGAACACTTCACCGAAAAAATCATATTGTCATAATTACATACCATCAAATTCTTCCAAAGCTGTGTAAATTTCTTAGTTCTGATGAACACAGAGAAAGATTTTGAGAAGAATGCTTGTAACCAAACAGTTCTTTGATAACATTTTTGAATTGTTTTAACAAATTTTTTATTTTTATAAATTCTTTGTACTGTTGAACAAATAATTATACATTTTGAAGAATGATGGAAAGCAAACATTCCTGGGGCACTTTTGACTATATTGTAATTTTTTCCTAATAGTAGTCAATGGTGGCCAAGAACTGTTGGATTACAAGTATTCTTCAAAAACATATTTACACATTTATACAGATTTGGAACAACTTAAAGGTGAGTAAAACATTTTTTTAGGGTAAACTATCCTGCTTGTCTGATTGAATGCGTTTTCCTCAAAAGTTCTGGCATATTTTAATGACAATGTACAATATTTGGACAAATATGAAAAACTAAAAAACTGTAACATGTTAACAAATAGTCTTTAAATACTTTGACCCAATCAGAGTTAGTTTTAACCTTTTATGCTTTGCAACTTACAATTCATTGATGACAATGTCTGGAATCCATACTGTCTCTCGTGGAAGTGAGATTTTATTTGCTCCGCATTCAGCCGGATCCCAACTTAAACCTTCAATCTGCCAAGTCTACAAAAAAACTTAATTCTATCATGCCTGGTGCCCAAATACTTAAATGTTAATCTTTTTCTTTAAAAGGGTTAAAAAAAAATCTGTCTATATCTAATGTCTTAGATACAATTGAATAAAATGTGACATAGTCTCACAAAGTCATTGCCGAAAGTTTATGTCATACTCACCAGCCTCACCCACAGATATGTTTCCAACACCTGAAATTTTTCATTCTGAAATGGGAATAATAAAATATTCTCCAATAATGAATGCTTTAATGTAAAGTTTTGAATTAAACGTTTAAGTTTCAAAGCAACACATATTTCTTACCACTCCTAAAATCCCATAGAGAGTCATGTCTACAGTGACATTGGTAGGAGTTTGTAGGTTGATAACCGGTCTTGCTTCCCTGTAGCTCATGACTTCTGCTTTCATCGCTTGAAGGAGAGATTTTGTTGTTGGCTGAGAACAGTTTAATGCCTCCACGGATCTTAGTAACACAGCTGAAAGCACAAATCAGGAATTACAAGATGTAGTTTGGCATTCACCAGTGAACACAAATACACTCTTAAAAACAAAAGGTGCTACAAAAGGTTCTTTACAGCGATGCCATAGAAGGACCTTTTTTGTTTCCCCATAGTACCATTCTGTCAAAGGTTCTTATGCTCAATTTCTTGCTTACTTTTTATAATCCTAAGAGCCCATTTCTATCACAAAGAACCTTTTGTGAAAAAGAAGGATTCGTCGGATGCAAGTCAAACATTGTTCTTCAACGGCATCGTGTAGAACTCGAGTCTAAAGACTTTAAGGGTCTAAAATCATAGTATTTTGAATGATATTGTGTTTATTTTAACAAGAAATCTTACAATTCAGAAAGAAGTTAGTGATGAGGCAGATGAGAGTGGTTGTCCATGGTTTAGACTGTAGTCTCCAGTTTAGCTATTATTGAAGTATAACAGGAGCAAAACACTATCACATGTAAATACAGCTATATTGAACCATAAATATCAAATGTAAAGTGCTCCCTGTAATGTCAAATATAAAAAGTGAAGCATAAATTCAGATATTCTTACCCAGGATCTTGGAAGACAGATAAAAGCCATTAGTCTCTTACTGAACAGGATTAGTTTAACAGGTTTTAGGAATATTTGTCTCATTTATGAAGTGGAGTTTTGGAAATACTAAATACTAACATTTTATAGATCTTACTTACACCCATAGTCATTTGTATAATCAAATGATGAGGTTATCACCTGATGGGGAGATGCTTTTATCATACACTTTCATGTATAAATATTACTATGTAGAAAAGAAATGCAAACAAGCATTTCATCAGTTATGGAAAGTGTACAAGCCACTGTATCTTTTTTTAATGGAATACTGGCTGGCAAATGGTGTGACCGATTGGTCATTCAAATGTGGCTAAGAAACCTACAGTACACTGGCACAAGACCAAATGTTTTAATGCTAGTAAAAGTTGAAATAAAAGTACCATACAAATTATTTTTCTCCTACTTAATGTTTCTGTTATTTAAGTTCTAATTATAAGATTGAATAATACTAAATAGATGCTAAAATAAACACGTTGCGTAGCTGACTGAGACCCTTGGAATTGCAGTGAATGAAAGGTTCATTCTTGATAATTCCTAAACTAAACTAATCTAAACTATAGAGGGGTTATTCTGTCTGCATTGAACAAATAAATCAATGAAGAATTTATTGAATGAATCATGAATCATGAATCATTCCAGACACTCTGACCATGTAGAAGATGTTTTCATATTGATGATTTGAGCACAGGTGAATAAATCTTCATAGAAATAGAAACCTCAAACATTTTCCTATTCAGGTAGTGACCACAGAGGTTTGACGGATCCCAAGCAAACTCTGGGCTGTTGAGAGATGGGCTCCAGCACTTACAAACATGTAAATAACTGGCCTCTGTAAACCTGAACATTTGAATGAACTCATACAACCACATCATTGCCTCTGCTCTCACTGCTTCACACATTTATTTTTTAGCAAAAACAAGACTTTTTATAATTTTCCCTTTTATAAGCAAGAAAATGTGCCAAAAATGTGTTAATATCATGGTTTTCGACATAAACATGGTACTCTTTAAAGTACATATAGTGATTAAGTGATAGACCATCAGTGGTCTTTTTAGAATTAATTTAAGACGCCAGGCCTTTAAACAAGATCACGTTATATACACTGAAGGTGAATAGTTTTAGAGCTGGAATATGCTGCAAAATCAGATTGTGGAGCACGTCTGACCTGAAATCAGATGAAAACCTCCATTGAATCATCCCTCATTGTAGTCTTGTTTAATGTATTTGTGTTGTTTAATGTTATTGTCTTGTTTTGTGTATTGATCTCTTTTTCTCTCTATTTTGCAGATTTGTGGCAAATTTTGCATATTAATGTTGTCGTCTTGTTCAAAGTTGTTGCCCTGTTTTGTGTTTTGAAAATGTAATTGTGTCTTTTTCTCTATATTTTGCAGATTTTCAACAAATTTTGCATTATAATTTTGTTGTTTTGTTTATTGTTGTTGCATTGTTTTGCGTTTTGATAATGTGTCTGTCACTTTCTCTCTATTTTGGAGATTTGTGGCGCATTTTGCATATTAATGTTGTCGTCTTATTAAATGTTGTTATGTTGTTTAATGTTGTTGTCTTTTTTATGTTTTGAAAATGTATCTCCCTTTCATGCATGTTTTCAGATTTTTGTTTGTTTCAGGCAGTGGTGGTGGTGAGTTACTTTTTTGTACCTTTCTCACGTTTCATGTTAATGTTGTATTGTATGTTTTCTAAAGTTATGGTCTTGGTTTAGACAGGGTTTATACTTAAAGACTGTTATGTTAAGTCATTGAAGTTAAACTTTTACAAACTTGCCTTTGAAATAAACATTACTTTTGCATTTGCATTTTGAGACAAAAAACACAGGCACTCATCAACTTTAAGATTTATCAGTACAAGTTGTTTTCAGTTAAAGCTGCAGTATGTAACCTTGGTATTGGACCACAAGAGGGCGCATTTCCAACAATAACAAAGGCGAAGCTTGATGACGCTATGAAGCAGGGGACGATGGGAGATGTCGTTTTAAATGCGTTTTCGCCATAGCGATGTATCTAAATTGGATAAACGAATCATGATCACGGATGAGGTCATTTATTAGTTTTTGTATTACCTGTATATCTGATCGTATTATTTTATGTCATCATAATTAATGAACTGCAAGGAACGTGAAATGTTATGCTATATTATCCCGTTACAACTTACAGCTATTTGTTAAATGATTTGTTGGGTTAATGTTGTGCAGTGTTACGTGTTTATGGTTAATGCCGTGTTGTTTAACGTGCTCAAACCAATCGTTCTAAAATTAAATTTGAACGAACATTTGCAAGTAATGACTAAATATATTATGTTAACAACACGTATCCGATTGTATTTAATTGTACTGCCATAATCTCGTTCACCACACGTGATAAAAAGCCTTACCTTAGTACAAAGAGCAATATAACTTTGTTTATAAGTGCTATTATTGACAGTTGCATTTGTTGCAGGGAAACACAGATACATCCTCACTGGAATTTGTACTTGTACAATAACAAAATAAATAATTGATTTGCTTACCTGTCTATCAATACACTCGCGAGAGCAGAGTCTCTGTCAAGTCCAAGATTGTCGCGCAGCTCTCTCCATCTTGAAAACGCCTGGCCGATATTTATCCTGGTTTTATTCCTCCGTTTGTCACACAGTCTGCGTGTATCAAAATATTGACGCCTCTGTTTTACGGGGACTTCAATACTCGCCAAAGAATAATCGTGATCCATAACAACCACTTCCGCATTTGACCATGTGATATTCTGGTCTACACCGGAAGAAAGTATAGAGCGGACATTGCGTCACTGAGAGGCGACATTTTTTTCCGGGACGGCCGGTTATTTAAAATCGGAATTTCTCTGAAATAAAAAATCTTTAGAGACTTTTGAAATATTGTAAGTACACAACTGGAGGAAATATATCACACTGTGCAAGTTATTTTCTGAAATTTTAATACAAAATTATTACATACTGGAGCTTTAACACCGTGGCTAAATTAACAATAAATAAGTCGTCATCAACGTCAGATTCTGATTATCAGCATAACAGTGATGAATTTATGAACTACTTCACGAGTAAAATCCAAGATATAAGAGAAAAAATTATAACAATGCAACCTGTAGTGAAATCCGCTGAACAAACTAACTACAGCACCCCTAAGGAGAAATTGCAATTATTTTCTACAGTAGATCACGATTAAAAGCAGTGCAGCAAGTCTCATCTAATGAGATACATGAAGCTGGTCCTTATTTTTCAAGAGTTTTTCCAAATTGGGCTGCCTCATGAAACCCAGCAGTTTCATCGAATAAAGGATTGCATAGTTGACTTAAAAATGTGGATGAGTAACAATTTTTTACTACTAAACTCGGACAAAACAGAAGTGTTACTTACTGGACCGAAAACTGCTATGCGTAACAACCAAGAATACTGCTTAACGATTGACGGATGCTCCATAAAATCCTCGTCATCAGCTAAGAATCTTGGCGTTGTATTCGACAGTACTCTGTCATTTGAAAGCCATGTCGCCAACAGCTGTAAAATTGCATTTTTCCATTTTAAGAATGTAACAGGTTCAATAATGAAGGAAGAAAGGAGGCGGGGTCGGCGTGGCTGAGAAACAAAAGATACTTTATTTTACAATCCACTTCCGGGTATTCAACTTCCGGGTTGACACAGTCACTGTGATATATTCCTCTCTCGTAGAGTAAGATTCTTTTGTATAGTCCTGGAGTCCACTCCTCGAGGTTTCTCCTTCGGTATGTTTCTCAGCCGTCTCTCTCTCGTTTCTCTCTTCCTATTTCGTGCCTTAAATGCGTCTCCTCGCCAATTACTAGAACGAGAAGCAGGTGATTTCACTATAGCGTTGATCTGCTTAATAACCGTCATTCTCCCGACACGCCCTCTCTCCGCAGACCGTGCTAAATCACGCCCCCCTTGCCACAAAGAATATATCTAAATTACGTCATATGCTGTCACTGTCAGATGCAGAGAAATTAATTCATGCATTCATGACATCAAGACTAGATTAATGTAATGCACTTCTAGGTGGTTGCCCTGCGGGCCTATTACAAAAACTGCAACTGGTTCAAAACGCGGCAGCTCGAGTTCTTACACGTACAAAAAAGTATGAGCATATAACCCCGGTTCTGTCCACCTTGCACTGGTTACCTATAAAGCATCGCATTAACTTTAAGATCTTGCTTATTACCTATAAAGCCCTACATGGTCTAGCGCCGCAGTATTTGAATGAACTTCTATTGTATTACAGACCTCCACGTACATTACGCTCTAAGGGGTCCTGTCAGTTGGTAATACCTAGAATTTCAAAATCAAGTGCAGGTGGTAGATCCTTTTCTTATCTAGCGCCTAAACTTTGGAATATTCTTCCCTGCACGGTCCGGGAGGCAGACACACTCTGTCAGTTTAAATCTAGACTAAAGACTCATCTTTTTAATCTTGCATACACTACACCTCCATAATATTAATCCTCAGAGGATTTAGGCTGCATTATTTAGATCAACCGGAACCAGGAACACATCCAACAACAAATGATGTACTTGTTGCATCAAAGAGTGCAGAACAGTACTCTACTCTCAGCCAGTCTTGTCTCTTTGTTCCAAGGTTACCGCAGGATGCAGTTCATGCCCAGACCTGATGGCAGAGCTGAGAATGGGAAGCGGTGACCTGACAAGAGCTAAGAGGATAGAGCTGGATAAAGGACGCGACAACTTTGTTTTTCCTACAACATTTCAAATGCTATTAGATTGTTAATGATAATCTTAAATCCTTAATTTTTATATTTTTATTAAGCCTTGTTGTGCAAGCACTGTTGAGCTTGTGCAGAGGCAGCAGCTTTTGCCAGAGGGGAACTGGAATCCCCTGGTTGGGCCTGGGTTCCCTGAGGGCTTTTTTCTCGATGGGAGTTTTGGGTTCCTCACCACCGTTTGCATATTGTTTTGCACTATCTGCCTGGCCGGGGGGGCTGCTTTATAATTCATACTTGTATTAAATGTGTATCATGTACAGCTGCTTTGTAACAATGAAAATTGTAAAAAGCGCTATATAAATAAAGTTGAGTTGAGTTGAGTTACCCAACCATTGGTTCTGAACAGGCATTCCATCCATCACTAAGCAAGCACCCCCTAGGGGTTAGCTGGGCAGAGCAGCCTTTCCCCTTAGGCCAGGAGAACATATGAACTATCACAGATAGCTTTTACCCGACCTAGTGCTACCGGACATCTGTAACACCCACTCCGAGGGCTGTTCCGTCTGATGTATCCTCATGAGGTGGTTCCCACTCCTGGTAACCCATGACCTTCCCTAGGTGGACATCCACCTCGCGGTTAACTAATCACTGTGCACGTTCCATGGGATCTCCCCCAAGGGCGAGACCATTTCTATATCCACTATATTCCCCCCGGGTAGATGGCCTCTGCAGCGCATCCCTAATTAAAGAAGTTGCACTCACCTGATGTTAACCCGATCCGGACGGCCGCTCGCCAGTAGAGAGTAAAGGCCTCCATCCGTGAAAGGTTACCGGTCAGGGCTGTACCAATCTTTCTCCAAGAAAGCATTGGGACCCCCGACCAGCACACTGGAACGTTACAGTCTCGCGAAAGCCTCGTGCTGACACGCCCAGACCTGCTGCCGTCGCTTCGCTAGAGATTGTGACACGATACAGCGTTTGTGGCGTTTTCCATAGGAACCCCATCTGTCGTCTCGACACAACGTCGAGAGACAACAGAAAGGGAATGTCTTGGTTACGTCTGTAACCTCAGTTCCCTGATGGAGGGAACGACAACGTCTCGTTCCCTCCATCAGGGAACTGAGGTTACAGAAGTAACCAAGACGTTTTGAAGCCTAGAGGCACCTTCAAAATAAAATAATTATCTAATATCACAATAAGGATCTGCAGGAAACATCGAGACCGTGGAGTGTGTGTCCGTAAAGACACAATATTCTACAAATCAAACAGAAGCCTTAAGGACCACCTGGAGTTAAATTACAGGTACCGCCAGTGCTCAAATTGAACCAAGTCTTATGGGGAAAATTATTTTGAGCAGTGTATACACACTATACTATATATATACATATACATATAAACTAAACTAAGTTCGGGAGGAGCAGGAGCAGATAATTAACTCGGCTGGTCGGCTGTCAGTAATCACAACAATCAACCTATCACTTCAAAGAGAGAGAGAGAGAGAGAGAGTTTCTCTATAAATAGTCAAGACGTCTTACCTTCACTTGTCTTCAGTCTCAAGCATCCCACCACCACCCCGGCTCCTCAACTGGAGCCCCTCGTCTCCAGAAAGACACAAAAAGGGGGGGATGTTCCGGGTTCAGGCTAATGCCGAATGAACGAGCTCGGAGCCCTCTCCCCGACAGCATGCCAAATACGCATACCCTCAAAGTACTATATTATCTGCGTAGGTTGACTCGTGAAATATATCTATAAATACACGTATATATATACACACACACATACACACAAACAAACATATTAAGACTGGTAAAAGTAATAGGTTTATTTCTGCCATGAATTTGAGGACCCTTTCATGTGACTTAAAAAATTGACAGCCACCTTTTTCCACATCTGTTGTTAAGTTAATGCACATCTGCTTGTTTATATATATATATACACACAAACTTATTTTTCTGCTTATCTTAAATAATGAATGTGCTTTGTTCCAAAAAGGTTTTCACAAGGATTGCGGATGAGACCGTTTGACCTCATGGAAGGATGGTGTTGCATCAAGCAGTGAGACATTGTCGAAAATGGCTTCAGTCATTAAACAAGTAAGGTCAAATTGTTCTACCTTTTATTTTAGTTGATTTAATATACTATACAGGTCTATGCACCAATATCAAACAAAGTGCCATTCAAAATTGAAGCATTAAGCATTAAGCATGAAGAAGAACCCAAATCCAGGCAGCGGATGGAGAAACCCCTTCTCCTCCTGTCTGCACTAATTTGTTGTTATCAAGAGAGCCACAAGCATTGTGACCGATGAATGGCGAGCCTACAGGAGATATCTAGTAGAGGAAGGCTATACCCATCACACTGTGTGTCACAGAAGACATTTTGTACATCCCACAACAAGAGCTCACACACAACATCTAGAGTGAGCATGACGAAGGTAGAAACAAACTTTGCCAAAGTAACTGCTGGAAGAAACTGTCTCTGAAGAGAGAGACAGGTCTCAGGAGGTGTTCTTGAACATGAAATGCGTGAACACTGGGAAGAGCATTGTTTGTTCTGTTCACGGATCTTTTAAGCCTGGGGGCTCACGCCCCTCCAAGGTGGGCAATCCAATGCGATGAGATGATTTAAGGCGTGAAATCAAGCTTCCTTGTTTAGCTTATTAGCTCATTTGCATTTAGGATCACTTAGAAGTTTGGCACTGTAAAACTCTTAGAATGACATAAAATGAGTATGGTATAAAACACATTACTGTGCTATACATCATATTTCAAGGAATGAAGAGAAAAACATTTAGATATAAAATATGCCAGGATTTTAAGTACATTGACCTGAAGTTTGTACAAGAATGAAAATATAAGCAGAATACAACTAAACACACATGCTTTTGAGGTTATAGGCGAGGCTGATTAACATGGGGACAAACATACAATGTGGAGATATAGATGTACATCCATTTAAACTATTCTTTTGTGGTAAAAGGTAAAAGACAGACATTTCAAGAGAAATTAAACCATTTGCCAAATTCATCTCTCGAAACATCTGCCGTCCTTGTTGGGGGAGCACCCCACCCTCCTCTTTGGGACTCCTTTGAAGTCCAGGGGAGTGTATTGGAATCTATCCTTGTCAAATGATGGGTGCTTTAAGAGAGGGCAGTTGGATCAGACTTGCTGGCGCCATTTAGACTCATGCTGAGAGGTCATGGTGTTTAACGATGGCCAAATGGTCACCTTTGGTCTAGCCAGATCCTACAGAACCATACAATACTGTAATTAATAATTATTAATCAGAGTATAATGGATTTTGAGCATGCAAATTGAAAATCAATTGCATCACTTATAAGTAGCAATAAACATATTATAAATTTAACTTTAAATGTTCTTATAATCCAGTATAGGTTTTGTTGTGCTAAAAATATCAAGGGGAGAGTCATCATAGCTTGCGTAGTATAGACCCAGCTCCCAACCCAACTTTGAGAATAGATTAACGGCAACATTTTTTTATCGCGCGATAAGAGTCTCGCTGCGTTAACGCCATTAACGGCCCACCACTAGTCATGTTCGACAATAATATGATTCTCTCCTCACAAAACCTAAGGCTTTGTCATGTCTCTGCCACAAGATCAAGAAAGACATGACATGGAGAGGCAGAATCATGACAGAAGTGCCCCTTTAATGAACACCCCCAGGTGAACAACAGAGTTCATGGAGGAAAGTCCAGAGGGGTTGGGACAGGGTGGGACAGTCTTAGGGGCAGGCGCTCAAGAGTGCGGAGTCCGGGGGGATTTTACTGTGGGCTTGGGGTGAACAAAGTCAATAACCGGCTGGAAGGTCTGCTAAGTAGGGCAGATAAGATAAAAAATGATACAGTTTCCACATCATCATGGATGAAATAAATCCATAAAAAAACAAAAACAGAGCACCAGATAATTAAGGGCACAAAAAAACATCCTCATCGATAACAGACAATAAACTAGTGAAGGGTTGTCAAGTTCTAGACATATTTCCAGCCATATGATCTCTCAAAAGAAATGAAAAGTAAGCCATTTTTTTCGGGTGTGCAAGTTGATAGCTGCAACAAAAAAGTTTTAAATTGCCACATTTATTTATTTGAATGGTTTCCTAGTTTTTAAGGCTGTGCTGAAACAGTCAGGAACGGGAATCGGGCCTCCGGCTTGACGAGTTCCCGACTCCACCACTGAGCCACAGTAATGTCACGAAAGACAATGCGGGAGAACCCAATTGCAGGCAGGCACAGACGTACGGGTAAACAGGGGTATTTATTATATATAACAAACAGGACAAAAAAGGCAAAACAAAACCCACGAGGGGGAAAACAAGACAAGATAATATATTTAAACAAAAAAAAAAGGACTAACTAAACTACAAAAACAAAAACAAAAACTTGAAAAACTAAACTAACACTTACTAGACAATGGAGGACACCGGGAACAAGGAACGAAGAACAAGCATAAAACTGGAAAACATCAAACACACGAGGTAAGACGTACAATGAACCAGCACAAGAGAACATTGGGGGAAGTCCAGAAGGGGTGGGGATGGGTGGGGAAGTTCTAGCCCTTGGGGACGCGCAAGAGCGCGGAGCCCCAGGAGCTTTGACAGGGGAAGTCCTTGGAGGGACTGTCCTTGTCCCCTGTAGGACTGCTGGGCTGGAACCCGGCTGGGATGCAGGGCTGGAACAACTATGATGAGGAACAACTACTACATTTTAATATTATGGATTTTAATATGATAATAGTGTAGTAAAGTAATAATCAGAATGCTTGCCTGAAAAATAATCAATTACCAAAATGTGTTTTGTATTTATTTACAATTTATGTAAATTTTTTAAAAAAAATCTAATTTTGAACAGTGGTTTATGGAAATAAAACAACCACGACAAACAGTTCTGAAGGTCTTCTGCCATTAAGTAGAAAGGAGTTGTACCTGCATAAATTGAATCTGCCTGCGCTGAGATGTCCATTAAACAAGTTTCTTCACAGTAATGTTGAAAGCCCAATTAACATTTTTTTGAATAATCCCGATAAGCTGTAAAACAAGTATTCATAAGCATTTTAACATTATTTGGTTACATTTGTGAATTCACCCCTGAAATATTAAGTCTATGTGCGGGAAACACTGAAGTGTATCTGGGTAGTTCACAAATAAATCGTCCATGTGTCCATGTTGTGACATAATAAAAGAAATTTTGGCTATCATATTCTCTATCTTATATCTTTATATTATCATATAAATAGCATATCAAAGATTTATCTTGGTTGTTAGTTTTTTATATTTGCCATCTCTCCATGGGACAAATTTGCATATTAGTCTGTCAACTGCCAATATACAGCATAGTGGTCACATTAAGGAGATAATGTACCTTTAATGACTACATGATCTAAGTGCCATGTGCATTTATAAAACTAATATAGTTGACTAAGGATTTAAACCAACCTGGAAACTTTTACTTTCAAAAGTCATTTAAATGTTCCAACAAAAACACATTCTGACAATGAAAAAAATAATGCAGTAATAGTAATATCCAAATGTATTTTGCATTCCTTCTGCAATAGCTGGATAAATTGAACTTGATACTGACAAAATAATAAATAAATGATAAATAAATAAATAATAAATGTTTAAAAACGGAAAAATAAATGGAAAAAATCTTAAAAATGAATATAGTAATAAAGTAAAAATATGGGTTTACCCTGTTAAAATGTTCCACTTGAGTAGTATTCCGGTCATCAAAGAACCTGACCTTGAGAGTTGCATGAGCAGTTGTTGTTAGTAATTTTGGAGTACTTAAAATTGTTTGTGAAGCTGCCGAATTTGTATTTGTTGGTGCAGCAGTTGTTGGTACTTCAGGTGTAGTTGTTGGGGCTTCAGTTGTAGTTAATGAAACTTCAGTTGTAGTTGTGAGTGCATTTGTTGTTGGTAAAGTAGTTGCAGTTGTTGGTCCTTCAGTTGTAGTTGTTGGTGCAGTAGTTGTTGGTACTTCAGTTGTAGTTGTTGGTGCTTCAATTGTAGTTGTTGGTTCTTCAGTTGAAGTTGTTGGTGCAGTGGTTTTTGTTGTTGGTGCAGTGGTTGTGGTTATTAATGCAGTAGTTTTAGTTGTTGGTGCAGGGGTTGTTGTTGTTGGTGCTGTATTTGTAGTTGTTGTTGCAGTAGTTGTCTGTGCTTCAGTTTGATTCGTTGGTGCAGTAGTTTGAGTTGTTGGTGCTTCAGTTGTAGTTGTTGGTGCAGTAGTTGTAATTGTCTGTGCAATAGTTGTAGTTGTTGTTGCTTCAGTTGTAGTTGTTGGTGTATCAGTTGTAGTTGTTGGTGCAGTAGTTTGAGTTGTTGGTGCTTCAGTTGTAGTTGTTGGTGCAGTAGTTTTAATTGTCTGTGCAATAGTTGTAGTTGTTGTTGCTTCAGTTGTAGTTGTTGGTGTATCAGTTGTAGTTGTTGGTGCAGTAGTTTGAGTTGTCGGTGCTTCAGTTGTAGTTGTTGGTGCAGTAGTTGTAGTTGTTTGTGCAATAGTTGTTGGTGTATCAGTTGTAGTTGTTTGTGCAGTAGTTGTAGTTGTTGGTAGGGTAGTTGTTGTTGCTGGTGCAGTCGTTGAAATTGTTGGTACTTTATTTGTAATTGTCTTTGCAGTACTTGTAGTTGTTGGTGCTCTAGTTACAATTGTTTTTGCCGTATTTGTAATTGTTGGTGCTTCATTTTTAGTTGTTGGTCTAGTACTTGTAGTTGTTGTTGCAGTAGTTGCAGTTGTTGGTCCGTCAATTGTATTTGTTGGTGCAGTAGTTGTTGGTACTTCAGGTGAAGTTTTTGGTACAGCTATTGTAGTTGATAATACTTCAGTTGTAGTTGTTGGTGCAGGAGTTGTAGTTGTTGGTGCAGTAGTTGTAGTTGTTGGGGCAGTAGTTGTTGGAACTTCGGTTGTAGTTGTTTGTGCAGTAGTTTTTATTGTTGGTGCAGTGGTTGTGATTATTGGTGCAGTCATTTTAGTTGTTGGTTCAGGGGTTGTAGTTCTTGGTGCCGTAGTTGTAGTTGTTGGTGCAGTAGTTATAGTTGTTTGAGCTTTAGTTAAAGTTGTTGGTGCTTCAGTTGTAGTGGTTGGTGCAGTAGTTGTAGTTGTTGGTGCAGTAGTTGTAGTTGTTGGAGCTTCAGTTGTAGCTGTTGGTGCAGTAGTTGTAGTTGTTGGTCCAGGGGTTGTAGTTGTTGGTGCAGTGGTTTTAGTTGTTGGTACTTCAGTTGTTGTTGGTGCAGCGGTTGTGGTTGTTGGTGCTTCAGTTGTAGTTGTTGGTGCAGTAGTTGTAGTTGTTGGTGCAGTAGTTGTAGTTGTCGGTACTTCAGTTGTAGTTGTTGGTGCAGTAGTTGTAGTTGTTGGTGCGTCAATTGCAGTTGTTTGTACTTCAGTTGAAGTTGTTGGTGCAGTGTTTGTAGTTGTTGGTGATTCAGTTGTAATTGTTAATTCAGCTGTTATAGTTGTTGGTGCAGTATTCGTTGGAACTTCAGTTGTAGATGTTGGTGCAGTAGTTTTTGTTGTTGGTGCAGTGGTTGTGGTTATTGGTGCCACAGTTGTACTTGTTGGTGCAGTAGTTATGGTTGCTGGTACAGTGGTTGTGGTTGTTGGTGCAGTAGTTTTAGTTGTTGGTGCAGTAGTTTTAGTTGTTGGTGCAGGGGTTGTAGTTGTTGGTGCCTTATTTGTAGTTGTTGGTGCAGTAGTTATGGTTGTTGGTGCAGGGGTTGTAGTTGTTGGTACAGTGGTTGTTGGTTCTGTAGTTTTAGTTGTTGGTGCAGCAGTTGTAGTTGCTGGTGCAGTAGTTTTTGTTGTTGGTGCAGTGGTTGTGGTTATTGGTGCAACAGTTGTACTTGTTGGTGCCACAGTTGTACTTGGTGGTGCAGTAGTTGTGGTTGTTGGTGAAGTAGTTTTAGTTGTTGGTGCAGGTGTTGTAGTTGTTGGTGCCGTAGTTGCAGTTTTTGGTGCAGTAGTTATAGTTGTTGGTACAGTGGTTGTGGTTGTTGGTTCTGTAGTTTTAGTTGTTGCATCAGTTGTAGTTGTTGGTGCATCAGTTGTAGTTGTTGGTGCATCAGTTGTAGTTGTTGGTGCTTCAGTTGTAGTTGTTGGTGCTTCAGTTGTAGTTGTTGGTGCATCAATTGTAGTTGTTGGTGCAGTAGTTGTAGTGGTTGGTGCAGTAGTTGTTGTTGTTGGTGCAGTAATTATAGTTGTTGGTGGAGTAGTTGTTGTTTCTTCAGTTGTATTGATTTGTCTTGCAGTAGTTATAGTTGTTGGTACAGTGGTTGTGGTTGTTGGTTCTGTAGTTTTAGTTGTTGGTGCATCAGTTGTAGTTGTTGGTACAGTGGTTGTGGTTGTTGGTTCTGTAGTTTTAGTTGTTGGTGCATCAGTTGTAGTTGTTGGTGCATCAGTTGTAGTTGTTGGTGGATCAGTTGTAGTTGTTGGTGCATCAGTTGTAGTTGTTGGTGCATCAGTTGTAGTTGTTTGTGCATCAGTTGTAGTTGTTGGTGCTTCAGTTGTAGTTGTTGGTGCATCAGTTGTAGTTGTTGGTGCATCAGTGGTAGATGTTGGTGCATCAGTTGTAGTTGTTGGTGCTTCAGTTGTAGTTGTTGGTGCATCAGTTGTGGTTGTTGGTTCTGTAGTTTTAGTTGTTGGTGCATCAGTTTTACTCGTTGGTGCAGTAATTTTAGTCGTTGGTGGAGTAGTTGTTGTTCCTTCAGTTGCAGTTGTTGGTGCTTCAGTTGTATTGATTTGTGCAATAGTTGCAGTTGTTGGTACTTCAGTTGTAGCTGTTGGTGCAGTAGTTGTTGGTACTTCAGTTGTAGTTGTTGGTGCAGTAGTTGTAGTTGTTGGTGCATCAGTTGTAGTTGTTGGTGCATCAGTTGTAGTTGTTGGTGCTTCAGTTGTAGTTGTTGGTGCTTCATCTGTAGTTGTTGGTGCTTCAGTTGTAGTGATTTGTGCAATAGCTGTAGTTGTTGGTGCTTCAGTTGTAGTTGTTGGTGCATCAGTTGTAGTTGTTGGTGCATCAGTTGTAGTTGTTGGTGGATCAGTTGTAGTTGTTGGTGCATCAGTTGTAGTTGTTGGTGCTTCAGTTGTAGTTGTTGGTGCATCAGTTGTAGTTGTTGGTGCATCAGTTGTAGTTGTTGGTGCATCAGTTGTAGTTGTTGGTGCATCAGTTTTAGTTGTTGGTGCATCAGTTGTAGTGGTTGGTGCTTCAGCTGTAGTGGTTGTAGCAGAAGTTGTAGTTGTTGGTGCATCAGTTGTAGTTGTTGGTGCTTCAGTTGTAGTTGTTGGTGCATCAGTTGTAGTTGTTGGAGCAGTAGTTGTAGTTGTTGGAGCTTCAGTTGAAGTGGTTGGTGCAGTAGTTGTAGTTGTTGGAGCTTCAGTTGAAGTTGTTGGTGCAGTAGTTGTAGTTGTTGGAGCTTCAGTTGAAGTTGCTGGTGCAGTAGTTGTAGTTGTTGGAGCTTCGGTTGAAGTTGTTGGTGCAGTAGTTGTAGTTGTTGGTGCATCAGTTGTAGTTGTTGGTGGATCAGTTGTAGTTGTTGGTGCATCAGTTGTAGTTGTTGGTGCATCAGTTGTAGTTGTTGGTGCTTCAGTTGTAGTTGTTGGTGCAGTAGTTGTAGTTATTGGTGCTTCAGTTGTAGTGATTTGTGCAATAGCTGTAGTTGTTGGTGCTTCAGTTGTAGTTGTTGGTGCATCAGTTGTGGTTGTTGGTGGATCAGTTGTAGTTGTTGGTGCATCAGTTGTAGTTGTTGGTGCATCAGTTGTAGTTGTTGGTGCTTCAGTTGTAGTTGTTGGTGCATCAGTTGTAGTTGTTGGTGCATCAGTTGTAGTTGTTGGTGCATCAGTTGTAGTTGTTGATGCATCAGTTGTAGTGGTTGGTGCTTCAGCTGTAGTGGTTGTAGCAGAAGTTGTAGTTGTTGGTGCATCAGTTGTAGTTGTTGGTGCTTCAGTTGTAGTTGTTGGTGCATCAGTTGTAGTTGTTGGTGCATCAGTTGTAGTTGTTTGTGCATCAGTTGTAGTTGTTGGTGCTTCAGTTGTAGTTGTTGGTGCATCAGTGGTAGTTGTTGGTGCTTCAGTTGTAGTTGTTGGTGCTTCAGTTGTAGTTGTTGGTGCATCAGTTGTAGTTGTTGGTGCAGTAGTTGTAGTGGTTGGTGCAGTAGTTGTAATTGTTGGTGCAGTAATTGTAGTTGTTGGAGCTTCAGTTGAAGTTGTTGGTGCAGTTGTTGTAATCAGTGGTGCAGTAGTTGTAGTCGTTGGTGCAGTAATTATAGTTGTTGGTACAGTGGTTGTGGTTGTTGGTTCTGTAGTTTTAGTTGTTGGTGCATCAGTTTTACTCGTTGGTGCAGTAATTTTAGTCGTTGGTGGAATAGTTGTTGTTCCTTCAGTTGCAGTTGTTGGTGCTTCAGTTGTATTGATTTGTGCAATAGTTGTAGTTGTTGGTGCTTCAGTTGTAGTTGTTTGTGCAGTAGTTGCAGTTGTTGGTGCTTCAGTTGTAGTTGTTTGTGCAGTAGTTGCAGTTGTTGGTACTTCAGTTGTAGCTGTTGGTGCAGTAGTTGTTGGTGGATCAGTTGTAGTTGTTGGAGCTTCAGTTGAAGTTGTTGGTGCAGTAGTTGTAGTTGTTGGAGCTTCAGTTGTAGTTGTTGGTGCAGTAGTTGTAGTGGTTGGTGCAGTAGTTGTAATTGTTGGTGCAGTAATTGTAGTTGTTGGAGCTTCAGTTGAAGTTGTTGGTGCAGTTGTTGTAATCAGTGGTGCAGTAGTTGTAGTCGTTGGTGCAGTAATTATAGTTGTTGGTACAGTGGTTGTGGTTGTTGGTTCTGTAGTTTTAGTTGTTGGTGCATCAGTTTTACTCGTTGGTGCAGTAATTTTAGTCGTTGGTGGAATAGTTGTTGTTCCTTCAGTTGCAGTTGTTGGTGCTTCAGTTGTATTGATTTGTGCAATAGTTGTAGTTGTTGGTGCTTCAGTTGTAGTTGTTTGTGCAGTAGTTGCAGTTGTTGGTGCTTCAGTTGTAGTTGTTTGTGCAGTAGTTGCAGTTGTTGGTACTTCAGTTGTAGCTGTTGGTGCAGTAGTTGTTGGTGGATCAGTTGTAGTTGTTGGAGCTTCAGTTGAAGTTGTTGGTGCAGTAGTTGTAGTTGTTGGAGCTTCAGTTGAAGTTGTTGGTGCAGTAGTTGTAATTGTTGGAGCTTCAGTTGAAGTTGTTCGTGCAGTAGTTGTCGGAGCTTCAGTTGAAGTTGTTGGTGCAGTAGTTGTAGTTGTTGGTGCATCAGTTGTAGTTGTTGGTGGGTCAGTTGTAGTTGTTGGTGCATCAGTTGTAGTTGTTGGTGCAGTAGTTGTAGTTGTTGGAGCTTCAGTTGAAGTTGTTGGTGCAGTAGCTGTAGTTGTTGGAGCTTCAGTTGAAGTTGTTGGTGCAGTAGTTGTAGTTGTTGGTGCATCAGTTGTAGTTGTTGGTGGATCAGTTGTAGTTGGTAGTGCATCAGTTGTAGTTGTTGGTGCATCAGTTGTAGTTGTTGGTTCTTCAGTTGTAGTTGTTGGAGCTTCAGTTGAAGTTGTTGGTGCAGTAGTTGTAGTTGTTGGAGCTTCAGTTGAAGTTGTTGGTGCAGTAGTTGTAGTTGTTGGTGCATCAGTTGTAGTTGTTGGTGCATCAGTTGTAGTTGTTGGTGCATCAGTTTTAGTTGTTGGTGCATCAGTTGTAGTTGTTGGTGCTTCAGTTGTAGTTGTTGGTGCATCAGTTGTAGTTGTTGGTGCATCAGTGGTAGTTGTTGGTGCATCAGTTGTAGTTGTTGGTGCTTCAGTTGTAGTTGTTGGTGCATCAGTTGTAGTTGTTGGTGCAGTAGTTGTAGTGGTTGATGCAGTAGTTGTAGTTGTTGGTGCAGTAATTGTAGTTGTTTGAGCTTCAGTTGAAGTTGTTGGTGCAGTTGTTGTAATCAGTGGTGCAGTAGTTGTAGTCGTTGGTGCAGTAATTATAGTTGTTGGTACAGTGGTTGTGGTTGTTGGTTCTGTAGTTTTAGTTGTTGGTGCATCAGTTGTAGTCGTTGGTGCAGTAATTTTAGTCGTTGGTGGAGTAGTTGTTGTTCCTTCAGTTGCAGTTGTTGGTGCTTCAGTTGTATTGATTTGTGCAATAGTTGTAGTTGTTGGTGCTTCAGTTGTAGTTGTTTGTGCAGTAGTTGCAGTTGTTGGTACTTCAGTTGTAGCTGTTGGTGCAGTAGTTGTTCGTACTTCAGTTGTAGTTGTTGGTGCTTCAATTGTAGTTGTTGGTACTTCAGTTGTAGTTGTTGGTGCAATAGTTGTAGTTGTTGGTGCAGTAGTTGTAGTTGTTGGAGCTTCAGTTGAAGTTGTTGGTGCAGTAGTTGTAGTTGTTGGAGCTTCAGTTGAAGTTGTTGGTGCTGTAGTTGTAGTTGTTGGAGCTTCAGTTGAAGTTGTTGGTGCAGTAGTTGTAATCAGTGGTGCAGTCGTTGTAGTCGTTGGTGCAGTAGTTGTAGTCGTTGGTGCAGTAGTTGTTGTTGTTGTTCCTTCAGTTGTAGTTGTTGGTCTTTCAGTTGTAGTTGTTGATGGTTCAGTTGTAGGTGTTGGTGCTTCAGCTGTAGTGAGTTGTGCAATAGCTGTAGTTGTTGGTGCTTCAGTTGAAGTTGTTGGTGCAGTAATTGTAGTTGTTGGTGCTGTAGTTGTTGGTGCTTCAGTTGTAGTTGTTGATGCTTCAGTTTTAGTTGTTGGTGCTTCATCTGTAGTTGTTGGTGCTTTAGTTGTAGTGATTTGTGCGATAGCTGTAGTTGTTGGTACTTCAGTTGTAGTTGCTGGTGCAGTATTTGTTGGAACTTCAGTTGTAGTTGTTGGTGCAGTAGTTTTTGTTGTTGGTGCAGTGGTTGTAGTTGTTGGTGCCGTAGTTGTACTTGTTGGTGCAGTGTTTGTAGTTGTTGGTGCCGTAGTTGTAGTTGCTGGTGCAGTAGTTGTTGTTGTTGGTAATTCAGTTCTAGTGGTTGGTGCGGTAGTTGTTTGTGCAGTAGTTGTAGTTGTTGGTGCTTCAGTTTTAGTGATTGGTGCAGTAGTTGTAGATTTTGGTAATGCAGTTGTAGTGGTTGGTGCATTAGTTGTAGTTGTTGGTGCATCAGCTGTAGTTTTTGATGCTTCAGTTGTACTTGTTGTCGCAGTAGTTGTAGTTGTTGGTGCTTCAGTTGTAGTTTTTTGTGCAATAGTTGTAGTTGTTGTTGCTTCAGTTGTAGTTGTTGGTGTATCAGTTGTGGTTGTTGATGCTTCAGTTGTACTTGTCGGTGCAGTAGTTGTAGTTGTTGGTGCTTCAGTTGTAGTAGTTGGTGCTTCAGTTGTAGTCGTTGGTGCTTCAGTTGTAGACGTTGGTGCGTCAGTTGTAGTTGTTAATGCTTCAGTTGTAGTTGTCAGTGCAGTAGTTGGTGCTTCAGTTGTAGTGATTGGTGCAGTAGATGTAGCTGTTGGTTCTTCAGTTGTTGTAGTCGTTGGTGCAGTAGTTGTAGTTGTTGATGTTTCAGTTGTAGTTTTTGGTGAAGTAGTTGTTGATGCTTCAGTTGTAGTTTTTGGTGCAGTAGTTGTATTTGTTGGTGCAGTAGTTATAGTTGTTGGTGCTTCAGTTGTAGTAGTTGGTGCTTCAGTTGTAGTCGTTGGTGCTTCAGTTGTAGTTGTTAATGCTTCAGTTGTAGTTGTCAGTGCATTAGTTGGTGCTTCAGTTGTAGTGGTTGGTGCAGTAGATGTAGCTGTTGGTTCTTCAGTTGTTGTAGTCGTTGGTGCAGTAGTTGTAGTTGTTGATGTTTCAGTTGTAGTTTTTGGTGAAGTAGTTGTTGATGCTTCAGTTGTAGTTTTTGGTGCAGTAGTTGTATTTGTTGGTGCTTCAGTTGGAGTTGTCGATGCAGTAGTTGTCGTTTTTCGGTAAAGACAGATTTTTTTATAATAGCATCTGCCAAATTCAACCATTTTTGCATCCCAATCTTGGATTTCCCAATTGATTTGAGGCAAAGCTGCTGGTGCAGTAGTTGTAGTTGTTGATGCTTCAGTTGTAGTCGTTTGTGCAATAGTTGTAGTTGTTGGTGCTTCAGTTTTAGTGGTTGGTGCAGTAGTTGTAGTTTTTGGGTAATGACAACATTTTATATAATACCATCTGGCACATAAAAACGTTTCTGCATACCAATATAGGATTTCGCAAATTTTTGCATCCCAAACTTGGATTACCCAATTGATTTGAGGCAAAGCTGCTGGTGCAGTAGTTGTAGTTGTTGATGCTTCAGTTGTAGTCATTTGTGCAATAGTTGTAGTTGTTGGTGCTTCAGTTTTAGTGGTTGGTGCAGTAGTTGTTGATGCTTCAGTTGTAGTTTTTGGTGGAGTAGGTGTAGTTGCTGGTGCTTCAGATGTAGTTGTTTGTGCAATAATTGCTGTTGTTGGTGCAGTAGTAGTGGTTGTTGATACTTCAGTTGTAGTTGTTTGTGAAATATTTGTTGTTGTTTTTGCAATAGTTGTAGTTGTTTGTGCAGCAGTTGTAGTTGTTTGTGCAATAGTTGTAGTTGTTGGTGCTTCAGTTTTAGTGGTTGGTGCAGTAGCTGTAGTTTTTGGTGCAGTAGTTGTAGATGTTGGTGCTTCAGATGTAGTTGTTTGTGCAATAATTGTAGTTGTTGGTGATACTTCAGTTGTAGTTGTTTGTGCAATAGTTGTTGTTTTTTGTGCAATAGTTATAGTTTTTGGTGCAGTAGTGGTTGGTGCAGTAGTTGTAGTTGTTTGTGCGGGAGTTGAAGTTGTTGGTGTGATAGTTGTCTTAGTTGTTGTTGCAGTCGTTGTAGTTGTTGGAGCTTCAGTTGTAGTTGATTGTGCAGTAGTTGTAGATTCCACTATTTTAGATGTAAAATACAATTAAACATCAAAGGTATTACAATAAGAAGTAACTAATCTGTAAATATAGTAGTGGTTAATGTGGTAATATTAAAATAGAATGCCATCGAATGCCAAATTTTCATAAGGAATCCACTGATGGCAACTATGTAGAACTGATGATCCGTTTATGATCAAACATACACTACAAACATAAAAAAATACTTGACCTGACTTTTTCCTTAACCATTAGAGCAAAGAGACCACATATTCCTGATCTGAGAAACAAAGGGTGACACCCGCTGCTGCTGATAGAGAAAGGCGCTTTCTTTCAAAGCACACTATGGATTTATACATCGTACACTTACAAAAGCGCAATGTTTAAAGTTTTAGCCAATAACGGAAACATAAATCACAAGCAATTGCCAACACTGTTCTCGATGGTTTCAGCAAAAGTGCATTGTCTTAAGTATTTTAAATGGAGCTTTGTTCCTTACTGCCACCTATTAATAGTACAGATCATCAACATTTTACCTAGGGCCCTAATATACACCCTATTCGAAGCGTTGCCAGGCACTGTGCAAGTATTTTTTTACTAGTTTCAGCCCCAGCGCAGTTATCATTTTCATGTTAAGAACCACCACGCCAATTGCAAATGCACTTGTGCCTATCTGTTCATCAATGGGCATATAGGTCTGAGGTATGGTGGTGTGTTCTTGTGCATTGTTGGTGTGTTGCTATATTATAGCAACTGAAAACAATTGCGCCATTGAACCCCCCAAAACCTGGTCTAAAGTCAATGGCACAGTATTTTATTAAAGACATGTACAGACAGAAATGTTGTGCCGAGACACTGTTGCAACGTTAATCTTAAAACTCAGATATTTTCTATATGTTTCTATAATTTTGATATGCAAGTCTTTATTTATCTAAAAGGTTACCTCACACTGTCAAGCCAGAAGCGACTGAGCCCTTAAAGGGACATAGGTGATGGAAATATGAAAGTGTACAAAAATATTTTAAAGCTTTTACTCTCTCCAAGTTCCTTTGCAAAAAATTTTGTGTTCCCCTTAATTTTTAGCTTTCTGATTTTACTATTAATAGATGGTTTAATCAGACACAAATTCCTGGGCCCAAGTTAAATTCTGGTCTTTGATTGATCTGGGTAGTGGCTAAAAATATAACTTTTATATTTATTTAATTTATATTCATATTAATTTATAAATTATTACTTTATTGTATAATAATAATTGTATCAAATAAACTATTGGTTTAATTTCATTGTATGTATAATTCATTTAATAAATAATTTTATTAAATGTGTCCTGTAACATTTGAAGAATCCGTGTGGGACATTGACATCTAGCAGGTGAACTACAGTCTAAATTCTAAATATTGTTGAGGCAAGTTTAGCCAAGTAATGGTTCTGTAATGGTTCTTCTTGGTTTACTTTGGTTGTTATCAGCAGAGCTGGGTAGTAACGGATTGCGTGTATTCTGGATACATAATCAAGACTCCAAATAAAAAGAATTTGAAATTGGAGTAAACTAATAGTTGTTCAAAATTCAACAATTTAAAAATGTGTTTTTCTATTTTTCATAGACAACATACCTGCCACTTATATATGTTTGTGATTCTCCAAGTAAGTCGAAGTGGAGTAGTATGTAGAGGTTTCATATCGCTGCTAATAAAGTCTAGGTTAATCGTAACCTCAGTTCCCTGATGGAGGGAACGAGACGTTGTGTCGAGACGACAGATGGGGTTCGTCCTTAAGAACCAATCAACTCTGACTACTATAGAAAGGCCAATGAAATTTGGTGAATGAAATTTGCATCATTCATTTACCTCTTGTTCTGAAGAGCCTGAGAGCCTCACACGACTGCAGCAGAGGACGATACGTGTTGTGGCATAAGGGACACAACGTCTCGTTCCCTCCATCAGGGAACTGAGGTTACAGACGTAACAATCTCTAGCGAAGCGACGGTAACAGTCCTGGGCGTGTCTGCATGAGGCTTTCGCGAAACTGTAACCTTCCAGTGTGGTGGTCGGGGGGTCTCAGTGCTTTCTTGGAGAAAGATGAGTACAGCCCTGACCGGTAACCTTTCACGGACGGAGGCCTTAGCTCCCTACTGGCGAGAGGCCGTCCGGATCGGCTTTTCACCGGGTGAGAGTGACCTCCTTAATTAGGGATGCGCTGCAGAGGCCACTTCCTACCCGGGGGGAGGAATTTTGTGGAAATATATATGGTCTCGCCCTTGGGGGAGATCGCATGGAATGCATGAAGCAGACATCGGTAAAATGTGGCTAATCGCCACTGTCTGCTTCTTCACCGTAGAAAACTGCTGAGCGCAATCCTCGACGGTGTCCCCAACAGCAAACCCTGCGAAACGGGTTCATCAAGAAAGCGGACTTTCTCTGTGTCACTCATCTGCGCAAGGTTCAGCCAGAGGTGTCTCTCCTGTACCACTACCGTGGACGTAGTCCGACCCAGGGACCGTGCCGGAGATCCTGCATTATACCCGGGTCGGCCTTACCCTCGTTGAGCTCTCTCAACGCCTTGGCCTTGTGTACCTGCAGGATGGCCATGGGATGGAGAGAGGAGGCAGCCCGGCCCGCGACAGCGCAAGCCTTTGACACCAATGATGCCGAAGTCCTACACGCCTTGGGCGGTAGGCATGGCCGATTCCCCCAGGTGGCAGCCATCTGCAGGCACCGGTGCACCGCAACTGCACGTTCCACCTGGGGGATCTCGACATAGCCTTTGGATGCCTCACTGTCGAGGGAAGTGAGGCAGCCGGAGCTGGTTTGACTGGAGCGGGTCGTGAGTGGAGCCCTCCAAGTCTTACACAGCATCTCATCCACCTCCGGGAAAAATGGCACTGGGGGTGGGCGCGGTTTGCACCGCGCTGCGACCCCGGGAACCACGTATCCAGCCGAGAGCGTTGGGGAAGAGACAGTGCATATACTGGCACCCAATACTCGCGGCTACCCAGGTCAGCATGGCTGACATCACCTCTGCTTCCTCCTAAGCTTGACCACCCTGGGGGGGGGAGCTCGGAGTCGTCAGTGTCGGATGCCAGCAAGTCTCCCTCCGATGCTGCGAGCGACATCTCATCTACGTCACGCATCGTGTCCGAGTGCGTGCCTGAGGATCAGGACGGTATGCCACCGCTGGTTTGGGAACAGTCAGAAGAGCGAGTCGGGGTGTGAACGGCCCGTGAGCACTTGGCTGGCGGGTTTACGTTTGCATAGGTCCCCACATCACTAACGCTGCTAACACTGGCGGACATCGGAGCCTTAGCCACCGACGTCACGGCCCGGGTAGCAGGCGAAATGGTAGCTGGTTCCAGGAGGAAGACAGCCACCCATGACCGCAACTTTTGTATGACCATCTGCCCGCAGTCCATGCTAGATGTGTTAACGAAAGCTGCCTCAGCGTGCAGGACGCCCAGACACTTGACGCACCTATCATGTCCATCCCCCTCCTCGATGAGGGTAACGAACCCAAGAGAACAGCGGGACTGCCCCGCTGGACAGTGCTCAGTCCTGAAAAGCACCTTTTGGAAAATATCTCTAACACCTCTGGAACCGCTGAGACGCCCAGGGGAAGGTCGCTGCAGGTCGGGACGATCCACTGCTCTACGTCGTAGATCCGGCAATGTAGGAGAAGAATTTGTTGAATTCGTCTTGTTCATAGTCATGAGCGAAGGCTCTGAAGAACAAAAGGTAAATGAATGCTGGCTTCGTTTTATACCGGATATCTGGGGGTGGAGACCGGCATGCAAATTTCATTCGCCAAATTTCATTGGCCTTTTCTATAGTAGTCAGAGTTGATTGGTTCTCAAGGGCGAACCCCATCTGTCGTCTCGACACGACGTCGAGAGACCGACAGAAAGGGAACTTTCTCTTTTTACACCGTTAAAGGTCCAAATATTCA
The DNA here is from genome assembly GCF_015846415.1 of Triplophysa dalaica. Lineage (NCBI taxonomy): Eukaryota > Metazoa > Chordata > Actinopteri > Cypriniformes > Nemacheilidae > Triplophysa > Triplophysa dalaica. Next base: position 21,407,678 of record NC_079551.1, read on the forward strand.
GCTCCATGTTTTTCATTTAGAGCTCGCTCCTCACAATCTGTCCGCTCAATGGAGATGACAGATTGTTCCATCAACATGACAGGACAGGTAGATGCTATCATTAGGGACCTTAGGGAACGTTCCCCTAACGTTATAGAAACTATGAAACTAACGTTTTATTTACGTAAAGATAACCAAAAACAAACCTAAAAAACCTTTCTGGGAACCAGAGTAACCTTCCCAGAACGTATATTTTTCTATGGTCCGTTAGGCCACACTACACGTAAGTTATGAATACATCATGCTGTGTTTTTATCCATTGCTTATGTTATGTATTTAAATAAGTAAAATACATCACCCCACAAAATATGGAGGATGAAATCAATACAATAGATTCTTCTATTAGCATGCTCCTTTTTTTATTACTGAAGTAATTTTCAATTTAAACAGCACTGTAAACCATTTCTGTGTGACACGTGCATACGGGTATAAAAGGAAGTGGCTTTTACATACATTCACCTTTAAGGCAACTGTCTTTGTCTGAAGAACAAAAGGTAACTAGATGCTGCATGCAAATTTCATTCGCCAAATTTCATTGGCCTTTTCTATATTAGTCAGAGTTGATTGGTTCTCAAGGGCGAACCCCATCTGTCGTTCTCGACACAACGTCGAGAGACCGACAGAAAGGGAACGTCTGGATATAATCCAGAGTCTTTATATAATTTTCCAGGAATTGTACTTTTTAATTAGTTTAAAAATGGTGTACTTTTACTTTATTTATTTACTTTAATTTTCATGTAATCAGTCCCGTCACGTGATCTCGTCCACTCAAATCGCGCATAGAAATCTTGCGTCATACAGATTTCAAGACATCTGCCGCCAATTTAGTTTAACATTGCTATGTTGTTGTTAGATTATCTCTCGTAGACTCAAGGTTGTCTATTGTGTTTTTAGTCGAACTAAAGTTTTTATGAAGGCATCTTAACAACTAGACGTTTGTTCGCTGGTTGATTTGAGTATGAATGATTAAGTTTTTTTTTTGTTAATCTGAAGAGTTTCTTATTCATTGGTATGTTTTGTTTGCAGTCTTCTGCAGCTCACGTGATGAACCGCGGGTTCCCCGTTTGGTTTATTATCTTTTGTTGTAATTATATTGTTAATTCATTTTCATTATCTTTGCTTTGAGCATTTTGTGTAATCAGTTGTCTCCGGGCTGTCAGGCCAAGTTTGTTGCGCGTCCTTATCCCTTAACATAGTTTCATTTTGGGATTAGGGCTAGACTGAGGTAGGCCACTGAAGACCTTAGCTGGTCATATGGTCAGTTTATGACCAGCTTAAACCAGCGCAAACCAGCATCTAAACATATGGCATATACTATTTTTTCAACAGGTACACCAGCATAAAAATCACTCTTACTATATGCTCATTTTACTTCATGAAGGATCTTTCAAATTCAGTCCAGTCAGCCACATTCCTTTATCATATTTTTCCTGAATATTTGTCTGTAACATGCTTATTGTGTTTCTTTAACCCTACTCTATGTCTCAACAGGTATTTGCAAGCATGGTTGAAAACTTGTAATCTGTTGTAGCACTTCTTGTATTATTGCCTCCTATCATAAATCGCTGTAGGTTTAGAGATAAAGGAGCCTGCTTAATGTAAATGACACATCACATTGTTCACTCAAATCTTAACACAATAATGTTTTTTTAACAATTTTCCACTCTGAGAAAAGAGTAATGTCATTCAAACTCTGAAAAAAAAACACAAAATAAGATATGGGAACTATGTTGTAAAACAAACATAAAATGAAAAAATTTAAATTACAAATAAACAATCTGACAAGTTTGAAAAAATATTTGCAAAATAAGATTCAAAGTTTTTCATCTTTGAATAGTTTCTAAATAAATGCCAGTTATTTAAATTCATCCCACAAGACTGCAGAAGATAAGAGGAGAAGGGCCAGATTGGTGCTTTTATTTTGTAATCCCATTTCTCTAAGAATGATTCATGTCACATGCCATTTTACACTACAGTATTTGACAGTATTATACATATAGATATGTATTTAAAATTAAGAAGACATCTTACCTGTCAGTAAAGCCAATCCAACACATACAAGAAGGCGAAACATGTTTCCAATTTTTTGATCAGATGAAAGCAAGCGCTGTGACATCTAAATTGAATTCTTTTGAGCAATGGATATGTAAGCATTCACAATGTTATAAATGATTTAAATACATGCTGGCTGAGGTCTGACCTCAATTTGACATAAGACAGATACTCCACCCATCTTTTGTTTTTTGTTTTAAGGGTGTGTCACTTTTGTTCACTGAAATAAAAGATTTTATTAACATGCCATAATGACTGATATAATAAATTGTACATATTTATATACAGGCCTAGATATGTCTTGCAAACTGCCAAAATATGTATCCATTAAAAATAGTTGTAAAACTTTCACCTTTTTGTTTTGGTCCCACTATATCACACCAACCGGTCCACAGGTGTAACAGTACATTGAACAAATCAAAAAAAAATTCTACATTTGATACGTTATATTATGCTCACTTGAAAATTTGAAATTAGGCCTTGCTGATTTCAAGTCTGGTTCAAGATTTCTTGCTCGCTGTAAAGTTTAATCGAATTTATTGAACAATTTAGAAAGCTACCACTGTTTTAGCCAATAAGTTATTTTTGTCTTAAAATAGAATGGAGAACGTAGGTTTTAATTTCCTGGTTTACATGAATAATACAAATTTGAGCTTTGTCTAAGAGAGAATGCAGTGCTCCTGGATCATGGGTGGATTCTGACTTGTGCAAATGTACATCTTGTACAATCTTTGTTCTTGTACTGTATTTGTTTGGATTGTTTTTTTTAAATAGATTTCCTTTTAAGGTAAATTATAGTCACACTAAAAATTTCAGTGAAACGTTTTATACCAAACATAACTAATATAATGTATTTTTAATAGTTTTAAATGTATTTTAAATCATAAATCAAAAAAAAAACATTTGTACATACATTATATCATTTGTATTATCATTACCCTTATTTTCTGCTGTAAACACTCCAGTCTCTTTAACGTGGATACAAATAACACAAATAAAACAGAGGTTACACCGGGTAGATTTACGCTCCTCAGTTTTACTTTTGGAAACATCGCCATCAGGCACAACAGCCACTTAACGCAAACTCAAACTCGCTGCTTCTCTGTCTCTGGCTGTGTCCAAATACCCCCACTTGCAGTCTTTGCACTTGATCACTTGACAACTTTCATGACGTATTTCCCTTTTTTTGGCACAAATGTTCTAGTGGGTGTGAAGATCCCAAGTGAGCATGTATTGTTTTATATCCTGTATAAGGACAAACTTAGCAAGTGCCATCATGTGATGATAATTAATTTGCCGTTTCTAAGTATTTGATAAAATGCAGGTTTACAAATTACATAACTGAAGTTTTCACCAATTAAACGTGCAGCCTACTGTAAAGAAATTATATGATATATCTACAGTAATTAATTATAGAGTCAAGTCAGATTTGTTTGTATAGTTTTTTATTTTTATTTTATCAAAGCAGCAGTACCCAAAAACATCAAAAACAAAAGAAAAACTCATGTTAGCCATGCATAGAATAAATAAGGATATAACCTTAAAAAAAGGAAAAACTTTATGGAAAACTTTCCATAAAATCTTCCGAGACCTCAGCAAATAGTCTCATGATATATCCAGAACGTGATGCATGATGGGATGCAAATATCCCTGAATATCGCTCAGAAGCACTATTCAAGATAGTGTGGGTTTAGTGTGCATTAAGGGCACTGCACTTTGGCTTTTTTGAGACATTGGACAGACTTGCGCTCTAACTTCCTGTCGCATGCACCGATGCACAAAATAACTTTTTAACTAAAACATGTTAAACTAGAGTTCAACATACATTTATCTTCCATCCATCCATCCATTTTCTACCGCTTATCCGAACTACCTCGGGTCACGGGGAGCCTGCGCCTATCTCAGGAGTCATCGGGCATCAAGGCAGGATACACCCTGGATGGAGTTACATTTATCTTTTAATATTAAATAGAAAATAAACAAAGAAATAAAATAAAATCGTGCTCACTGTGGTAACATTGGAACAATGAGACAAGACTGGCTGAGAGTAGACTACTGTTCTGCACTCTATGATGCAACAAGTACATCAGTCGTCGATAGAAGTGTTCCTGTTTCCGGTTGCTCTAACTTATGCAGCCTAAACCCTCAGAGGATTTATATTAGGGAAGTGTAGTGTATGCAAGTTTAAAAAGATGCATCTTTAGACTAGATTTAAACTGACAGAGTGTGTCTGCCTCCCGGACAGTGCAGGGAAGACTATTCCATATCGTAATATAATACCGTGCAAGTACATAACCCATTTACATAGACTACAAACAGCATTCACATCATCAACAACAGTATAAACTCGACAAAATGGCAACACTACAGTAAAGAAAACATAACATTATTGCAACTAAATTACCACATCAGGTGATTTAAACCATGACAATACTAACATCAGAACACATTTTGCATATGCTGTATTACAATCAATACACAATATCGTATATAAAATCGTTATGTGCATATACAATACACTAAATTATCAGTGGATCAACAAACACACAACAGGTGCAAAACTTATCAACAAAGAAAATCCTAAACTTTTCAGGCTTCTTTACCATACGGCCACTACGAGTCTGGTGAGACGGGTCAACTGACATGACCTGCCCTGAGAGCCTGAGAGGCTGTAGGAGAAACACAAGGCCGTGGCATAGATTCCAGCTCAGGCACCAAAACAATTGGAACTTGACATTCAGTTCTTGTCACATCAGCAGGCTGTTTTACAGGATTGTTAGGCACATACGGTGGGGTGGAAGGGTGGAAGGGCAAAGCTCCTGGTAATGCAGTGAGGGGAATGAAGTAAGATGTATTAGCATAACCCACAACAGGCGGCACAATGTTTGGTGAGGAACTGACAGGTAAAGTGCTAAAAGATCCATGTGATGAGCCGCCCACCTTCTTGACTGTGGATTGTGTGGATCTGTGATCTCACAAATTACACCCGGGCTGTCATCCTTGTCCATTCGTCTCAGCATTTTGTATGGCCCCTTCCATTTAGGAGCCAGCTTATTCTGCCTCTGAGCTGGATCGTCCAAAAACACAAAATCAACATCCCCTTGGGCATGATAGGGAGAGGTGCAGGTTTTTTCAAGGCCAAGTTGACAGCGCAGATGCTGGATTAAGTCTGACTCAAACTGTCTACCTTGATTTGTGAGAATTATCTCAGGGACCCATGCTGTTTAATATAATCCTCAAATTACACTGTGCTACAGTTGTTGCACACTGATCTTTCAGGAGGTATAGATTTACAAAACGAGTAAAATAGTCCATTACGACCAATACATACTCATTACCCTGTGAAGTTACAGGTTGATCAGTGATGTCAGCATCAATTCTTTGGAAAGGTCTGTTTGCATTAATGGACTGTCACAGGACACTTTCATGTGGCTCGACACAACATGGTCCAAATATGACACTTCACTCCATGCAAAATGACAATTGCTGGCCTTAAGCTTCATATCTGCAGAGAGGAAACAACAGAAAACCTCATCTAGACTATTAAAATGTTCAAGTCATCAAGATAAACATGGCAAACCTTCCGACGAAGGCCACGAAGCACCAGCTCCATAAGTCGTTAGAAAGTTAGAGCGGCATCCATAAACCCATGAACTGATATAAAGCACTGCCTGTGCAGAAAGTGGTTTTCTCCCTATCCTTAGGGACTAGTTCCACTTGCCATAATCCACTAGACATATCAATCGTGTTAAACCAGCATGCACCAGATAAGTTGTCTAGCGCATCTGAGGGTCAAGGTAAGGGGTATAAGTCTTTGATAGTAACTTCATTAAGCTTCCTGAAATCAATGCAGAACCTGTAACTGCCAACTCTTTTCTTTACCAAAGTGACAGGGCAGGCCCGGGGACTTTTTTCAATGACATCTTGGAAAAGGAGCTGCTTAACCTGCCTGTCAACCTCAGTCTCTGATATAGATATCCGCACCCAATCGTCACTTTAATTCATGTTATTATTTTCTTTAAGCATGATGTTATCAGATTCAGTGATGTTAGATCTAATCTGTCAATATCCGATATTAAAATTATACATTAATCGTAAAATGCTTTTAAATTAACATTTATTTATAAAACAAAAAGTTTGGCTTTGGCCCCACAAACACAGCTCAAATAATTTGGAATATTCAACAGATATGAAAAGTAACAATTAAGAACTTTTTTTTTTCAAGATAACAGATATAGAAAAAAGTCCGATAACAAAACGGTGCCAATTCAGCTTGAATGCCATATTAGAGTATTAGCTACTTTGCCTTTTATTTTGCACTATGCAAAAACAGAATCGCATCTATTGTGTCAGGATTGAGACGGTTCGCTTGCACAGCTTGTTGCAGGAATGCACAAGATTCTCCTAGCAAGGCGCCGCAGTTGTGGGAATTATCGATCTTGTTTCTCCCAGAATAAAAGCAAATTTTCCTCTGAGGGCTCAACTAACTGAAAGTTTGAAAAACAGTATTGTTCCACTTCATCCATCATTCTGGGTGTCTCTTCTTCCCATTCTGCGAAGTCCACTTCCTGTTTTTTCGCTCGTCGGCTGCCATGTTCCGCTGCAATGGGGGATATTAAACTCGTAAGCGCACACTGACCAACAGTTTCAGTGGTCTATGTGCGAAGGTAATACGGGACAAAATAACATAATACATGGATTGTATTATTCATTTATTGTATTCATTTAAAACTGTAATAATTAATGTTTTAAATTTTCAATACAGTTTTGACTACCTTGTTCTGCCGCTGGTGAGGAGAGAATGGTGCCTTCTGCGTTCTGGCTGACACTGGGTTCCTCACTCATAAACTCCCGCACTTGTCTCTCTGGAGTGAACATCTTCAATGATTTAAATCTGGGACATAGAAACTTGCCGATCGTTTGTGTTTGATCGTCAAGCAGGCTGGATGCGCGATTACGGAGAAGGACTATGTATGATGGATCTCCAAACTTGGTTTCACAGTGTCTCTTAAATTTGAAAAACCAAAGTAACACCATGTGAATTGTTGGGTATTTTTCTCCTCAAGCTCATTAATTGCTAATTTGAAGAGAGTGAGGAATTCGATCAAGTGAGTGAGCTTGTCTTGAAAGATGTCCTCCATCCGATGCAGCTGGCCTTTTTCTTCAAGGAGCTGTCTGATTTCACTATACTGTTTTAGTATAGATACCATCATGTCATATTTGCTGTTCCAACGAAACTTCCCATTCTTGAATGACAGTGTGTGTTTAACTAGCAAAAGCACCGGTTCTCTTCAGAAATGTCACCAGGCTTTTGCACGTATCTATCATTTCCAGCAGGTCTTTGATGCCTTCTGGTGCATTCCTTTCACTGAACATGTGTCTTAACACAGTGTGCAGCGTGTGTACGGAGCAAGGAACCCATTGGTAGGTCCGAAGTGCAGCCATAATGTTCGGTCCCTGGTCACTGACAAAAAAAAATAGTCTGCTGTAATTCCATAACTCATTAACACAGTGGTTATTTGATCATGGATATTTTCTGCATTTTTTTAGATGACTGTCAAATTCCACCGTTGCCAGAATGTGACTTTCCAGATGCCACTATAGTGACATGTAAGAACAGTATATGCCCTCTTGTTACTGTATTTCAAAACTTTTTGGATGGCCTCTGAAAGTTTTTTTTTACCAGTGGCAGCTTTTTGCTTTGTCCTGTCACAAACAGTTTGGCGATGGGGAATGATGTCATCAGCGTCAACTGCACCGTACTTGGCGCCGATATTAATAAGGGTTTGGGCCACTTGGAGGAATCCTTTGCCAGAGACAACATCGAAGGGCCGTATATCTAGACAGCACAGGTCCGCGCATGCGTCCACGAGACTAGACTTAATGTCCAGCGGTATTTTTTTGCTATCCCTACGGACATAAGAATTTAAACTGTTTGTCTGACTCGACTGGCCTTTCGAATTAGCCAATAAATGATGGACCATATTCGAGGGACCAGTTTTGTGGCTTTCATACACATACAGTGCATCACAGCTGTTGCATTTCACATACCCAGCACTTGAATCATCTTCGTTGACCACTTCGCTAAAGCCCTCCAACACGGCACGTTTCTTTCCTACCTTTTGTTTGTTTTTTTAATTCTCCCTTTTTAATTTTCTCCCGGATCTGTTTCGCCTCCATTTCTACTTTAAGAAAAGGACCCCCCTCTACTGCAGCCACCCGCGTATTTCTTTTACATGACAATTGCCGTTTGCCTGATTGAAACTGCTTTTAAAACACATTTGTATTTTAAAGAAATGTTGTTAATAGTTGTATCATTAATGACTGATCTCATCCACCCGCGACCCATCCACAATTAAACAGAATGTATTTTTTATTACCCGATCCACCCGACCCGTGGATCCTCCGCAGCGCCCGGGGATGTAAGCACCATTCTCGCTTGACTAGTACTCTTTGCCTGGTTGAGCTACTAATAAATGAAACTCACCTAGCCTTGTGCCACAGTGAACACAGTGAACACAAGTCACACCAGCTTTCACTGAGGGTACTGCTGCTCTTGCTACAAAAAGACCCGATACTGTCTGAACATCAGGGTCTAAGAGTCCACCATAATAAAATGTGAACTCTTTTTCACCAATCTTGGGTTGATTTTTTTGCCAAAACATTCACCTGGGATCTATCAGGGATCAGAATAGGCTCCAAAGCCACTGCAACACTCCTAAGAGGAACCATATTCTGTGAACACAAAAGAGGTACAGACATATTCCACAGTTCCAAACGATTCTCTCTCAGGTCAATTACAGAGTGATGTATGCTAAGAAAATCACAACCGACGAAACTGGCTATGTTGCATTCCTAACCACCTGCACATTATGAGAAAACACTTCCTCACCAAGCCTATTGGTTCTAAACAACATACCATAAGTGTCAAGATAATCACTTGTCATAGATTTTTGCTAAGATAAATGATTTTTGAATGGGCTTTTTACTGAGAGAAGGAATTGACAGTCTTAATGTTTCATTGATCAACGATATTTCCAAGCCTGTGTCTAGAAAAACATTATGAAAACTCGCGCTGTCTCTTTAATTGATTGACTTCTAGACTAAGACAGCAGTTAGTAACTTCAAGAGACGTCCCCAGGTGAAGTGGTCTTTGTGGGCACCTTAGAAAAACTGATTCACTGGGCAAAGTTGTTGATGGTGACAGACAGGTCTTTTGGATAAGAGGGCGAAGAGGTGCAGGCCTGAGAACTTCATCTGCTCGTTCCCACTTACAAGCAACAGCTAAAGCTTCTTCTAGGCTAATAGCGCCATGTTCATAACATTTTGGTTGAAGAACAGGGTCAAGACCAGCTACAAACCGTCAAAATCTTTCCATGGCAATGGCAGACTCACCATAAATTGGAAATGCTTCAAAAACAAGCCTTGTTATCTCAGCTCCAAATATCTCCTTAAGTTTCTTTGGGCATGTGTGGTCTGGCGTTCACAAACATCTGAAAATGTAACAAAAACAGTTTCGTACCAAAAACAATTGAATTAACATTCAACTGCATGACGAGCTGTAGTGTCCGTTTAGTCGTCTCACTCTCGTCATGAGACAAACCACGTTCGGAACGTGCGCGAGACTTAGTAGACATATTTTCCGTGGGTTTAGGCACTGTTTAACGAAGAACGTAGCTTGCGATGAAGCAGTCTTGCATAAAAGTCTGAATCTTCAGATTTTCTCACCCCTATACACTTCGCCAAGCATTGAAAAATGCGCCATCTTAGTTGAATGCCACTGCGGCAAAACTTCCAAACTTCCAAAACTCTTGAACTATTGTTCTCTGTTCTTGTGTCTTTTAGCACTGTAACCAAACTTTGACGGTTGATAATAGCAGATAAATACAGTACAAAAAAAAGAGACAGACAATAACCCTAAGAAAATGAGTAAACAATATCAAGCACTTACAATTTTAAAGAGAGTTGAAAAGTCACCTAAAAAAAAGTTAAGAAGTTGGTTCCCTACTGCCCCTTTCCCCACATTCGAGCAACGCAAGCATCCATAAGCTTCAAAATCAAGATACATTATAAAATGAAAGATAGATAGTAAGTCTTGTTTTCTTAAAAAAATTATATAAAAAAAAGATTTTATGGTTAAAACAAGAATAAAATGCCAATGGGGGGTGAGAGAACACAAAGGTAGATATTTGGAAGAATGTCATTAACCAAACAGATCTAATTCCCCATGTACTGCATTAGTAGGTAAAATAAATACTATGGGACTGAAGGGGGGATGAGATGTAAATAGTTGCAGAATTCTATCCCTTTTATAATTTATATTGCATTAGATTATAGTAAAGGATTTGTTTGGTCGCTGCTGTTTCTTGTGGCTCCATATCATAATAGATTTTCAGTATCCATAGAGATTGAGGTGAGAGAATACAAACAACATCGCTGTCAAAACTACCACGTCATTGGAATGCTGTGTGAGCAGAATATTTCTCCTTTGTGATTTCTTTGTAGTTTATTTATAAAGGTTTCTTACGGTTACAACTGCATGAATCATGTTCAAAGATTCAAGGAAATACAGGTATAATTTTTCTCATGAATTTGTTTGTCTTGGTTTTGTAACAAACAAGGAATGAAATAAACAATTTACATTTAGTCATTTAGCAGACGCTTTTATCCAAGGTAACTTACAAATGAGGTAAACAACGGAAGCAGTTGGAACAACATGAAAGTGATGTGATGTAAGACAAGTATGGTGTTCCATATTGTGCTCTGCCTTTAACCCATCCAAGTGTACACACACAGCAGTGAGTAACACACCGTGAACACACATCCAGAGCAGTTAGCAGCCATTGATGGGTCATATGGGAGCAGTTGGGGGATCGGTGCCTTGCTCTACTGTCTCACTACAGCCGTGGTATTGAAAGTGCTGATCATTCACTCTCCCTACCTACAATCCCTGCTGGTATTTAGGCTCGAACTTGCAATGTTTGTGCTACAAGTACATAAGGAAAAAAAAAGTATAAGCTTACCACAGTATACATAGCTGAGTTTTTATTTATATAAAAAAGTAGAGAGAGATAGAAGTCGTTTAATCTCTGAGAATGTATTCCCTCTTTTATTTGAGGCCAGAAATCCAGGTGTTTTCTGCAATGTAAAAATAGCCAGTGATATCCACAAAATTTCTCTGTGATGATGTTACAGCTCAAAATTCACCACATATCTTATATTACAATATGTTGAACATGGCCATTTGTGCCAACGCCTCTAGCCGCTGGGCCACCGGGTCCGGAACTTCTATTTTTAACCTTTCCGGCTACCGGGAGCTCTAGGTGCCGACCTAGGGGTCGCATCGACACGCGCTGGTAGAGATATATGGATATATGGAACGGTAAATGTTGGTTGGTTGATTCGAAAAAAGTGCTTCTTGCACAAATGCAGGGTCTTCATACGGGAACCAGCCACCATTTCGTCTGCTACCCGGGCCGTGACATCGGTGGCTACGGCCCCGAAGTCCGCATGTGTTAGCAGCGTTAATGATGTGGGGAACTCTGCGAACGTAAACCCGCCAGCCAAGTGCTCACGGGCCGATCGCACCCCGATTCGCTCTTCTGAACGTTCCCCAACCAGCGGTGGCATACCGACCGGTTCCTCAGGCACGCACTCGGAAACTATGCGTGACGTAGATGAGATTTCGCTCGCAGCATCGGAGGGAGACTGGCATCCAACACAAATTTGAGCTCCCCCCAGGGGGGTCGAGCTCAGGAGGAAGCAGAAGTGATGTCAGCCTTGTTAACCCGTGGATACGTGGTTCCTGAGGTTGGAGCGCGGTGCAAACCGCGCCCACCCTGGGTGCCATTTTAGTCCCGGAGGTGCATGAGGAGGTATGTAAAACTTGAAGGGCTCCACACACGGCCCGCTACAGTCAAACTAGCTGTGGTTTGACTGCCCCAAGATCCCGTCCCTCGATCTTGGGGCAGCCAAAGGCTACGTCGAGATCCCCCGAGTGGAACACTTCTACCGTCCAAAGCGTGTAGGACTTCAGCATCACTGGTGTCGAAGGCTTGCGCTGCCGCGGGCCAGACTGCCTGCTCTCTCTACGCCATGGCCATCCTGCAGGTCCGCCAGGCCAAGGCGCTGAGAGAGCTCCACGAGGGACTATAGTGGTCCAGGAGAGACACCCCCAGTTGTACCTTGCTCAGAAGAGTGTCACCGAGAAAGTCCGCTTTCTTGATTCACCCGTCTCGCAGGGTGGGTTGTTGGTAACACCGTCGAGGACTGCGCTCAGCAGTTTTTGACGGTGAAGAAGTAGACAATGGCAAGTAGCCACATTTTACCGCGCCGCGACTCGCCCGCCTAGAGGCCTCCGAGATCCCGCGTGACGTCTGCTTCCCGGCAGCCCAGGACCCCTTCATCATCAGCTCCGGTTCCTGTGTCCCCAGCATAGGTGGCACCCCGGAAGATGAGTGCTTGATCTGAAACTTTTATCTCTCGATTGCCATCTCGGGCTTCATCCTAGACATTAGTTTAATAATATAGTCCACTTAGAGAGAATGAAAACGAGTGAACCGAGACTTGGAAATTCATTCAGCGCAATAGATTTCTAGCAGCTAGCCCTGAGTGTCCATCAATTTTAACTCACCTCAAAATCTGACTCAATTGCTCAAATTTTAAATGATTATTAAAAGCTTACAAATGAATCGGCATGGTAAGGAGTCAATTTTTAATACTGGTTGTTCTGGTACTTGCTCAACTAAAAAGTAACAATTTCATTGTATGAATAAAATTTCTGACATGCTAATGGCAGTTCAACCTTGTTTGATTCCTTTAAAAAAAATATTGGATTAACCAACATGCAGAGGATAAGGAGAATTTGTAATTTTGGACAAGTAGCAGCAATATTCAAACTATGTAAACGTTTACTTTCTTTGCATTCCCATTGTAGTTGATAGATTTTACATCTCTTGCACATCACATTTACATAACACACAATGCACTTCATACACAGATCAGCAAACTACAGTTACATACTCATATATGCAGAGTAGAATGAAGTAAAAGGTCTTTCTTGCTGGTAGTGATCTGTTGATCAGTAAAGCCAAAACATCTTTCAAACATTTGCAGCCACACAATTGCAAGCATAAAAGACCTCTGAAGAGAACCAGACAGACCTTTGGAGTTGCTTTGATTAATTGATATATCAGTATTTTCCATCTTATTATTGACTTCTTATCATCCATAAAGTCCATAAAACTCCACCCACCAATTCTTATAAACTAATGAAACAGGTGATCAAATTATTTTAATGGAATTCTGTGTCTCATAAAAGAATGCAGTTGTTCCTGGGGTTCACTGAAAACAATGCAACATGCAGGATGAACACGAAAGACACAGGTCATGAGTTTAATGCTGCCTTTCTGTGAACTCGTGCCATTCAGTGGGGTCTTCATTCGGACAACATATAACACGTTCATTTACATTTAGTCATTTAGCAGACACTTTTATTCAAAGCGACTTACAAAGGAGGTATCATTCCAAAATCGTGGAATAGATCCAGGTATGTTGTAGTGATTTATGTCCCTTTTTGGGATGGCACCACAAGACGTCTTTCAATTGCGGAGAGCAGGGATCAGGCGGGCACATAAGTCTGTATTAGCGAGTGAAGGTATGGTGGCGCTGAACCAGTGGTGGTCTGAGCAGAGAGCAGAGCTTTGAATTTGATGAGAGTGACTATAGGGAGCCAATGTAATCTATTGAAGAGAGGAGTGACGTGCACTCTCTTCGGCTCATTGAAGACAATTCTTGCCAATGCATTCTGGATCATCTGTTGAAATCGTGCCTGCATGAACTCTCTGAGTTGCCTGGCAAAGCACAGGGCACAACAAAGTGCTGTGTCCAACGAAACTTTTCTGTCAGCGTTTTTCTTCCAATTCATTTTTTCACTTTTCATGGAAAGTGGCGCGCTTTTTAAAAACGGCAGCAGCCTCTGGTGCTCAGCTTGTGAATGTCACTTTCTACTCAGCCGTCCGAACACAGTGCACCAGGGGCTGGACAAATACCACACCAACCAGAAAAATGTTCAGGTTAAATTGATTTTTCTATGTAGATCACCTAATACAGGGACTGTGATCGTACATATTTGCTTTGTCATAAACAGTGTATCATGTGTATTTATTTTCAAAAATTATGAAACTGTTGCTTGTATTCTAAAATACATGCAAGATATTGGGTTGGTTGGTCAAAACCAAGGAGATAAATCGCTATAGAATGTATGATCTCGATTTTATTACTGAATATGGATAAAACTAACAGAAATCAGATGCAAAAGGAGTCAGTCAGCCTGGAGCTGTCGCTGCGTCCAAAGTCTCTGCAACCCTTTCCTCAAACTAAACTTTTCCTCCAAAGCTGATGAAAGTGTTGAGAAAAACGTTCAATGCAAATGTATTCAATTCCCCTTAACGGTGATATTTGTAATATTAAGGAGGATTTATTTAGAGTAATGCAACATAATATACATACAGTTATCATGTCTTCAGAGGTCTTCAAAGACCTTAAGTGATAAAGCGTTTAAAATGCAGTAATTTACAGTAAATGTATTACAGTAATTGCTCTGTATCCAATAACTGTATTTTTGAATAGTGATATGTAATGATTCCGCTATCATGTCATGTCTATTCTTGGTCTTGGGGTGGAGTCACGGCATAGCCTAAGGTTGAGCGTGAAGGGAGAAATAGTGATCCTATCGGCTTGCTATACTCTCTCTTTGGTCTGCGTCTTTGTTCCCGCCATCTCGTTTCCTTGTTAGCTTTCCTTGAGTGTTCATCCCTATCACCTGGTCCTTGTAAACTATACTCTGTCTGTCTCCCTTTAAAACATCCTCGTGTTCATTGAACTTTGCTCGTTCATTGTATGTTGTACCTTAATTGTACCCTGTACCCTGTACCCTGTTCCCTGTACCCTGTTCCCTGTACCCTGTACCCTGTACCCTGTACCTTGTACCTTGTAATTTGTCATTTGTACTTTGTATAACTCATGCGGAGTGTGTTTAGCCAAGTCGTGTCCTCTAATACCTGTTTACGTTGTACCTGTTGGTCGAAGCTCATTTCCAGTCTTAGTAAGTGTTTAAGTTTATTATATGTCAAGTGTTGTTTAGTTCAGTCCAGTGTCAGTTAGTTCTCGTTCTGTTTAGTATACTATTTATTAAACCATACCCCATCGCTGGTCTTTGTTTTGTTTTTTTGTTTGTATATTAAAGTCTTTTGTTAACCCCTTCATCCCCGTGTCTGCCTGCAATTGGGTTTTCCCTCACTGAGTTTCATGACCATAATAGTTCCCTGACTATTTGGATGTCTGTAAGAAAAAAATAAACCACATGCTTCAATCACCTGTTGAATGAAAATAAACAGCACTCAGCATGGGAGCATAGTTATAATGATTTGCTCATGTGTGATGTCAGCTCTCTAATCACAATACTTGGATCTAATGTACACCGTGCTAACAGTAAATCTATCAGCATAAAAGTATTAGTTCACCAAATAATAAAAAATCTGTCATGAATTATTCACCCTCAAGTCAGTCCGTAACCCCAAGACCTTTGTTCATTTTTGGAACAAATTAAGTTTGATGAGGTCCGAGAGCTTTGATCTACGCACAGTCAGATTTATTATAATAATCCACTGGGTGAAAGGATCACAAGTATAGCAAAATAAATCTAAAAAGAACAAAACAGAGAGCCAGATAATCAAGGGCACTAACATTCATGCTCAACGGTAGCAGACAAACTAGGAGAGGGTTGCCACGTCTTAGAAAAATTTCCAGCCCATTGATCACTCAAAACCTAGCCAAAAGAAATGAAAGGTAGCCCATTATTTTCCAGTGTGCAAAGTTAACAGCTGCAAAACAAAAATCATTTTCTATTGCCACATTTATTAATTTGAATGTTTTTTTATTCTGTACTGACACTTTTGCTCATACCCCTAAAAATATAAGAAAGATATAGTGATTTTCTTCAAAGAAAAATATTTATTTACAGAAATGCAAGAGAAATGTGTTTATCTTTGGAAGACCCTCACTGTACTGTACTTGGCATACGCTCCGCACAACTTTTAATAATGCATTCAGTCCTTGAGTTGCCAGACATTCATTTATACTTAGAATAAAAATAAACATTTTGGCGGCCACAGAACATTATGAAAGTAGCCCAAAAATGCAACTGGTGTTTCCATAAATGCAGAGTGGAAACCAATGACCTAATGAGTAACTATGGTAACAAATCGGGAGATGTGTGTGGCCTACAGTAAATGAATGTCAATGTCACCAAACAAGGGGAACAGAACAACATGGAAACAGAAGGTGAAGAAGACATCAATTGAATGACAGAACTAATTACAAAACAAGAGAAAGGGGAGACAGAGGTAGTGATCTTGGCACATCTTACAT
The DNA here is from genome assembly GCF_015846415.1 of Triplophysa dalaica. NCBI lineage: Eukaryota > Metazoa > Chordata > Actinopteri > Cypriniformes > Nemacheilidae > Triplophysa > Triplophysa dalaica. The sequence continues at coordinate 21,424,199 of NC_079551.1, forward strand.
TACAGAATTTACATTGGTTATTCGTTTAAACAATAGGAATCAATGACAAAAACTTTATTGAATATAGGCACTTATAAATAAATATGCATCCCCAACAAGCAACAGCCGTCATTTCAACATTTCGGATGAGCATAGATCATGTATAGTCCGGCTATGAGTTACCCACTTCTAGCCCAAATAACCATGAATTTGGTTACATGTCATTTTTGCGGAAAAATAACTAGTATTATGAATGGTATTCCATCATGTAAACAAAAGCAACAGTGTTTAAGGCGCTTGGTTTAATTTATTTGACATATTTTGTGCGTAGCCACGATTTAGCTCCAATTTAGACCGGCTATAGCCCAGGTAAAGTCAAGACTGGTTTATTTTCGTTCTTTAGCCAGTTAGCACAGAGATTGTTGATGTATCTTATCATGTTCTATATTTTAAAAATATCAGCAAGATGTAGTGTCAGTTCATTACATGGTCGATCTGTTGTCACGATTTAGCCCAAAATCGGATGGGCTATGTGTAGTCTGCTTTTAGTCCACCCGGCAAAATCGAGGCGATGCATGGTCTCATTGTAACGTCTTGGCTATAGCCTTGATTTATTTATAATAGTACTTGTGTACCAATGTGTTCACATGTATGTTGCCCACACCGATCATTTTTGCTGTCATTCACAACATTTATACACATTCGTTTTATGTTTATTTTAGTGGTGGGCCGTTAACGGCGTTTATTATCGCGCGTTAAAAAAAATGTCGCCGTTAATCTATTCTCAAAGTTGGGTTGGGAGCTGGGTCTATACTACGCAAGCTATGATGACTTTCACCTTGATATTTTAGCGCGGATGTATACCAGCTTAACTGCACTGTACGGGGCGAGAACGAGATTTTTCAACTCGCGTGATTCGCGTCATTCGAGGTAGCAGAAGCCGCCTCATCATCTCATAACCAGGGCTTCATTCGCGCGATTCGCGCAGCAAGTAGGTCTATTGGCTCTTTGCATTAACATATAAATCACTCGCGCTTGAGGCGCCATTCGCGTTTGGTCTGAACACAACATAACGTTACTGTGAAATTACCGCATCAAACGTGACGTGCTAACATGCTATCAAGCCGCCGGGTTTGCTTCAGGGAATATTCATTTTTAAGAAGCTTCCCAATAGAAACATCGACAAGACTAAGGTTGTTTGCACATTGTGCAATGCGGAATTGGTTTAAAAAAACACTTTCTCTCAACAGGTACTGGTCTAGCTTTAGTTGAAACCAGTAACTTTGTATTGAGATCTAATGTATTATGGCTCCTGTATAACATATCGCTTGTTGCTCCCTCACTCTTTGTAAATCGCTTTGTATAAAAGCGTCTGCTAAATGACTAAATGTAAATGTACTGTAGGAGCTCTTCCAGTCTCAAGTACCACCTAAACGGAAATCATCCCTTAGCTAATGCGGAAGTAAACACAAGTTCATCTTATTGAACATAATTTAATTTTCATCACCAATTATCATAGTAGAACAGCTTTCTCAAGCAGTTTGTGATGCATTTTGGAAACAGGACATGAGCCCCTGGTCTAATGCGCCACCTGTCTTGAGAAACCCGTTCTCAAAGACTTACTTTTAGTCATTATTTGGGTAGCACACATATTCTGAATGCCTTCGGCAGAATTCAAATGAGCCATTTTAATCTAGATTAATCTAGATTAAAAAAATTAATCTATGCCCACCACTAGTTTATTTATAAAAATGCAATTACAATCTCCACCGCTAGATGGCTGAGACATGGTTGTTTCCGACCATGTTTTTGCATTGCACTAGAGAGAGGGAGAGCGAAGCACAGCACTGTGAATTCACTGCAAACTTTAAAGAGACCAACAGTCTGAAAAGAAACAAAGAACATTTTGATTTGATCTAGTGTGTATCTTCCTTTTCTATTTCACATGTGTTCACTATTTATCTACATTATATGTTATTATGTTAACCGTAACATTTAAGCAGATATCAGTGTAACAGTATACGCCATGTTGTAGTTAGCTTTAAATGCTTACTTGAGTGCTCCTGTACTGTAACACACCTGTTTCTTTCTTGCCCTTAAATGGTGCCCTTTGTACATTTTTCTGAATTCAACAATGTAAACATTCAGATTTGCTTAATAGGACTAGGTGTTAAAATCACACTATTTCAGAACGGCACAGCATGCAGAACATTCAAAAGTGAAATTATGAAATACACAGAACTCTGGAAATACACAAAGTACACAATACATGACAGGGTTTAGATGCTAACGTTGCAGAAGATTATACATGTACTTTGGGCCATTTACACCATTCAGTTCTTGATAAAATTAAATCTAAATTTGAATTACACAAAAACAGTGTTGCCTTAGATGCAGCTGGGATGGTCAGTCAGTCTGCAGTCATTTTATCCATTGGATTTGCATTATTTATATAAGCGACTAAAATATACTAATGTGTCTCGGCTGTCACATGTGACGGGGAGAGTCCAAAGAGAATGCCAAAGCATTAACAAAAATAGGCTTTCAATAATAAATCTAAGCTGGAACAGAGACAAACGATTCGAAAAACACACGTAGCATAAACAATTCTCCAGAAGGAATACAATCAAGGGGAGAACTTAAATACAACAGACAACGAGGGCTAAACAGGTGCAAGGGATGAACTAAATGAGACACATGTGAAAACAGGCAAGGGACAAATAAACTAATAAGAACATCAGCCACGGGAGGAAAAAAACAAACAAAACATAACATAACAACTGTGACATTGGCTTAGTCCTGGCTTAAGATGAGACTTGAATTTGAAACCGAGCCTTAATCAGTTTACTGCAAATTTACTAGTCTTGCTTTTTTGAAAAATGTATGAAAAAGGGTTGAAATAGACTAATAATAAACTGTTAACGCCACATTTCCTCATTAATAAAGTCCATTATTTATTTTAACTATAAGTTGAATTAATTACTGAACAATAGCATGTTGCATACAGAACATGTACTGATAGAATAGTTAAATAACAAAAAGATTAAATTTGAATCTTAAAAATAAATTTTATATAAACAAGTTATCAAGTAAATACACAACAAATAAAAATTGGAATACAAAGGCATATAATACACTGAAGCACATGTTACTTGCCAAGTACTGACATGTTATATGTTGTTCAGGTGTCAACGCTGTGCAAAATAGGAGGAAGAAACCTCAAGGACAGTGCAAGAAGGATGGTGGATAGGTAAAGCCTAGTTCTTCGTACTTATTTTTTTCATGAGGTCCCAATGAAAAGTAAAAATAAAAAAAGAATGTTTACAATGTCTTCGTCCACAATTGTTAAACCACTTAAAGTTTTAAAGAATTCCCTTATGTCCAAATTTAATATGATGGGGGGTGGTCCACTGCAGAAGGAGGCATTTGAGAAGACTGCAGTATTCACAGTCATAAGAGGTGGGTGTGTGTAACAATTCAAAATAAGGGTTTGTTATGTTTTTCCATCGAGGTAAATCGGCCATATCCTTCAAAAACAATGTGTGATACAACTGCTTGATCTTAAAATTAATACATTTTTAAAGCTGCTTAGTTTTTTTCAAGTTCTCAATATTGTAATTGTTTATAAAAGTTTTATTAAGATTTTTTAAAGTAATTATTAAACTCGTATACAAATGGTTAAAAATGTAAAAATATCATTCACTTAAGCATAATGTATTAGTGATATTTATTTATTACATACAGCAATTAGATTAGTTTTGTAATACAGTTACTGCTATTATTGGTCACACCACATATTGAAAGATTACACCACTTCGCTAAGAATGATGTAGAGTGTACAATGACTTTATCATTATTATTGTTTATTGTAAAGTAAAGATTATGATGTCAGAGTTTCTCATTAATTTCTTCCGTATTTGGCAGATGCTGTGATGACCAATTTTGACCAATGACCAAGGGAACAGAGTTTGACAATGTAAATGCAATTGGAGGGCATTTCAAGCAAGCAGCAGGGGGGATATACAAGTAAACCCATAAAATAAGTACCTGGAAAATGTGATTAAATAAACGGAAAACAAATGAAAAAATATTTCAAACTATCTTAAATTAATTATTCTTTTAATATTCTTTTATAATTATAATTTGTCTAACCTTTGATATGTCTCTTTTACATAATAAAAGCTTCACATTTTGACTGTTTGATGACTAGTCTATTCTCGGGCTATGGTTAGACGTCAATTCTTAGGTGATGGTTAGACGTCTATTAGATTTTCACTGACACCCCAAATTCAGCCTAGTTTTTGCCCAGACCCATATTCACTGTTTATTAGACATTTACATGTAGTTGTTTAATAGCCTTCTAGTTGATGGCTAGTCTATTCTTGGTCTATGGTTAGACGTCTATTAGATTTTCACTGACAGCCCACATTTTGATCTGTTTTAGCCTAGACGTCAGGGGTATGTTTGGACGGCTATAAGACGTCTTTAAGACGCAAAATTGCTTGCTTGGTCTCAACATTATGTACTTAGATTATTGGAATTCGCAATAGTCTGGTTAAAGATATTGAAGCACACATCTAAGGTTTCCGTAAAGTTATATTATATGGGTTTTAGGATTTCTAAAGATTCATTTTAAGATTATTACTAGAAACAATTAGAACCAAGTCCTGTGCAACAGACTGGCCATACATCCAGAGTGTATCCCGCCTGGGGGTTAAGATGCTGAAATTGGCTCCAACCGATCTGCGACCCTGCAGAGGACAAGAGAAAAATGGATGAATGATGAGGAACAACTAGTGCATTATAATATTATGGATTTGAATATGATAAAAGTGTAATAAATTAATAATCAGAATACTGGCCTGAAATATAATCAGTTACCAAGATGTGTTTTGTATTTATTTACAATTTATGTAAATTATTAAAAATATATATATATATACAATTTCGAACAGTGGTGTATGGAAATAATACGAGCATGACCAACAGTTCTGAAGGTCTTCTGTCATTAAGTAGATAGGAGTTGTACTTGCATATATTGAAACAGCTACCTGAGTTGTCCATTAAACAGGTATCGTTACGTTAATCTTGATATCTCCATCAAAATCTGCTTCAATGAGCTTGATAAGCTGCAAGACAAGTGTTTATAAGCATTTAAACATTATTTGGCTACATTTAATATTTGTGAATTCACCCCTGAAATAAAAAAGTAACATCTCTGTATAATCTTTTGCTAAAATGCACATGTAACGTCTCTTGTTCGGGTTAAACTGTACTAGATACTGTTGTCAGGTCAGACACTTTGTGCCTCCTGTAGTGTGCTGAACCTGAGGCAGACCACAGGATTTTGCTTTCCTTATTACTGATATTACTTTTTTTTGACAAACTATGTTTTTGCATTATGATCAGTACAATACTTTAGCGAGCAAGGCTGGACAAGAGCCATGAAGCATCGACGCGAGGCCGGTGCCGCATGCGATAATGAGTGTCAGCTGCACCGGTCTCGCATCTCTCATGGAGGCGATTGGAATGTACAACGAGAGAGGACCAGGCCAGTATTCTATGTTATGTTTTTTATGTTTGTGTGGTCGGCAGTCGGCCGTGAGGGAGTTGCCGGCATTTTACTTTCGTTTTGTGGTTTGTTTATTTTATTCAAAGTTTTTAAATGTTCGCCGGTTCCTGCCTCCTTCTTCACATTCCTTGAACTTATTACATTGGTGCCAAACCCCGGAGGAAGGAGGGACATGCTGTCGGAGTTCCCTCGCTGCTGAGGGGGATTGCGGTGCTGAGCAGTTCAGACAGCGCGGATGAGTGAGTGAGGGGCTGCTACCGCTGAGACTGGCCCCGGGGGGGGGGGGGGGTATAGCACAGTCTCGTGGGTACCCCCAGCCTGTGAGGGGCGATGGGGGTATGTAACGAGCAAGGCGGTACGAGAGCCGCGAGGGAACGACACGAGGCCGGTGACACGAATGATAATGATAATGAGGGAAAATAAAATCATTATTTTGTGTAAGAACGTGTAGCTGAATTAGTCAAAATAAACATCAAACACATGTAATACAATACCTGGGCATTGCGACTAATTAAGTCAATGTGTGGGAAGCACTAAAGTGTATGTGGGTATTTGACAAATAAATCGTACATGTGTCCTATGTTGTGACATAGCAACATTTTGAAAACAAACAGATCATTTAACAATGTTTTATCTTATTTATAATTATCCTATAAAAAGCATCAGAGAGATGTATCTTGATTGAATTATATTTGCCATTACACCATGGGACTCCTGAGATAGGCGCAGGCTCCCCGTGACCCGAGGTAGTTCGGATAAGCGGTAGAAAATGGAATGGAATGGAATGGAATTACACCATGGACAAATTAGCATATTAATCTGTCAACAACCCATATACAGCATAGTGGTCACGTGAAGGAACTAATTGAACCTTAAATGACTACTTGATCCGAGTGCATGTGCATTTGTAAAACTAATGTAGTTGACTTTTTTAAACCAAGGATTTAAACCAACCAGGAAACTTTTACTTTCTAAATATAACACAATAAAATCTGACTTTTAACCATGAAAAAAAAACATTGTTTCAGCTGAACAGTAATATCCAAATGTATTTTGCATTCCTTCTGCAATAGCTTGATAGCTTGAACTTGATACGGTCATATAAAATGTTTACTATCTGGGGAAAAATCTTAAAATGAACAAAAAAGTAAAGTAAAAAAATTGGGTTACCCTGTAAATTTGAGCAGTACTCAGGTTACCAATTAACTTGATCTTGAGGCTTCCATGAGCAGTTGTTGTTAGTAATTTTTGAGTACTTGGAAGTTTATTAGTTTGGAATGGAGTAGTTGTAGATATTGGTGCAGTAGTTGGTGCAATGGTTGTAGTTGTCGGTGCAGTAGTTGTAGTTGTTGGTGCTTCAGTTGTGGTGGTTGGAGAAGCAGTTGTATCGGTTGGTGCAGTAGTTGTAGTGGTTGGTGCAGTAGTTGTAGTTGTTGGTGCAATAGTTGTAGGTGCTTTAGTTGTAGTGGTTGGTGCAGCAGTTGTAGTTGTTGGTGCTTCAGTTGTAGTGGTTGGTGCAGTAGTTATAGTGGATGTAGCACTAGTAATAATTGTTGGTGCTTCAGTTGTAGTGGTTTGTGCAGTAGTTGTAGTGGTTGGTGCAGTAGTTGTAGTTGTTGGTGCTTCAGTTGCAGTGGTCGGTGCAGTAGTTATAGTGGATGTACCAGTAGTTGTAGTGGTTGGTGCTTCAGCTGTAGTGGTTGTAGCAGAAGTTGTAGTTGTTGGTGCTTCAGTTGTAGTTGTTAGTGCATCAGTAGTAGTTGTTGGTGCTTCAGTTGTGGTGGTTGGAGCAGTAGTTGTAGTGGTTGGCGCAGTAGTTGTAGTTGTTGGTGCATCAGTTGTAGTTGTTGGTGTAGTAGTTGAAGTGGCTGGTGCCGTAGTTGTTGGTGGGTCAGTTGTAGTGGTCGGATTAGTGGTTGTAGTTGTTGGTGCTTCAGTTGTAGTGGTTGGTGCAGTAGTTGTAGTTGTTGGTGCATCAGTTGTAGTTGTAGTTGTTGGTGTAGTAGATGAAGTTGTTGGCGCCGTAGTTGTTGGTGCATCAGTTGTAGTTGTTGGTGCAGTCGTTGTTGTTGTTGGAGCAGTAGTTGTAGTTGTTGGTGCAGTAGTTGTAGTTGTTGGTGCTTCAGTTGTAGTGGTTGGTGCAATAGTTGTAGTGGTTGGTGCTTCAGTTGTGGTGGTTGGAGCAGTAGTTGTAGTGGTTGGTGCAGTAGTTGTAGTTGTTGGTGCAGTAGTTGTAGTTGTTTGTGCTTCAGTTGTAGTGGTTGGTGCAGTAGTTGTTGGTGCTTCAGTTGTGGTGGTTGGAGCAGTAGTTGTAGTTGTTGGTGCAGTAGTTGTAGTTGTTAGTGCTTCAGTTGTAGTGGTTGGTGCAGTAGTTGTAGTGGTTGGTGCAGTAGTTGTAGTTGTTTGTGCTTCAGTTGTGGTGGTTGGAGCAGTAGTTGTAGTTGTTGGTGCAGAAGTTGTAGTTGGTGCAGTTGTTGTAGTTGTTGGTGAAGTAGTTGTAGTTGTTGGTGCAGTAGTTGTAGTTGTTGGTGCTTCAGTAGTAGTGGTTGGTGCAGTTGTTGAAGTGGTTGGTGCAGTAGTTGTAGTGGTTGGTGCAGTAGTTGTAGTTGTTGGTGCCTCAGTTGTGGTGGTTGGAGCAGTAGTTGTTGGTGCAGTAGTTGTAGTGGTTGGTGCAGTAGTTGTAGTGGTTGGTGCAGTAGTTGTAGTGGTTGGTGCAGTAGTTGTAGTGGTTGGTGCCTCAGTTGTGGTGGTTGGAGCAGTAGTTGTTGGTGCAGTAGTTGTAGTTGTTGGTGCAGTAGTTGTAGTGGTTGGTGCAGTATTTGTAGTGGTTGGTGCAGTAGTTGTTTGTGCTTCAGTTGTGGTGGTTGGAGCAGTAGTTGTAGTTGTTAGTGCAGTGGTTGTAGTTGTTGGTGCTTCAGTTGTAGTGGTTGGTGCAGTCGTTGTAGTTGTTGGTGCTTCAGTTGTAGTTGTTGGTGCAGTGGTTGTAGTTGTTGGTGCTTCAGTTGTAGTGGTTGGTGCAGTAGTTGTAGTTGGTGCAGTTGTTGGTGCAGTAGTTGTAGTTGTTGGTGCTTCAGTTGTGGTGGTTGGAGCAGTAGTTGTAGTTGTTGGTGCAGTAGTTGTAGTTGTTTGTGCTTCAGTTGTAGTGGTTGGTGCAGTAGTTGTAGTGATTGGTGCAGTAGTTGTAGTTGGAGCAGTAGTTGTAGTTGTTGGTGCTTCAGTAGTAGTTGTTGGTGCTTCAGTAGTAGTTGTTTCTGCAATGGTTGTAGTTGTTGGTGCAGCGGTTGTTGGTGCAGTAGTTGTAGTTGTTGGTGCTTCAGTTGTAGTGGTTGGTGCAGTAGTTGTAGTGGTTCGTGCAGTAGTTGTAGTTGTTGGTGCTTCAGTAGTAGTTGTTGGTGCTCCAGTAGTAGTTGTTTCTGCAATGGTTGTAGTTGTTGGTGCAGCGGTTGTTGGTGCAGTAGTTGTAGTTGTTTGTGCTTCAGTTGTGGTCGTTGGAGCAGTAGTTGAAGTTGTTGGTGCAGTGGTTGTAGTTGTTGGTGCTTCAGTTGTAGTGGTTGGTGCTTCAGTTGTAGTGGTTTGTGCGGTCGTTGTAGTTGTTGGTGCTTCAGTTGTTGTGGTTGGAGCAGCAGTTGTAGTGGTTGGTGCAGTAGTTGTAGTGGTTGGTTCTTCAGTTATGGTAGTTGGAGCAGTAGTTGTGGTGGTTGGAGCAGTAGTTGTGATTATTGCTGCAGTAGTTGTAGTTGTTGGTGCTTCAGTTGTGGTGGTTGGAGCAGTAGTTGTGGTGGTTGGGGCAGTAGTTGTGGTGGTTGGTGCAGTAGTTGTGATTATTGATGCAGTAGTTGTAGTTGTTGGTGCTTTAGTTGTGGTGGTTGGAGCAGTAGTTGTAGTTGTTGGTGCTTCAGTTGTAGTGGTTGGTGCAGTAGTTGTAGTGGTTCGTGCAGTAGTTGTAGTTGTTGGTGCTTCAGTAGTAGTTGTTGGTGCTCCAGTAGTAGTTGTTTCTGCAATGGTTGTAGTTGTTGGTGCAGCGGTTGTTGGTGCAGTAGTTGTAGTTGTTTGTGCTTCAGTTGTGGTCGTTGGAGCAGTAGTTGAAGTTGTTGGTGCAGTGGTTGTAGTTGTTGGTGCTTCAGTTGTAGTGGTTGGTGCTTCAGTTGTAGTGGTTTGTGCGGTCGTTGTAGTTGTTGGTGCTTCAGTTGTTGTGGTTGGAGCAGCAGTTGTAGTGGTTGGTGCAGTAGTTGTAGTGGTTGGTTCTTCAGTTATGGTAGTTGGAGCAGTAGTTGTGGTGGTTGGAGCAGTAGTTGTGATTATTGCTGCAGTAGTTGTAGTTGTTGGTGCTTCAGTTGTGGTGGTTGGAGCAGTAGTTGTGGTGGTTGGGGCAGTAGTTGTGGTGGTTGGTGCAGTAGTTGTGATTATTGATGCAGTAGTTGTAGTTGTTGGTGCTTTAGTTGTGGTGGTTGGAGCAGTAGTTGTAGTTGTCGGTGCAGTTGTTCTAGTGGTTGGTGCATCAGTTGTAGTGGTTGGTGTAGTAGTTGTTGGTGTGTCAGTTGTAGTAGTTTGTGCAATAGTTGTAGTTGTTGGTGCTTCAGTTGTAGTTGTTGCTGCAGTAGTTGTTATTGTTGGTGCTTCAGTTGTAGTTGTTTTTGCTGCAGTTGTAGTTGTTGGTGCAATAGTTGTAGTTGTCGGGACTTCAGTTGTAGATGCCACTATTGTTGATGTAAATGACAATTAAACAGCAAAGGTTTAAGAATATAATAAGTAACTCACCTCTAAATATAGGAGTGGTAAATGTGGTAATAATAAAAAAAGTCAAAATTCTGAAAAATCTCACAGAATGCAAAACTGTCATAAGCATTCCACTGATGGCAAATATATAGAACTAATGATCCATTTATTATCAAACTTACATTACAAACAGAGAAATACTTGACCTGACTTTTTTCTTTACCATTTGAGCAAAGAGACGACACATGTGTGATCTGAGAAACAAAGGGAGGCATCCCCTGCTGCTGATAGAGAAAGGCTTTTTCTTTTAAAGCACATTATGCGTTTATACATCTCACACTTACACAAGAGCAATGTTTAAAGTTTTTGCCAATAAGGGAAACATGAATCACAAGCAATTGCCAACACTGTTCTCCATTGTTTCAGCAGCATGCAAAAGCGCATTGTCTTAAACCGGCCATGCAACGGTTTTTCATGCATTCGGACTTCTTTACAATGTTACACGTGCTGTCTTCTCTTAACATGGTCAACTTATCAAAAACGAGTTGGGTGTATTACATGGTATTTCTGTGCTCGATACTCTCCCCCAGCGATCATACAGGTTTCAGAATGTTTTTTTAGAATATATAAAACTATTTCTTAACAACTTTTCCTTGTCCCTTATTTGGACAATTCTCCTGGAAAAGCACGTGGCACGGCCACACGGAAGCAATGATAGCAGTGGAAGGAGCATGCACAGACTTTCACTTGTAAGCAGAAGAGAGCACACCTTCGCGAAGTTCAGGTTGTTGTTTGTTCAATGCATTTGGGTGATGAATGTTAAATAAACTGTGTAAATAACAGTTTATATGGAGCCGTCATAATGCTAGAAGATACTGGACATGAACCGCATGCGGCGAGTGAAACTGATGTCTCCCACCCACACGTGCCATATGATTTCGGAAGTAATCGTAAAGCTGTATCTATCTTTTATAAATGTGATCAAACTAAACACTCTTCGAAGATACAACGTATGCAATACTACTCTATAGGTACCCAAGATTAATATGAGATTGCCAGAAACCCCATGTGTTACGCCCACTTTAAATATATAATTTCAAAGCATTTGCTCTCTCCCTTGATTTTTAGTTTATTGATTTAACTGTTTAAAGACGGTTTCATCAGACACAAGCGCCTGACCTGAAGTTAACTTCTTGTCTGTGTTTATTTATAGGTCTGGGTAGTGGCCAATTGTCATAATCTCAGTTCTGTCATGGCTTTGTGTCCTGTGTGAGTGAATGTTTTGTCAAACTCGTGGGGGGCCGTTTTGACAGCTCTACAGTCGTGGCCAAAAGTTTTGAGAATTACATAAATATTTGAAATTGGAAAAGTTGCTGCTTAAGTTTTTATAAAAGCAATTTGCATATACTCCAGAATGTTATGAAGAGTGATCAGATGAATTGCATAGTCCTTCTTTGCCATGAAAATTAACTTAATCCCCCAAAAAACTTTCCACTGAATTTCATTGCTGTCATTAAAGGACCTGCTGAGATCATTTCAGTAATCATCTTGTTAACTCAGGTGAGAATGTTGACAAGCACAAGGCTGGAGATCATTATGTCAGGCTGATTGGGTTAGAATGGCAGACTTGACATGTTAAAAGGAGGGTGATGCTTGAAATCATTGTCCTTCCATTGTTAACCATGGTGACCTGCAAAGAAATTGTGGCTACTAAGATTGCACCTAAATCAACAATTTATAGGTTCATCAAGAACTTCAAGGAAAGAGGTTCAATTCTTGTAAAGAGGGCTTCAGGGCGTCCAGGAAAGTCCAGCAAGCGCCAGGATCGTCTCCTAAAGAGGATTCAGCTGCGGGATCGGAGTGCCACCAGTGCAGAGCTTGCTCAGGAATGGAGGCAGGCAGGTGTGAGCGCATCTGCACGCACAGTGAGGCGAAGAAAGAAGCCACTTCTCTCCAAAAAAACATCTGGGACAGATTGATCTTCTGCAGAAAGTATAGTGATTGGACTGCTGAGGACTGGGGCAAAGTCATATTCTCCGATGAAGCCCCTTTCCGATTGTTTGGGGCATCTGGAAAAAGGCTTGTCCGGAGAAGAAAAGGTGAGCGCTACCATCAGTCCTGTGTCATGCCAACAGTAAAGCATCCTAACACCATTCATGTGTGGGGTTGCTTCTCATCCAAGGGAGTGGGCTCACTCACAATTCTGCCCAAAAACACAGCCATGAATAAAGAATGGTACCAAAACACCCTCCAACAGCAACTTCTTCCAACAATCCAACAACAGTTTGGTGAAGAACAATGCATTTTCCAGCACGATGGAGCACCGTGCCATAAGGCAAAAGTGATAACTAAGTGGCACGGGGACCAGAATGTTGAAATTTTGGGTCCATGGTCTGGAAACTCCCCAGATCTTAATCCCATTGAGAACTTGTGGTCAATTCTCAAGAGGCGGGTGGACAAACAAAAACCCACTAATTCTGACAAACTCCAAGAAGTTATTATGAAAGAATGGGTTTCTATCAGTCAGGATTTGGCCCAGAAGTTGATTGAGAGCATGCCCAGTCGAATTGCAGAGGTCCTGAAAAAGAAGGGCCAACACTGCAAATACTGACTGTTCGCATAAATATCATGTAATTGTCGATAAAAGCCTTTGAAACGTATTAAGTGCTTGTAATTATATTTCAGTACATCACAGAAACAACTGAAACAAAGATCTAAAAGCAGTTTAGCAGCAAACTTTTTGAAAACGAATATTTATGTAATTCTCAAAACATTTGCCCACGACTGTACACTTGTTCGGTGTCTAAGTTCAATTCAATTCAATTCAATTCAAGTTTATTTATATAGCGCTTTTCACAATGTGTATTGTTTCAAAGCAGCTTTACAGGGGCAAACAGGAAAAACAGAAAAGTTAAAACACAGCACAGTGCATGGTATTTATACAACGAGTAAGTTCATTCTAATAAATAACATCTAATTTCTAAATAAATAAATAAATGAATGAATGCAGTCTCCCGGTGAGCAGGCCAACACTGCCCTGCTGTGGCGAGGAACCCAAACTCCAATGATTAATGGAGAAAAAAACCTCGGGAGAAACCAGGCTCAACCGGGAGGGCCAGATCCCCTCTGACGTGTCATAGCTGCACTCAGACTGCTGACGTGTGGTTTAGGTTTAGCATTTAATACCAAATATTGTAACTTCAGCAATAATAAGACAAATAGTCCGTCTTTGCTCTTGGTTGGGGATGTAGTGGTCTGAGCTGGGATGGTCCGATGGTCATATTTCTCTTGGCAGCTGGTGGAATTGCCTTAGATGGAGCTGGGATGGTCAGTCAGTCTGCAGCTGTATCTGGTGTAATCTCAAATTGGGGATGGGCATCTGTCGGTCGCCTGGACATGGTGGAACTTCTTCCTACCTCGGGATGGGCATCCCGAGGCAGAGGCGGAAAGAGAATAAAGAGAATAATTAGCGTAGCTGCTGTTCATTAACTATGCATTAAGTGAAAGCTTGGCTGAAAAGATGTGTCTTTAATCTAGATTTAAATTGGGAGAGTGTGTCTGACCATCGAATAGTATCAGGAAGGCTATTCCAGAGTTTAGGTGCTACGTATGAGAAAGCTCGTCCACCTTTGGTGGATTTTGTTATTCTAGGTATTGTCAAAAGTCCTAAGTTTTGAGATCTCAGCGAGCGTGATGGGTTGTAACGTGATAAAAGCTCGGTTAAGTAAGTAGGTGCTAAACCGTTCAGGGCTTTGTAAGTAATTAAAAGAATTTAAAAATCAATACGATACTTAATGGGTAGCCAGTGAAGCGATGATAAAACTGGGGTTATGTGATCGTATTTTTTTGACCTAGTAAGAACTCTGGCAGCTGCATTCTGAACTAACTGTAGTTTGTTTATCGATGATACAGAACAACCACTAAGTAGAGCAATACAATAGTCAAGCCGTGAGGTCACAAATGCATGAATAAGCTTTTCTGCGTCTGCAACACATAAACTATTTCGTAATTTGGCAACATTTCTAAGGTGGAAGAAGGCTGTTTTTGTGATATTTGAGATGTGATTTTTAAATGACAGGTTGCCGTCTAATATAACGCCTAGGTCTTTAACTGTATTTGTTGGAGTAACAGTGCAGCTTTCAATTTGCAGGCTGTAATCGGAGATATTCTGTTTACTTGATTTTGGTGCTATAAGTAATATTTCGGTTTTGCTAGAGTTTAAAAGGAGGAAATTACTAGTCATCCAATGTTTTATGTCCTCGATGCACTCTGCCAGTTTGGATAGCTTAAAGGAATCATTTGGTCTTGATGAGATATATAGCTGAGTATCATCTGCATAACAGTGGAAGCTAATTCCATGTTTTCTAATAATGTTGCCGAGGGGCAGCATGTATATGGAGAAAAGCAAGGGTCCTAAAACCGATCCCTGAGGTAATCCATAACTGAATACCGATATAATGGTGTAAACGATCTAGTAGTATTTTATGGTCTACAGTATCGAAAGCAGCACTAAGGTCAAGCAGGACTAATAGTGAGATGTTACCTTTATCTGAAGCAATAAGAAGGTCATTTGTAATTCTAACGAGCGCAGTTTCAGTGCTGTGATGCGGTCTAAAGCCAGACTGAAACTTTTCGTGCATGTCATTATTTTGTAGGAAGGTACACAGTTGAGTTGACACTACTTTTTCTAGTATTTTAGACAAGTACGGGAGATTTGAAATCGGTCTATAGCTTCCAAGTTCATTTGGGTCTAAATTTGGTTTTTTGATAAGAGGCTTAATTACAGCCAGCTTAAAGGGTCCTGGGACATGTCCTAGATTAATAGACGAGTTGATTATGTTAAAATGGGCTCAATTACAGCAGGTAGTAACTCTTTTAATAAAGTAGTCGGAATGGGGTCTAATAAGCATGTCGTCGGTTTGGATGTTGCAATAATTTTAATTAAATCTTCCTGATTTATAGGAGAAAAACACTCTAGCTTTTCTTTTTGGGTGACGGTTGAAACTAATTCTTCCGACAAACTTGGAGGTTTGGTTTTAGCTATGTTGTCTCGTATTATTTTGATTTTCTCGGTAAAAAATTTCATGAATTCATTGCTACCAAGGTGCGGCGGAATACCGAGGTCAGGTGGAGTCTGTTTGTTTGTTAATTTAGCAATTGTACTAAATAAAAACCTTGGATTGTTTTTGTTATTTTCTATGAGGTTACGGAAGTGCTCGGCTTTTGCTGCTTTTAGTGCCTTTTTGTAACAGCTTGCACTCTCTTTCCATGCAATTTTAAAGACCTCTAATTGGGTTTGTTTCCATTTTCGCTCCAGTTTACGCGTTTCTCTTTTTAGGGCGCGAGTGGTGTTATTATACCATGGTGCTATGTTGGCCCTAAGTCACTTGGCCCACCCCTGTTTGTCCCCGCCAGGCTTTCCCCTCACCAGGTTTCCATCACCTGCACTCCTGTAGCTCGTCCCTATCAGTAGCTTCCCCTGGTTCCTCATGATTGTTCACCTGTAGTTCATTCCCGCTGTTAAGTTCCCCACAATTTAGCCCCTCTTGTCCTCTCGTCTTCTGTCTGACTGCCACAGTCTAGCGTGTTCTAGTACTGTTAAGTTTATGTCTAAGTCACAGTTAACTAGCCGTAGCCTTATTAAACTTCTGCTATTTGCTAAAGTGCCTTCGCCCCCTCTGTTATTTTCCTCTGTGCCCCTCAGCACCCACTGGTGTCTCAGACCTTCCCTCTCATCACACCCCACCATCTCTCCACCAGTGACCACCGCTGTCGTTCTGAATCAGCCAGCGGGTCGAGGCACCTCCCTGCTCAGAGTGCACCCTGTCAGTATCAGGATTTCCTGTTGGGATTCTACAACTGATTCTTCCCCTGAGTCGAGTCCTCTCCCCACGGACTCGTGTGGTTCCTGTGATCGAGGCCAGTGTCGCCTGGTGGTCTTTTGGACTGTACTTCAATAAAAACTCTGCGATTATACACGCATTGGAGTCTCCGAATTCTCTGCGTCTTCCAGCGTCATGACACTTATAAGATAACTATTTTTATTTGATTCATATTCATATTAATTTATAAAACATTATTTATTTTGTTAAATAAATATTTGTTTAATTTCATTGTACAATTTATTATATAAATTATTTGTTAAATGGGTTTATATCTATCAGGTGAACTTGGTATCGAAGTCTAAATTCTAAATATTGTTGAGGCAAGTTAAGCCAATCGTTATTCTCGGTTTACTATGCTGGTTATCAGCAGAGCTGGGTAGTAACGGATTACATGTACTCTGGATTGTGTAATCGGATTCCAAATAAAAAGTACTTGAAATTAGAGTAAACTAGTAGTTGTTTACAATTTAAAAATGTCTATTACTATCATTTATAGTAAACATACCTACCACTTACATATGTTTGTGATTCTTCAAATTAGCCGAAGTGGAGTAGTATGTAGAGGATTCACATCCCCGCTAAAACCTTTTCTTTTTACACCGCTCCAAGGTCCACATATTCCACTCCGTGTTTTCCAGTTAACGCTCGCTCCTCATAGTCTGTACGCTCACTGGAGATGACAGATCATTCCATCGACAAAACATGTAGATGGTGTCGTTAGGGACATTAGGGAACAACCTAGCGTTGTTATCGAGCTACAGGAAAGCTGACAGAGCACCCCTTAATTAAGATCTTTCATCACACTGAGAAGCAAGGGGATACATTTACCACACCGTACATTTAATATACGAGGCGCATACGGAGGGAGTTCTATGCCTAGTTCATGGATGTCGAGAGTAAACAATTTAAAAGTGTGTTCAGGTAAATCGTGTGATCCTTCTGCAAGCATAGTAGGTAAGTCCTTTAATCATATGCGATCATGATAGTGAGAGCTGATGTAGGGGTAAGCTATATAGCCAAAATTGTACATAATACAATGCAGTCACAGTGTATTTCTGCTTGTCAACACTTTGTCATTCATCTTGGGACCTATTTGTTGCAGGGTGTACGCCTCCCCTCTCAGCTAACTGCTAGTTTAACCATTCGTCTCATAATCAATTTGCTCATAATACTCTAGTGCCTTTCCTTGCAGGATGTGTGTAGCCTCACAGACGGTTTGCTAAACATCTGATGCAAGGCACACTTTCTTGGGAACACTTTGGCATGTTCAATCGTCATCTAATTGGCTGAATTTTAGAGGATTTCTGGGAGTTGTGCGCGTCATGTTTTTTATAGTCCACCTGGGAACAACACGAGCCTTGTTGGTTTTAAAAGGTTGCAATAGGAATTCATCACGATCGACTAAATGCTTAATTCGTTGAAGTATTCTAGATAATTGCATTAACTCATAATCCTTGTTGCTGGTTATCTTTGACACGCATGTGAATGTACACCGGTCAGATACTGCGGGGAGAATCCACAACTCTACACATGATGTGGCACAAACGAAACGTGACTGGGTTCTTTACCTGTTGTTCATATGGCCTCTCGGGTGAGCCTCGGCTAAAGAAGTGGCGAAGGTTCCCAGACCTAGCTGTGTAAGCCTCCCTTCTGCCACATAAGCGAACTGCGACTGTTGAGTGATTGAATAGTCCAGAGTTCCACACTTCATATTTTTGTCGAATGAGTGCATCATCCGGGTACCTATAGTGCACTTGAGAATTTTCCGTATGTCTGACTACGTGGGACTAGGGTGTATGTATCCCCTGCCAGCGTACAGCTCGTTTCACCCACTTGGCTCCTTAACAACTTGCTCATGTAACTCTGCTGCTATATCATTGCAGGGTGTATGCTTCCCCACCCAGCTACTGCTAGTTTAACCCGTTCAGCTCGTTAACACTTGCTCATGTAACTCTACTGCCATATTGTTGCTGGGTGTATGCTTACCCAGACAGCTTTACTTCTAGTTTAACCCTTTTGTTTTTCTTACAACTTGCTCCCATAACTCTGGTGCTATCGTTGCAGGGTGTATGCCTTCCCAGTCAAATACTGCTAGTTTTACCTTTTTAGCTCATTTACACTTGTAGCTTTACTGTTAGATTAAACCATTCAGCTCATAACAACTTGCTCATGTAACATTTGTGAAATTCGCCGCAGGGTGTATGCTTCCCCTGACAGCTAACTGCTTGTTTAACATGTTCAGTCTGCTTACAACTAGCTCCTATAACTCCTGTGCATTTTATTGCTGTCTGTACGCTTCCCTGTCAGCTTTACTGCTTGTTTCACCCTTTCGCTTTGCTAAAAACTGCTACACAACCCCATTGCTATTTGTTCAAGGTGTACGCTTTTCCGCCAGCCTTACTGCTAGTTTAACCAATTCGTCTCGTCAACAATCGCTCATGCAACTAGTCCTTTTTTGCAGGGTGTATGCTTCCCAGGACAGCTAACAGCTAATTTAACCCATTTGGCACTTAACAACTTGCTCACCCATCTTTTGCAGATTGTTGCAGGGTGCAATTTTGTTTTGGGGGACATGTATTGCTGTGCTCCTGCTATGTCCATGCAAGGCTGCATGGACGACAAAGAGTTTGCCCAGAACAGTTTCATTTCGGCAAACTTGTATGCTATCGTTAAATAATTGACAACAATGGTCTTGACAAAATTAACAGTCAGTCCTTTTAGGATTTCATTCTAGGATTTTTCCTTGTTTGTAAATTGTGTAAAAACTGTATATGTAATGTTTTTTTCTACAATTTTAAATACTGAAAGTATTTATAAGAATAGAAATGCTTAATAATATATTTGGAAATGCTTAACCTAATATATATTTTTTACTTCAAAACCTTTGAAGTAAACACAAACAGTCAGTGACCTAATAACTGCTGGTGTGAATGACAGTGGTTCCTTAAAGGCTGTGGCACTTTAAGAGTTGCGATGAAGCGGATACACGTCCCAAAATACAATTGACTTCATACCCGATTGTGTTTGAGAAAAACCTGATGGACATTTTGACATAATTATGTGTATTTGACCATTTAAGCAATAAGCCTGAAAGACAAGATTTGCACACTTATGGGAAGCTCAAGGATGATGTTTTTTTTAGAAGGAAAACATGCTTCGGCCGAACCTTGGCACTTATGTGAGGCAGCAGCCAGCTAAGAAAGGTTCACACAGACCACTCAATGACCTCACATGTGCAACAGGCAACATCTGTGCATTATACTCGTAAAAATAATTCATCACAAATTTATAAAATCCAGAGGCCTTCCAGCCGGTCCCGTCCGGCCGTCAAGAGGCCTCCCAGCCGCCAGAGCCCGGTGCTGCCCAGCCGCTAGAGCCCAGCCCTGCCAAGCCGCCAGAGCCCGGTCCTGCCCAGGCAGTCCCCGAACCAGTCCCGTCAAGCCTCTCTGTAGGCACCTGGACTCAGCCCAAACTTTTATTTGAGGGGGCCATACGGGTGCGATGGCCAGTCCGGTCGTCCAGCTTCCAGAGTGTCCGTCCCCTTCCAGAGCTACCGGCACCTTCCGGACCTCCCGAGCCGAGTGTATCGTCCTGTAGGCCACCCATCTCACCATGTCCTGTTTTCCCTACTCCAGCCTCCAGGACGCCCACCCCCCTTCCCCAATTGGTACTGTATAGGCGCGAGGACACACCTCTGGGAGGGGGGGTAATGTCACGGTTGTTCTATGTTTTGGTTTGTTGTTGCCTTCTGTGTCTGATATCTTTATTAGTTAATTAGTCCCTGACCTGATTCTGTTTCCCTTGATTGCGTTTCCCCGTGTATTTAAGCCCTGTGTGTTCCTCAGTTCCTTGTCTGGTATTGGTTAGGTTGTGTTTGTTGTGCATGTAATTCCATTAACTGTTACCGATTGGATTCAACTCTCTTGTCTTGAGGATTTCTCTTCTCTACCCACGCTACACGTAAGATGAACACTGCGTTGAAACCCTACTTCACTCGCTTGGGCATGAGTTCCACCAAATCGTGTTTCACTGTAACTCAGCTCCAAAAACGTGAACAAAAGCGTCATTGTCATTGGTCAGTCTGTTTTTTTACACTGCACATCAAACAAAAAGAACAAGCCGGAGGCGTTTAAAAAATAATTGCGCTTTTACGCCTGCCGTTTTGCGCGTCGGTGTGCACACTCACATTTGCGCCATTTGTTTAGTCACGAGGCGTTAAACGTTGATGTTGTGGACATGCCAAAACTCTGTAATATTTACTCTAAAAAAAACTATGTTCTGTGAAGCTATTTTCCATATCTCTAGTTCTACATGTAAACAGTGTGTCAACTGCCCTCTTTGTTAGCTGATTGACAAAATGTTAGGGCTATATTATTTGTTAGTCACTTCTGATAAAAGTGTCTTTGTATTGAGTTAATTAAATGTATTTCCTTGATGCATACAAACGATCTTGTTCATCAGGTTTTGTCTGCATTTACTGGAATCAAAGTCCTGCCTCTGTGGTGTGCTTTGGTATGTAGTGAGCAAATAAAAGAGATATGGAAGCACTAGTAACAATTTAGGTAACCAGAGTTAAATATGACCTACCTTCACAAACAGCTCCTTAAATACTCAGTTCTTTAACATAACATGTAAACTACACAGGCTCATTGACCATATGTGATTCTGTCTAGAACAGGGGTGTCTAAAGTCAGTCCTGGAGGGCGGGTGTCCTGCAAAGTTTAGCTTCAAACCTAATTAAACACACCTGAACAGCTAATCAAGGTCTCACAAAGCAGACTAGAAACTTCTAAACAGGTGTGTTGGGCCGAGTTGTAGCTAAACTCGCTGGACCGACATTGGATACCCCTGGTCTAGAACATGTTGTTACCTGGAAAGTGTAGTAGTGCTTCGCAAAACCAACAATTATGAATGATTGAAATACATCTGCAGCATAGACTGATATGGCAAAAAATGTCAGCTGAAAAGTACAGCAGTTTGCTTCTGGAGCAATGTCATTCAATGTCTGCAAAACTGTCAGTCATGTAAGATCAATGATCATGGGTTGTACATAATGGTGCAATTCTTAAAAATATTTTTTGTGACATTTGCTTTAAGCTTGGTTAAAAAAGCCAGTTTTTTCAATAAAGGTGAAGCTGTTTTGTTTGATTCCAGATTTAACCAGTTAATAGGTTAAAAAATAACCTTAGAGGAGTTAACAAAAGAGTTAACAAAATCTTTAAAAAATTAGCAGTACTCCCTGCTCTCAAACATTAGGGATGAGTCCTCTGTCAATGCTGAGATAACGCCCATTTACGTCTCTCAATGCTCAGACGTTCCATTGCATCATCGAGCAAAAATAGTTCACCATGAAAATGCAGTCAGTTTAAAAATAGTGTACTTTAACCTTTACTTGAGTACATTTTTAGTGCTGTATCGGTGTGCTGTACTTTATTAAGGATCTTTCGAATTCAGTATTATATTAAAACTATATATTTTTCCTGAATAACATGCTAATTCCGCTTCTCTTACCCTACTCTTTCTCTCAACAGTTATTGGTTAACATAGTTGAAACGTTGTAATCTATTTTAATACTTATATTATTGCCTCCTGTCATAAATCGCTTTAGGTTTAGAGATGAAAACGTCTGTTTAATGTGAAAATGAAAATCTCATTGTTCACTAAAATCTGGACAACATATTGTTTTTAACAGTTTTCATCACTGAGAAAAAGTAATTTCATCCAAACTCTGAGATAACACAAAATAAGATATGGACAATATGTAGTAAACATTCTGAATTAAACATTTTAAATACGAATAAACAATCTGTCAAGTTTGAAAAAGATATTTGCCGAGTAAGATTGAATTTGTTAAAGTTTTTCATCTCTGAAAAGTTTCTAAATAAATGCCATATGCTAAAATTCATCCCACATGGCTTCAGAAGAGGAGAGGGAGAGGAGAAAGGAGAAGGGTCGGATTGGTGCTTTTATTTTGTAATCCCATTTCTCTAAAAATTATTCACATGTCACTTGCTATTTTTTTACTCGATGCACTTCACACAATCAACCATCTCCAGCTACATATATACAGTACATGTTTGTAAAATTATGAGGAAATCTTACCTGTCAGTAAAGCCAATCCAGCATATAGAAGGAGGCTAAACATGGTTACAATGTTTGTGTTCAGATTAAAGCTAGCGCTCTGACCTGATCTAAATTGAACCTAAATCTTCGTGGTTGTTTTCACCATTATATGAATGATTTACATACATCCTTCCCTGAAGTCTGATCTAAATTTGAAAAGACAGATAAGACAGATACTATCCATAAACTCCACCCATCTATTGTTTTAAAGGTATGTCACTGACCAATCCTATCAAAGGTCCTTTAAAAATCTGGATGCATTTTTAGCTTGCTCTAAAGTTTAATTGAATTTATTGAACTATTTTGAAAGCTACCTCTGTTTTACCCAATGTTCTTTTTGTCTTAGAATAGAATGGAGAATGTTGTGTAGCTTGCTATTTCCTGGTTTTGTATGAATAATAAAAATTTGAGATATGTTTAAGAGAGAATGCAGTGCTTCTGGATCATAGGTGGATTCTCACTTGTGCAACTGAACACCCAATCTTTGTTCTTATATGTATTTGTTTGTCTTGTTTTTTTTAATAGAAAGTTAGATTTCCTTTTGAGGTAAATAATAGTCACAACGAAAATGTGAATTGCCATTTACACAAATAAATTGCCATTTATTAAATGTATTTTTAAATGGTTTTAAATGTATATTGTATCATAATACCTAAACTTTTTGGAACAAAGACATTGTAAATACAGTACATTTTCACAGTCATTTTCACAGACCGGAATATTTTTGGTTGCGAACTGCCTAATGGGGCTATTGAAATCATGGTAGAAATTGTTGATTGTTTAAACTTATTTGGTATTGTTGTATGGTGTATTTTAACCCTTATTTTCTGATGAAAAAAACCCAGTCTCTTACATTTACATTTAGTCATTTAGCAGACGCTTTTATCCAAAGCGACTTACAGTGCACTTATTACAGGGACAATCCCCCTGGAGCAACGTGGAGTAAAGTGTCTTGCTTTAAAGTTCTCTCACACACTGGTGGTGGCTGCTGGGATCGAACCAGCAACCTTTGATTTACCAGTTCAGTGGTTTAACCCACTAGACCACCATGTCGCATCTCTTAAACGTGGATAACACAAATAAAATACTGGTTACTTCTGGTAGATTTCATTATTTAGTTTTATTTTTGGAAGCATCAGGATCAGGCACAACAGCCACCTAACACAAACTTAAACTTGGTGCTTCTCTCTCTCTCTCTCTCTCTCTCTCTCTCTTTTTCCCAAGAGCACTCGCTGCACCAGGGGTTAATAATCTTAAAAGGAGCCCATGACAAGAAATGTTTGAAATGTCGGACAGACAAGAAAACAGCAAACAGCTCACAGTCATAAGTTGATTATTTCTTTCTGGAAGCGGTGAGAGCATGACTTGTGTAGTCAATTACGGGTTCTTTCCCATCCTGCACCTGAGCATGCACTGAACCTACACAACTATGAGAAGCATCAGTGTACAATAGAAACTGCTGTGTGAACACAAGGTGAGTAACAATGAAAGGATTAGTGAGAGCATGCTTCAGAGACATTCAATCGACCAATTGAAGACAGCACCTTTCTGAGTTAGAGCGTGAAGGGTCGCCGCCACCACAGCAAAATTCCTCACAAACCTCTTGTAATAGGAGCACAAACCAATAAATGCTCAGGACTCTGTCCTTCCTGTTTTTGAGTTCTCTAACTCTCTGGACAGGGTCGGGACAGAACCTTGTCCTGCAGTTGTTTTGTGTGGAGATGCGTGGCTTTGGTTGTTACTTTGCCCAACGTGTCCTCCTGTTCTGTCTCTTCCCGTAGTGTATAATCTCTGTCACCTGCCGGTCACCTCCCTTTTGTAATTATCTCTCGTTAGTTGTTCCCTATTTAAGTCCCTTTTGTTTCACTGTTCCTTGTCAGATTGTTGTTGCTATTCATGTCGTTTTGTGCTATGGTATGTTACCCTAACCTAGCCTGGTTCCTGCCTTGTTCCACCTACTTTTGTGAAAGTGTTTGGCTTTTGTTTATTTTCTATTTCTTAGTTTGTTCCCCCTCGTGGGAAGTGTTTCTTTTTGTGCAAGTCATTTATAGTTCCTACTTTTCCACATCGTGGGTTTTATTTTCTGTTTATAGTTATTAAAATATTTTTTGTTACCCTTACCTGCCTGCGCCTGGGTTCTGCCAATCCGGTTTGTGACAGAATAATCTGACCAAATAGAACCCAGCAGGCGAGATGGACACTGTGCGTTCCCACCAGGGCTCGTCTCCTTTGCGACATCCGCCAGGGGAACGAAGACAAGGACAACTATGCGTGCTGGTTCCTGGAAGCAGCAGGGGAGATGGTGTTTGGAGAGGAGGAGCTGACGACGCTCTTCAATTCCAGTCTCAGGAATCCACTCTCACGTGTGGAGATGAACCGCTGGACAAAGATACCCGGTGGCAGTATGCCTTGGATCAATCGAAGTCCAGGGTCTCCTCTCAACCCGCCCAAACATCTCCGCTGGTCACGATCCCTGAGGGTCATCCCCTGCAGATTGGGGTTATGGGCGTTGCCAAGCCGTCCTACCCCCCCCCCCGGCCAGCCTCGGTTCCTGTCGATTACTCAGCCGGCCTTCCAGCCGTGAGTATGAAATTGTAGGAGTGAACCGTAGAGGGATACGGTTGCTAATGAGGACTGTCGAATATCCGGTGGTAAGTGAACCACGATAGGCCACTACATGGGACAAAGGCCTCAATAGTCTGCAACGAAGGTGTGAAGGCCTCGATAACTATGACGTAGTACGAAAGCCTCTGTAGCTAGGTTGAGTGATAGAACGTGTTCGAGAGTAATAATTGAGAAAAAGGACCACCCCACCAGTATATGCATGGAAAATATCTTGATCGTGACTTGAGTTTGCTGAGCCTTCACTTTTAACTTAACGCTTTCATACTACCAAAACTCACGTGCATTTGAACATATGTATGAAATGATTCCATCGGGAATTACGGCGAGAAGTCTCATTAAATCCGCAGCTGGAGTCCAGTCATGAAGTACTAAGCGCATTTATACACTCTGAACCTAAAGCCTTAAATGTTTAAAAACATCAAAATGCTTGTATGGAATTGTAACCAGCAGCCTTTAATGTATAGATGCCCTTTCAATAACTTATTTAATGGTTCGTAATCCACTCTTGAAATTCTTCTTCGCTACAGGATCACGGCCTGGTTTGGAACTTGTCTGTTTGACGGAAGATGATTGAATCATGTCCACAAAACAGCAATGCAAAGAAAAACTTTGGAACAAAACAGTATGAGACCATGTAGACTTCTATGAAAGGCATTGATGAGAAACCAAATGTCTGTAAAGATTCTGAACATTCCCATTTTAACGAGTACCAACTGCTGCCATCAGGAAGAGACTGAGAATGTGTAAACAAATAGACTTAAGTTTCGTGCCTGCCTCGATAAAATGTTGAGTTGGTAAGGACGAAGGGGTGTGCGATCTGATGATTTTAAATTGTCAAGGTCTCCTCAATCCATTTTAAACGGGATTGCAGGGATCATGATCTTGTCAAACGTCTAAAACAAGAGGTTTGTCCACATCGTCTGGCGCCACATAGACTTGTGCATATGACATTGGAGCACCGTGTGGCCGGAGAGCTCTTGTATGCTTTCGAATCACTCTCATCGTGCTGCGAGGTCTTACGGGTGCGATATGGTTTGCAAGAGCACTAGATGGAGTGGTTTGTTTGTGTGAAGTGTGTCTTCTGAGACATCAAGCGGGTTTGGTATGTGCATGTCTGCATTCGATGCATCCTTGATATCAAGAACAGTTCTGGGTAATTTCATACATTCTCTGAACTTGTGTCTTTGAGGATTGGAACCAAACTTTGATGGTTGATGATGATAGTGGATAAACACAGTACAAAAAGAAATGACACAGAGAATCTCCCTAAGAAAATGAGTTACTGATATCAAGCGCTTACAATTTTAATGAGACATAACAAGTCACCTAAAAATAAAAGTTAAAAAAGTATTCTTTTTTTAACACTTATAGGGGGTCCCTTCTGCCCCTTCCCCCTCATTCAAGCAATGCAAGCATCTAAAATCGTCAAGATACATCATAAAATGGAAGATAGATAGTAAGACTTGTTTTAAAAAAAGATGAAATAATAATAGGTTTTATGGTTAAAACAAGAATAATGCCAATTGGGGTGAGAGAGCACAAAGGCAGATATTTGGAAGAATGTTAGTAACCAAACAGATCTAATTCCCCATTTACTGCCATAGTAGGGAAAATACATACTATGGGAGTGAAGGGGGGATGAGATGTAAATACTGACAGAATTCTATCTCTTTTATCATTTATATTGCACTACATCCCCCCACGTACATATATGACAATCGGAGCCTCCTCAACTCTCATATATGTTTGTGTGTGTATACACACATAATTGCTACTCACACAAACACATATAGAGATAGTAAATACAAATAAATTAAATTAAATAATTTAATCATAACTGTGACGAGTCACCCAGTGCACAATCAGCGTCGCCATGGAGACGGAGGAAATTAACGAGATACACCTGCCGATCATTAAAGGACACCCTCACACGGACATAAAAGGAGGAAGAAGACAACAGAGGAGAATGAGCCAGTTCGCCTCAACCAAAGCCGAACCTAACCTACCTCATTTGTGAAAAATACCAATGCCAGGGTAACAAGGTGGTTCCTCGCGCTCCAGGACTTCCACTTTACCGTAGTCCATCGGGCCGGGACCTCCCAAGGGAATGCAGACGGTCTGTCGAGGATCTGGTCAGGATGGACAACTCGGTCAGGTTACACTCACCCCTCCCCATAAGTTTTTTCATCTCCCCACAGGACATTCCAGAGGAACAGGACGACCCCAGGGACCAGGTCGACGCTTGGGGAGGGGGGGATGTGACGAGTCACCAAGTGCACAATCAGCGTCCCCATAGAGACGGAGGAAATTAATGAGACACACCTTCCGATCATTAAAGGACACCCTCACACCGGACATAAAAGGAGGAAGAAGACAGAGGAGAATGAGCCAGTTCGCCTCAACCAAAGCCGAACCTAACCTACCTCATTTGTGTTTTCAGGCTCCGAGTAATAAGACAATTCCGCGAGCTCCAAGGAATAAGACGAACCAGCGAACACGTGCACGTGGAAGAGAGACGCTGTCGACCAGATCCAGGCTGACCAGCAACACACCGATCCACAAAATGCCTACCTGGAAGGAAGATCTGCCGAGGCTCGACGGAACCCCTGCAACTTCCTGATTTTCCTCCGTCTCCCCATCGGGAGAATAATAAAAGTACCCTCTGGGGCCATTTGAGTATTACTCCTGCGTATGTGTTGTTGCTCTACCTGTCACAATAACTTAAATTAAATGTTTAAGATGAGTAATTTAAAAGATTTTAATGACATTTTTCCTCCGGTTAGAGCAGTGAGGGAACGCGAATGATCAGTGTCAGCTGTGCGTTGCACTGGTCTTGAATCTATCACGGAGGAGATTGGAACCATAAAAGGACAAGCGAGAGGAGTGTATGACAAGAGTGGCCTGGATTTTTGCTGCCGGGCATTCTACTTTCGTTTTGTGGTTTGTTTATTTTAATAAAAGTTGACTCCTTCCTTCCTTACTTGGAACTGTGTTACAACGTTTCTCTGCTATTTTTCCTTGTTATTTTTATGTTGACACGAAAGTTGATGCCTCCCATAGCGAAAACAGCCAATGTCAGTGCTTCCAACTACCGTTGAGCCCTGTGTGAATGTCTGCTGATGGAGCCGGAAATTGAAATAATTAGTTTATATTAGTGGTGGGCCGTTAACGGCGTTAACGGCGTTAACGCAGTGAGACTATTATCGCGCGTTAAAAAAAATGTCGCCGTTAATCTATTCTCAAAGTTGGGTTGGGAGCTGGGTCTATACTACGCAAGCTATGATGATTTTCACCTTGATATTTTAGCGCGGATGTATACCAGCTTAACTGCACTGCACGGGGCGAGAACGAGATTTTTCAACTCGCGTGATTCGCGTCATTCGCGGAAGCAGAAGCCGCCTCATCATCTTATAACCAGGGCTTCATTCGCGCGATTCGCGCAGCAAGTAGGTCTATTGGCTCTTTGCATTAACATATAAATCACTCGCGCTTGACACGCCATTCGCGTTTGGTCTGAACACAACATAACATTACTGTGAAATTACCGCATCAAACGTGACGTGCTAACATGGATGCAGCTATGAAGCCGCCGGGTTTGCTTCAGGGAATATTAATTTTTAAGAAGCTTCCCAATAGAAACATCGACAAGACTAAGGTTGTTTGCACCTTGTGCAATGCGGAATTGGTTTAAAAAAACACTTTCTCTCAACAGGTAGTGGTCTAGCTTTAGTTGAAACCAGTAACTTTGTATTGAGATCTAGTACCACCTAAACGGAAATCATCCCTTAACTAATGCGGAAGTAAACACAAGTTCATCTTATTGAACATAATTTAATTTTCATCACCAATTATCATAGTAGAACAGCTTTCTCAAGCAGTTTGTGATGCATTTTGGAAACAGGAGATGAGCTCCTGGTCTAATGCGCCACCCGGCTTGAGAAACCCGTTCTCAAAGACTTACTTTTAGTCATTATTTGGGTAGCACACATATTCTGAATGCCTTCGGCAGAATTCAAATGAGCCATTTTAATCTTGATTAATCTAGATTAATTTTGGAATTAATCTAGATTAATCT
Source organism: Triplophysa dalaica (assembly GCF_015846415.1). Taxonomy (NCBI): domain Eukaryota; kingdom Metazoa; phylum Chordata; class Actinopteri; order Cypriniformes; family Nemacheilidae; genus Triplophysa; species Triplophysa dalaica. The sequence goes on from NC_079551.1 coordinate 21,453,174, forward strand.
AGATTAAAAAAAAAAATCTATGCCCACCACTAGTTTATATAAGATATAACTATTTTTGACTGCATTGTAAGCACATGATTTTAATATTTTTATAAAAATATTTATAATTTATTGAATTGATGTACGTCAGCTCCCGTGCAATAGATTGACAGTATCCAGAGAGAATGAGGTGAGAGAATACAAACAATATCACTATCACAACTACCACGTCATTGGAATGCTCTGAATATTTTGATTTTGTGCTATTGTAGTTTATTTATAAAGGATTCTTAAGGTTACAACTGCATTAATCGTGTTCACAGATTCAAGGAAATAAATGTATCATTTTTCTTTTCAAATTTGTTTGTCTTTGTAGTATATGCAGCTAATGGTTTAGTCCAGTATTCCCCTGCGTTGTTAAAATAATTGGTATGTCCCTTTTAAGGAGACGGCGCCAAATAAAGAGTAAAAGACTTGAGAACAGCTCTGTGTTTTAGTGTCTTCTATTAACATGCAGATTAATAAGAAAGAACACAACATGGTGTCAGAAGCTGGATTATAAAGTTAAAACACACGCCACTACAGAAAAAAAAAAAAAAAAGACAACGCCAAGAGGATCGGACAACATCCGCCACCATCTTTAGCTTTGACGGGGAACTTGGCTGAAAACTGTCGTAAGTGGGAGCAAAGATTCAATTTATGTCTCACTGCCTCTGGACTGTCGAATAAAGATGATTCGAGAAAGATCGCTGTGTTGTTACATTGCGTTGGTGAAGAGGCCCTAGACATTTATAACTCGCTAGAAATCGAGTATGCCGACCCACAAAACAAACGATTGTCAGAGGTTCTCGATGCATTTCAGAAGTATTGTGCACCGCGGAAAAACACTGTTTTTGAGCGACATCAATTTTGGGCTCACAAATTCGCTGAACATGCGGGCATTGATAAGTTTGTGACAGAGTTGAGAAACAAAGCGCGCACGTGCGAATCCACCGTGACGGAAGATCTCATGATACGAGACAAGATTGTATTCAGTATAACGGATGCAGGACTGCGTGAACGTCTGCTGTCAATCTCGGACCTAACTCTAGCAAAAACTATCGATTTATGCAGGGCCAAAGAGGTCACAAAAGCGCAAGCGATTGCAATGGCTACGACAGCAGAAACACAGTATGTGAACGCCCTTACAAAGAAGTGGGCTGCACACAAAATGAACAAAACAACAGCAAAAAAACAAACCCCAAAATCATCTAGAGGACAAACAAAGCCTTGTAGCAGATGCGGACGCATACACATGCCAAGACAGTGCCCTGCCTATAATGAGGTGTGTAAAAAATGCGGCAAAAAGAACCACTTTGCGGTGATGTGCATGTCAAAAGTTAACATGGACACACTTGATGTAGAACAGAGCTGGATGACATAAACACTTTGTTCATAGGGACTGTACAAAAGCTGTGCAACATTGGATGATCTAGTGAAAATAGGTGTGATTAGCAAAGTTACTAAGCCAACAGCATGGGTCAGTAGTTTTTGTATCACGGAAAAGAAAAACAGCAGCCTCAGAGTTTGTCTGGACCCTAAAGACTTGAACAAGGCCATTCTACGCCAGCACTACGCAATACCAACCCTTGAAGACATACGGTGTAAACTGGCGGGCAAAAAACTGTTCACCATTCTAGACTAAAAGGATGGATATTGGCAACTTAAACTGGATGAGGAATCAGCAAACCTATGTGCTTTCAACACGCCGTGGGGCAGGTATCGTTTTCACCGCATGCCGTTTGGCATCAAATCGGCGAGTGAAGTATTTCAGCGTCTGAACTCGGAGAGCTTTGGGGACATCGACGGTGTCTTCATGGTGGCTGACGACATGATTATAGCAGCGTCTTCCAAAGCAGAACATGACGCCATCCTTGAAAAAGTGATGAAGAGAGCCGTAGCTCTTAACGTCAAGTTCAACAAAGACAAGCTACAGTACATGGTCAGCGAGGTGACTTATTTAGGCCACAGAATCACAAGCGAAGGAGTGAAACCAGATGATAACAAAGTGTTAGCAATCAAGCAGTTTCCTCCTCCTACTGACAGGAAAGCACTCCAACGCCTGTTAGGAATGATTCGCTACCTGGCTAACTACATACCCAATGAAGCCACTATCACTGCGCCACTCAGACTTCTCCTAAGAAAAGACGTAACCTGGCAGTGGCCACAGGAGCAGCAGACAGCACTAGAGCAACTACAAACTGCCATAACAACAGCACCAGTGCTGAGATACTTTGATCCGACAGAGCCTGTTGAGGTACAGGTGGATGCCTCGAAAGATGGTTTGGGAGCTGCATTGCTGCAAAGACAACAGCCCATAGCATATGCTTCAAGAGCACTATCTGTGGCAGAAAAGAACTACTCCCAGATAGAAAAGGAGCTCCTAGCCATAGTATTTGCTCTGAAAAAATTTCATCAGTACGTCTACGGTGTTCCTGTCAGAGTCCAGTCGGATCACAAACCTCTGGAGGCAATCCTCACCAAGCCCATCGGAGCCGCACCAGCGCATCTCCAGAGAATGCTGCTACAGATACAAAGGTATGACATTCATGTTGTTTACACTCCAGGAAATCAGATGCTGATTGCAGACACACTGTCAAGAGCATACATCCAGGCTGACGAAGCGGAGAGCCTTGACCTGAGTGAAGAGAAGGTAATCTACGCACTGAATGCAGACTCACTTGATAGCAACATTATGTACAAGATTCAACACGCCACACAGACAGATCAAGAACTGTGTCTGATAAAGAAGCTGCACGAGGAAGGATGGCCTGATAGAAAGAAAAACGTCCCACTAGCTGCTCATGCCTACTGGCCAGTAAGACACACAATCAGCATAAATGATGGGCTAATCATGAAAGACGATCGCATCATCATCCCTCGTGCGCTGTGATCAGATGTGCTGAATCGACTCCATGCTGCGCATCAGGGTATTCAACGGTCTCTAGCTCATGCCCGATCATGTATTTACTGGCCAGGCCTCAGTGATTCTGTATCCCGACTGGTGGAGGCCTGCAGTTCATTTCAGGAGAACTTTCCTGATAACCAGAAAGAACCACTTATTTCACATTCAGTTCCAGAAGGGCCCTGGCAGAAAATTGCTGCTGACATCTTTGATTTTCAAGGACAAGCGTTTCTCCTGATAGTCGACTATTTCTCCAAATTCCCAGAAGTCCTGCAGCTACCAGATAAAACAACAGGGTCTGTGATAGTACATTTCAAGACTGTTTTGCAAGGCACGGAGTGCCGGAGATTCTAATTGCGGATCATGTACCCTTTGCCAGTGCTGAAATGGCCCAAACTGCCCATAGCTGGGGTTTTGCCATCAAACACTCCAGCCCCAATTATCCTCAATCCAATGGTATGGCTGAGAGAGCCGTAAAGACTGTTAAAGCCATGCTGAAAGCTGCTGCTCAGTCAGGCACCGACCCCTATCTTGCATTACTGGCTCTCCGCAACACGCCTATTACTGGTCTCAAATACTCTCCTGCTCAGATCCTTATGGGTCGTGTTCTTCGCTCCAACTTACCAGCAAGTAAAGGTGTACTGCGACCTTCAACGCCCAGATGTGTCCAGGAGGAACTACAACATCGTCAGTTGCAGCAGAAGAGGTGGTATGACAGAACAGCTGCTCTACTACCAACCTTGCAGAGGGGACAGAGGGTACACATGAAAAATAAAAACTCTTGGAAACCTGCAATAGTGGTCAGAGTCAGAGACGAACCGCGTTCTTACGATGTGATCACACCATCAGGTACAACCTACCGCAGGAACAGACGGCACCTCAGGCCTGACAGATCAGCAAACAATGAGCCACAAACTGACTGTTCCATTTACACTGATGATGACCTGAATGACAATGTGATAACAGAACAGGTAGATCCTCAAAACTTGGAAAGGAGTTCGGGACTCACAAGAGCTGGACGCAACATCAGGCGACCAGTGAGGTTCAATGATTATTTGCTGACATAGAGTAGTATTCATGTCACTTGTTCATAACAGATGTTTATTAAACTGTTCCATAAGTGTTTATGCTACTGTTTACGGTTAATGTTTATGTTACTCCTCATAAGATGTGTTTCATCCACATGTATAAGGGCTACAGTAGTTGTACTGTTATTATCTCCAGTTGTGCTATTATTACTGTTTGAGCTAAAGGGGGGAGATGTAGTATATGCAGCTTATGGTTTAGTCCAGTATTCCCCTGCGTTGTTAAAATAATTGGTATGTCCCTTTTAAGGAGACGGCGCCAAATAAAGAGTAAAAGACTTGAGAACAGCTCTGTGTTTTAGTGTCTTCTATTAACATGCAGATTAGTAAGAAAGAACACAACAGTCTTGGTTTTTATGGAGGACCAGGAGAGTCATGTGTAAAGTAATAAAGCATTTACTTGTTAAATAACTAATTCTTCAATAAAAATAGGCATTAATCCATTTATTTTTAATTTCATTTTTTAATATAAATAGGCAAATTGACAAAGTATTTTAATATTTATTGTTTTAATGGGCAATAAAAAGCGTGATTGTAAAAATAATTATTAAATGAAATATTAATCCATCAATAAATACTTCAATTTAAAAAGGGACTTTTAAAAATCAACATAAAACACGAAATAAATACATCATTTTAAAGCGCATTAATGAATTCCCTTATAAATAGTGGAATTTCTAAATCTATTTAAAAGACTATTTCTTTTAGCATTTGCATTTCCATTTCCCCTCTGCATTTCCTTATCCGATTTGCTATTCGATTTGCCAAGTCATTTAGCTTTTCCTTTTAGCCTCTCTATTTAACATTTCCGTGACACTCTGGGGCCTTGCATGCTAAATCGTGGTAAAACAATGCAAATTAGCTACGGAGAGAGACATGTTACAAGCTCTCTGATTGGCTAGTTCATTTTACGTCATGTTCAGAGGTGTGTTTTACGTCATGTTCAGAGGTGTGTCAGATGGAGAAGAGAGGATACTGTGTTGTTCACTACACGTGTAACCAGCGCGTTATCACCGCCTGCTTATTCTCTAACACAAATCATAGAAAATGAAACTTATTGTTAGAACAGGTTAAAACATTCATACTGCACGTGGAAGCAGCAGTGCTGCGGTCATTTTGGGCCGAGTCTGTTTATGATGCGATGTGTACGCGGAGTTAACGTCACATAAGTTACGGTGCTTATGGCCAAAATGCTTATAGATTCACGCGAAATGTAACAGTTTTACCATTAAAGCATGTAACTGATGTCAGCTGTGTTTTAATCCGCCAGTATCTACTTTTTATGAAACCGCAAACACACACCATGGTGTGTATTATATGCACAAGTAGATGCAGTGCCGGTGTTACACATTGTCTGTTACCCGTGATATTTTGTGACCGCAGTAGGCGCTGTTGTCACTGTCGACAATTCTCTACGCAAAGAGAGTAATTTCGGGCAATAACGCGCTTTGTTCTCGTGCACGTTACTGTGAGCGGGCTTTTCGGAAAGTCTGTTAAGAGTGCTGACGTGACGTGGGTGGCTGAACACGCAGATTGAACTGTACAAAGCAGGATCATTTAATTCCTCTACTGATTGCGTTTGGCATTATTGTGATTGCCATGGTAATTGTTTTATAGCCAACATGTAGGTGTGTGTGTGTGTATGTATGTATATATATATATATATATATATATATATATATATATAAAGTGAATACACACACACATATATATATATATATATATATATATATATATATATACATATTTATATGTGTGTGTGTGAGTGCATATTCACTTTTACCCAAATAATAGAACAGCAATCACGACAATTCTAAACGTTTTCCATTTAAGAAACATGAACATAAATGAGCTTTGTGTTATACATACATACATGCATTATAGGCTATAAAATGTACATAAGAACATAATATTATAAAATGATATGTTTGTAATGTACAGAGTAACCTTGTAGTCCTACAGCAGGTCACCATATTTCACGATGCACGGTAAAGGCCTAAAAAATCTGTTACCTTCCCCTGTTTTACACAGAATAGCCTTATTGTTCTCCATATTCACTCTTTGACATCTACTGCCTTCTGTGTCTTATCCTGAAGCGCATTTAGCTGTGATGAGAACAGTGACTGTGGTACAGCAGGTCACCATATCTCACGATGCACAGTAAAGGCCTAAAAAATCTGTTACCTTCCCCTGTTTTACACAGAATAGCCTCATTGTTCTCCATGTTCACTCTCTTGACATATAATGCCTTCTGTGTCTTATCCTGAAGAGCATTTAGCTGTGATGAGAACATACATGCATACTGTATATATAATTTACTCGGATCCTAATAATTATTGGGCAGAAGAATATTGATTGAATTATTTATTATTGGAATACAACTGATCAATAATTAATTTATTTATAATAACTACACAAAAGGATGTGATTGAATCTATATAGTTAGAATCTATATGTTCCCAATGTCTGGCAATGTTCGTAAAATTGCACTATAAAATTGTTGCTGTTGAAAGAAAATTATTTGTGATAAATTGACTCTCAAATTTCTAAAACATTTCAGGTCACATTTCGTTTGGTTACATGTGATGTTTTGAGAATAAAATAAAAGTTTTTTCAGATTTAATTTTGTGTTTTGCAAACTGACATACACATCTGCATGCAGGCTCCCAACTGTGCAGATTCATTGATGTTCCTTATGTGTGATGTTTGTTCTCAGACATACAGCTACGACATATTCATGGCAGTACAGATTAAGTTTATAGATATACGTGTTACTTTAACTGTACGGAGAGTGGATCAAGTAGATTGAAAGAGACTGACACCCCCTCTTGTGGACAGCATTGAGAATTATGGTCGTCATGGAATTTTTGGAGTTTGATCTAAATGTTCTGTATCCAAGTTCGACCAGTTAAAAAAATATAGCAATGCAAGACAGACCATTCTATAGATCTCAGCCCAATTTGCTAATGCATTACAACATTATTAGGAGTTATTCGATTCATCTCACAAAAATAATAATAACTACATAGAAAGTTTGAGAACAAACTTTTTGTTGGCTTGATAAAGCCTGGCATGAAGAGTTTAAAATAAGTTGAAAGGTTTTAGGTTAAACATTTTCTAACATGATGGAAACAAATATTGTGAAAAAACAGCGCATCAATACAGAATAAGCCTTCATTAGCTATTCAACTCTACCACATGAATAACAGGAAAACAATAACGGATTAACGTGATATAGAGCCTATTCATCAAAAAATATTTAACAATAAACATTAAAATAAGTGAAAATTGGCCCAACTTGCATCAGGAGTAGACTTTGAATTTGAGCTAGCGCATTAAGAGAGAGCGCATTTAGGCCACGCCCACACCGGGGAGACAATCCAACAGACTTTCTATTGCGGGAAAATGCCTCCTTGACATTTCTGATTTATAACAAAAAAACAGAACAATGCCTAAAACTGCTGTGTGACGGGTTCACAGCAAACAAGAGAAAGTCCAGTGTGCGCGTCCCTATTAACCTAGCGGGTCAAAGATATGCGAGGCTTTCTGGTGGTTGAAGTAAACATATTTTAAAGTGCAAACACTTGTCAGTATCGCAGTCGTACATACTCTTAATCTGCTGGGGTAGAATTTAATCCGTACAGAATGGTGAGCGATTTGACCAATCGGGTGAAAGGGGCGTTAATGCACCGCCCACATATACGAATCCCATATTGAGTCCAAAATCCGTTTTTTAAACGGCAAACGAAAAATGAAAAATCGGGCCGAAATGTAATTTTTCGTTTGGTGAACTAAACGAAAAAAACAAAAAACGAGTCATCTTTCAGTTTCCAATAATTTGTTTCAAATAGGATATCAAATGAATAAAACGTACACGGACCATGGGGGATCGGTGACTTGCTCTTGTCTTACCTCAGCCGTGGTATTGAAGGTGGAGTAGACTGCTGATCATTCACTCCCACCACCTACAATCCCTGCTGGAATTTAGGATCGAACCCGCAACGTTTGTGTTACAAGTACATGAGGAAAAAAAAGTATAAGTGCAATAAAACTGGTCTCACAAAGCCTACCACTGTATACATAGCTAAGTTTTTTTAATTATACAGAAAGAGTAGAAAGAGAAATAAGTCGTTTAATCTCTGAGAATGAATTACCTCTTTTACTTAAATGGACTGTTCAATTAAAAAAAAAAACATTATTTCCTTAACCCCAAGTTGTTCCAAATCTGTATAATTTTTTTTGTGCCGATGAACACAGATGTTTGACAGAATGCTTGTAAAAAAAACAGTTCTTTTCCACCATTGACTCAAATAGAACAAATTACTTTATACCTTTATTTGTTCTGTTGAACACTGTGACACCCCCTGCTTCATCGTTGCTTTAAGTAACTTTCCGGTCATGCCTTTAAATAGGGCAATTTGCCATCGACCGGGAGCTCGACCCTTTTGGACTTGGTTTTCTTTGTTTTGCTTGATTTGACTTCGGTTACGTTATACATTTAACATAGCTTCATTACACTTTCATTCATTACACTTCACTTCATACCACTGTCTCCTGACTATTTCATGCGCTCTTGTTTTTCTTATGTATAGTTTCATTTTGTTAATAAATTCTATACATTATTTGCACTTTCTTGTGTCCCCGTTTTTGTTGCGTCCTTTTCGAGCCATAGGGCGTAACAATGTTAAGGAATACATATAAGAATGAAGAAAAGCAAACAGTTCTGGGGCACTTTTGACCACCAATGTAATTTTATGATGGTCAAAGGGGCAGCACAGTGGCTCGGTGGTGAGTCCCGGCTGGGACGGAAAGCCTTTCTTTCAAACTTTCAGTTTGCATGTTCTCCCTGTGTCAGCGTTCCAGGTGCTATGGTTTCCTCGCACAGCCCAGCGAGTTATGTAGTTGTTCGGGTTTTCTTAAGAAGTCCCATCTCATTTTTTTATATAAATACATAACTCAAAATGTTATTGTAAAAAGGTTCAATTAAAAGGAAAAATGGCCATCACCGGAATTTTTTTTCAGAGTAAACAATAATTGTTGACTACAGCTCTGGTCATCGTTTAGTGGCATGACCAGAAGTTTTGTTCTCAGGTGTCCTGAGTAACCCGAGGATGAGATATGGGTACTATTCCTTGAAATTGTTGCATTTATGTTAAATAGAAAAAGAAAAAAGAAAATCGATAAACAAGCTTTTACATACAGAAGGAGATATACAATTATCTGTCTGTGAAGTTATTGTTGACTGTAGCAGATGCTGAGGCATTGAAAACTATTTATCCTTTATTTATCAGCCTTTATTAAACTCTTTATTGGCATGTGTTTTTTCAGTTTTCTTGTCCCATACAGTCATTCATGATTCCATTTAAAATATTTGACGCCATCTGCTGGTAAGAGTGTAAATGGGAACATACACTTAAATATATATAAAGGGATGTAGGCCTACTATGTATACAGGGATGGGCAGTATTTCAAATACATGTATTCAAAATACGTATTTGAAATACAAAATAGTATTTTGTATTTGTATTTAAATACACTTTTCCACACAGTATTTTGTATTTTAAATACATTTACATGTATTTATGCCCATCCCTGCATGTATATTGCACAGTTTTTCTCCAATTCTTCAGTAGACAAGAGTGTTTGAAAAATGAATAATTGGATAAGGTTTGGCTATTACATTTAACAATTTTGTTCAGAAGTAAAAGTCTGCTTTATTAATAAGACAGCGGAATAAAACATATTTAGCTAAATATGAGATCTATCAGCGTGTACAACTGTGTGACACAGCAACACCGCTCGAAATAATTCCAGAGGGATGCAGCATATCTCTTGCCTCCTCTATGCTCAGTGACTTTCAATATACCCCCTAAAGCGTGCAGTGAGTTTGAGTGGGGGTAATTGAAAAGAACAGAGAAAAGTCACGTGAGAGGAGGCAATAGCTCCAAGGGCTATGATTGGATTAACTCATCAGTGAGACCTGAGATATCTCACGTCATCCTGCCTTAATCCTGCTCGTCTTCACCATACATTTTAAACAGCTGGCGCTAAAATAGATTAAACATTAATTAAATTGTTTTTAATTTTACACCTGTAGAATTCATGTGGGAGATGGCGGAGGCAGAGGAGATATCGATTGTTGACAGAATTTTACGTGTTTTTTTATTCGACACCTTGTCTTTTGAGGAGAATAAAACACAATCAAATCTGCCGGAAGACCGCACTGTCAATATTGATAAACAAGGGAGAGTATTTTCTGTCAATTGGTACTCAAAACATGGATTTCATGATGTTAAAATCTTGGAACGGGCAGTTCAACGACATTCCAAATAAAGGACCATGTTAGTCCATCCATCCATTTTCTACCGCTTATCCGGGGCCGGGTCGCGGGGGCAGCAGTCTAAGCAGGGATGCCCAGACTTCCCTCTCCCTAGACACTTCCTCCAGCTCTTCCGGGGGGACACCGAGGCATTCCCAGGCCACCCGGGAGACATAGTCCCTCCAGCATGTCCTAGGTCTTCCCCGGGGTCTCCTCCCGGTGGGACATGCCCGGAACACCTTCCCGGGAAGGCGTCCCGGGGGCATCCAGGAAAAGATGTCCAAGCCACCTCAGCTGGCCCCTCTCGATGTGGAGGAGCAGCGGATCTACTCTGAAGTCCTCCCGAGTGACCGAGCTTCTCACCCCATCTCTAAGGGATCGCCCGGCCACCCTGCGGAGAAAGCTCATTTCGGCCGCCTGTATCCGGGATCTTGTCCTTTCGGTCATGACCCACAGCTCATGACCATAGGTGAGAGTGGGAACGTAGATTGACCGGTAAATCGAGAGCTTCGCTTGCGGCTCAGCTCCTTCTTCACCACGACAGACCGGTACAGCGACTGCATTACTGCAGAAGCTGCACCGATCCGTCTGTCAATCTCCCGTTCCATCCTTCCCTCACTCGTGAACAAGACCCCCAGATACTTGAACTCCTCCACTTGAGGCAGGAACTCTCCACCTACCTGAAGTGACCATGTCAGTGCCCAAGTTAAACTTAATCTATTGGGTAGAGTTCGTATAGAACATGTCTTTCATGAAGGTGCTAGACTTAAAAGTTGAAAAGCATAACCAGACTGTGAGAAAAAAATTGAGCAGTGCTCGAACTCTTAATTGACACAACAACCATTCTTGCACGAAAAGAACTAGCATTCCACGGTCGCTATGAAAGTGCTAGCTCGGAGAACTACGGGTAACTAAAGAGAATTTGATCAGGCTTGCTCAGGATCCTTAACTAAAGTAGGTCACATCTGTTTGATTTGATCTCTTAGATTGCTTTGACAATGTCTGGGACTGCAAATAATTAAATTGATGGTATTGGAAATGATGTAATGTTTATTGTCACGGGACGGTAGGACAGAACCCAAGCGCAGGCAGGGGAGCCCCACGGGCTCTCGCCCCGCCTACTCCACTACAAGAATATTTATTAGATAAAATAACAATCCCACGATGGGGCAAACAAGAAACTAAAACAAGACTCAAACAAAAAAAACTTCCCTCGAGGGGGTCAAAACAACAAGGTCCAGGATAATCTGAATTATAAATCCAAACACACGGGAAACAGGAACAAGGCAATTCAAAACACAAAGAGGTCAGACAATGCACATAAGCAAACATACAGCGCACAACTTGCAACGTACAGCATACAATGAACGAGCACAGGACAATGAACACGAGGATGTTTTAAAGGGAGACAGACAGAGGATAAGTAACAAGGACCAGGTGATAGGGATGAACACTCAAGGAAAGCTGACGAGGAAACGAGATGGCGGGAACAAAGACGCAGACCAGAGCAAGATTATAGCAAGCCGATAGGATCAATATCTCTCCCTCCACGCACAACCTTAGGCAATGCCATGACTCCGCCCCAAGACCAAGAATAGACATGAAATGATAGCGGAATCATGACATAAGCCCCTCCTAAATGAACACCTCCAGGTGTTCATCAAGGGGAAGACTAACAAGACAAGACAGACTGGGACAACGACGGCTGGAACACGGAATGGATTGCCGGCTGGGCAGCGATCTCTGGCTGCTGGGCAGGACTAGGGACCACCGGACTCTGGACCATCGGACTCGGGACCTCCGGGACTCTGGACCATCGGACTTGGGACCTCCGGCACTTGGACCACCGGACTCGGGACCACCGGCACTTGGACCATCGGACTCGGGACCACCGGAACTGGGACCCCCTGGGTCCAAGCCGCCCTCCGTTGCCTCTTCTTCTTCAGCCGAGCCACCCACCTGCTGGTCGGCTGATGGAACAAGGTGAATGAGGTGGGCAGCTCGGGATTGGAAGCCTCGCACGAGGACCCCCAGGATTCCCGTCTCCCCCGCTTGCCAGTGAGACTGGGTGTTTGTGGAGAGGCTGGAGAGGCTGAGGGAGATGTGTGGCGGTGACCATAACCCCGATCTGCAGAGGACCACTCTCAGGTATCATGACCAGCGGAGAGGAGTAGCTTGTGCTCGATGAAGTCGTGGACTCCGATCGAGCCCCAGCGGTAAGCCACACGTTGTTGAAGTCCAACAGTTTCATTGCTCTCATTTCCGCCTGAAAGAGAGGGTCTCTGAGACCGGTGTTAAACAGCACATCCAGTTCAACCTCCCCGAAGATGCCTTGCTCAGCAATGTCGAGGAATCTCCCCACATAACCATCCACAGTCTCACTCTCTTGGCGAAGACTGCATAGGCGACGGGCAAGGTCAGAACTGCTAGTGTCCAAGGCTGCTGCCTGCTGGGTTCGTTTTGGCTTGTTCATTCTGCCACGGGACGGAAGGACAGAACCCAAGCACAGGCAGCAATGAAGGGGTATACAGAGTATTTATTAGATAAAATAATAATCCCACGATGGGGCAAACAAGAAACTAAAACAAGACTCAAACAAAAAAAACTTCCCTCGAGGGGGTCAAAACAACAAGGTCCAGGATAATCTAAATAATAAGTCCAAACACACGGGAAACAGGAACAAGGCAATTCAAAACACAAAGAGGTCAGTCAATGCACATAAGCAAACGTACAGCATACAACTTACAACGTAAAGTGTAAAGCATACCACTTACAACATACAGCGTACAACTTACAACGTACAGCATACAACTTACAGCGTACAGCATACAATTTACAGCGTACAGCATACAACTTACAGCGTACAGCATACAACTTACAGCGTACAGCATACAATTTACAGCGTACAACGTACAACTTACAACGTACAGCATACAATTTACAGCGTACAACGTACAACTTACAAAGTACAGGATACAATTTACAAACTACAGCATACAACTTACAACGTACAGCATACAATTTACAACGTACAACATACAACTTACAACGTACAGCATACAACTTACAACGTACAGCATACAACTTACAGCGTACAGCATACAATTTACAGCGTACAGCATACAACTTACAGCGTACAGCATACAACTTACAGCGTACAACGTACAGCGTACAACTTACAATGTACAGGATACAATTTACAAAGTAAAGCATACAACTTACAACGTACAGCATACAACTTACAACGTACAGCATACAACTTACAACGTACAGCATACAACTTACAACGTACAGCATACAACTTACAGCGTACAGCATACAACTTACAACGTACAGCATACAACTTACAACGTACAGCATACAACTTACAACGTACAGCATACAACTTACAGCGTAGAGCATACAACTTACAACGTACAGCGTACAGCGTACAACTTACAACGTACATCATACAACTTAAAACGTACAGCATACAATTTACAACGTAAAGCATACAATTTACAGCGTACAACGTACAGCGTACAACTTACAACGTACAGGATACAACTTACAACGTACAGCATACAAATTACAACGTACAGCATACAACTTACAACGTAAAGCATACAATTTACAAAGTACAGCATACAACTTACAACGTACAGCATACAACTTACAACGTACAGCATACAACTTACAACGTACAGCATACACCTTACAACATACAGCATACAACTTACAACGTACAGCATACAACTTACAACGTACAGCATACAACTTACAACGTACAGCATACAACTTACACGTACAGCATACAACTTACAACGTACAGCATACAACTTACAACGTACAGCATACAACTTACAACGTACAGCATACAACTTACAACGTACAGCTTACAACGTACAGCGTACAAATTACAACCTACAGCATACAACTTACAACGTACAACATACAACTTACAACGTACAGCATACAACTTACAACGCACAGCGTATAAATTACAGTGTACAAATTACAATTTACAACGTACAGCGTACAACGTACAGCATACAGCGTACAACGTACAGCGTACAACTTACAACGTACAGCATACAACTTACAACGTACAGCGTACAACTTACAACGTACAGCATACAACTTACAACGTACAGTGTACAACGTACAGCATACAACTTACAACGTACAGCATACAACTTTTTGTGGATTTGGAGAAGGCATTCGACTGTGTCCCTCGCGGCATCTCGTGGAGGGTGCTCCGGGAGTATGGGATTCAGGACGCTTTGCTAAGGGTTATCCGGTTCCTGCACGACCGGAGGAGGAGCTTGGTTTGCATTGCCGGCAGTAAGTCAGACTTGTTTTCGGTGCATGTTGGACTCCGGCAGGGCTGCCCTTTGTCGCCGGTTCTGTTCATAATTTTTATGGACAGAATTTCTAGGCGCAGCCAGGGGCCGGAGGGCGTCGGGTTTGGGGACCACACGATTTCATCTCTGCTCTTTGAGGATGATGTAAGATGCTGGCCCCATCAGACCAGTACCTTCAGCATGCACTGGGACGATTTGCAGCCGAAGTGGCTGGGATGAGAATCAGCACCTCCAAATCTGAGGCCACGGTTCTCATTTGGAAAAGGGTGGCTTGCCCACTTCAGGTAGGTGCAGAGTTCCTGCCTCAAGTGGAGGAGTTCAAGTATCTGGGGGTCTTGTTCACGAGTGAGGGAAGGATGGAACGGTAGATATGCAGACATATCGGTGCAGCTTCTGCAGTAATGCGGCCGCTGAACCGGTCTGTCGTGGTGAACAAAGAGCTGAGCCGAAAGGCGAAGCTCTCGATTTACCAGTCAATCTACGTTCCTACTCTCACCTATGGTCATGAGCTGTGGGTCATGACGGAAAGGACAAGATCCCGGATACAGGCGGCCGAAATGAGCTTTCTCCACAGGGTGGCCGGGCGATCCCTTAGAGATAGGGTGAGAAGCTCGGTCACTCGGGAGGAGCTCAGAGTAGATCCGCTGCTCCTACACATCGAGAGGGGCCAGCTGAGGTGGCTCGGGCATCGTTTCCAGATGCCCCCTGGACGCCTTCCCGGGAAGATGTTCCGGGCATGTCCCACCGGGAGGAGACCCCGGGGAAGACCTAGGACATGCTGGAGGGACTATGTCTCCCAGCTGGCCTGGGAACGCCTCTGTGTCCCCCCGGAAGAGCTGGAGGAAGTGTCTAGGGAGAGGGAAGTCTGGGCATCCCTGCTTAGACTGCTGCCCCCGCGACCCGGCCCCGGATAAGCGGAAGAAAACGAAAAAAATTGATGACCAAAGATAACAGAATGTGAAATTTTTTGGTTCATTAGTAATGTATTAATTAATTTTTCACGTGAATTACATTTACAATCTGCCATTTGTGCATTTTTTATAAATTCATTGTTAACTCTTAAAAGAAATAAAACACTACGGTGCAACATGATCTCAACATCCATCTTTGAAATTCCACAATCACTCCTTCCAAAACAGCCAGGAACCTCTGAGTCATATTTGATGAACAGCTGTCCTTCAATGATCAATGACAACACGGTCAAGCCCATACGCCTTATTCAACATTAGAAATGTGAGACCCTATCTGTCTGACCATGCGGCAGAACTCCTTGTCCAAGCCCTGGTAATCTCAAGGTTTGACTACTGCAATGCTCTCCTTGCTGGTCTTCCTACAAAGGCTATCAAACCGCTGCAGCTGGTTCAGACTGAGCAGCACGCCTCGTCTTCCAACAGCCCAAAAGGGCTCATGTGACACCCCTTTTCATCTCTCTCCATTGGCTACCGGTCGAAGCCCGTATCAGATTCAAGTCACTAACGCTTGCCTACAAGACCATCACTGGATCTGCACCGGCTTACTTTTACACCCTCCTGCACTCCTACACCCCATCAAGATCCCTGCGTTCAGCAAACCAGCGGCGTCTTGTATTGCCTTCTCATAAGGACAGTAAATCGCGTTCCCGCTCATTCTGCTTCACAACTTCTTACGGGTGGAACATTCTTAGTAACTCTGTCCGGTCAACCACATTTCTCACAACATTCAAAAAACTGACAGACAAATAAAAAATATGACTAAAAAAAAAAAAAACATTACATTATATTTTTCAATTAAGCATTGTTTTTTTCCTTAATGAACATAAATCAATGTCTGAATTTTGGACACCTTGTTCTTTGAAGACCCCTGTTGATCCTGCATTAGAGCAGACCAGGTATCCTGTAATGAAAAAATAACCAATGAAATTAGTTTGATGCTCTTTAATTTGTTTGTTTGATTTTCACTTCCTGTTGTCATTTGTATGTTAATTTCAGTTTCTTTACCACATTTTAAAAATCTAATACCATAAATACCACAAACCATGCTTCATTCAAAGACAGTTTTGTAAGCATAAAATGTAACATTTAAAAGACTTAGAAAAAAGCAAACAGCTCATCAAAAACTGATATAAACTGTTATGCTGTCGTCATTTTAAAATTAACTTATCTTGAATAATAGTCTTTGCTTTCACTTTTTACAAATTTTACAAATTGTCATCCCCTGGGGGAACGATGAAGCAGATCCTACCTCAAGTCCCCCTGTCACGGTCCCTGGGTGCTTGGCTCAAGCTTCCCACACCGTCACGCTGGCTACGGTAAACGGTCCGTCTCGGCTACTCTATCCAATTCGCTAGACCTCCGCCCAAGTTTCGAGGGATCCTCTCAACCTCAATCAGAGGCAGGGATGCTCCTGTACTACGGACTGAGGTCACCACCTTGTTGGTGAAGGCGTTCGAGCCCGTCCTTCTAGCTGAGATGTTCTCAGTGCAGTAGAGAAGTTAGTGCAGTTATTGAAGTTACAGTGCAGTAGATGAGGTAATGCAGTTATGAGAGTAGTCCATTAGTGCAAATGAGCATTCAGTAATATTCCTTGTGTGCAAGTGAGCAGTATAAAGTGCAAATGATGCTGTGTGTGTGTAAACAGTCCGGTAGAGCAGATAACATGAAGTACTGGTGTGTACAGTTCAATCATGCATGGCAGCCCTGTAGTGCAATGTAAATAATGCAATAGCAGCATTAAAGTTAAACTTATGAGGGGTAGTGGAATCAGTGGGGAGCAGAGTTCAATAATGAAACAATTCTGGCAAAAAAGCTGTTTCCTAGTCTGCTGGTTCTTGCCCGGAGGCACCTGAAGCGCCTACCGGAAGGCAGGAGAGTAAACAGTCTATGAGCGGGGTGAGAGGAGTCCTTGAGAATGCTGCGAGCTCGACGCAGACAGCGTTTCTTCTGGATGTCCTCAATGGAAGGGAGTGTAGTTCCTGTGATGCGCTTGGCTGTTTTCACCACCCGCTGCAGTGCATTGGGCTCAGCAACAGAACAGTTCCCATACCAGACTGTGACACAGTTGGTCAGATGCTCTCTATCGTGCAGCAATAGAAGTTCACCAGGATAGTTGAAGACAGTTAGTTCTTCTTCAGTGTCCTCAGAAAGAAGAGACGCTGGTGAGCCTTCTTGACCAGGCATGAGGTGTTGGTGGTCCAGGACAGGTCCTCCGAAATATGGGTCCCCAGAAACTTAAAACTGTGGATGGGGTCGTGTGTACCTCCTTTCGCCTTCCTGAAGTCCACGATGATCTCCTTTGTCTTGGAGGTGTTAAGGAGCAGGTTGTTGTTTGAGCACCATGTGGCCAGGAGTACGCGACCAGGGATGCCATCAGGGCCAGCAGCCTTGCGTGCGTTTATCCGGCTTAGTGCAGTGTAAACATCTGTGGAGTTTAGTGTGATGATTGGGTGGTCAGTAGAAGGAGTAAGCCTGGTGGGGGGTTCCTTATTGTCTCTCTCAAAGCGTGCATAAAAGTCATTAAGCTCGCTTAGGAAGGCGGCATCTGTCATTATGGGGATGGAGTGGTTGGGTTTGTAGTCACTAATGGCCTGGATGCCCTGCCACATGAGTCGAGGGTCAGAATTGGAAAAATGCTCCTCTAGCTTCAACTTGTAGCAGTGCTTGGCCTTTTTGATGCCTCTCTTCAGATTTGCCCTGGAAGTACTACAGGCCTGTGCATCACCTGATCTGAAGGCAGTGTTGCATGCTTTCAACAGGAGGCACACTTCCTTGTTCATCCATGGCTTCTGATTAGGGTATATGGTGATCTGCTTTTGGGCTGTGACACTTTCAATGGTGGTATTGATGTAGTCCAATACAGAGTAGGTGTAGCTGTCTATGTCCGTGTGAGAGCCACTGGTGGCCTGAGAAGCAAACATACTCCAGTCTGTGTTTAGAAACCATTCCTGGAGTATAAAGTCTGCCCCCGCAGGCCACACCTTGATGGTCTTCACTGATGGCTTCACATAATTAATGAGAGGTGAATACTTGGGGGTGAGGAACAAAGAAAGGTGATCAGATTGACCCAGGTGGGGGAAGGGGCTCGCGGCGTAAGCTTCAGCCATGTTTGTATAGACATGATCCAAAGTTTTGTTTCCTCTTGTGTTGCAGGAAACATGCTGGTGAAATTTAGGGAGCACTGTCTTTAAGTTAGAGTGATTAAAATCTCCCGCAACAATAAATGCAGCCTCCGGGTGAGGAGTCTGTTGTTTACTGATGGCTGCATGAAGTTCTTTCATAGCAAGCTTGGAATCAGCATCCGGTGGAATATAAGCTGCCGTTATAATGGTGGAAATGAATTCCCGTGGAAGATAATTCCCATAAATTCCCATGGCTATCGACCTAAAGGACACTGTTGTGTACACAAAGGTACCTTTTGCTCCGGCACCTAGATCGATTGGGACTTCAGGTTAACCAAGAAAAGATCAAGCTTTCCCCGGTGCAGTGCATCCTCTTTCTCGGTATGGAACTCAACTCTGCGCTCTGTCCGCAGTACGCGCCCAGTCTGTGTTGATTTCCCTGAAACACTTCAGGCAGCCAGCGGTCCCCCTGAAACAGTTTCATAGTTTCCTGGATCACATGGAGTCCTCGGTGGGGGTAATACCCCTCGGGTTGATGCACATGAGACCGAGTTCCGAGAAGAGCGTGGCACACGGCAGCACGCGCATGGTTATTACACCCCTCTGCGAACGCACCCTAACCCCCTGGTCTTCCATGGCCTTTCTCCGGATTGGGGTCCCTCTTGGGCAGGTGACAAGGCACGTCATGGTGACGACGGATGCCTCCCTGCAGAGGTGGGGTGCAGTGTGCAACGGGCGCAGTAGCGGGGCGTTGGACGGGCCCCCGCCTGCGCTGGCATACCAATTACCTAGAGTTGTGGAGTGTGCTACTTGCACTGAGGAGGCTACGGCCCGTCTAGAAACCACTACAGCTGTGGCGTACATCAATCGTCAGTGTGGCTTACGCTCACGACAGCTTACACGACTTGTAAAGTCATGTGCAGGTGATCCGCTCCCTGCGGGCCACACAAATCCCAGGCAACCTGAACCAGACACCCCTCGCACTGTCCAGCTCATTTGGATTAGGTCCAGCTCATTTGGATTCCCACGATACCACCAATTGCCCGCTTTCGTACTCCCTGTCCGAGGCCCCTCTCGTCACGGATGCCCTTGCAACAGCTGGCCGCGGGACAAGCGGAAGTACACCTTCTCCCCAGTGAGCCTCATTGCACAGACACTGTGCAAGGTCAGGGAAGAGGAGAACCAAGTGCTACTAGTGCGCCTTATATAACCCGCCTCGTCTCCGCTCCATACCCTCTTGGGACCTTAATGTGGTCCTGGCGGGCCTCTCTGGGCCCCCCATTCGAGCCCCTCGGAGGTTCCGATCTTCCTCACCTCTCGAGTAAGACGGCCCTCTTGATGTTGTTTGCTTCTTTCAAGAGGGAAGGGGACCTACAAGCATTCTACATGTCCCCAGATTGCCTTGAATTCGGGCCCGGTAACTCTCATGTTATCCTGAGACCCAGGCCCAGATACGTGCCCAAAGTTCCCACGACTTCCTTTCGGCACCAAGTGGTGAACTTGCAGGCGCTCCCCATTGGGGAGGAAGACCCAACCCCCTCCGTGTTGTGTCCAGCACGCGGACTGCGCCTCTACTTGGACCATACCCAGAGCTTCAGGAGCTCTGACCAGCTTTTTGTCTGTTTCGGAGGACAGCAGAAGGGGAGGGCTGTCTCCAAACATAGACTGGCACACTGGATTGTGAATGCCGTCACGGTGGCATACCGATCACAAGATCTCCCGTGCCCATTGGCAGTGCGGGCTCACTCCACACAGGGTATAGCCACCTCATGGGCAATGGCCAGAGGTGCCTCTCTGGCACATTTGCAGAGCTGCGGATTGGGCTATGCCCAACACCTTCGCAAGGTTTTACAACCTTCGCGTGAACCCGGTGTCAGCCCACGTCCTGCGAGTCTCTAGTAGAGTAAGGCTATAACCATCACACTGTGTGTCACAAAATACATTTTTAACATTCCACCACAAGAGCTCACACACAACATCTAGAGCGAGCATGGCAGACATTAAAAACAGAGGTTTTGGCGGCATTGGGGGTACTGTACCACAAAGCTGCTAAAAGAACACCTTAGAGTCATTGAATGGGAGTACTGGCTGCAACATATCTGACATTCTGGGACGTCTCAATCATGATAAATTCGCCTTCCCCGCTTGCCACAGAGGCTGGCCAGTGGTGGAGAAGCTGCAGAAGGTGAGGTGGACGGTGCTGAGGTCCGCAGGGTGGTCGTGCCCAGGGCGCAGTGCTCTGGGACAGACACAAGACCGGAACGAGAGAAGAACGGATGGCAACTGAGAGAGGAGCCTTTATTGAAAAGAATACTTTTTAAACTGTCTTAAACTGCATTGTACCAAGAAAAAGGTCTTGGTTTTATTTTGTCAATAAGAATTGAATAGTTTATAGAATCTTTGTGATTGAATAATTATAATGAACAAAAAAACAGTAAGGGTAAGAAAGAAGTTTTCTGATATGCTTTTGTTTAGGATCTTGCCCAGATCAAAGGTGACCATTTGGAACATCGTAAAATATCCTGACCTCTCAATAGGGGTCGCACCATTGATTAGAGTGTTGCGGGGTGTTGCGGGGATCCGGGTGTTGAAATAAAGAGGACCATTGAGGGTTGTTAAGACATGACCTCTCAGTGGAACTCTAATCGGCGCCAGCAAGTCTGATCCAACTGTCCTCTTGTAACACATCCATCAATTGACCAGGATAAATCCCAACCAACACTCGTGGACTTCAAAGAAATCCCAACAGGGAGGATGGGGTCGTTGACACTAACATGGACTCCAGATGTGTTAACAGGAATGAGGGCAAATGGTCAGTCAAGTCTTGAAGTCTCCCTCTTGTTAACCACAAAAGAATAGTTTCAAATAATTCAAACCTACATCTCCACATTGTATGTTTGTCCCCATGTTATTCGGACTCGCCTATAACCTCAAAAGCATTTGTGTTTAGTTGTATTCTGCTTATATTACCATTCTTGTACGAACTTCTTGTCAATGTACTTATAACCCTGGCATGTTTTATATCTAAATGTTTCTCTCTTCATTACTGGAAAGATGATGTATAGCACAATAACGTGTTTTCGATCCTATCGATTTTATGTCATTCTAAGAGTTCTACAGCACCAAACCTCTAAGTGATCCTGAATGCAAATGAGCTACTAAGCAAAACAAAGAAACTTTGCTTCGCTCCAAAATCAGCTCATCAGATTGGATAACTCACTTTGAAGGGCGTGAACCCGTCAAGCTTAAACAGCCGTAAACTGAGCTATCGATGCTCGGCTCATCTCGTGTCCTCGCGCTCCTGCCCGGCACGTCACCGAGACCTGTCTCTCCCTTGGAGACATTTCATCCGGCAGTTTACATCGGCTAACTTCGTCCTACCCTCGTCAGCCAATCCGGCTCCAAGAAAGAAGTAGACGGACTCACCCGCTTGCTTTGAAACCATCAGGACTCATAGAACCTTTTCAACGCGCACAGAACTTGTCCCAGCACACTCAGGGAACCAATGCAAGTATCAACTATATCCTAAATAGCTGCGTTTAAGCTTTAGCCCCTTTTTACAAAAGGAGATTATCCTCGATGGTTCATGCAGATGTGAATAGCTGTTTGTAAAACTGCCACTCTTTGTCTATTTCTTACCTTTCTTTACTGCATTTATGTTTCATGTTTTGTTTGTTAACATTTGTTATTTTGTTAGTCAGTCGTTTGTTTCCCCTTTAGTGTAGTAAATAAACCCGCATTTGTTATCCACAATTAAACTGTTAATATGTAATTTTATCACATATTAACGTCACTTAAACTGCTTGATTTCGTTATAATTTCTGGAGCGGTACTGTACTACATACAGTAAGAGTGTTATGTTTCCAAGGCCAGGAAAGTAATATTTCTTAGATTTGATATACGATCTGCGGATCACTCGCTGGACGAGTGAATTTAGTTTGTCGCTATTATCAGGTCTGCCGAATCCGTGTATTAAGTGTATAAAACAGGTATAGTTAGTCATCATTAATTATACGTCTTTTACTGTGATCAAACTCATAGTTTTCCCCGAAATACACTACATTTGTTACTAAAGAAATTTATTGTAAGAGAAATAAGATAAGAAATTATACAGTTTCCCCATCATCATGAATGAAATAAATCCAAAAAAATGGACATCCTTATCAATAACAGACAAAAAACTAGTGAAGGGTTGCCAAGTTCTTGACATATTTCCAGATCCTTCTAACCCCTCCCAAAAGAAATGATAAGCATCCCATTATATTCCAGTGTGCAAAGTGGACAGCTGCAACCAAAATAGGTTTTATATTGCCACATTTATTTATTTGAATGGTTTCTTAGTTTTTAATTCCGTGTTGAAACTCTATTTGTCTTACCCCTAATCCTATAAAAAAAGATCCTTTGATTTTCCTCATAAAGAACTCTCTATAGAAATGAAAGAGAAACTGTTTATCTTCGTAAGACCCTCACTGTACTGTACCTAGCAAACGCTCCCCAAATCTATGATAATGCATCCGGTCCTTGAGTTGCCAGGTATTCATTCATGCTCAGAATATAAATAAACATTTTGGCGGCCAAAGTTCATTGTGAAAGTAGCCCAAAAACACAACCCGTGTCTCCATAAATGCAGAGTGGAAACCAATGACCTTGTATATGGGGAGATGTGTGTGGCCTACAGTAAATAAATGTCCATGTCAACAAACAAGGGGAACAAAACAACAGGGAAACAGAAGGTGAACAAGACAACAACAGAACGACGCAGATCTAATTACATAATAAGAGATGGGCGAGACAGACGCAGTGATCTTGGCACATCTTACATTACAGAATCTTACATTAGGAATCAATGGCAAAAACTTTATTAAATATTGCACTTATAAATAAATATGCATCTCAACACTATTTACTTAGATATTGGAGTTCACAATAGTCTTGTTAAAGGTATTGTAGCACACATCTAAGGTTTTTGTAAAATTAGATTTTATAGGTTTTTAGCATTTCTTAAGATTAATTTTGTTGAGATTATTACTACGAACAATTAGAACTAAGTGTTATGCAACAGACTGGCCATATATCCAGAGTGTATCCCGCATATCTGCGACCCTGCAGAGGACAAGAGAAAAATGGATGAATGATGAGGAACAACAACTACATATTAATATAATGGATTTTAAAAGGATAATAGTGTAATAAAGTAATAATCAGAATATTGGCCTTAAATATAATCAGTTACCAAGATGTTTTTTGTATTTATTTACAACTTATTTAAATTATTTAAAATTAAATTAAATTTTGAACAGTGGTGTATGAAAATAAAACAAGCATGATAAACAGTTCTGAAGGTCTTCTGTCATCAAGTAGATAGGAGTTGTACTTGCATAAATTGAAACACCTGCCTGAGATGTCCATTAAACACGTTTCTTCACAGAAATGTTAAAGGCCCCATTAACATTTTTTTTAATTATCCCGATAAGCTGAAAGACAAGTATTTAAAGCATTTAAACATTATTTGGTTACATTTAATATGTGTGAATTCACCCCTGAAATAAAAAAGTGAACTACAGTATTTTCTCTGTACAGCCTATTGGTAAAATTTACATTTAACGTCTCTTGTTCGGGTTAAAATGTACTAATCTGCCAAGGTTGTCAGGTCAAATACTTTGTGCCTCCTGTAGTGTGCTGAACCTGAGGCAGACCACAGGATTTCGCTGTCTTAATTCCTGATAAAGTGGACATCACACTATGTTTTTGCATTATGATCAGTACATTACAATTGAAAAACATTATTTTGAGTAGCTGAGTGTGTCAGAATAAACATGTAACACACAGTATATAGTCCCCTATTATTGTGCCTAAATAAGTCTATGTGTGGGAAGCACTGAAGTTTATGTGGGTAGTTGACAAGTAAATCGTACATGTGTCCTATGTTGTGACATGGCAAAGTTTAGAAAGAAAGTAATGAAGTAAAAACATTGGTTTACCATGTCTATATGTTCCTGTGGAGTAAAATTCAGGTCACCAAAGAACCTGACATTGAGAGTTGCATGAGCAGTTGTTGTTAGTAATTTTGTAGTACTTGAATTTGTTTGTGGAGCTGTTGCTGGTGGTTCTATTTGAGGAGAAGTTGTCTGATTTGATGACAAATCACTTGGGGTTTGTGAAGTTTTGATTGGTCCTACAGTTGATGTTTCTGAAGTTGTTGGGGCAATTATTGAAGTTTTTTTAGGACCAGTAGTTGTAGTTGTTGGTATATAAATTGTTTTTGATACAGGAGTTGTGGTTTGTGCCGAATTTGTAGTTGTTGGTACAGATGATGTTGTAGATTCAGTGGTTGAAGTTTTAAGTAAAGGATTTGTTGTTGAGCCAATAGTTGTAGTTGCTAGGATATTAGTTGTGGTTGATGCAAAAGTTGTAGTTGTTTTTGCTGCAGTAGTTGTCTGTGTATAAGTTGAAGTTGTCGGCATAGTAGTTATAGTTGTTGGTGCGGTAGTTGAATGTGGCATAGTTGTTGGTGCTATACTTGTGGTTGTCAGTGTCATAGTTGTACTCGTTGGTGCAGCTGTAGTCGTAGTTGATTTGGCTGCAGTTGTTGGTGCAGTAGTTGTAGATGTTGGTGTAGTTGTTGGTGCAGTAGTTGTAGGTGCAGTAGTTGTAGTTCTTGGTGCAGTAGTTGTGTGTGCTTCAGTTGTAGTTGTTGGGGCAGTGGTTGGAGTTGTTGGTGCTTTAGTAGCAGTTGTTGGTGCGTCAGTTGTAGTGGTTGGGGCAGTAGTTGTAGTTATTGGTGCAGTAGTTGTTTGTGCTTCAGTTGTAGTTGTTGGGGCAGTAGTTGTAGTTGTTGGTGCTTTAGTAGCAGTTGTTGGTGCAGTAGTTGTAGGTGCAGTAGTTGTAGTTGTTGGTGCAGTAGTTGTGTGTGCTTCAGTTGTAGTTGTTGGGGCAGTAGTTGTAGTTGTTGGCATAGTAGTTGTAGTTGTTTGTGCTTCAGTTGTAGTTGTTTGTGCAGTGGTTGTAGTTGTTGGTGCTTCAGTTGTAGTGGTTGGTGCAGTAGTTGTAGTGGTTGGTGCAGTAGTTGTTTCTGCTTCAGTTGTAGTTTTTGGGGCAGTGGTTGTAGTTGTTGGTGCTTTAGTACCCGTTGTTGGTGCGTCAGTTGTAGTGGTTGGGGCAGTAGTTGTAGTTGTAGTTCTTGGTGCAGTAGTTGTTTGTGCTTCAGTTGTAGTTGTTGGGGCAGTAGTTGTAGTTGTTGGTGCTTTAGTAGCAGTTGATCGTGCAGTAGTTGTAGGTGCAGTAGTTGTAGTTGTTGGTGCAGTAGTTGTGTGTGCTTCAGTTGTAGTTGTTTGTGCAGTGGTTGTAGTTGTTGGTGCTTTAATTGTAGTGGTTGGTGCAATAGTTGTAGGTGCATTAGTTGAAGTTCTTGGTGCAGTAGTTGTGTGTGCTTCAGTTGTAATTGTTGGGGCAGTGGTTGTAGTTGTTTGTGCTTTAGTAGTAGTTGTTGGTGCAGTAGTTGTAGTTGTTGGTGCAGTAGTTGTAGTTGTTGGTCCATGGGTTGTAGTTGTTGGTGCAGTAGTTGTAGTTGTTGGTGCAGTAGTTGTAGTTGTTGGTGCAGTAATTGTGTGTGCTTCAGTTGTACTTGTTGGGGCAGTGGTTGTAGTTTTTTGTGCTTTAGTAGTAGTTGTTGGTGCAGTAGTTGTAGTTGTTGGTCCAGGGGTTGTAGGTTTTGGTGCAGTAGTTGTAGGTGTTGGTCCAGGGGTTGTAGTTGTGTGTGCTTCATTTGTAATTGTTTGTGCAGTGTTTGTAGTTGTTGGTGCGTCAGTTGTAGTTGTTGGTGCAGTAGTTGTAGGTGCAGTAGTTGTAGTTGTAGTTCTTGGTGCAGTAGTTGTTTGTGCTTCAGTTGTAGTTGTTGGGGCAGTAGTTGTAGTTGTTGGTGCTTTAGTAGCAGTTGTTGGTGCAGTAGTTTTTGGCGCAGTAGTTGTACTTGATGGTGCTTTAGTAGCAGTTGTTGGTGCAGTAGTTGTTGGTGCAGTAGTTGTACTTGTTGGTGCAGTAGTTGTAGTTGTTGGTCTAGCAGTTGTGTGTGCTTCAGTTGTAGTTGTTTGTGCAGTGGTTGTAGTTGTTGGTGCTTTAGTTGTAGTGGTTGGTGCAATAGTTGTAGGTGCATAAGTTGAAGTTCTTGGTGCAGTAGTTGTGTGTGCTTCAGTTGTAATTGTTGGGGCAGTGGTTGTAGTTGTTTGTGCTTTAGTAGTAGTTGGTGGTGCAGTAGTTGTAGTTGTTGGTGCAGTAGTTGTAGTTGTTGGTCCATGGGTTGTAGTTGTTGGTGCAGTAGTTGTAGTTGTTGGTGCAGTAGTTGTACTTGTTGGTGCAGTAGTTGTAGTTGTTGGTCTAGTAGTTGTGTGTGCGTCAGTTGTAGTGGTTGGGGCAGTAGTTGTAGGTGCAGTAGTTGTAGTTGTTGGTGCAGTAGTTGTTTGTGCTTCAGTTGTACTTGTTGGGGCAGTGGTTGTAGTTGTTGATGCTTTAGTAGTAGTTGTTGGTGCAGTAGTTGTAGTTGTCTGTGCTTCAGTTGTAGTTGTTTGTGCAGTGGTTGTAGTTGTTGGTGCTTCAGTTGTAGTGGTTGGTACAATATTTGTAGGTGTAGTAGTTGTAGTTCTTGGTGCAGTAGTTGTGTGTGCTTCAGTTGTAGTTGTTGGTGCAGTAGTTGTAGTTGTTGGTGCAGTAGTTGTAGTTGTTGGTCCAGGGGTTGTAGTTGTTGGTGCAGTAGTTGTAGTTGTTGGTATTTCAGTTGTAGTGGTTGGTGCAGTAGTTGTAGTGGTTGGTGCAATAGTTATAGGTGCATAAGTTGAAGTTCTTGGTGCAGTAGTTGTGTGTGCTTCGGTTGTAATTGTTGGGGCAGTGGTTGTAGTTGTTTGTGCTTTAGTAGTAGTTGGTGGTGCAGTAGTTGTAGTTGTTGGTGCAGTAGTTGTAGTTGTTGGTCCATGGGTTGTAGTTGTTGGTGCAGTAGTTGTAGTTGTTGGTGCAGTAGTTGTACTTGTTGGTGCAGTAGTTGTAGTTGTTGGTCTAGTAGTTGTGTGTGCGTCAGTTGTAGTGGTTGGGGCAGTAGTTGTAGGTGCAGTAGTTGTAGTTGTTGGTGCAGTAGTTGTTTGTGCTTCAGTTGTACTTGTTGGGGCAGTGGTTGTAGTTGTTGATGCTTTAGTAGTAGTTGTTGGTGCAGTAGTTGTAGTTGTCTGTGCTTCAGTTGTAGTTGTTTGTGCAGTGGTTGTAGTTGTTGGTGCTTCAGTTGTAGTGGTTGGTACAATATTTGTAGGTGTAGTAGTTGTAGTTCTTGGTGCAGTAGTTGTGTGTGCTTCAGTTGTAGTTGTTGGTGCAGTAGTTGTAGTTGTTGGTGCAGTAGTTGTAGTTGTTGGTCCAGGGGTTGTAGTTGTTGGTGCAGTAGTTGTAGTTGTTGGTAATTCAGTTGTAGTGGTTGGTGCAGGAGTTGTAGTGGTTGGTGCAGTAGTTGTAGGTGCAGTAGTTGTAGTTCTTGGTGCAGTAGTTGTTTCTGCTTCAGTTGTAGTTGTTGGGGCAGTGGTTGTAGTTGTTGGTGCTTTAGTAGCAGTTGTTGGTGCAGTAGTTGTAGGTGCAGTAGTTGTAGTTGTTTGTGCTTCAGTTGTAGTTGTTTGTGCAGTGGTTGTAGTTGTTGGTGCTTCAGTTGTAGTGGTCGGTGCAGTAGTTGTAGTGGTTGGTGCAATAGTTGTAGGTGCAGTAGTTGTAGGTGCAGTAGTTGTTTCTGCTTCAGTTGTAGTTGTTGGGGCAGTGGTTGTAGTTGTTGGTGCAGTAGTTGTGTATGCTTCAGTTGTAGTTGTTGGGGCAGTAGTTGTAGTTGTTGGCATAGTAGTTGTTGTTGTTTGTGCTTCAGTTGTAGTTGTTTGTGCAGTGGTTGTAGTTGTTGGTGCTTCAGTTGTAGTGGTTGGTGCAGTAGTTGTAGTGGTTGGTGCAGTAGTTGTAGTTGTTGGTGCTTTAGTAGCAGTTGATCGTGCAGTAGTTGTAGGTGCAGTAGTTGTAGTTGTTGGTGCAGTAGTTGTGTGTGCTTCAGTTGTAGTTGTTTGTGCAGTGGTTGTAGTTGTTGGTGCTTTAATTGTAGTGGTTGGTGCAATAGTTGTAGGTGCATTAGTTGAAGTTCTTGGTGCAGTAGTTGTGTGTGCTTCAGTTGTAATTGTTGGGGCAGTGGTTGTAGTTGTTTGTGCTTTAGTAGTAGTTGTTGGTGCAGTAGTTGTAGTTGTTGGTGCAGTAGTTGTAGTTGTTGGTCCATGGGTTGTAGTTGTTGGTGCAGTAGTTGTAGTTGTTGGTGCAGTAATTGTGTGTGCTTCAGTTGTACTTGTTGGGGCAGTGGTTGTAGTTTTTTGTGCTTTAGTAGTAGTTGTTGGTGCAGTAGTTGTAGTTGTTGGTCCAGGGGTTGTAGGTTTTGGTGCAGTAGTTGTAGGTGTTGGTCCAGGGGTTGTAGTTGTGTGTGCTTCATTTGTAATTGTTTGTGCAGTGTTTGTAGTTGTTGGTGCGTCAGTTGTAGTTGTTGGTGCAGTAGTTGTAGGTGCAGTAGTTGTAGTTGTAGTTCTTGGTGCAGTAGTTGTTTGTGCTTCAGTTGTAGTTGTTGGGGCAGTAGTTGTAGTTGTTGGTGCTTTAGTAGCAGTTGTTGGTGCAGTAGTTTTTGGCGCAGTAGTTGTACTTGATGGTGCTTTAGTAGCAGTTGTTGGTGCAGTAGTTGTTGGTGCAGTAGTTGTACTTGTTGGTGCAGTAGTTGTAGTTGTTGGTCTAGCAGTTGTGTGTGCTTCAGTTGTAGTTGTTTGTGCAGTGGTTGTAGTTGTTGGTGCTTTAGTTGTAGTGGTTGGTGCAATAGTTGTAGGTGCATAAGTTGAAGTTCTTGGTGCAGTAGTTGTGTGTGCTTCAGTTGTAATTGTTGGGGCAGTGGTTGTAGTTGTTTGTGCTTTAGTAGTAGTTGGTGGTGCAGTAGTTGTAGTTGTTGGTGCAGTAGTTGTAGTTGTTGGTCCATGGGTTGTAGTTGTTGGTGCAGTAGTTGTAGTTGTTGGTGCAGTAGTTGTACTTGTTGGTGCAGTAGTTGTAGTTGTTGGTCTAGTAGTTGTGTGTGCGTCAGTTGTAGTGGTTGGGGCAGTAGTTGTAGGTGCAGTAGTTGTAGTTGTTGGTGCAGTAGTTGTTTGTGCTTCAGTTGTACTTGTTGGGGCAGTGGTTGTAGTTGTTGATGCTTTAGTAGTAGTTGTTGGTGCAGTAGTTGTAGTTGTCTGTGCTTCAGTTGTAGTTGTTTGTGCAGTGGTTGTAGTTGTTGGTGCTTCAGTTGTAGTGGTTGGTACAATATTTGTAGGTGTAGTAGTTGTAGTTCTTGGTGCAGTAGTTGTGTGTGCTTCAGTTGTAGTTGTTGGTGCAGTAGTTGTAGTTGTTGGTGCAGTAGTTGTAGTTGTTGGTCCAGGGGTTGTAGTTGTTGGTGCAGTAGTTGTAGTTGTTGGTAATTCAGTTGTAGTGGTTGGTGCAGTAGTTGTAGTGGTTGGTGCAATAGTTATAGGTGCATAAGTTGAAGTTCTTGGTGCAGTAGTTGTGTGTGCTTCAGTTGTAATTGTTGGGGCAGTGGTTGTAGTTGTTTGTGCTTTAGTAGTAGTTGGTGGTGCAGTAGTTGTAGTTGTTGGTGCAGTAGTTGTAGTTGTTGGTCCATGGGTTGTAGTTGTTGGTGCAGTAGTTGTAGTTGTTGGTGCAGTAGTTGTACTTGTTGGTGCAGTAGTTGTAGTTGTTGGTCTAGTAGTTGTGTGTGCGTCAGTTGTAGTGGTTGGGGCAGTAGTTGTAGGTGCAGTAGTTGTAGTTGTTGGTGCAGTAGTTGTTTGTGCTTCAGTTGTACTTGTTGGGGCAGTGGTTGTAGTTGTTGATGCTTTAGTAGTAGTTGTTGGTGCAGTAGTTGTAGTTGTCTGTGCTTCAGTTGTAGTTGTTTGTGCAGTGGTTGTAGTTGTTGGTGCTTCAGTTGTAGTGGTTGGTACAATATTTGTAGGTGTAGTAGTTGTAGTTCTTGGTGCAGTAGTTGTGTGTGCTTCAGTTGTAGTTGTTGGTGCAGTAGTTGTAGTTGTTGGTGCAGTAGTTGTAGTTGTTGGTCCAGGGGTTGTAGTTGTTGGTGCAGTAGTTGTAGTTGTTGGTAATTCAGTTGTAGTGGTTGGTGCAGGAGTTGTAGTGGTTGGTGCAGTAGTTGTAGGTGCAGTAGTTGTAGTTCTTGGTGCAGTAGTTGTTTCTGCTTCAGTTGTAGTTGTTGGGGCAGTGGTTGTAGTTGTTGGTGCTTTAGTAGCAGTTGTTGGTGCAGTAGTTGTAGGTGCAGTAGTTGTAGTTGTTTGTGCTTCAGTTGTAGTTGTTTGTGCAGTGGTTGTAGTTGTTGGTGCTTCAGTTGTAGTGGTCGGTGCAGTAGTTGTAGTGGTTGGTGCAATAGTTGTAGGTGCAGTAGTTGTAGGTGCAGTAGTTGTTTCTGCTTCAGTTGTAGTTGTTGGGGCAGTGGTTGTAGTTGTTGGTGCAGTAGTTGTGTATGCTTCAGTTGTAGTTGTTGGGGCAGTAGTTGTAGTTGTTGGTGCTTTAGTAGCAGTTGTTGGTGCAGTAGTTGTTGGTGCAGTAGTTTTACTTGTTGGTGCAGTAGTTGTAGTTGTTGGACTAGTAGTTGTGTGTGCTTCAGTTGTAGTTGTTGGGGCAGTGGTTGTAGTTGTTGGTGCTTTAGTAGCAGTTGTTGGTGCGTCAGTTGTAGTGGTTGGGGCAGTAGTTGTAGTTGTAGTTCTTGGTGCAGTAGTTGTTTGTGCTTCAGTTGTAGTTGTTGGGGCAGTAGTTGCAGTTGTTGGTGCTTTAGTAGCAGTTGTTGGTGCAGTATTTGTAGGTGCAGTAGTTGTAGTTGTTGGTGCAGTAGTTGTGTGTGCTTCAGTTGTAGTTGTTTGTGCAGTGGTTGTAGTTGTTGGTGCTTTAGTTGTAGTGGTTGGTGCAATAGTTGCAGGTGCATTAGTTGAAGTTCTTGGTGCAGTAGTTGTGTGTGCTTCAGTTGTAATTGTTGGGGCAGTGGTTGTAGTTGTTTGTGCTTTAGTAGTAGTTGTTGGTGTAGTAGTTGTAGTTGTTGGTGCAGTAGTTGTAGTTGTTGGTCCATGGGTTGTAGTTGTTGGTGCAGTAGTTGTAGTTGTTGGTGCAGTAGTTGTTGGTGCAGTAGTTGTGTGGGCTTCAGTTGTACTTGTTGGGACAGTGGTTGTAGTTGTTTGTGCTTTAGTAGTAGTTGTTGGTGCAGTAGTTGTAGTTATTGGTCCAGGGGTTGTAGGTTTTGGTGCAGTAGTTGTAGTTGTTGGTCCAGGGGTTGTAGTTGTGTGTGCTTCAGTTGTAATTGTTTGTGCAGTGATTGTAGTTGTTGGTGCGTCAGTTGTAGTTGTTGGAGCAGTAGTTGTAGGTGCAGTAGTTGTAGTTCTTGGTGCAATAGTTGTTTGTGCTTCAGTTGTAGTTGTTGGGGCAGTAGTTGTAGTTGTTGGTGCTTTAGTAGCAGTTGTTGGTGCAGTAGTTGTTGGTGCAGTAGTTGTACTTGTTGGTGCTTTATTAGCATTTGTTGGTGCAGTAGTTGTTGGTGCAGTAGTTGTACTTGTTGGTGCAGTAGTTGTAGTTGTTGGTCTAGTAGTTGTGTGTGCTTCAGTTGTAGTTGTTTGTGCAGTGGTTGTAGTTGTTGGTGCTTTAGTTGTAGTGGTTGGTGCAATAGTTGTAGGTGCATTAGTTGAAGTTCTTGGTGCAGTAGTTGTGTGTGCTTCAGTTGTAATTGTTGGGGCAGTGGTTGTAGTTGTTTGTGCTTTAGTAGTAGTTGTTGGGGCAGTGGTTGTAGTTGTTGGTGCTCTAGTAGCAGTTGTTGGTGCGTCAGTTATAGTGGTTGGGGCAGTAGTTGTAGTTCTTGGTGAAGTAGTTGTTTGTGCTTCAGTTGTAGTTGTCGGGGCAGTGGTTGTAGTTGTTGGTGCTTTAGTAGCAGTTGTTGGTGCGTCAGTTATAGTGGTTGGGGCAGTAGTTGTAGTTCTTGGTGCAGTAGTTGTTTGTGCTTCAGTTGTAGTTGTTGGGGCAGTGGTTGTAGTTGTTGGTGCTTTAGTAGCAGTTGTTTGTGCTTCAGTTGTAGTTGTTGGGGCAGTAGTTGTAGTTGTTGGTGCTTTAGTAGCAGTTGTTGGTGCAGTAGTTGTTGGTGCAGTAGTTGTACTTGTTGGTGCAGTAGTTGTAGTTGTTGGTCTAGTATTTGTATGTGCTTCAGTTGTAGTTGTTGGGGCAGTGGTTGTAGTTGTTGGTGCTTTAGTAGCAGTTGTTGGTGCGTCAGTTGTAGTGATTGGGGCAGTAGTTGTAGTTGTAGTTCTTGGTGCAGTAGTTGTTTGTGCTTCAGTTGTAGTTGTTGGGGCAGTAGTTGTAGTTGTTGGTGCTTTAGTAGCAGTTGTTGGTGCAGTAGTTGTTGGTGCAGTAGTTGTACTTGTTGGTGCAGTAGTTGTAGTTGTTGGTCTAGTAGTTGTTTGTGCTTCAGTTGTAGTTGTTGGGGCAGTGGTTTTCGTTGTTGGTGCTTTTGTAGCAGTTGTTGGTGCGTCAGTTATAGTGGTTGGGGCAGTAGTTGTAGTTCTTGGTGCAGTAGTTGTTTGTGCTTCAGTTGTAGTTGTTGGGGCAGTAGTTGTAGTTGTTGGTGCTTTAGTAGCAGTTGTTGGTGCAGTAGTTGTTGGTGCAGTAGTTGTACTTGTTGGTGCAGTAGTTGTAGTTGTTGGTCTAGTAGTTGTGTGTGCTTCAGTTGTAGTTGTTTGTGCAGTGGTTGTAGTTGTGTGTGCTTCAGTTGTAATTGTTGGGGCAGTGGTTGTAGTTGTTTGTGCTTTAGTAGTAGTTGTTGGTGTAGTAGTTGTAGTTGTTGGTGCAGTAGTTGTAGTTGTTGGTCCATGGGTTGTAGTTGTTGGTGCAGTAGTTGTAGTTGTTGGTGCAGTAGTTGTTGGTGCAGTAGTTGTGTGTGCTTCATTTGTACTTGTTGGGGCAGTGGTTGTAGTTGTTTGTGCTTTAGTAGTAGTTGTTGGGGCAGTGGTTGTAGTTGTTGGTGCTTTAGTAGCAGTTGTTTGTGCTTCAGTTGTAGTTGTTGGTGCTTTAGTAGCAGTTGTTGGTGCAGTAGTTGTTGGTGCAGTAGTTGTACTTGTTCGTGCAGTAGTTGTAGTTGTTGGTCTAGTACTTGTGTGTGCTTCAGTTGTAGTTGTTGGGGCAGTGGTTGTAGTTGTTGGTGCTTTAGTAGCAGTTGTTTGTGCGTCAGTTGTAGTGGTTGGGGCAGTAGTTGTAGTTGTAGTTCTTGGTGCAGTAGTTGTTTGTGCTTCAGTTGTAATTGTTTGTGCAGTGTTTGTAGTTGTTGGTGCGTCAGTTGTAGTTGTTGGTGCAGTAGTTGTAGGTGCGGTAGTTGTAGTTGTAGTTCTTGGTGCCGTAGTTGTTTGTGCTTCAGTTGTAGTTGTTGGGGCAGTAGTTGTAGTTGTTGGTGCTTTAGTAGCAGTTGTTGGTGCAGTAGTTGTTTGTGCAGTAGTTGTACTTGTTGGTGCAGTAGTTGTAGTTGTTGGTCTAGTAGTTGTGTGTGCTTCAGTTGTAGTTGTTGGGGCAGTGGTTGTAGTTGTTGGTGCTTTAGTAGCAGTTGTTGGTGCGTCAGTTGTAGTGGTTGGGGCAGTAGTTGTAGTTGTAGTTCTTGGTGCAGTAGTTGTTTGTGCTTCAGTTGTAATTGTTTGTGCAGTGTTTGTAGTTGTTGGTGCGTCAGTTGTAGTTGTTGGTGCAGTAGTTGTAGGTGCGGTAGTTGTAGTTGTAGTTCTTGGTGCAGTAGTTGTTTGTGCTTCAGTTGTAGTTGTTGGGGCAGTAGTTGTAGTTGTTGGTGCTTTAGTAGCAGTTGTTGGTGCAGTAGTTGTTGGTGCAGTAGTTGTACTTGTTGGTGCAGTAGTTGTAGTTGTTGGTCTAGTAGTTGTGTGTGCTTCAGTTGTAGTTGTTGGGGCAGTGGTTGTAGTTGTTGGTGCTTTAGTAGCAGTTGTTGGTGCGTCAGTTGTAGTGGTTGGGGCAGTAGTTGTAGATGTAGTTCTTGGTGCAGTAGTTGTTTGTGCTTCAGTTGTAGTTGTTGGGGCAGTAGTTGTAGTTGTTGGTGCTTTAGTAGCAGTTGTTGGTGCAGTAGTTGTAGGTGCAGTAGTTGTAGTTGTTGGTGCAGTAGTTGTGTGTGCTTCAGTTGTAGTTGTTTGTGCAGTGGTTGTAGTTGTTGGTGCTTTAGTTGTAGTGGTTGGTGCAATAGTTGTAGGTGCATTAGTTGAAGTTCTTGGTGCAGTAGTTGTGTTTGCTTCAGTTGTAATTGTTGGGGCAGTGGTTGTAGTTGTTTGTGCTTTAGTAGTAGTTGTTGGTGCAGTAGTTGTAGTTGTTGGTGCAGTAGTTGTAGTTGTTGGTCCATGGGTTGTAGTTGTTGGTGCAGTAGTTGTAGTTGTTTGTCCAGGGGTTGTAGTTGTTTGTGCTTTAGTAGTAGTTGTTGGTGTAGTAGTTGTAGTTGTTGGTGCAGTAGTTGTAGTTGTTGGTCCATGGGTTGTAGCTGTTGGTGCAGTAGTTGTAGTTGTTGGTGCAGTAGTTGTTGGTGCAGTAGTTGTGTGTGCTTCAGTTGTACTTGTTGGGGCAGTGGTTGTAGTTGTTTGTGCTTTAGTAGTAGTTGTTTGTGCAGTGTTTGTAGTTGTTGGTGCGTCAGTTGTAGTTGTTGGTGCAGTAGTTGTAGGTGCGGTAGTTGTAGTTGTAGTTCTTGGTGAAGTAGTTGTTTGTGCTTCAGTTGTAGTTGTTGGTGCTTTAGTAGCAGTTGTTGGTGCAGTAGTTGTTGGTGCAGTAGTAGCAGTTGTTAGTGCAGTAGTTGTTGGTGCAGTAGTTGTACTTGTTGGTGCAGTAGTTGTAGTTGTTGGTCTAGTAGTTGTGTGTGCTTCAGTTGTAGTTGTTTGTGCAATGGTTGTAGTTGTTGGTGCTTTAGTTGTAGTGGTTGGTGCAATAGTTGTATGTGCATTAGTTGAAGTTCTTGGTGCAGTAGTTGTTTGTGCTTCAGTTGTAATTGTTGGGGGAGTGGTTGTAGTTGTTTGTGCTTTAGTAGTAGTTGTTGGTGCAGTAGTTGTAGTTGTTGGTGCAGTAGTTGTAGTTGTTGGTCCATGGGTTGTAGTTGTTGGTGCAGTAGTTGTAGTTGATGGTGCAGTAGTTGTACTTGTTGGTGCCGTAGTTGTAGTTGTTGGTCTAGTAGTTGTTTGTGCTTCAGTTGTAGTTGTTGGGACAGTGGTTGTAGTTGTTGGTGCTTTAGTAGCAGTTGTTGGTGCGTCAGTTGTAGGTGCAGTAGTTGTAGTTGTTTGTGCTTCAGTTGTAGTTGTTTGTGCAGTGGTTGTAGTTGTTGGTGCTTTAGTTGTAGTGGTTGGTGCAGTAGTTGTACTTGTTGGTGCCGTAGTTGTAGTTGTTGGTCTAGTAGTTGTTTGTGCTTCAGTTGTAGTTGTTGGGACAGTGGTTGTAGTTGTTGGTGCTTTAGTAGCAGTTGTTGGTGCGTCAGTTGTAGGTGCAGTAGTTGTAGTTGTTTGTGCTTCAGTTGTAGTTGTTTGTGCAGTAGTTGTAGTTCTTGGTGCAGTAGTTGTTTCTGCTTCAGTTGTAGTTGTTGGGGCAGTGGTTGTAGTTGTTGGTGCTTTGGTAGCAGTTGTTGGTGCAGTAGTTGTAGGTGCAGTAGTTGTAGTTGTTATTGCAGTAGTTGTGTGTGCTTCAGTTGTACTTGTTGGGGCAGTGGTTGTAGTTGTTGTTGCTTTAGTAGTAGTTGTTGGTGCAGTAGTTGTACTTGTTGGTGCAGTAGTTGTAGTTGTTGGTCTAGTAGTTGTGTGTGCTTCAGTTGTAGTTTTTGGGGCAGTGGTTGTAGTTGTTGGTGCTTTAGTAGCAGTTGTTGGTGCGTCAGTTGTAGTTGTTGGTGCAGTAGTTGTAGGTGCGGTAGTTGTAGTTGTAGTTCTTGGTGCAGTAGTTGTTTGTGCTTCAGTTGTAGTTGTTGGGGCAGTAGTTGTAGTTGTTGGTGCTTTAGTAGCAGTTGTTGGTGCAGTAGTTGTTGGTGCAGTAGTTGTACTTGTTGGTGCAGTAGTTGTAGTTGTTGGTCTAGTAGTTGTGTGTGCTTCAGTTGTAGTTGTTGGGGCAGTGGTTGTAGTTGTTGGTGCTTTAGTAGCAGTTGTTGGTGCGTCAGTTGTAGTGGTTGGGGCAGTAGTTGTAGATGTAGTTCTTGGTGCAGTAGTTGTTTGTGCTTCAGTTGTAGTTGTTGGGGCAGTAGTTGTAGTTGTTGGTGCTTTAGTAGCAGTTGTTGGTGCAGTAGTTGTAGGTGCAGTAGTTGTAGTTGTTGGTGCAGTAGTTGTGTGTGCTTCAGTTGTAGTTGTTTGTGCAGTGGTTGTAGTTGTTGGTGCTTTAGTTGTAGTGGTTGGTGCAATAGTTGTAGGTGCATTAGTTGAAGTTCTTGGTGCAGTAGTTGTGTTTGCTTCAGTTGTAATTGTTGGGGCAGTGGTTGTAGTTGTTTGTGCTTTAGTAGTAGTTGTTGGTGCAGTAGTTGTAGTTGTTGGTGCAGTAGTTGTAGTTGTTGGTCCATGGGTTGTAGTTGTTGGTGCAGTAGTTGTAGTTGTTTGTCCAGGGGTTGTAGTTGTTTGTGCTTTAGTAGTAGTTGTTGGTGTAGTAGTTGTAGTTGTTGGTGCAGTAGTTGTAGTTGTTGGTCCATGGGTTGTAGCTGTTGGTGCAGTAGTTGTAGTTGTTGGTGCAGTAGTTGTTGGTGCAGTAGTTGTGTGTGCTTCAGTTGTACTTGTTGGGGCAGTGGTTGTAGTTGTTTGTGCTTTAGTAGTAGTTGTTTGTGCAGTGTTTGTAGTTGTTGGTGCGTCAGTTGTAGTTGTTGGTGCAGTAGTTGTAGGTGCGGTAGTTGTAGTTGTAGTTCTTGGTGAAGTAGTTGTTTGTGCTTCAGTTGTAGTTGTTGGTGCTTTAGTAGCAGTTGTTGGTGCAGTAGTTGTTGGTGCAGTAGTAGCAGTTGTTAGTGCAGTAGTTGTTGGTGCAGTAGTTGTACTTGTTGGTGCAGTAGTTGTAGTTGTTGGTCTAGTAGTTGTGTGTGCTTCAGTTGTAGTTGTTTGTGCAATGGTTGTAGTTGTTGGTGCTTTAGTTGTAGTGGTTGGTGCAATAGTTGTATGTGCATTAGTTGAAGTTCTTGGTGCAGTAGTTGTTTGTGCTTCAGTTGTAATTGTTGGGGGAGTGGTTGTAGTTGTTTGTGCTTTAGTAGTAGTTGTTGGTGCAGTAGTTGTAGTTGTTGGTGCAGTAGTTGTAGTTGTTGGTCCATGGGTTGTAGTTGTTGGTGCAGTAGTTGTAGTTGATGGTGCAGTAGTTGTACTTGTTGGTGCCGTAGTTGTAGTTGTTGGTCTAGTAGTTGTTTGTGCTTCAGTTGTAGTTGTTGGGAC
The DNA here is from genome assembly GCF_015846415.1 of Triplophysa dalaica. NCBI lineage: Eukaryota > Metazoa > Chordata > Actinopteri > Cypriniformes > Nemacheilidae > Triplophysa > Triplophysa dalaica. Next base: position 21,491,379 of record NC_079551.1, read on the forward strand.
AGTGGTTGTAGTTGTTGGTGCTTTAGTAGCAGTTGTTGGTGCGTCAGTTGTAGGTGCAGTAGTTGTAGTTGTTTGTGCTTCAGTTGTAGTTGTTTGTGCAGTGGTTGTAGTTGTTGGTGCTTTAGTTGTAGTGGTTGGTGCAGTAGTTGTACTTGTTGGTGCCGTAGTTGTAGTTGTTGGTCTAGTAGTTGTTTGTGCTTCAGTTGTAGTTGTTGGGACAGTGGTTGTAGTTGTTGGTGCTTTAGTAGCAGTTGTTGGTGCGTCAGTTGTAGGTGCAGTAGTTGTAGTTGTTTGTGCTTCAGTTGTAGTTGTTTGTGCAGTAGTTGTAGTTCTTGGTGCAGTAGTTGTTTCTGCTTCAGTTGTAGTTGTTGGGGCAGTGGTTGTAGTTGTTGGTGCTTTGGTAGCAGTTGTTGGTGCAGTAGTTGTAGGTGCAGTAGTTGTAGTTGTTATTGCAGTAGTTGTGTGTGCTTCAGTTGTACTTGTTGGGGCAGTGGTTGTAGTTGTTGTTGCTTTAGTAGTAGTTGTTGGTGCAGTAGTTGTACTTGTTGGTGCAGTAGTTGTAGTTGTTGGTCTAGTAGTTGTGTGTGCTTCAGTTGTAGTTTTTGGGGCAGTGGTTGTAGTTGTTGGTGCTTTAGTAGCAGTTGTTGGTGCGTCAGTTGTAGTGGTTGGGGCAGTAGTTGTAGTTGTAGTTCTTGGTGCAGTAGTTGTTTGTGCTTCAGTTGTAGTTGTTGGGGCAGTAGTTGTAGTTGTTGGTGCTTTAGTAGCAGTTGTTGGTGCAGTAGTTGTAGGTGCAGTAGTTGTAGTGGTTGGTGCAGTAGTTGTAGGTGCAGTAGTTGTAGGTTCAGTAGTTGTTTCTGCTTCAGTTGTAGTTGTTGGGGCAGTGGTTGTTTCTGCTTCAGTTGTACTTGTTGGGGCAGGGGTTGTAGTTGTTGTTGCTTTAGTAGTAGTTGTTGGTGCTTTAGTTGTAGTGGTTGGTGCAATAGTTGTAGGTGCATTAGTTGAAGTTCTTGGTGCAGTAGTTGTGTGTGCTTCAGTTGTAATTGTTGGGGCAGTGGTTGTAGTTGTTTGTGCTTTAGTAGTAGTTGTTGGTGTAGTAGGTGTAGTTGTTGGTGCAGTAGTTGTAGTTGTTGGTCCATGGGTTGTAGTTGTTGGTGCAGTAGTTGTAGTTGTTGGTGCAGTAGTTGTTGGTGCAGTAGTTGTTTGTGCTTCAGTTGTACTTGTTGGGGCAGTAGTTGTAGTTGTTGGTGCTTTAGTAGCAGTTGTTGGTGCAGTAGTTGTAGGTGCAGTAGTTGTAGTGGTTGGTGCAGTAGTTGTAGGTGCAGTAGTTGTAGGTGCAGTAGTTGTTTCTGCTTCAGTTGTAGTTGTTGGTGCAGTAGTTGTACTTGTTGGTGCAGTAGTTGTAGTTGTTGGTCCATGGGTTGTAGTTGTTGGTGCAGTAGTTGTAGTTGTTGGTGCAGTAGTTGTTGGTGCAGTAGATGTGTGTGCTTCAGTTGTACTTGTTGGGGCAGTGGTTGTAGTTGTTTGTGCTTTAGTAGTAGTTGTTTGTGCAGTGTTTGTAGTTGTTGGTGCGTCAGTTGTAGTTGTTGGTGCAGTAGTTGTAGATGCGGTAGTTGTAGTTGTAGTTCTTGGTGAAGTAGTTGTTTGTGCTTCAGTTGTAGTTGTTGGTGCTTTAGTAGCAGTTGTTGGTGCAGTAGTTGTTGGTGCAGTAGTAGCAGTTGTTAGTGCAGTAGTTGTTGGTGCAGTAGTTGTACTTGTTGGTGCAGTAGTTGTAGTTGTTGGTCTAGTAGTTGTGTGTGCTTCAGTTGTAGTTGTTTGTGCAGTGGTTGTAGTTGTTGGTGCTTTAGTTGTAGTGGTTGGTGCAATAGTTGTAGGTGCATTAGTTGAAGTTCTTGGTGCAGTAGTTGTTTGTGCTTCAGTTGTAATTGTTGGGGCAGTGGTTGTAGTTGTTTGTGCTTTAGTAGTAGTTGTTGGTGCAGTAGTTGTAGTTGTTGGTGCAGTAGTTGTAGTTGTTGGTCCATGGGTTGTAGTTGTTGGTGCAGTAGTTGTAGTTGGTGGTGCAGTAGTTGTACTTGTTGGTGCCGTAGTTGTAGTTGTTGGTCTAGTAGTTGTGTGTGCTTCAGTTGTAGTTGTTGGGACAGTGGTTGTAGTTGTTGGTGCTTTAGTAGCAGTTGTTGGTGCGTCAGTTGTAGTGGTTGGGGCAGTAGTTGTAGGTGCAGTAGTTGTAGTTGTTGGTGCAGTAGTTGTTTGTGCTTCAGTTGTACTTGTTGGGGCAGTGGTTGTAGTTGTCGGTGCTTTAGTAGTAGTTGTTGGTGCAGTAGTTGTAGTTTTCTGTGCTTCAGTTGTAGTTGTTTGTGCAGTGGTTGTAGTTGTTGGTGCTTCAGTTGTAGTGGTTGGTACAATAGTTGTAGGTGTAGTAGTTGTAGTTCTTGGTGCAGTAGTTGTGTGTGCTTCAGTTGAAGTTGTTGGTGCAGTAGTTGTAATTGTTGGTGCTGTAGTTGTAGTTATTGGTCCAGGGGTTGTAGTTGTTGGTGCAGTAGTTGTAGTTGTTGGTAATTCAGTTGTAGTGGTTGGTGCAGTCGTTGTAGGTGCAGTAGTTGTAGTTCTTGGTGCAGTAGTTGTTTCTGCTTCAGTTGTAGTTGTTGGTGCTTTAGTAGCAGTTGTTGGTGCAGTAGTTGTAGGTGCAGTAGTTGTTGTTGTTTGTGCTTCAGTTGTAGTTGTTTGTGCAGTGGTTGTAGTTGTTGGTGCTTTAGTTGTAGTGGTTGGTGCGGTAGTTGTAGTGGTTGGTGCAGTAGTTGTAGGTGCAGTAGTTGTAGGTGCAGTAGTTGTTTCTCCTTCAGTTGTAGTTATTGGGGCAGTGGTTGTAGTTGTTGGTGCAGTAGTTGTGTATGCTTCAGTTGTAGTTGTTGGGGCAGTAGTTGTAGTTGTTGGCATAGTATTTGTAGTTGTTTGTGCTTCAGTTGTAGTGGTTGGTGCAGTAGTTGTAGTGGTTGGTGCAGTATTTGTTTCTGCTTCAGTTGTAGTTGTTGGGGCAGTGGTTGTAGTTGTTGGTGCTTTAGTAGCAGTTGTTGGTGCAGTAGTTGTAGGTGCAGTAGTTGTAGTTGTTGGTGCAGTAGTTGTGTGTGCTTCAGTTGTACTTGTTGGGGCAGTGGTTGTAGTTGTTGTTGCTTTAGTAGTAATTGTAGGTGCAGTAGTTGTAGGTTCAGTAGTTGTTTCTGCTTCAGTTGTAGTTGTTGGGGCAGTGGTTGTTTCTGCTTCAGTTGTACTTGTTGGGGCAGTGGTTGTAGTTGTTGTTGCTTTAGTAGTAGTTGTGTGTGCTTCAGTTGTAGTTTTTGGGGCAGTGGTTGTAGTTGTTGGTGCTTTAGTAGCAGTTGTTGGTGCGTCAGTTGTAGTGGTTGGGGCAGTAGTTGTAGTTGTAGTTCTTGGTGCAGTAGTTGTTTGTGCTTCAGTTGTAGTTGTTGGGGCAGTAGTTGTAGTTGTTGGTGCTTTAGTAGCAGTTGTTGGTGCAGTAGTTGTAGGTGCAGTAGTTGTAGTGGTTGGTGCAGTAGTTGTAGGTGCAGTAGTTGTAGGTGCAGTAGTTGTTTCTGCTTCAGTTGTAGTTGTTGGGGCAGTGGTTGTAGTTGTTGGTGCAGTAGTTGTGTGTGCTTCAGTTGTAGTTGTTGGGGCAGTAGTTTCAGTTGTTGGCATAGTAGTTGTAGTTGTTTGTGCTTCAGTAGTAGTTGTTTGTGCAGTGGTTGTAGTTGTTGGCGCTTCAGTTGTAGTGGTTGTTGCAGTAGTTGTAGTGGTTGGTGCAGTAGTTGTAGTGGTTGGTGCAGTAGTTGTTTCTGCTTCAGTTGTAGTTGTTGGGGCAGTGGTTTTAGTTGTTGATGCTTTAGTAGCAGTTGTTGGTGCGTCAGTTGTAGTGGTTGGGGCAGTAGTTGTAGTTGTAGTTGTTGGGGCAGTGGTTGTAGTTGTTGGTGCTTTAGTAGCAGTTGTTGGTGCGTCAGTTGTTGTGGTTGGGGCAGTAGTTGTAGTTCTTGGTGCAGTAGTTGTTTGTGCTTCAGTTGTAGTTGTTGGGGCAGTAGTTGTAGTTGTTGGGGCAGTGGTTGGAGTTGTTGGTGCTTTAGTAGCAGTTGTTGGTGCGTCAGTTATAGTGGTTGGGGCAGTAGTTGTAGTTCTTGGTGCAGTAGTTGTTTGTGCTTCAGTTGTAGTTGTTGGGGCAGTAGTTGTAGTTGTTGGTGCTTTAGTAGCAGTTGTTGGTGCAGTAGTTGTTGGTGCAGTAGTTGTACTTGTTGGTGCAGTTGTTGTAGTTGTTGGTCTAGTAGTTGTGTGTGCTTCAGTTGTAGTTGTTGGGGCAGTGGTTGTAGTTGTTGGTGCTTTAGTAGCAGTTGTTGGTGCGTCAGTTGTTGTGGTTGGGGCAGTAGTTGTAGTTGTAGTTCTTGGTGCAGTAGTTGTTTGTGCTTCAGTTGTTGTTGTTGGGGTAGTAGTTGTAGTTGTTGGTGCTTTAGTAGCAGTTGTAGGTGCGGTAGTTGTAGGTGCAGTAGTTGTAGTTGTTGTTGGAGTAGTTGTGTGTTCTTCAGTTGTAGTTGTTTGTGCAGTGGTTGTAGTTGTTGGTGCTTTAGTTGTAGTGGTTGGTGCAATAGTTGTAGGTGCATTAGTTGAAGTTCTTGGTGCAGAAGTTGTGTGTGCTTCAGTTGTAATTGTTGGGGCAGTGGTTGTAGTTGTATGTGCTTTAGTAGTAGTTGTTGGTGCAGTAGTTGTAGTTGTTGGTGCAGTAGTTGTAGTTGTTGGTCTATGGGTTGTAGTTGTTGGTGCAGTAGTAGTAGTTGTTGGTGCAGTAGTTGTAGTTCTTGGTGCAGTAGTTGTTTCTGCTTCAGTTGTAGTTGTTGGTGCTTTAGTAGCAGTTGTTGGTGCAGTAGTTGTAGGTGCAGTAGTTGTAGTTGTTTGTGCTTCAGTTGTAGTTGTTTGTGCAGTGGTTGTAGTTGTTGGTGCTTTATTTGTAGCGGTTGGTGCAGTAGTTGTAGTGGTTGGTGCAGTAGTTGTAGGTGCAGTAGTTGTAGGTGCAGTAGTTGTTTCTGCTTCAGTTGTAGTTATTGGGGCAGTGGTTGTAGTTGTTGGTGCAGTAGTTAGGTATGCTTCAGTTGTAGTTGTTGGGGCAGTAGTTGTAGTTGTTGGCATAGTATTTGTAGTTGTTTGTGCTTCAGTTGTAGTTGTTTGTGCAGTGGTTGTAGTTGTTGGTGCTTCAGTTGTAGTGGTTGGTGCAGTAGTTGTAGTGGTTGGTGCAGTATTTGTTTCTGCTTCAGTTGTAGTTGTTGGGACAGTGGTTGTAGTTGTTGGTGCTTTAGTAGCAGTTGTTGGTGCAGTAGTTGTAGGTGCAGTAGTTGTAGTTGTTGGTGCAGTAGTTGTTTGTGCTTCAGTTGTACTTGTTGGGGCAGTGGTTGTAGTTGTTGTTGCTTTAGTAGTAGTTGTTGGTGCAGTAGTTGTACTTGTTGGTGCAGTAGTTGTAGTTGTTGGTCTAGTAGTTGTGTGTGCTTCAGTTGTAGTTTTTGGGGCAGTGGTTGTAGTTGTTGGTGCTTTAGTAGCAGTTGTTGGTGCGTCAGTTGTAGTGGTTGGGGCAGTAGTTGTAGTTGTAGTTCTTGGTGCAGTAGTTGTTTGTGCTTCAGTTGTAGTTGTTGGGGCAGTAGTTGTAGTTGTTGGTGCTTTAGTAGCAGTTGTTGGTGCAGTAGTTGTAGGTGCAGTAGTTGTAGTGGTTGGTGCAGTAGTTGTAGGTGCAGTAGTTGTAGGTTCAGTAGTTGTTTCTGCTTCAGATGTAGTTGTTGGGGCAGTGGTTGTTTCTGCTTCAGTTGTACTTGTTGGGGCAGTGGTTGTAGTTGTTGTTGCTTTAGTAGTAGTTGTTGGTGCAGTAGTTGTACTTGTTGGTGCAGTAGTTGTAGTTGTTGGTCTAGTAGTTGTGTGTGCTTTAGTAGCAGTTGTTGGTGCAGTAGTTGTAGGTGCAGTAGTTGTAGTGGTTGGTGCAGTAGTTGTAGGTGCAGTAGTTGTAGGTTCAGTAGTTGTTTCTGCTTCAGTTGTAGTTGTTGGGGCAGTGGTTGTTTCTGCTTCAGTTGTACTTGTTGGGGCAGTGGTTGTAGTTGTTGTTGCTTCAGTTGTAGTTGTTTGTGCAGTGGTTGTAGTGGTTGGTGCAATAGTTGTAGGTGCATTAGTTGAAGTTCTTGGTGCAGAAGTTGTGTGTGCTTCAGTTGTAATTGTTGGGGCAGTGGTTGTAGTTGTATGTGCTTTAGTAGTAGTTGTTGGTGCAGCAGTTGTAGTTGTTGGTCTATGGGTTGTAGTTGTTGGTGCAGTAGTTGTAGTTGTTGGCATAGTAGTTGTAGTTGTTTGTGCTTCAGTAGTAGTTGTTTGTGCAGTGGTTGTAGTTGTTGGTGCTTCAGTTGTAGTGGTTGGTGCAGTAGTTGTAGTGGTTGGTGCAGTAGTTGTAGTGGTTGGTGCAGTAGTTGTTTCTGTTTCAGTTGTAGTTGTTGGGGCAGTGGTTGTAGTTGTTGATGCTTTAGTAGCAGTTGTTGGTGCGTCAGTTGTAGTGGTTGGGGCAGTAGTTGTAGTTGTAGTTCTTGGTGCAGTAGTTGTTTGTGCTTCAGTTGTAGTTGTTGGGGCAGTGGTTGGAGTTGTTGGTGCTTTAGTAGCAGTTGTTGGTGCGTCAGTTATAGTGGTTGGGGCAGTAGTTGTAGTTCTTGGTGCAGTAGTTGTTTGTGCTTCAGTTGTAGTTGTTGGGGCAGTAGTTGTAGTTGTTGGTGCTTTAGTAGCAGTTGTTGGTGCAGTAGTTGTTGGTGCAGTAGTTGTACTTGTTGGTGCAGTTGTTGTAGTTGTTGGTCTAGTAGTTGTGTGTGCTTCAGTTGTAGTTGTTGGGGCAGTGGTTGTAGTTGTTGGTGCTTTAGTAGCAGTTGTTGGTGCGTCAGTTGTTGTGGTTGGGGCAGTAGTTGTAGTTGTAGTTCTTGGTGCAGTAGTTGTTTGTGCTTCAGTTGTTGTTGTTGGGGTAGTAGTTGTAGTTGTTGGTGCTTTAGTAGCAGTTGTAGGTGCGGTAGTTGTAGGTGCAGTAGTTGTAGTTGTTGGTGCAGTAGTTGTGTGTTCTTCAGTTGTAGTTGTTTGTGCAGTGGTTGTAGTTGTTGGTGCTTTAGTTGTAGTGGTTGGTGCAATAGTTGTAGGTGCATTAGTTGAAGTTCTTTGTGCAGAAGTTGTGTGTGCTTCAGTTGTAATTGTTGGGGCAGTGGTTGTAGTTGTTTGTGCTTTAGTAGTAGTTGTTGGTGCAGTAGTTGTAGTTGTTGGTGCAGTAGTTGTAGTTGTTGGTCTATGGGTTGTAGTTGTTGGTGCAGTAGTAGTAGTTTTTGGTGCAGTAGTTGTGTGTGCTTCAGTTGTACTTGTTGGGGCAGTGGTTGTAGTTGTTTGTGCTTTAGTAGTAGTTGTTGGTGCAGTAGTTGTAGTTGTTGGTCCAGGGGTTGTAGGGTTTGGTGCAGTAGTTGTAGTTGTTGGTCCAGGGGTTGTAGTTGTGTGTGCTTCAGTTGTAATTGTTTGTGCAGTGTTTGTAGTCGTTGGTGCGTCAATTGTAGTTGTTTGTGCAGTAGTTGTAGGTGCAGTAGTTGTAGTTCTTGGTGCAGTAGTTGTTTGTGCTTCAGTAGTAGTTGTTGGGGCAGTAGTTGTAGTTGTTGGTGCTTTAGTAGCAGTTGTTGGTGCAGTAGTTGTACTTGTTGGTGCAGTAGTTGTAGTTGTTGGTCTAGTAGTTGTGTGTGCTTCAGTTGTAGTTGTTTGTGCAGTGGTTGTAGTTGTTGGTGCTTTAGTTGTAGTTGTTGGTGCATCAGTTGTAGTTGTTGGTACATCCGTTGTAGTTGTTGGTGCATCAGTTATAGTTGTTGGTGCAGTAGTTGTAGTGGTTGGTGCAGTAGTTGTAGTTGTTGGTGCAGTAGTTGTAGTTGTTGGTGCAGTAGTTGTAGTTTCTGGTCCAGGGGTTGTTGTTTTAGTTGTTGGTCCTTCAACTGTAGTTATTGGTGCAGTGGTTGTAGTTGTTGGTCCTTCAGTTGTAGATGTTGGTGCAATAGTTATAGTTGTTGGTAGTTCAGTTGTGGTGGCTGCTGTTGAAGTAGTCATAGCTGCTGACAACAGAGTAAGGCACATTAAATTATTTTAAAACACATTATGTGCTTATACATCTCATAATGTTCTCCACTGTGTCAGTAGCAAGCAAAAGCACATTGTCTTAAGTATTTTAATTGGAGGTTTCTTACTGCCACCTATTAATAGTACAGATCATCAACATTTTAGCAAGGGCCCTAATATACACCCAAATTGATGTGATGCCAGGCACGATGCAAGTATTTCTTGTCTAGTTTCAGCCCAACGCAGTCATCATTTTCATATGCAGCACCACATTGCCGATGGTTATGCTGGTCTAATAATTTGTGTGTTCAGATGCATTGTTGGTATGTTGCTATTTTAAGGCATATTCTATAATGATTAAATCTAATAAACTATTTATTTTATTTTGTTGTATTTTGATTTTCTTAAATAAATAATCTGTTAAATGCATCATGTAACTTTGTGGAACTTTTGAAATAATTGTTCGACCTAATTTATGAAGTTGATTTAGAGGCCTTAGTTATAAATAACCTGACACAAATCAATTGTATGAAATATCATCACATAAATTTGTAATGCATGTGATTAAATCTAGAAGATGATGTGATTTAATCCCAACAGAGAGCGGATAAAAGCTATTATTTTTTGGATGTTAAATTACCAACAACTGAGGCTACCGTAACTGTGAAGTCTGATAGAAATGAGTGGCACTAAATCTCTGGCAAAAACACCATGTTCAGCATTCAACTGACTAACCTGTAACAGTCTAACTCTGTTATATTTAATACTCATAAAAAAAGGTGTTCTGCAAAGCTATCTTTCCATAGCTTCAACTCTGTTCCTACATGTAAACAGTGTGTCAACTGCACTCTTTGTTAGCAGATTGACAAAATGTTAGAGCTCTCTCAATGTAAGTACACGGGAACTTGTTCATCAGGTTTTGTCTGTTTTTACTGGAATCAAAGTCCTGCCTTTGTGCTGTGCTTTGGTATGTAGTAAGCAATCATGGAAGCACTAGTAACAGTGTAGGTAACCAGAGGTAAAGTGACCTACCTTCCCAAACAGCTGCTTTGAATACCTAGTGACATAACATATAAACTACACAGGCACATTGACCATATGTGATTCTTTCTAGAACATTTTGTTACCGGAAATTATAGAAGTGCCTCGCAAAACCAACAATAAAGACGGATTGAAATATACCTGCCAGGACAGCAGAGACTGATATGACAAAAAATGTCCGCTGAAAAATACCGCAATTTCCATCTGCAGCAATGTAATTCAATGTCTGCAAAACTGTCAGTCATGTAAGATATATGATCATGGAATGTACATAATGGTGCAATTCTTTCTATAAATATGTTTTGTAACATTTGATTTTGCCTTTTCAAAGCAATGGAAACACAAATATTCAAAAAGTAAAAGTGAGGCTGTTTTTTGGATTCCAGATTTATCAACCAGTTGTTAATTATAACCTTATGTTTGGTTTTCAAATGAAATGCAGATGAAATTCTGATGGTTAAGTATGTGTAAACCAATATTTAAATATGTGTCCTGAGTGTGTCACTCCATTAAAAATGTATTATTAACCAAATGCAACCAATTTTGAATAATTAAAAAACCTGCCAAGTAAATAAAAGAAGTTATCAAAATCTTGAAGACATGAGAAGTAGGGGCCTACTCTCTGCTCTTAAACTCTGGGGGCATGTCCAATCTCTCCCCAGTATATGTCAAGAGTTTACCAGGAAAATTTGAATTCAAACCTTTGTATTTGTAATATATTTTGAGTTAGCAATAACAATTTAAACTAAATAGCATGAACACAAATCAAGTAAATATTAAAGAAATTAATTTTATTTAAGAACCCTTAAGATTTCACTGCTTGCTTTCTAGACCAAGCAGCGACATCTGCTGATAGGCACAATGGTGTGTTGTCGCGTGAAGATTCCAGCTGAAGATAATGTGGAAACAACGTTCGCTCCCTTTACCAAGTGCATTCTAAACATCTACATAATGGCACGTAAATGTCCTGTTCACTCCAAAGTCTAAACTCCAATGGCTCTGATCTTCGAAGGGAGTAGGGTATAGGAAAGATGACTTCATTTGGAATTTTACCGGTGACGGTTTGGTACGAATACACGTACCATTTCACCCCTACTGAACGCACAAAAGTTTTTTTTACAATTTTCCATACTGAGAATACCGTAATGTCAGCCAAACTATACAGTAACACAAAATGTGATATGGGATATTTGAAGATTTTTTTTAACATAAGTCGTTAAAAGTCATTTGAATGAAAACTTATTACGAATAAAAAAATCTGTCGAGTTTGTAAAAGATATTTGCCAAATAAGATTCAATGTTCTAGAGTTTTTCATCTGAATAATTTCTGAATAAATGCCAGATGCTTATATTCATCACAAGCCTGCAGAAGATGAGATTAGAAGGGTCAGATGGGTGATTGGTGATGGGTGTAATTTAATATTGAAAGACTCATGATACATGCATTTTACACTACAGTATTTGTATTTGTTTGAGTTTAACACAATGCACTTCATACACAGATCAGACACCTGCAGCTGCATGTATGCATGTAAAATTAAGAAGACATCTTACCTGTCAGTAAAACAAATCCAACATATGCAAGGCGGCGAAACATGTTTACAATGTTTCTGATCAGATGAAAGCAAGTGCTGTGACATCTAAATTGAAACTAAATCTTCGTGGTTGCTCTGAGTAATGGCTATGTAGGCATTCACATATTATGAATGATTTAAAAACATACTGGCTGAGGTCTGACCTCAGTTTGATATAATACAGATACTATCCCTAAACTCCACCCATCTTTTGTTATTGTTTTAAAGGTATGCACTGTTGTTCACTAAAATAAAATATGTTATTGAAATACCGTAATGACTTAAATAAATAAATGTATACCCTCGGATAATGTCATATTTAGGCCTAGGTCTTGCAAAAACTTCATAAAAAAAGAACATGAATTTATATATATATCTATAAAAAATATAATTTTTAGTTCTAATACTTTCACTTTTTGTTTTGGTCCAACTACATCACAACTAACTGTCCTCATGTATTGCATTAAACAAGTAATTTCAAATCAAACTTTTTACTTGAAATGTTGTATTAGGATTACTTGAAACTTAAAGATCAGAAAAATAGAAATGGTGCTTAAAAAATATGGATGTGTTGGTCCTCATAGCTCACTCTAATTTTAATTAAATGGAGAAGGTTGTGTTTCTTTTATTTCCTGGTTTTGCATGAATAACAAAAATTGGAGCTATGTCTAAGAGAGAATGCAGACCTTCTGGATCACGGGTGGATTCTTCCTTGTGCAATTGTACACCCAATCTTTGATTTTATATTGAATTTGTTTGTCTTGTTTATTAATAATATTCGATTTCCTTTTGAGCTAAATAATAGTCACATATAAAATGTGAGTTAATTGTTTCATACCAAAAATAAGTCTGATTTAAAAAAAAAATTAAATGGTTTGAAATGTATTTTATACACCTACCTTAAACATTTATGGGAGAAAGACATTTGTACATACAGTACATCATTTTCGCAGACACAAACTAAGAGAAAAGTCTAATATAAAAAAAACAGAATGTTCTTGGCTGATATCTGCCTGACGGGTTATTAAAATCCTGATAGAAATTCCGATAATGTTGATTGTTTAAACATAATTTGGTATTGTTGCTATTACATGGCCGTGCATCCACAAACACACTGATTGTATGACTGATTTCATCCGATCCTATCTTTCATTTTTGACAGAATACTAATAAAAATAGTAACTGTTCTGAAACTTTATCCAAACAACGAGAACGCACACATACACATGCAGACACCAGGCAGGGAAGCGGATCCTTAATGCAGTTTAATAAAACCAATTAAAGATACAAAAGAACAGACAAACTCCAAACAATGACCTGCAAACAAACAAAGGAAACACAATGGCTATAAATAAACAGGGAAAACGAGATAATAAGACAGAAACTAATAAACATGAAAACTACACATAAAAACCTAAGAACAAACTCTGTTGGACGCCTAGCAATAACTTCTGGGACATAAAGCGGGTTTGATATGTGAATGCCTGCATTCGATGTATTCATGATATCAAGAACTTTCATACGTTCTCTGTACTTGTGCTCTTTAGTATTGGAACCGATTTTTGAGGGTTGATGATGATAGCGGATAAATGCAGTACAAAGAAAGAGACAGAAAATCACCCTAAGAAAATGAGTATGCAAAATACAAATAATCATCTCTTACTGCTAAATATTAGATCTCTCTCTAATAAGGCACTTTTTGATAACGATATGATAACAGAACATAAAATAGACATGCTCTGTTTGACAGAAACATGACTAAAACAAGATGATTATATTACTTTGATGAATCTGTCCCCCAAGATTACCATTATAAACACAAGCCTCATCTAAAAGGCGGAGGGAGAGGTGTCGTTGCACTATACAATAATTATCTTAGCATCTCCCACAAGTCTCACTCGAAATACAATTATTTTTAGGTCATGGTACTTCATGTATCAACACCTAATACTAAGGACAAAACATTTTTTAAATGTATTCTAGCTGTTGTATAAAGGCATCCAGGGCACCACACAGATTTTATTAAACAATTTGGTGGGTTCTTATCAGAACTTGTACTTGCCGCAGATAGAGTCCTTGTCGTTGGTGACTTCAACATCCTCTTGCTTATTACCTGTAAAGCCCTACATGGTTTTGCTCCGCAGTATTTGAGCAAACTTCTTTTGTGTTACAGTCCTTCATGTGCATTACGATCTCAGGCGTCATGTCAGTTGGTAATACCTAGAATTTCCAATTCAAGTGCAGGTGGAAAATCCTTTTCCAATCTAGCGCCTTAACTTTGGAATAGTCTTCCCTGCACTGTCCAGGAGGCAGACCCATCTTTTAAATCTTGTACACACTACACTTCCATAACATAAATCCTCTGAGGGTTCAGGCTGCATTAGTTAGATCAACCGGAAGCAGAAACACTTCCAATAACAACTGATGTACTTGTTGCATCAAAGAGTGCAGAACAGTACTCTACTCTCAGCCAGTCTTGTCTCATTGTTCCAAGGTTACCACAGTGACCAGGATGCAGTTCATGCCCAGAACTGATAGCAGAGCTGAGAATGGGAAGTGGCAACCTGACATGAGCTGAGATGATACAGCTGGATAAAGAAGGACCCGGCGACTTGACAGGACTTTACTAGAAAATGTCAAATGCTATTAGATTATTAATGATAATCTTAAATCTATAATGTTCCGTATTAGCAAATGTTTTTATTTTGCCTTGTTGTGCAAGCACTCTCGAGCTTGTGTAGAGGCAGCAGCTTTTGCCAGCGTGGAACTGGAATCCTCTGGTTGTGTCTGCGCGTCCGTGTGTCTTTGTCTATGTGTGATAACGTATTTCCCTATGTGGAAATGTATGTCTTCTGTGCTTTCACCTTTTTCTTATTTTTACAGGTATATAACTTTAATTGTTTTGCTTAAAGTCAATATGTCTCATATACAGTTGCTTTGTAACAATGAAAATTGTAAAAAGCGCTAGATGAATAAAGTTGAGTTCAGTTAAGTAGCGCTTACAATTTTAAAGAGACATAACAAGTCACCTTAAAATAAAAGTTAAAAGTTAAAAGTTTTTTTTAATAACAGATTTTATGGTTAAAACAAGAATAAAATGCCAATGGGGATGAGAGAACACAAACTAAGATATTTGAAAGAATGTCAGTAACCAAACAGATCTAATTCCCCATTTACTGCCATAGTAGGGAAATTAAATACTCTGGTAGGGAATGGGAGATGCGATGTAAATAGTGGCAGAATTCTATCCCTTTTATAATTTTTATTGCATTACATTATAGTACATTATAAGGTCGCTGCTATTTCTTATGGCAATATTTCATAATACATTGTCGGTATGCAGGTGAGGTGAGAGAATACAAACAATATCACTGTCAAAACCATCACTTCATTGGAACGGGGTGTGTGCAGAATATTTTTTCTTTTGTGCTATTGTAGTTTATTTATAAAGGATTCTTATGGTTACAACGGCATGAATCATGTTCAAAGATTCAAGGAAATACTGGTATAATTTTTCATTTCAAATTTGTTTGTCTTGGTTTTGTAACAGAAACAAGGAATGAAATAAACCATTCAGACCAGATTTCACAGACAACGCTTAGCTTAAGCCAGGACTATGCCTCAGTTGAATTAAGATACTGTATTTATTTTGCTGTTATAAAAATGCCTTAGTAGGAATCCATTACTGGTATGCATCTCGAGACAAATCAATACCACTGATATATTTTAAGATATTTCTGGGCAAGTTATATTCAGGTAAGACAGGGCAAACATTCATTTTAGTCTGGGACTAGCCTTAAGCATTGTCTGTGAAACCGGGCCTTAATGTCTAAAAATGTATTACCTTCTTTAATTAAAGGGGCATTTCACTTAAAGTCTCTATTTCCTCAACCCCAAGTTGTTCCAAATCTGTTTATATTTATTTGTTCTCTAATAGTTCTTGGCCAACATCGACTACAAGAAGAACAAATTACTTTATACTTTTAATTGAAATGAATAACAAATAGATACACAAGCTTATAGATACAGGAGGAGATATACAATTAGCAAAAATAGTAAATCAAATTATTTAAGTCTCTAGATGTTGTTGACTGTAGCAGATGCTGAGGCATTGAAAACCATTATCCATTATTATTTAAAACTTTGAAGCCATCTGCTGGTAAGAGAGTTAATTGGAACATAGTTGCTCTGGCCAAATATCAAATTTGCAGGTTGAAATACAGAGCTGGCTCCAGTTCTTCTGGGATCCTGCAGTGGACAAGAGTATTTGAGTGAAAAATGAATAAATGTGCTTGAAAAGTTCATTCGACAATATTGTTCAAAAGTAAAAGTCTCATTTATTGTCAATTCTGCCACATGTACATATATGAAGAAGATTGAAATTGCATTACTCTCAGACACATGGTGCATTCAAATAACACTACACTGAATAAAAAACTATATATAAAAAATACAGATTATACATATTGGTGAGTGGAAAGACCTTCGGATGAGGTCAGAGTTCAGTGGTGCATGGGGCAAGAGAGGGGAGGGGTTGCAGGCTGGGGAGGGAGTTTAGCTTCCTGACTACCTGGTGGAGGAAGCTTTCCTTTAGTCTGCTGGTCCTGGCCTGGAGACTCTGCAGTCTCCTCCCTGATGGTAGCAGCCTGATGAGGCTGTGTATCAGGTGGGTGGGATCAGCTGCAATTCAGAGAGCTTTGCGGAATAGACAGGTTCCATATATTGAGGGGTGGGAGAGAAACACAAATGATCTTCTCAGCTGCTCTCAATTTGCGCCTTGCAGCAGGACGCATTACAGGCACCGTACGACATAGTGATGCAACTAGTCAAAAGGGTCTCAATGGCGTCTCTGTAGAAGGTGCACATGATGGGTGCTTGGGCTCTGCCTCTTCTCAGTTTGCGGAGCAAGTAGAGACGCTGCTGTGCTTTCTTGGCCAGTGCCGTGTTGTTGTTAGTCCACGAGAGATTCTCGGTGATGTGCATCCCCAGGAACTTAGTGCTACTCACTCTCTCCACAGTCGCAGCATTGACAGTCAGAGGAGCATGCCGAGTGTGTACTCTCCTGAAGTCAACAACAATCTCTTTCGTCTTCTCAACATTGTGTATTAATGCAATAACATTGAAATAACCTTTTTCAGGAAACACAATTTTATGTGTGCTTAGTACCTGAAAATATATCAGAAAGAAAGTGATTATTATATAATAAAAATAATAATACATTTATATCAAAATATGTTTGGTGTAATTATTACAGCTCTAATAATATACAGATTTGTGTATAAAAATATTATTTCTTTGCAATTGAGACACACTTAGATACTTGACATACAAATCTCATCAATGGTGACAAACAATCCTGACTGAGTTTGGAATTATGTATCTAGCATGCATTGCAGCATTAAGCAGTTCAGTTGATTGTCACCATTGTTGAGATTCATATGTGGATTGTTGACTGATGTTATAGTTAGGAAGCTATAGTTTATTAATGAGAGACAGTAATCCAATATAAGAAACACTGATCACACTAATAGAGACAACAAAATTCAACCTCAATAAGAGCTGTATGACCTTCAGTGTGAGCATATATTTTTCTATAGGTCAAGGATCCAGGAACTCCCTAGAGGAAACACTGATCACTGTGATGGGGACATTTGTTAGCTGGGAACTTCCTTAAAATGTTTGAAAAACTGGACACTTTTAAGTTTTTTTACACGTTTTAAAAACATGAAAAACCTCTTAGGAACGTACTTATAACAAATTTATGTTAGCTGGGTATCCCCTTCCAAAGGCTCCGGGTGTCTCTGCTGTGACTAAAGCGATGGACTAGAGTAGAATACTGTTCTGCACTCTTTGATGCAACAATTACATCAGGTGTTGTTGGAAGTGTTCCTGGTTCCGGTTGATCTAACTTATGCAGCCTAAACCCTCAGAGGATTTATATTATGGAAGTTTGGTGTATACAAGATTAAAAATATGTGTCTTTAGTCTAGATTTAAACTGACAGAGTTTGACCCGGACAGTGCAGGGAAGACTATTCCAATGTTGAAGCGCTAGATAAGAAAAGGATCTACCACGTACACTTGATTTGAAATTCTAGGTATTACCAACTGACAGGATGTCTATGAGTGTAATGCACGTGGAGGACTGTAATACAAAAGAAATTCGCTCAAATACTGAAGAGCTTAACCATGTAGGGCTTTATAGGTAATAAGCAAGATCTTAAACTTAATGCGATGCTTTATTCACAAGTTCACCTGAGCAGATAATGAAGATAGCAGGGGTAGTAAAAACTATGCAGGTTTTGCGTGCTGTCCGGGTAGCGGGTTCCGAGCTTGCAGGTTCCTTCCGAACCCGGAACGCTCCTGCCCCCCAATCGTGGCGAGTGCATCGAGCTCGAAAACGGTTGAACCCAGACCTCACCACCCGGAGTCCTACTATCAACAAGATCTCAAGTAGATGAGCCGGGGAGGTGTTGAGGTGTGTAATCCTTTAGATATGGCTTCAGATAAGAATCTTTGTCTACTTATGTGCTGGTTGCGAAGCAGCCGGTCTTAATTTTATGCTCTGGCTTGTTCGTCAACCATTAAAATCAATAGGTAACAAGTGTAAGGTTGACAATATCGGGGTTATTTTGCTCATACATTTTTGTATTTGTAGGAATTTGGGCTTCTGCGTTCTGAACCAGTTGGAGTTTTTGTAATGAGCCTGCAGGCAGCCTCCTATCTAGTCTTGATTTCATGAATGCAGTCATCTGACAGTGACACCATATGACGTAGTTTAGATATATTCTTAAAATGGAAAGACACAATTTAACAGGTGCTGGCGACATGGCTCTCAATTGAAAGATTGCTATCGAATAGATTGCAAGATTCTTAGCTGTTGACGTGGGTTTTTTTGAGCTTCCGTCAATACCTAAGCAGTTGTTACATACGGCGGTTTTCTGTCCAATCAGTCGCACTTCTGTTATGTCCGAGTTCAGTAATTAAAAATTGTTACTCATCCAGTTTTTTATATTGATTATGCATTCCATAAATCGATGGAACTGCTGTGTTTCATGAAGCTTCGATGAAATATAAAGTTGAGTATCATCAGCATAACAGTGAAAGCTAATTCCCTGTCACTTTATTATATCTTCTAGAGGTAGCGTGTATTATGCAAAGAGCAGACGCCCTAAGACTGAGCCCTGTGGTACACCGTACTGGACTTGCGATTTGCGTAACACCTCATTGTTTATTGCTTCAAATTGATAACGGTTGGTTAAATAAGACTTAAAGAGTAAGTAGCATATGATTTTTAAGGTCCTACTTTGGTTTATGGAGTGTTCAACAACAAGTTTATGTACATAGCAGTTGTGAAAAGACTATTATTTCATAATGATAGGTAATTATTCTTACCTTACTTCTTGACTGACTCTCAAATTCAATTCAATTCAATTCAAGTTTATTTATATAGCGCTTTTCACAATGTGTATTGTTTCAAAGCAGCTTTACAGGGGCAAACAGGAAAAACAGAAAAGTTAAAACACAGCACAGTGCATGGTATTTATACAACGAGGAAGTTCATTCTAATAAATAACATCTAATTTCTAAATAAATAAATAAATAAATGAATGAATGCAGTCTCCCGGTGAGCAGGCCAACACTGCCCTGCTGTGGCGAGGAACCCAAACTCCAATGATTGATTAATGGAGAAAAAAACCTCGGGAGAAACCAGGCTCAACCGGGAGGGCCAGATCCCCTCTGACGTGTCATAGCTGCACTCAGACTGGTGACATGTGATTTTAGTTTAGCATTTAATACCAAATATTGTAACTTCAGCATTAATAAGACAAATAGTCCGTCTTTGCTCTTGGTTGGGGATGTAGTGGTCTGAGCTGGGATGGTCCGATGGTCATATTTCTCTTGGCAGCTGGTGGAATTGCCTTAGATGGAGCTGGGATGGTCAGTCAGTCTGCAGCTGTATCTGGTGTAATCTCAAATTGGGGATGGGCATCTGTCGGTCGTCTGGACATGGTGGAACTTCTTCCTACCTCGGGATGGGCATGGGGATGGGCATCTGTCAGTCGTCTGGACATGGTGGAACTTCTTCCTACCTCGGGATGGGCATCCCGAGGCAGAGGCGGAAAGAGAATAAAGAGAATAATTAGCGTAGCTGCTGTTCATTAACTATGCATTAAGTGAAAGCTTGGCTGAAAAGAGGTGTCTTTAATCTAGATTTAAATTGGGAGAGTGTGTCTGACCCTCGAATAGTATCAGGAAGGCTATTCCAGAGTTTAGGTGCTACGTATGAGAAAGCTCGTCCACCTTTGGTGGATTTTGTTATTCTAGGTATTGTCAAAAGTCCTAAGTTTTGAGATCTCAGCGAGCGTGATGGGTTGTAACGTGATAAAAGCTCGGTTAAGTAAGTAGGTGCTAAACCGTTCAGGGCTTTGTAAGTAATTAAAATAATTTTAAAATCAATGCGATACTTAATGGGTAGCCAGTGAAGCGATGATAAAACTGGGGTTATGTGATCGTATTTTCTTGACCTAGTAAGAACTCTGGCAGCTGCATTCTGAACTAACTGTAGTTTGTTTATCGATGATACAGGACAACCACTAAGTAGAGCATTACAATAGTCAAGCCGTGAGGTCACAAATGCATGAATAAGCTTTTCTGCGTCTGCAACACATAAACTATTTCGTAATTTGGCAACATTTCTAAGGTGGAAGAAGGCTGTTTTTGTGATATTTGAGATGTGATTTTTAAATGACAGGTTGCCGTCTAATATAACGCCTAGGTCTTTAACTGTATTTGTTGGAGTAACAGTGCAGCTTTCAATTTGCAGGCTGTAATCGGAGATATTCGGTTTACTTAATTTTGGTGCTATAAGTAATATTTCTGTTTTGCTAAAGTTTAAAAGGAGGAAATTACTAGTCATCCAATGTTTTATGTCCTCAATGCACTCTGCCAGTTTGGATAGCTTAAAGGAATCATCTGGTCTTGATGAGATATATAGCTGAGTATCATCTGCATAACAGTGGAAGCTAATTCCATGTTTTCTAATAATGTTGCCGAGGGGCAGCATGTATATGGAGAAAAGCAAGGGTCCTAAAACCGATCCCTGAGGTAATCCATAATTGACTTGCGTAAGATTTGACGATTTCCCATTTAAATGGACGTTATTGATATCGGTCTGTTAAGTAAGATCTGAACCATTGCAGTGCCTGTCCCTGAATACCGATATAATGGTGTAAACGATCTAGTAGTATTTTATGGTCTACAGTATCGAAAGCAGCACTAAGGTCAAGCAGGACTAAGAGTGAGATGTTTCCTTTATCTGAAGCAATAAGAAGGTCATTTGTAATTCTAACGAGCGCAGTTTCAGTGCTGTGATGCGGTCTAAAGCCAGACTGAAACTTTTCGTGCATGTCATTATTTTGTAGGAAGGTACACAGTTGAGTTGACACTACTTTTTCTAGTATTTTAGACAAGTACGGGAGATTTGAAATCGGTCTATAGCTTCCAAGTTCATTTGGGTCTAAATTTGGTTTTTTGATAAGAGGATTAATTACAGCCAGTTTAAAGGGTCCTGGGACATGTCCTAGATTAATAGACGAGTTGATTATGTTACAAATGGGCTCAATTACAGCAGGTAGTAACTCTTTTAATAAAGTAGTCGGAATGGGGTCTAATAAGCATGTCGTCGGTTTGGATGTTGCAATAATTTTAATTAAATCTTCCTGATTTATAGGAGAAAAACACTCTAGCTTTTCTTTTTGGGTGACGGTTGAAACTAATTCTTCCGACAAACTTGGAGGTTTGGTTTTAGCTATGTTGTCTCGTATTATTTCGATTTTCTCGGTAAAAAATTTCATGAATTCATTGCTACCAAGGTGCGGCGGAATACCCAGGTCAGGTGGAGTCTGTTTGTTTGTTAATTTAGCAATTGTACTAAATAAAAACCTTGGATTGTTTTTGTTATTTTCTATGAGGTTACGGAAGTGCTCGGCTTTTGCTGCTTTTAGTGCCTTTTTGTAACAGCTTGCACTCTCTTTCCATGTAATTTTAAAGACCTCTAATTGGGTTTGTTTCCATTTTCGCTCCAGTTTACGCGTTTCTCTTTTTAGGGCGCGAGTGGTGTTATCATACCATGGTGCTATGTTCTTTTCATTTATCCTTTTTGACTTCATAGGTGCGACCGCTTCTAATGTATTAGAGAAAATAGTGCCCATGTTGCTGGTCATGTCATCGAGCAATTTTATATTCGTTGGAAAGGTTATTAGAGAAGTCAGATCTGGCAAGTTCTTTACGAAACTATCTTTAGTAGTTGAGTTGATTGTTCTACCTTGTCGATAACGAGATATACAACTGATTTCTGCAGTGCGCAGTGTACATATTATAAGATGGTGATCGGAAACATCGTCGCTTTGAGGTATAATATCGATATTGGTTAGATCGGCTCCGTGAGATATAATCAAGTCTAGGGTATGATTAAGGCGATGAGTAGGTCTATTGATGTATTGTGTTACACCACAAGAGTCTAGTAGTTCTTTAAACGCCACAGCTAATGGATCGTTAGCAATATCTACGTGGGTATTAAAATCTCCAACAATCAGTACTTTATCGACGTTAACCAATAGATCCGATAAGAAGTCTGCGAACTCTATCAGAAAATTAGTGTAGGGCCCAGGGGGTCTATACACAGTAACCAATGTAAGAGAGACCAATGATTTTTTACTTTTGTTTGGAACTGTTATGTTCAACGCAAGCATTTCAAATGATTTAAATGTATGCATTGTTCTCCGAGTAACGGTAAGAAAGTCTCTAAAGATTGTTGCGACACCACCACCTCGACCAACCGGACGTGGCTCATGAATATAACCGTAGCTTGGAGGAGTAGACTCATTTAGACCAAAATAATCATTTGGCTTAAGCCAGGTTTCAGTGAGGCAAAGTATATCAAAACTGTTGTCTGTGATCATTTCATTTACAATAACTGCTTTTGGATTTAGTGATCTAATATTAAGTAGCCCAAACTTTAGGCGTTGGTTTTGCTCATTAAATATATTGTCTTTTGGTTTAATCATGATAAGATTTTTTCTCTGACTTTTAAATAAATTATTATTTGGTTGTATTATTCGGGGGACAGACACAGTCTCTATGCATTTGAAAGCAGTAACATTCTTAACAGTTGGGTGAGAAGAACACAGACTGTAGTTAAAATTTGTACTTACTAGTCAAATGGTGCGTAGCGTCTTTGAGATGTTGTCAGACAGAATTTCCGCTCCAATGCTGCTGGGGTGCAGCCCGTCGGGGCGGAAAAGCCTAGGTCACTCCCAGAACAGATCAAAATTATTTACAAAGAGCAGCTTGTGTTCAATACACCATGACATTAACCAATTATTAAGCATAAATAGTCTACTGAACTTTTCGTTCCCTCGTCGGTAAGTTGGAAGCGGCCCTGATACGATGATCCTCGCCGTGGGCGATGCGTTGCGAACAGTATCGACCAGACTCCTGAAGTCCCTCTTCAGGATCTCCGACTGCCGCATTCTCACATCATTCACCCCCGCGTGCAGAACTACGGCTCCTACTCTTGCATCCTCCTTCAGAATCGCAGTTACCTGCGCAGACACATCGAGAACACGGGCGCCAGGAAAACAGTGAGTGCGCACCTTACCTTCATTGAAGGAGGCGCGTACGTTCCGGACGATTGAGTCTCCGATGACCACAGCATTGGATTTCGTCTCGCAGAGGGCGGCATAGCGATTTCTCGTAGAAATCTCGAAGACCGGTCGCGGCGGTGGGGGAGAGGTCATCGCTCCGGTCCTGGATTTCGCCTTCCGCCGTGTGTGTGCAGGTGCAGGAGTGAAGTTCATTTCGGCTCGTCGTGATCTTGAAGCCTGGGCTCTGTGCATAGAAACACACGGAGTAGAAGTGATAGGAGTATTACAATCACGTCGAACACTTACCGCAGCTTTGCGAGCGTCAGCCCGGGATGTTTCCATCGCCGTTTTACGTTCTCGCAGACGTGTTTGCCTCTCGAGTAGATCGTGGATCTGCTTCTCCAATACTTCCAGTTCTGACTGAAGTGCGAAGAAAGATTCATCATCTGCACTCAAAGGTGACGTTAAACACATATCTGAATCATTAGCCATTAGTGGTGTCATAATGAGAACAGTGAGTTAAGCAGTAAAGGCAATATTCAGAAACTAAAGGCTGGGAATGCTAACAGCCTGAGTGCTAATAGCGAATGATCGTATAAAACAAATCTATCTGTGCGTTATATGACGATATTTGGTATGGGATACACTTAAGGATAGGTTTAACCCTCTGTGAGTTATCAATTTACAATATAAATATTAAGAAATAACAGGAATAAACGATATATTTAGAAAAAGTTTGACGGAGCTCTGTCTCAAACCACGCTCTCTCAGCAAACAGGAAGTGATGAGGTCCAGGTGTGTCCAATCAATCCAACTCCTAGTGAGGGATTCGGCTAAAATGATTCATGCCGCAATACATCCGTCTAATCCCCTCCTATCCACTATCCTAGTGTCATGTGATTGGTCATTTGGTGTATTCTGCTGTGATTGGTCAAATGTGTTTGTAACAAGCAAGGCGGGACGAGAGCACTGAGGGAATGACGCGAGTGATGATAATGAGTGTCAGCTGTGCTGCACTTGTATCGCATATCTCTTTGGAGGAGATCAGAAGGATAAAAGGACAAGCGACCGGAGTGTATGACAAGAGAGGACCAGACCTAGATTTTATGTCATGGTTTATAATGTTTGTGTGGCCGGCAGTCAAACCTTGCGGAAGCTGCCAGCATTTACTTTCGTTTTGTGGTTTGTTTATATTTTAATAAAAGTTGTTGAACGTTCGCCGATGACCGCCTCCTTCCTATTCCTTAAACTTGATAAAGCGTTCATCATGTGTCGAAAATGCCTACCATCATTGCTCGATTAATATTTACAGGTTATATATTATATACAGTATATAGATAGAGATGGCGGGATTTTACCTTACCAGTTTGAGCCATAGTCTGACGCAGAAACATTCGTAGACGATAGTAGAAAATAGATAGACGATAATACATTGAACAATTAAATTAGTTCATAGCTATATAAAAAAACTGTAATACCCTGAAAATAACTGTAAATGTTAAGGTTAAATGCAGTAGCTAAACACAGACATAAGGTACACAAATATTTCTTGAAGTTCAGACAAAAATAAATAGTGACACTTACAGGTTGTGATTCGATGGAGATAACAGGTCAAATAAGGTTTCCCTTTCAAGGATAGTCTTTTAACATACAGGTGAACAGGTACAATAGGTGAAAGTGCCAAGATTATTGAAGCAATCTTCGGTGAAATGCACAGTAAAACCCTGGGGTTATACTCCTTTGGTGTCATTGGAAAATGATTTGAAACCAGTGTTTCCTCTGCGGTTCTTCCTTTATTACAAGCCAATAACTTTGTTATTTATTAACCTTAGGACTTACAACTTGGCAGACTGCTTACTTTCAAACAAGGCAACATAACAGACTCCATGAAATGTAATTTTCATGATCTAATGTTACTTGCTCTTTAAACCATTTCAATGCTATTCCGTAAATGTCAACGTAATTTTCGAGTCTATGTAGGAGTGTGCTGTGGTCAATGGTGTCAAATGCAGCACTGAGGTCTAGCAGCATCAATATCGAAACAACCTCTGTTATACGCAAAAGCAGATAATTTGTAACTCTGATCAAAGTCTCTGTACTATAACATGCTCTTAATCCAGACTGGAATTCTTCATTGATGTCATTCCTTTGGAGGAAGGAGCATAATTGAGTTGAAACTCAAAGAACGAATAACTAACAGCCCTAATGTTTTAATAGTCACTGCCTTCGGCGTGGCTTGGCAGCCGTCCAGCTCATTTGGGAGCAGTTCAGGCAGGCAGAGCTGGACCTGTTCGCCTCCCTCCATACCTACCATTGCCAGCTTTGGTAGTCCCTGACTGAGGCCCCCCTCGGCACAGACAAGCACACAAGTGGCTGCGAGTTGTGGAAGTATGCCCTCCCCCTGGTGAGCCTCCTTGCACAGGTCCTCCGAAACATCCACGTCTGGCTCCTGTACAGGACGAGCAGATCCTGAGTGACCCGCCTCCTGCAGTCATGAGCACGATAACTCAGGCCAGAGCTCAAGCCACCAGGCAACTGTATGCCTACAAAGGGCGCCTATTCTCATCCTGGTATTCTTACTGCGGGAAGTTTGGCAAAGATGTGCTAACGGATGTCGTGCTTTCTTTCCTCCAGGAAAGGTTAGAGAGCAACCTCTCACCCTCTACGCTGAAGCTATATGTCGCCGCTGTCACCACACGCTTATGGCCCAACCCCTGCCGTGTTGTTTACAGTACACGCCCTGCGC
Organism: Triplophysa dalaica; assembly: GCF_015846415.1. Classification (NCBI taxonomy): domain Eukaryota; kingdom Metazoa; phylum Chordata; class Actinopteri; order Cypriniformes; family Nemacheilidae; genus Triplophysa; species Triplophysa dalaica. The sequence continues at coordinate 21,516,502 of NC_079551.1, forward strand.
TTCTACTTGGACCACATGTTGAGCTTCAGAAGCTCTGAGTAGCTCTTTTTCCGTTTTGGAGGAAAGCAGAAGGGGAGAGCTGTGTCCAAACAGAGATTAGTGAACAGGATCTCGGAGGCCATCACTCTGGCGTATCTTTGCTAAGATCTCCCTCGCGTTGTAGCGTCCTCGTGGGCACTGGCTCAGGGTACTTCTCTGACAGACATCTTTAGAATTGCGGATTGGGATAGGCCAAACACCTTACCGAGATTCTACAACCTTTGCATAGAGCTGGTGTGTGCCCCCGTCTTGCACAGCATCAGATAAGACCGCCGGCCGGCTGTTTTCTCACTCTTGGTTCCCATTGGGTGAACCTGTGTTTGGGACCTCCCCTCGTTGGACTCCACTGCTTCTGCATACCCTGGTTGGGGCTTCTACTCTCATGAGATCTCCCCACAGGTGAGTCTGTGTGGGTATTCCACGTATTACCTCCCTACACCAGATGTGGTCTCCGTAGCATCCCTTCCTCAGGCGAGGGGATAGCGTTTACCAGTGTTCCCTCGTCTCTAGAATAGAGTTGTATTTATTTTAGATTAGTGGTGGGCCGTTAACGGCGTTAACGGCGTTAACGCAGTGAGACTCTTATCGCGCGATAAAAAAAATGTCGCCGTTAATCTATTCTCAAAGTTGGGTTGGGAGCTGGGTCTATACTACGCAAGCTATGATGACTTTCACCTTGATATTTTAGCGCGGATGTATACCAGCTTAACTGCACTGTACGGGGCGAGAACAAGATTTTTCAACTCGCGTCATTCGCGGAAGCAGAAGCCGCCTCATCATCTCATAACCAGGGCTTCATTCGCGCGATTCGCTCAGCAAGTAGGTCTATTGGCTCTTTGCATTAACATAAAAAATCACTCGCGCTTGACACGCCATTCGCGTTTGGTCTGAACACAACATAACGTTACTGTGAAATTACCGCATCAAACGTAATGTGCTAACATGGATGCAGCTATGAAGCCGCCGGGTTTGCTTCAGGGAATATTCATTTTTAAGAAGCTTCCCAATAGAAACATCGACAAGACTAATGTTGTTTGCACCTTGTGCAATGCGGAATTGGTTTAAAAAAAAACACTTTCTCTCAACAGGTAGTGGTCTAGCTTTAGTTGAAACCAGTAACTTTGTATTGAGATCTAATGTATTATGGCTCCTGTATGACATATCGCTTGTTGCTCCCTCACTCTTTGTAAGTCGCTTTGGATAAAAGAGTCTGCTAAATGACTAAATGTAAATGTACTGTAGGAGCTTTTCCACTCTCAAGTACCACCTAAACGCAAATCATCCCTTAGCTAATGCGGAAGTAAACACAAGTTCATCTTATTGAACATAATTTAATTTTCATCACCAATTATCATAGTAGAACAGCTTTCTCAAGCAGTTTGGGATGCATTTTGGAAACAGGAGATTTGCCACTGGTCTAATGGGCCACCTGGCTTTAGAAACCCGTTCTCAAAGACTTACTTTTAGTCATTATTTGGGTAGCACACATATTCTGCATGCCTTCGGCAGAATTCAAATGAGCCATTTTAATCTAGATTAATCTAGATTAATCTTGGAATTAATCTAGATTAAAAAAAAATTATCTATACCCACCACTATTTTAGATATAATGTTTCTATAGGCTTTCAAAGTTGAAAAAATGTGTATTTCTACAAAATGCTACAGTAAAATAAGTCCATATATGGTGTCCATATAGTATGGGATGCCCCCTACTGAACCTGACCATCAGTTTTTCTACTTATTAGAAATAGAGTTTCTATAGGCTTCCAAAGTTGAAAAATATGTATTCCTCCAAAATGCTACAGTAAAATAAGTCCATATATGGTGTGCATATAGAGTGGGATGTCCCCTACAGAAACACATCATCAGTTTTATCTACTTATTAGAAATAATGTTTCTATTGGCTTCCAAAGCTGAAAAATACTTATTTCTCCAAAATGCTACAGTAAAATAAATCCATATGTGGTCTTCATATAGTGTGGGATGCCCTCTACTGAACCTGACCATCTGTTTTTTTCTAGTTATTAGAAATAGTTTTTCTATAGGCTTTTAAAGTAGAAGAACTGATATTTCTCCAAAATGCTATACGGTAAAATAAGTCCATATATGGTGTGCATATAGAGTGGGATGTCCCCTACAGAAACACATGATCAGTTTTTTTCTACTTATTAGAAATAATGTTTCTATAGGGTTTTAAAAGTTAAAAATGCATAATTCTCCATAAGGCTACAGTAAAATGAATCCATATGTGGTGTGCATATGGTGTGGGATCCCCTCTACTGAAACTGACCATCAGTTTTTTTCTACTTATTTGAAATAGTTTTTCTATAGGCTTTTAAAGTAGAAAAATTGATATTTCTCCAAAACGCTACGGTAAAATAAATCCATATGTGGTGTGCATATAGAGTGGGATGCCCTCTGCTGAAACTAACAATACATTTTTCTACTTATTAAAAATAGTGTTTCTATAGGCTTTTAAAGTTGAAAAATTAATATTTCTACAAAATGCTACAGTAAAATAAGTCCATATATGGTGTCCATATAGTATGGGATGCCCCCTACTGAACCTGACCATCAGTTTTTCTACTTATTAGAAATAATGTTTCTATTGGCTTCCAAAGTTGAAAAATACTTATTTCTCCAAAATGCTACAGTAAAATAAATCCATATGTGGTCTTCATATAGTGTGGGATGCCCTCTACTGAACCTGACCATCTGTTTTTTTCTAGTTATTAGAAATAGTTTTTCTATAGGCTTTTAAAGTAGAAGAACTGATATTTCTCCAAAATGCTATACGGTAAAATAAGTCCATATATGGTGTGCATATAGAGTGGGATGTCCCCTACAGAAACACATGATCAGTTTTTTTCTACTTATTAGAAATAATGTTTCTATAGGGTTTTAAAAGTTAAAAATGCATAATTCTCCATAAGGCTACAGTAAAATGAATCCATATGTGGTGTGCATATGGTGTGGGATCCCCTCTACTGAAACTGACCATCAGTTTTTTTCTACTTATTTGAAATAGTTTTTCTATAGGCTTTTAAAGTAGAAAAATTGATATTTCTCCAAAACGCTACAGTAAAATAAGTCCATATATGGTGTCCATATAGTATGGGATGCCCCCTACTGAACCTGACCATCAGTTTTTCTACTTATTAGAAATAATGTTTCTATTGGCTTCCAAAGTTGAAAAATACTTATTTCTCCAAAATGCTACAGTAAAATAAATCCATATGTGGTCTTCATATAGTGTGGGATGCCCTCTACTGAACCTGACCATCTGTTTTTTTCTAGTTATTAGAAATAGTTTTTCTATAGGCTTTTAAAGTAGAAGAACTGATATTTCTCCAAAATGCTATACGGTAAAATAAGTCCATATATGGTGTGCATATAGAGTGGGATGTCCCCTACAGAAACACATGATCAGTTTTTTTCTACTTATTAGAAATAATGTTTCTATAGGGTTTTAAAAGTTAAAAATGCATAATTCTCCATAAGGCTACAGTAAAATGAATCCATATGTGGTGTGCATATGGTGTGGGATCCCCTCTACTGAAACTGACCATCAGTTTTTTTCTACTTATTTGAAATAGTTTTTCTATAGGCTTTTAAAGTAGAAAAATTGATATTTCTCCAAAACGCTACGGTAAAATAAATCCATATGTGGTGTGCATATAGAGTGGGATGCCCTCTGCTGAAACTAACAATACATTTTTCTACTTATTAAAAATAGTGTTTCTATAGGCTTTTAAAGTTGAAAAATGTATATTTCTCCAAAACGCTACATTAAAATAAATCCATATGTGCTGTGCATATAGTGTGGGTTGCCCTCTACTGAAACTGATCATCAGTTTTTTCTACTTATTGAAAATAGTGTTTCTATAGGCTTCTAAAGTAGAAAAATGCATATTTTTCCAAAATGCTGCAAAAAAGTAAGTCCATATATGGTGTGCATATAGTGGTTGATGCCCACTACTGAAACCCACCATAATTTCTTTCTACTTATAGAAATAATGTTGGTGTAATCAATTATAGTGGGGGGGGTTTTACGCAACAACATGCTTTCAAGAACTATACTGTAGTTCAACTGAACGAATCCATTGGTAGTGTATTAAAATCATAGTTCTGCCAAATTAATAAACACAAAAAAACATATTTACTACACATTTATCACAAAAAACATGGTTAATTTAAGTTAGACTATAGATAATAGACAAATTACTAGTCTGCAAAACTCTGTTTTATTTGCAAGTCTAAAAGGCACTAAAATACTAAATAATTACGAAAGAGGCAATTGTTTACGTAATAAAATACATACAGAGATGTTGTTCACAACATACAGCAATCATAATGAAAACATTCAGAGAAATAAATTGCGCAAAAAAACTTTATATTCTATACTTAAAACAAGAATCGACACGGATCATTTACATTTAAAAAAAGCTTAGATTATATAGGTTTTTAGCTTTTCAAAAAATAAATTTTGTTACTATTATTACTATAAACAATTAGAACTTATTGCTGTGCAACAGACATATATCCAGTGTGTATCCCGGCCTGGGGGTTAAGATGCTGAAATTGGCTCCAGCCTATCTGCGACCCTGCAGAGGACAAGAGAAAAATTGATAAATCGATAAACAAACAGTTCTGAAGGTCTTCTGTCATTAAGTAGATAGGAGTTGTACTTGCATGAATTTAAACAGCATGAGGTGTCCATTAAACAAGTTTCTTCACTTTCATTTTGATATTCCCATTAAAAAATTGTTCAATGATCTCGACAAGCTGCAAGACAATTTTATAAGGATTTAAACATTATTTGGTTACATTTAATATTTTTATTAAAGCTTTGTGCCTCCTGTAGTGTGCTGAACCTGAGGTAGACCACAGGATTTTGCTGTCTTTATTACTGATAAAGTGGACATCACACTTAAGTTTGTTGCATTATGATCAGTACAATACAATTAAAAAACATTATTTTGTGTAAGTAAGTGTAGCTGAATGTGTCAGAATAAATATGCAACATATGGCATACAGTACCTGGGCATTTCGTATGGGAAACACTGGGTAGTTGACAAATAAATCGAACATGTGTCCAATGTTGTGACATAGCAAAATTTAGAAAAAAACTGTTCATATTATATTTTTTAGTTTATTAATATTAATATTTATCATATAAATAGCATAACAAAGATTTATCTTCATTGTTAGTTTTTTATACAGTATTTGCCATCACTCCAGAGGACACATTTGTATATGAGTCTGTCAACTAACCATATACAGCCTAGTGTTTACGTCATGGAAATAATGAACCTTTAACGACTACATGATCTTAGTGCCATGTGCATTTGTAAAACTAGTATAGTTGACTAAGGATTTAAAGCAACCTGGAAACTTTTACTTTCCAAAGTCTTCTAAATATAACAATAAAATTAAATTCTGACCATGAAAAGAAAATTCAGCTGAACAGTTATATCCAAATGTATTTTGCATTCCTTCTGAAATAGCTTGATAGCTTAAACTTGAAACTAGCATAATGTTTACTCTCTTTGAAAAAATCTCAAAACAAACTAAATAATAAAGTAAAAACATTGGTTTACCCTGTTAATATCTTCCTCTGGAGTAGTATTTAGGTCATCGAAGAAGCTGACCTTGAAAGTTGCATGAGCAGTTGTTGTTAGTAATTTTGAAGTACTTGTAATTGTTTGTGAAGCTGTTGTTGGTGGTTTTGGTTTTAAACCTACGGCTGATACTATCTCCACAACGAAACTGCTAGGAATTTGTATTTTTGGAGCCTTTGTTGTTGGTGGTGCTGCAGTCATTGTTTGAGGAGAAGTTATTGTCAATGATAAATTACTTGGGGTTTTTGGAGTTTTGATTAGTCCTGCAGTTGATGTTTCTGAAGTTGTTGGTGCAATTATTGTAGGTGATGATAGAGCAGTTGTCGGTATTGGTGGGGTAGTTGTAGTTGCTGGTATAGAAGTTGTTGTTGGTCCAGTAGTTGTAGTTGTTGCTACAGAAATTGATTCAGTTGTAGTTGATGATACAACCGTTTTAGTTGTTGGTCCAAAAGTTGTAGTTGTTGGTACTGTAGTTGTAGTTGTTGTTGCAATCATTGTTGTTGGTACAGTAGTTGTAGTTGTTGGTGCAATCATTGTTGTTGGTGCAATAGTTGTAGTTGTTGGTGAAATCATTGTTGTTGGTAGAGTAGTTGTAGTGGTTGGTGCTATCATTGTTGTTGGTGCAGTAGTTATAGTTGTTGTTGCTTCAGTGTAAAATGTGCTTCAGTGCTTACAGTGTAAAATATTATCCATTGTGGCTGCAGCTAGCAAAAGTGTATTGTCTTAAGTATTTTAAATCATCAACATTTTACCAAGGGGCCTATTAAACACCCAATGCGACGCGATGCCAGGCACGATGCAAGTATTTGTTTTCTAGTTTCAGCTCAACGCAGTTATCATTTTCATGTCCAGCACAACATCAGTTTGCAGATGAGCATGCTGGTCTAATAACTCAGTGTGTTCATGTTGGTATGTTGCTATGTTAAGGCATATTGTATAATGATTTAATTAAATAAACATTTCGTTTTATTTTTGTTGTGAGTTAATTTTAATACATAAATAATTTGTTAATTGGGTCCTGTAACTTTGTGGCATTTGAAGAAACCGTATGGGACATTGACATTTGTATCCCAGTGTAAATTAATATATTTTTCGACCCATATTTAGGCAAATTCAGCCAAGTAACTGTTCTTCTCGATATTCTTTGTTTGTTGTCAGAAATGATGTGCAGGTACTCTATTCTTTACAGATGTCATGATGAAGCAAGAGTCAAACAGGGAAGCAGGTCTAAATGAAGGAGTTTAATAAAAATTAAGCCAATTAACAAAGGGTAAAAGCACAAAACACAAGAGACCATAACTTAAACCATTGACTTAAAACCACAAGAGAACACAGGCACTATATATATATTTTCACGAGTTCACCCTCGCAGATAAGCCGCTAGGTTGTAGGATGAATTGGTAAAGCATGGATATGAAGGTTATGCATATTTGGCGTGCTGTGCTAGGAGTGGGCTCCGAGCTCACCGGGTCTATCCGAACCCGAAGCACTCTACCCTGGTTAGGGGCAAGTGCGCCGGGCTCGGAATCGGCTTGAGCCCAGAACACACCCCCCCGGGGGTCCTGCGGGACTTATAGGAAAATGAGTGGAGCTGGGGTGGAGAAGGGATGTTGAACTTGCGAGAAGCATCAGGTAAGACTGCTTGTCTATTTATGATGGAGCTTGCTTGAGCTGATAGGGTAAATGCTGTGATTGCTGATGTTGTACAAGCCGAGATGATTGTGATGAGGTCACATGCTTGAGCTATATTTGATTGCTGATGATATACAGGCGGGCTGATTATATGCTTAGGTTCCTCCCGAACTTTGTTAATAAAACATCATTTCACGAGTTCACCCTTGCAGATAAGCAGCTAGGTTGTAGGATGAAATGGTAAAGCATGGATATAAAGGTTACGCGTATTTGGCGTGCTGTGCTAGGAGTGGACTCCGAGCTCACCGGGTCTATCCGAACCCGAAGCACTCTACCCTGGTTAGGGCAAGTGCGCCGGGCTCGAAACCGGCTCGAGCCCAGAACACCCCCCCCAAATGGAGATCAACCTGAACAGCCGCCGGAGTACGCATAACCCCCCAAATATGCCCTGCTAGGCGTTACGGAGGTGCCTGCCCAAGTGTTTAATGCGAAAGGATGAAAGCCCCTAAGGGCTGTCGCTGCTGTGATGCTGGTTTCAGGGCGAGTTGTGTCTGCTGCTGAGGGACACGAGTTGGAAGGACAGGCCCCTGCGGGGGCGGTTGCTGCTGCGATACTGGCTTCATGGCGAGTGGTATCTGCTGCTGCAGAGCATGAGTTGGAAGCATGTGCCCCTTAGGGGGTGGTCGCTGTTGCGATACTTGTTTCAAAGCTGATGGTGTTTGCTGATTCAGAGCCCTGGTTGGAAGCTCAAGCCCCTGCGGGGCATTCGCTCCTGTGATACTTGCTTCATTACGAGAGGGGTCTGCGCTGCAGATCACGAGTTGGAAGCTTGGGACCCTGCGGGGGCGGTCGCTACTGCGATACTGGCTTTGAGACGAGATGTGACTGTGCTGCAGATCACGAGTTGGAAGATCGAGCCCCTGCGGGGCGGTCGCTACTGCGATACAGGCTTCATGACGAGAGGTGACTGCACAAGAGGTCACAAGTTGGAAGCCCAGGCCCTTGCAGGGGTGGTCGCTGCTGCGAAACTGGCTTCATGAAGAGATGTGACTGCGCTGCAGATAACGAGTTGGAAGCTTGGGCCCCTACAGGAGCGGTTGCTGCTGCGATACTGGCTTCATGACAAGAGGTGACTGCACTTCAGATCATGAGTTGGAACCTCGGGCCCCTGCGTGCAGCATTCATTTACCTTTTGTTCTTCAGAGTCATCGCTCATGATTACAAAACTTGAATTCACAGAATGCATTACGACTACATTGCCGGATCTACGACGTTGAGCAATGGATCGTCCCTACCTGCAGCGACCTTCCCCTGGGCGTCTCAGCGGTTCCAAGGAGTTGAGAGAGTTCCACGAGGGTAAGGCAGACCCGTGTATCATGCAGGATCTCCATGTCACTATTGACCTCGCCCTAAGGGCGACCAAGGAGACGGCACAGGCCCTGGGTCGGACGATGTCAAGGAGAAACACCTCTGGCTGACCCTTGCACAGATGAGTGACACAGAGAAAGTACGCTTACTTGATGCACCCATCTCACAGGGTCTGCTGTTTGGTGACACCATCGAGGACTTTGCTCAGCAGTTCTCGACGGTGAAGAAGCAGAAAGAGGCGATTAGCCACATTCTACCGCACTGCGACTCGCCCGCCCAGAGTCCTCCGAGATCTTGCGCGACATCTGCTTCTAAGCACCCCAGGACCCCTTAGACATCGGCTACGGTTCCTGTGCCCCCAGCACAGGCAGCACCCCGGAACCGGAAGTCGATGAGGAAACCTCCACCCCGTCAGCAACCTTCTTTGCAAGAAGAGACACTGACGGGAAGACCCCAGGGAGAACAACATCGGGCCCAACCTTCACAGCCATGTCTCTGATTGGTCAGTACGGGACGGTTCCTTTTCAGGAACTGGCGCCCACTTACACACAAAGAGAGTTTTTTCCGTTCTCACCGGGTGTACTTGCAGCCGATCTCACACTCCACTGGACTATGCTTGGCAATCCGACCTCATGTCTTGGCGAGGCATGAGGAAAACACACACGACAGCAGCCACCACTCTCAAACCGACAGTGCGTGCAGCTGTTATGGCAGGCATGTAAGTAGGCGGAGCCAACCTGCCTTCCGGGGTCCCCCCGCAAGAAGTGGTTTACTCCGCAAGCCGACAAACCACCCCCGTGGGAATGGTGAAGCAGACCGTCCCCTTGGTCCCCCTGCAGTCCCGAGGAGCGTGGGAGCTGCCAACACTGTCTCGGTGGCTTATGAGGTTAACCAGTTTACCAGAAACCCTCCCAAGTTTCGGGGCATCCTCTCCACCTCTGTCAGAGGCAGGGACGCCTATGCACTTCGGGTACATGTCACCACCCTTCTGGCGAAACAGGCATCGAGTTCGTCCCTATAATGTTCAAGATGTTCAGCAGGTTTTACAGCCCGTACTTCATTGTTCCCAAGAAAGACGGTGGGTTGCGCCCCATTTTCGATCTGTGTACCATGAACAAGCACCTTCACAAGCTGCCGTTCAGGATGCTCATGCAGAGGCGCATCCTGACATCCAGTAGGTGTCATGATTGGTTCGTTGCAATCTACCTGAAGGACGCTTACTTTCATGTCTCGATCCTCCCTCGACACCGGCCTTTCCCACAGTTCGCGTTCAAGGGGCGGGCATATCAGTACAGAGTCCTCCCTTTCGGTCTTTCCCTGTCCCCACGGGTCTTCACGAAGATCGTGGAAGCCGCCCTATTTCCTGAGGGGAGAAAGGTTTGCCGGTACTAAACTATCTCGACGACTGGCTTATCTTGGCAGACTCGCGAGATCTGTTGTGTACACAAAGGGACCTGCACCTAGATCGGTTGGGACTAAAGGTCAACCGAGAAAGGAGAAAGCTCTCCCTGCTGCAGAGCATCCCCTTTCTCGGCATGGAACTCAACTCTGTCACTATGTCGGCACGACTGTCCGCGGTATGGGCCCAGTCGGTGTTGAACTGCCTGGAACACTTCAGGCAGCCAGCGGTCCTCCTGAAACAATTCAGAGGCTCCTAGGACACATTCCTTACTCGCGGGGGTAATGCACATGAGACCGCTCTACACTGGCTTCAGAGTCGAGTTTGAGGAGAGTGTGGCCGCACAATACCCCCTTGTCTTTCATGACTTTTCTCCGGATTGAGGTCCCTCTTGGGCAGGATACGAGGCACAGACACCTCCACGCAGTAGCAAGGTGTTGGACGAACCCACGCCTGGGCTGGTATATCAATTGCCAAGAGTTGTGGGCTGTGCAACTTTCACTGAGGAGACTACGGCCTCTCGTGCAGGAAAAGCACGTGCTGGTCCGAAGACAGCACTACAGCTGTGGCGTACATCAATTTTCAGGGTGGCGTACGCTCACGGCAGCTACCACGACATCCCCGACGCCTCCTCCTGTGGATTCAACAGGTGATCCGCTCCCTGCGGGCCACACACATCCCAGGCAAACTGAACCAGACAGCCGACGCGCTTTCTCGTCAGTATACGCCTCGCGGAGAGTGGCGACTCCACCCCCGCGCAGTCCAGCTCAACACTAGAAATAGAAACACTAATGGGAAACTACCGAAGAAACAAGGGGGCAGAGCTAAACTAAAGACAGGAGGACACGCGGCAAAATGTCAAATCAATCCGCTGTGTGTCTCCACAGAAGACGAAACACAAACATAAGACATGGTATTGTCACGGCCCTGTCCCCAAGAAACGAAACTCAAGACAGGAAGGACAGGACCCTGACAGTACCCCCTTTCCACGGGCCGATCTCCGAAAGCGACAGACGGCGGAAGACGGGCTGAATGACCGGATTGGACTCCGGCTGGGACGTCGCCTGCACCGGCTGGAACGTCGGCTGCTGGACCGGACTGGACACTGGCTGGACTGCCGGGTGGACTGGGCGGGACGCCGGCTTTACCGGCTTGTATTCCGGCTGGAACGGACCGCCGTGTAGTATACGTAGGTGGGTGCAAATCAGAATTGAAGAAACTGGAGAACATACAATCTAGAGCACTAAGAATCTGCTGTGGACCAATAAGAACGACCCCTATAGAAGCCATTAGAGTTAAAATGTTGGAGATGCCATTAGATTTGAGTAGGAAGAAGCTTGCTATGATGTTTTGGGTTAATTTGCAGGGAAATGATGACAAGCACCATACACGTACAGTATTAAAGAAATGCTGGGGATATAAAAAGAATGGAGGAAACAGCTTCGGGTGGATACATAAAACATGGGTCAAGGAGTGTGACTGAAAACATCTGCCCCAATTTGCCATTACATGGTGCGTCAATATGGAACTTTTCAGAACCTTTTGTTGAAATGACAGTATTTGATGCAGGGAGAGAGGAGAAGGTTATAGCAAAACAATTTTATTATTTTACACAGTTATGCACAGATGGATCTAAAGATCCACATAGTTAAAAACTTGGGGTACACATTCCGGATTTTAAGATTGGAATAAACTTAAGAATTAGAGATAAACTGTAAGTATATTCCCCAGAATGAATTGCTATACTAGTAAGGGTACATTGGATTGAACAGGTTAAGCCAAGCTGAAATGTAATTTGCTCAGACTCTCCATCAGCTCTTAAAAGTAAAATGTCTACAAAAACGGATAGAGAAGATTTATTGGTGGAAATATATACATTATTGTACAGTTGTACAGACTAAATGTAGAGGGTATCACAGTGCACTTTTGTTGGATTCAAGCAAAAATAGGGATTGAACGGAATGAAAAAGATGATAAATTATCAATGAAGGCATTACAGAAAGAGTTGGTGAATATTAAGGTACATTTGGGGAGAAGAGAAGCTTAAACATTTTCTGGCTGTTAAAAGGAGTTAATAGGTACATGGCAGGAAAGGTGGGATAATAGCAGTAAAGATAGATGGTTTTATAATTTTAGGAAAAAAGTAGGAAAGAGGCAAAGTTATGGGAGATCTAGGAAGGAAGTAGTAATGATATCCAGGCTCAGATTAGGACATACACGTTTAAATTCTACTCATGCGACAGTAGGGAAGCACGAAAATAGTAGGTGTGAAGATGTAATGTTTTCGAAACAGTGGAGCATGCTTGTTTAAATGCAATAGGTATGAAGAAGCGCAAAATAGTCTTTTAAGTAATGGTAAAGATAGAAAGGTGAATGGTATGGACATTTTAGCCAAGGAACTGAGTGATTATCAGATATTATTATTAGAGGATAGGATATAGGGTGCCCTACGATGCGTTGGCACTCCATCCAGGGTGTATCCTGCCTTGATGCCCGATGACTCCTGAGATAGGCACAGGCTCCCCGTGACCCGAGGTAGTTCGTATAAGCGGTAGAAAATGGAATGGAATGGATATAGGGTTTGGGGAATGGGATCCTTCTTTTCATCCTGGAGTATAACAGAACAATACAGATTCATCACCCAAGATATACAGTAGAAGTAAAAGGTATTGTCTGCAATCACGCTTCGTCACACTATAAACTAATTAACGTTAGTTGTTTACCTTATGCAAGATGACTGCATACTTTAGAAAACAATCACAACGATATTGTAGCGCACAAAAATTAGTCATTCATGTCATGTCACAGCTAACATCACTAAATAAAGCTATAGCTTTTGAAATTATTGTTCTACATAATTGATGAAGTTGATTGAGAGGCCTTAGTTATGAATAACAAGACACAAAACAAAAGTTTGAAATATAATCACCCTAATTTGTAATTCATGTGATATAATTAAGTCTCAAATATGATGTGATTATGTTGAAACATCAGTTTAATACCAACAGAGAGGGGATAAAAGCTATTATTTTTGTGGATTTTAAATCACCAATGCCTAAGGCTAACTATGAAGTCTGATAGAAATGAAGTGACATCTGATTGTTCTATCACAACGAGGCACAATCTCTCGCAAAAACATGCCCGTTCAACATTCAACTGACTAACCTGTAACAGTATAACTTTGCAATATTTTATAATAATAAAAAACTGTATTCTGGGAAGCTATCTTTCCATAGCTTCAACTCTATTCTTACATATAAACAGTGTGTCAACTGCACTCTTTGTTAGCAGATTGACAAAATGTTAGAGCTCTCTCATTGTAAGTACAAAGGAACTTGTTCATCAGGATTTGTCTGTTTTTACTGGAATCAAAGTTCTGCCTTTGTGGTGTGCTTTGGTATGTAGTGAGAAAATAAAAGAGACACATAAGCACTAAGCACTAGTAACAGTGTAGGTAACCACAGTTAAAGTGACCTACTTCACAAACAGCTGATTGAATACTTAGTGACATAACATATAAACTACACAGGCACATTGACCATATGTGATTCTTTCTAGAACATTTTGTTACCGGAAAGCATAGCAGTGCCTTGCAAAACCAACAATAATGAAGGATCGAAATACATCTCCAAGGACAGCAGAGACTGATATGGCAAAAAATGTCCACTAAAAAGTACAGCAATTTCCATCTGTAGCAATGTAATTCAATGTCTGCAAAACTGTCAGTCATGTAAGATATATGATCTTGGAATGTACATAACGGTGCAATTCTTTCTGTAAATATTTTCTTTGACATTTGCTATTGGGTTTTTAAAGCAATGGAAACACAAAAAGCTTGTTTTTCAGTAAAGTGATGCTGTTTTTTTGGTTTCCAGATTTATCAGGTCTACTTGAAACTTAGAAATCAGGAAAACCTCATGGGATTGCCCCATTCCTATCAATGGTGGCTGAAAAATCTGGATGCCTTGGTCCTTTGGATAGCTGGCACTAATTTAATTTAATTTGTTGAACTGTTTTAGCTAGTTAATTTGAATGAAAAATTGAAAATTACGGATAAATAATATTTTGATATTAAGATATTATTATTAAAATATTAAGTTTGTAAAGATATTTGCCCCAAAATGATTCAATCTATTTAAGTTTTTCATCTTTGAATAAATTCGGAATAAATGCCAGATGCTTATATTCATCACAAGCCTGCTGAAGTTTAAAGGAGAAGGGTCGGATGGTTGATGTATTAATTTAATATTGTAATCCCATGAGACATGCATTTTACACTACAGTATTTGTATGAGTTTAACACAATGCACTTCATCCACCTGCATATATCCAGCATATGTATGTCAAATTAAGAGACATCTTACCTGTTGGTACTGATCTGCTGATCAGTAAAACCAATCCAACATGAACATGAATGCGAAACATGTTTTAAATGTTTCTGATCAGATGAAAGCAAGCGACCTCTATATTGAAACAGCTAAATCTTCTAGGTTGTTTTGAGTAATGGATAGGTATGCATTCACCATATTATGAATGATTTGACATAATACATAAACATGAACTCCACCCATCTATTGTTATTGTTTTAAAGGTACAGTAGGTAACTGTTTTTCACTAAAATACAATATGTTATTAAAATACCATAATGACTAATAGAAATGAATGTATTTAATCGGATAATGTCATATATAGGCCTAGATAGGTCTTGCAAACTGCAAAATATGGCAATAAAAAATAAAATTAATAGTTCTAATACTTTCACTTTTTGTTTTGGTCGACCTATACATCACACCTACCTGTCCTCATGTGTCACATTAAACAAGTCATTTCAAATCAAACGTTTTTATGTAAAATGTTGTATTAGGCTTACTTGAAACTTAGAAATCAGGAAAACCTCATGGGATTGCACCATTCCTATCAATGGTGGTTGAAAAATCTGGATGCCTTGGTCCTCTGGATAGCTTGCACGAATTTTAATTGAATTTGTTGAACTGTTTTGAAAGCTGATTGTAGAATAGAATGGAGAAGGCTGTGTAACTTTTTATTTCCTGGTTTTACATTAATAATACAAATTGGAGCTGTCTCAGAGAGAATACAGTGATTCTGGATCATGGGTGGATTCTTACTGTGCGTTCAGACCGCTGCCGTCGAGAGCGTGAAAAATCGCTGTGGCCACCCTGCCAACAAAGCTGTAGAAAGATTCGTGGACACTTTGGCGCTCTGACGTAGACCAAAGTTTCAGGGCTGCGTTCTCTGCAATCCTCTCAAGCGGTCTACATTCCGATTGGTTGCCACCGTATCGTGTCATAGCTCATTACCATAAAGTTTACCTGATTTCAGCTCTCCCTGATGCCCTCAACGACCGAGACGTGCCGTCCAGCTGCCGGCTCATATTGTAAATGAATGACTTCCGAACACTTTGACGCTCTCGACGGCGGCGGTCTGAACGCACTGTTACTTGTACAATTGTACACCCAATCTTTCTCCTTACATTGTAATCGTTTGTCTTGTTTATTATTAATTTTACATTTCCTTTTGAGCTTAATTATAGTCACACAAAAAATGTGAGTTAATCGTTTTATACTAAAAACAAGTCCGCATTTAAATGTATTTTTAAATCATTTTCGCAGACACAAACTTAGAGAAAAGTATAATATAAAAAAACTGAATGTTTATGGCTGGGTTCTTCCTAACATGTTATTGAAATCTGATAGAAATTCTGATAATGTTGATTGTTTAAACTTAATTTGTTATTGTTGCTGTTAACAAAAGCACAGCAACGCATCCACAAACACACTGATTGTATGACTGATTTCATCCGATCCTATCTTTCATTTTCGACATAATACTAATAAAATAGTAACTGTTCTGAAACTTTATCCAAACAACGAGAACGCACACACATGCAGACACCAGGCAGGGAAGTGGATCCTAATGCAGTTTATACTTCTAATAAAACCAATCAAAGACACAAAAGAACATAAACTTCAAACATTGACTGACAAACAAAAAAGGAAACACAATGGCTATAAATAAACAGGAAAAACGAGATTACAATACACACCTGGAGAAACTAATTAACATGAAAGCTACGCATAAAAACCTCGAAAGAACAAACTCTGTTGGACGCCAAGCAATGACTTCTGGGACATCAAGCGGGTTTAGTATGTGCATGTCTGCACTCGATGCATCCTTAATATCAAGAACACATCCAGGTACTTTAATTTCTTCTCTTTAGGCTACTTGTGTTCCAGAGTATTGGAACGATGATAGTATTGGATGATGAGAGCAATACCGCACAAAAAATAGACAGAAAATCACCCTAAGAAAAGTTGATATCAAGCGCTTACAATTTTAAAGAGACATGACGTTAAGTCACCTTAGAATAAAAGTTAAAAAGTCTACTTTTTTACCACTTCTTGGGTCCCTACTGCGCTTTCCACCTCAATCGAGCAATGCAAGCATCTAAAAACTTCAAAATCAAGATACATTATAAAATGGTATAAAGATGGTAAGTCTTGTGTTTTTTTATTATTAAAATAAATAGATTTTATGGTTAAAACAAGAATAAAATGCCAATGGGGGTGAGAGAACACAAAGGAAGATATTTGGAAGAATGTCAGTAACCAAACAGATCTACAGATTTTTGGGTGAATTATCCCTTTTATAATTTATATTGCATTACATTCGTAAAGTATTTGTTTGGTCGCTGCTATTTCTTATGGCTCACTTTCATGATAAATTGACAGTATCCAGAGAGAATGAGGTGAGAGAATACATACAAAATATCTGTGTCAAAACTACCACGTCATTGGAATGCTGTGTGAGCAGAATATTTTTCTTTTGTGCTATTGTAGTTTATTTATAAAGGATTCTTACGGTTACAACTGCATGAATCATGTTTAAAGATTCAAGGATATACAGGTATCATTTTTATTTTCGAATTTGTTTGTCTTGGTTTTGTAACACAAACAAGAAATGAAATAAACCATTTAGACCCGGTTTAACATACAATTACTGCCCTCTGTCCGAGGGCAATGATAGGTCATGTGTAGATTTTCAGTCATCATATTTTGCATCCCACTGCCCACCCTCTTCACGCAGACATCATACATCATCAGTGCACTCATGTGCGATGTGCACGCAGCATGACAATGGTGGACAGAGAGCAGGTACCTTAAGATGTTTGTTATTGTAGTAATGTAATTCACTTTGTACTGTAATGTTTCCTCACCGGTGAATGTGACATGAGTTGACTGGAATCGATTCAAAAGCTTCTTGTCTGTGCGCGCGCTCATGTGTTTTTGGAGGCGTGGCTTTGGATGGTGATTCACAAGAGGAAGGGATTGTATATTTGCACTGCTGGCAGGCAAAAGTTTGCATTTTCAAAATGATCTACTCTGCCTTTAAGCCTTGTCTGTGAAACCGGGCCTGAATGTCTGAGAGTTGATTTCCTTTATTACTTGAAGGGACTGTGTCATTATTTCCTCAACCCCAAGTTGTTCCAAAACTGTATACATTTATTTGTTCTGTTGAACAAGGAATACATGTCTTAAGAATGTGGGAAAGCAAACAGTTCTGGTGCACTTTTGAATACCACTGTCATTTTTCCCTACTGTCAAAGGGGCGGCACAGTGGTGGTGGGCCCCGGCTGGGACGAGAAGCCTTTCTGTGTTGAGATCCATGTTCTCCCTGTGTCAGTTTCGGATTATCCCGGGGATTTGGGTTTCCTCCCACAGCCCAAAGACATGCAGGTTATGTTGATTAAGGATTCCAAATTTTCCCTCCCCCAACTTGTGTCACCAACTATAATGTTAAACCAACGTGATTCAAACGACACATGTACAACAAAGTTACTATGTTTCCAGGAAACAATCGGAACTAGGTAGTTAGTTCATAGCCCATCAATGCACCGTAGGCCTACTATGGTGTTTAACCTGCGAAATATGTCGTTTTTTGCTTAACGCACCCCTGGTTTGCTTTAGCAGTCCCATCCCCTTTTTTAAATATAAAAAACAAAACTCACAATGTTATGTGAATTTATTTTATCTCATTGTTTAATATTACTTCCAGGTAAGTTGCATAGTAAGTTCATACAAAATCTATTTTAATTGATCTATTAGTATAAAGGATCAAAAACTTCTCTGGTATTTCATTTGGAGTGATTTAAACATTTGATAAAAATAGATTCTATATTTATTTACTGTATGTTAATTTTGTCTTGTATGTCCTTAATTTAAAAAGATTCTACTGCAACTACATCGTGATTTTGTGACCATTATTTGCTTTTAAAAGCTTTTCTACACTTGCACACTTTTTTTTGGGAAGCTTTTAAGATTAGTAAGTTTGCCAAAATGACTATTTAAAAAAATATTTATGAATATCCTATATTAATAAACATATAACATTTGTATCAATATATTTTTCTTATTTTTGCTGATATAAACAATTTAGTGAAAATAGTGTGTAAATGTTGGTCTTTTTTAAGAGTTATTTATTTCATTAAATATTTTGAATCTAATTGATACCCATGGATTTAAGTTTAAAAACATATAAATACATTTGTCTGGAAAACAAGAATAATAATGAATCAATTAATTAATAGATACCTTTCAGCATAATCGTATAGGCTAAGTTAATGTTATAGAATATTCATATTTATTTAATAAAGAATACTAAGTCTTTGGCCATTCCCGCAATTGTTTTCGAGTGAAAGGATATGGGTACTATTCCATGAAATTGTTGCACTGATTTTTTTTTTTTTTTTAAGATACATAAGCTTATGTGTATACATACAGCAGGAGATATACAATTAGCCAAATAATAGATCAGATTAAGTCTCTAGATATTGTTGACTGTAGCAGATGCTGAGGCATTTAAAACTATTTATCCTTTATATTCATACAATTTAGGCCTCTATTAAACTCGTACTTTATTGGCATAAGATTTTTTCAGTTTTCTTGTGCCATACAGTACTTTGTGATTAAATTAAAAAATGTGACGCTATCTGCTGGTAAGAGAGTTAATTGGAAAATACACTAAAAAGATATACTGGCATGTACTAGTTGCTCTGCAATGGATTTTAGATGCAGAGATTGGCTCCACTCTTCAAGAGAGTAAATATCAGAACACTGCCCTTCTTAAAAAAACTGCATATGCTGGTTAGGTATGTTTTGAAGCATGGTAGCTGGTTAAGAGCTGGAAATGTTAATGTCAGCAAAACTGAAACCAGCTTACATGGTTCAAAACATACCTAACCAGCAAATGCTGTTTTTAACAGGGTGGTCAGAAATATTATTAGATAAAACAAGTACATTTTTATGTACAGTCGTCGCCAAAGTGTTGGCAGTGACATACATTTTGTGTTTTTCATAGTTTGCTGCTTCTGTATTTGTAGACAATTTTTCCACATGTTTCTATGGAATCCTGAATATCTTAAGTTAACATATCTTTAGCTGTAAAGGCGTTTATTGCTTTCAAAAGATATTAAACATTCTTTTATTCTAGCATCTTTAAATAAGTCAGGAGTCTTGGCACCCTTATTTTTTTTTTTATATTAAGTCATCCATTCATTAAAAAGAAAGGAATTCAAAATATAATGTTGCCAACAGAGTGATCAAAACATTTTACAATGCACCATCAAATTAAAAGACATTTAGGATCATGATCTTCTTCCGTGAAGTAGAAAGGAGTTGTACTTGCATAAATTGAAACAGCTGCCTGATATGTCCATTAAACAGGTTTCTTCACAGTTATCTTGATGGCTCCATTAAAATGACTTTCAATGTTCTTTACAAGCTGCAACGACAAGTGTTTATAATCATTTAAACAACATTATTTAGCTAAATGTAATATTTTTACCTTTACTATTGAAATACAAAAGGCTACATATTTTATTACGTTATAGCCTATAGCTCATATAACTATAATGTACATGTAACATCTGTGAGCTTATTCCAGTTCAACTATACTGAACTGACTGACGAAACGTTTTGGTTGCAGGCAGGGGAGGAGTAAAAAATTGTTGTTAGGTTTAAATCCTTGTTTTTGCATTAAGATCAGTGCCCTAAACATTAAGCGATGACTTTCTAACGTAATCTAAATATACCACAATAAAAATCACATTTTGACTGAAAACAAATCATGCCAGCTCAACACTTATATTCAGATGTATTGTGCATTCCTTATGCAATAACTCTGGATAAATGGATGTTTAATATCTGGGGGAAGAAAACGATAAAAAATGTGTTTACCCTGTCAATATGTTCCTTGATTTGACCAGTGCTCAGGTTACCAAAGAATCTGACATTGAGAGTTGCATGAGCAGTCGTTGTTAGTAATTGTGGAGTGTTTGAAATTGTCGTTGTTTGAGAAGTTGTTGTTGAGGGTAAATCAGTTGATGTTTGGGAAGTTGTGGTTAATGCTGAATTTGTTGTTGCTGATGAAAGTAGTATTTTTGAAATCAAAGTTGTTCTTTTTATTACTCTAAATGTTAATTTTAAATTTGTTTTTGCAGAAGTTATAGTTGTTTCTTTAGCACTTGTTGTCCGTACAGCAGTTGTAGGTGCAGGAGGTATTGTTAGTGCATTAGGTGTAGTTGTTGGTACATAAGTTGTGGTTTGTGGTGCAGTACGTGTAGTTCTTGGTGCTTCATTTGTTGACGGCACAGTAGTTGTTGGTACAGTAGTTGTAGTTATTCGTATAGCAGCTGTCGTTAGTGTCGTAGGTGCAAATGGTACAGGAGATGTTGTTGGTGCAGTAGCTGTTGTTGTTGGTGCAGTAGTTATAGTTGTTGGTACAGTAGGTGTTGCTGCTGCAGTTATAATTGTTTTTACAGCAGTAGTTGTTTGTGCAGTAGTTGTAGCTGTTGGTTGAGCAATAGTTATTGGTGCAGTAGTAGTCGGTTCAACACTTGTAGCTGTGTGTGGGGTCGTTGTTGCAGGAGGAGTTGTGGTTGTTGGTTGAGGTGTTGTTGTTGAGGAAGAAGATGGGGTTGTTGCAGGAGGTGTTGTTGTTGATGGGGTCGTTGATGCAGGAGGAGTTGTGGTTGTTGGTTGAGGTGTTGTTGAGGAAGAAGTTCGGGTTGTCGCAGGAGGTGCTGTTGCCGGTGCAGGAGTTAGGGTTGTTGTTGTAGGTGTTGTTGCCGTTGCAGGAGTTGGGGTCGTTGTCATAGGAGGTGTTGTTGGCAGGGTCATTGTTACGGGAGATGTTGCTGTTGGTGGTGTCATTGCTGCAGGAGGTGTTGTTGTGGGTGGACTCGTTGATCCAGGAGGAGTTTGGGTTGTTGCAGTAGGTGTTGTTGTTGAGGAAGGAGTAGGGGTTGTTGCAGGAGGTGTTGTTGTTGATGGGGTCGTTGATGCAGGAGGAGTTGGGGTTGCTGGTTGAGGTGTTGTTGTTGAGGAAGAAGTTGGGGTTGTTGCAGGAGGTGTTGTTGTTGATGGGGTCGTTGACGCAGGAGGAGTTGTGGTTGTTGGTTGAGGTATTGTTGAGGAAGAAGTTTGGGTTGTCGCAGGAGGTGTTGTTGTTGAGGAAGGAGTAGGGGTTGTTGCAGGAGGTGTTGTTGCCGGTGCAGGAGTTGGGGTTGTTGTTGTTGTTGTAGGTGTTGTTGCCGGTGCAGGAGTTGGAGTCGTTGTCATACGAGGTGTTGCTGTTGCCAGGGTCATTGTTCCAGGAGGCGTTGCTGCTGGTGGTGTCGTTGTTGCAGGAGGTGTTGTAGTGAGTGGGCTCGTTGATCCAGGAGGAGTTTGGGTTGTTGCAGTAGGTGTTGTTGTTGAGGAAGGAGTAGGGGTTGTTGCAGGAGGTGTTGTTGCCGGTGCAGGAGCTAGGGTTGTTGTTGTAGGTGTTGTTGCCGGTGCAGGAGTTGGGGTCGTTGTCATACGAGGTGTTGTTGTTGCCAGGGTCATTGTTCCAGGAGGTGTTGCTGCTGATGGTGTCGTTGTTGCATGAGGTGTTGTAGTGAGTGGGCTCGTTGATCCAGGAGGAGTTGGGGTTGTTGCAGTAGGTGTTGTTGTTGAGGAAGGAGTAGGGGTTGTTGCAGGAGGTGTTGTTGCTGATGGGGTTGTTGATCCAGGAGGAGTTGTGGTTGTTGGTTGAGGTGTTGTTGAGGAAGAAATTTGGGTTGTCGCAGGAGGTGTTGTTGTTGAGGAAGGAGTAGGGGTTGTTGCAGGAGGTGTTGTTGCCGGTGCAAGAGTTAGGGTTGTTGTTGTAGGTGTTGTTGCCAGTGCAGGAGTTGGGGTCGTTGTCATAGGAGGTGTTGTTGTTGCCGGGGTCATTGTTTCAAGAGGTGTTGCTGCTGGTGGTGTCGTTGTTGCATGAGGTGTTGTAGTGAGTGGGCTCATTGATCCTGGAGGAGTTTGGGTTGTTGCAGTAGGTGTTGTTGCTGAGGAAGGAGTAGGGGTTGTTGCTGGAGGTGTTGTTGTTGTTGATGGGGTCGTTGAGGCAGGAGGAGTTGGGCTTGTTTGTTGAAGTGTTGTTGTTAGGGAAGAAGTTGGGGTTGTCGCAGGAGGTGTTGTTTCAGGTGCAGGAGTTGTTGCAGTAGGTGTTGTTGTTGAGGAAGGAGTAGGGGTTGTTGCAGGAGGTGTTAGGGTTGATGCAGGAGGTTTTGTTGTTGCCGGTGCAGGAGTTGGGGTTGTTGTTGCTGGAGATGTTGTTGTTGTTGGGGTCGTTATTGTATTAGGAGTTGGGGTTGATGTGGATGGTGTTGCAGGAGTTTGGGTTGTTATTGCAGGAGGTGTTGGGGTTGTTATTGCTGGTGATGTTTTAAGTGATGTTGTTGGTGTGGGAATTGTTGTTATTGTAGGAGGTGTTGGGGTTGTTGTAGCAGGAGGTGTTGTTGTTGGCAGGGTTGTTGTTGCAGGAGGGGGTGATGTTGGCGCGGTCATTATTGCGAGATTAGTAGGGGTTGTTGCAGGAGGTGTTGTTGTTGCTCGTGGAGTTGGGGTTGTAGCAGGAGGTGTTGTTGCCGGTGCACGAGTTTGGGTCGTTGTCTTAGGTGGTGTTGTTGTTGGCGGGGTCGTTGTTGCAGGGGGAGTTGGGGTTGTTATTGGTGAGGTCGTTGTTGTGTCAGGTGCAGGAGTTGGGATGGTTGTTGCAGGAGTAGATGTTGTTGGCAGGGTTGTTGTTGCAAGAGGTGTTGTTGTTGGAACAGAAGTTGGGGTTGTTGTTGCAGGAGATGTAGCTATTGGCATAGTCATTGTTTTAGGAAGAGTAGAGATTATTGCAGGGGGTGTTGTTGATACAGGAGGAGTTTGGCTTTTCTGTCCAGTAGTTGTTGGTGGTGGCAGTGCAGCGGTTGTTGTAGTTGTTGGTGCAATAGTTGGAGTAGGTTCAGGAGTTGTTGTTGTTGGTGCAGAAGTTGTAGTTGTATGTATAGTAGTGGTGTTTAGTAGTGCAGAAGTTGTTGTGGATGGTGCAGTAGTTGTCATTGTAAATTGAAGTGAAGTAGTTGTTTGAAATGCAGTAGTTGAAGTTGCCACTTTAGTAGTTGTAAAAGAGTACAAAAAATTAATACCTTTATCATAATAATTTTGGTAAATGTGGTAATATTTTGAGAAAATCATTATGAAAAAGTTTATTTCAATATGATTCAGTGTAAGTCTTTGACATGGCCTTAGTCAGTCACAACTATATAAAAATAGTACTTTCACAGGATATTCTATACATAATCTTGGTTCCCTTTCTGTCGGTCTCTCGACGTTGTGTCGAGAATGACAGATGGGGATCGCCCTTGAGAACCAATCAACTCTGACTACTATAGAAAAGGCCAATGAAATTTGCCGAATAAAAAATTTGCATGCCGGTCTCCGCCCCCGGATGTCCGGTATAAAACGAAGCCGGTGTGCAGGATTCATTTACCTTTTGTTCTTCAGAGCTTTCGCTCATGACTACGAACAGAACGAATTCAATGAATTCTTCTTCTTCTACATTGCCGGATCTACGACGTAGAGCAGCGGATCGTCACTACCTGCAGCGACCTTCCCCTGGGCGTCTCGGCGGTTCTGGAGGTGTTAGAGATATTTTCTAAAAAGGTCCTTTTCAGGACTGAGCATTCTCCACCGCGGCATGTCCCGCTGTTCTCTTGTGTGTGGCACCCTCATCGAGGAGGGGGATGGACACGATCGCTGCATTAGGTGTCTGGGCGTCCAGCACGCTGAAGCAGCATTCGTTGACACATCTTGCCCGCACTGCGGGCAGATTGTCATTCAGAAGTTGCGGTCACGGGTGGCTGTCTTCCTACGGGAACCAGCAACCATTTCGACTGCTGCCCGGGCTGTGACATCTGTGGCTACGGCCCCGATGACCACCCATGCAACCAGCGTTAGTGATATGGGGAACTCTGCGAACGTAAACCCGCCAGCCAAGTGCTCACGGGCCGATCGCAGCCCGATTCTGAACGTTCCCCAACCGGCGGTAGCATACCGTCTGGATCCTCATGCACACACTCGGAAACGACACACTAGCTCCAGAATTGATGCACATGAGACCACTCAACACTGGCTACAGAGTAGAGTTCCGAGGACAGCGTTGCACACCGGCAGCAGGCGCATGGTGATGACGCCCTGCTGCCGACGCACCCTAACCCCTTGGTCTTCCATGACCTTCCTCCGAGCGGGGTTCCCCTCGGGCAGGTTACGAGGCCCGTCGTGGTGACGACTGATGCCTCGCTGCAGGGGTGGGGCGCAGTGTGCAACATGCTGGACGGGCATATCAATTGCCTAGAGTTGTGGGCTGTGCTGCTTGCGCTGCGAAGGCTACGGCCTTACGACAGCCGTAGCGTACATCAATCGGCAGGGTGGCATTTGCTCACGCCAGCTAACACGACTTGCTCGACGCCACCTCCTGTGGAGTAAGCAGGTGATCCGCTCCCTGCGGGCCACACACATCCCAGCCGAACTGAACCAGACAGCCAACGCGCTCTCTCGTCAGTATACGCCTTGCGGAGGTAGATCCACTAGGCAGATACACGCCTCTAGACTGCGCCTCTTCTCGTCCTGGTGTCTCTCTCGACGAGAAAGACCCACTGAGGTGCTCGATCAGGATTGTGTTGTCCTTCTTACGAGACTGGAGACTAACATCTCCCCTCCACACTGAAATTGAATGTAGGTGCTATCGCCACTCATCACGACTCAGTTGATGGAAAGTTTCTAGGGCAACACAACCTGGTCACCAGGTTCCTAAGGGGCGTGAGAGGGCGGAATCCATCTCATCTCCGCTCCATACCCTCTTGGGACCCTAACGTGGGTCCAAGAGCCCTTCGGAGGTTCTGATCTTCCTCACCTGAGAAAGACGGCCCCCCTGTTGGCGCTCGCTTCCTTCAAGAGGGTAGGGACCTCCAAGCATTCTCTGTGTCCTTGGATTGCCTTGAATTCGGCCCTGGTAACTCTCACGTTATCCTGAGACCCAGGCCGGATACGTGCCCAAAGTTCCCACTACTCCCTTCCGGGACCAAGTGGTGAACTTGCAGGGGCTCCCCATCGGGGAGAAAGACCCAACCCCATCCGTGTTGTGTCCTGGACTGCACGCAGAGCTTCAGTAGCTCTGACCAGCTCCTTGTCTGTATTGGAGTACAGCAGAAGGGGAAGCCTGTCTCGAAACAGAGGCTGGCGCACTGGGTCGTGGATGCCGTTACGACGGCATTCCGATCTCAGAATCTCCCATGCCCACTGAGGGCTTACTCCACACGGGGTATAGCCACCTCCTGGGCACTTGCCAGAAGCGCCTCTCTAGCAGACATCTGTAGAGCTGCAGGTTTGGCTACGCCCAAACACCTACGCAAGGGTTAACAACCTTCGCGTAAACGCTTTGTAAGCCCACGTCCTTCGTAGGACTGGCATCCGGGGGGACGTATGCCTGCGGAAGCACCTTCCCACCTTCGAAGAGGTTGGGTCAGTGTGCTATCTACATTTCTTCTCATCCAAACACATGGATAAGAAACTGGTACCTCACCAGCCTTCCTTCTTATCCAAACAATGGTTAAGAACAGGCATTCCATCCATCACTAAGCAAGCACCCCCTGGGGGTTGACTGGGCAGAGCAGCCTCCCCCCTTAGGCCGGGACACCATGTGATCTTTCACAGATAGCTCTAACCGGACCTACCGTTATCGGACGCAGTAATACCACCACAACCCCCCCCCCCCCCCCCCCCCCCCCGTGGGATGTTCCGTCTAAAATATCCTCATGGCAACGGTTCCCACACATGGTAACCCATGAGCTTCCCCAGGTGGGCCTCTGCCTCGCGGTTAACTACCCAGTCCGCACGTTCCATACGTTCTCCTCCAAGGACGAGACCATTCCTATATCCAACATTCCCTCCACGAGGGTAGGAGGTGGCCTCTGCAGCGCTTCTCTGATTAAGAGTTGCGCTCATCAGGTGTAAACCCGAGCCGGACTGCCTCTCGCCAGTAGAGAGCTAAGGCCCCGTCCGTGAAAGGTTACCGGTCAGGGCTGTACCCGTCTTTCTTCAACGAAGCTCTGGGATCCCCCGACCACCACACTGGAAGGTTAAAAAAAAAAGCTTCGAGCTGACACGCCCAGGCCTGTTACCGTCGCTTCGCTACAGATTGTGACGCGATACAGCGTTGTGGCGTTTTCCATAGGTATCCCCATCTGTCGTTCTCGACGCAACGTCGAGAGACCGATAGAAAGGGAACATCTTGGTTACATATTTAACCTCAGTTCCCTGATGCAGGGAACGAGACGTTGTGTCCCTTATGCCACAAACACGTATCGTATTCTGCTGCAGTCATCAGGCTCTCAGGCTCTTCAGAACAAAAGGTAAATGAATGCTGCACGCCGGCTTCCTTTTATACCTGACATCCGGGGGCGGAGACCGGCATGCAAATTTCATTCGAGAAATTTTATTGGCTTTTTCTATGGTAGTCAGAGTTGATTGGTTCTCAAGGGCGAACCCCATCTGTCGTTCTCGACACAACGTCTCGTTCCCTCCATCAGGGAACTGAGGTTACATACGTAACCAAGACGTTTCCCTCTCTTTCCGAAAAAGCCGGTGCTTTGGGAGTTGTATAGCGTACATATGGCATCTAAGGCTAAATGTAACTCTTAGACAGTGATTAACAAAGGTCCCTACATTTGTCATTGGCTTTTGAAATCTTGTTTGCAATAAATCTTTCAAAATGCTCTTGATTACATAAAGATGCATACTCTATAACTTGCTGAGTTTGGTGGTGCTTAAATATGGGTCATCAACCTGGGACTAGTGAGTTGGCTGGGGGGAATCAGAGTATACTCACTACAAAATACTAGACTACACCACTGGTTTTAACAAGCTGTTTTATTGAAATTAAATCGTTCTTTACAGTCATAGCTGAATGCTCCAGTTAGTTCCAATCTCTCTGAATCCCCTTCTTCTGAAAATCTTTGATTGGCTTAAAGTGTGTATGCTTCAGAAATGTCCTTCCCCTTATCATAACTAGTAGTAAAAGGGCTTTCCTTTCTGTCGGTCTCTCGACGTTGTGTCGAACCGACAGATGGGGTTCGCCCTTCAGAACCCATCAACTCTGATTACTTTAGAAGAGGCCAATGAAATTTGGCTAGTGAAATTTGCATGCCGGTCTCCGCCCCCTAATATCCGGTATAAAAGGGAAGACGGCGTGCAGCATTCATTTACATTTTGTTTTTCAGAGCCATTGCTCATGATTTACGACTTAAAGCTAAATACATATTCCTGGATCTACGACGTGAAGCAGCATTTCTTCCCTATCCTGCAGCGACCTTCCCATCGGCGTCTCGGAGACTGGCGCACTGGATCATGGATGCCGTCACGACCGCATAACGATCACAAGATCTCCCTTGCCAATTGGCAGTGCAGGCTCACTCCACACGGGGTATAGCCACCACCTTGGCACTGGCCAAAGGCGCCTCTCTGGCAGGCATTTGCAGAGAAGCGGGTTGGGCTAAGCCCAACACCTTCACAAGGTTTTACTATCTTTGCGTAAACCCGGTATCAGCCCACGTCCTGGATGGCAACATGTAGGACTGGCATCCGGCTGGGCGAATGCCTGCAAAAGCACCTCACCACCCTCCAGCAGGTTGGGTCAGTGTGCTTTTTGTCTGCCTTCTTCCCCACCATGTGGCTAAGAACAGGCATCCTATTCATCACTAAGCAAGTACCCCCCGGGGCCGGCTGGGCAGACCAGCCTTCCCCCTTAGGCCGGGAGAACATATGAACTATCACAGACAGCTCTAACCGGACCTAGTGCTACCGGTCGTCTGAAACACCCCCTCCGTGGGCTGTTCCGTCTGATGTATCCTCATGAAATGGTTCCCACCCCTGGTAACCCATGACCTCTCCCAGGTGGATGTCCTCCTCGCGGTTAACTACTCAGTCCGCATGTCCCATGCGATCTCCCCCAACAGTGAGACTATGCTATATCCACTACCCCCTGGGTAGGAAGTGGCCTCTGCAGTGCATCCCTAATTAAGGAAGTTGCGCTTACCCGGTGAAAGCCAATCCGTACAGCCTCTGCTAGTAGAGAGCTAAGGCCTCGCTCCACCTGTCTGTGAAAGGTTACCGGTCAGGGCTTACCCATCTTTCTCCAAGAAAGCGCAGGGACCCCCGACCATCACACTGGAAGGTTACAGTTTCACGAAAGCCTCGTGCTGACTCGCCCAGGCCTGTTACCGTCACTTCGCTAGAGATGGTGACGCGATGCAACGTTGTGGCTTTTTCCATTGGAACCCCATCTGTCGGTTCGACACAACGTCGAGAGACCGACAGAAAGTGAACCCTTATGCCACAACAAATATCGTCCTCTGCTGCAGCCGTGAGAGGCTCTCAGAACAAAAGGTAAATTAATGCTGCACGCCGTTTCCTTTTATACCGGATTCTCGGGGGCGGAGACTGGCATGCAAATTTCATTGGCCTCTTATAAAGTAATCAGAGATGATAGGTTCTCAAGGGTGAGCCACATCTGTCATTTCGACGCAGCGTCTTATTCCCTCCATCAGGGAACTGACGGGGACACGTACTTACTGGCAGATGTCAGAGTATCATTGTTTAATGACAATTGATTGGACAGAATAACAGTGCCATATAGTAAAATAATAGAATCCTGATGCACTTATGGCAACTCCTTTTCTGAGACATAAACATGGATTTTATGGGGAGTCGGTATGTGTCAAATTACAGGTTTATTCATAAAATAAGCACTGCTACAAGTTGAGGCTAGAGGAGCATTTTTCCAATTCTGACCCTCGACGCATGTGGCAGGGCATCCAGGCCATTAGTGACTACAAACCCAACCACTCCATCCCCATAAACACAGATGCCGCCTTCCTGAGTGAGCTTAATGACTTTTATGCACGCTTTGAGAGAGACAATAAGGAACCCGCCACCGGGCTCAGACCTTCTACTGACCACCCAATCACCAAACTAAATTCCACAGATGTTTTCACTGCACTAAGCCGGATAAACACGTGCAAAGCTGCTGGCCCAGATGGCATCCCTGGTCACGTACTCAGGGCATGTGCGGAGCAGCTCGCTGGGGTCTTCACGGACATCTTCAACCTGTCCCTCGCCCAAGCAGTGGTTCCTGCATGTTTTAAATCCACCTCCATTGTGCCCATTCCAAAAAATTCCAGCCCGACATGCCTGAATGACTACCGCCCTTGTAGCACTCACACCCATTGTCATGAAGTGCTTCGAGCGCCTGGTCCTGTCACACCTAAAAGACTCTATACTATCCACACTGGACCCATACCAATTTGCCTATCGTAGCAATAGGAGCACAGATGATGCGGTGTCTATGGCGCTGCACTCCGTGCTCACACATCTGGACAATAAGGACACTTATGCACGCAAGCTGCTTGTAGACTTCAGCTCTGCATTCAATACCGTCATCCCTTCCAAGCTAATCATCAAACTTGGAAACCTAGGCATTAACAACTCAACCTGCAACTGGATTATGGATTTCTTGACGAACAGGCCGCAGCTTGTTAGGTTAGGCAACATCTGCTCCATCACCCTCAACACTGGTGTTCCACAGGGCTGCGTACTGAGCCCCTTTCTCAACTCCCTTTTCACACTCGACTACAAGCCTGTGAATGGATCTAACTCCTTCATCAAGTTCGCAGACGATACAACAGTGATTGGTCTCATCAGCAACAACGATGAGACTGCTTACAGGGAGGGGGTACGGCACCTGGCCACATGGTGCTCAAACAACAACCTGCTCCTTAACACCTCCAAGACAAAGGAGATCATCGTGGACTTCAGGAAGGCGAAAGGAGGCACACACAACCCCATCCACATTAATGGGATGGCTGTCGAACGTGTTTCCAGTTTTAAGTTCCTGGGGACCCATATTTCGGAGAACCTGTCCTGGACCACCAACACCTCATGCCTGGTCAAGAAGGCTCACCAGCGTATCTTCTTTCTGAGGAAACTGAAGAAGAACCAAGTGTCTTCAACTATCCTGGTGAACTTCTATCGCTGCACGAAAGAGAGCATCCTGACCAACTGTGACACAGACTGGTATGGGAACTGTTCTGTTGCTGAGTGCAAGGCACTGCAGCGGGTGGTGAAAACAGCCCAGCGCATCACAGGGACTACACTCCCTTCCATTGAGGACATCCAGAAGAAACGCTGTCTGCGTCGAGCTCGCAGCATTCTCAAGGACTCCTCTCAACCAGTTCACAGACTGTTTACTCTCCTGCCTTCCGGTAGGCGCTTCAGGTGCCTCCGGAGAAGAACCAGCAGTCTACGAAAAAGCTTTTTCCCGGAGCTGTTTCATTATTGAACTCTGTCCCCCACTGATTCCACTACCCTCATAACTTTAACTGTAATGCTGCTATTACATTGCTTACATTGCACTACAGGGCTGCCATGCATGACTGAACTGTACACACCAGTACTTCATGTATCTGCTCTACCGGACTGTTTACACACACACAGCATAATTTGCACTCTATACTGCTCACTTGCACACAAGGAATATTACTGAATGCTCATTTGCACTAATGGACTACTCTCATAACTGCATTACCTCATCTACTGCACTGTAACTTCAATAACTTCACTAACTCATCTACTGCACTGTAACTTTCAGAACTGCATTACCTCATCTACTGCACTGTAACTTCAATAACTGCACGAACTCATCTACTGCACTGTAACTCTATTAACGGCATCTATTCATCTATTGCACCATAACTTCAATAACTGTATTAATAACTCAGTAACTCTATTAACTGCTTCTACTCATATATTGCACCATAACTTCAATTACTGTATTAGTAACTCAGTAACTCTATTAACTGCATATACTCATCTACTGCACTGTAACTCTATTAACGGCATCTACTCATCTATTGCACCATAACTTCAATAACTGCATTAACTCATCTACTGCACTGTAACCTTAATAACTGCATTAACTCATCTACTGCACTGTAACCTCAATAGCTTCATTAACTCATCTTCTGCACTGTAACTTTAATAGGTAATGTCTGTAATTTTTGCACACTTAAGTCACTTGCACTATTGTATAGTCTAAATTGTTATCTGTTCAAAACCATCTGTACATTAATGTTCACAGTATATATCCTTCTGTATATATTGTTCATAGTACATACCGACTGTCGTATTGTTATAAAACATTTGTATAGTATTTCCCTAATATTGTATTCTGTATTTATTCACACTGTATATCCTGCACTTGCTAATTGCACTTCTGGTTAGACCTAAACTACATTTCGTTACACTGTACTTGTATATGTGTAATGACAATAAAGTTTAATCTAATCTAATCTAAAATATTTTTTGTGTATAATTGGGACCTTAATAATACAACTTCCAACATTTTTGGACTGCCTGAAATTATTTTGGTGAAATTAGTTCTGGTAAATTTGTTGCTGAAATACATTTATGCATCTGGAAAATAGATTTATCCAAGCCATATACCATGCTACCGGAATTGATATTTACATTTAATCATTTAGCAGAAGCTTTAATTTAAAGTGACTTACAAAGAGTTCAGGTTGCAATTGGTGATATTCACAAACGCTTCTCAAAAAAATACTTTTGATTTTGCACTGGAAACAATGTTAGAATCTGAAACAGTTATTTTAGATATAGATCCCAACAAATAGTCACACTTCTTTTTTTCCCAACATAAAGTTAGCATTTATTTAGGCTTCAAAATTACATTCAGTTTATCTGAATGTATAAATACTATATTAGAAACTGATTTAAGGTTGTGTAATACATAAATGTTACTCTTTTCCAATAACATGTCTCATAAAATAGATAATATAAATTCTAATTATAAATTCTTCTGAACATGAATAATAACTTGTTATACTTGCTTACAGATCGGGGAACACACAAAGTTTCTGCCAATCTCATATTAATCTTGAGTACCTACACAGTAGTATCGCATATGTTGTATCTTTGAAGAGTATTTAGTTTGATCAAATTTATAAAAGGGAGATACAGTATGATTATTTATGGGAAAAAGACGAGCTACCGGACGCAGGCAGGGGGATGGAACTAAAGCATGGACACAATATACCATTTAATAGCATTAAAGTTTTTGTAAATCTTACATTGCTCAAAAAATAACAATGCATCAAAATTATTGTTGTCTTTGATTAATAACTTTTCCAAGACTGTAATAATAAAAATACAAAAAATCTGCTTCACATTTAGAATTTAGAAAATAATTAGAATTAGAATAATTAGAATCATATAGTGTGAAAACAAATATGGTTATATAATAAGTCACATCACTTTCCGTTTTACCTTAATTTTTCAAATTTTACATAATACACATATATTGATAGTACTCTTATATGTAGCAGTAAGTATATATCTTACCTGTTGGCAGAGATCTGCTGATCAAGAAAGATACACATACAATTAAGTGAAACATCTTTTTAAAGTTTACAAACAGACAAATAAAAGCACAATGAGCTTGGAAGAGCAGCAGTAGAACCTTTGTAGTTATTTATAATGACGATTGGGTTAATTATAGTACATGCCAACTGAGATCTGACATCAGTCAACAAACTCCACCCAGCTAATTATGTTTACTGATTAAACATGTTTTAAAAGTTTGTTATGGGGTTTTTATTAAAAATATTATAAAATAATGAATCGAAAGACTTATATATACTCAGGTAATGTTATAACTGTTCTACAAACTGGAAAAACACTGCATTAAAAAGAAAACAAGTAAAAGGAAGCAAGGAAAACCTGTTTATTCTTGGTAGGACACTAAGGTTCAAATGCCAGGAACAGGAAATTGCGTAAATGTAATGTCATATATGTTATTGGCAAGTCAGAATCATATACCAATCAGAATGGTTCTGTAGAAAGTATTCCCCCGGAGACAATGTCTCTTCCAGTCACCCCTGTCATTTGTTGAGAAATGGACTATGGCAAATCTGGCACAGGAAATAAGAACTTGACCAAACAGTATCATGCCAGGAAACGATACATCAAACTTGCTAGATCACAAGACCTACCCCTGAGCAAATTGAGCTTTCTAAAGAAAACTGGTAAATGTGGTAGAGCACAACGGGAAGAAGAGGGTTGTATTTAATTGTTCATTGACAAAAAAAGGTCACAGTCTTTGACAAGTTCTTGCTTCCTGCCCCAACAATCAATCCTTCCCTCCCTGCAGTTCTGCTGCATTTCTGAGAACATCTCATTGCAATTAGTAACTACATACGTGGCATATTTCATCAGGTACGCCTTCAGCCTGAAGACGAACAGCTGCTATGATTCTTGTGGAGAGACTCACAGAAAGATACGCCACCAGATGTGTACGAATGGCAGGTGCTCCCCTTCGGAACCACATGCAGCCCTTGCTGTGCCACATTTGCCTTGCAGTTTATGTAAACCTGCGAGAATGAGCTAGATGATTTACATTATATTAGCTGGCAGAGGTGCTCCGGTAGCAAAGAGCTTGATCAACTCACCAGTGTAAGGCAGATCTATATTTTCAGTGATGATTAAGAGCAAGTTTATGGTTCTGTAGCATACTTGAGAATCGAAAAACCAGCGGTAGAATAGAATTAGGCTTTTTTACTGCTAGATCCTGTGTGGCTCCTAATAAACACCAGTAAACAGAGCTAACTTTGCCCATTCATAGCATCACTTTGTGGTCAGACT
This sequence comes from Triplophysa dalaica, assembly GCF_015846415.1. Lineage (NCBI taxonomy): Eukaryota > Metazoa > Chordata > Actinopteri > Cypriniformes > Nemacheilidae > Triplophysa > Triplophysa dalaica. Next base: position 21,550,695 of record NC_079551.1, read on the forward strand.
CCACAACTGTGCCTCAACTGGCTACACTTTAAAAAATGCTGGGTTATTTCTGTAAACACATTTTTGGCTTAATTGTGCTGGGTCATAATTTGTTTTTTTTTGAGGTACTGTAAACACACAGTTGGGTTGCTCATGCTGGGTCAAATGGACTGTAGGGGTTCTTTCACCACTGAACAGCTGGGTTGGGTTATTTTGACCCAACTGGTTTGTTCATTTTTCCACTTCATCGAACCTTCTGGATCCTTCACGCGTCTCATTTCAGACGGCAACGCACATCACAGCAAGCTGATTTTATAAGGTAAATTAATATGATAATATGATTATTTTTAATAACTTGTGGTAAGAGCACACTTATTTTACTGTTTAATGCAGTATTTGATCTGTGGCTGTGCGGAGGAAGTGTTTTATTCTGTGATTGATTAACGTTAAGTAAATTAGCATCTTAGCATGCTAATTTTTTTTTACAAAAAAGGCCTTAACAATAGCTTTATCCGTATGTTATATAAATGTGTGTACATGTGCATATATTTGTACTTTAAAAGATTTTTATCCTTCACGTTAAATCCTCATGGAAATGTATGAACTAGCCTAAGGTCAGAAATACATGGTATAGTTCGGTTACTGTTTGCATACTGTATGGCTTTGTACTGTTTAGTCAAAATTAGATAATTTCATACAAAACTTAATCTAAGGGGATATTTTTTCAAGTGTCTGCGACGTGCCGGATCCAACCAACTAGCAATAATTAAAAATTTAGCATTTTCACGCTTTTTTTCCCTCAGGTAACGTTACCGTTAGCTGCATTAGCTAAAAGCTATGCCTCTTAATCTCACTGATTATTACAATTAATGACAAAAATAATGTTTGGAAAATTAAACAGAAATTTCCTTCTGACACTCCAATGTGCAAACGATAGAAATAACTGACTTTTATTCCATTTTTCAGCTGGTAAAAATACTAGTGTTATGTGTAATTTTGGCCATCACTATGTGATATATGTATATCCTCAGAAGTAAATGATATACAGTATGAATGTAGTGAATGAAGTAAAATACTAAAAGTGAAGTTTGAAGTTTTCTTCTAAAGTTAGCATTTTTATATGGCCTCTGTGTTTGTTAATTAAATGCATTTTAACTAGTGGTGGGCATAGATTATTTTTTTTAATCTAGATTTATCTAGATTAATTCCAAGATTAATCTAGATTAATCTAGATTAAAATGGCTCATTTGAATTCTGCCGAAGGCATTCAGAATATGTGTGCTACCCAAATAATGACTAAAAGTAAGTCTTTGAGAACGGGTTCTCAAGCCAGGTGGCGCATTAGACCAGGGGCTCATCTCCTGTTTCCAAAATGCATCACAAACTGCTTGAGAAAGCTGTTCTACTATGATAATTGGTGATGAAAATTAAATTATGTTCAATAAGATGAACTTGTGTTTACTTCCGCATTAGCTAAAGGATGATTTGCGTTTAGGTGGTACTTGAGACTGGAAGAGCTCCTACAGTACATTTACATTTAGTCATTTAGCAGACGCTTTTATCCAAAGCGACTTACAGAGAGTGAGGGAGCAACAAGCGATATGTCATACAGGAGCCATAATACATTAGATCTCAATACAAAGTTACTGGTTTCAACTAAAGCTAGACCAGTACCTGTTGAGAGAAAGTGTTTTTTTAAACCAATTCCGCATTGCACAAGGTGCAAACAACCTTAGTCTTGTCGATGTTTCTATTGGGAAGCTTCTTAAAAATTAATATTCCCTGAAGCAAACCCGGCGGCTTCATAGCTGCATCCATGTTAGCACGTCACGTTTGATGCGGTAATTTCACAGTAACGTTATGTTGTGTTCAGACCAAACGCGAATGGCGTGTCAAGCGCGAGTGATTTATATGTTAATGCAAAGAGCCAATAGACCTACTTGCTGCGCGAATGAAGCCCTGGTTATGAGATGATGAGGCGGCTTCTGCTTCCGCGAATGACGCGAATCACGCGAGTTGAAAAATCTCGTTCTCGCCCCGTACAGTGCAGTTAAGCTGGTATACATCCGCGCTAAAATATCAAGGTGAAAGTCATCATAGCTTGCGTAGTATAGACCCAGCTGCCAACCCAACTTTGAGAATAGATTAACGGCGACATTTTTTTTAACGCGCGATAATAGTCTCACTGCGTTAACGGCCCACCACTAGTATACATACAGCAGGAGATATACAATTAGCAAAAAATAATACATACAATTATTTAAGTCTCTAGATATTGTTGACTGTTGACCTTTATATTCATACAATTTAGGCCTCTATTAAACTCGTACTTTATTGGCATAAGATGTTTTCAATTTTCCTGTGCCATGCAGTACTTCGTGATTAAATGTAAAAATGTGACGCCATCTGCTGGTAAGAGAGTTCATTGGAAAATACACAAAAAATATATACTGGCATGTACTAGTTGCTCTGCAATGGATTTGCCATTGTGGCGAGTGGAGAAACGACACGTACACCAGATCTCAAAAACACACACCCCGGAGGGGAATTTTATTAAATGATGAAGTGCTCCCGTGGACGTTGGGTTTTCCCAAGTGTCCGTGACTTCGTGGCTTCGGTTCGGGAGGTGATGGGGGGTCATGTGCTCGCAGATGGCGTGATGATCTGGTGATTCCTCGTGCTGTATCCCGTGTTACAGTGTGACGTGAACTCGAATTTGCTGCGGCCGTCAGTCGTCAGAGCCTATTTGGAAGAACAGGAGAGACACGTTAGGTTACTCATGCTGAGGAGTCGTAGCTCTCCATGCCTTGGGTTGGTCTGGCTTTTATGCCGTCTCTCATCAATTTCTGACGACCGGTGTTATACTGAAAAATGCACCCCTGCCAGATTATGCACCCCATCATCCCCACAATGGTTAGGGTGAGGATTAGGTGTTAGGGGAGGGGTTAGGATTAGGTGTGGGGAGGGGAGTAGTTAGAATTAGAAAAATGCAACCCTGCCAGATTAAGCACCCCCTTCAAACACACGCTGTCTGATTGGCAAACCCTCTGTTTCCATGGCGACGCTGTTTGCGCCAAGGGAGACTCGTCACGGTCAGGGTATATTCTGGCAAACTGTTTCCCGATCACGTTTTGCAATCGGCAAAGCAGTCTGTAGCACACGCCGTTTACCAACACAAGATGGATATTCGCAAAGCAAATCGGCCGTGTCTGATTTCCCAGCGCTACACTATCGATTCGAATTGAAACGAGAAGCAGGAGGCGTAAGAGGCGGGTATCGGTTTGAAAATTTCAAAGTAAAAGTTGTAAACGTTTGAACGTAAACCGCACATGATTGGTCAATGTACGTAAGGTAACCCGCGCGCCAGTCTGAATGCAGAGAGCATATCTTTAACTCGACACACCCGTAACCATGAGTTTATAAACGTATAAAACTTTATAACACCATGTAGGAAAATGGACACAAAGATACACATAGAGCTTGGAATGCAGAGGGGAATTCAAAAGAGAAATTTAAGAAAATTATGTTGTTTTATTATTGTATATTTATTTTTGATGAGCAATGTCGTAAAGGTTTTAGACTTCTGGCTATTTAAAAAAAAGGAACTCTTATAATTATTGCGTTTATCCCACAACGCACATCACTTTGCAAAAGCACAAGATTATGTTTTTTTTTTACCAATACCAGCATGTCCAATGCTTAAGTAAAATTGATTTTATACAACAAGTTATTGTTGCATAATATATTTTAGATAAAATATTGTCGGGTTAGGTCTTAATTAAAATAATTACTAGCTGCATCCGCTGTTTGAATCGGTTCAATGAAATCAAAAATGACTCGGCACTATTCACATATGACTTACTTCGGTAGTAGCGACAACTATTGGCGGTTTAAATTTAAACTTTATTTCTATTAATTCTATTAATCTATTAATTTCAACGTTCTGTTTTTAAAATGCACTAAATCATTTATAGGATACGAAAGACTGCGTTTTTTTCAAGGTCTGAGTTTTTGTTTCTTGGTATCCTCTATTAATTCGTATTTATTTGAGTGTTTATTCAACAGGAACAATGCAGGATAACATTACAGATGGTCTACACACAGACTTCTAGCCAATGGATAATTTTGCAGCCCAAGTCTATGGATAGGCTTTTGAAATACAGTAAAATAGAAACATAAAAGTGTAAAATGACAAGAACAGTAATTATAACAAAAATCTGAAACCGTATACAACCATAAATGTTCACAATCCTGCATTTATTTTAACCATCAAATCGTAAGGCTGATGCATGGATTAATATCATAATTTGATTAATTGTGAACATTTTAGGTTTATCTGTACCAAATTCTATAAGGGGTATGTAATTTTATTTAAATATTCCAGCAATGGCTTATTTTAACCCAGCAGTGTGTTCTGTCAAATATTTAATCATGGGTCAAAAACAACCCAGCACGTTTTAGAGTGTTTATATATACACTGCTCAAAAAAATTAAGGGAACCCTTATCATCGCAGTATAACACCAGATCTGTTAACCTTCAGGAATATCAATCAACCTGTGACCTAAGCATAAGTGATTGTGAACCATTTTTACAGTTTTTGGTGCAAATAAAAGTGACAACAGGTATACTGGAGAGTCAACCGCAAGGGTGGTCTGGGGTGGACCATCCTTAGGGGGTCACACAGACCTCATGTGCTATGGGGTTGAAATCCTCAGATGTGTTTTCAGACCTTATGCTGGTACAGTGCAGGGTCCTCCTGGTGCATGATAATGCCCAACCACTTGTGACCAGAGTCTGCAGGGATGCCCAGACTTCCCTCTCCCTAGACACTTCCTCCAGCTCTTCCGGGGGGACACCGAGGCGTTCCCAGGCCAGCCGGGAGACATAGTCCCTCCAGCGTGTCCTAGGTCTACCCCGGGGTCTTCTCCCGGTGGGACATGCCCGGAACACCTTACCGGAAAGGCGTCCAGGGGGCATCCGAAAAAGATGCCCGAGCCACCTCAGCTGGCCCCTCTCGATGTGGAGGAGCAGCGGATCTACTCTGAGCTCCTCCCAAGTGACCGAGCTTCTCACCCTATCTCTAAGGGATCGCCCGGCCACCCTGCGGAGAAAGCTCATTTCGGCCGCCTGTATCCGGGATCTTGTCCTTTCGGTCATGACCCACAGCTCATGACCATAGGTGAGAGTAGGAACGTAGATTGACCGGTAAATCGAGAGCTTCGCCTTGCGGCTCAGCTCCTTCTTCACCACGACAGACCGGTACAGCGACTGCATTACTGCAGAAGCTGCACCGATCCGTCTGTCAATCTCCCGCTCCATCCTTCCCTCACTCGTGAACAAGACCCCCAGATACTTGAACTCCTCCACTTGAGGCAGGAACTCTCCGGCTGAGAACCATGGCCTCAGATTTGGAGGTGCTGATTCTCATCCCAGCTGCTTCACACTCGGCTGCAAACCGTCCCAGTGCATGCTGAAGGTCCTGGTCTGATGGGGCCAACACGATGACATCATCCGCAAAGAGCAGAGATGCAATCGTGTGGTCCCCAAACCCGACGCCCTCCGGCCCCTGGCTGCGCCTAGAAATTCTGTACATAAAAATTATGAACAGAACCGGCGACAAAGGGCAGCCCTGCCGGAGTCCAACATGCACCGGGAACAAGTCTGACTTACTGCCGGCAATGCGAACCAAGCTCCTGCTCCGGTCGTACAGGGACCGGATAGCCCTTAGCAAAGGGTCCCGAATCCCATACTCCCGGAGCACCCTCCACAAGATGTCGCGAGGGACACAGTCGAATGCCTTCTCCAAATCCACAAAACACATGTGGATTGGTTGGGCAAACTCCCATGAACCCTCCAGCACCCTGAAGAGGGTATAGAGCTGGTCCAGTGTTCCACGACCGGGACGGAAACCACATTGTTCCTCCTGAATCCGAGGTTCTACTATCGGCCGGATTCTCCTCTCCAGTACCCTGGCATAGACTTTCCCGGGGAGGCTGAGAAGTGTGATCCCCCGGTAGTTGGAGCACACCCTCCGGTCCCCCTTCTTAAAAAGAGGGACCACCACCCCGGTCTGCCAGTCCAAGGGCACTGTCCCCGACCGCCACGCGATGCTGCAGAGGCGTGTCAGCCAAGACAGCCCCACAACATCCAGAGACTTGAGGTACTCAGGACGGATCTCATCCACCCCCGGTGCCCTGCCGCCGAGGGTGACTTCATCCCGGGTGATGGGCGAGTCCGCCTCTGAGCCCTCGGCCTCTGCTTCCTCAATGGAAGACGTGATGGCGGGATTGAGGAGATCCTCGAAGTATTCCTTCCACCGCCCGATGATATCCCCGGTCGAGGTCAACAGCTGTCCCCCTCCACTGTAAACAGCGTTGGTGGGGCATTGCTTCCCCCTCCTGAGGCGTCGAACGGTTTGCCAGAATCTCTTCGAGGCCGACCGATAGTCTTCCTCCATGGCCTCGCCGAACTCCTCCCAGGCCCGAGTTTTTGCCTCCCCAACCACCCGGGCTGCAGTCCGCTTGGCCTGTCGGTACCTGTCAGCTGCCTCGGGAGTCCCACAAGCCAGCCAGGCCCGATAGGACTCCTTCTTCAGCTCGACGGCATCCCTTACTTCCGGTGTCCACCACCGGGTTCGGGGATTGCCGCCTCGACAGGCACCGGAGACCTTACGGCCACAGCTCCGAGTGGCTGCGTTGACAATGGAGGTGGAGAACATGGTCCACTCGGACTCAATTTCTCCAGACTCCCTCGGGATCTGGTCGAAGCTCTGCCGGAGGTGGAAGTTGAAGATCTCTCTGACAGGCGATTCGGCCAAACGTTCCCAACAGACCCTCACAGTACGTTTGGGTCTGCCGAGTCTGTCCAGCTTCCTCCCCCGCCATCGGATCCAACTCACCACCAGGTGGTGATCGGTTGACAGCTCCGCCCCTCTCTTCACCCGAGTGTCCAAGACATACGGCCGTAGGTCAGATGAAACAACAACAAAGTCGATCATTGACCTCCGGCCAAGGGTGTCCTGGTACCATGTGCACTGATGGACACCCTTATGCTTGAACATGGTGTTCGTTATGGCCAAACTGTAACTAGCACAGAAGTCCAATAGCAGAACACCACTCGGGTTCAGATCAGGGGGGCCGTTCCTCCCAATCACGCCCCTCCAGGTGTCACTGTCGCTGCCCACGTGGGCGTTGAAGTCACCCAGCAGAACGACGGAGTCCCCAGTCGGGGCGCTTTCCAGCACCCCTCCCAGAGACTCCAAGAAGGCCGGGTACTCTACACTGCCATTTGGCCCATAGGCGCAAACAACAGTGAGAGACCTCTCCCCGACCCGGAGGCGCAGGGAAGCGACCCTCTCGTTCACCGGGGTAAACTCCAACACATGGCGGCTGAGCTGGGGGGCTATAAGCAAACCCACACCAGCCCGCCGCCTCTCACCCTTGGCAACTCCAGAGTGATAAAGAGTCCATCCTCCCTCGAGGAGTGTGGTTCCAGAGCCCCAGCTGTGCGTAGAGGTGATCCCGACTATCTCTAGTCGGAATCTCTTAACCTCACGCACAAGCTCCGGCTCCTTCCCCGTCAGAGAGGTGACGTTCCATGTCCCTAGAGCTAGATTCCGCGTCCAGGGTTCGGGTTGTCGAGGCCCCCGCCTTCGACTACCACCCGATCCACTTTGCACCGGCCCCTTACGGTCCCTCCTGTAGGTGGTGGATCCACGGGAGGGTGGCCCCACGTTGCTCCTTCGGGCTGAGCCCGGCCGGACCCCATGGGGGAAGGTCCGACCACCAGGCGCTCGCATACGAGCCCCAACCCCGGGCCTGGCTCCAGGGTGGGGCCCCGGCTGCGCCATACCGGGCGACGTCACGGTCCTCGAAATTGTAGTCATCATATGGGTTTTTGATCCGCTCTTGGTCTGACCCGTCACCTAGGACCTGTTTGCCTTGGGAGACCCTACCAGGGGCATATAGCCCCGGACAACATAGCTCCTAGGGTCTTTCGGGTACTCAAACCCCTCCACCACGGTAAGGTGGCAGTTCAAGGAGGGGTAGTGTACCTGTTGTCACTTTTATTTGCTTTATGCAATTGAAACTGATTAACCATCAGTTATGCATCCTTGGTATTATGCTGTGCTGATTATAAGTTTTCCCTATTTTTTTTTAGCAGTACATAGTATATATTAGGCAGGGTGATTACAGTTGTTTCAATTATTATATAAAGAGGTTAAATGAGGGTTCATGGGTATATTTGAAAAATCCATATTAATGGACATTTCAAAAATCACTGACAAAAAATATGTCTAAACTGAAAGAGTTCCGTTTTTAGGAACGTAATGCCATATGCCATCATCCTATACCACTGGATAGTTTTATATTTGGCCAATTCCAGCGTTGTGGACCCGACACTTTGAGTTATGGATGTGATAAAAAAATGCTCAGAGAATCTTTTTCTTACGAATATATAGAACCATCTGTTTATGTTTTACTAAACTCTTGTTGATAGTCTAAAAATCAGGCATGTGTCAGTCTATGAATAAAAATTTTCATTAAAAAAAAAGGATATAAACATGCGTTATGTGGATGTGACAAAAAAATGGACACAGTTTTTGGGGGACGTCAAACTTTGAAGGATTTCTTTGAATTAAAATGCACAATCCTTAAGCAATAATACCCAATGAATGGAGAAGGGATGCCTCTTTAAAGAACATCAAATAGTTACTTAATTTAAAATGTCTTGTGTCCGTTTATTAGGAATATCTAGCGATATGGATGTGACAATCCTGAAAATGGCACTTACCCAACTATCAAAAATCATGTACTAAAACTTTAAACTTTAAAACTTGGGGAGACCTCACATGGGTATTTCAATCATCAAATATTGATATCTTTGCTGTTGGCATAATAAAAACCGTTGGTAAAACTAAAAAAATTTTAATGGTGAGGTTGAAATTTTTACGGAATTGCCCATATTCTTAAGTTTATATTTTTATGGTTTATTAACGTAATTTAGCCGGCAGATTTGTAAAATTTGTACTTTTTGTACATTTATACTTTGACTTTTACTTTGAAATTTTCAAACAGATACCCGCAGCTCGGGTAGCCAAAAAAAATAAGTAAATAACGTTACAATAATTAATTGTGGTTGGGCGGATGAGAAATCATTCATGTTCATCTAAAAGCAGCATTCGTTCACGTCACTGAATCTGCTGCTGAAAAATGTTCCAAATATGATTGTATGCACTCTACTTTAACACTGGATTTTCCTACAAAGCATAAATATTTGACTGAAACTTGTTTAATATTTTTTGCCCGAACTTTAACTTTGAAATTGTTTAACTATTGGTCCGCCCCTTAATTCAACACCTCGTACTTTAAACTCCTTTATATGGGATCGTGCTGCGAAAACAAGAAAGGAACATTGGGCTTTGCGAATCACCCATCGTGTGTTGGTAAACGCCGTTTGCTACAATCTGCTTTGCCGATTGCAAAACGTGATCGGGAAACAGTTTGCCAGAATATACCCTGACCCGTCACAGCCATATATCCAGCTTCCTTGTTGAGATGCAGAGATTGGCTCCACTCTTCAAGAGTGTTTGAAAAAGTAAATATCAGAACACTGACCTTCTTAAAAAAACTGCATATGCTGGTTAGGTATGTTTTGAAGCATGGTAGCTGGTTAAGAGATGGAAATTTTAAGGTCAGCAAATGGGCATCTGAAACCAACTTATGCTTCAAAACATACCTAACCAGCAAGTGTTGTTTTTAACAGGGAGGTCAGAAATATTATTAGATAAAACAAGTACATTTTTATGTACAGTCGTGGCCAAAGTATTGGCAGTGACATACATTTTGTGTTTTGCATAGTTTGCTGCTTCTGTACTTGTAGATAATTTTTCCACATGTTTCTATGGTATCCTGAATATCTTAATTTAGCAAATCTTTAGTTTTAAAGGCGTTTATTGGCAAAACCAAAATATTTGCAGAGAGTCAATATTTAGTGTTTGGCCTGTTTTTCATAACATCTTTAATTCGCTATGGCACGCTTAATAATAGCTTCTCGGCCAAATCCTGACTGATAACGAACCTTTCCTACCTTTATAGTGCTCTGAGATGATCACAATTTTTGGGCTGCGTGTCAACTTACTTTTTGATGATTGACCAAAGGTTCTATATCTGGGGAGTTGTTTTTTTGCAGCTATTTAAAAGGCATCGGATCACTCTGCATAATAATCTTTAAACAATGTGAATGAACACCACAACAGCATAAGCAGAAACTTTGCAAAACACAGCATGTATGTCATTGCCAATACTTTTGGCCACGACTGTATGTTCACAGTTTATTATAAACTTGCTGTTTAAATGCAGCTTCAGGTATTTTTATGCAAATTTCTAAATATAAACAAGCTCACAGTTTATTTGAAAACAATCCAAACAATCAACAAAAAAAAAACTAACCACCTGTATGACACACCTAATAAAGCGTAATGCATGATGCCTACAGTCATGAGTATATATGACTAGATGGCACATAAGCAATCGTCTGCCATATTGGAATGATACAAGCCGGTCTATGAACTAGTGTTGCCAAGTTGTGGAGTTGGGCAAATTTTTAACTGTTGCTGCGCAGCTGCGGGTTGCATTTTCTGCAGGTTAAGGGTGAAAGGATTTTGTTATTTAGTTGTCAATCTTAAGATGATTTTATTTATGAAAGCCAAGTTCTATTACTTGGACAAGAAACATTAGGCTAATGTGTGCTTTTATATTGACCATGCGTACCATTTTTCCCGGATGCATGCTGGCTAGGATTTCGGGTGCATCCTTTCGGAGGTTGCATTTGCCACCCCATACATCATGTGAGGTTTATTATTTCAGGTTTTATTTCTGAAAAGCAAACGCTATATTGTCTCAAGAGAAATCAATTTTAATTGTATTAAAAAAAGTTTTACTGAAAAGTAAGAGCCGTATGGCATATGGTTTGGACACATCAGACCTCTGTGGGACGCACCCAGGAAAAATGGCACGTTTAGTCACCCTAAAAATCAGTCATCATTTCCCTAATGTTTCCTGTCCCAATAACAGAATCTGGCAGGACTTTGTTACACAGATGATCTGGCAACTTACTTTTGTGTGAACTAAAACATTAAGTTTGCTAAACTAACACATGACCACAATGAATTGGTATCCCATTTTTGGGGAATTTAAATGCTTGTTGTTTTCACAGCCATGGCTGTACAGGGTTGTGGCAAACTGTGAGTGACCTCAGTGGACCATTCCAAAATGGCTACGTGCCTGGAGTGCGGCATCTAGTTATAAATATCTGTCTACACTACCCTTTAAAGGTTTTAAATTATTTTCCTACCTTTCAGAACAATGTATAACAGTTAATCTATCAAGACAACACAATTGTATAGTGATTGCACTGCTTACAAAATATAATAAACTTTCTTTTATTCTAGCATCTTTAAAGAAGTCACCCAGGCTTTGTGGAGTCTTGGCACCCTTATTTAAAAAAAAAAATAAGTCATCCATTCATAAAAAAAAGAAAGGAATTCAAAATATAATGTTGCCAACAGAGTGATCAGAACATTTTCAAGTGCACCATCAAATTAAAAGACATTTAGGATCATGATCTTCTTCCGTGAAGTAGAAAAGAGTTGTACTTGCATAAATTGAAACAGCTGCCTGAGATGTCCATTAAACAGGTTTCTTCACAGTTATCTTGATGGCTCCATTAAAACGACTTTCAATGTTCTTGACAAGCTGCAACGACAAGTGTTTATAAGCATTTAAACAACATTATTTAGCTAAATGTAATATTTTTACGTTTACTCCTGAAATACAAAAGGCTACATATTTTATTATGTTATAGCCTATAGCTCATATAGCTATCACATTTTGACTGTGAAAATAAATCATGTCAGCTGAACACTTATATTCAAATGTATTATGCATTCCTTGTGCAATAACTCTGGATAAATGGATGTTTAATATCTGGAGGAAAAAAAACGATAAAAAAATGTGTTTACCCTGTCAATATGTTCCTTGATTTGACCAGTGCTCAGGTTACCAAAGAATTGGACATTGAGATTTGCATGAGCAGTCGTTGTTAGTAATTGTGGAGTGTTTGAAATTGTCGTTGTTTGAGAAGTTGTTGTTGAGGATAAATCAGTTGATGTTTGGGAAGTTGTGGTTAATGCTAAATTTGTTGTTGCTGATGAAAGTGGTATTTTTGAAATCGAAATTGTTCCTCTTATTAGTTTAAATGTTGATTTTAAATTTGTTTTTGCAGAAGTTATAGTTGTTTCTTTAGCACTTGTTGTTCGTACAGCAGTTGTAGGTGCAGGAGGTATTGTTAGTGCATGAGGTGTAGTTGTTGGTACATAAGTTGTGGTTGGTGGTGCAATAGGTGTCCTTCTTGGTGCTTCATTTGTTGACGGCACAGTAGTTGCTGGTAAAGTAGTTGTAATTATTGGTATAGCAGCTGTCGTTAGTGCAGTAGGTGCAAATGGTACAGGAGATGTTGTTGGTGCAGTAGCTGTTGTTGTTGTTGCAGTAGCTGTTGTTGTTGTTGCAGTAGTTGTAGTTGTTGGTACAGCGGTTGTTGTTGATGCAGTGTTTGTTGGTGCTGTAGTTGCAGTTGTTGGTACAGGAGTTGTTGTTAGTGCAGTTGTTGTAGTTGTTTGCACAGTAGTTGTTGCTGCTGCAGTTATGGTTGTTGGTACAGCAGTTGTTGGTGGTGCAAAAGTTGTAATTGTTTTTGAAGAAGTCATTTTTAGTGTAGTAGTTTTAGTTATTGGAACATCAGTATTTTGTACAGTTATAATTGTTTTTACATCAGTAGTTGTTGGTGCAGTAGTTATAGCTGTTGGTTGAGCAATAGTTATTGGTACAGTAGTAGTCGGTTCAACACTTGTAGTTGTTTGTGTAGTAAATTTAGTTGTTGCAGGAGGAGAAGGGGTTGTTGCAGGAGGTGTTGTTGTTGAGGAAGAAGTTGGGGTTGTCGCAGGAGGTGTTGTTGTTGGCGGAGCCAATATTGCGTGAGGTGCTGCTGTTTGTGGGGTTGTTGTTGCAGGAGGAGTAGGGGTTGTTGCAGGCGGTCTTGTTGTTGATGGGGTCGTTGATGCAGGAGGAGTTGGGGTTGTTGCAGGAGGTGTTGTTGTTGAGGAAGAAGTTGGGGTTGTCGCAGGAGGTGTTGTTGTTGGCGGAGCCACTATTGCGGGAGGTGCTGCTGTTTGTGGGGTTGTTGTTGCTGGAGGAGTAGGGGTTGTTGCAGGAGGTCTTGTTGTTGATGGGGTCGTTGATGCAGGAGGAGTTGGGGTTGTTGCAGGAGGTGTTGTTGTTGAGGAAGAAGTTGGGGTTGTCGCAGGAGGTGTTGTTGTTGGCGGAGCCACTATTGCGGGAGGTGCTGCTGTTTGTGGGGTTGTTGTTGCTGGAGGAGTAGGGGTTGTTGCAGGAGGTCTTGTTGTTGATGGGGTCGTTGATGCAGGAGGAGTTTGGGTTGTTGCAGGAGGTGTTGTTGTTGAGGAAGAAGTTCGGGTTGTAGCAGGAGGTGTTGTTGCCGGTGCAGGAGTCTGGGTCGTTGTCGTAGGAGGTGTTGTTGGCGGGGCCATTATAACGGAAGGTGTTGCTGTTTGTGGGGTTGTTATTGCAGGAGGAGTTGGGGTTGTTGCAGGAGGTCTTGTTGTTGAAGAAGAAGTTGGGGTTGTCGCAGGAGGTGTTGTTGTTGGCGGGGCAATCATTACGGGATGTGTTGCTGTTTGTGGGGTTGTTGTTGCAGGAGGAGTACGGGTTGTTGCAGGAGGTCTTGTTGTTGATGGGGTCGTTGATGCAGGAGGAGTTGGGGTTGTTGCAGGAGGTGTTGTTGTTGAGGAAGAAGTTGGGGTTGTCGCAGGAGGTGTTGTTGTTGGCGGGGCCACTATTGCGGGAGGTGTTGCTGTTTGTGGGGTTGTTGTTGCAGGAGGAGTAGGGGTTGTTGCAGGAGGTCTTGTTGTTGATGGGGTCGTTGATGCAGGAGGAGTTGGGGTTGTTGCAGGAGGTGTTGTTGCTGAGGAAGAAGTTGGGGTTGTCGCAGGAGGTATTGTTGTTGGCGGGGCCACTATTGCGGGAGGTGTTGCTGTTTGTGGGGTTGTTGTTGCAGGAGGAGTTGGGTTTGTTGCAGGAGGTGTTGTTGTTATGGAAGAAGTTGGGGTTGTCGCAAGAGGTGTTGTTGTTGGCGGGGCCATTATTACGGGATGTTCTGCTGTTTGTGTGGTTGTTGTTGCAGGAGGAGTAGGGGTTGTTTCAGGAGGTATTGTTGTTGATGGGGTCGTTGATGCAGGAGGAGCAGGGGTTGTTGCAGGAGGTCTTGCTGTTGATGGGGTCGTTGATGCAGGAGGAGTTGGGGTTGTTGCAGGAGGTCTTGTTGTTGATGGGGTCATTGATGCAGGAGGAGTTGGGGTTGTTGCAGGAGGTGTTGTTGTTGAGGAAGAAGTTCGGGTTGTAGCAGGAGGTGTTGTTGCCGGTGCAGGGGTCTGGGTCGTTGTCGTAGGAGGTGTTGTTGGCGGGGCCATTATAACGGAAGGTGTTGCTGTTTGTGGGGTTGTTGTTGCAGGAGGAGTAGGGGTTGTTGCAGGAGGTCTTGTTGTTGAAGAAGAAGTTGGGGTTGTCGCAGGAGGTGTTGTTGTTGGCGGGGCAATCATTACGGGTTGTGTTGCTGTTTGTGGGGTTGTTGTTGCAGGAGGAGTACGGGTTGTTGCAGGAGGTCTTGTTGTTGATGGGGTCATTGATGCAGGAGGAGTTGGGGTTTTTGCAGGAGGTGTTGTTGTTATGGAAGAAGTTGGGGTTGTCGCAAGAGGTGTTGTTGTTGGCGGGGCCATTATTGCGGGAGGTGTTGCTGTTTGTGGGGTTGTTGTTGCAGGAGGAGTAGGGGTTGTTGCAGGAGGTCTTGTTGTTGATGGGGTAATTGATGCAAGAGGAGTTGGGTTTGTTGCAGGAGGTGTTGTTGTTATGGAAGAAGTTGGGGTTGTCGCAAGAGGTGTTGTTGTTGGCGGGGCCATTATTACGGGATGTTCTGCTGTTTGTGGGGTTGTTGTTGCAGGAGGAGTAGGGGTTGTTGCAGGAGGTCTTGTTGTTGATGGGGTCGTTGATGAAGGAGGAGTAGGGGTTGTTGCAGGAGGTCTTGTTGTTGATGGGGTCGTTGATGCAGGAGGAGTTGGGGTTGTTGCAGTAGGTGTTGTTGTTGAGGAAGAAGTTGGGGTTGTCGCAGGAGGTGTTGTTGTTGGCGGAGCCACTATTGCGGGATGTGCTGCTGTTTGTGGGGTTGTTGTTGCAGGAGGAGTAGGGGTTGTTGCAGGAGGTCTTGTTGTTGATGGGGTCGTTGATGCAGGAGGAGTTGGGGTTGTTGCAGGAGGTGTTGTTGTTGAGGAAGAAGTTCGGGTTGTAGCAGGAGGTGTTGTTGTTGAGGAAGAAATTGGGGTTGTCGCAGGAGGTGTTGTTGTTGGCGGAGCCACTATTGCGGGAGGTGCTGCTGTTTGTGGGGTTGTTGTTGCAGGAGGAGTAGGGGTTGTTCCAGGAGGTCTTGATGTTGATGGGGTCGTTGATGCAGGAGGAGTTGGGGTTGTTGCAGGAGGTCTTGTTGTTGATGGGGTCGTTGATGCAGGAGGAATTGGGGTTGTTGCAGGAGGTATTGTTGTCACAGTAGGTGTTGTTGCCGGTGCAGGAGTTGAGGTTGTTGTTGTAGGTGTTGTTTCCGGTTCAGGAATTGGGGTCATTTTCGCAGGAGATGTTGTTGGCGGGGTCATTGTTATGGGAGGTGTTGCTGTTGGTGGTGTAGTTGTTGCAGGAGGAGTTGGGGTTGTAGCAGGAGGTGTTGCTGCTGGTTCAGGAGTTGGGGTCGTTGTCATAGGAGGTGTTGTTGTTGAGGAAGGAGTTGTGGTTGTTGGTTGAGGTGTTGTTGGGGAAGAAGTTCGGGTTGTCGCAGGAGGTGTTGTTGCCGGCGCAGAAGTTAGGGTTGTTGTTGTAGGTGTTGTTGCCGTTGCAGGAGTTGGGGTCGTTGTCATAGGAGGTGTTGTTGTTGGCAGGGTTATTATTACGGGTGGTGCTGTTGTTGGTGGTTTTGTTGTTCCAGGAGGTGTTGCTGCTGGTGGTGTCATTGTTGCAGGAGGTGTTGTTGTCGGTGGACTCGTTGATCCAGGAGGAGTTTGGGTTGTTGCAGTAGGTGTTGTTGTTGAGGAAGGAGTAGGGGTTGTTGCAGGAGGTGTTGTTGTTGATGGGGTCGTTGGTGCAGGAGGAGTTGGGGTTGTTGCAGGAGGTGTTGTTGTTGAGGAAGAAGTTGGGGTTGTCGCAGGAGGTGTTGTTGCCGGTGCAGGAGTTGGGGTTGTTGCAGTAGGTGTTGTTGTTGAGGAAGGAGTAGGGGTTGTTGCAGGAGGTGTTATGGTTGTTGCAGGAGGTTTTGTTGTTGCTGGTGCAGGATTTGGGGTTATTGTTGCTGGAGATGTTGTTGTTGGTGGGGTCGTTGTTGCAGGAGGAGTTGGGGTTGATGCAGATGGTGATGGTGTTGCAGGAGTTTGGGTTGTTGTTGAAGGAGGTGTTGGGGTTGTTGTTGCTGGTGATGTTTTTATTGATGTTGTTGGAGTGGGAATTGTTGTTGTTGTAGGAGGTGTTGGGGTTGTTGTTGCAGGAGGTGTTGTTGTTGGCTGGGTTGTTGTTGCAGGAGGTGGTGATGTTGCTCGTGGAGTTGGGGTTGTAGCAGGAGGTGTTGTTGCCGGTGCAGGAGTTTGGGTCGTTGTCATAGGTGGTGTTGTTGTTGGCGGGGTAGTTGTTGCAGGGGGAGTTGAAGTTGTTACTGGTGAGGTCGTTGTTGTGTCCGGTGCAGGAGTTGGGATGGTTGTTGCAGGAGGAGATGTTGTTGGCAGGGTTGTTGTTGCAAGAGGTGTTGTTGTTGGTGGAACAGAAGTTTGGGTTGTTGTTGCAGGGGATGTTGTTGTTACAGTAGGAGTGCTTGCTTCGGGAGAAGTTGGGGTTGTTGGAGGAGGAGTTATTGTTGCAGGTGCAGGAGATTTTGATGGTGGTGGGGTCGTTGTAGCAGGAGGTGTAGCTATTGGCATGGTCATTGTTTTAGAAAGAGTAGAGATTATTGCAAGAGGTGTTGTTGATGCAGGAGGAGTTGGGCTTGTCTGTCCAGGAGTTGTTGGTGGTGGCAGTGCAGCGGTTGTTGTTGTTGGTGCAATAGTTGGAGTAGGTTCAGGAGTTGTTGTTGTTGGTGCAGAAGTTGTAGTTTTATGTATAGTAGTGTTGGTTGGTAGTGCAGGAGTTGTTGTGGATGGTGCAGTAGTTGTCATTGTAAGTTGAAGAGAAGTAGTTGTTTGATATGCAGGAGTTGAAAATGCCACTTTAGTAGTTGTAAAAGAGTACAAAAAATTAATACCTTTATCATAATAATTTTGGTACATGTGGTTATATTATGAGAAAATCATTATGAAAAAGTTTATTTCAATATGATTCACTGTAAGTCTTTGACATGGCCTTGGTCAGTCAAAACTACATAAAAATCGTACTTTCACAGGATTTTCTATACATAATGTTGGTTTCCCTCCCTTTACGAAAAAGCCGGTGCTTTGGGAGTTGTATAGCCTACATATGGCATTCTAAGGCTTAATGTAACTCTTAGACAGTGATTAACAAAAGTCCATCCAGTTGTCATTAGCTTTTGAAATCTTGTTTGCAATAAATCTTTCAAAATGCTTTTGATAACATATAGATGCATACTCCTTAACTTGCTGATCGTGGTGGTGCTTAAATATGGGTCATCGACCTGGGACGGTTGAGTTGGCTGGGGGGGAATCAGAGTATACTCACTACAAAATACTAGACTACACCACTGCTTTTAACAAGCTGTTTTATTGAAATTAAATCGTTCTTTACAGTCATAGCTGAATGCTCAAGTTAGTTCCAATCTCTCTGAATCCTCTTCTGAAAATCTTTGATTGGCTTAAAGTGTGTATGCTTCAGAAATGTCCTTCCCCTTATCATAACTAGTAGTAAAAGGGTGGCTTCCATTCCTGTCGGTCTCTCGACGTTGTGTCGAACCGACAGATGGGGTTCGCCCTTCAGAACCCATCAACTCTGACTACTTTAGAAGAGGCCAATGAAATTTGGCTAATGAAATTTGCATGCCGGTCTCCACCCCCGGTATCCGGTATGGATATCCGGTATGAAAGGAAGACGGCGTGCAGCATTCATTTACCTTTTGTTCTTCAGAGCCATCGCTCATGATTTACAACGTAAAGCTAAATATATATTCCTGGATCTAAGACGTGAAGCAGCATTTCGTCTCTATCCTGCAGCGACCTTCCCATGGACGTCTCGGAGACTGGCGCACTGGATCATGGATGCCGTCACGACGGCATACCGATCACAAGATCTCCTGTGCCCATTGGCAGTGCAGGCTCACTCCACCACTGGTATAGCCACCTCATGGGCACTTGCCAGAGGCACCTCTCTGGTAGATATTTGCAGAGAAGCAGGTTGGGCTAAGCCCAACATCTTCCCAATGTTTTACAATCTTTGCGTAAACCCGGTATCAGCCCACGTCCTGCGTGGCAACATGTAGGACTGGCATCCGGCTGGGCGAATGCCTGCGAAAGCACCTCCCCACCCTCCAGTGGGTTGGGTCAGTGTGCTATCTGTGCTAGACCAATGTCTTCCCCACCACTTGGCTAAGAACAGGCATCCTATCCATCACTAAGCAAGTACCCCCCCAGGGGCCTTAGGCAGGGAGAACATATAACACATAACTATCACAGATAGCTCAAACCGGACCTAGTGCTACCGGACATCTGAAACACCCCCTTCGTGGGCTGTTCCGTGTGATGTATCCTCATGAAATTGTTCCCACCCCTGGTAATCCATGACCTCCCCAGGTGGATCTCCTCCTCGCGGTTAACTACTAAATATTTTTTGTGTATAATTGGGACCTAAAAATTCAACTTCTAACATTTTTTGGTCTGCCTCAAATTATTTTTTGTGAAATTAGTTCTGGTAGATTTGTTGCTGAAATACATTTATGCATCTGGAAAATAGATTTATCCAAAGCCATATACCGTGCTACCGGAATTGATATTTACATTGTCATTTAGCAGAAGCCTTTATCTAAAGTGACTTACAAAGAGTTCAGGGTGCAATAAGTGATATTATAACGCTTCTCGAAAAATACTTTTGATTTTGCCCTGGAAAGAATGTTAGAATCTGCAACAATTATTTTCGATATAGATCCCAACAAATAGTCACACTTCTTTTTTTCCCAACATAAAGTTATCATTTATTTAGGCTTCAAAATTACATTGTTAATCTGAATGAATAAATGCTATGTTAGAAACTGATTTAAGGTTGTGTAATAAATAAATGTTACTCTTTTCAAATAATATGTTTCATAAAATACACAATATAAATTGTACTTCTGAACATGAATAATAACTTGATATACTTGCTTAAAGATCTGGGAACACACAAAGTTTCTGACAATCTCATATTAATCTTGAGTACCTACTCAGTAATATTGCATATGTTGTATCATCAAAGAGTATTTAGTATGATCAAATTTATAAATGGGAGACACAGTATGATTATTTTTGTATGAAGTATGAAGTTTTTGTAAATCTTACATTACTCAATCAAAATTATTGTTGTTTATGATTAACAACATATCCAAGACTTTAATGATAAAAATACACAAAAATCTGCTTCACATTTAGTATATATAGAATAATTAGAATCATATATTGTGAAAACGAATATGGATATAGACAAATGACTTTCCGTTTTACCTTAATTTTTCAACTTTTACATAATGCACACCAAAAGCTAACTCTGTTGATACTCTTATATTTAGCAGTAAGTGGATATATTACCTGTTGGCAGTGATCTGCTGATCAAGAAAGATACACATAAAATTAGGTGAAACATCTTTATAAAGGTTACAACCAGACAAATAAAAGCACAATGAGCCTGAAAGAGCAGCGGTAGAACCTTTGTAGTTATTTATAATGACGATTGGGTTAATTATAGTACATGCCAACTGAGATCTGACATCAGTCAACAAACTCCACCCAGCTAATTATGTTTACTGATTAAACATGTTTTAAAAGTTTGTTATGTGGTTTTTATTAAAAATATCATAAAATAATGAATCGAAAGACTTATATATACTCAGGTAATGTTATAACTGTTCTACAAAATGGAAAAACACTGTATTAAAAAGAAAACAAGTAAAAGGAAGCAAGGAAAACCTGTTTATTCTCGGTAGGACACAAGGTTCAAATGCCATGAACAGGAAATTGTGTAAATGTAATGTCATATATGTTATTGGCCAGTCAGAAACATGGAATCATATACCAATCAGAATGGTTCTGTAGAAAGTATTCCCCCAGAGACATTGTCTCTTCCAGTCACCCTGTAATTTAGTGAGAAATGGACTATGGCAAATCTGGCACAGGAATTAAGAACCTGACCAAGCAACATCATACCAGGAAACGATACATCAAGCTTGCAACATCACAAGACGTACCCCTGACCAAATTAAGCTTGCTAAAGAAACCTAGTAAATGTGGTAAAGCACCACAGGAAGAACAGGGTTGTATTAATTGCTCATTCACAAAAAAGGTCACAGTCTTTATAAATTTCTTGCTTCCTGCCCCAACACTCATTCCTTTCCTCCTTGCAGTTCTGCTGCATTTCTGAGAACATCTCATTGCAATTAGTAACTACATACGTGGCATATTTCATCAAGTACACCTTCAGCCTGAAGACGAACAGCTGCTATGATTCTTGTGGAGAGACTCACAGAAAGATCCGCCACCAGATGTGTACGAATGGCAGGTGCTCCCCTTCGGAACCACATGCAGCTCTTGCTGTGCCACATTTGCCTTGCAGTTTATGTAAACCTGGGAGAATGAGCTAGATGATTTACAATATATTAGCTGGCAGAGGTGCTTCGGTAGCAAAGAACTTGATCAATTCGCCAGTGTAAGGTAGATCCATATTTTCTGTGATGTAGCATACTTGAGAACCGATAAAACGGTTTTAAAAGAGTAAACAGGTAGATTACTTACCGGTTCTGTGAGGTGTTCATTGTTTGTTTATACGTGTGCGTGCATCACACTGTAAGCATACCGATGTATGTACGCAGACAAGCTTATGGAATGTTTTTCATGTAACTGTCGTGACTGGAGTTGTACATGTAAATGTGGCCAATTAACTCGGCCTGTAATGCGGTCATTTATCAACTTAAAGTGTTGGTTATAACTTAGTGGTGCGCATGCATGTTTTTTAAATCTTAACATGACCCACGAGCGCTTCAGCTGTGCGCAGGTTAACTATGCATGCGTGTCATTAGCACACCCTTTGTATACTTCATGTTTAGCTTATTTTATTTTACACCAGTTAATCTAATAGTTTAGTGGTAGTACATCGTTGTGTATTCATTTTGCAATTAGTAACTACATTATTAATATGTTTATATTGGTCTGTTTAATTGTTATGCCGTTTTCTTAATATTCATGTCCATATTTATATCAGTTTCAGAACCACACATGTTGATGCAAATCAATAAATAAAGATTCTCTCCGGTGAGATATGGTTGTCCTGACCCGCAACCTGTAGCCTTCAACTAATAAAAACCAGTGCAACTATATAAAGAGAAGTGAAGACATTTCCAAGATACCATTGATGTTATGTGAGATTTGTACATCTTAATTTCAAAGTATTACCAAGTTACTTGATCTTTTCTGCTTTTGAAACGAAAATTATTTTTTGCTGTATAATGATCACTTTAATGCCATGTGTAAGAAGAATGTAATTACTGTATGATGTTGAATTCATTTTCTTGATCTTTCATTAACCTTGAGTAACTGAAGATACTGAAATGTGTTTTATTTATGAATTTATACATTTTTCTTCATATTTCCAAAGCATTACATTGTATTTAAAAAGAGATGACTTGTGATCACTTTATCACCCTTATCATATTTTTAGATCATATTTCTTTATAAAGTCTCTATCCAAAATGTCACGTTTAAAGTAATTGTGAATAAATGCTTTAACCATGTAAATGTATATTTTTCTTAAATCATATTTATTTATAATTAGCCTACATTCTATTGCTGTAGCTAAATTCATATTTGGAGGATCTTTGCACACAGTTTTTTAGGTAGCTAAGCTGGTAGATCAAAAATCTTTATTGATCAAAAATCTATATTCATAGGCTATTACCTAAAGCTTGAGATATATCTGATCAAGGATATTAAAAAATGTATAACATTAAGGCATTATAGCCGGAGAAATTAATTGCAGACTCATTTTCATTGTTTGAATTACTTTGTTGTTTTCTTCGAAACGCATCTTGCTAAAAATGCATTTTCTTTATTATTTGTAAAACATTTATTTAAAATGACCAAATATTTACTTTTATTTATAGTGAAAATAGACTGTGTACGCCTGTGCAATTATTTTGTACTCAAACGCGGGACTTTAATTTTGAAACAATGGAGGAGCAGTATTTCTGTTTCCGTTTCCGTCTAGTCACTTATGTTGCAGTTCAAGTGAAACGTGTTAGGAGGACCGTGTTTACAACTATAAAACATTTAAAATTAATGATCTTTTTCCGGTACTGATTCCGGCTTTCAGGTCTCGCATTTAACAGCAGCAAATATTTACAGCATCAGATATTTTTGATACAACATACTTTTCTTAACCATTATTTTTACTCCATTCTTATTTTCAATGTAATAGTATTGAAAACATGATCCGTGTTGTAAATGAGTTGTGTGGTAAATACTGATCATGGAGAGAGATTTACTCAGACAGTCTGTTTCATATCACGGGCAAAGTCTGCTTTCGCTTTTAACATGTGAGCAAAGTGAAAATCCAGACTTTAAACAAGTGGCTGCAGATATCTCCAAAGCTTTAAACCAAAGGTAAGAGATGTGTGCGCAGTTGTGTTAATTCGTTTTAAACCTCATGTTTCATTTGGAGTCTTTTTGTCTCTCTAAATAGCTGATGATGATTTTAAAGGAGTTTTTCCAAAAGTCGTCAAGATGTGTCCTTAATTCAACTTGTGATGAAGTTGACAGCATTCAATGTTTAGTTTGGTAAATTTATCTAAACAAAAATGTTGTTTGTAAATTGATAAACATTGGAATAGGTATATGACTGAAAAATAAAACAGAATTTTACCATATATTTAAAATTTAGCTAAACACGTAAGATTGATATTAAAAATAAAAAATGCACACATGCAGGCACAAAAACATTATACTACCATAGTATATGTTTACATGTTATGGATGTCGATATCAACCAATGGAATTAAACACATAATATTGTAAAAGAAAATCTTTAATTTGATGCTGTGTAAAGAATCTTCAAATGTTATCCTTTTGAATTTGAAGTAAATAATGACAACATCTTTTATTTTTCTGATCTGTTCTTTAAACAACATTCATATCAGGTTGATGACTTTTTCCTGAAGAGATTTGATTGGGTTAAAGTAACCAGAGAAGACAACATGTGTTTCAATGGTGAACTGAAAACAGCATAAACATGTCAAAAATTAACACCTTGCCTTGATTGTAACCGTAAAGGGATACTTTACTAGCGAATTAAAATTTCCCGTGGCTTAACCCACCCTCAAGGCATCCTGACTGAATATGGTTGTCTTCTTGAAGAATAATGCAGTCAGAGTTATAATACCAGGTTTTATTTTACTTCATTTTACTAAGTGGTAGAATGGGAGTGAATGGGTGCTGACTTTTTGAAGCTCCAAGAAATGCATCCATCCATCCATCAAAGAACTGCTCGACACGGCTCTGTGATCTTAATAAAGGTCTTCTGAAGCGAATCTATGCGTTTTTAAGAGAAAAGTCCATATTGACAGCGCTATTAACATTGATGTCAGGCAGATTACGCAGGCGTGTTGTAAATTTCGGTTAAAAACACTGCATTTTCTGTTTTCTTCGAATACGATACTGTCTACACTATTGGGAGCTTTCATCACCGTCACTTGCAGGAAAAACAAGCCTCTGGTTCATGTGCATTCTTGAGATGACGGAAGCTAGATATCAACGTTTATAGAGCTGTGTCAATATGGATATTTCTCTTAAATAAACACAACGATTAGCTTCAGAAGACCTTTATTAAGACCACAGAGCCGTGTCTAGCAGTTATTTGATCAATGCACTTTGGAGCTTTAGTTTCACTCCCAATTTACAGCTTGGAAGTAAAATGATACGTGGTATTATAACTCCAACTGCATTATTCTTCAAGAAGAAAGTCATATTCACTTAGGATGCCTTGAGGGTGTGGAAAAAAAATGGGAATTTTTATTCATGGATGAAGTACCTTTTTAAACATAAAAAAGGAAAAGGAATCAAGAAAATAATTATGAAAAGTTTGGAGCTGTTTGAGGTTTAATATTTGTACTATGGCTGGTTTCACAGACAAGTCTTAAGGCTAGTCCCAGACTAAAATGAATGTGTGACCTGTCTTAAATTAATATAATTTACCCAGAAATATCTAGAATATATATCAGTGCCATTGTTTTGTTTAAGATGACCACCAGTATTATATTCTTCTCAGGCATTTTTATGAAACCAACATGAATCTTACTTCAACTAAGGCATAGTCCTGTCTTAAATTAACCTGTTTTTGTGAAACCGGGCCTAAATCATCACAATTTCTAGAAACCTTTGACTTACCAGAAGGGTTTATTACTGTAAAATAATAAATGAGGTCTGCAAAATTTGTTTGAAAGATTATTTATTTAAATTATGATATTAAAACAGGGATAAAGATGAAGAGAGTCCTATCCTGGAACAGTTTATAGCAAGAAAAGCCGATCTTCTGTTTGAGCCTTCTTGGAAATCCTCTAAACCAGCAGAAGAATGGCAGGAAGAATCAGGAGGTGAACTATCATTATTTATTCATATTCAAACACAAAATCAGAAGTCTGTGTTACAGGAAAGTATGATTTTTCCTTTATCGTGGAGGGTGACTTTTTAAGAATATCCCGGGTGTAGTTTTTAAGTGAATTGAAATAATGACAAACACCTTAAAATGGTATTACATATGATTCAAGTCTTCTGAAGCTGTTCAATAGTATATTGTGTTTGAAACTTTTATTATCTTTATTTCATTCCTTTAATCCTAGGGTTCTAATGGGGGCCTCAAGATGAACCCAGGGGGGCCACAGATTTTGTTGCATGTAATGAAATATAAACATTTATTATAGATTTTATGCAAGACCACCAAACAAAATAATTGACGTTCCAGCATTGAATATGTTTTTTTGTTGAATTAAGAATAAGTTTAAGATTATAACTCTTTTCTGGTGGGGTCCGCAAAGCAATAAACTCCACACAACGGGGGCCTTACAACGAAAAAGCTTGAGATCCACTGCTTTAGTCTCTATAAAGGATTTTTGTATTTTAGAGGCGTATGCTGTTATGCCCCCATTGGAGCAGTTTATGGAGGTGTCTTATGAAGAGAGAAGGGAGATCTTCTACAGAGATGTGGAGCGTGGAGACATGGTTATCGGAAGAGTAAACTCTCTGCGGGACTTTGGTTTATTTGTAACCCTTCTCTGCACTGCTGGTGGATTGGAAAGAGATATTGAAGATCTTGAGATAAAGGTTAGGTTTTATTCGTTGTGTTCTTTAACTCAAAGTCTGTTATTTCACTCCCTCTAGTGGCTCTAAAGAGAATTGCAAAAACACATTTATCTTTCTGAAGGAGCTTGCCTATACAGACCTGTGGTGACTTTGAAAGGTTTTAAAGATAGGCTCTGGTCCCTACATATTTTACATCTATAGCACATTAAGTCCATTGCATTGATCACTACCAGGCATAAATCTGATTTGTGGAAATATCAAAAATCTTAAATCTAAAAAAGAAATGTTATATTTCTGAAAAAGACCCTTTGCCCAATACGAGATGTGCCATCAACCGGAAACCATGACGATCCGTTGTCTTATTACCATATTGGGGATTTGATTAGAGGTATGTAAATGTTCATTTTCTTCATTATTTTTAACCTAAAAATCAAAATAAAATGTATATAAATGTGTTTTACGGCACAGCTGGAGTAAAGGACATTGATCGATATAACGAGAAGTTGACAATCTCGCTGTACTCGTCCTCACTGGCTCCTCACTTGGAAAAAGTTAAACTCGGTGTCATAAACAAAGAAGATCTACCTCTTCATTACACGTAAGTAAAAAAACATTGTGAAGTATCAGGTCAAGAAAATAAATCAAGATCAGTCTGTGTTTGACTTTTATTTGCTGATAAAAACTTTTACTCTTTCAGTCGGGGTGAAAAAGTGGCTGTGGATAGCAGCGAGACTTATGAGAAACTTTTGGAAAGCTCCCTCGGTTTGTCCAACCCTTTAAATGTGGATTATCTCTTGGGAATGATTGGAATAAATGATACAAAAACTCCGTCATTAATGAGAGGATTGCAGAGGTATATTGCCATGATTTTGTTTTTGTGTGATTCACGACAGTCCTGGTGTTTGTGTAATTTAATTTTTTATTTGTTTGTGCAGTAAACATTTTAAGGAAGATGATTTTGCGACTACCATCCGGAAAAAGCAGTCTGTCTCCTGGGCCTTGAAATGGTTTGAATTTACAATTTAGGTTAAATTGGGTTAAAGTCAAACAATGAGCCTCGGGTACGATTTAGCAGTAAATGTCAAATTCTAAATCTTTTTTATAAGCTTTTGTGTTTTGAATAAAGTGTTCATTTTTAATGCACTTGCACAATAACTGTTTTTGTTTAATGAAAACCCTAAAAACTTACGGATTGCAACCAGGAGTATTTTCTAGTTAGATTTCAATGGTCTTTCAGGAACCAGATCATATTTTATTTCATATATCATGCCAAATATTTATTATATCATTACTATTTTGGTGGGAAATGACCGGAACAGATTCACTGGTACTGATTTGATAATTTCTTTGTTACTCTAGTGTCAAAACTGGCGTTGATCATTTTAAATCTAGGCGATTTGTAGATGCAATGAACGAATACAACAAGGCCTTAGAGATCGACACCAATAATGTTGAGGCTCTTGTAGCCCGTGGAGCCCTGTAAGTCACAATCATATTCAAAAATATTGTGTATATATGATTCTGTCACATTACACGACAATAACTTTAGCTCCTTCATGTTTATTTTAGATATGCAACAAAAGGAAGCTTGGTGAAGGCGATTGATGACTTTGAGGTGGCATTGGAGAACTCTCCTACACACAGGAACGCTAAGAAGTACCTCTGCCAGACGCTAGTGGAGCGAGGCAGACAGTATGTCACAACCTCATATATCTTTTAAAGTATTCAATCACCCAAATATAAAAAAAACACGGGTAAATTATGAGAGAGGTGTGAACTATTCTAATGGTGTACTGATAATGTTTTTATTTTTGTAGACTTGAGGAAGAAGAGAAGTTGGTCACTGCCGAGGGTCTTTACAAAAGAGCCATTTCTCTAGATGACACGTTTCAAGAGGCGTCAGAGGCTCTGGAGAAACTTCAGATACGGATCCAGGTGAGTTGGAAGAACCTGCCTGTCAAACACAAAGTTTTGTGTTATTGCAGATTTAGGAAGATAAAAGGATAAAAGATAAAAGATAAAAGGTGTCCTGTGTGATGACATAAAGTAACGTATGTACTGAGCTGCATTTAGAATAATGACGTACTGATGAAGTGTTTTTGTCACTTATGTATCAATCTTGGACCTGTGAAACCTGACTGATGGGATCTTTCACCCTCATTGCACTGGGTTGACAAAAATGCACCACGTGGATAAAAAAACACACCACTGTTGGTTTGTATTTTGATCCTGACACAACTGGTAACTATATCTTTCTATCATTGCTACATGTAAAATGTTTTCTCGCCTTGTTTCATTGCTTAACACCGTGATGCTGAATTTGCTGTATGAAAACGAAATTGTTTTATATGTGATGAAATTTAATCGGCGCCATGATCACATCTCTTGCTGAATGCATGCACACATGCTTATTAAACTTGGAAAAATTCTTCCAACTTTACCCTGCCAATGAACTGCTTTAAAGAAATCGCTGAAATTGAAAGAACTGGAAGCTGCCAAAGAGCAGGAAAAAGCTAAGACCGTGGTGACGAGTGCAGAAAAATTGCGTAAGATCTTAAAAGAAGAGAAAAGGTAATGTAAACAACACAATATACATTCCATATGGTTTTATTTCTTTAAGGATAATTGGACATGTATACAATGCCTTATAGTTGTCACGACTGTTCAGAGGTACTCACATCCCCATCCATTGTCAACGTACTCTTAAAATATTTAGGTAGGGTCAACCAAATGGATTTTTTCAATAATAAACACCGTTGTCAAAGTTGAAATGGTCTTTTCAATACTTTTTATTTCTTAAATATTTGCAAAAACACATAGACAAACAGAAAAGAGTGACAAATAGAAAAAAATCATGAAAAATCTAAATTCAAGGTTTCAGTCTGACAGTGACTAAATGAATTGTTTTTAAAGCCATGAAACTAATTTATTTGAATAAAATATGAGGCATTGGCCTAATTTAAAGGAATATTTCACCTAAAATAAAATTCTCTTATAATTCTCTTATAATTTATTCACCCTCATGCCATCCTGCACCATGCTGTGTATATGACTTAATTTCTTCTATCAGTACTCCAGATTACTTCATTGAGTGTCTTTGAAGCAAAATGTGGGACAAAACCAATCATATTTTGAGTTTATTTAGCTAAATGTAAAATAAACAAGCCGATTATAGTCGTAAATTAAAAAATGCTGGCAGTTTGAAAACAAAAAGTTAATATAAAATGACTTGGTGTATTTTAAGCGGATGTAACACAGTTTCTGCCAATCTCATGTTATTCTTGAGTACCTATAGAGGAGTACTGCATACTTCGTATCTTTGAAGAGTATTTTGTTTGATCTAATTTATAAAAGAGAAATATAGCTGAACGATTATTTCCGAAAACAGGCGAGACCCTGAAGGCGTGTGGGGGGCAGAACTAAATCACGATAAAACGATACATACCGCATTATCCCTGCATAATTGTTGATTCACTGTAACTTTGTGTTGTTTACATAATGCATGTACGCGCTGATTGACAACGAAACGCAGACATTTGACGTCTTTTCACTTACCACGGGCAGTTTATGTCCACCATCTTTGAGCGCTGGGACCTCTCCATCTATCAGTTTTATATCCACCGTTTATTTAACATTCCTCACCGAAATGCAGTGAACTAACATACACTGCAAATGAGGCGCATTGATGGGCGGGCTCTCGCTGGTTGACACGTGGGCATGCTCTTTTTCTTGTTCTTGCTGGTTGACTCAGAGAAAGCTTTCCAGGATTATTATCCAATAAGGGACTGAGAAAAGTTGTTACGTAAGGGAATTTCATGTTCGAAAACCAAAACCTATATGAAGCCTAGGGGGGTGGTTCGAGCAAAGAAATACTACGTGATGCATCAAACTTGTTTCTTGACAAGTTGACCATGAGAAGCAGCACGTTTATTGTTTTAAAGTCCGAAAGCTTGAACCCCATGGACCAGCCCTTTAACTAAACAAAGTATCCTCATGCATCAGGGGCCTCCTGTATCTAAAACACTGTGTACATTTTGGCCAAAAAATAAGGCTTCTAATATATTTACATTAAGTAGTTTTTCTTTTTCAAAATCCCAATATGTGTGTGGAAAATTGCATGCGCTCATTTCAATACACATGTCGCGTACACAACAATTATATACAGTTTCAGGCCCTTTGGATGAAGATAGGTAAACTATAAGAGAAGTTTTGTTGTTGGGTGAAATGTTTATCACTCCCTACAACTATGCATTGTGTACATGGCCATTTGAATGAAATCTTTCAGTATTTCTTCTATCAAAACAAGGTTAGAGTTTACTCTTTTATTCATTTTACTTTAAATGTCTGGCTCTCCCCTGTGATTCTCTGTGAATGTTAGCATGATGTTTTTGCTTCAATATAGAGTGAAGAAGAAACGCAAAAGATCAACCTCCTCCTCGTCTACCTCTTCGAGTTCATCTTCAACGTCTGCCGAGGACTCTACCTCAACCAGTCACAAGAAATCCAAGAAACGCAAGCGCAAACGGAGGCGCTCGTCTCGCAGCAGTAAGAAACACAAGCGGAGAATGTCGTCCTGTAGTGATAAAACTGCTGAAGAAGAGTGCTTTCCTGCCCCTGCCAACACATCAGCTTCATTCCTTAACCAGGCATCCATAACCAAACTCATCAGTGATGGAGAACGGCCTCTTGTGAAAGGCCATTGTGAGGAGAGCGGAGGTAGGTTTGTGGGCCCACGTATGTCAGAAAACAACAAATATGGAGCCCACTGTGGAAGTGATGGTCCTGATGCAAACGGCGAGCTTAGAGAACGACACAAGGATCTAGGGATATCAGAGGACAGACGGGAACATTCAGGAAACAGGAGGAATTCCTCTTCCTCAAGCCACTCGGAGCGTTCCCGCTTGTCCTCGCGGGGCAGGAGGCACAGTGAATCTGCGGGAGGAAGGGTTGAGAGGATAGATAAAGGGGAGAAAACTAGCCAACAAAAGGCACTTCCTTCTAATTTGACGGACATTTTCAGTCAGATCGCTGAATTTGAGAGAGAAAAAAAGCTTAAAAAGTGAGATCAGAGTCTCTCTAACAATCGGTTGCATTGTTCTTCAGTTATGGTAAAGAGTAGGGATTTAATACGTGGAATGTACAATAAATTGATCACAACTGTTTTAGTTTATTTTCGTAGTTTAGATTAGATTTAGAATTTATTTTCTAGCTTTAGCTTTGGTTAAAAGGAACAGTGCTGATTAGAAACTGTCTTGTGATCAGAATGATGCCATAGTATTATAAATCTCCTACAGTGTCATGTTATGTCCAAATAAATGAATGTAATGGACAGTACTGTGCTGAAATGTGTGTTTTGCTTATAACAGCTAGGGTCTCATTCATGCATGCTATGGTGCATATATAGAATTTTACAGAATTCAGACTTTATTTTATGTACCATAAACGAATAATTTATTTGACTGATAGTAAGGCTGAGGCTCTAAATATTGGACCCAGTGGTGCTTCTGTGGGGAGAAGTATAGTTTAAGAGTTCAAAGTATTTAAAGCATATTTTGTAATGGAAAATGACACGTAATTTTAAGAATTACACTTTTGACACATTAAATGTTAATCTTAAAATTAGTATAAAATATATCTAAACGTTGTGTAGTCCATGAGAGGGCAGTGTAACACTGGGTCTTTCCTCATGTCTTTGGTCTCTTAAAATGTTGTAATAGCAAGCTCCTACATTAACTGAAGCTTCTATTGATTTCAATATTCAACATTACATATATTTTAATTAGAGAAGTTTTTTCAAAAGCTTTCTCTTACTTTTTACACTCAAGTTTTTCCAGTAGCCTAACAGCAGGAATCTTCCAAAGATAAATTTAGAGAATCGGATGTAAAGTACAGCAAGTTTTACTGCAACCAAGAACATAAGTATAGAGATAAGCATTTCTCTTAAGCGTTAATCAATAAGCAAAACCGCTACTGCAACATTCAAAACTTTTTTCCCCACACAGCAATGAACTTTCAGCACTTAAACCCATAACAAAAGATCACAACAGAGCACCTGCATACTGCAAGGATTTAAAACATGTGAATTAAGGATCATGTTAGTCTATTGAGGACATTTACAGATGAATAGGAGACAGATTGTAAGAACGTAGTTATAACTCCTCTGTATCTTTACTCAATGATTAAATAAGATCTTTAAACAAAATAACAATCGTTCACAGTTTCCTATATCCCTGGATCTTACCTCCCTGGTTGCTTAATTGTATTCTGTTTGTGAAAAAAATAAAACATCATACAGTCAGATAGATGTCTCAAAGATGAAAATATGCTGGAAATGCAAAGAATGTGCAGGAGCTGGAAGATTTTCTGCAGACCAGTGGACAAATAACAACTCTCGAAACCTAAAAACATACACAAATCGTTTGGCTAACATTTTTAACTTATTCAGGACAGAACAAAAAAAGAAGCATTTTAGTTTACTATTTTTTTACATTTCACATATTCTGCACAGCATATAAAAACCTGTGACTCTCTGCGGGTCCTTTATTACCTGAGAAAGTCGTAATAATGGCTCTGGGACAGACATGACTGCGTTTGATGAAACAGCAGATTCTAAGTCAAGGAATTACCCATCATTCCTTTCTACCACTCGCTGGATGGGCCCATTCAGAGGAGAAATTTGGTCTGTATGAAGCTATTCTCTTCGTGGATAATCGTCCAGGAGAACATGCTGACTATGATGAGGCGTTCAATTGAAGCTGAAAATGTAAAAAGACATCTGGTTCAAGTAAAGAGGAAACTCGTTGAATTCTTGGACAATGTCTGAAGGAAAAAAGAAGTCAAATCTTACCAGTGTCTTAAGTTTCTGAATTATAACTTCTAAACCTATTGAACAAAGGAATTCATTAAATATACTTAACTGCACAGAAGTATTTTGTTTCGCCAGCCCTGTAGAAATACATCTTAAGTTTTGATTTCATATAGTCCATAAGATGCGTCAGGGTTGCCAAATATTTTCATTAATTATAAGGTTCTGTTTTGATATTTCATCTTTAACTCTATTCACCTAGAATATTTTTTTTAATTAATCATAAATTCTATGTAATCAAACATCAAACAAATACGTCCACTAATGAAAAGAATTGATTTTCTAGCATTCGAAAATTTATCATTTAAATAAATTTAAGTTCAAGATTATACCCTTTTTTGGGGGGCACCCTACACAAGGGGGCTCACACAGAAAAAGTTTACCAACCACTAATTTAGACTTAATTTTACACATTTAATAATGCAAAAATTCACCCTGAAGAATAACATATGCCTTACCAAAGATACAACTTCCTTTACATTTTTGTTTAAAGTCCCCCAAGAATGCTTTATACACAGACGTCCATTTTAGGTGCAGTGTTGCAAATTTTACCATTACAAACTGAAGAACATGTTCAGATTATTGTTTGATAGCATAGAGTCATACACAACGTTGCGTTAATCCTAACATTCCTTTATTTCAAAATACATTGGCTAGCATACATCCAAGTCTTTTGAGAGTTGACTCATATGGCTGTACTCGCTGTAAAAAAAGTTGTTTTAAATGAGATCAAATAATTTTACCGTGAGGCTTGCATACTTTTTTAGATGTTCCATTAACTAGTTTTTCTTATCAGCCATACACTTTTTCTTCAAACGTTGCAATAGTAGATTCATACCTTTTAGTTTAAACTTCTTACAAAAAGCGTCCAATCACACTTCAGAATTTGGTCGTAAGCAAATTCGCTTCTGGCGAATCACTATTTAAAAATGCAGATATCTCTCTGTTTGCGCGTACAGCGTCTCTAACTTGTTGTTTGGCAATAATCGATGATGCAACACGATTGCGCTTTTCTGAACGTATTCAAGCTCTTTTGAATATACAGGCTTTGAAAAGTGTGTGAATTCCCTTACATTTTTAGCCTAAAAAGGATTGGGTTAATTTGGTAAACAGTCAGCCTGTACAAGAGCGCTATAGAAATATGGTGGAGAATCTAGGATGGATATTTCAAGAGAGCGGGATTTCCGAGAGAGGACAGGGATGAAAATTGCTGACTCCAGTTGCTGGGACCAGGCCTTGGCTAAATCCACTGAAGAGATATGAAGACTTTCTAATTTGCTTCTCCCCTATTTTAATAATAGATGTGCATAAGTAATTTCTGAAAGGCCAGTCGGCACGAGGCATGGGAAAATTAAACTCATTTTATCGTAAAGCAGGTGTATTCTATTTATTATTAGCATGCATACAATTTACACAGTGTTATTTCTTTCCCTGATGGAATGTAACCAAATAATGTATAAAGTCTTTTTTGGCTCGTGCACAAGTGAAATTCAAAGATAAAAGTGTCAGGCGCTTGCAATTTTCTGCCACCCCAACCTAATTCTGGAAGCTTCTTTATAGCACAGATTCATTTGCTCTACGTTAAAGTGACATTAGGATTCAGATCTGATGAAATGCAGGCCTTCCTTTATTAGTCCGACACCCCCTTTATATCTCTGAATTCGATTCTGCTATAGAATTATGCCCACTAACATTCTCATTACGCTATTTGCACTGTGTGAATATTAAAACTGTGCCCTTTAAAAACTTGTTTTTAAATCAAACATACACGTGTCCATCTGTTACGGCTGCGCGGGAACATGTGTGAAATAGGAAAAAGTATTAATTCAGAATATATATAAACCTCGGCCATAAACAGATTAGGAGCATTTAGAATGGTTTGTTATCATAATACTCTGCACAGCACATTGCAAACTTGTGTTGGCCAGTTTAAACACGCCGTCCAAGATCATAGTTAATTCTGCTGATTTATGGTAATTCTGCAACTCTATCGCACGTGGCATCAGAGACACTAACAAGCTTAGCATAAGCTTCGGCTGAAACCTTATGAGGTTTGAATTCGGTGGTTCAAAATCTCGCTTCAGCAGAAATTGCAAGATTTCGACCTTAAAAAAATTAGTGCTGCTGCATATATTTTTGCAAGGAAAGGTACTCTGGGCATTGCGGAAACATGCTGTGTTTGTACATTTTAAGGAAATGCCTCAGTAGTCCTTACTGAGTTGACTTCTCGCGTTAAAAATGGTCTTCTGTATTCATCTTTCTTTTTCTTATTCCAGCAAAAATCTATCAAGTGAATAAGTGTTAAATACAAAATTATTGAAATTATTATCATGGCCTTTCCACCAATTTGTACCACGTATGCACTGTTTAGGGAGTATGGGAGTCGCAGCATACAGTCTCTCAGGTGAGACTGTATGGAGAGGTGGTCGGTCCAAGCTCCATGTAATTTTCTGATTGGTTGATTGGAATGGGACATTAATAATCAAAATCAGGAAGGTCCAGGGCCACCAAACACAAACAGAAAACATTTACATCTAGAATGTCTTAGCAGCCGCATAGCAACACCCACGCAACCGTCCAGAGCACCCTAGCAACCGCATAGCAATGTTCTGGAACCTTATCATCTTAAAACGAATCCCAATTACAAATACATACAAACTTTCTGACAGATAAGGGGAAGCTCAGACCATTCCCCCACCCCATTTCCCATGTGTAATGATCAATACCAGGCAGAATGGTCACTTGTAGCAGGTTACTTGGACATCTCATTATTATAAACTCTCAGCATTATCGAAATTATACATTTGAAGCTGTTACGGCACAGCTTCACAAAACCGAGGGGAAAGATGAGGACAGTCTCATCTTATTAAAAGAGATGAAATAGTGGAATTAGTTTGAATCTAATTACAAGCCACACTATCTAATGTAAAAACATGCCTGTTTTTTTACTCTCATTCATTTGGACTAGTAATTAGGTTTGGCCTCTAAAATGCCACCCTTTAATCATCCAAAGGCAGATGTGATTTGCAGTGCAATTTAATCTTGCTTTAATGAAGAACTAATGGATGCATTGCAAATTACTTTTTTTTCGTAGGACAGGGAAAAAATCTATTTCCTGCTTTTGAAAAGATCAAGAGTATCTTTGATAATACCGGAGAGGGCCTGGTCGCTCCACTGCATCGAGCCAACAAGCTCTTTTACTCGACTCACTATTCAATAGAAATGAGGCCACAATTAGCAACAAAGCCGTGAAAATGCATCGTGGCTCAAGCCCTCGGCTCCTGGAGCCTTGTTAGCGGCAGGGCTAAAGTGTCACCGTGGAACAATGGTCTGTGATAAATTACCCTCCCTCTAAAAAAGATGTACGGCTAATTTTCAATTACGGCTAAAAATGCATCGCAGATTGAAGACAAATTGGACACGTGTGGGACACAAACTCATATGCACACTGCTCACCCTCTCCAGTTTTATCTGATTATGAGAAAAT
The DNA here is from genome assembly GCF_015846415.1 of Triplophysa dalaica. NCBI lineage: Eukaryota > Metazoa > Chordata > Actinopteri > Cypriniformes > Nemacheilidae > Triplophysa > Triplophysa dalaica. Next base: position 21,586,663 of record NC_079551.1, read on the forward strand.
ATTTTTTTGATGTGTACTGCGTTGGATCAAAATATGCTGTTTTTAATTTGTGCTATGAGATGAACGTGTTTAGACACTCTTATAATGAAATGACCTTGTGTTTTGCATGAGAAAGGATTTTCATTTTAAAGGGACTATTCACCTAAAATGTAATTTCTATGTCATCATTTATTCACCCTTATGTCATTCAAAACCAGTATGTGACTCTTTCTTCGTTGGAACACAAATAAGATATTTTGTTAATTGTCTAAGTGGTTTTGTGTTCATTCAATGGAAGTCAACGGGGTGCAGAGATATCAACATTCTTCAAAATATCTTCTTTTGAGTTCTGCAGATGAAAGAAAGTCAAACAGGTTTTGAATGAAATGAGAGTATGGAAGACTTTTTAGTGATTTGAGAAATGTCAATTTAGTTTATCAAATAATTATACAACATTGACCATCTTAAGAGACTTCAATTGTGAATCTTAAACAGTGAACCACGTTTGACATGTTCACTGGATGCCATTAAAGGTGGATTTCGGCAGATAAATGCAATAAAAACATTACAACTACAGAAAGCGTGCTTGTCCAAATGAGCCCTCGAGTGTCTCGGTGTGTATGCGTGCTTCCTAAAAATGAGAGAGGATGAAATCCTAATAGAAGTTGGGCTTAACTCGAGAAACAGCCATCCTGTATATCTGATTACTGGGCACAGTAATTTCTTTTTTAAATAAGGGAAAAATTGGATAGTATGAATGAAATTTTCCTGTCAAAGTGCAATGATTGTACCATGGGAGATTATGTATTTTTATAATCATTCATCAGCGGTGAGAGTGCTCAGGCTTAGCATAATGGAATTCGTAAACTGGTTTAAGTCTGAACATGGGGGCATACTATCAGCCCGGCCATAAACGCTTATATGGCGGTGCGCTGGTGAACCCAGTCTGTTACTGCCTGAAGATTTTACACATGTGGGGTGAGGATGATTGCAGGGACCTTGCCCTAAATATTTATTCCCAGGATTTCTGGTTGTATGTGTTATATTGAATTACATTTGCTGAAGACTTTCACCACAGCTGAGCATGAGTGCAAAAAGGGACTTGTGCATGAAGAGCATGGTTATATTTAATGCATGTCAAATATGAATGTAAACTGGATGAGTGAATCACACTAAATAAAAGATGTAGATAGTGTTATGTGACTGTTATTATTTATTAATGTTAATTCCGAGAATTTACATGAGTAATGGGAGGAGCTAGCAGGGGGACGGGGTCTGATCCCCAAAAACGTTTTATAGATGGATCGTCACATTTTTGACTCAGACATCCTCCCTCAGTCCATGTCAAAACATTGGAAAACAAATGATTTTAATAGTAAACAGCCAAACCGGATTTAACCAATCTATTATCAGCTGAAATTAAAGCAGATGGACTCAACTGTGATCCTTACTGTGACTATGTTTTAATGAAATGTTGTGCAGAATCTTGTTTTCGGAGCTCATTTCGATGCCAAGGAAACACACAAAGCCTTTAAGAAACATTTCTTGATTAGAGTAACACATTATGTGATTCAATAAATTGACTTAAATATGTACATTGCTGTTCTAAATGTTTTACAGTTATTTATGTGTTAACATTTACGTGCAATACGAAATACGTCTGCGTATAACTCGTAATATTCTAGCATTGGCTCACAAACCCTGCAAATGTTTATATAATTGTGTAACAATTGTAACTTATAGTTAATTTAAACTTTTATTATATATATTATATAAATTATATTTTTAAGATCTGATGAATATGAATACCTTTTGTAATACTGTTTGCTTGAACATTGCTTGAACATATAAATAAATGTGATCAACGATTTAAATTTAGGGATAATTCCTTTTTAATATCAAATGTTAGTGTCTGGTCTTTTTCTGGGAGCATCAGAAATGAAAATATTAGTATTTCACCACTAGATGTCAGGAACAGATTTCTCGGGTTTTCTATTAGGTTGTATTTGCATTCTGTCTGTGTATGTCTAAAATCAATGAATTTATTACTGTGCTTTGTTAGACAAATTTTCTTTCTTTTCTCTGGATTCACCCAAGCTTGTTGTTCTGTACTACCCATTGATTTTCAACATGTTGAATTACCCTGGTATTGGAGAAAGGCTTAATTTCCTATGACATAAAAGTGGTTAAATTATATATACTTGGAGTGTTTATCTAAGACCATAATTCATTTTTGAACCTTTATTTTAACACCTAGTAGTTAGGATATAATGCTTAGTCATTTTAAACTGAATTATGAATACATTTGATTTTCTAGTGTACTGCTGTATATTATAACCTTCAGGTTATATAACAGCAGACTGTTTTATTGTTTCCCTATTTGTTTATACATTTGGCAGATATTTGGCTCTAATGGGACTAGCATTGCATTCAAGATTTAGATTGTGCTGCTAAAGCAATGCTCTGTCAGTTGAGCTACATGATCAGGTTTTATTTAGTTTAGTCCTCTGGCATGAATACTATATGCCCTGCAAAAATGTACAATGGTAGTTATAGATTTACCCCAAGCAGGCTGCAATCTGCCCAAAGCTGTACATCTTGTCCACTGTATGTGCTCCATAATTTTTTTGTATGGAGCATTTTGTGCTCCGTCACAACTAAAAAGGGCTCTGCTATAACCTCCAACCAGTGGCACCAGTGGAACACAATGGCACACAGGTGTACCTTCCCATCCTGGGACCAAAGTTAAATCACCCGCCTACACTGCTGCTCCAGATCTGGTAAGTACAAGACAGGAATCAAAGCAAAAAAAAGTGTCCCCTGGGACAACTGGAATGTCACCTTTGTGAAGGTAAGCACATCAAAGGTGTGACTTGGATATACAGCAGTTCCTAACATACTTTTTTATCCGAAAGTGTTGGAAAAGGTTGTATCTCTCCAATTGTCTGCATTTCTATCAAATCATGTTGTCGGCGACTGGTCATAGCACCGAAACGGCTCTTCTTAAAGTGACAAATGATATACACTTTGGGCTGTCCTTGTGGCAGTAGAAATGTGCTATATAAACCTAAACCTAACAAGCTGACAAAAGAATCACTGCAGCATTTTGTCAGAGTTGCGAATAGGCCAGTTGGTGATGGAGCAAGTTATGGACGTGACATTTGCAGTCAAACTTAAAGAGCTAACGTGCACACTTTTTTGTCACCTCAAAAACACGTAGGCCTATGTTTCCCTCATCTCAAATAGTAAACTTGTATCAACTAACATTTTTCTGATGTCTGGACTATCATCATTCTCAGATATTTATTTTAAATAAAAAGCAAGTGCTCACCACGTATTGGCACAAGGGACAGTGTAACGTCTAGCCTTGTTTATTATGACTCATAAAACAAAAAACTTCAACATTTCACAGGAAATATTTCACTTGAAATGAAAAGTCTTCTGAGGGTACTGGATGTTTATAATATACTGGATGACAAAATATAATTGTGCCAACATTTATTTTAAGTAATTTAAGTAAGATTTTTATTTATTTTTATTAATTGACCTAATAAAAGAAGCAAAAACAGCCAATAGGAGCCTATAGGCTATAGAGCAGTGGTTCCAAATTTGGGGTACTGCAGGGGGCACATGAGAGAAACTGAAATTTAGGAATAAATAATGAAATCAATAAGTCAATAAAATTATGATAATAGTATTGTTATATGAAATGAGGACTACACAAATATGCATAAAAAAATAATTCATACTTTTAAAAAGCATTTCAATTTATGAGAGTAATTTTTTGATACCCGGACCCGGAATCAGGAGCATTGTCTGGGTGCGAAATAATGCAAGTCAGGAGAGGTTGCGGTTAAATGTTAAAGAAATGTTGATTTTCCTGAACTGAAAAACACTGATTTACCTTAACTGTTATGCCTAAGACTTAAGAGATTTACATAGTTGCATAAAGCTACACAGAAATGTTTATAAGCAATAAACCTGCTTGGGGGCATCAGATGTAATAACTGTCTGACTCTCATTTCACTGTATTTTAATGCAAAATGTTGTGGTCTGGTCAAGGGGTACTTGGCCTGAAAAAAATCATAAAAAGGGGTAGGGCTACTTAAGCAAAAAAAGTTTGAGAACCACTGCTATAGAGAACTAAATATTTGTATACAGACTTGTTAAAATAACATTTGTAGACAACACATTTAATGTAAAACAATTTGCTGAGGCACTTTGTAAAAGAACTTGTCTTAGCATTACTCATGTTATTACCACCTTAAGGATGCATCACCATGTGTAGTATAAAGAAGAGAATCGCAGTGTTTTAAGTGTGCAATATCAATAAGTGGATGTGTAGTATAGGATAGAATCACGGTAATATAAAGTGTAGTAGACCAATAAAGAAGAACATGAGTAGTATGTGGGAGTTCCTCAGAGTTCACTGCTCAGCTTTGTAGAATTCTGGAACTTTACCCAGCACCCCTCGCGCGCTCAACATGGAGGAATTGACGGTGGAGGTCCGTGGCTCCAATGGAGCTTATTACAAGGTAAATACACAATTGACATCGCTTCACCGTCTTTAAGGATTTCATTCGTCTTTAAAGACAACAAACACGGTAGACACCACAAGTAAACATTGTTAAATGCCTTCCTCGTGTACTTTTACCGCGTATAAACAGCGCACGCCTCAGTGTCCCTGTTAGCATTTAGCCGGTTAGCAGTCGCGCGTGGATAATGTTTGATTAAAAATTCTCAACAGGAAAAGATATTTGTCATTTTACCACGATTTTATTTTCTAAGAAGTTGTGCACTGGGGATAAGCTGACTGGTAAAGTGAAATAAACATGGCTGACTTGTCAACGGGGTTGTCAATCTCCGAGCTGTTATTAACATTCTTTAGTCAGACGTTTCGTTATAACCGTTATTATTGACTTTTATAAATACATATAGACACAATGTTTTAACGTCTTAATATTAATATAACATATAATGCATAAACCTTTATACATCATGGTCATCGTTTGTGTTCATTAGGTTGTGCTGTAATATTATATTAAAGCTCAAAGGGACCTACTATTCTAACTCATCTATTATAAATTGAACAGTGTTGTTAAAGAATGGTTTAGTTAAAGGTTTGGTTGTGAAATGGTTTACACAAACTATAAAGAAGCCATGAAGCTTTTTCCTATTTTAAGGTGTGGTCTGAAAATGTACTTGTAAGAGCATGTGATGATGTCAGACTAAACTGTAATTTATGGTATTTGTGATTTAATGTCCATCTATCCAAAAATATGTGCTTTAGGATGATCCAGTTCAACTTAGATTTTTTTAAAATGGCCTTATCGTATATAATGTCAGTAATAGTTTATAATGTCATAACCAGTCTCTCATTCCACTTTTAAGTTAGTATAATATTGTGAATTAATTCCTATTTAAGTGAAGAAGACCTTAAAGCTTTTAATCTAGAGTACGTTTGTAGTGAATGATGTAAGTGACCGAGTTAAAAGTCCGATTGAAGTTATTATTCTATCACGGTCTCACCCTTTGGTTATTTTGCACGTAGTGTTGGCATCCCTGCTTATCAGGATGCATGTCAGCTGTTCACTGTCCATCTGCAGCTGTCATCCAGACCGCGGCTATTTTACCACCGACTCTATTTTGAGATGGGATTTAAGACATCCCAACTCCCATTTTGGAGACGCAATTCAGAGACACTGTGATGCACTGCTTGACGTATGCTGACCAGCTCGTTTAACTTTGTTTCATGTTAAAAAATTGTGATTTCCAAATGAATGATTCTATCTCAAAGCCTTTTTAAGCATTTGTAACCTCTGAGTTTGGTGTAAGTAAGCTGGATCGTATTTGGTTACCTGCATTAGGATGAATGCAAAGTTTTTTACTATTCTATGGCCCGGTTTCAAAGACACGGCTAAGCTTCAACAAGGACTATGCCTTAGTTGAATTAAGATATTTATGTTTCTTTTATAAAAATACCTTAGAAGAATACACTACTGGCTGGGATCTCGAGAACAAACAATGGCACTGGTGTATTTTAAGATATTTCTGGGCAAGTTATATTCAGTTTAGACAGGTCACACTTGTCTGTGCAACCGGGCCCAAATATATATATATATTTAGTTCCAAATCTTTAGCACATATTCTTCATGTATAGTTTATTTTTTTCTACCAAGTCAAATCTATGAACTTTTTTTATGATCTTAAAGTTGATTTGATAGTAATTCTTAAACGCTTGAAGTTAGTTTTGAAGAATTACCTAGAATTAAATATTATGTTTTTATTGCCGGCATCCGTGAAGATAATAATGAAGTGAAGAACATGATATAGGTTTTGTTTTGTTTATTTTATTTTTATTAGCGTAAATTGACAGTTTGACAGTCAATTAACTTTCTTTTGTTCCTTTTTGTTGTATGCCAATAAAATGTAGGTCGAAACTGTAAAACTGCATTACTAAAATGTGTAAAAAATATTACAGGGCTTTGTCAAAGATGTACTCGACGACTCCCTCTCCGTTTCATTTGAAAACAAGTGAGTGAAAGCTACCGTTTGCAATCGTTTAACAAAATTGCTTGTAAAACAAAAGTTGGCAGATGAGCATTGTAACGTGTTTTTATTTTTAGCTGGCAACCTGAAAGACAAGTCCCCTTCGAGGAAGTGCGGTTGCCGCCTCCGGCCGATGCCAAAAAGGAGATCGGTGAAGAAGAAGAGGTGGAGGTGAGTAAATGTGTTCAGCATCATTACTGCAATATTTACAAGCTCTATACGCATCTCAAACAGAAAGTTTTTTCTGTTTAGATATACTCCAAAGCCAATGAACAGGAGCCATGCGGCTGGTGGCTGGCTAAAGTGCGCATGATGAAAGGAGATGTAAGTATTAAAATCACTTTCGGTTTCCTTTAAACACCTCGGAGTTGAGCTCTGGTTCACTTTCACTTTTGTTTCTTGCAGTTCTATGTGATCGAATATGCTGCTTGTGATGCCACCTACAACGAAATAGTCACGTTTGAGCGTCTCCGCCCAGTGAATTGTAATAAAGCTGTGACGAAGAACACTTTTTTTAAGTGCACTATTCCTGTCCCTGAAGATCTCAGAGCTGCGTGAGTAATAGCATCAGCATGAGGAAAATGGGTGAATCACATGAAACTCTTCAAATAGGAAGGAATCTGTTTTGCAAAACGTTTCAACAATTTTAGTGGTGCAAAGATTGCACATTGAACTGTTAAGAGAATTAAACTGCACTTTATATGCTATTACTCCTAAAACCACAGTATATGTTATAATACATTTGTTATAAAAAAAATTAATTTATTAACATTCAAGGGTGATATTTCTTTGTTCATTTATTTATTTCCAGAAAAATAGTAACAATATTATTATAATGAATTCTTCCGGCCATAAACATCCGATATTGTGACCGCCTTAACACGTGTATTATTATAATACTGTATAATATTGTCCTGATACCACAGTATTGATGAAAGCACAGAATGTATTATTTCTTTGCACGTCAGATGCCAGAACGAACAGGCCCACAAGGATTTTAAGAAAGCAGTCGGAGCCATTAGGATTGTCTACAGCAGCGAACAAAGTCAACTGGTTGTCATGGTTAGTTCTTGTGAATTCTGAACACTTTTGTTAGCAGGTTTGATTTTGACAAAAACTTATTCTACTCCTCTTAACACTTCCAGTCCATGAGCGAATCCACTGTCAAGCGTGTCTCCCTGCTTAGCGACATGCATTTACGCAGCATTCGCACCAAACTCATGCTCATGTCCAGAAATGAGGAGGCCACCAAACATCTCGAGGTAAATATGTTTTTCAGATGGTTTGTCTGCTAGAAATGTCAAATAGTGACTTTTGTGTATCTAAAAGATAGATAGCTCACCCATAAAGGAAAATTGTGTCATCACTTAGTCACCCTCAGATTGTTCCAAACATGTATATATTTCTTTGTTCTGCTAAACACAATGTTAGATATTTGCAAGAATGTCAGTAATCAAACATATCTCAGTTACTGCACAAGTAGGAAAAATAAATACTATGGGAGTCAATGGGGGATGAGGTCTGTTTGGTTACGGACATTCTTCCAAATTTCTTCATTCCTGTCAGTCCCTGCATGATCTTGCAATTGCAGAATTTATCTCATAATCAAACAAACTTCTCAACATCTGCAGCAACTTGCAATATTTTGGTAGGGATGTCATCACATTGTGCATTTTGTCAAAACCTGATCCAATAGTAAAGCAGATATACTTTTATTTTAGGGAGATAGAAAGGGTCTGTAACACTTGCAGTTGGGGAAAGTGTTACAGCTAACAACATCTATTGACATCCATGTAAGAGGTTCACGGCATAAACTCATAAACGTTGTCGGAAACTTTTGAAATGTTTGTGTACGCACACCAGTCTGTTATCGCAGGTACATTTCCACAATCAATGGGTGGGCCTTTGCGACTTTCAGCGGCCAAGGTTTACAGACCGTCGGTATGAGTCTGCTGCACGCATTTCAATCAAAGGAAATGAATAATGAAGAACCCGGCTTGCCATTTCAAGTAGTATTTTGAACTCTGTCTGAACCCCCCCTGCAATTTTAATCGCAAAATCGGAATAAATCCGCTGCACGATCCTGTGGGGACTGCTTTGTGTTTATCAGAACAAAGACATTTATACAGAATTGGAACAACCTGAGGATGAGTGAATAATGTCATAATTTTCATTTTTGGGAGAAGTATCCCTTTAAGTTCAAAAGTACAGAGTAAATTTACTTGGCAACTGATTTGAGTGTATAACTTAGAGTACAAAGCAGCTGGCCTCAGCATTTCAAGAGGAGTTTATGGTGAGAGAAGACCTCATGGGTCTTGCCATTGGAAGTCACGGCAGTAACATCCAGCAGGCCAGGAAAGTGCCGGGAGTGACCGCGATCGAACTGGACGAGGAGACCGGAACCTTCAGGGTTTACGGAGAGGTGCGTCCATTATGTTAATCCAATAATGTATATCCTTTGTAATAAATCAAATGAAATGAATTCGAGACATTCTTTTCAATGTGTTTCAGACTGAAGAGGCGGTACAGAAAGCGAGGAATTATCTGGAGTTTCTCGAAGATTCTGTTCAAATTCCTCGCAATCTTGTCGGTATGTTGCTTTGTTTTCTCATACTTTTTGTCTCTTTTTTTATCTACCTAAAGGCCGCATTAACTAGAGTTTACAATCAATTTACTTTTAATAAACATTTGTTTATAATAAAACCTTGTCTTAACTGGAAAAAATGTCAATGGTTCATGATTGAATTTAATGTGGAGCTAATTCAAATCTTTGTGAATTTGCATATCAATAATTAGCTGAAGTTGTTGGATGAATACTCACAATTTTGGTACAAATCTTGGCTTTGTAGGAAAGGTTATTGGCAAAAGCGGCAAGGTTATTCAGGAGATCGTTGACAAATCTGGAGTGGTAAGAGTGCGCATCGAAGGAGACAACGATAACAAACTCCCTCGACAAGAAGTAAGCCAACACTTTTGACTTTTTTTTCGCAAAAGCATCCCAGAATATACTACACACCTGTAATGCATAACATTATTGTTTAGGGTATGGTGCCATTTACATTTGTTGGAACAAAAGAAAATATCAGCAATGTGCAGGTCCTACTGGAATACCATATTGCTTACCTGAATGTGAGTATTTAGAAACCGTACTCAGCAACTGTGGTATTAAAAGATCTGGGATCTGTTTGAGAAGCTCAAGCACTTGTTTGCGTTGCGCAGGAGGTGGAACAGCTGCGACTGGAGCGGCTGCAGATTGACGAGCAGCTGCGTCAGATCGGGGTGGGTTACAGGCCTGTCTCAAACCGACCCGCTGACAAGGACAAAGGCTACACCACAGACGAGAATGTCTCTAACACCTCCCTTCATATAAACCGCTCGTACACCAGCAGGGGCCGCGGCAGGCGGGGTCCCGGATACACGTCTGGTTACGGTAGGCGTTTTATTATCCAAACTTTTTTAACAAATGATGAAAAGTAAAAAGTATATTTCAAATGAGGAAAATGCGGTCAGTTTTCAGGTTTTCTTTTAATGGATTGAAAAGGGGGGTCGCTTGGACTTGTTTTTGAGAAATTTAGCACCTGGTCATTTTACACAAGGCTCATAATGGTGGAAGTGTTGCCGGTCAGTGTATAACTAAGTGTTCATGTGGTTAACAGGCACTAACTCAGAGCACTCGTACTCCGAGACAGATTCTGAACGTAAGGATGAGCTGAGTGACTGGTCCCTGGCAGGAGAAGAGCTTGAGCGAGGCCCCAGACAGCAGAGAGACAGCAGGAGGAGACCAGGAGAGGGAAGAGGCAGAGGGCGCGGAGGACCCGGGGGCAGAGGGCGTGGCTCAGGAAGAGGGATGTTCAACTCCATTAGCTCTGGTATACTGGCTCCCTTGCAAATTGTGCTTCCACACTTCAATCAATAACACTTACATATACAGTGAGGGAAATAATTATTTGATCCCCTACTGATTTTGGAAGTTCGCCTGCTTACAAAGAAATAAAGGGTCTATAATTTTTTTCGTGGGTTTTATTTTAAGTGACAGAAAAAAAAGTATTTGATCCCCGAGAAAAAATAACTTTGCACTTGGTGGAGAAACCCATGTAAAACATTTCTAATAGTTGGTCACCAGGTTTGCACATGTGTCAGGATACATTTTGGTCCACGTCTATGTAGATCTTTAAGGTTTCTTGGCTGTCGCTCAGCAGATTGGAGTTTTAGTCTCCTTCACAGATTTTTTATAGGACTAGGGTCTAGAGACTGGCTAGGACATTTAATGTGCTTCTCTTTAATCCAGTCAGGGGATCAAATAATTATTTCCCTCACTGTATGTGTATAAAAACCTTGGTTCCAAAATGAGAACTTAGTTTTAAAAATCTTGTTGTTGTAATGTTTTTATTGTGTTAGTAAGTGGAACCTTTTTAGTTATTATGGCTTCAAACAAAACAAACCGCAGATTGATTGATATTCATTGGAATGCACAATAAAAAATCCTATTTAAAAAAAAAAATAGTTATCTCATTTTGGAACCAAACACTTCATATATATAGTAAAATAAAAACATGCTAGGTTCATAATACACGATTTACGTTTAATGTTGTGCCTAAAAATAAGTGTCATTAAAATTATTGCTTATAGTTAGAGTATTGAACAAACTTTATGGAACTTTTGTATGTAACTCACGTTATGCCCTGTTTTGCACCGCAAAGATCAATGTTCATTCAAATTGTGCGGCTTATGAATAGGTGTGCTGTTTCTTTTCTTGTCAGTTCTAAAAGATCCAGATGGAAATCCATACAGTCTGCTGGACAACACCGAGACCGATCAGACAGCAGACACAGATGCCAGTGAGTCCCAGTTGAACACCAACCGCCGTAGACGCTCCCGACGCCGCCGCACCGATGAAGACACCACGGTTATGGATGGCATGAGCGAGTCAGACAACACCTCTCTCAGCGAGAACGGTCTTGGTAAGATAGCGTGAGAATATTTGATTCAGTTGCATTCCTATGGCACTCTTGACGATTTACATTGTTCAAAGCTTTACAGAATTCATTTTTCCGCAAAACAGTGTAGAGAGGAAGACAAAAGGAAAAAAATGACTGGGAACGGGGAAAGATAATATTTAGAATGAGAACTAAGAACAGCAACATTTTAAACATATGGTAAAATATTTAATAGCCTGTAAAATCACTACAGATATTATTGATGGTTATAATATTGTAGGAGATTTTATATTACAGATTGTAAAAACAATTATGAGCCTAAAGAATTGTAAACTTTGTTTAAACTTTTAACATTGATTATTCAAATCTAACCGACTGCAGTCAATTACACATGCATTTATCAAGGACAAATCACAGAGATGGCTAAAACGTTCACCAATATCTAAGGTAGGATCTCCACAAATCTTTTGTAGATGATGGTGAAGCTAAACCACAGCGTCGTAATCGTAGCCGCCGTCGTCGTTTCCGCCCTCCTGAGGAGAGGCAGCCAGGTAACCTGTATGAATTAACATCAGGTGTTGCATGGCACTTCCTGCCTGTTCTGACCCAAACCAGGCCACCAGATGTATCATAACTCAAGAGTCTGAATGGATGAATAAAGACATTTGCTGGAGATATGAACACATTGCATTTTGGGCAAGCAAAGTTAAACTTGTTTTTTTAATATTAGATTGTGAAATTACATTTTAAAATGTTGCTCTATGAATGGTGAATCCACTAATTCAATTATTTTGTATAACTGCAGCATTAACAGCAGTTTATAAAGCTATAGTGTTGATTTGCACGGTTTTCGTTAATGTGGTCTCTCACCCAAGTGGAAATTTACATTCAGCAGAAGCTTTTGTCCAAAGCGACTTACAGAGAGTTCAGTGAGCAATAAAGCGATATGGAACGGTTAACACACGTGAATATTCTGTCGTCGTTTAGGTTGTTTCAAACCTGTGTGACTGACTAAACTTGTGGTACACAATCAGCATTTTTAAAGAATATCTGAGTGGCTCTTTTTCATAGAATGAAAGTGAATGGTAACGAGCATAAAACGAAAGTTGCCCACGTAACTCATTTATAGTATTAATCATTTAAGTTTTCTTTCAAAAAGCTTTATGAGAGGAACAATAACAATCTTTCACTCTCTCAAAGTCAATGATGTTAGCATTGTTGACATCAAACATGCCACCATGTCATAAAGATTTGACATCTCAAAGCATCACATGAATTTAATATAACAAGTCTTTGTTTTTGAAATGGGACAGTCTCTTTCAGCTTGCTATTTTCATTTGTTATTTGAAAAAGGGCTGTGTCAATATTTTGAATTATTCCAAAATTCACATGCATTTTTATGACATGAGGTTGTGTAAATAATGACAGAATGCTTGGTTTTTTGGTGAACTAACTCATGGAGTCCTATTACCAGTTTGTTTTAATAACACCCTTTATGCACTGACCTGATCATGTACTGCACATGTAACTTGTTTTTAGCTGTCTAGGCACACTTTTAAAAGATCTCTTGCAAATCAAACCTTTTGTGTGTTGCAGTTAGTGTGGCTGACTACATATCACGTGCCGAATCTGAAAGCAGGCAGGGAAACCCCAGAGATCTGAAGAACAACATAAAGGACATGGTAACTACTTTAACATTTATCGACATGAAATCAAATTTGATCCTGATTATGTTTTGTTGTTTACAAATACACTTTAATTGGTCATATTGTGCACTATTCCTTTTGGTTGTATTATACTGTGTTATTATAAGATAGTTTGCTTCAAATTGTATGTTTTTTAACCATTCCCATTCATCGGCAGGGTCAAGTAGAGTCCATATCAGAGCACAGCCCCACTACAGCTGTGAGCAACGGCCCCAGCACCAAAGAAGAGCCGAAAAATCCTTCACGAGCTTCCGCCGACGAGGCCACGTCAGCTGTTGTCAACGGAGTCTCTTAATCAGTTCGATTTATTACTCGAAACTCATAACCTTTACAGTTTTACAATAGCGCTTGTACAAGTTTGCCAAAGATAGACGTATGGACTTCCACATTCTCAATTGCACTTTTCAGTTCCTTCACTATGGGACAGATAATAAATCTGAAAAAATTATGAGACGACAAAAAAATTAATCACACCTAAGTATGTTCCTGATTAGATTTTGTGCCTTCAGAGCGTAGTTTCAACATTGTGTTGGCTGGCTATAGAAAAATAATAATTAAAATAAACATGTCTGAAATGGCGATTACAGAAAGACTCCCAGACATCCTTAGCTGCTTTTTGTTACTTTTAATATGCAACCACTTCTTACGTTGGGGAGGGGTTATGGGAAAAAGGATGTTTTGCACTGAATAGTCATTTCTCGACCTTTAAAAGTAATGTTATTCTGGAAACTGGTCTGTATAATCAGTTCATTTTAAATGCTGTATGTAAAAAAACTTTCTGTAAGATTAAATTGGCTTCTCATCCTTTGCCTGTTGAGTTGAAACTGTGGCAACTGAGACTGTTTTGGAGCCTTTTTGGTTTATTTATTTTAAAATGTACAGTATTTAAAATTAACTACTAAGTCGTTTTAACACTAAACTGCCTGAACTTCTTTAGCACGCAGGTGACATACTTGGACTACTGAAAGATCAATTTCCAGATGTTCTGTTCTGTAAACTACGTTTGTTAGTCTTTATGGTTTTTTTGTAAAGATCATTCTGGTTGTTTGATGTGGAATATGTTTTGTATGCAGGTAGTTCATAAATAAACATTTGCTCTTCCAGCCAATTTTTCAAAGTTGATTCATCGACTAGTGTGACTTTTTCCTGTCTTGAAATTTTTAAAATATAGTTTGAAATATCATAATCATTTGACTGTGACATTTTTGAGTACTTTAAAAACAGGCTATGAAACTTAAAAGTATTTTGGGATAATGGGTTCAACATTTGGTGTAACCTTCCTCACAAAATGTTTCCTCTGGTCTAATTACTCGACATCGGTCAAGTTATTTTTATGTTTAGACTTTAAATAAAAAAAAATTTTATAGCCCAAACCACAGTATTCTAACATATTAAGGTGACACGAATCAAAATTGTAATAATTAATTTAATTATTGCTATTCACACTGTCATCAAAAAAAAAAGGCTTTCATCATACAACAACAGGGTACTGTATTTAATTCTTCTGTAAGAATTCAAGTGCATCCGCCATGTAATGAAGACTATTTCTTTGATTGTCCATCAAATAAATCTTTAGCCTCATTTATTTTTGCTGCGAGATACGGTGATCCACCTGCCCAAGAAACACACAAATAAAACACTGGCTTATACATACTGCATGGTTTTATGCTTTTTGAATGATAGATATAAATGAAAAGACACCTCACCTCGGTCAGGATGGTTTAAAATCATTAGTTTTCGGTGTGCTTCTCTGATCTTGATTTTGTTAGCAGTAGGACTAGTGGAAAGAGAATACACGTATTTATATGCACAAGTCATTTGCTTGCATTGGAATAACATGTTTTTGTGTTAAATCAAGCAATATGTAACGTATGTGATGATGATCATTGTTTAAAAAAAACTTGATCTACCTTATACCAAGAATAAGGGACGCTTCTCGCCTGTTCATCTTTGGATCAAAACCACCTCTGTAGTATCCGTTACCAAATGCCTATGAAAATATCGAAGGCATGAAATAAAATGACTTCAATCGATTCATTGTGATGAAGAAATTATTAACTCGTTTAAAGAAATATCACTTGCAGATTTGGACGCTTCCAGAGCTTGTTTCACTTGTGGTTCCATATGTTTCATAGCTTGCATTGCATAGCGACCTGCAACAATGAATCATTAGAGGACAAACCCCAAAACAATCAGCTTTAATTAATGATCAAATGTATATTGCTATATAGATGTAAATCATCATCAAGTTTTTCTGGAGTCCTACCTGCAAACCCTGCTGCTGCCAGGGTAAGGCCCACGGCCACCATGGTACTAGTCTAAAACACACCATAAAACAATAACCCTTGATTGTGCAATCTACATTAATTGAGGGGCAATTTGCATTATTCAGTGCAACTACACATCATACATGTCAATCATAACAACAAGTCTTATGTCCAATCCACAGCAGTAAGTATTACAGTTACATTGCAGTTTGCCAGTTCTCTGTTCAGTGACTGAGGAGAATGTTTATGACACCAGATATTGTGAAAAAAAAGATTATATGTTATTGATAGAGTAACAATAACGACATTCATCGTGTAAAATAACAAGATAAAGTACTATTATATCAGCTGTGGGTTTGTGGAGTTTCACCTGCAGCTTAATTTCGAATGTCAATGTTAAATGATAGTTTCAATATGCAGCCAATTTCACTTATTTGAAACAATCCTATACAATTTAAAACGCCGTTTTTAATATTATCATTTATAATAACCACATAACTGAAAATGTGTGCCAGAAATGGCACTGAATGTCACTCCATCGGTTAGCAATAGGCTAATGCTACCTCTGATTTGCGTCTAAAATGACGCAATAAACACAGGCATAACACGACAGTGTGCGTGAAACTTAAAGAAAAGATACGTACCATTTTATCTGCTACAAATCTGCTATTTGATCGCCAGCAATCATGTCTTTATTATATCATAATTCAGTGCTGAATGTCAGGATCATGTGGTGTTGTTATGGTGACTTCTGAACTTCAAACAGCGACCTGTCGCAAAACGAACCTGTGTGTCGCCAACTGTCGTAAAACATCATTTAATATTGCAAAGTATTTGACGTAAGTCTCTTTGTATGGAAATGTTTCTTCAAATGGATGACTTCGGCTAAATAATGAAGAAACACCAGCAGAATAACAGTCCAGAAATGATGTGAACTACACCAATACTGTTTAAAGCATCTCAGGTGAGCTCCCAAGAAGCTAGTGCTACCTGATAAAACGACAAGATAATCTTTTATTAAAAATTATAGACAATGCGTGACTACACTGAAGAAGATCATATATAGCAAAGTTTTGATTCATTTATCATTTTTAGTCACAGAAATGTATTTCCCCTGGAGTGAAAGTCATTGGGGAATGAGTTTACGCTAACTCAAACTGTGATGACTTTACATTCAGGCAAGTCAAGTTTATATATTTTATATATAATTTGTATTATTATATATGACAATACAAGCTACAGTCTTGAAAAAAACAAGTTTTCTATTTCTACATACGTGTTTATATAAAACAATAGTTTTTGTTTCATTCTGTGTTAAATTTGGATTAATTCTGTGACATTTTCCCCAAATTCCCAATAAAAATATAGTTTTTTATTTTAATTTATTTGGAGAAAATAAGGGACATAAGGGTCAAATTGACAAAAAAGACACAATGTCTGCAGATCATGAATAAAGGGACAAGTTAAAGGGATACTTAACCCAGAAATGACAATTTTGTCACCATTTACTCACCCTCAGATTGTTCTTAACCTGTATAAATGTCTTTGTTTTGGTGAACACCAGAAGAAATGTGGAAGAATGTCAGATATACCCAGCATTTACTGCCATAGTAGGGGATATAAATACTATGGGAGTCAATGAGGGGTGACATTTGACAATCTTCCGGATATCTTCATGTGTGTTCAGCAGAACAAAGAAATGTATACAGGTCTGGAACAATCTGGGTGAGAAAAGTATTACAGAATTTTCATTTTTGGGTCAACTATACCTTAAATATTCCATCTAAACATCACAATTCTAATGTTTTACATGTATTTAAATAGGTTCAGTTAAAAAATGAGTATAAGATGGAATAAGCCAGACTTTTTTCACAGCTCTCTCTCAGTGTTTCAAATAGCCATGGCAATGTAATTCTTGTTTTTTTTCTTTCTGCTTAAATGAATCCAACAGTTGACTGGAAAAAAACACAATAAATGCAGAAATATCTCCCTAATACTTTCGATTGTCAATTTCAGCAGGATCTAGCGCTTATTTTTAGTAATGACTGTTGCTTATATTTACATGCTAAATAAATGCAGGTCTTGGCAATATATAGGGGTTAGGCAAATTGTTTATAGGGGATAACATAATGTCTTTATAGGCTTTTGTGAAAAGTTTGGGTGATCGTTTTTTACTATTGTCTAGGTTGCATGCCACAATGTTTAAACACATTTCGCCAGAACAGGTTGTGTTAAGCAGTGGTTAAAGAAATTGGTGAAATAGGCGACTTTTGTCCAACTAGGAATTGTTTCCACAATTAAGAGAAAAGAAGCATCTGCTATTAAAAAACATAGTAATATCTCTTATTTCCTTGATGTTTACAATATTTTGTCCAACCTCTGCATGGTTCCTATACTCAACATTCTTTCACATCACTCCAAATTGAATAAAATAACCGCTCACTACATCAAGTACACCAATTTGCGCTGAGGTCCCGTTTACCTCATTGAGATTTATTTTACAACAATAAACACCTAATACCTTAAAATCTTCTGGCATCGATCGACGTTGGCACAAGTTTTTGACCAGGCTAAACCATCAGTCCCAGAAAACATCCCATCGGGATAGATTTCACGCCAGGAACACAATGAACGTTCGAGGGTCCTAATTATTGGCCCCGTCATTTGCATAATTACAGAGTTTTTTTCACAGGCGAGGGCAGTATAGAAATTGTAAATTGTAGTGGACGGGGTTTCAGTCTGGAAAAGTCAGGTTTAATGACACACGTGCGTCGCCTGCAAGCTACTGGCAAACAGAGCGGAGTTTCAATAGGATTTGAAAAGCTAACAGTGTGCAAAAAATGGGAGTTTTGCCCCCAAATCATATGGAATTACAGTGGCGGGCGCATGTGCCGCGTCTCCACACAAAAAGCCCAGAGGAAGCAGCTATTTCTGTTGGTTTTATTAAACCAACCAAGCAATTTAATTCTTTTGTTCAGGAGAGTTCTACTTCATTGATTAACAAAAGCAGGGATATAATTTTTTCAGCCTTTTTGAAAAGCCTGAAATGTCAAGCCTTTTAAAGCAGATTATTCTGCCTGTGTGCAGTGAATGCAGCCCGGGTAACCTTTTGTCTACAATTAAATATTCCGGCATAAATATAAAAGAAAATCAGAGATGGGGAAGATTGACTCAGGAGAGATTGGCGAGGTAGATCCTCACACTGATAGTGCAAACAGCTTGCTTCTAATTAAATATGCCACCGAGTCTCAAAGCATTCGCTTTCCGCCGCAGAGAGGGGAAGCTGCTGAGAATGTGAGGAAGAAATGTATCGCACCATCTCTCCGGCCGTAGCCTTCCTTTGGGCATCTCAAGGTATTTGGGGACTTTTTTTGCCTCTTTTGTTTGTTTGCGGAATTATTCGCTTTAATGGCAAAAGGGTATTCCTTCCGGGAGGCGCTTGAATGTTGAGTGGAAATGAAAACTTTATGGGCTTGTTTATGATGCACACTTTGATAATTGGGCTTGACAATGTGACTTCGGGGACACAAGATGTTTATTTGCTATTCGCTGAATAGTTGAAAGAGTGCTTTGGGGAGTATTTTGAAAGCAGGCTCTTTTCATAATTGTTTACTTGTTTTGGTGATGGGGTTTTTCCCCAGTTGCTTATCAGTTAACCCTAGAATGTGCTTTGAGAGTTACTGGCTGACATTGAGAACTGAAATGATCTTGTTTGCTGTAGTTTTAAATGAGACTGGTACATGTTGCTCTGGGTGATATAGCTTTTTAAAAGATGGAAGATTAAGATCAAGGAAAGCAGTTATTCACATTATTATAGCCTACAATGACAACTTTTAGTTTCACGTGTTTTCGCACAGCTGATCTGAATGGTTATGTGTAACATCTAAACATATCCTAAATATGTTTTGATAATTGAATTGTTTGTTTTTGCCATTTTCCTATATTCAAAAATGATACACTCTTTTATTCCAAAAGACGAGTTTACTGCAGTAGTTCATGGACAATTGATTACAATATTATGTAGTAAACGTCTTTAAAAAATATTCATCTTATTCATTAAAAAACTTTGGCTTGAAAATATGCTTTTGTAAAAAGTCTTCCAATGATTTAAAAAGTATTCAGTGTAATAGTTACGCATTATTTTCACAGACTGTACAGATAAATCTGTCACTTTTATTATTATTCAGAATTAAGCTATTAAAATACATTTCCACACTAACTTAGATGACATAACACAAGACTGATTCCAACTCCTTTGGGTTTTGAACACACGGCCACAATATTAATAATAAAAGTGACTAGTATGACGTTTATGAAGACAGTCAATCAAGAAAAACCCAGGTCACCCCCCTGCTGTCTATATTTGAGGGTGTTTTGATAAGTCTCTCTTTAAACAGATATTACTGAACTCTCAGCTGGAGTCCAGGTCCTGAAGGACTCACATTATGCTGAATTTTTGCTAGAGACATAAGACTGCCACGTGTGCAAAAACGAAACAAGTAATATTGGAATCAAAATGGTATTTCTCTGCAGCCACGCAATGTGCTTCAGTAATCCCTTTTACAAAAGCACCTCAAATCATAATATTTGATAAAGCCTGCCAGACTTGATGAAATATGTAAATATACTGCCTTTAATTAGTTATTGATTTTTATATTTGAAGTAAATTTTTGACCATAAGTATTTACAAAAATTATCGGCACTAATATTTAAAAGTGTTAAAAGTGTTTACGTGATTTTTTATGAGTGATTTTTTTGAAAGTTAGTGTTTCTGGGTAAAATGATGACATACCATGTACTTTATTTTTTTGTGTTAAGCAGGTAAGAGCTAGAAGAATAGTGCCTGTGCGTCATCATGGCATCATACGGGATCGTACATAAAAAAATTACCCAAAGCATTAACCACATAATCTGTGTGCAGACAAAGTCACTTGCTTTAGGCGTATCACAATAATTTTACGACAAAAAATATTTTCTATCTTTTTCCCTAAATTTCCCTGTGGTAAAACCAAACAATAATCTTCAACAAGTAATAAATAACATTTATTATTAACAACAATAAAAATAATATGTTCTTTTGAAAAGTTTATTATCGTAACTTTACACTCTTAACAATTCTGTTAAAAATCAGTAATTTTCCTGCAGCTGGGGTGCCAGTAAAGTACCATCAAATATTTTCTTGTAAACTAAAGTATTATCGTTTATTATTAATAATCGTTAAGTAGTAGTTTATCGTATTTACATTGTATGTAAAAAATGACAATAAAATTCGGTATTTTTTTTACATTAAGATCATTGCTAAGCAATGTATCAACTTGCAGCTTTAATGATTGTGTGGTTATTAATGACAACACAATCTCATGGCAGTTTGTAACTGTTTACATTTTAGCAAATGGGTGGCTAATTCCTGGTAAGGTTTAAGGGGCGGGGCTTCATTATTACATTTACATTACATTTACATTTAGTCATTTGGCAGACGCTTTTATCCAAAGCGATTTACAGTGCACTTATTACAGGGACAATCCCCCTGGAGCAACATGGAGTAAAGTGTCTTGCTCAAGGACACACTGGTGGTGGCTTTATTGATTTTTTTAATAATCGTATACATTTATGTGCGGTTTAAATTGTACTATTGTATTTATACCCATAACCACCTTGTAAAAAACATATTCCTGTTAGACCAGAGTGTAATTAAGCCTTTTATGACAGCTTCGAATACAGCTCACAATCAAAATGTGTATTTGGAACTATCCATTTTTAGTAATGGATTTTAGTAATTTTCCATCTGTTGGCATTCTTTGCATCCCCAGTTAAGTCTCGAGATCTTAATGTCTTAAGATATTTCAAGCAAAACATTTCACACTTTTTTTTTGATATAGCCTAATTGCTGTAAATAAATTAATAATGTGATATGTATACAGTGACTGTATGTTTATCCAGTTTCACATGGGAACTTTTGTATCTTGTAGACATTTGTCTAGTGCATGTTCGACTAGACTAAAACCATTCAATTTAAATACAAAATAAAGAAAACCCCACAATAATACATCCTGTGTGAAAAGCTCATAGGGACAGCTACACAATAGAAATCAGGATGGTGTGCTACAAGGGTGTTATTTATGGGTTTGCAAAGTCACATCACTTCTGCTGCATCACTCTGAAGTATGCATCCACTGACCAATGAGAGTTGACAGAACTCAGTTGTGTTTTTTGAAGTCCAGTTTCCACTATTTCTGCTGGGATACTGGTCTTATGCATCAAACAACACCAGAACTTTTCAAGCTCCCTAAAGCAAACCCACATTCTTGATGTGTAGCTGACATCACCACAGCTGTCCCTCAAAAGGACACGTTGGGGCCCTGTATGATTTGAAATGACTCCAAATCTTCCAATTCCTGGCAGCGACGTTTGACCTCTACTCATTCAGCTTATCAAAAGCTCATGCAAATGTAGGCGAGGGCAGAAGTCTGTAATTATAGGAATTAAATTTGTCGCATCTGCTCCTCTCGCAGTTTGCACTGTCGGTCGGCTGTAAGCGAATGTCTCTCAGGTGGCCCATTGAATCACACATCCATTCAGCTCTCTTGTACAGGATGTCTCATGTGGACATTTCTCTCTCTCTCTCTTTCTCTCTCTCTCTCTCTCTCTCTCTCTACATATATATATATATATATATATATATATATATATATATATATATAATAGGTTTATTAAATTCTTTCACAGTGAGATGTCAGCACATTTTCGCTTCTTTGCCAAAGGAGATACATATTTATGACACGCAGAAAGTTTACATGTTTAGCACAGCCCTTAAAGTTGCCTTGAACCGCCGGAATAATTGTTTGTCTTTTTTTGTGTTCTTGTAGTAGAGCATAGCACTAGTGAGACCAAAGTCATGGGTTTGACTCCCAGGGGACATTTAATGTGTTTATATATATGTGTTTATATATATATATACAGTGTATTTGTTTATTCATGACCTGCCCAAGCCTTTGCGGTGCCCTAACCAGAATTTTATTTGGAGGTCCCCCTGTGCCCTCAATACAATCGACCTTTGACAATGTTTGATTATTTACACGCACACTTAAATCTAACAATTCTATAAGTTGTAGTTGTGTTTGGGATGTTATAAAAACAAAAACACATAAACCTTGTATTACAAGTGTATTGTCAACATTTGATAATTTCATTACTTCGAATTTTAACTGAACTTTAAATGAGGTAGTAGAATTTATTGTTCAATGCATTTATCTATTTGCAAAGATGTTTTATTTTAACCACAACCTATAAACACCCTTTTAAAGCCACACAGGCCTTGAGGATTATTGAATCTTTAAAAAAAATAGGGTATTTACTTGATAACCATTCAATTAATTTACAGTATGCACACAAATAAAATTCCAAATAAAACGCTGAATTGACAGATAATAATAAATTACATATTTTCATCTAAATCAGCATTTTATCGTTTGCATCAGTAAATACTGTCGGATGTGCAACATTTATTTTGTTAAACAATAAACACTTGTCAAATATTGAATGTTAAGTCACTACAGTATGTCATGTGTTGCACAGCACTCTTTCAACTTTAAAACTGATTTTGAAGTATCTTGCTGAACTACAGCTGAAGACGTGACTATAGCTCCGTCTTCTTTGATTTGACTGGTCACTGTTCAAGTTTAAAGATGTCCAGTGTTGGGTGTAACTAGTAAGTAATTAGTTACTGTAATTTAATTACTTTTCCCTTGAAAAAGTAAAGGAAGGGATTACTCATATGTTTTCTGTAATTAAAATACAGTTACTTTTGGTGTAATTAAACGAAATACTTTGTTAAATATATGCGTGTGCGATAGCGTAATTGACTTCCAAATTCAAAGTCTTACTTTAAAATCTGTGCTTTAATGTATAATTCTCACATTTGTAATACTTTGGTCAGTTAATAATATTATTTGAATTGATTCAATAAGCCGTTTCATGTATATTCTTGAATCACTTCACTAATCAAGGTTGATGTAGGATATAAAAAGTAATTAGTAATGAGTAACTAAATACTTTTTGGACAGAGTAATTTGGACAGTAATCTAATTACACTATTGAATATGTAATGAGTAACTAGTAATTAATTACTCATAATATTTCTTTGTTGAAAACCATTAAGATTAATTTGATATAGCTTTATTTGTTCATAAAAACAGATACCGTGATAACATTGTTACAGCAAATTATATTGGCTACAACAATAACTATGACGTAAAAATTCAATATTGTGACACCTCTAACCTGTAACTGCTAAGAATTGCTAAATAATAGTTGCAGTTGTTATTTCCCATGTACACAAAGAACAATATTCTCAGAACATATCTTTTTCAAATGTTTCAAAAAGTCGTATGAATAAATTAAAGTCAGTGAATAATCTAATAATTAGAGATGCATATATAAAATTTCTCCACCGATAGCGATAGTTATCTGCCTAAACCGATTCTTAAAGGAGTCATATGACAAAGCTAAAACGAATATTATTGTTTGTTTTATATGTAATGCAATGTGTAAACACGGATTAAGGTTCAAAAGTGCTGTATTTTCCACATACCGTGGATGTTTGTATCTCCTCTTGGCCGCCTCTCTAAAACGCTGAATTTTCACAAAGCTCATCGCTCTGAAAAGCGAGGTTTACTATGAATGGCCAGTTAACCAGTGCGAAGTGATTGGTGGAATACTGCAAGCCTGTGATGGAAATGTAACGCCTCTTACCATGTTTGGAACATCAGGTTCCAAAGCAATTTTACTGACAGGTCGCCCACCTTACTTGGGTATACATTTGGGCGGTCTTAGTCAAATCACACCCTGAACTGACATAGATTTGTGGGGCTGTGGTTACACAAAGCTTTCCAGGCAGGTCTGGGTGAGCATTCGCTTTTAGATAGAATGCATCTTTTGTCCCCACTCTTTAATCTTTGCAATTTTACAAAATTGTCTAATCCATCCATGGGCAACTTACAACACACAAAAGACACATATGAACCCTTTAAGATTTCTTAACTTTCTGAATGTTATTAATTCTTCTAACGTTCTAACTTCTAACATATAAATATTGAACATCAATCTGGTGATGTTTCATAACCTTTTCTATATACAGAGGACAAATTCATTGGATTTTCCTGTCCTCTTTTGATTTACAGGATATATCGGCCCTGGTCATTGACTGTTCATAAACAATTGGCCGACACTGTAAAAAAATGTTTTAATGGCTTTAACAATTATTGGCTGATATATTAGTGCACCTCTACTAAAAATGTGTCTAGAATACCCCAACATTTTTTGAATAGTGTAATAACTTAACAATTGTATGTAACGACACAATGCATTTGCATCCATAATAATAGTAGGAGATCCTAATAGATACAAAAAAATATATATCATTAATAATAATTCAAAATAATGAATGGTATATTTTCTGAAAAGTGTTACCATTGGTTGTTATATCGTTGATTAATCAAACTCGATAAAGTTTGCCAAGTGAACATGTTTAGCACAGCCCTTAAAGTTGCCATGAAGCACCAGTAGAATTTTTCATCTCTTTTTGTGTTCTTGTAGTAGAGCATAGCGCTAGTGAGACCAAAGTCATGGGTTTGACTCCCAGGATACATTTAATGTGTTTATCCTTACCAACCTTCACAGCATAGCTACACATATTTCTCAGTATGTGCTTTCTTGGAATCAAACCCACAATTTTTTGTGCTGCTAACACAATGCTCTACCAATTGAGCTACAGGAACTGTTCAAAGTATGAACAAGTATGACAATATTATGACCATCGCTGAAGATTCTGCACTTGGTGACGTGTTTCTGCAGACCTGAATCTTGAATCTTCAGTTGGAGCTGAAAGAGCCTCAATACAAGCACGAAATAGCGCAGCCCAACTCTCCATTTGTTCCCACTTCTTCTTGCGACTGCCACAGCCTGTAATTATCTACAGCTGAAAACAAGCACATGCTGAAATGCCCATCGGGCCATAGAAATAGAATTATAGCCCGCGTCGCTTTCCTTTCTCCGCAGAAAGAATGCGTCTTTTTGTGAAGGAGAATGTGCGTTTAGTTTACTTTGAACTGTTTCGGCGAGGGGGGGCTCTCGGCAGGCCGGCCGCGCGCCGTCGTCTTTGTTAAACGTCTCGATGATGGAAAATTGATCAGGCTTGATTCAGAGGATTCAATATATGCCCCCCCCAGTCTATTGTCTAGGTGAATTGCACATAGTGAAGGGCCACAGGCAGGTTGCTATTAATATGACAGCCTACTCCATACCCAGCTATAATTTCTAATGAAATACCTAATCTTCATGATTTTGATCCGGGCGAGTGATAGTGTGGATGAAAAGGAAGGCTGAGGCGTTTCTTTGCGCTTTTCCGTAGGAGAAATGGCAAACCGATCATTTTTGTCAAGTTCTTTTTCCGGAGCCGACTGAAACGCTCGTGGATTGCCACAGTTTAAAAAGGCACCCAGATAAAGCCATTCAAGGCGCTGAATGCGGACGCCATCTGTTTTTTTTCTGTTTCCTCTTTTTTCTTCTCCTTTTTCAATCCTTGTAATCAAATTTGAGCAAAATCAAATGGAGAAGGGGGGGGCTGTTTCAATGAAAGTACCTTTTGTTGGGCTGAAACGAGCAAGTAATTTACAAACTGCCCTTCCTTTGTGTGGGAGGCTAAAGGAGAAAAGAAATCAGTAGCTTTTAAAGCTAGGCCTCGCTGCGACTCTGCAGATAATGAAAGCCGTCTGTGTTGTGGGCTAGAGAGCATTTCAAAGGCAGGCCTGAATCAGGGTTACACAGCTAAAAAAACCTGCGTGTATTTGTTTTGTGGGGAGAGCAAAGACGGTCTGCGGCGGGGTGAGTCGGCGAAGAAGGACGCCTGCTTTTTTACTGGAAGCCCTGGAGGAGAAACTGCTAGTGAACATGCATTTGGGAATCTAATAGGAGGTTCTTTGCTGTAAAACTCCTTATGGATGGAGACGCCGAAGTGGGAAGCTGCTACTTTTTCCCGGTTGTTTCAGAGTGGAATATTCCCGGAAGGTGAGTCCCTTGGGATTTCTTTTTTTGATGACGGTTTGGGGCTTGTCTGTGCCAAAATGTAAATGAGTTTTTTTAAGGATGAGCGGTGGTTTGTGGCTGGGTGCAGGAGTGTCATGTGCATTCACTCGGCTGTAGAGGGCAGAGCGGGTAACCTCTTCATTTAGGGGCTTTCACTGAAATCTCTTGGGCATCTGCAAGAAGCAATTTACAGCTCAATATGTTGTCAGTTTGGGGTAAAATTAACGTAATTATGGCAAATTACGCATAATGATCTGATCAAAGTTGCAAAGTTACTTCGCTTGCTCGGCGTTGCATTTTAAAAAATAATATCGAGACATAGTTTTGTAAATTATTTCTATTATTTATCTATTTTTGTGCAATGAATAAATCATTTTAGAAGTGTGATTGATAAGCTTTTTATATAGAGAGAAATGTATTGTCTGAATGGCACAGAATAATTTTTAATGCGTATGCACACCATGTGAATTACCTTCCTATCGCAGAAAGTTTTCACTTTTATTCCAATACGGCAAGTTTCATTGCAGTAGTTTCACTCTGTCGCCTCCGTTAACAATAGAATAACTCCACAATATTCAAATGAGCTGTTCGGTGACTCTGTTTATTGAAATGTCAAAATTTGCACTGGAACAAAAACTGCGAAATTCAATCCGAGTCTGAATAGAATATTAAAGATGTCGACTCTCTACCGCCACCCTCAAGCAGCATCCGAGTCGGGCCGCCCATGGGAGAGTTAGTCATTCATGCAGAATCATTCAGTGTTGTACATAATGCATTCTGGAGTCATTCATGTGCACATTACAGCGGGAATTATTGCGCTCTATAGTCTGCTTGATGCAATCTGTATTGAAAATGCACTGTATAATGCCTTTTTTTCATTTGCATGCATATTAATACCTTACTTTACCAAGTTAAATAGAAAGTTAAAAAAACATACAAATTTACTTATGAATTCTACTTTAATTAAGTTAATGACTAACAGTATACATTTTTTAATTGATCAACATCTTTGTATATTTTATATATATTTATGAAAAATAAAATTCTGGTTATTTTTAAAGTATTTACAATTGTAATATTTTGCACAAGATGGTCATTTTGCATTCTTCTGGAAACGGATTCTCAGATTTCGTCGTCACTGTGGACACAGCAATAAACACTGATAAATTAGTGAGCTTAGCATTTAAATGTGTGTAACCATATGTCATCCGTTTGCGTTTTACGTGACCAGCCGAGGTTTATCGGATAAATTTGTCTCAATTATGTGTCATGAACGCATCCCCCACAGGGCTGACAGTACAAATCACTTAATGGACTGCTATGGGGGGTGAGAGGGTGGGTGGTGGTGCTGATTGACAATTACAACCCAATGACCCATGGCGATGTCAACTGCTGATAATCATAACCCACAGCTCATTTCCACCAACCAAATGCCTCAACCCATACACGGCTTGACCATTTGATCATTGGGTCATTCCGTACTAATCGAGAAGCTTGCTAATGCTCATATAGAGTAGGATAGTGTACTGTTGGACTATAATTATGCAGATTATAGTTGCATATTAGGTTGTTGCCATGTACCAAGGGATAGGTCAGAATTTAAATTCTTTCTTCATTTATTCACCCTCATGTCATTTCAAACCTGTATGACTTTCTTTCTTCTGCAGAACACGAAAGAAGATTTATTCGAAGAATGTTGTTAACTAAACACACCGTACTTTTGTTTGAACACAAAACCACTGAGACTGGAGACTTGTTGTTATTATATACTAGGGAAAAATGAATAGTAAACCCTTATTTGTTAATAATTGTTAGTTTTTTATGGGATATAATAGTGTAATATAAGGTGGAGTTTATTTAAGTTGTAATGAGTTTAATTTAAAAGAGTCTAACTTATTCACCCTCATTTAAAACTTAAAATTCAC
Organism: Triplophysa dalaica; assembly: GCF_015846415.1. NCBI lineage: Eukaryota > Metazoa > Chordata > Actinopteri > Cypriniformes > Nemacheilidae > Triplophysa > Triplophysa dalaica. Next base: position 21,615,108 of record NC_079551.1, read on the forward strand.
CCTCATGTCATTTAAACTACATTATGTGACTATGTGAAACGCAAAATACATTTTTTTGAGAATGTATTAGTGGTTTTGTGTTCATACAATAGAAGTCAATGGGGTTCAATGTTGTTTGGTTACCGGTGTTCTTCAAAATATAGTCTTTTGTGTTCAGCAGACTAAAAAGATCATACACGTTAGGATTGACATGAGGGGGAATACGTTTTCATTTGGGTGAAAGAATTTCCATTTTTGGATGAACTTGATCCATTTAAGTCATGTTTAATGTACATTGCAAATCATTTCATTTATTGTAATTGTAACATAGATAGTATGAAACCTGACATGTCTCATTCTCATACCACAATAAACATGAAAATATAAGTAAAAAAAGTAAAAATATGAAAAAATTTGATTAAAAAAGTTTTTCTTTGTCAGTTATATATGTGGGTATTTGCGCTGTGATATTATTTTGATGACAAATAAGTAATTTTTTTGTCAAAAAATGAGAAAGTAATTTATTGTCATATAAACAAGTTTACATGTACAATGAAGAACTTTCTTGAATGGTTCTTTACGGACTATATAAATAATAAAAAAATAGAAAAGAAAGAATACAGGAATTATGAAAAATACAATAAGCCACATAAAGTGACCAGCATTTATACATCACGGTAGTATTTGTTGTGCTGTCTTTATTTTATTTTGAATTCAAAAGCTGTAATTATTTTACTGTCATGGAAAGAACTTGGGAAAATTTAATCTTACAATCTAACAATTTTAATGGAACATATTATTGTCTTTAGATTTTAGGATAAAATATGACTTTTGGCATAATTTGTTAATTTCCCATTTCTTTATATTCCTTTAGTTTATAAAATACAGTGTCTATCTAATCCAGATGGACCAAAATGATCCTCAGCCATTTGTAGAAGCAATCACAGCGTCTCTTGTGCGATTAGACTTAAATACAGCAACTAATCTTAGACCACTTTGTCTCTCTCAAAGCTCTTTGGGCAAGATGTCTTGAGCACCTACTTGCCTTAAAACCAGAAATTAAAACGATTTATAGGCAAACCTCCAGTAAAGAGGACCTTAACCCTATATTTAAGCCAAGTAGGAGTGTTTCCACCTGGAAAGCTGTAATTAATAGGGCCAAAGACCAAACCACAGTCTCACCCAGGCATAATCTTCAAATGTAAATGAAGACTTTAGCGCTGATATTGTTGGAAGTCCAGGAGATGCCGCAGAATTAGGACCTCGATTGAGGTTTTGCAGGTTCACCTGATAGCGCACGTACAGCTTGAGAGAACTATGTCTAGTTAAACCACACAAATGACGATAGCGAGTTAGCAGGTTAATATGTGAGCTAATACACATGTGCCAAGGCGTCTTGGAATTACATTTAGAAATAAAGTTAAAATTTCAATGCTTTGGCACAAAAATGTGTCTATTCTGGTTTTATTAGAGCTGTGTGAAATAAGATTTAACCTACTTTAGCAAACCATGTGACTTGGATGGCGTGATAGCTGAAACGCACGAAATTCACTGTAATCGCGTCTTCCAAGCAAGTACATTTTTTTAACATACTCAATGTGAAGATCTGATTGACACATCTGGTTCGACATGCCCGGACGTGTGAAGACACGCCGTTGTGGGATGTTTTTCCCGTCACTCGCACAAATTATACCAGGTCATCCTGCGATATCAATACAGAAACGCGATGCTGTGTTCACACCCAATGGGAAGCATTACAGTAGAGTCAGGAATATTCACTGCTAAAAATCTCGTTTTAAGGTATTGTTTTCCAAAACCTAAAACATGTTTTTAAAGAAGCAAAATTATTAAAGTAATGAAAGATTATACTTTTTTGTATTGCTTTTAGAGAAATCTTGCATGAATCAAGAAAAAAGTTGTTTGTCAGTGTGGTAGATAAAATAATCAAATTCAAGAGGAAAATTATGTTTATTTTTCCTACTTTTTCCTTATTTTAGGCATACATTTTGAGGGTGGCAGGTTGTGAAAATGCTTTTTTCGTCCCAAGTCAACGTATCTAGTTTTAGGGTGATAATTCTTTCATCATTTATTCACCCTTGTGACGTGTCAGACCTGTATAAGTTCTTTCTTCTGCAGAACAGAAAAGGAGATATTTTGAAGAAAGTCAATAACCAAACAATATTGACCTCCATTAACTTTCTTTGTATCAAAACCACAGACATTTCTCAAAATATCTTCTTTTCTCTGACTTTTATCCTTCTTTTTATACCTTAAATCCACAGACCTTTTATTTTATGTAATTAATAAGACATCGCTCTTTCTACAGTCTTTCTAATGCCCGCATGATCTCTTCCCTGCGTCAACATGAGAATGACATCTTTTTGTACTATGGTGGCCACCGTCATGTTTGGACTGAGCGATTCGTTGAAAATCTATAAAGCAACGCTAGTGGCCGCTGTAAATCAAAAACTGCGCCTTTAATGAATAAAAAATGAAAGAAATTAAGCGTTTATAGAGAAAATATAACTTCATGGAACTATTTGAAGGCTACATGAATCATGTGACACGCGAAAGTTTTTCGCGACAATCTGTCACAAAAAGTGTAACGGCTAATGCTAATGCTGAGGTTCTAGGGAATCACGCATACAATGACGCATTGACTCTTAGTGGTAGTATTTTTTTTGTTATTTGTGTGCATAACATTATTGTTTATCTCTATATATGGCAAACGAAATCTATAAAATATGCCACTGCCGGTTTTTTTGGTTTTTTAACTCCATAACTATTGATTTGTCAATGTGTTTTATAACCCGGTGCTTCTTTGGAGACGGTAATGTGCCATAGTCTCATAACCTGCCATTATAACTGATATTAAATCATTTATATACAGTATGTCATTTCTCCCTATGTCACATTGCATCAATAACCTTGGTAAGCGTTAGCTAGAAATGACACTTGTTTTTCAGTATCTAAAACACAACATGTGGTGAAATGTATTTGTGATTGCTGGATGATGTTAGTGTATAAAACATTTATTAAATATCAAAGGTCAGATGGTTCCTGTCTTTGCAAGATTAATATTCACCATGATGGCTGTCTTTTTAGCAAAAGTAACCACACACATGAAACATTACTTAAATATAATTGGATGCAATTTTATGTGTTAGTTTTTTTTAAGAATTGCACTTTTCAACCATTAAAAGAAACATGCGGAGTGTATGAGTCATGGAAGCGACATCTGATAAACAGAAGTGCATTTATTGTGCCAGTTGTTAAATAATAACGTTGATTACAGGGTGTCTAAACACAGATGTAGTAATTGTCTGTCATAGATGTTTGTCGCAGAGCATGGCAACAAAATAACAGCTAGAATAGCAAATGACATGCCATAAATGTCAGCTGGTGAGAACATTTTGCAGGAAATGTCTCAATAGTGTAGAAGAGTTTCAAGCCTGATAACATGAATTTTGCATCCTATATTTTTCAGGAAGATGCCTACATAAAGAATAAAGCTGATATTCGAAAGCAAGCAAGAATTTAGTATTTTAATAGTTATAACAGTGACACTATTAAGTTGCAAGGAAAAATAAACAATAGCAAACAAATAAAGCAGAACAAATTTAGTGACAATTCCCACAAGAAAGGAAAACAAGAAAGTACTTTAGTATCATTTCTCACTTATTTCTTCTAGATATAAGTAAGGTTAAACGAAGTGCAAATGGATAATCTCTTGAAATATTGAAATCTCATCTCTCAATATTTCTCATAAATCTTCTCATTAGAGTTTCAGAAGTGATCTCGGCAATGTCTCAGTGCTCAGATTGGCCAAATCTGAAATGAATATTATTAAGCAATTCAATCTCAAAATGTTTTATCATTTCTACTTAAATGTAGATTATTTCATCTACATTCATTATAAACCTGCATATGATTTTGGACTATTATTACAGTAGTTTCTGTTTTTAATTCTCCTAAGCAATTTTAGGAGAAACACGTGGAACCAAGATGATACTTAAATAAAACACAGTTTAGAACATTGAGTACCCTTTGCCATCTGTGAATGTCCTTTTGGGAATGATTTAACTGTTGGGATGTAACAGTGAGCCGGTTGAAAGTCGATCATATTAGGTTGAGTTGTTAAATGAATCATAAAGTACATGTTTTGAACAGCAGGGGCCGCTGTGTTTACTGCAAACTTGGTAAACGTGGATATGATGATATTTAAAAAAAAAAGTAAACATCCAAGTTAGGAAAAGCACAGACAAAGTTTTTGTGTATATAAAAAATAATTTGTATTAATCATTTTGTGTTTGATTTGGTATGTGTTTTGCAATTAAGTTTTGTTATTTGGCAAAACATATATTTTTATTTTACAATGAAATGTGCAGCATTTGAGTAATAATAAAAGGGCAGTTGTCCATTTCTCATTTGTCTAAACTCATTTTGTGAAAAAACATTGTGAATAACCGTACCGTGATATCAGTATCGTGAATTGCGTTGCATCACATCTTGAGCTGCAATTGTTACATCTCGATTTAACTGTACTGTATATAAACATTTTCATGTGTAAAATGTTAGTATTTTTACAGTTAAGACAACTACCATTTTATTAAACAGCAAATGGACCTGGTTAAAAGTAGAACTTTAGAAGTCGTTTTCTATGTATACAGTGCATGTTTGTGTTTACTTGTATATGTGTTTTACAATGCTTTATACCAATGCAATTTATATTGTTATATACCTTATACAGAATCATTAAGCATATATCGACCGCTGTCTTTCAAAAACCTCTTTTTGAAAATATCAAAATTCTCTGTTTTTCAGAAAATGGATGAAACACTGTGCTTTTTAAATGATTTAATACTGCGTTGCCAAAGTTGACAAACACTTTTTAACACTTTGTATTGGTTAAATATTTGAAAAAACCCAGTGACAAACATAAAGTGTGACTTATAATAATGATTTAGAGCAAAAATCTTGAAATAGGGAGACACAAGGTTTCAGAAGGACTGAAGAAGTACAAACACAACCATGTATAGCCTAAATCTGAAAAAAAATACTTTTATTATGTACATATACATTATGTAAACATGGTTTACAGAGAGACTTGCTGTGTCCTTGTAAACTACATACAAATAAAAGCTTGTGTGCGTGTGTGTGTGCCTGTATTGACAAGTGAGTTTTACAAGCCAAAAGGAAAAATCATGTCATGTTAAAGGCTCAGAAGATCTTGAGTTTTCTGTGATATATCAGCCTTTTCTGAAATTTTGCTCTTCCATTTTTATTTCCTAAGAAGACATAAAATAAAAATGAATGAAAGAGATCAGTCTTTAGACCAGTCACAAAAGTCTCCTTGGGCTGTGATTTTATTTTAAAACACTATTTCATGTCTGTTTATAGTTAGGTCCAAACCTCTAAGACCATACTGAAAATGCTTCCGTCTTGCAGTTTTCTTATTTGGTGCAATTTTTTAATTCTGAATTATCAGCAAAATTTACCTTCAAACTTAACATGAATTGAAAATGTATTTGATATGACGTTGTAACAACAATATGCCCTTTGGCTTTAATGGAAACAACTACGATTTTGCCCGTGTACTGTAATCTGGCTTTGAACACTCCATGATGCTTTTTTTGATTTTTCAATGTATAGTCTTTTTTGTACCAAGTATTAAACAAAGTTTCAATCATAGGTTTTTAAGGTGGTCTCATATTTTCAGAGCCCACTCTATTCATTTGGCAAGATGAAGAGTTTGAAGTATAAAACCATTCTGAAGACGCTACATTTTTAAATGTGAATGTTTTGCCATTTATGTAACGTTTTTGTCATGTTTGTTCAAGACTGAATTAGCAGCACAGAAATTTGTTGTTGTCATTTTATACTGCTATAATCCACGGCCTGCATTCATATATGACAGTCAGATTCTGCTACTTTACATATCTTTATAAAATAAATAGTAAATAAGCAGTACTGGAAATTTTCCACACCTCTTCAACTATTAAAGTGGTTACCTTGAAGACCTCTAAAATATGGCTCTTAATGTGACCAACACAAATGATCAGACCAATAAATGGCATTCTGTATAAACAGAAAAGACTGATACAACTGTTAGATAATGTACAGAAGATTTATTTATTTAAAACTAAAATTTTATGATAAATAATCCTATGCTATGTCTATACTGTATGTGTGAATCTCATGAAAGCTCTTTCATTTCACTACAAAATCAACAGATGATCAAAATTACATATTTTATGTTAATAATATATTTCATATTTTTTGTAGTGCTAAAATGTGTTGAAATGACTTCATGTTATTAAAAAAAGCCATGAAAAAAAATTCTTAATAAAGAATTTCATTTTATTTATTTTGGGCTGAAATGTGACCTGGATATGTTTTTTATGAGATTCATCCATCTCTCAGTATAATATACTTATAATATAGCTATTTTAAAGCACTTCAGTATCGAGTCCACTCAACATGCTCTTGTTTCTCCTCACGGGTAATTTGGTATCTATCTGTCTGGCCTCTCTCGAATCCATTTTCCCCGCTGTAAGCACACTTCACAGCGCTACACTCCCCGAATAATTGCACATCTTTCACCAATTAATGTCAAGCCTCTATCCGCATGTGATTGAAATGAAAGGCCATTAGGTGAGGGATCGATTCAAGCTGCCCGCCGCGCCTTCAAATGGACTGCCCCAATCACGAGCCAGTCAATTTCCAAATGAACCCGCTGGTTGGTTCGGTTGTGGCCTTGGCTTTACCAGGAGAAAGTGTCCGAGTGTGATGTCTTTTTCTACTGAATACCGGGCAGCCTATATTGCATATAACATGAGGTTTTAACATTGATGCATTTGGCAGATGCTTTTATTCACTGCAACGTACATACATTTTTTTTATCAGAGTACTGTTTGTGTTCCCTGGAGCTTAAATGACCCTTTTGTTGCTAACGTAATGCTCTACCAATTGCACTATAGGGACATATTCAAATGTAGTATATAAAGGAAAATATCATACACTGTTTAGTACGTTTCATTTATAAAATGAAGGCTTAGCATTTACAGTTTTTGTGTATAAATATTTTAAGAGAGAGAGGTCTTTAAATTGCTATACAATTTGAACAAATTTGGTAACACTTTACAATCAGTTTGTATTTGTTAACAATTAATGCATTAGCTAACAAACCAACCCGCAATAATTCTACTGCATTTTTTTATCTTAGTTCATATTATCATGTTAATATTAGTAATTCACCTTGAAAAAAACATGAATAGTTGTATTGATGTTATCCATGTTAACAAGGATTATCAAATGCTAAGAATTATGTTGCTCATTGTTTGATCATGTTTGTAAATGCATTTATTGATGCTAACAAATACAATATTATTGTAAAGTGTTACCAAAGATTGCCTTGTGTGATACAGTATCGCACATGTGCTCTGTTGTAAAATGCCAATTTTGTCAGATGTTGCCGGTCCCCCCAGTATGTTGGTCATATAGAACATTTATATACTAATCACTACATACCATTCCAAAGGAAAATAGTATTGCTCGAATGTTGCTCAGCTAAGAAGATTGTGACGGAGTTCTCAGTTGTGGTTCATTTAGGAATCGAATTAATCTCAGATGCTTCTCATGAGACGATTATTAAATTCCATATGGAGGTATAAATTAATGTAGATTGTAGAGGTAAATAATATGGATTTGGGTACATTTGATGAGAAATGTTTGAGTTCATATCGAAATGTTCAATACTTGTTTGAATGCTTGACAAAGCTGAGCTCAGTTTGTGACATTGTTGAGATCTCTTCTGAAACTTGTTTCCATTTATAGTAATAGTAAGAGCTATTAAAGGCTATTAAGTTGTTCTGAAACATGACCTCCCTCTTTTCTTTTGTCTGGACATTTAATTTACATTTTTGTAATAATTAATATATTTTTTTCGCTTGACAGGCATTTTGTGTCTTTCACTTTTGAACACCCTCTCACTGGAAATTCATACTTTTAATATAATCACAGATCAAGATATGTTGCCAAATGGATACTTAATAAATGCAATACCAATACAGAAAGATATACGTGTAGGCAATATATCCTGTTAGCTTTAGTGTAATTAATGAGGCAGTGTAATTGGTCATGATGTATTTTTGTATGGAGGCAGTGCCCCCTACAGTATAAACAGAATGAGAGACGTGTGCATTCATCTATCAAGAGTACAAATAAACAACATGAAATAGAGATAAGGAAAATAACATAATTCTGTTATTATTCATTGTATCCAGGCTGTATGCTCAATGATCCTTAAATTCATGTTTAAATGATTTACATGCATTATTTTATATTACTACATTTATATATATATATATATATATATATATATATGTATATATGTATATGTATATGATGTGTATATTCAATTATGTAACACTGTTTAATATAATATATTTAGGCAGTGCATTTTCTGTAACGTGTATTGTGCCTTAAGTATGCTTAGCACCACCCATGTTCATTTTTATATTTGTTTAGAATTTATTTTAGTGCAGTTTAGTATTTTCTACAAAACACATATTAAACAGCATTGCTCTTATATGCATGTTTAGAATAGCAGCATTTTCCCGACTACATTGCATATTTATTGTATACAATTTTAATTAACTCATATAAAAATTCTACAAAAAATACATACATAAATAAAATCTAATTATCCACTATTATTGTCAAGTCTTATTTGTATAAATGTCTCTACATATCACACATCAGTGATTCTTCTTCTCCCAGACTTGCAGATAAGATGAGCTTTCAGTCCAATAGATGGCAACAAAACACTAGCCTGCAGTGAAACTCATCACATAGGGCTGTAAGATCCTGCATTGCAGTACACTTCAAGGCATGAGACACATGATACACTATTTGTCTTAGATATCTACATCAATGCAGTCATTACCACTGCCGTATAATGTCCTCAGTGTAAGAATAACTCATCTGCAATTGATCTATTGATAATCCTAGAAAGAGATAAGACTGAGCTTTAATAATGCTATATGCACCAGGAAGAGGGCCTGAAATACCACATAACTGTTATATTTATAGGCATTATAAATGTATTATATATATATATATAGCTGAAATTCTGAAGGATGCCATATATAAGCTTTAATATGACTAAAATTGATAAAGACATTAATGTGGTATTAGTAAGATTGTATTTATAAGAAGATACTAATAAGATATGAATACTATTTTGTCATCATAATGTGATTATTAAAATGAAATGAATTGATGATAAACGTATCAACAATGGGAAATTTGTTTATCAAATTGATGATATCAGATTTTTTATTTTGAATGGTTAATATAATTTTGATAATTACATTTTGATAGTATATTTGCTAACGATAAAAAAATGAACAAATGTCAAAATGATAAATAATAGTCATAAATAATAAGGATCAATGTTTTTTATTTTGCGTTAAAAACACATCCATGATGAATGCAAAAAAACAACAAGCCACAAATGTTTTCTTTCCTCGCCAGACCTCTAAAAATACTTTTGTCTTTAATTTCTCTCGTTTCTCTCTTTTGCAGAAGTGTCTAATGTAATTGAACTCTAATGCATTAGGGACTGTGATTGAAATGCCAAGGACACGTATAATTTCCCTCTTTGTCCTCTCGGCCCCTGCGAGCGCTCGCTCTTGGTCTCGCACCCGGGGCCCCTCTACCTTACGGCACGGCTGACAATCAGCCCTCGTCAGTGTAATTAAATGATGGTTTATAAAGTGTGAGAAGCCACTATGACCAAAAGCAAATAGGTGCTTATCGGAGGGCCGCTGAACAACCCTAATTTTCTCCAGTGGCAATTTCCATCTGTTATCTGGGCTTGGAATCGGCCCCTTTTAGCCCGGCACTCTGTTTCACGATAGTAAATGCTTGCTCCCCGCTGCTGTGTCTTTTTTTTCAGAAATATACACACATTTTGCCTTTGACAGAATGACATTTTAACAGCAATGTACACTTGCCTTCACATCCCAGCAGACTGACATTTTAAAGACGCAGAAAATGAAATATTGGCAATTATCTATGTTTTTTATTTGTTTTGTTTGTTTGTTGACATAAGTATGCTGTGACTTTTTCTGTCTCTTCAGAATTTTGATATTTGTACAATGCAGAAGGTTGTTTCTAAGAAAAAGTATTTCATACCTCAATGATATCTGTTACGGCATGGGTGCCGTAAGCTCTTAATAGAGTTACCATGCAGCTCAAAGGGTAAAAACAGTAATGTTATAAAAATATCAGAGCTCACAGCCTGGCTTTCATTACAGTGATGCTTTTGAAATGGTTAACTTTCCGCTGTAATCTTCAAATGTTTTACTGAATAATAAGAGACATCGCTCACCCTCTCAAGTTTTTGCACTTTGAAAGGAATCAGTAGTATTGGAACACAAAAGCCTAACGGTATTATCTCTCAGAAAGAGGCCAATTGCACCAATGATATTTGAATGAATTAAAAAATCTGGCTTTTTAAAGAAATTTGAATGGAAGGCTATCATTTTAGCAGATTAATGTGTGTCCTTCAGAAATGAATTGATTATGATAACCTCACACCCTCAAAAATGTTTTAAATATCAGTACACATCAGATCCACTTCCTGATTATTAAAACATATATATAACATTTGAAGGAATCAACTCTTAACAGAATTATTAATTCTTTAAGATGATTTACAATGCTGAGTGTTTTAGAAATAAAAATCTGAAATGAGTCTAACCCATGGCTCTAATATCAGCATATGTTTTTATTTTTCTCACATCAAAATCTTGTCTCCAAGTATGAAATATTAGTTGAATGGACAAATGAAGGAATGAATAAATAGTATAAACAACTATTGTAATTTTCTATTAAAGCAAAAGTATCAAGGTAAAAAATGATATGATGATAAAAAAATGATTAATATGATATACAAGTTTATAAAATTTTAAAATACTTTATCATATTATATTTAGAAGAAGTTCTTATTAAACATAAAAATTGCAAATGATATTAAAAGGATATTTATTAATATGACATTTTTCATAATTACTGACAAATATTTAATTTGGAGTAGGCATATATAAATTTGAATGACAAGTAGTATTAACAGTTAATATGGAATTGTCATCCTTTAAAGAAATCTAAATCTAAAATAAATTTTCTGTGTGTTATGATGTGGTATATAAAGCTGAATTCTTACCCTACGGATGAAGGGCATCAGCATTGCGTGAGGGGTTCAACACTCTGAGGCTGCAAAGCATGACCACATACACACGCTCGTGCGCACACACACACACGCATACACACACTGTGATGTTTTTCACACCCTTATCACAGACAACATGCATCTACAGTCTCTACAGTTGTTTGTTATTAATTGATAATGCACGTGTACGAGCTAAATACATTTTGGGAATATCGGAAACATATATACTTTTTTAAAAGCAGATTATAAATTTCATATGTAAAAGAAATATATGAGTTGGTCCTTATCTTTTAAAATCCTCTAAAATATTATCAGTGTTATCACTGGACTGTCATAAAATAATTTTAATATATCAATAAACATTGAATATATGATTTTTGTTTATAAATAACTTATTGTCAGACATTGTTATATCAGAGCAATATAATCTATATCAAACCCACAGAACTTTTTTGTGGGAATTATTTGTTAAACCTTTTGTTTGTTGCAGTGTTTTGTTTGTTCAATTCCATGTGAAAACATATACAAAAATGTTGAACAATTACTCACACAACATGCCTATATTGGTGTTAAAAATAAAACATTGCTCTTCCAATCGTATTGTATTTTGCACCTTATACTATTGGAGTGTGTTCATTATTTTTTATAAATTAAACTGCCTTATATAAGATGTGAAACACCTTTCTCCAGATTTAAAGATCACCCCCCCCCCCCCACACCCGGATCTCCCCCTCTCTCTATCTCTCTCTCTTCCTGAGAGGGGTAATTTTCTCCCGCAGCCATGCCCCCATTATTGGGGGCATCATGGGGGTTGAGCCTCAGCTTTCCCCAGCGGAACAGAGTGTTGATTATTTGCCTCCATTTGTTTTTTGGCACCAGAGGTTAGTCCGGCACTTGACTGCCGTCCCAGAGGTGCTTTCAACCTAACGAGAGAGTATCTGTTTCCCCGGATCATTCGCTGTGTCTTAACTGAACATCCTCCACCATCTGCTCGGGGTTTAATGCTCAGCTAACGTCAAATCCCAATGTTTGCGCTGAGACTGATCCCTGAACCTTTGAGGACGGCGATCCTATAGTCCTCCTCCCGCAGATCTGATCCAACGATTAATCACTTAATCTGTGTTGCAAACACAGGAACTCCCAGGATGACAAAAAACACATGGTTGAATCCTTCAGCGGCACGATGGTATCACAACAATAAACCTTCTCAAGCATCTTTCTGCCTTGATTTATTGTTGATGTCTTGAAAACAGTGACACTTCGTCTCTTTGATGGGTTGGTAATCACATCAAGTTTCCCTAAAGAAAATCAATTAGGCTTAATATTTAAAGAGTTTCTCCATCCTTAACCTGTATTTCATGGGGAAAGGAAGCTTGAAAATGGACTGACGCTCAGATTTCAGGCCGCCGAGTCAAATTTCTTCCCACATTTTTCTACTTCCATGACGGAATCCATTTGGCTCTAAAGCGCTCAGCTCGCTGTTTGAAATATAGCTACCTTAAAAGACTTTGAGATCCTTAAAAGCAATTAGAAAGTCAAAAGTATGTGCGGGACCAGAGTGCTCCCATTGCTAATATAAAGACCCACCGGATGTGTATTTAGCAACACTGAGTGTGTCTCAATCTTACATGGCTTGCTGCACATGTACAGCATTATCTTCATTGCCTGGACAATTGTTTTTCCAGCGTGACTGATCCTGCTTCGGGAATAAATGATCCAAATCGGAGAACCAGTGGCAGATTTCAGAAGTTACAGTAAAGGTCACTCACCTCCTCCGATCGCTTCCGCCTTTCTGACATTTAGATGAAGCTCACGGACATCTGCAGCGGTGTGTACCTCAGCTGAGGGCTGAAATGGTAAAAACGACTACGTTAGTGAGCACAAGGCTAATAGGGTTAATTGTTATGTAAAAAGTGCCACGGTCAACTGCAGGCCGGGGGCGCACCCGCTCCCCCCTTCCTCTCCCATGGGTCATTCAAGCCCAGATGGCATTTTCCTAGAGGCTGTGACCCACAAGGGGCTGGCGCCCATGAAGAACAAGGTGCATCGCCTCCGTCTAATTAATTTACCATTATAGCACCTGTTTCCGAATAGATAGTCCAGGGGAGAGAAGCGCTCCCCAGACGCAGCGGTGGGGCTCGTGGTAAATGGGGTTTGAGCTGATTATATTAAGCTGATGCTTTGATCATCTCAAGGCGTTAAAATGGAAATATGTTTTCGCTGGCTGTGGGCCGCGGTAAGAGGGGAGAGGCGTCGGGACGCGGCTGATTAGTTTTGACTGCGGAAACGCGCGAGGCCTCTCGCTTTAAATAAAAATATCCACATTTTAAGCCACGCTGATGCAGAGATGGGAGTTTTACATTAAGTTCGGAGCTCGGTCGGCTTCACCTGAAACTGGGACAGAGATTTTTGCCGAAATGGAATTGGTGTTTGCGAACTTCTTCTTTGGATGCTTCTATTCACAACTTTGTTTGGTTGTCAATTAACAAAAATCCGTAATTGACAATGTACTTAAGTCGCCATACATCATACTGATTCATAACAGTAAGCTCATAATAATGATTAATAAATTGACGGAAAACATTTGGTGGGAATTATTAGTTCGATGTCTTTCAACATTACATGTTTAAAGTACACAAAAGTCACTTGCTATTTTATGTTTCAAACAGAGAGGGCAATATGAACACAGAAATTAGGAATTGCAGATTTAATAATTTAGGCTTTTTTGTATTAACCTACTAAACATGTTAATCTTGTAATTTCAGCTCAGTTTAACACATGTTGTTCAAATCTGTTCTGAAGTAATACACACTCTTCCCTAAAGTCAATGCTGAAATTTTGTCACAATGATTCAAAATGTCATTAAATTAATATTGCTTTTTTAACTGACTATTAGTCTTGTATTTGATTTATCAAACCCTTTAGAATATTTGGTTTAGGATTAATATGTTTTCTCATCAATTGTCATTCCATTGAGAAATGTTGACATGATTGCCCCTAATTGCCCTCCTCAGGTTACGCGCTAATTCAACTCAAATATTGGTCAAATAAGCGCTGTGCTTTAAACATAGATTGGCGAGGCGGATTGGGGGGGTAGCGGGGGGGTTGCAGGTGGGGGTCGGTGAAATGAAGCATCAATGATGGAATAATAGCTGATGAAATGGAAGCCCTGCTCCAAACACTGGCGCTCTGTAAATGGATTTGGGGAATATGCTAATCTTGTCTTTGCTCACACTTTATTCATTTCCGCCCCAGTGCCCCTTAAGGATTAACATAATTTATTACCTGCGAAACACCACAAAAAAATTTTGCTCGCGTAAAAAAATAACTGTTCACCAACATGGGTACTCTGAAAAGATTCCTTTAGTAAGTTCGCTGGAATCCCTCTTCTTCAAGGTGCGATATGGCATATGATTTGGGCTGCTGAAGTCATGATAGTGTTAACCTAATTTGACAGTTATCTGTAACATTAGCTATTAATTGATGTGGGTCAGGCCAATGGAGCACAGCGTGTTATTTATCATAGATGTTTGCCTCAGGCTTTGCAAATGCAGTCAGGTTGGTCATATAAGCTGCTTGCGGCTTTGAAACTGAACAATGTCTTTCAGACAATGCAAATGTTTGTGAACTGGTTCATAAAAAACGTTGAACATTGGATATGAGTCAATCCTATCTGCCAACTGCTTCACTCCATGGGGTGTATCCTCACTGTTTACGAGGGAAACTTTGTATTTATATGCCTATGCTTATTATTTTGATAATAAAAATTATTTTTTGTGCATGATTCATAAAAATGAATGTGTTTGCATAACCTTATAACATCATTTTACTTGTCTGTGGGTAATTCTCAGGAAACTGTGAGTCATTTGTGCCCAAATGTGTCAGAATAACATCACATGGTCATACATTGTTATTTACAGTGCATTTATGTAGGGTATAGTCTGCAAGGGCATCCAGGCACCCTCGTTAAAACAGAATAAAATATTCTCTATCAATGGACGGCATGCTCCAAAATCGCACCCGCCCCAAAATTCTGATTTGTGTACAACAAACAGTGTTTTTTCAATGGCTCGAACTATTACGCCTATCATCTTTATATATGGTTACAGCGTTGAAAAATATTAAGAGGTATCTTTTGTTATTAAACCTAGAGCTTCTGTACTATATTACAAGTCAAGCAGAAATGTAATATTGTGCATTGTGCCTATATATTTTTTGGTTATTTTAGTTGAACTTGATGAGGCTTACAAGTATAAACGTGTTGAAATACTGATGGAGTGTATCTAACCTCTGTCAACCCATGTGATGTCCAAAAGACCAAACTATTGTTTAAATTGAGGGATAGAAAAATCTAAGAAAAACAAATGTATTTTTTTTTAATAAAAAATGCATATTGCATTTAAACAAAATCTTCTTATTTTAATTTCAGTAAGAAATTAAGCTTACATTTGATCAATTAAATGATGAATAGACATGAAAGTGAACTGACATGATAGACGTGTGTGTATGATCTGATTTGCACTTCTCGTGGAATTTATTATATTACTGTTGCTAGAGCATATATTTTAAGAAACAGTCGATTGATATCAATGCGAACCAGTATGTGATCTTTATTACAGTCATTGAACAAAAATACTTAGTGAATTCAAAAGTTGGGAAACAAGCAAGTAGGGCTTTTAATACTAGCACAAAATGTCCCAAAACCGGTTTAACCAAAAAACCTACATAAGTTTATATGACAGTTCAAACACAGTAAGATGTGAAAATAACGTTAGTTCTCGTGCTGTGTGACAGCTGACGTCTTTGCCAAAATGCATATACGTCTTTTTTTCGACAAAGCATATCGGGTCATTTTTCATATCGGGCCGATATTTAATGTCTAAGCCAATTTCGTCTGATAATATCTGTGTGCCGATAATATTGTGCATCGCCAATCTCTTATGCAATGTAGCATTTGCTCATTACGGTCAAATGTGGTTGCAGGGTGAACAGACGCTCAAGCAGGTGTCTATGACAGCAAGTATGTCGGCCGTATGCTGCGGTTTCACACATAGGCAACATCCAGAAACGTCAATAGCCTGCCATGTTGTTTTTGGCACGGTTCTTTAATTTGGCATCCAAAAGGAGGAGAGAGAATTAGACTCGCTCCCCTGCACATCGCATCCTACAAGCCACGGGAGTTGAGTACCTCAACATTGCTTTTCCAATTTCTCCCCGTCTTTCGCGTTTGGAAATCAGCTGCGTCTGTGATTACAGTCTAAAGGTTTTCCCACTTACCTTGACGTGAACAATGAGTTCGCCGTGAATAGGTGGTATTCACATGGTTAGGCTTTAATGCTCTTCCAGGTTGATATGTCGGGGTGCGGGGTGGGGGGGAGATGGCATATCTCTGAGTGTCCACAGTCTGAAACACATAGAAATGAACGTGTCATGCCCGCGGCTGGATAATGACGGGTTTCGTAGCTTTAATCTGCCACAGCAGATGGTTACCTGCATCGGTGAGACAGCGCTTATGAATAATGAAATGCTAAATAAAGTATTTAGCGCAGTATCTGAGGCATGAGAAGAGAAAAGGAGAGGGAGAAAAGGCTAAATGAGCTTGAACCGTATACGGTTCTTGGTTTCTGTTTTATTCCGTTGAGCATTGTCAAAGCAAAAGTGTTATTAAATATCAGCGGTCGATAATGTGGCGCATTAACTCTTCATAGAGGAATCATATTAGCTATGCTAATGACGGAGGACGGCTAACGCTTCATTTCTTTCGCACTTGTTCGGATAGTTTGTTTTCCGCTTTTGAGTTCGAGAGAGCTGCTTTGTGCCGTTTTAATTGGATATATCGTTGATAACCGCTACTTCCCCGTTAGCCGCGTATAGCGCTCGTGTTACAGCCATGTAAGAATGCGGTTGGTCGCAGGCCAGCGCGTCTGTCGTCTATGATATGTCCGTGCTTATCTTATTTACTGTGATTAGACGTCTCGGCATCGACAGACGAACTCTTGAAAGTTGCTAATGCTCATTAACTTACTCGCTTTGGCTTTACTCAAATTCTTTCAGACAGATTTTCTTGCATTATTGTCCAAAGAAGATTAGAAGCAAAATCTTGACTGCTGTTCACGAGGTTATTAATGTGCTTTGGGTAATTGAACAAGTCCGCAGATGTTTTATGCGGGAAGTGTTTTACCACAATATCATCAGCTTGGCAGTGTTTACATTTGGTAATAACAAGTTCTATCAATCGGGGACCGACAAATTCACCAGCAATTCGGATTCCCCTAATCTGCTTCCCCCGGTATGTATTTGTATAGAAAACACAAGATTTCGTCTTTTTGTAATTGCCTTTTTTAATTCCTCGCGGCCCATCAAGCCAAGATTGGAAATATCCTGATTTTTTTGGGGACATCTTGGGACTGTGACAGCAAAGGAAGCTTGAGAATGTCTGCGGGAACTTGAACTTGCCTGAAAGAAACAGTTCTGGAACCGGCCTGCACAGCCATGATAAAATGTTAAAAAAAGGAAACATTTCGGTTTCAGCCCAGTCTGTGTTAATAGATGGTGTAGCAGAGACAGTGCTGAGATGGTGAGCTAATCTTCCGCTGGTTATCCAAGGGCCGCCGTTGGGACTGCGCCATGTTGGAAAAGCAGACTTTAGAAACAGACTTTTACACTTTCATTGTTTCTCTTCTCACAAACTCGGAAAACTACAGATTCTGTTTCTGAACACTATTCTTTTTTTTGTCGTTCCGAGTATTGTTTGAAAAATAAAATTAGAAAAAGTGCATGTTCAAATTCATCAATGCCAAACTGAAGACAAAGATTTAAGACAAAGATTTTGCTTAATTGTTTTATTTAATAAACCATGATTTATGGACTTTATCCACGCGTTACTTCCGCGTTTCACAGGAAGAACCCATGGCATTTTCCGATTGGGGAGACTTTAAAGCATAGTGAAAGGAAACTGAGAAAAATGTAAATTGAACAGACGCTGTACATTGCAGCACACCGCAGTGGTATATAGAAGTATTTGAATGTTATAACGTCATGAACTTATGAAAGTATAATTTCAAATACGGTAGAGCGGCACTTCTATATACCACTGCAGTGTACAGCATCTGCTGAAGTCAGGGCGTTAGCATTGCCATTAAACTTCTTTGCCTAATGGTTGCAGGCTTTCCTTTTAAAGGGGCTTTGGTATATGTAGCATATAGCCCCTTTGTAGTTACCATGACCTTACCTAAAGGTCCCTTTAGGTAGTCCCTAACCTAAGGTTAGGTTGTAGTCCCTTACCTAAAAGTCCCGTGTTTTTTTTCCTGTGAAATTAAAACACAATATGATAATGTGCAGAGAAATTGATCTAAAAATTATTTTAGGATAATCCGCAACAAGCAACGTGAAATGTGACCACTAATTTGCGTTGTATTATGATATATTTACTGGGGTCATATGTCGCGAATACGTGTTTTTCTGTGTCTTTTGTGTTTATAAGTTGCCCATGCATGTATTAGACACGTACAATTGTAATAATTAAAGTATGGGAACAAAAGATGCATTCTATATAAAAGCGAACGCTCACCCAGACCTGCCTGAAACACCTCGTGTAACCACACCCCCACAAATCTACGTCAATTCGTGCTGTGATTAAACTAAGACCGCCCAAATGTATACACTAGTAAATTGGCCGTACCTGTCAGTACAATTGCTTTGCAACCTGAGGTTTCAAATATGGTTAGAGGCGTTAACTTTCTTAACTTTCGGCCAACCACTACGCACTGGTAAATCATAGCACACCCTGCTTTCCAGAGCAATGAGCTTTGTTAATTTCCCGCGCGTTTCAGAGTGGTGGGGCACAGAAGAGATACAAACATGCAAACGTTTACACATTGCCTTTTATGACCCCTTTGAGGCCCTATGAAAACCACTTAATTTTTTCTCAATTTATTTTTTCCCATTTTTCTGAATTCTGTGTTTTCCCTTTTTTACTGTACATTAGTAAGTAATATATTTGCATACATATAAAATACTTCAGTAAGCAATAGTATTCACTTACAAACTATATTAAAAACAGCTACAGTGGATACTTTAAGCCAGGGCTCCTCAAATCTTACCCTGGAGGGCCGGAGCACTGCAGAGTTTTGCTCCAGCCCTGATCAAACACACCTGAGCAAGCTAATCAAGCTGTTCAGTATCGCTAGAAAATCACAGGTTTGCAAGTTTGATCAGGGTTGGATCTAAACTCTGCAGTGCTCCGGACCTCAAGGGTAAGATTTGAATAGCCCTGCATTAAGCCATACAGGGGGGGGAATCTGTAAAAGTAAGGTACAATTTTTCTGTTGTTTTCAGGTCTAAAAGGGGTCATTTGACTCAGCTTAAACGAATGTTATTGTTTGCTTTAGATGTAATAAAATGTGTATACACGATTTATGGTTAAAAAACGCTGTATTTTCCACATATCGTGCATGTTTGTATCTCCTTTTACTCCGCCTCTCTGAAACACGCGGATATTTTACAAAGCTTATCGCTCTGAAAAGCGAGGTGTGGTATGATTGGCCAAGTTTACTAGTATGTAGTGATTGGTCGAATACTGCACGGAAATGTAACGCCTCTTACCATATTCGGAACATCAGGCTGCGCCAACGGTACAATGAGATTTACAAGACCGCACACCTTACTTGCGTATACATTTTGGCGGTCTTAGTCAAATCATTCCACAAAGTGACGTACATGTGTGGGGGTGTGGTTACACACGAGACGTTTCAGCCAGGTCTTTGTTCGCATTTGCTTTTAGATTGAATGCATTTTTTATTCGACAATAAATATTTTGCAAATTTACATATAATACTAATATATGCATGGGCAACTTATAACAAACCAAAGACACAGAAAAACACGTATTTCCGAAATATGACCCCTTAAATGTAAGTGCTATATTTAGCAAAGTAATGTTTAAAACAAAAAAGTGCTATATTATTTTCCTATAGTTTTTATTACTAAAGTACTTATTATTCTCAGTGGTCGAATTATAAAAATATTTTTCTGGTACTCCCCGATACCGACGCCTGGAGCTTTTCAAAACACAGTGAGACTAATAAAGTAGAATAGCTTCATAGTTACAAACAACGCCACCTCAAACACATTATGAAAAAAAAGTATGTGCTTTTCCCAAACTGTCAAAACAAATTTCACAAGAAATGTCAGTTAGTTATGTCCCATGAGGTATCGATCTTTCGTATCGATGCATTTTTACAAGTACCCTAATTCTGTGTTATATAGCCAAATTTCATTTTTATGTTTGATTACATCAGCGTTTTCCGCATTGCGTAAATCATTGGGCCCTATATATTCAGTGTTGGGTGTAACTAGTTACTAAGTAATTAGTTACTGTAATTTAATTACTTTCCCTTGAAAAAGTAAAGTAAGGGATTACTCATATGTTTTCTGTAATTTAAATACAGTTAGTTTTGATGTAATTAAACTAAATATATGTGTGTGGAATAGCGTAATTGACTTCAAAATTCAAAGTCTTACTTTAAAATCTGTGCTTTAATGTATAATTCTCACATTTGTAATACTTTGGTCAGTTAATAATATTATTTGAATTGATTCAATAAGCCGTTTCATGTATATTCTTGAATCAATTAACTAACCAAGGTTGATGTAGGATATAGAAAGTAATTAGTAATGAGTAAGTAAATACTTTTTGGACAGAGTAATTTGGACAGTAATCTAATTACATTATTGAATATGTAATGAGTAACTAGTAATTAATTACTTTTTTCAGAGTAACTTACCCAACACTGTATATATTACATCACACATTATGTATGTGCAACTAGGAAACACAAATGTAAACTTAATCTGCAATAAAGCTTGAATTTTTACCATAATATTCATGCAGTCATGCTGGTTATTCTCCTGAATTTCTTCCTCAAACTTGTAAACTTGAGCTCTATGAATTTACAACATTTAAACTAAAAGCGTTTACAAAAAAATGATTTAAATTACTTATCTGATTTGTTGTCCACATTGACTGATTTCAATATATTTTACACTTATCCTGACAATATCTTAAAGGTCTGCCACAATATATACTAGTTCTTATGTATTGCAGTTGAGGACATTGTTTAGAAGTGTCTGAAAATGTTACCACAATATCGAGCGTACAGCTCAAGAGACGGCCCCCACTGAAGCATACTATCTTTCTCAAGTGGACGCAAAACGGTGTAATTTTCGTCTTTGATTTGCTCAATGCCATGCTATCTAGGCCTGGTTCCAATCCTCCCTTATTCTGTCTCTGTCTGTTTTACATGACACCTGTTAGTATCATAGATGTGAATCTAGCGGGCCGGTAAAGCGAGAATGAAACATAACAATCGGAGACAAAATTCGAACAATTACAGACAATTTTGGTGGAAAAAAGGCCATCTGGTGCATGCATTACCTCTATTGAGGAAAGTCCTTTTGTGGCTTGCCAGCTTCTCTTTAGAGGTTCTCATGAAATATGTATGTTTTCATAAAGTGTCAAACGTTTTCGTTTTTCGCTCTTCTTAAGGGTGAACTGAAAGAAGCCAATTCTGCAAAAGTTGTGCAAAAGCAGAAAATGAGCTTTAATGGCTTCATACTCTCACAAGTAATAGTGTAAAGTCAAAAGGAATCTTGCCTCATGAAGAGCTTTCAAGCTTCTGGACAGTTTGATTGCATGTTTCATGAGTTCTTTGTTTAGTTTGTCTGCAAGAAGTCAACACTGATTAGTTTTATATGTGCAATTCTATACATAACACAACAACTATGAGGCGCTTCACAAGACTCTATTCAACGACAATATGCTTTTATATTAAGTGTTTTGGTGTCCACTTGACGTCGAAATGAATCACAATTGATTAGAGTTATTTAATGTCTTTGCTTCGGATAACTCGTAGTTCAGACCTGCTCTCGGAGATCAGCTTGCATTCTCTAGAAGTATATCCAAAAGCACAAATACTTCAGTAATACAGCAAGTCATATTCCTGTCCACATGAACTGTCCACATGAACACGGTATTTCCATCTTTTTGCTGTTTTGCCGATAGTCCACACGCAAACGCTCTCGGTCACTGAAACTGAACTTTTTTGAAAACCAGCAAGGGTGAAGATTTTTTAGAAACTCCGGTTCTATTTTTTGGTTTGCCGTATGAAGTTGAAATCACCTTTATCTGAAATACCATTCCAGGCTTCTGACTGGCCAACACTGCTTTATGGTTAGGGTTATATCGCCACCTGTTGGTTTGGCATGCAGTTGACAGCGCTTTATAGCATATTTTTTCTATTTTTGTTGATGCAGGGCTTTTTTTAAACAAGGCAGGACAAACTCTGTTTATAAAAATACCCGTGTACGTATGGACTAGGCCAAGTGACGTAGAGTGCGTTAAAGGTACAGAATATATATGTTTATCAGTTTGTGCGTTTACGGGAATGGATGCTAATGCAGTTGAGCTGCAGGAAAGTATAAGACATTAGTTGACACAGGTGTCATTTATGAGCTTAAAATTCAAAATTTCCTGTTCTTGCATTTTGCTGCTTTAAGTCAAAGCAATATCATTGTAACACGACCGAAGCTAACTTCTGGTCTGTGTTTGTTGATCGTTCTAGCTAGTGGATAATAGTATAACTATTTATATTTAATTTATATTAATTAATTATAATATTTTATTGTATGATAAATGTATTAAGAAAACAATTTGTTGAATTATTTTGTATGTTTTTTTTTTAACAATTTGTTGAATAGGTCATGTAAATAGGTCACATTTAATTTAGCCAAGTAACGGTTCTTTTACCGACTAGACATACTTTTAACTAGTTATATGTAATTTACTTGTTATTTCTTTTGCTTGTTATCAAAAATAATAATCAGGGAACCTATTCTTTATAGATGTGTACTGGAAGTTAAGTTTGGGCCACAAAAGTGTGCATGCACATTAACGTTTGTTTATGCTGTTCTTTTAAAGCTGTATATACATCAAACATCATGTGACTTATTCTCATGTGAGGTGGTAGAATACAGAAAACATGCATGTGTATTTCTTTTCTTGCAAACTTGAGTATTTTTATTTGAAAGATGCCTTTAGGCTCACAAGACATTTGCATAAGAAGTATTGCATTTAAAAATGGAAGGCAACGTTACAAAATAGTAGAGAGTGCATATCATTTTTCAAAGCAAGCATCTGCTGTAACATCTCATCTACATTTTTTACTTTACATCAACTGTCGGAATTGCAGCAAATTGTTTAATGTTTAAAAAATATTCTGTGTGTAATATTTTGGCTTTGGTCTAACTTTGTTTTTAATCATTATCAGAAGCACTGGACGACAAGGTAGAGTGATTCTTATTTAGAGGAATCTGCTTTTGTGCTGTGTTCGAATCCCGACACTGTCCACAGTTCCCTCCCTATGGCAAATTGCCTGACCACGATGGCTTGTGCGAGTCGTTCTCAATCACCGCCCCATTGTTGCAGGTGTCCACGTACCCACAGTTCAGCCCTAACGTCCTACAACCTCATCAAGCCAACAAATTAATTGAATATCTTCTATCTAGAAAAACAGAAAAGGTATTTGGTGTTTCCCCAAACCGACAGGCTCGTATAATTTAGATGGTGACACTATCTCTGGAGTTGACCACCTCTGGTAAATTGAAGGCAGTGGAGTGGAAGCAGTGACTAGCTTCTATTCTCGAAGGACACCATTCAGGGGTTTAACTTTTCACAGCAAATTGCGTGGGTTTGGAGGTGGAAGGGCGAATACAGTTTAAGGTCAAGCGTGCAGTAAGTTTGAAGTGTTGATTAGCCCAAACCGATGCGCCACTTCTGTCCTCTGTGACCGAATACCCCAATTCAACGCTTGGCGTCTTTTGATGGCTGTTTTGATCAATACTAACCTAAATAACATGTCTTGCCATGAGCTTGGAAATGAGGTGTTTTACTGCTTTTGAACTGGCTTGACTGGCCATTAACAAAAGGGATCTAATAAATACACACCATCTGTTTGTTGTCAGTGTGTTGCAAAGGTGTGTAGGTTGACATTTTTGGAGATTTTAAAAGTCATTATTGTATAAAACAATATCTTGCCAGCCAAATGTCAAGTGAATGAGGTAGTAACAACCCTTTGGATAAAATGGCAGGTAGCCTTTTTCTGACATACATCCATTTCTTGAAATGGTTAAAATTGATGAAGTTGTCATTAATTCAGTCATCTTTCTTTTCAGAAATTCCTGACTCAGTGGAACCTGAAAGCTGGCATTTGATACGTAGCCTATAGAATATCCCCATTTTCAAATCTTTTTTTTGAACATATGAAGTGTATATATGTGACCCTGGATCACAAAACCAGTCTTAAGTGGCACGGGATTTTTTTTAGTGAAAGACAAAAATAGATTGTATGGGTCAAAATAATAGATTTTTCTTTCATGCCAAAAAATCATTCGCTCAGGATGTTAAGTAAAGATCATGTTCCATGAAGATATTTTGTACCTTATTTTTGTACCTTAAATATATAAAAACTTTTGTGAGTGGATGGCCTGCTACAGTGCCCCTGAGTAGCGACTTCAAAGGCAATTTTCACAATACTTAGATGTTTTGCACTCTCAGATTCCAGAGATTTAAAAGGTTGTATCTCAATCAGATATTGTCATATTCTAACAACTCATACATCAATATGAAGCTTATTCTTTCAGCTTTCAGATTATGTAATATCTCATTTTCGAAAAATGTACCCATAAGACTTAAGAGTCCATATCCAGTGACAAAAAAAATAAAAAAATGATTTAGTTAAAGGAATCTTGAGAACATAAGAGAAGAGCATAACCAACACATTGTTTACTTTAAAAACTATAATTTTACGGAAATTTCCTGTTTTGTTCTACAGAATTTTTGCAGAAATATACTGCAAATTTACAAGTTGGAAGTAATTTTTCTTTAAAATGAAAAAAGGTTATTTTAGGCGTACTGTATTTTTCTGGTGCCCCAGCTGCCGCACTATTACCTTTTTTTACAGTGTACGATCACATTTGTATGTTTTAAACTGATCTCGCGACAGTGATTTAGGGCTCTATTAGTTTTGTACAATTCACATCCCACAAATTCATAAAATAACGACAGATAGCTATTTCAGTGAGATCAGTCTGGCTAAATATAAAAACTATATACAGTCGGAAGTGGGTGCTAGGCTGGGATTGTTGATGAGCGCTCAGGTGTGGACCTGTGGAAGCCGCAAAGGTTCTCTTTTTCTGGTGGGGTTTTCCGTATAAAAGGTGACCATGCAGACTTACACTATTACTTTAAACTAAGTAATAGAGTAATTCAAAGAGTCTGATTTCAGCTTCAGTGTGTGTGTGTGTGCGAGAGAGAGAGAGAGAGAGAGAGAGAGAGAGAGAGAGAGAGAGAGGAAGAAAGAAAGAAAGAAAGACAGAGAAAGAGAGAAGGGTCCACAGGATTCTCATTTCACATTTCCAGCAGAAGTGGAGGCTTATTTTCCACACAGCAGCTCCGGCTTTCTTTTTGATGGATGAACTCTATTGAAGTGGCGAGTGTAAAATGGATTTTGTTCAGGTAGTCACTTTGTTTTCATGCTGATAATATTCATTTAAGACCAGTTTTTCCTCTGTCAGCTCTCCCCTCAGATCCTCAAGCAGGGAAAATGCAGGAGAAAGTGAACTCGGTGCCCAGCCGCTGATTTGATCCTGTTTATAGAAAGGCTCGCGCATAATGTACTTAATTCCCAAAGAGGCGACCTCCAGCCTATTACTGTTTATTTCGAGACCTTGGAAAACTTGTCTAATAGACTAAAGGTCAGAAAACCTGGAAACTCGGTGGCCATCTCAAGGAGCAGATGGAAACGGGACTGGAATAGACCTTAGGAATAAGTAAATGGCATATTTCATTTGAGTGAGAACGAGTCTGTGAGAGATAGACGTACAGTTCCTTTAAGGGCTATGTTTTTTGGCGTTACTTCTCTATTAGAAAAATGACACATTTTTTAGATTTCATAGAAACAACAGTACATCAGAAGACCTTTCTTTCCTTTGATAGAAATCATGCGCTTGCATCTGTAAGAGTCGACTTGAACGATTTATTGTATTACTAATACAGTTTCCAGCCAATATTGGCGGTATATGTTTAACTTGCTCACCAAAAACAGTTATTATACTTCAGTTTGGCAGCTAACATTGTGTACGACCATGTCACATCTAGTCTCATTTGCATGTTCTACCACGGTCTGCATTCAGTTTAGGGGGTGGGTCTTGAATTTTGCTTTTTCTAATAATCAGATTTTTATAATTCACATTTATTTAATATAAAATAATCATATTGCAAAACTGTTGTTGTAAAGTAAGGTCTGGTTGGTGAATCCCATGGCATATCTATCCCTCAGAGCTACTTTCATTTGTGTCAATTTTAACAATGTCATGAATGAGGTCTATCAAATGTCTAGACTGTATTTATTCATTATTAATAAGTTGACCCATTTTATTTAAGATCAACCAATTTTACCTTTACATATTGACATAAACGGACAGTTAAAAATAAAAACTCTTCATGAGATCAAAAATTGTTGAACCTGTTTGACTTTCTTCTGCAGAACACAAAAGAAGATATGTGGAAGAATGTTGGTAACCAAACAACATTGGCCCCGTTCACTTCCATTGGATGAATACAAAACCACAAAGACATTTCACACTACATTATATTTAATGTACAACAGAAAAAAAGAGTAATTTCAAATTATATGAGCAGCAATAAATGCTGACTGATGATGGCCATTGAAAAAATATGATGGAAAGAACGCAAGGGATGGTTATCTAGATATCTTTAAAATGACAGGCAGATGTGAGGGAGGAGTTTGTGTCTTTGTGTCTCACACTACAGTCCTTTTACCAATAGAATAATTCAGCATTTTAATTTTGTTTTGTTAAAACATTAAATCAAATTTTGCAATAAAATTACCTAAAATAAGTCCACAGGCAAAACAATTCCCAGTCACACATCAACTTTTCCACTGTGTAATTATTATCGTTATTACTATTTTTCAATGCCTTATTTTCTCTCCCTCTCCCACTGATCGGATGCTGTCTCGCAAGCTCAAGTCAAGGCCTCTTACATCTTGTTATTCAGTGGGAAAAACATGTCAAGGAACACGCAGTGTCCATACAAGTCAAATATGAGTGCGATCTCAAGGATTTTCTTTCAGCCGGGCTTTAGAAGGTTGCGTCAGCTTGTCTAGGCTCACCTATCTCCTCCAGTACATTACCGAATGCTCTAATTTCCTCCGCGAGCCTGATGTTTATTGTGAGGCTGAAATTGAAAATGGTTGGTAATGGAGCGAGCTGCACAGCCCCTAGACCAATTCTGAATCTAAATTACTTGCTTCTTTTCAATGGCATCGACTGAGGAGAGCTTTGTGCTCCCCGTACCTAATCAACCCCCGGCGTGACCCCGGATCTGCCAGCCCTCCTGGATTAATGATAAAATCCTTGGTTCAAATAATTATTCGACCTGAAATGGTCGTCCATTTTATTTGGAAAATTAAAGAATGTGAAATTATTTCCCCCTCCCCAAAACTCGCCGCATCACTTATTTTTGATCTTTGCCCTGTAAACTCTTGAATTTCTTTTTTCGTAAAGGTGGGTGCCGGAGACCCCTCGGTTGTCTTTTATAGAGTGCGACGGGAGGTTGGGCAGACGACCGTCTCGTGGGAGACAGCATTTGCTTCCATTATGAACTCTTAGAATCTATAGGTGCACGGAGAGAATGAATCGTAAGGTTAGAACAAGGCCACGCTCAAATGACACTAATTAGTCGCTGAACGTAAAAGCATTCTAAATGCTGCACACCTCCCCCTGCTTTCTGAGTGAAGTACGCCTGTATACCTCACACAAGTATTAGGTAGTCTTCCATAAGCTGATTTTTGGAAATCCTTACATTGAGTACAAGAGACTTTTAGAAAAACCTTGAGTTGAGCAACTTATACACATGACATGCACGAAAAAAGAACTACACATGACTTTCTGGAACGATGTTGTTTTTTACAAACATTAAAAAAGAATGAGACGTATTAAAGGAGTATCTCACTTTGAAAGACTTTCTATAGTATTTGTTCCTATTATGGGAAGTCAATGGTGGCTTGTTTTAAAGTGAAGTACTTCTTTAAAAGTAGTTTAGATTAAATAAGGTGCTGGTGAAACTTACTGAAATAAGTTTGGGTTGTATTTCATCTACAATCAAAAGACAGAAATTATATTTTAGACAACAAAAAAATATTGTTGAACCTGTTATTATTAAGCATTTTAGCCGTTATCCATTGCAATGACAGTTTTGTTGGATGTTTTTCCCCAAGGCAGGCCGTAAAACAAACAATATCATGATATATACATGCAGTTTTCTCTTTTAATAGTAAAGTTATTTCATTACACTTATGCATATTCATTTGTTTACATGAAATATTGTTATATTGTTATTAAATTATTATTCAATCATATATTTATATCATTATTATTATTAGTTGTAGTATATACAATAAATATTATTTTATTGTTATTTGTTTATTTTTATCATAATATTGTATATCTTAATAATATATTTATTTATATTATAAAATTATTGCAATATAATTTATATATGTGATTATATTAATAATATGTACATCGTTTCACAGTTCATTCTGTTATCCACAAAATTGAAATTTTTGTCTTTCAATATTGAATTATGAAATGAACTGCAGTTATTCTTGAAATGAAAAAAAATCCTCTGTGCTGCGTTTTGTTTTTTATTCCAGATGAGGGCGATCTGCTGCTCTCAAACTTCTAGTTAACTTTTTCCATTTGGCCAATGTTACTGTCTAAGCGTGAGCCCTCAAGATGTCCCCACAATGCTATGTTATTCACAACAGAAGAATAAGAGGACATTGTTGTGTACTCACTGAGATGTCAATGTAATGGCAGAGGATATATAGATCTCATTGACCCGTCTGCCTCTGTCCTTCCCCCTAGAGACTACTGAACTGCAAAAGTGGGCTTTAGACCATCATTACACAATGAACAGTGCCGAAGAGGTGTTGAAAATGGCTCATATGCAATTGGCCCGCATCATTTCTAGGTAAATGATGCAGGTATGCTTCAGGAAATGGTTTTGCACATTTTAGCAAAAATATTCTAATAATTTTAACACTTAGCAATATTTTCCCATTCACTTTTACCCCAAAGAAATCAAATTACCAAAAGAAGCTCTTGAGAGATCGATTTGGTTTTAGTCTCTTTGTATGGTTTGAAATACAAAGCGTGAAGGAAAATGTGCTCGGGGTTCAAGAACTCCAAGGTTCTTATATAGAAAGAATAGGGAATGTATTGCCATGGAAACGGCATCATTGGCTGTCCTTCTCGATGGGATGAGTGTAGATATATGCCGTCTTCTTGAGACTCTAGTGATGCATTAGGAGGCCAACCATCTGTTTAATTCTTCAGTAGTGAATGATTATTGGAAATCTGTATCACTTCAAACTGTTTTGAGTATGTTAGCTGTGTAATAAACTATTACAGTTAAACAGCACAATGAGAATGACAGCAGTTTTCAGATTGGACTAAATCATGAACATATGTACAAAATGGAGAAAGCACTGAACTTGGTTAGGTTTATTCAAACTACAGTTAGAATGCGAGGTTAATATGTAAAAATTCAAAACAAACCATTGACTACAATTATTATCAGTTATCATCAGTTATTAATATTCTCTTTGCAATAAGCTTTGCTCATGTGTCTTTTCATTTCTTGACAAACCTCCTTACATTCTTCTCAAGCTAATCTTCAGTTTACACGCCAAACATAACTTCAGAGCATTCATTCAAAATCTCGAATAATTTATATATATATTTAAATAAAGGGAGGAGACATCAATTTCCAAACTATTTTAAAATAAATCTAAATTTTAGGTTTTGCCCTACATTTTAAAGGTAAATTTTGAGTGTTTACATGCTTGTGTTTAGCAAGGATATGGTCATTTTAATCTATTAGTCTATAGTCTATATCTATTGAATATATATTGTATAATCTATTGAAATTAAATTGTATTTCCCGTTGACTTGTTGATTATAAAATGCTAAAAATGACTGTTTATAAAAGAAGCATAGATGTAATTTCGCTGTGGAATGAAAGCTAAAGAAATACACAAATGATCATGTTCACATGTTGTCCTTCTGTACTTTGGAAATATAACGCAGATGTAAGTGATTACATTTACAGTTGGCTGGGTGAATAAAAACATAGCATTGAATGTCATGGGAATATATTAAATATGCTACAGAAGTATGTAAATTATGCAAAACATTTTGGGAAAAGTTGTCAATTTCATTTATAAATATGTCCAGACCTACCTTATTTGACTGCTTTTCATAAAAAGCGTTTTACACGACAAGAACTTTTTTTTTTTTTTATTTACTAAACGTTTTGGCTAATTTCTTTATACTTGTATTGTATTTCACAGTATACAGCTGATTTTCTTATTACAATGTATTGATTCATAATATGATATAGTAAGCTAATTGTTCCTTAAGTTATCATATGATATGTTTTTCATATTATATTGTAAAATTATTATATAGCAAAGATGTTCAATAAGGGGGTTGTTAAAGGTCCGGCGAGGGTTGTCTAGTTCTAGTTCAACGTAAATAATAATGAAAAATAAATGATTAAATAATATTTAAACTAAAGAGCATATATCATTTCCACGATACAATCAATTTCAAATGTTATGTATTGTGTTAACATAACTTGGTACACTACAAATCATTTTTTTTGTATTCTTGTAATGGAAGGATCATAATCAATTATGTAAACCTTTTTTTATATGCATGCATAATATTCTCGTCCCGGCTTTAAATAAAATGTTTATGTTATGGCTTACAGAAAATGTAACAAAAAATGGTCAATCTCAGACTGAATCACACACCAAATTTAAATAAGAATCTATGATTCAACATCGTTTGATACATTTACACTTCTAGTGATATTGCTGTTGTCAAAATTATTTTGTCAAGTTACATTCATGAAAACATCCAATCTGACTAGATAAACTACTTTATAGACTAACTTTCTGACTTTCTGTTATTGTAGCTGATTTTGTGTTTTTCTAACCGACACCCCCACCGGTCCCACATTTTTTTCAGTTAAGGGGAAGGCAACAGCTAGCGATCACGTGGTCAGAGAGCAGTTCCTTCATTATGCAGTGGAAACAATAGTATGTTCATGGCTGCACTAATTATTATTCTGAGAATGTACCAATTTGTTTGGTCCAAAGTGACTGTCAGCTCGGTCTCTGAAAGAGGCAACGCGCCAGCCATTGCAGTCAAGTGAAAGGAGTCCTTTCATTCAGACTAGTGGGACAGGAATGACCCTCTTGCATATGTGGGCAGGAGACGGGCGCCATGCCAGCCTCAATACCGACTCACATCCCATTAAGTCGAAGTCCAGACTTCAGTTAATGTCAAGCCACAGCCCCCAGAATAACGGTCACCGTTGCTAGGTTGCCAACACGCACCGGCCAAAGTGATCTTGGAACCTCGGGCTCTGTAGCCTGCCATATGTTTCATGCAGGAAGTTAAAATGTGATGTAGACTTTGGTGTTTTAGGGTGTTTGCATGTCGGTTACTTCCAAGATAGCTCATGAAAGCTGTAACCTACCCAATTGGTGGTACTGAGTAATGGTGTGAGTAGTGTCATTTCTACCGATGCACAATATATTCCATCATACCAACCAGCCATATCTGGTTATAAAACATTATAATATGTTTTATGAATGTTGGTAAAAGTAATCTACTGTACCAGGCCTATATGTTTTTCAGTAAGTTTGAACTGCCTTGCATGCATTGGTGGTTATAGTGACCCAAAGGTATAATACTTGACTCCAAATAGTGGTCCAATTGTTGATCTCCACTGCTTGCGAGACAAACATTTCTCTATTGGGGCCGTAGAGGGCAGTATGCAGCAGCTGTGATAATGATCTGAGTACAGCTGAAGCACTGAGATGACCTATGACACAGTTCGGTCCTTATTAATATTCATAGCGGCCCCCGTTTGAGAGGGTCCGCTCTTCAAAGTTCTCAGTGGCAGACATTGTTAGCTCTGGTTAGAAAAAAGTCTCGTGGCAGTGAACCAACTTCAGTCTGTGTTGTCCCAGGGGGCAGATTCATTATGACATAATCACAAAATAATCCCGCCCACTGTTAATAGATGCCGGCAGTGGCCGTGAATCACTTATTGACCCTTTATATGGTCAAAGGGAATCACTATGTAATGTCAAAAATCTGTTTATCAATATACAGAACTGTTACAAACAATCATATTTTAAATTTCGATATAAAATTGTATATGAAAAAGGATTAAATTACATGCATTGGAGAACTGCCAGTGGTTAAGTTTGCGTGAACAAGTACCGTTCACATTTTCTAGATGCTAAAGTACAAATACAGTAGAAACGGCAAGTACAAGCAAGCGCAAACTGGTCCGATGCGGTTGAAAATTGAGTTGGCACTGGGGTCGACGCACAAGAGCCCATCCCCTGACTCACTGTTTCCAGTAAGTTCCACTTGTGTCCTTCCCATCAACACATCGAGTTCTCTTCATAAGTGACCTCATCAAAACCAAACTCATCAGAAGCCTCAAGTTGTTAGCGAGCAAGTGGCCCAGATACCCCGTCATCCTTTACGTTCCTCATCATATGCTTCGCAGATCCAGAGCATTCCTGAGCACTGAGGTTTGCAGCGGATCTGCCGGTCATTGCTGAAGCACAGCTTTTGTTTAGCGCCCAGGCGGGCATGAGTCAGTGGCAGACAGAGGCATCTTTTACGGCGTCCCCTCGTGATGTCTTCCACCAAAGGGGAGGAGAGTCACCATTGCATTGATATCAGAACACAAAAGTCTTACTTCATCAGGCTGTCTCAGATTAAAGTCTAACACTGGGTCAATTGTCACAGTAGGAAATCACTGATGGATTAGATTATGAAAATAAATTTTGCATTATGTTTTTACTTCCAGTATTTTAGTAAAAATATTTGTAAAAGTTTACAATAAGGTGCTATTAGTTAACATTATTCCTTGTTAATGTTAGTTCATGTCGATACAGTTATTCATGTTAGATCATGGTCTAATAACAAATGTTTGACAAAGTTTGATTTTCATAATGTATTTATAGATGCTGAAAGTAATATGAACTTACATTCATAAATGTTAATTGTTAATAAATAGCACCTTATTGTAAAGTATTACCAAAACATCTTCAAACGTGTCTAACAAAATATAATTACTTGAGAATGCACATTCTAAACGATAAAAGAATTCATAAAAATCGTGTGTAACCTATGCCTTTAATAGCACTAAATGAATTTATAAGATGAAAATAACTAAGAACTCAAAAAACTTCTATGAAAGCCGAAACCAAAAACAAGACCTGTTAAAAGTTTGCGAATATGAAGACTTCTTTTGTTTTGCTCAGTCTCTGATCTTACCTTTTCCATCCTCACTATGGTTTCAGGTGTTAAGACTTTTGTGAGATAAATCATTGTAAAGGTTGGACTTATTACCTGACCGACATGATCTTATGGCAAAACGTGACTATTTTACAAAGTGACGATTTCGTGTGAATTCCTACAATGTGAATGATATAAAAACATAAGATTTTAGAAAAAGGCAAGAAATGAAGCCACACACCCTAGCCCTAACGTCGCAGATACAAAAGCAAATTAAACCAAAACTACAAATTAAATCATACAAATTAGCCACCACAGAAAAGTTACAAATTGCCATGAAATAGTATTGACCTGTCTTATAGTTGACCACATTTGCTTTGCTAATGCATATTTGGTTGTATTGTACAGTACAAAAAGTAACAATAAATATTCATAATTACTTCCCCCACCTACAAAACAACATTCCATTTTTTTGGGATGTCTCATATTTAAAAAATGTTATGTAAAATCAAAAGGAAAAGCATTGTTATTTGTATTAATAAAAAAGTGACTCCACCTTGAATGAACCTCTGGACTGATAACCGCTCAACCAGTCGGCCATTTTGTTTTATGAAAAGGCCAAGTTTGAAAATGGCAACACAACTGTTAACACGCGGATGTCATTCGAAATCTACCTTTAGATTTGACAGCCATGCCTAAATGTTATTATAGCTCAATCCGGGATGCATTTAAATCCACGAATTACCCAGGCAAAATGTTGACTGATTATAAGCATACCGCTAAATCTCTGTGTGCGCTACTGTCAGCTTCTATCAAAGCAGCCGCACAATGGCTGCGGAGGGGAGCATCTGTCGGTAACGTGGGCCACGCGAGCGTAATTTCACCGGTGGGTCGCTTTTGTGCTAGTGGATGAAGCCGCTGCCGTGGCGAGAGAGGGAGAGAGTGCCGTGTCGGCAGGTGCATGCCACCAAATTACCGCCTGCAATTTGCATTTCCCTCCGCTAAGAAGCATGCCATTATCATATCAAAGGGAACTCACAGCAACGTCTAGTTTGGAGAGATGTGGCGCTGCTTCAATTTGTGCAATTAATGCGGGATGAAGACACTTGTCATGCGTCCCAGAGTCCCGCTGCATCCATCTGCATTGTTCCTGTCTGTGGAAGACGCCGCATTCTCTGAGGATACATGCGTAAGCACCTTCATGCACGTTTAGGGCTCTTTTACTCAACCAGCCGACAGAAACAAATGGATTTGCATGATCTTAACCCAGACTTCTTTTCTACACTCCAAGGTCTTGATATCTTTATACACAAGCGTCATCTTCTGCTTTTTATTTGGTGAATAGCAATGTCCTCACAACCTGGTCTTATAAAAGCCTTGCGTGCTATAAAAGTGCATTGTGTGAGCCTAATGAAGATATATTACGACTAACCATTCTCTTACTCGTAGAATATACGCTCTCATTTTGTTATTAGCTTGTAAGGCGTTCCACCGTCATGCCACGCTAAATTCATTTGTTTTGTTCGCCGCCGTAGCACGCCTCCCGTGCTATTTATTTGCCGTTAAATTCGAAGTAGGCTTCAATCAGGCCTATTATCGCACAACTCCTACCGTTAAGACACAGTCCACCGTTGAGCTTTTGAGGAAAATCTCCTCTTCCCCGCGACCTCCTCCTCCATGCTCTCGGTGAATTGTTCTGAAGCACTCTGCGTTTTCTTTGGGGCGAGCACTTACGAGATGGTATTAGTCACAGCTGTTCGCTGTGATTTCCATTCCTTCTCTGGCACAGAAGGGCTTGCCAAGTGTCTTCGAGAGCCTCTTTCCATTCATTCGAACCTCCTGTCGGATCGCTGCCTTATTTCTATGACGGTCAGCTGTTCCTAACCAGCACTACATTGAATTTGATGGAACGGTTTTTTTTTGGATCCTCTTGCAAAGCTGCCTTGAACGGGATAATAATTCTTGATAATGTGTCGTAGGAGGATGTGGAGTATTAGACATGTTAGGCGATTATGTGTTAATAAATTGTGCAGGAAAATGTATCTAACAAAAGTATTTGGCGTTCTAGGATGTTGCAACATTTCTAGCTGACCAACCATTTCAAGTAAAAATTTTCAATACATTGTGTAGGCCTGCTGGTTCCCTTAAAAAAAGATAAATTATGACCATAAGCTGCTTTTTTGGAGGACAATTTGTTTGTAGCTCCATTATTGCTTGTCACAAATGGCATTTTCAAACCTTACTTACATACGAAGACCCCCAACTTTTCTATACGATTCCTGTCCTCCTGGTCTTATCTTCCTTCCTGATGATATGACGTTCAGCGCTTCCTTCTTTTCCAAGGCGTTCACACCGATCCTTGATGTTTGTGACAGGCCACGATAGGTGGGAACCCTTATCGTCGCGGGGTTCGGAGGCCTGGCTAAATTGAAAATTGCAAATGAAATCCGTGGGGTTTAAATTCATCAGCTATTATGTCAGATGACCTTTGGCAGCCGCTGATAAAACTGAACGAACGGTAGCTCTGATCCAATTTTCGACACTATCCACTCCTTTGACTTCATTCACAGTCAGACAGCCGACTCGCTGGAAGTGAAAATGATAGGGTTTCAAGAGCGCGCCATTGTGTTGCAGATTAAGATTTTTTCTTCCTATTTGCTGGGGTCTGCCTCGCGGTACGCCCGTCTGGTATTCCGCCATTGTCCAATCGGTTTCAATATCTGCTCCGGAGGACATGTAAGTCGCCCTTCTCCGATAAACACTTACAGGGGGAAATGTTGGACTTAATAGTTTCGCCTCAGAGGTGATGGTGGTCGCTGTGTAGCACGGGTTTGATTAATCTGACAGTGTCCAGGCCTGGGAAAGTCTCTTCTGTTCTGAGTTTGACATGCTTTTTCTTCTTTCGCATCCCATGTCATCTTTCAGACATTCTTTTTTGTTGGTTTATGCTTTGACAGAAACCATCTGGTATATTACTATGTGTATGACCTCTATGTGAAGCACAGAATAGAATTGTATAGAATTCAGCCCTTTCAATGTTTTTTTGGACAGTATTTGTAATTTACTAGTTATTGAATAGCAGACAAGGGAGCTTAACATAGTTTACATATGCACTACATATACAATTTAAGCACCATATACTAAATAAATATTAACATTTATGCATTTGAGAGACATTTTTATTTGACTTGAGCATTCACATTGTTATCACTATTTATGTTCTCTGGGAATCAGACCTGCAATCATTGTGCTTCTAACGCAATTAAAATACAAGACAACAGATATCCAGAGAAATACATACACTATATCCTCATCTTGTTCTTCATAAGATATAAGGATGCATAATACCTACAGCCGTGTCATTACAGTCTCTGAAAGGTGCGTTAAAAAGCATCCATTCTTTCGGGACAGTTACAGTAGCCGACGGCGGGTTGGGTCTGACCTCGTGAGTAAACACAGATGCATGAAAAACACTCCCAGAATGAGAGTGTGTGATGTGATTAAACGTGTCATGTGTAATTGTAGCACGGTGAGAAGCGCTAGCAGGAAAGGTGCAGATGGGATTTGGAGGAAGGACAATGCCAGGTCCCTGTAGAGCCCAGAGGGGATTGGCAGCGGATCTTCACACAACAAACGCACACACTCTTCAGTGTCATTCACAGTCACTAAACGGGGAGACGCACGCAAGACCTTGTCACATAAAATATGTTTAGTAACAAGCAAATGGGCTGGAATAGTGCTTGCTTGCGATGTGAGCCTCAGTTGTACCATATTGTTTACCATACTCGTCAATTCTAAGCAGCTAAACAGAAATCGATACTGTACTGTCTGGAGGTGTTTTTGAAAAGATGCTGTTTAATGCATGTGCATTTTTACCAATTAATGTTAAGGGGTTAGTTCATATAAAATTAATAATACAGAAATATGAAATAAGTCATTGAACAGTTCTACTGTAATTGTCCAGGAAATAAAATATAGCATGTCACATTATTTATTGAAAAATATATATATATTTTAGGCCTATATATATTAAAGATATTATCTTACCCTTATATGTAGATAATCATTTCATTCTGTCAGTTGTTTTGGCCAATATTTCTGTAATTTCTGTGAGAACACAAAACATTTAAAACATTCTATACAACAAAAAATATTAAACCGTTATTTGTATAATACATTAAACAAAATACCAAATTAAGCACATGACAACTTGCTCCACACTGACATGATTTTTAAAAATCCTTATGTGTTTGTTTAATTATGTTCATTTGTTTACCCTTCAAAAATATGATATTGCAATTTTAGCTTGATTGTTTCCCATACATACATGACACATAGTTTCTTTAACAACAACAGTTATTTTAAGTGCACTGTACAAACTGCAATTTTACAGCATCTTACTCTTTTATTTAGCAAAATAAAACAAATGCAAATGTACATGTCTTGTGTAAAATAACATGAAAAGAATATAAATTTAATTACATGTAAGTGTTAATTAAATGAAATTCTGGCGTCCCAGCTACCGGAATATTACTGTTTACACGTGTTTTTTTTAATAATATTGCTGCTTGAAAATAACACAGATAACGTCTGCTATTTGTAATTTTTGGTCATTTCTAAGATGCAGCTGTTATATATAGATTCACGTGCTTAAAATGTACTGTAGTAACAGTCAAGCAAAGCACGTTCCTACAGTGTCAGACTATGTGTAAGGAATTTTTTTAAGACGTTTTCTTAAGGATGATTTATTAGTGTTTTTAAGCACTGTTTGTCTAACCCGGTCTCCGGAGCGCACCTGTCACAGGTGCCGATCATTAATCGGTTATTACGCAGGTTATTCGCCGGCTGACAAGTTGTAATTTCCCCTTGATTTTCGCCCGCTTGTCAGGTGGGAATTAAGGCGAAGCGCACGTGACAAAACACGTCGCCTCCCTGCCCCTCTTCCCAATCCCGACCCACCCTTTAAGCGCTTCTACGCCATCTCCCCTCTCTCTCTCCGGTTTTTCCACAAACAATATCTGGGACTCCGAAGTAATAAGGCGGAATGTATAATTAATTACCCAGCTTGCTCTAATTAGCGCTGAATAAGTTGTGTCCCTCTCATCATCACAAATGTGGTGATGGGTAATACCAGTTTATGCTATATTAACTGCAAATATGCAATCCTTCTGAGAGCACTTTCCTTGATGAATTTGATGAATGTGACAATAATTAGCAGAGACAGATGAGAGCTAAATTACTACTGACAATGTAATGCTATCCTGCTCGAGGGCTTGGGAACATGGCAGAGACCAGGCCC
Organism: Triplophysa dalaica; assembly: GCF_015846415.1. Lineage (NCBI taxonomy): Eukaryota > Metazoa > Chordata > Actinopteri > Cypriniformes > Nemacheilidae > Triplophysa > Triplophysa dalaica. Next base: position 21,654,098 of record NC_079551.1, read on the forward strand.
CGTTTCTAATTAATAGTCTTTCTGCCAGCGAGGAGAAAAATAAAGAATGGTAATTGTTTTCGTCAAAGGCTGTAGGGAGCTATCAGGGTAATAAAGTTAATTAGGAGAACAAACAACCGCTCGCCGCCTTACCAGAGTGGAAAAAGTGTAATTCAGACTGTGGCGAAGATATGACGAGATTAGACGATAGCGAAAGAAAATTTCACGCCGGAGGAAAACGGGGGAAAAATCAATTATTTGACGCCTGTTCTTTTGTCGTTCGCGTATTATTCGCCTTGAATGCGGAATACGTCTCTTTGTCCCGGCTTCCCCGATGTGCTATCTCGGCTCATTTAAAAGATTGTTTCGCTGTTCCTCGAGACTAGCGCGTTTGCTGGTTTCTTGCATTGCTTCGGATGACTGCGCCCGGAATTTCCCGCCGCAATCGGCTCCGTAATGATCGGAAAGCGTAACGATACCGAAGCGGTTCGAAATGAATTATAAAGGGTGGATGACAATTATTCGAATCGTTGGTGGAATTGAGACGATCCGCACTTTGGCATCTCGGGTAATGAAACTGTGTATTCGGCCAACCTTCAATTTATTATAGTGTCAGAAAGCAGCGTCTGCTTTGACATAAAAACATGACGTCGTGGGCTGAATGAAGTAAACTCAACCTCGCCGGCTCAGAAGCGCTGTTAGATGTCATGTTTCTATCCTGGTTGATGTTTGTACACAGGAATGCGGTAGTTACATTTACTGTATGGATTTATTTATGGGATTGAGGGACTGTGAATACCACACAATTAAAATCAAATGAAATGTGTTTTTTGGCAGCCACGTGGAAGTGTATGACAGTGAGTCATGCCCCTGTCGGATGTTTCTGGTTTAGACAATCATTATATGCCAGTGTGAATTCATTATTTGTAGGTGTTTGAATGAAAAGTGGACATATACAATTTATATATATGGGAAGAAAATGAAACATAACATAACATTATTTTTACCATATGTTGATAAGATGCAGATATGTTCATGTAGGTTCAGCTTTAACATAAGAATATTCAGTTGTCTGAAAAAGGAAAGGTATAGACTTACTCAATGCCATTTAGAGAAACATTAAGAGCAATACAATATCAATATGCTTATGCTATAGCACAGTTTGTGATAAAAGAAATTGAATGTATGTGAGTTTAGTGTCTTAATGGACCATCAGAAATCACCCAGAACAGAATTAAATAATTATAAGGTCGAATTAGATACATTTTTAGTGTTTATAAATTTACTATATAAATACTTTTCCAATTTTTCCATATTATTAATTGTATTTCTTGTCAAATAGTTATGCTTTCATACAATAAATTAAATACAAAAAAACAACTTAACTTTATTTTACATTTGTCAATAAAGGTGTCTTGGATTCTTCAGGATGCCTCGAGTATTGTGATTTAATGTTTACATGCATTTGTGGAAGATTGAAAAGTGTTATTTGTGTTATTTAGTGAAGATCTTTAAGCAATTTAAATTATAGTGTGGAGGCTACATTTTTTCAAATATAAATGTTGAAATAATGGCGAAAAGACTTAGTAAGTTTGCATTTAACATTAAAAAGTGCATTTATTATTATATTATTATTATATTTATTATATTATGCTAATCTTAGTTAATGCCAATACAATGTTTATGTACAACGTTTAATTTTAATAATGCATCAATAAAGGCTAATATTATCTTGAACTAAGATTAGTAAATACTTAAAACCATATTGATCATTGTTACTTGTACCAAATGCACTAAAATGAACAAATTCAACCTTACTGCCAAGTGTTACCACAATGGCAGTGCCAAACTATCCCAAATAATGTATGTATTAAACATGTTTAAAAATAACATGTGTTTCCTTAATCTGAGAAAAATCGTTTAAGATTATCCGCATATATAAATGTGTTAAGAGCATCTCTGTGATTAAACTAGAGTCCCTTTAAGCAGTTTTAGTCTGATAAAGACGGCCTATTTCATTGCCAGGCGTTGTGTTTGTCCTGATGTGCTGTTAGCCAGCTCTCACCTGGGACCGGTGATAGCTTATCAAAGCCCAAGCAGTTCCTTTCCAGCTTGGCCAGATAATAGAGGCTTTCAGTGCTGTTGAGTGGCAGCAGGGGGAACCATGGGAACCAGCGGTCAGCTGACAGCTAGATGGACAGCTTGACTGCTTTTGCAGCATCATGGGAAATAGCTGTCACCTGGGTTGCCATTGCCCATAGAGATAACCTTCATTGTGACAGCATATACAAAGATTGTGTTTGTATTGTGTTTTGCGGAAGCCCTTGACTTGGAAGCGAATGCGATTGATCTTTCATTAGGCTTTGATCAATGCGTTAATTGATTATTGAGCTTTATTTGACATGAAACCGAGTATAAGCATTTGCCGGTTGGCGTTTCTGCACATTTTCAGTCCTGGCCTGAAACCTAGCTTGTCAGATTCAATTTGTTGTGTATTATATTTTTTTATTATATTAGATGATTTACAATATGAGTAAGCCTGAGTAACCACTTAGATTTAAAAGCAACGCACATTGTTAGAATATATAAGAATAAAGCATATAATCAACTTATTTTAGATATAAACTTAATTCATTTTAATTAATAAGTAACTTGCATTTGTATACACACAAATTAAAACATTCTTTACATTCTTTAAAGAGCCTTTTTCTCATCAATGCTTCAGCCCTGATGTTTTGCAATGGCTCATTCGCTCTTTGTGGCAATATTTGGCTTCAACCTTGATTTTGTTACAGCTGAGGTGTGTTTGTCATAGGGGCCATGTGGATGTATTCTTTTCTAGCCAGCTTTGATTCTAGTGTACTGTTCTGTTTTCTCTCGACTGGAGTATGATGAGTGTCTGTCTTTGATCAGATTTGTCAGCCATAATCAGTCGCATTGTACATCCGTGACCTGTCACTAGGGGCATCTGAACTCTGGCATGGATGTAGTCTAGTATGGAGTTTGTTCCAGATGTAGTAATAAAAAAAAGACTTGTTTACAGAATTCTTTGAAACTCCTTTTTAATGCCTTTTCCCAGAACCCTTGAAGTTTTAGTTTTTTGGTACAATACTTTAAAAGAATACTCTAACCAAAAATACAATTTTCCGGGACCTCATTCACTACCATAGTGGAAAAATATTAAACGGTAGTCAAAGGTGCCCCAGAATTGTTTGCTTTCTCATATACTTTAAAATATCTCATTTTGTGCTTACAAAAAAATTGTCCCTCAAAACTGTCAGTTGCTAAAATTCTTCTAAATATCTTTCTTTGAGTTCGACATAACAAAGAAATTAATACAGGTTTTGAGCAACTTGAAGGTGAGTGAAAGAAGACAGAATTATATTATTTTTATTGGAGTATCCCTTTAAGGGATGCAGCAATTGAGAGAATGCAAGAAGTTGAAAGTTCATCACTTGATCTTTCTTTGAGTTCGACATAACAAAGAAATGTATACAGGTTTGTAACTGTTTAGAACTGTATTGGAACTGTATCGAATACTTGTATAGTTAATTTTCTTCTGTTGAAGCCATTCTGTTGTTGATTTACTTCTATGCTTTGGGTCGTTGTCCTGTTGCATCGTCCATCCTCTGTTAAGCTTCAGTTGGCGGACAGATGGTCTTAAGTTTTCCTGCAAAATGTCTTGATAAACTTTGGAATTCATATTTCCATCGATGACAGTAATCCGTCCAGTGCCTGAGGCAGCAAAACAGCCCCAAACCATGATGCCCCCTCCACCATATTTCACAGTTGGGATGAGATTTTGATGTTGGTGTGCTGTGCCTTTTGTTCTCCACACATAGCGTTGTGTGTTCTTTCCAAACAACTCAATTTTGGTTTCATCTGTCCACAGAATGTTTTGCCAGTAGTGCTGTGGAACATCCAGGTGCTCTTTTGCAAACTTCAAACGTGCTGCAATGTTTTTTTTGGACAGCAGTGGCTTCCTCCGTGGTGTCCTCCCATGAAGTCCATTCTTGTTTAATGTTTTCCTAATTGTAGATTTGTCAACAAAAATGTTAGCATGTGCCAGAGATTTCTGTAAGTGTTTAGCTGACACTCTAGGATTCTTCTTCACCTCATTGAGCATTCTGCGCTGTGCTCTTGCAGTCAACTTTACAGGGCGACCACGCCTAGGGAGTGTAGCAACAGTGCTGAACTTTCTCCATTTGTAGACAATCTGTCTTACCGTGGACACATGGACATCAAGGCTTTTAGATATACTTTTGTAGCCCTTTCCAGCTTTATGTAAGTCAACAATTCTTGATCATAGGTCTTCTGAGAGCTCTTTTGTGCAAGGCATGGTTCACATCAGACCACGCTTCTTCAGAACAGCAAACTCAAAACTGGTGTGTGTTTTTTATTGGACAGGCCAGCTTTAATCAACACATCCAATCTCATCACATTGATTGGACCCCAGGTTGGCTGACTCCTGGCTCCAATTAGCTCTCGGAGAAGTCATTAGCCTAGGGTTTCACATACTTTTTCCACCCTGCACTATGAATGTTTACATGTTGTGTTCAATAAAACATGAAAACGTATAATGTTTGTGCGGTATTAGTTTAAGCACACTGTGTTTCTCTATTGTTGTGACATAGATGAAGATCAGAACACATTTTATGACCAATTTATGAAGAAATCCAAGTAAGCCCAAAGGGTTCACATACTTTTTCTTTCAACTGTATATGCAAGCCAGACATATTTCAAGTAAAAAATTTGGATACACTGTAAAATGTCAAAAATGCTGGAAGAATACTGTGGTTTTTTTATACATTTATTTTTTATTGTTTTTTTCAGTATTTTACACCAAATAAATTACAATTACAATTTCAAAAACACTTGAAAATTGTGCTAGGAAAAAAGAAAATTTCATAAAATTGTAGTTTTTTACTATTATTGTTACTCTGCGTAGTTTTATTTAATAGTTCTATTGCTAATCTGTGTTACAAACAGACTAGCAGAACTGATACAGATTGACCTTCAAATACGTAAAACTCACTTACATTGAAGGCAGCGCTGATTACGTGACGCTTCGCAAGATTACGAAATAATGCTTAACAGTATCTGTTGTCCGCATTGTTTACATCTAACAACAATCATGACCTCAGTTCTTTTGTAAAACCTTGTTAGTTATTCCTTACATATTAAGGCCTTTGTGGCCATGCATGGTCTGACTTTTAAGGAGTCGCGTTCATCTTGATGTCACGACGAGTGCCATTGTTAGGAAACAAGCTCTTTAAATGTGCTAAATTCTTCAGCCCCCCAAAGGTAGAACACACACCTCCCTTTGTCATGCGCCAAAACGGAGAAATATTGAGCTAAGGTGCCAACCACTTGACAATGCTTTTCAGATGGCCCCGCACAAAGGGGTCTCTCACAGCATGACCCGACGACGGCTGTAACGGAGCTTTTTGCCGTGCTAATGCAGGCCGAACTGTCATGCGGATCTACGTACAACTGCTACTCTCCACCCTGCAGCAAACCTCTTTTGTTTTAAACTTGTAGCTTTAGGGGTTATTCAGCTAATTGCTTGACAGCTTCTTACTTGGAGGGAGATTAGGAAGTCTTTCGCGGCTTCTGTGGTGACTTAGCGCTGTGACAATTTGTACTAATTAGGATCCATAGGAAAAACACTAAGGCTAATATGGGATTGGCTAAGCATCTTAACTTTATTATTGGTTTGTGCCGTGCTGCTAATAACACAACAATGGTACATATAATAAGGGAGTTGTAGAGAGGAAATGAGCTTGGTTAAATTTAGAGATTTTCACCGGGATTATTTTATTCTGTTAATGAGAATGTTTTATCCTCTCAGTGCTTTTATCAATTGGTCTATGGTAAATCGTCATTGTGTTGTATATTACACATAGCTTTCAACCTATGGTTGGGTAAAATACGGGCAAATACAATTGTTGATTTAGGTAAACCTAAAAATGGCCATATCTGACCCAACCATGGGTTGAAACAACAAAACATAGGTCATCTGGAACCCAACAGTTGGCTTTATCCATGTTTTACCCAACCACAAGTTGAAACCACTTGCCTTTTTTGGCAACTTGTTTTAGATTTCCGAATGGTTTGAATCAACTTTTCTTCAAAAAAATAATTGGAAACTAGCAGGTAACCATTGCTTAGCCATTGGATTCTCCCACTGGGTCTTACGCTTGCCCCATGTAAATAAAGACCAGAAGCCTTCAGGGCAGAACATTAGCACGTCATTTAAGTAACACCTTCCTCTAGCCGCGGGGCGGACACCAGGGAGCACGACCCAAGGTGGAACAACCCACTGGGCAGATCCTCCCCTGCTGAGGCCAGCGAGAGATCTCACACCTCCCCAGGGAAGGTTTTATGTTGCTGTTCACACACCGGGGTGTGAAGAGACACTTGTGGGGCTACATGACACAGCTACTGTTTAACAGCAGGAGTCTCTGTTTACTCTTCAGCAGGGTAGAGGACACTACTGCATCCTCTTACAGCTGATGACGATTCACTTACTTATAATGGCCACCTACCAATAGCCACCTATTCTAATCGTTCAGAACGCTTTAATGTCATATTATTGCTCTAAATAACATACGCTGCATTTGAAAACAATTTTTGTCAACGTGTGTTTGCTATCTGTTTTATTTCACGAAATTGAATTAATACATAGGTACATTAATACCTCCAACATCACTGCGCCCAGGGATTCCCCAGGGTCCTAGAGCACGTAAATCGCTTCTCATTTCTTGACTAACTAATTGTTAAATTGAATTTGTATATATTTAGAATGATGGATATAGAATGCACTGCTTGTTGCTTGCTTACTTTGCTCAAAAGCATGATGCATGTAAGTCTACATGTCATATTATCAAGGAACTTTGCTTCTAACCACAGCTCTAGACCTGCAGTTCCAACCACGCAACTCTGCGATGCCGCTTGCGATTGAATGCTGGAACGATGGTTTTGGGAAACACTTAAATCGTTGAACTATGCTGGAACGATGGAACTTGATCATAGTTGGCTAACGATGCATTTGGGAAACGCATCCCAGGTTGTTTATCCAACCTTATAAAGAATGCACTAAATATAACTGTAATCTAAACAAACAACAAAAACAAAATGTTAATTCAATAACAATTCGGATTAAAACACCAATAATTATGAGAATGAATATACTATTATCCAGGAAAATAGTATTGTGCAATAACAACAGTTAATACATTGTTCAGAATATTTTTTTATAATTTTAGATTGTCAAATTATATTGTCCAGTATTGCAGAAAAACATTATTGTTTTTCTTAAAAGAGCATTGAAACAAATGTGCATTGCTAACGCTGCGAAAAACATAAGCAATATATGTATTTTGCTACTTCAGATGATTAAGTGACTTCTGCAAATGGCATTGAAGCTTCGTTCTTGTAATAATCTTTCTAATAATCGAAATTGTCACGATTTGGATATGAATTCATAAGAAGACATACATTTATTTCCCATGAGATGTGGTTGAATTATTAGCCTATTTAATTTGATAATTATTT